>NC_091839.1:53580975-54830975 GCF_037783145.1 Equus przewalskii | reverse complement strand
AAAAAAAAAAAAGATTTCCCAAGATCTATATCAACCGTAACATTCTATGGTAAGAGATTTTCTAAATGAATAGGCAGATATTAAGTCAAATATTTGATTGGTCTCTGACAGTGAAAAAAACATTGTGATGATTTCTGCTGGAGGTCACTACTGATCTTTAGTAGCAAGAGGTTAGAGCTGAAGGACAACTGATTTCCGTAGTGTTCCATTCCATGGATGTTCTTTTTATTGATGTAGTGGTGATACTCTTTTTGCAGGGCACATGTGAGATACAGTTATCTGGCTATGTGATGAGACGTTTACCCCGCAGCAGACAGCTCTGCTGTGGTTAGCCATTGGGTAGTTTGCTATAATGAGAAGAAAGTGAAGAGAAACTATTTTGAAACAAGTTTAAAATATAAATGATTTTTTGCTTGAAACTTCCTGTCTGGTATAACTAAAACATGTTTTTGTCTGATTTTTCTTATTTGGCCAAAAGTAATATAGATAGGCTCAACTTCCTACAAGGGGAGCAGCCAGCCCTACTGTCTTTGTTTCTCAAGAATCTAGGGAGAGCTGAAGCCAACTTAGGTGTCCTGAGAGCAGGCCACACAGCCAGAGCGGCAGACCAGGAAACCTTCAGCCCTAGTTTATAGGTCAGGGCAGTCAGTTTTGGGATGATGCTGCGCTGGCTGCCATGCTACACTTAAGAGAATAGTGCCTTGATTTTAGGTTGACGTCTGACAGAACCTTCTTAATAATTGGTAAGAGTAATTAAAGAGCTTTTAACTTGAGTTATTTTGTTTGTTTGTTTGAGGAAGATTAGCCCTGAGCTGACATCTGCGGCCAATCCTCCTCTTTTTCCTGAGGGAGATTGGCCCTGAGCTAACATCCATGCCCATCTTCCTCTGCTTTGTGTGTGGGACGCCTGCCACAGCATGGCTTGATAAGTACTGCTTAGGTCCATGCCCAGGATCTGAACTGGTGAACCCTGGGCCACTGAAGTGGAGCATGCGAACTTAACCACTTTACTACCAGGCTGGCCCCGTGTTGTTTTTAAAAACCATCTCTTTAGTGTGATGACTTGTCTTTTAATTCTCTTGGTGTAGGTCTGTTTCTGAACTACTATCAAATTCAAAGTTTGATGTCAATTATGCATTTGGACGTGTGAAAAGAAGCTTGCTTCACATTGCAGCAAAGTAAGACTAAAGATATTTTGGATTAAAGTCTGGTCTAGAGTAATGATCAGGAAGCTTTGACTCAGTGTTGTCGCACAGTAGTTCTGGGGAGACATGAGAACAGACGCTTTATTCTGTTCAGGGCTTAGTGTGCTGTGCTTGCCTTCTTTCTCTAGATAGATTGTTAACCTTGAGATTGGACTCAAGTCACATATCTGCTGTCTTGGTGGATTCTAGATCGCATCAGAGGAGGTTAGGCATGGGGATTGTGTTTCCTGGATGTACTTAAGAGGGTACAGTCATTGAATTTTCTTTTGATCCTACCATTACGAGATTTTATGTACTAACTGCATGTGAAGTCATTGGGTTTATATTTTTTGCTTAGGTTTGAGAATGGTTTTTATCCACAATCTTCCAGGGTGTAATCAATGAATTAGTTGATATCTGGCCTCCTTTCAGGATTTAGGTAGATGTGTCAAAATTAATTTTTCATAGTAAATTTAACTTCTGGAAGGCCAAAAAGTTGAGACTGCTCTATGGTTTCTTTTATGTACTAATACTTGATTTCGCTTTATTTGAAGTTCTCACATACTTCATAGCTTTCATCGTAGAATGTGCCATTTTGAAAGTAAAGGATATTTACTGTTTGTGACAAGTTAAATCAAAGTGTAGTAAAATCAAAATGAACTTCAAAAACAATGTGTTTAATAGAAATTTTTGTTCTTTATTTAAGCTTTGTCAGCTGTGACTGTTTTCTGAATGTATCTGAACTGTTTTTCATATTGTTTAGCTGTGGATCGGTGGAATGCTTGGTTCTGCTGTTGAAGAAAGGAGCAAATCCAAACTATCAAGATATCTCAGGCTGTACGCCCCTGCATTTGGCAGCTAGAAATGGGTAAGTATTTTGTGTCCTTACATAGCTTAAGTTGTGTTATCAGATATGACTAACAGTATTCAAGGCACTCTACCTTGATTTGGTGATTTTTTTTTTGTCACCCAATATTTGCCTTGGGAAGAGGCTCTTGGGTTGTTATATACAACTTTTAAATAACTAGCATATTTAATTTATTAAATTGTTTGCTGGTATTTTTCTTCTTGAAAATATATTTGTCAAAGTTCAGTTTTACTTGTATTATAACGACATTGTATTTTCTGAAAAGTGTAATTTTCACTTCCTTGTTTTGGTGTTGTTTGTCTTGCTAATCTTTGGCCACATGTAACTCCATGGCTTATTTTTCCAAATTGTTTGTTGAGTTGATTTTATTAATGGAATTAAAGACAGAGCAAATGTAGTATGCTCAGCGTATGTGTAATGATTTGAGAACACGCTGTACTAGAGTGAACTTTCTAGATAAGGGCTGCTTACTCCTTTCCGTCTCAAACTATTTTTCATTTTAACTATAACAAAAAGTTTTCTAAATAAATAATGTGCTTTCTAGCCCTCCGTTAAAGTTTTTTTATTAAATAAGTTTTTTCCTGTTAGAAAAGCAGTATTTTCAAAATGGGCATATGTTTTTGCCTCTTCCTGATAACTCTGGTCATCATTATGAACATCATTATGTTTTTCTGTGCTATTTTAAACCCTACTATACTCTTCATGGGTTTTTCCTTTTTTGGTCAAGAATTTCAGATGTCACATCTCTGTGTCTGCCTCTACCACTGTTTTTTCATTTCTTAAAATTCTGTTGGAATGAGAAACCAGACCAAAGTGGTTGGAATTAGGTTTAAAATGAAAGTAAGTAGTTTTGATTTAGGGCTTGAGGAACATAATTTTTGAATGCTATAAAACTTCTCTATGAATGTATATTCTGTGTCTCTTCTTTTGATTACTCTTGAAAATACTTTTGTTTCCTGTTTTAAACTGGGATTCTAGGTAGTAGAGGTGGCAGCCTGAGAGAGATGGACATGGAGCTAAAATTGTCCATTGTGTCAATCTGAGGCCAAATTATTGCATTTAAGGATTAAAGTGGAACCGAAAAATGGAACACCGTAGTGACATCCAGGTTGCACAGGGGAAGACGTGGTCCTTTGACTGTCTGTGGTCTGCCCCACTTCCTGATTTACCACGTGACCCAGTTTAGTTGTCCACTGTTCTAATAGGTATCAGGTATGTTGTGGTGTGTCACACCCAAGGTCATAGAGTAAATGGTTCATTTCCTTGCTGAATTGATCTCAGGTCTAGCTACATTATCCCAAGTGTTGGTAGGGCAGTGACAAAGCTCTTTGAAAAAGTTACATAGAAAAATATCTCAGTATTCTGTCTCAGCAACTGTAAATGAAAGGACAGATGGTGCACAGCAGGGATAAAATATCTACTGCCATTTAGCAACAGACTTAGTCATTTAGGAGACATTAGAGTTTTTTTTTTTGAGGAAGATTAGCCCTGAGTTAACATCCGCCACCAGTCCTCCCCTTTGTGCCAAGGAAGATTGGCCCTGAGCTAACATCTGTGCCCATCTTCCTCGATCTTGCATGTGGGATGCCTGCCACAGCGTGGTTTGATAAGCGGTGTGTATGTCTGTGCCTGGGATCCAAACCACTGAATCCCAGGCCGCTCAAGTGAAGTGCGTGAACTTACCTGCCACACCACTGGGCCAGCCCCGATTACCTTTTTTTTCTGGCTCTCTTGAGGTATAATTGACAAATAAAATTGTAAGATATTTAAAGTGTATGGCTGATGATTTGATATCCATATACATTATGAAAAGTTTCCTCTCATCTAGTTAGAAACACATCTGTCACCATCATCTCATGTATTTATCTTTTTATATTTTGGTGAGATCATTTAGGTTGGAGGCAGTTACATCTTAAAGGTAAAGAAATATGACAGATATTACGTGATTCACGTGGCAAGTCAATGAAGAGAAAAGGAATAAGAGTAGTTCATAAGCCTCACATAACTTCTAATTTGGATGCCTTTCTGTTTCTGTAAATATTACTTTTGATACTCAATTCTTAACTATTTTGGTTTTTATTATTTATTAAATGGATGTTCTGTCCAACTTAGAGGTGCTCAGTAAATGTTTGCTGAGTGACTTGAGTACTTGTTACTTCTGTAGCCACTAATGTTTTCAGAAATAGCTTCTTACTGTAATTTCTCTATGCGTTCCAGTTTGTCTAGACTGGAGCAGAAGTCAGGGGAATTCTGCCCCTTTTGCTGTTCCATCTGTTTTTTGGGGGGTTAGTTTTTTGTTTTGTTCCCTCGCTATCATTGTCAGATGGGTAGTGTATTTCTCTTGGCCTGCTTTATCATTTCTCTCTTGACCCGTTAATGCTGGGAGCATTAGTACTGAATTGCCTTCCTTTCCAGTAGAAGACCCATTAAGCTGCCACAAAGCACTTGGATGACTGGTCCCTGTGTCATTTGGGTTACCGTAAGCTTCCTATAATTGTTGCGGTATCTGGGCAGGAAAATACTTGCTTCCTGTACGGGAGGATCCAGCATTGGTTACGATTGCATGAGAATGTTGAAAAGGGAAGACTTCAGAGTTACTGTGTATCCTTAGGTTGCATATTGGTCAGATTTGAAACCTGATTTTTTCGGCTAGATTGTGAGCTCATAAAGGGCAGAGCCCGTGTATTAGTTAATATTTTAGCTCCAATTCTTAGCAAAATAGGTGCTCACTTATTGGGTTGTTTTGATTTACTCAGGTTCTGGAAAATAGGAATAATGACTGTTAGGTAAGAAAAAGAGGATATATTTCTCTCATATTGTCCTGTACCATTTGCAGTTCATTTTGGGTGTGTGGGGCAACATTATGGATGCTGCTTTTCTTCAGCAGCTCTTACCCTAAACACTTCTTTGGGACTGTTTCTTTGGCTCATTCCCACCTAAGTGTTTATTTTGGTAATAGGCCAATGGTCCATGGCAGGCTTTTGAGTAGGTTTTAGAAATCCAGCAATATGGTTACAGACACACACACACAAACGTTTTAAACAACATGTTCATTTTAATAGGACGGTCTGGTCTGTTGTCTCAAGATTATTGAAGATTTATTTCCTAAGATTTTTATAACAATGTGTTAGATGAAGGAACTTTGTAAATGTTTGGACTTACAAGTTTGCTGAGAGCTTTAATTTCTTCGGTTATAATGCTGATTTTAAATGATATTTAACTTTATTTCTGATCCCAAAATCAAACCAAGAAAAGCAATTTGTTAGTTTTCTTTTCTTTTTTTGCTGAGGAAGATTCACTCTGAGCTAATATCCATGCCAATCTTCCTCTATTTTTTAGTATGTGGGCTGCCAGCACAACATGGTGGCTAACAGAGCAGTGTACGTCCATGCCTGGGAACCAAAATTGGCCCACTGAAGTGTAGCACGCTGAATTTAACCCCTAGGACACTGGGGCTGGGCCATAGTTCTCTTTTCTTTTGAAAGGCTTATTCAGTCAATGAAAACTTTAGCTATTGACTTATATGATTGATAATTTAATAATCAATAAAGTTTTGTTGAGTTTTACTGAGAGCACCTACCTATGCTTAGTACTGAGTTGGTTAAAGAAAAGTGATATAATTCATGGTGTGAAGAAATTTATGATCTAATTGAGTAAGGAGTAATATATACACATATATACTATACGTACTATGTACTCTATATCGTATACTATGTATGTAGTATACTTGTATATATTAATATTATATATACATACTATATTATATAACATATGCATAATATATTATTACATGTACACTATTTTATATTTTATATGTATAACTGTTTACTTAACTAGATCATAAACCTCTTCATGCTGTGGATTGTATTTCCTTAATTCAGTACTGAGCATAGTCCAGCATGTATTTTAAATGTGTATTGTGTGTGTATATCATTTGCAGTTTTCAAACTGTGAATTTTCATTTTATTATTTAATGAGGGGGAAATTGAGATGAATATTGAATAGTGACTAGGAATGGATCAAGCTAAGGGGAAACATTGTGAGCAAAATGAAATGGGTAGGCAATTTAAAAGGGGACAAAGGACTTGAATAGACATTTCTCCAAAGAAGAGATGAAAATGGCTAATAGGAACGTGAAAAGATGCTTAGTATCACTCATCTTTAGGGAAATGCAAATCAGAACTTCACTGAGATACCAACTCACACTTATTAGTATGGCTATCAAAAAAACAGAAAGAAATAAGTGATGATGAGGATGTGGAGAAATTGGAATCCTTGTGCTTTGTTGGTAGGAATGTAAAGTGGCACAGATGCTCTGAAAAACAGTTTGGGCAGTTCCTCAAGAAATTACAAATGGAGTAACCGTATGATCCAGCCGTCCCACTTCTGGGTATATACCCAATAAAGTGGAAAGCAGGGTCTTGAAAAATATTTGTACACCCATGTTCATAGCAGCCTTATTCACAGCAGCTAAAATGAAATCAACCTAACTGTCCAATGGCGATGAATGGGTATGCAAAATGTGGTATATACATACAATGAAATAGTATTCAGCCTTAAAAAGGAAGGAAATTCTGACGTATATGCGACAGTGTGGATGAACCTTGAGGACATTATGCCAGGTGAAAGAAGCTAGTTACAAACAAGACAAACACTGTATGATTCCACTTTTATGCGGTACTTAGATGAGGCCAAATTGTAGAGACAGAAAGTAGAATGGTGATTGCCAGGGGCTAAGGGGAGAGGGAATTGGGAATTACTGTTTAATGGGTATGGAGTTTCAGTTTTGCAAGATGAAGAGTTCGTGAGATAGGTGGTGGTGATGGTTGCACAACAGTATGAATATACTTAATATGACTAAACTGTACACATAAAATTGGTTAAGATGATAAATTTTATGTTATGTGTATTTTACCATAGTACAAATAATCGGAAAAAAATGAGTGGGGGGATGCATAGACATGAATTTTATTAATTTTGTGGTTATGTTTTTGTAACTCATCTTAGTATTAACTTTTAAATATTTTGCAATCTGGATGTAGGATACAACATTGAGGCATCGTTTTGCTATATCCATTCCCCTTCCATTGGACTTACATTGTCTTATATTTCTAGTGAAGATTGCTGTTCCAGATATTCAGTCAATGCTAGAAAGTTCTCAGAATTTTGAATGATGAATTTGTCCCAATGACATGGAAACCTCATTGTGCCTTTTCTTTATCCTATTATCTTTGAGTCGTAGAAACAATTTTGTATTCTATTTCAAATGTTATAGTGTTTATTTAAATATTGCAGATATACATTGATACTTGCCATCGACTAATGTTGAGTGTACTTAATATTTCAGTAAAATAATTGTCATTTGTTTATTTTTCTGGGACCAGTTATCCGTGACTGTCTCTTTTTCTTTTTCAGGCAGAAGAAATGCATGAGTAAATTATTAGAATACAGTGCTGATGTCAACATTTGTAATAATGAAGGCCTTACAGCAGTAAGTGCTAAGAATTTTATCTGAGATTTTTAAAATACGTTTTAGAAATTAGTATTGAAGGTGATAGTAATGTAAAGTGTAGTACAAGTGTTTCTGCAAGTTACTTCTTTGTGATAATTAAGAAGATGCAGAATGGTTTGAGATAGAGTTCTCAGCTCTATTTTATTAGGGGAAGTTACGGTTCACCACATTGCTCCTTTCTCCTTCTTTTTAAGTTTATGACCTTTCATTTATTTTGAAGTCTTATTCCCTTAGCTTTTGTCACTGACTTTCAAGGGACTTCTTAGGAGCATCTCTGCTAGGGTGTGTTACGAGTTCATTATAGGAGAGCTGTTTTTCATTATGTCCTTTTAAATGCTTTTCATGTGTACACTGAAGGAAAATTGGATGGCTAGGCAGAAAGGAAAAGAAAGGAATGAAGGGAGTGATGACTCACCTGTGTTTCTGCACTCAGAGATAATCACTGTTAATATTTTGGCCTGTATCCTTTCAGACTTGTTATATCTTACTCAAAACTAGTATTTTTATTCATTTTGCCATATGACTTTCTTTTCAAAAAAAGTTAATGTATTTTTGATCTACATAGATATTATAGGGAGGTAGTGTGGGATATTTCTGAACAGATTGTTGAAATCCAGAAACGTTAATCGAATTGTCATTATTTAGTGGAGCATTATTTATTACAAAAGTAGAGATAAAATAGAATTATGTGATTATTGAGAAATTATTTTGAAGTCATGACAGAAGACGTTAAATTTTATCTTCCTGTATGTGAGGTGATGGATGTATTAATTGACTGGATGATGGGAGTCCTTTTACAATGTATATCAAATCATCACATTGTACACTTTAAAAATCTTATAATTTTATTTGTCAGTTATACCTCAATAAAGCTGAAAAAATTTTTTTGCCTTCCTTTGGTAGTATTTGTAGATATTTAATCTTTTATTTTTTGACTAAAGAATATTGAGTATTTATGTGCCATGCCAGTTTTTGAGGCCTTTCTGATTAAATTCTTTTTGGTGAGGTAGGGGGCTGGGGCATTAAAAACAGCTTCCCTAACATTTGAATTATTTTGTGAATGACTTATTAAAGAAAAAGCTCAATCATGATTATTATGTGGAATCCACAATTTCTGTGATAATCCTGATTTTTCTTATATATTAGCAATATAGCACCATCTACTCTGTAAAGAAAAACTGTATTCTGAGTATCTCCAAGATGCTTAGTGATATTGTAGGTACCATAGAGGGTTATTAAACTATGAAATTGACAAAGCTTATCCTTAGGACATTATCTGGCATAGGCAAGATAAGATGTCTAATATTGAGGCTGGCCCCGTGGCTGAGTGGTTAAGTTCATGCACTATGCTGCAGCAGCCCAGGGTTTTGCTGGTTCGGATCTGGGGCGCGGACATGGCACGTTGAGGTGGCGTCCCACATGCCACAACTAGAAGTACCTGCAACTAAGATAGACAACTATGTACTGGGGGGATTTGGGGAGATAAAGCAGAAAAAAAAAATGTCCAATATTAACATAATATGTTTAATCACGTAAGTTTGTATCTGCTAATTTCTCCCCTTCACTCTTGAACTTTAAGGGAAGTGGAGTAGAAAATTTTTAAAAATCAAATTTTTATTTGAAAAATTATCCATGCATATATTTGAAGAGTGAAATTATTCTATAAGGCTTATTATAGAACAGTCTCTACACTCCTGCCTGGGACCGACCTTGATGTTCTCTCCTGGGGCTCTGAATGGTGTGATGTGCCTCCTCCTCTTGGAAACTGTTCTGGCCCCCAGATTTGTTTCTGCCTAGTCCCAGACCACCATAGTGGAAATGAATTCAACAGCCGGGCCCATTGACCCCATCAGCTGAAGCAAGATGAGATGGTGAAAATGTGTTGCTGCAGAATTGAACAGTTGCCACCAAATACGTGGGACAGTAAAGCCAGGGGCTTCTGAGATGGAAGAGACCTTCAATGGGGAGCCAAGAGTCCCAGGATTTTTCTCACAAAAGGAGAGAACGGTTGACTGCATGCTTTCTAGACTGGTCACCCTCACAAAGGACTCCTCATGTTTCTTCATTCATTTGTTCTTTCAACAGGAATTTCTTGAATACCTACTATGTGCTAGGCACTTCACTGGTGTGGTGATAGAGCAGTGAATATGGCTGATCTGATCCTTCTTGTCCCCAAACTTCCAAAGGAGACAGGAAAGTCTTCAGGCAGTGGTGACACAGTGTAATGAATGTCAACATAGGAGCCGGAGATGCTATCCAAGTCATAGGAGGGGACCCATCCTCACCTCGGGCATTGGAGGAGGCATCCTAGGGAAGCATCACATGGGCTGAGGCCAAAGGGTCAAATAGAAGTTAGACTGGTGGAAGTGGTGGTTGTAGGGTTGGCAGTGGGAGTTGGGAAGAGAGTTCTAGCTCTATGGAAGTGGTTGGCAAAGACTTAAAGCATGTAATTCTCTTCACCTTCAAAGTCACTCTTCCACTTTTTTCAATAAAGTATATTCTATGCTTACCCATCCTGAATGTTGCCAAGGTGCATTGTCAAGGATGAGGTGGGGATAGAGCCAAACAAAAGAATAATTCCAAATGTTGGTGTCTGCCAAGGCACCATCATTCAGCACCATAAACCATAAGCTCAGGGCTTTGTAGACTTTTCCCTGCCTTATTTATATTGCTGGTAGGGATGAGGTATTTAGACTTGAGTTGATTTGTTCTGAACTCAGAATTATCAAAGTGAGACAATAAGAGTGATGGAATATTTGTTAACGTGCCTATACCATCCCCCAACTACTGTCAAAGAATTCATTGCCTCTAACAGAGAGTTCTATGAGAACAAAGCAAAAGAACATCCATAAGAACTACTGAAGGCAGTGATGACTTACTTTACCCAGGTGGCAGAGTCAGGGTGAGATCTTTGCCTTATCTGTCTGGAAGAAATGGAGGAAATGGGCAGTGACTGCTAATGGGTGCAGGGTTTCTTTTTGGGGAAATGAAATGTTCTAAAATTGGTCGTGGTGATGATTGCACAAGTCTGTGAATATACTAAAAACCAGTAAGTTGTATACTTTAAATACAGCTTACTTTAAATGGATGAATTGTATGGCATGTAAATTATATGGCTTTATACCTCAAATAAATATACATCTACCTTATGATACCCTCCCCCTAAAAGAAAACATTCTCTTGACCTTCCTCCCCAGCCTCCAAACTTCTCACTCAGGAGTCACCTCCTCTCAACGGTTTTAATGGGTTTAAAAATTTTGTTTCCCTATATCTAAATAACATGCTAATATTGCTACCTTTTGATTTTTCAGTTTTAGGCATCACCTACTGACTTTCTGGAAGATAAGGTTATTGCTCTCTTTTTCAGCCACTCCCATTATCCATCCTGTACAAGAACATTTCCCTCACAGCCTTCAATCTAGTCATAATTTTAGTTAGATCATTTTTCAGTGTTTTCATTTTTTTTTTTTTTAAGATTTTATTTTTTTCCTTTTTCTCCCCGAAGCCCCCCGGTACATAGTTGTATATTCTTCATTGTGGGTCCTTCTAGTTGTGGCATGTGGGACGCTGCCTCAGTGTGGCTCAATGGGTGGTGCCATGTCCGGGCCCAGGATTTGAACCGACGAAACACTGGGCCGCCTGCAGTGGAGCTCACGAACTTAACCACTCGGCCACGGGGCTGGCCCCAGTGTTTTCATTTTTTGACTGTATAAAATTATTCGTAATTAGGCCAAGTAGTTTGCTGTAGTTACTTTCTTACACAGCATTTGCTTTTCATGTAGTTAATAATTGCGTTAAGAAAATTGAGATAACTGTAGATTCATATGCAGTTATAAGAAATAATACAGAGAAATCCTCTGTATATTTTGCCCGATTTCCCTTAGTGATAACCGTTTTCAAAGTTGTAGTATAATACCATGGCCAGGATATTGACGTTGATACAACCTATCTTAGTCAGTTTTCCCCAATTTTGTTTACTTGTATCCAGTTTTACCTGTGTGTGTATTAAGTTCTGTACAGTTTCATTACCCATGTGGATCCATCTGTCCACTATCACAGTCAAGATTCTGAACGTTTCTGCTTCCACAAAGATGTCTTGTGTTATTCTTTTATAGCCACAGCTTTCCTCCCCTTCACTCCCAGCCTAAGCCCAGGCAACCACTAATCTGTTCTCCATTTCTAAAATTTTGTCATTTCAAGAATGTTGTATAAGTGGAATCATACTGTATGGAACTTTCTGGTATTGGCTTTGTATGCTCGTTATATTTTCTGTGTAGACGATCATCTCATCTGCAAATAGAGATAGTTTTATCTTTTCCTTTCCAATCTATGTATCTTTTATTTCTCTTTCTTGCCATATTGCAGCTTTAAAATTTTTTTAAGTTTTATGAGTATTTATTATTAATTCATTACCAGATTTTCCCTGAGCTTTGTGAATATCCACATAGTATGTATTCAGTACCTTTCATCTTCCTGATTAGTTTTGAAGGAGTCTCTTATGCAGACTTCTGTTTTCTCGAAGCTGAATCGGTTGACTTCTAGGCCTGCTTCACAGCTGTTTGGAATGTCTCTTCACAATCTTCCTGGAGATTGCTTTTGCCTTTCTCTTGTTTTGTTTTTTTTGTTATATAGGTTCTGTGTCTGTCTTTCCTAATTACTATTCTGTCACTTTACTGGAGCACATTTTCTAGTAGTTAACTGAGAAAGGGTGCATGGGAGGTAAATTTGTTGACATTTTGCATGACTGAATATTGCTTGAGTCTTTGAGTCTGATTATGTAATTGGTAATTTAGATGACTAAAATTCTAGGCTGGGCATCATTTTCCCTTAGAATTTTGAAAGCATTGCTTTGTTGTCTTCTATGAAACTTGGTGCCATTTTGATTCTTGATGGCTTTTGTGAAACCTGGTTTTTTCCCTCTAGAAACTTACAGAATCTACTTTGTCCTTAGAGTTCTGAAATGTCGTGGTTATATGTCTTGGTTTGTATTAATTTTATCCATTTGGCTGGATAATACTGAGGCTCTGTCAACCTGGAAACTCTCATGAGAAATTTTCAGAAATTATTTCTTTGATGATTTCCACTCTTGTGTTTTCCCTATTCTCTCCATTTTGAATTCCTATTATTTGAATATTGGACCTCTTGGGCTAGCCTTTTAATTTTTTTTTGTCTTTTCTCTTGTTTCTCCTTTTCTTTGTCTTTTTGTGCTTTCTGGGGGACTTCCTTAATATTATCTTCTAAGTCTTCCTTTGAGTTTGCCTGACTATCATAGTATTAATTTCCAAGAGTTCTTCTTCCCGTTTTTTTTTTGCCCTGTCCCTTTGAAAAAATAGTATCCTGTTCTTGTTTCTTTTTTTCTTTTTTTTAAGATTTTATTTTTTCCTTTTTCTCCCCAAAGCCCCCCGGTACATAGTTGTATATTCTTTGTTGTGGGTCCTTCTAGTTGTGGCATGTGGGACGCTGCCTCAGCGTGATTTGATGAGTGGTGTCGTGTCCGCGCCCAGGATTCGAACCAACGAAACACTGGGCCGCCTGCAGTGGAGCGGGCGAACTTAATCGCTAGGCCACAGGGCCAGCCCCTCCTGTTCTTGTTTCGAGGATGTAGTCAGTATGTTTTCTCCCTGAGCGTATTAAATATAGTTTTTTCTTTTGCAGTTTTTTTCTTGAATATTCATGGTTCCTTTTCTTCTCTACTTTTTCTTTTTTGTTTGTTTTGTGTTTTGTCTTTCAAATTAGATGCATTTGTCAAATGTTTGGTGGAACAGGGAGAAGCTGTCTGAAAAGTCTGTCTGAATGTGTGAGGTCTTTTCACTGGGCTTCAGTGTAGAGTGATCTGCTTTGGGCGTTTGCCTTCAGGATCCTTCCTGATGGTAGTTTCTTTGGCATTTACTCCTGAGCTGGTCGGATTCCTCAGAGGAAGCTCTTCCAAGTGCGAGCAGCATGTTAGCTTTCTGGACCCTGGGTAGAGGGGAAGGCTTTGGGATTTCAGTATTCAGTGTGTAAACATGCACTTGGTCTCTCTCTTGCAGCGTTATGTTCTTGCTTCAGCGTCCCTGGTGTGTCTTATCTAGAGACTCTGAAGCCTCTTGTGCTCTGTCAGGTTGGGGAGGGGCAGGTATCAGCCTTGCAGAATAGGGGAGGGATGGGGACCTAAGGGGCTAAATGTTAATGTATGTACTTTCAAGTGCTGTGTTTTTAGTCCCACGTTCACCCCTGCATGAGGAGGGTTCTTACTACCGGTTCTTAAGCCTTTGGGGAGTTCTGTGATCTGAATCACCTCCTTCTTGGCTTTCTTGACTACTGGTTTAGGACTCAGCTTTTTGTTCTGACAAGTCAAAAGCTTCCAGCTTTCAAGATTTGTTGCTACTATATTCTCTCCTTTTCTTTATCTTAATGGGTCTGTTGTTTAAGAAAAAGTACTCTTCTGTCATTTCAGTGGTGTTTGGGGAAGAGTAGACTGATGCATGTGTTCACGCTGCCATTTTTTTTTTTTTTTTTTTTTTTTTTTTAAAAGATTTTATTTTTTCCTTTTTCTCCCCAAAGCCCCCCGGTACATAGTTGTGTATTCTTCGCTGTGAGTTCCTCTAGTTGTGGCATGTGGGACGCTGCCTCAGCGTGGTCTGACGAGCAGTGCCATGTCCGCGCCCAGGATTCGAACCGACGAAACACTGGGCCGCCTGCAGCGGAGCGCGCGAACTTAACCACTCGGCCACGGGGCCAGCCCCTCACGCTGCCATTTTAAAACAGAAGTTTGATGATAGATTTTTTAATGGAAAGAGGTCAAATAAAAAATACATGAATGTCATAGTCCACAGTTTTAACATTGATTATCTTTGAGTGATAGACTTATAGGTGTTTTATATTTTTTATCTTCCCTATATATTTTATTGTTTATGTATGATACACGCATTACTGGTCAAATACCAGAAGTAAAGAATATGACACCTACTGTGTTAATTACTTTTTAACTTGTTTGCTTCTCGGGAACGAAAAATATCCATTATCTTTTCTCTAGAGACAAACTGTGCATAGAGTCCAGGGTCATCAGAGAAGCAGAGTATTTGGTGATCCTAAGTGTAGTATACTTAACTACTTTGAACGATGAAGCACTTGGTTTTGAAATAGATGGTGGTGTAACCTACATCTTGATGCATATTTTTACCCCGTTAAAAAAATAGGAAAAAAGTATATGTGCTTAGATTTTAATATTTAATATGCATGTGCTCAAAGTTGAGAAATAATAGTGTTATTTATCTGCTGTTTTTATATGAAACACTCTTGCACAAATGTTAAGTAACTAAATGGCTGCACAGATACACTGGCTGGCTGTGAATGGGCGGACAGAACTACTCCATGACCTTGTACAGCACGTCAGTGACGTTGACGTTGAGGACGCCATGGGGCAGACGGCGCTGCATGTGGCCTGCCAGAATGGTCACAAGACGGTAAATTCAGCCATGAGGACTTTAAATTAAGTTGCATGTGTTTATTTTTGAAAACTTGGAATTCATGGAAAGTTTTTCTCTGCATTATTTTGGAACATGAAACGTCATAGCAAAATCTTGTAGCATTTTCTGCATCATATGGACTTCTGATTAATGTATTCTATGTGGATAAAAGGAATAGAAAATAATGCTTTTAAATCTGTTTAAAATATTTGTGATTTGGATTTCAGTTTTATTTCTGATTCATAGATTTTCATATGAATATACTAAAATTTTTCAATGTAGTATGTTCACATAATTTTAAGTTATGTTTATTCTGTTCTGTTTTATCAAATAACTTTTTCGTATTTTATTTTTTACCTTTAAACCTCAGTTATTGGCATTAGATAGTGAAGAAAGTGAGCACCAACATTGCCTGAATAGTTCAACTTGGATTATCATATTTTTCTGTTGTCTTGGAATATGATGCAAGTACTAGAGTGGTGACAGTTGTATTCTTTCTTACTTTAGATTTCTAAAATCATACATATGTTTTGTGGCAATCCTTTTCTGTTATTGCCATATATAAACATTTGGCTTTTGAAATTGCTAATAGTTTTCTATCTTGTTAGGAGACTTTGCTGCCTTATATGAAGATTGTTAGCTTAAGATTTTAGGTTAAATTTCTGCTTTGCTATAATTTCCTATCCTGGTTACTTTCAGGTTTTTTTCCCCCACATTTAACATTATTGATAATAGAATGTTATTTATTTACTTGCTAACCAGAACAATAACAACAACAAAAACCAACCGAAAACGTAAATCACCGCCAACAGCTACAAAGATGCAATGTTTGTTTGTTTGTATTGATTTTTTTGTACACACTCTCTATGAGTCTTTGTTGAGAGAATTTCTAAGTGGAATCTGGATTTCCATCTCTGCAAATTTTTTTTTCCTAATCTGGGTTCAGGATGTAGGATTCTACATGTTTAGATGCTGTAGGTATGACCTCAGTTCATGATTCTTTAAGATAGTGAGGCCAAGATTGACACTGTCTTATGTTTATTAAGAGTTGGAGAAAAGGAGGGATGTAGGATTGGTTTTTTCTTTCCTGGAATTTCTTCTGAACACCAATGTTCATTTTTATTTTTTTGTCTTTTGTCATCTGAAAACCAACCCAGTGTTTTCAAGGAGTATTCTTTCTCATCAGTTTGTACTTCCTCAGAGTCAACACTATTGAATTTAAAAAGTATTCTGTGTGGAAAAAAAAATTATCTGAAATGTCTTAATCTTGAATGGCCCAGGATTTTAAGCAACTGTTGCATATTAGGGAGTGAGTCCTGCTGGTAGCTCTCCTAGGACAGAAAAGCACCTACTTTAATGTAAACACTCTCTGCTATAACAGATGAGTGGAGTGTTGTTTACTAAGATTGCAAACCCTACCTGTTTCCCAGGAACTTTTGTAGGAAAAAAGTGGAATTCAGATTAGAAATGATCTACAAAAGCTAATTTTAGCTGCCTGAGTCAGTGAAGAAGCAAGAATTACAAAACATTTGTTCAAAGCATGGGCATTACAGACTGCATTAAAAATTTAGAATTGCTTTCTGAAGTTATTGAAGAGTAGTTAGTATAAGTATAATATATTCCATATGGTTTACAACCTAAAGCAGGTGTGGTAAAGTAAGGGAGAATTCCTCATAGTCAAATGCCTTTGAAGAATTGTATTCTCAGAAGATTTATAAGAGAGCCTGCCTTCACTGTGGTGATGAGTTTCACAGGGTGAGATTTTGCAGATATAGTAGAGGAGGAAAGGTACAAAAAGCCCTGGTGACTTGTGGTTGATTGTATTGGTGAGTGAGATCCCATCCCGTTACAGTTGGTCAATTATAGTTATCTGCAAGGATCAAGTAAAGAGAATGTTTAACACTATTTTCTGAATTATTTTATGCATCTTAACTCTTTCTTCAATTAGGGCAAGAAGGAATCTTGAAAAATTAGTCTATTTCCTAGCCTCCAGGCTGAATATACCTGTAAAAGTCTGTGTTGATAGTTGTGTTCATATTATCTCCATCTCATAATTACTCATGTATTTCTGGGACATGTTCAAATCTCAGTGGGTTAGCATATCCTTTTATCTTGAGTTGGATATGATTTACTGGGCTATGAGATATGATAAGTTATTACAGGGTAAGGGAGTATTGATTTTTTTTTAACCCTTTGTGTATCTTTCCATAAGTTGAACACTGAGTCTAAAATGCTTTGTCAGGTATCCTAGTGACTTATTTTAGCAGCAAGTGAAAATGGCCTTTTTCTTGTCTCAAAGTAGCCAGTTGTTGCATAAATTCATGAAAAGGTCTTCAGACTTGTGTCCATGTAGACATATACCCGTGCACATAGGTTTCAAGATTTTATTTTATTTTTAAGCTTAAAAGCTTGCTTATTGATTATATTTATTTTATTGAATAAAATATAAAACATAAAGAGGAAAGAAACTCCATTT
Source organism: Equus przewalskii (assembly GCF_037783145.1). Classification (NCBI taxonomy): domain Eukaryota; kingdom Metazoa; phylum Chordata; class Mammalia; order Perissodactyla; family Equidae; genus Equus; species Equus przewalskii. The sequence goes on along the minus strand of NC_091839.1, from coordinate 54,813,487 downwards.
TAAAATATTTTTAAAAGCATGTCTGTTCTTTTCAAATCAAAGAGGCAGATATGATAAATTCTTTACATTCTACCTTCTAATCTCATTTTAGGATAGATCTCAGGAGTGCATTGAAAAGATTTTGAGCAACTGGCTAAGAGTTCTAAAGCTTTGTAGAATTTATAATTGAGTACTATATTCTTGCATCTGATGACAAGAAATGCTTTTCAGATTTGTGTTACTTTTTTTAAAGATGAAAGATTTGGAAAAAAGATGATTTTATGTCATAAGTAAGAAATCGAGTAATCTTTGCCCTGGTTTCATAGAGATGCATCTGTTTTGTTGGAGGTAAACTGAAATAAAGGTCCCATCGTCCTCTTGTTGGAAGGAGGCGGTTTGGGCGGTTGAAGAATGCATTCCTACCGTTTTTGTCCTGCAACATAATAGCACTATGATTTTGAACTACTTCTATTTCTATTTAAAAATGATCAGATGAAAGAAATGGGTCATGACTCCTTAGTAATTTAATTTTTAACTTTCCTTACGTTAGCTGTTATTAGCTGTACAATACCAGAATTATGCTTTGTCTTTGGATATTGATTTAAAAAAATCATTTCAGAGTTTGGTTATTCAGCTGGCTTATTATACAGTCTTTGACGACTTTTTCTTCCCCTCACCTTATCTATCTCCTAAGGTATTTTCTGTCTACTGATTACATAATTCAGGAAAGTGCTGTGAACACTTTGGAAGACACGTAAGAGCCATAATAGTATTGGTACTATTACTGACGTTATTAATGTGGATGACGTGATTCTGCAAGAAAAGTACAGAGAGCATTATCTGGACCCTTAATTCATTTCCTTTTTTTCAATAAGCTAGGCCTAGAGTGTTGTTTAATTTTTAATCTCAGTTTTAGAAAGTGTAGTAAAACCTATTACTATTCTACACAGATATAATTGACTCCAATTTTTTGGGGCATAAACTGAACTTACTTTTTGGTAACTTTTTTCTTTGTCATTAGTTCTTTAAGATTTATTAATGTATTGAATTGCCACAAATGATTGATAACTGTTTTCCTGGAATAGCTTGGATTTATAAACCCTAGAGAACTATCAAATGGTTTAATCTCAATTTATGTAAGTTAGAGTACACAGCAGGATTAGTTTATGAATTCACTGAAAAAAGCAATTATCAGAATAAACTTTATATTGTTAAATTTGTATAGCTGAATATGAAGCTTCACAAACAGTCTAAAATGGTAGTTGAACCCTGCTTAGAGTAGATTTAAGCTCCTGAAATTTAAAAGCAGTTGTTTGACACTGGTGTTATAGACTATCTTTGCTAGAACTGTCTGGGTTTTTTACTGAAATTGTAGCCTTTTGAGGGAACAGTGCTCACCCACATTGTCAGCTTTCTTGATATCTTTAGCTAGCTCCCAAGCTTTTTATCCAGAGAATTACAGGACAACCATGCACACTTAATTGACAGCTTTTGCAAAAACATTAATTGCATTCAGCCTTGAGGCACAAAGGTAGACTGACTAACATTTCAGAATGTATTTTTAGAATTAAAGAATTTTGTTTATCCTAATGTTGGAATTCTCCCTTAATCACTTCTGGGAAATGTGAGCAAATAATGGTTCTCCTATTACTGTTATTTTTCTAACACAACTGGATAACATTGATTTTTGCTGGACATTACATAAGGGTTCAAAGTCTTGATAGGTTTAGGTGGATGGTTTCTAGAGAAGACCTGTATAAACCCGTGACTGATTAGTGAGTTGGCCATTATTCTTATTGCATAAGTTATTTTTGCATTGCTGTTAAGTCATGTCATCAGGATTATTTTTAATAAAAGATAAACAGAGATGCTTTTTTGTTGTTGTTTGGTCTTCTTTTAGCAAATAATAATACCACAACTCAGATTTTTACTTGTAGTTTTAATAGTGAATATCTATTCCATTTTACTTTGATCAGTGTTGTTTAGAGAGTTGACATTGATAAAGTAGAGCTGCCGTGGGTTTCTTGCTTTGTAATTTAGCAGTGTATTGGGCACAGGTGGTCTTGGTTAGTCACTGCCTTCAATTAAATGACTTTTGAGATTGACCCAAACATTAGCTTTGTGCATTAGTTTTCCACTCAGGATATTGTTTTATCACTTGAAAGGTCATGAAGTCTGTTGAAAATGTGTTATTTCTTCTTAAGGGTTTCTTGAAGGCTATAGGAAAATTCCCTTTCAATAGTGTTATTTCAAGGTTCCTCCCCTGCAGTTTCTTCTTCTGTGAAGAGGAAAGCCCCCATTGTAGATTATCTGGGAATAGGAGAATAGTTTTGTTTTTTGTTTTTTGGATTTTTTTTTAGGTAGGGAGGGTTGGACAGGGAATTGAAGTGATGAATTATTTTAAAAGCATATTTTGGTGATCGAAATTAGGCACGTAAAATGATTTCAGTTCAGTGTAGTTCTTGAAATTATGTGTGTTGTATTAACTTGAAAAATGTAGATAATGAGCCGTCAGTCACAGATACTTATGTTGGTGTACTTTTACACGTGTATATTTACTAAATTGTAAGCTGAGGAGCTGAATTTTTACAGGTAAACGAGAAGCCATAAAATTTTGAAAACAGAAAAACTTATGACCATCGTAAATCACAGTTATGCTTTTTTGGACCTGGTGGCCTACAGTCTGTTAAACAGACACAGTTTAGTTTTCACAGAAGTATTTGTAGGGCTTTAGGGGTGACAAATTTGCTAAAACATATTGAATCTAAATCTGTCAAAGAGAATCCTGTCAATTTTTCTGGCTAGAACTATCACCCTCTAGCACGCTACGTATTTTGTGTATTTCTTTTGTCTCTTGGTCTTTTCCACTGGAAGGTAAGCTTAATGAGGGCAGAGATTTTTGTCCATGTTGTTCATTGCTGTAACTCCACCACCTAGAGTATCCACAGCACGTAATAGACATTGAAATTTTTGTTGAGAGAGGACTAGGCAAATGCAATGTCAGTTTGCGTGGTTTTTTCCTGCTATTTTCTTTCCATTTCTGAATGTTTGTCACTTTTTTCTTTTGTACCTTTAAGTAGAGCATATATTGATAGTGCTGATTCTTATAAAACGTCATATCTGATTTGTTGGCATCTGTCACTGAAAATCTCTGCATTTGAGAATCCCTAGGGATTTCAGTAGTTGGCTGCAGAATTTATTCTTTTCAGTTATGTTTTTGCCTTATGCTTCTTTGTAATTTAAAATCCTCAAGTAGTATTGTTTCTTCAAGAGCTTTTATGTATTCATTTTAATTTAATACTTGCTCAGAGTTTTGTCTACCTGAGTTTTACCAGTTTCAAAGTTATTTTACCCTTTGTATACGTATAGTTTTACACAGACTGGAAATTTTTAAGAAAACCTGTGATTTAGGTTGTCTGTTGCTTTCTTGCTCCTCCTGTTATGCTGTTTAATCAGTAATTGGATTTTGCATTATCCTTTCTCCTCCTGTTTCAGAGCTTTTACAGAAAGAAATCTGCAGACTTTTTTTTTTTTTAAATCACAAAGATTGATGGCTTTTCACTGATTTCAGTGCTGCAAGGCAGTTTTTTATTCTTCACATTCAAATCCCTTTATATACTTTTTATCCTTACTCTGAGGGAAATGGATTTTTCTCCCTGTTTATCTCCAGGCAACGTTTTACCTATAATTGAAGCTATTGAAAGCTTTTTAGAAATGTGTGTTTCTAGAGCTGGCCCGGTGGCATAGTCGTTAAGTTCGTGAGTTCTGCTTTGGTGGCCCAGGATTCACAGATTTGGATGCCCAGCGTGGACCTACGTACCACTTGTCAGCCATGCTGTGGAGGCAACCCACATACAAAATAGAGAAAGGTTGGCACAGATGTTAGCTCAGGGACAGTCTTCCTCAAGCAAAAAAGGGGAAGATTGGCAACAGATGTTAGCTCAGGACCGGTCTTCCTCACACACACATACAAAATATGTGTTTCTTTTAATGGTTGCATAGTTTGAGGATCTTAATTAGGATAATTTTATTAGAAAATCAGAAAGATTTATGAATGGTAAAGAAAATACTTGGAGTGAGCTATTTCCGCTTTCTTAATCAATTGTTTTTCTCTCTTAAGAACAGAAAGAATTTTTAACGTCTTTGTAGGATATTTCCTATATGTAAGGATATGATAGGAACATGTGACAGTTCATATTGTAAATCATGCTTTTTTGCTATAATTTGCCTGAAGTTTGTCTCACCACTTTGTTGAACAGTAGAGGGATATGTTAGTCTCATGGCTAAATTGTTTTTATACTGCAAGCTCTACAGTATAAATAAAAATACAGAAGTACTTTAAAAAGTATATGGTTTTAGAAAGGGCGTTATTTTATAACTAGATGTAAATAGCTGACTAGGCCCTTGAGCCTGACTCACAAATCGTTGTTTAGTTAGGGGAATTAGTAGATCATCTAAGATTAATGTAGTGTATGAAGATATGCTGAATTAGCCATAATACTATTAAGTAATCTGAATTCAGAAAAAATAAGAATTCCTGTCTTTTGGTAAATAGCATAGTGGTTATGAACATGGTGGCTTAAGGTTTAATTCCTGCTTCCCCGTTTGTGTGTTGGGTGCACATTACTTGACCTATTTGAGACTCAGTTTCCTACTTGTAAAAGTGGAGAGAATATCAAATTCCTCACAGGATGCCTTCAAAGAAATGATAGATGCTTTTTAGCACAGTGTCCAGACAAATGGTAAGGTTCTTCACATTATAATATCATTATGTAGTTTTAACAGATAGATAATTTTTATGAATGCATTGTATGTTTTGTTAATAATCACTTGATTTCAGCTTCTCTCTGGATTGCTGGGTTTTAATTGCATGTTAATGTATATTTTCGATATATTTGCTTTCATCTCTCCTGAGCCTTTTGAGAGATGGCTTTCTGTCTATACTCTCTATAACAGTTAGTGAATGTTGTTGCTGCTGTCCATCTCACTCCTGTTTTGGGACCACACAGATGCAGCTTCTAGGTCAAAAATCAAAAAGGGGAGAGCCATAATCAAAAGGCTCCCAAAGGTCTTGTCTTAGAAAATAATGACCTAAATGCTTGTTTTTCTTATATTTGAAAGCTGTACTTGACCACTTTTCCTTGTGCATAAAGGAATTATGTAGCTAATAATTAAGTTCTATGTAACAATGTGTTTATTACGTAGATTTTAGAATTCCTTTTGGGATAGAAGTAAATTCAAGTAGCAATACATGAATATTATATTTTAAAATATTTTTTATCAAAATCTTTGTAATAAAACATGATAGTCCCTTAAACCACCCTTCTTCTTTGTCAAATGATGATCACCAGGCAAGTTTTTATTTTTTTTAGCTTTTCTTCTGGTATCTATTTCCAAAGAATGTGGTTCTATTGCTCTTTCTTAATTACTTCTTTTAGATACCACTGAGTCATTTCCTGTTACGGTAAGTGAGGGTTTAATTCCTTTACGTCTTCCCATGCCCTCTTTCTCCATTTCTAAAATTACCTATATCGTAAACTTCGGTTAGACAATATTAGTTTTATATATAGTCAGGTAAATATTGTTTTCTGCTGAGTCAAATAGTGAACTATAATAACATTTTCTATCTAGGGTGATTATTTTTATTAAAGTTAATAATTGGCTTTGCCCACTTTTCTTTTTATGAATCAGTAATTCCTCCTATGTGCTCCAACAAGATATCTCTCAGTATTGTATACTACACAGACAAATTCATTAGATAATGTCACTTCTATTTTTTTCCTCTAAACCTGAGAATTTCTTAGTTTCTCCTGTTTTTGATCTCCAATATTCTGGGTTCCACATCTTCTATTTTGGTGTATTCTCTTGTTTTGGAGGATAGTATCCTTCAGTAGCTTCTTGAGAAAAGGTGCACTGGAAGTGATTTTTTTGAAATCTTAATGTAGCTAAAGTATGTTTTTTATTTAAAACCATGTATTTGAATGATAATGTGGCTGGCTATAGAGTTCTACATGGAAGTTATCTACCTTACAGTTTTGGAAGACATTTCATCTTTTAGATTCCAGTGTTACTGTTAAGTTTAATGACTATGTAATTATTGTTTATCTCTGGAATCTTATATCTCCAGTATGATGAAATTTCACTGTGATATGCCTTGTTGAAGATCTTTTAATTTACTAGACTGGGCACTCGGTGAGCCTTTTCAATCTGGCAACTCCTGTTCTTCAGTTCTGGGAAATTTTTTGATATTATTTCTTGATTACTTCCCTTCGTTCTCTCACTTCTGTCATTTTCTGCATTCTTGTTTTCTATGCTATGTCTGCCTGGATTGATCTACAGTACTAATTTTCTCATTTTTCCTATTTTCTTTGTCTTTTTGTTTTACTTTTTTTCTTGTAAAGTTTTTCAACATTGTCTTTCCAAACTTCTATTAAATTTTTATTCCATCATATTTTTAATTTCTTATTCTCTGAATATTTTCCCCCCAGTATCGTGTTCTCATGGCTGTAATGTTTTTTTCTCTCTGAGGGTATTAGTTACTTTTCTAATTTTTGTTGTTTTCTTTGGTTCCCTTTATTGTGTTTGTTTTTCTGACTTTCTTTTCTGGTTTTAATTTTGTTTTTCGGGTTAGAGGCCTGCTTCGGTTGCCTCTTTAATGTTGTCTGTGCATTCCTATGTCGTGGTGAGGCACTAAAACATTGGCTGGAAGCGTTGTGTACATGGCTGGGTTTGTTGACTGTCCTCATAGTATGCCAAGGTTTCTCAATCTCGGCACTATTGAGATTTTGGGCTGGAAAATTCTTTGTTGTGGGGCCTGTCTGTAGGTTGTAGGATGTTTAGACATATCCCTGACCTCTACCCACTGGCTGCCGATTACACTCTTCCTACCCTAGTCATGAGAATAAAAAAAATCTTCCGGCATTGCTGAAGGTCCCCTAGGGGACAGCTGGGCTATTTGACAGGTGAATCTGTAACGCCATTATCTGTGGGACTGTTGTCTGGTGCCACTCTCCAGAGAGGAAACTTTCAGTCTCTTCCTGCTTCAGGCTTTAAGTCCGGCTGCTGGATTTCTGGGAGCCTAGTGGAATGTGGGGCTGGTTTTCACCTAATGAGTTATTTTCAGCATGGCTCCTCATCCCTGCTCTTACCTGTATTTCTTGCCTGCCAGTCCAGGACCTCCCTCTTCACCTTGTCCTGAGAATAAGCCTCCCTACCTCTGAGACGCTATTAGGAGGGATAGTGGCTAACTGTATGTGATGGGGAGGAAGGGTCTAGGGGAGGTTCCAACTGGTTTTTATAGGCTTTCAACTCCTTCTGCTGTTTTTAGCTGTATGTAACCGTTCCTATCTTCCAAGGTACCTGGTACTTCCACTTCCTGTGTTTTGTATGTGTGTGTGCTGTAGCAAGAATTTGCTGGTTTGTTGTTGGAATCCGCATTTGCAGGCTCTTAGACTTCAGCTTTCTTTGATCTGCTAAGTCACTTACTATTCCCCCACTGGCTTGCTATTTTCCCAAAGCTTACTGACTTATCTAGTTGCTGTTGTATTCTTTCCTGTTCTTCCTTGTGGATTTATCGTCTTATTTTACTGACATTGTACTAAGTTTCAGAGCAGCAATAAACATAAATGTGTTCAATCTAGAAGTAATATTTAAAAGTCTAATTCCAGAAACTTAAGCTTTTACTCATTTTCTTCCTTTCTGCAGGAGAAATTCAAATGAGGCTCATAGGAATAGAACCAGAAAAGACTTTCCTTGTTAAGGTTTTCAGGAGAGCTTCACCCTATCCCTAACCTTCAGATGTGCGTCTTTAGGATCTTATATTAGCTTACTGTCCCTTAGTATGAGTCAAATGATTGCGGAAATAGAGCTTAGGGGACAGAGAATATATGAATGACTATCAGAGAAACTGAGGCAGTATTGGCTACTGTTAATAGCAAAAGGACTTAGTTTTTTAACATTTTGTACTTTAATAATTATGCTCTCTGATTTTTAGAAAGTTAGAGCTCTGGTACTTTTGTTTTTAGAGGCAAAATTTTTGGTTTTTAAATTCAAATATCTGGAGCAGCACAGTCCAATTTACTGGCCACATGTGACTATTTAAACTTAATTATAATAAAATAAAATAAAAAATTAAGTTCCTCAGTTGTACTAGCCACTTTTCAAGTCCTTTGTAGCTACACGTGTCAGCGATATTCTGGAGCCTTAATCACAGTTTCTATTGCATTGATATTTCCACATATATCGTGTAGAGCCTGAGAGGCTCAGGGAGCTTACCAAGAAGTTGAATTGGTTCAGCCATCATAATTGTCATGTTCCTACTCGTTCTTCTTTAAAGCTTCAAGTTGTGGCAGGAACTTTCCTTATATGGATTAAAATTGTGGTAATTGTGTCTTTGTTTGACTTCTCTGGCTTTACTTTTGTTTCTTCTGCCCCCAGACAGTGCAGTGCTTGCTAGACAGTGGTGCCGATATTAACAGGCCAAATGTGTCAGGAGCCACTCCACTGTACTTTGCTTGCAGGTATGATATTTTATATTTCCAGATGCTTTCATTAAAGAATGTTGTATTTCTACTGTATTTCCAAATACAAATATTTCTGTATATTTTCTAAAGCTTTCTTGTTTTCCCACAAGTACTAAGCTCCCTTTTAAGATGTTTACCTTTATCGTTCTGTTACTTAATTGCATGAGGAAAAGTATTTTCTGTTGCCAGTGTTTTTGTATGTTATAGATGGGAGCCTTTGATTTGCTTGATTATTTAAACTTTAGACTGGAACAACAAAAGACCCCAAATAGCCAAAGGATTCCTGAGAGAAAAGAACAAAGATGGAGGTATTACACTCCCTGACTTCAAATTATACTACAAAGCCATAGTAACCAAAACAGCATGGTACTGGCACAAAAACTTACACAGATCAGTGGAACAGAATTGAGAGCCCAGAAGTAAACCCACACGTTTATGGACAGCTAATACTCCACAAGGGAGCCAACAGCATACGATGGAGAAAGGAGAGTCTCTTCAATAAATGGTGTTGGGAAAACTGGACAGCCACATGCAAAAGAATGAAAGTAGACCATTCCCTTATACCATGCACAAAAATCAGCTCAAAATGGATTAAAGACTTGAATGTAAGACCCGAAACCATGAGACTTCTAGAAGAAAACATAGGCAGTACACTCTTTGACGTTTGTCTGAGAAGCATATTTTCAAGTCCCCAGACCGGGCAAGGGAAACAAAAGAAAAAATGAACAAATGGGACTACATCAAACTAAAAAGCTTCCGTACAGCAAAGGAAACCATCAGCAAAATGAAAAGACAACGTAACAATTGGGAGAAGATATTTGCAAACCATATATCAGATAAGGGGTTAATATCCAAAATATACAAAGAACTCATACAGCTCAACAACAAAAAACCAACAATCCAATTAGAAAATGGGCAAAAGATCTGAACAGAGATTTCTCCAAAGAGGACACACGGATGGCCAACAGGCATATGAAAAGATGCTCAATATCATTAGCTATCAGGGAAATGCAAATCAAAACTACAATGAGGTATCACCTCACTCCTGTCAGAAAGGCTATAATTAACAAGACAGGAAACAACAAGTGTTGGAGAGGATGTGGAGAGAAGGGAACCCTCGTACACTGCTGGTGGGAGTGCAAAACTGGTGCAGCCACTATGGAAAGCAGTATGGAGTATCCTCAGAAAATTAAGAATAGATCTACCATATGATCCAGCTATTCCACTGCTGGGTATTTATCCAAAGAACTTGAAAACACAAAGGCATAAAGATGCTTGCACCCCAATGTTCATTGCAGCATTATACACAATAGCCAAGACATGGAAGCAACCTGGGATACAACCCTGTATCCCAAAACTTTTCAGTGCCTCTTTGTTGCCTTTCAAATAAAATCCAAACTGTGCCTCCACCTGTGAGACCTGTGTGGTCTGACCCCTGCTTAGCTCACTGTACTGCGGCCACACTGGTTCTCTTTGACTTCCCCAAATGCAGTGGATGCTTTCCAGCAGACTTTTCTATGTGCTGTTAGTTTGCCTGAAATGTTCTTCCCTAGGCTTTTTGTGTGGCTGACTTCTTCATGTCACTGTGTATCTGTTGCTTTTGAGTAAGGGGATTCCTGACTGGTCTAACTTGGCCTCTACTCAGATTTTCTTTCTTTTTTTTGGTGAGGAAGATTAGCCCTGAGCTAACATCTGTTGCCTCTTTTTCTTGAGGAAGATTGTCCCTGAGCTAGCATTCATACCAGTCTTCCTTTATTTTGTATGTGGGATGCCACCACAGCACGACTTGATGAGTGGTGTGTGGGTCCACGCCCAGGATCTGAAGCTACAAACCCCAGGCTGCCAAAGTGGAGTGAATGAACTTAACCACTATGCTGCTGGACTGGCCCCCTCAGATTTTCTTTCACAGCGTCATGATTGTTTCCTTCATGGCACTTCATGTTTTGCAATTGTTTATTTACTTGTTTAGAGTGTGTCTCCCCTACGAGACTGAAAGCTCAATGAAAGCAAGAATTTTATTTATTTTATTCACCACTTTATATTCAATGTATAGTACAGTGCTTTGCACTTAGATGCTTAGTAAATATTTTTGAATGAATGAATCACTACAACTGTGTGTTTTAAAAATATCTTATATGAAACAATGCCATGTATAATAGCAAAATATAGGTATGTTAGTGTTGTGCACAGGTGCGATATTTGTATAGTTAGTCTGAGCATAGGGATATGGTGAAAGAATTTCCTGGAAGTACTTTCTGCTAGGATTGTATTCTCAATAGGTTTTTTTTTTTAATTGAGGTCATGATAGTTTATAGCATTGTGAAGTTTCAGTTGTAGATTATTGTTTGTCAGTCACCATATAAATGTGGCCCTTCACCCCTTGTGCCCACCCCCAGCCCCCTTCCCCTCTGGTAACCAGTAAACTCCTCTCTCTGTCTGTCTGTTAGTTTATCTTCTACATATGAGTGAGATCACATATGAGTATTTGTCTTTCTCCATCTGGCTTATTTCGCTTAACATAATACCCTCAAGGTCCATCCATGTTGTTGTGAATGGGATGATTTTGTCTTTTTTTATGGCTGAGTAGTATTCCATTGTGTGTATATACCACATCATCTTTATCCAATCATCAGTTGATGGGCCCTTGGGTTACTTCACTTCTTGGCTATAGTGAATAATGCTGCAGTGAACATAGGGGTACCTAAGTCTCTCTGAATTGTTGATTTCAAGTTTTTTGGATAAATATCCAGTAGTGGGATAGCTGGGACCTATGGTATTTCTATTTTCAGTTTTTTGAGAAATCGCCATACTGTTTTCCATAGTGACTGCACCAGTTTGCATTCCCTCCAGCAGCATGTGAGGGTTCCCTTTTCTCTACAATCTCTCCAACGTTTGTTAATTTTTTTCTTGATGAGTACAGCCATTCTAATGAGTGTAAGGATATCTTAGTGTAGTTTTGATTTGCATTTCCCTGATGACTAGTGATGTTGAACATCTTTTCATTTGCCTATTGGCCATCTGTATGTCTTCTTTGGAAAACTGTTCATGTCCTCTGCCTGTTGTTTTTTTTTTTTGAGGAAGATTAGCCCTGAGCTAACATCCACCACCGATCCTCCTCTTTTTGCTGAGGAAGATTGGCCCTGAGCTAACATCCATGCCCATCTTCCTCCATTTTATACGTGGGCTGCCTGCCACAGCATGGCTTTACAAGTGGTGCATAGGTCCGTGCCTGGGATCTGAACTGGTGAACCCTGGGCTCCGGAAGCGAAATGTGCAAACCAAACCACTTTGCCATCTGGCTGGCCCCCTCTGTCTATTTTTTGATTGAGTTGTTTGTTTTTTTTTTTGTTCAGTTGTGTGAGTTCTTTATGTATTTTGGAGATTAATCCCTTGTCGGATATATGATTGGCAAATATTTTTCTCCCACTTGGTGGGTTTTTTTGTTTTGTTAGTGATTTCCTTTGTCTTGCAGCAACTCTTTAGTTGATAAATTCCCACTTGTTTATTTTTTCTTTTGTTTCCCTTGTCTGAGTATTTGAAAAGATCCTTCCAAGACTGATGTCAGAGGGTATTACCTATCTTTTCTCCCAGGAGTTTTATGGTTTCAGGTCTTAGCTTCAAGTCTTTGATCTATTTTGAGTTAATTTTTGCGTATGGTGAAAGCTAGTGGTCTACTTTGAGTCTTTGCATGTGGCTGTCCAGTTTTCACAACACCATTTTTATTGAAGAGACTTTCCTTTCCCCATTGTATGTTCTTAGCTCCCTTGTCGAAGATTAGCTGTCAGTAGATGTGTGGTTTTATTTCTGGGCTTTCACTTCTCCTTCATTGATCTGTGTACCTGTGTTTGTACCAGTGCCATGCTGTTTTGATTACTATAACTTTGTAGTATATTTTGAAGTTAGGGATTGTGATGCCTTCAGCTTTGATCTTTTTTCTCAGGATTGCGTTAGCTATTTGAGGTCTTTTGTTGCCTCATATGAATTTTAGGATTCTTTGTTCTGTGTCTGTGAAGAATATCATTGGGATTCTGATTTGGATTGCATTGAATCTGTAGATTGCTGTAGGTAGTGTGGACATTTATATATTCTTCCAATCCATGTGCATTGAGTATCTTTGCATTTCTTTATGTCATCATCAGTTTCTTTCAATAATGTCTTACAGTTTTCAGTGTATAGATCTTTCACCTCCTTGGTTAAATTTATTCCTAGATATTTTATTCTTTTTGTTGCAATTGTAAATGGGATTATATTCTTGAGTTCTCTATTAGTTCTTTATTAGAGTATAGAAATGCAACTGATTTTTTTAAGTCGATTTTGTACCCTGCAACTTGTCTTTCAGAATTTTGTATATATCATTCCACTCTCTCCTAGCCTGTAAGGTTTATTCTGAGAAATCCGCTGAAACCCTGATAGGGGTTCCTTTGTAAGTTATTTTCTTCTGCCCTTAATATTTTTTCTTTGTCATTGACTTTTGCCAGCTTTACTACTATGTGCCTTGGAGAAGGTCTTTTTACAGTGATATAATTAGGAGATCTATTAGTGTCTTTCACTTATATTTCTAGCTCCTTCCCCAGGTCTTGGAAGTTCTCAGCTCTTATTTCTTTGAACAAGCTTTCTGCTCCATTCTCCTCTTCTTCCTCTGGAATATCTATAATCCTTATGCTGTGTTTCCTAATTGAGTTGGATATTTCTTGGTGAATTTCTTTGTTTCTTTTTAATCTTAGTTCTCTCTCCTCCTCCATCTGAAGCATTTCTATATTTCCATCCTCTAGACTGTTGATTCTCTCCTCTATAATGTCAGATCTGTTATTCAGGGACTCCAGATGTTTCTTTATCTCATCCATTGTATTTTTCATCCCCCACATTTCTGATTGGTTTTTCTTTATAGTTTCAATCTCTTTTGTGAAGAAGTTCCTGATTTCATAGAACTATCTGTGTTTTCTTGTAACTCGTTGAGTTTTTTTATGATAGCTATTTTGAATTCTCTGTCATTTATATTAAATTTCTGTGCCTTCAGGATTGATTTCTGGGTGCTTGTCATTTTCCTTCTGGTTTGGAGTATTAACATATTTTTTCATACTGTTTGATGGCGTGGATTTGTGCCTCCACATAGTGAGAATATTTGGTCATAGCTTCCACCTGCCACCACTGGATGGTGTTGAAGAGCTGAGAATTCTGAGGCTGCTGCAACCCTAGCTCACTCTCTCACAGCTGCTGCTTTTTTATCTTATGTACAAGGTGCTCTGGCCAACCGCAGCTGGAGTGCCGGGTGTGGAAAAGGCGCTTTCTTTTACCTGTATGATCCTGGGTGCGTTCTTGCTCTGCCCTTGCTATCTGCTCTCCAGGGGTATTGGCTTGATGAAGACACCCCCGCAAGTGCTTAGCCACCTCTGTGTGGACCTTTCCATTGGGCTGTGTGGCAACTTGGAGAGCGAAGGTGGTCCTTCCAAGGGCTGCCCCTCCCTGTCTCCTCTCAGAGCCGCACACGGTCCCGTGCTCTGGGTCACTGCCATTGAGGAAGGGAGAGGAGATCCTGTTACCTCCTTCCACTTCCTCCTGGGGGTCCAGCACCTTCACCTTCAGATGTGTGGCTGTGTGGGTCTCTCACATGTCTTTTATGTTGTGTGAATGTCCTCCGTTGGTATATGAATGTCCTTTTTGTTGTATCTTAAGGGGGAGAGTCTAAGGGAAAAACTCACTGTGCCGTGATGCTCTCCGCATTATGTTTTAAGCTAGCAAACATTAGATCTCTTTGAACATAGATGGTTTAGCAAGTCTGGTTAAAATTGAAACTAGAAAATAATTTCATCATTGTAGCAGGATGATAGATATGGAACATGGTTCATTTGTAGGACAGACTTTTAATGGTACCTGTGATATCTAGATATAGGTATACATTAAAAATACAAATTATTTCCGGGGCTGGCCCTGTGGCCGAGTGGTTAAGTTTGCACACTCTGCTGCAGGCGGTCCAGTGTTTCGTCACTTTGAATCCTGGGTGTGGACATGGCACCACTCATCGACCCACGCTGAGGCAGTGTCCCACATGCCACAACTAGAAGGACCTGCAACTAAGAATATACAACTATGTATCAGGGGGCTTTGGAAGAAAAAGGAAAAAAATAAAATCTTTAAAAAAAATATATAAATTATTTTCAATGTATTATCTCTCATAAATGAAAGGGAAAGGAATGTGGGAAATGGAACAAATTGACCCTGCAGACAAATTCTAGGGGTCTAAGATAAAAGCTAAACTTAATGTAAGTTTTTATTGATTGAGAGGTATTACAAGATGTATCATCATATGTTTTATTCCAGGATCAGTTAACGAAAACTTTTTTTAAAATTTAGAATTAAATTCAGAAAGTATTGAGATACATAGGAGAAAGAGCCTAGGTTTTGGAGGCAGGGTTCACATCCCAGCTGTAAAGCTGTGCATCTTTAGTCAAGTTTCTTGACCTCTGAAGCTTTGTTTCGTTGTGAAGTGGAAATGCTGACGTCTGCCTTGTGGGACTCTAGTGAGAATTAAATGAGGTGGCTCATATAAAGCACCCTGCAGAGTAATTTGCCCTTAGCAGTTGGTAAGTGCTCACTAAGGTCTGACATATTTTTCCACTTCCCTGTAAGTACGAAGTTGTGTTGTCCTCATTCAGTTTCATTGCTGTACAGGATTTTCTTTCTAAGAAATATGATGCTTCTCCCACCATACAGACATTTTCTTTTTTTCTTTATATTACTTCTGTTCTAATTCTGAGCACTGTTTAATAAGGTAGTGCTTCTGTGAGCGAGTCATTGTCAGACTGATTGTCACGTGGAAGTGTGCTAGGAGCTCTTTCCCAGCCACTTTTCTTCTCTGGGTATTTAGCGCATTATTCGTTAGCTTTCTTTCCTGTGTCCTGTGGGCACACTTTGATCCCCCTCCCCCGCATCTTTGCTTTCAGGACTGTAATACAGTATCTTCAAATGCTTCAAGTTCTTAAATTATCAGATTGGTTTTATAATCAGTCGTAATACTTCCAATTCCCTTAACTGGGTTCTTCAAATAAAAGTTTGGATGTGTAATGATTTTCAAGTATTTTCTGTACCTGCAGATAACTTTTATTCTATTAGGAAAAATGCAGTTTAGCTGGGCTTCTATAGATGCGGGAAATCAGTGGGATGTTTATGGAATTTTAGAGATCTGTAATAGAGTGAGAAAGGGGTAAGATTCTGAACATGCATTTGTAGCTATTGCCAAACAACTACTTTAAATTAGTGAACTCAAAATCAAAATAGCCACATAAAACAGCCCATAGACCCAGGATTGTAACCCTTTAGAAAAGGAAAAGACCGTTAGAAAATATGGTCTCTTTCTTTCATAAGCAGTTCCAAAAAAATTGCAATGTATTTATTCTATGCACTTTAGCCTAGTTTTCACGTTATATTGCTGAAAGAGCCTAAACTTAGAAGACAGTGCTTGAGAAATCAGTCCTAAGTGCTTTAGAAGCCCCACAGGTTCCTTATTAGTTAAATCTTTGCCAACTTCTTAGTTTCCAGGAAATACATTGGCATTTCTTTGAGGGGAGTCTTGTCTCAATCAATATGAAAAAATAAGTTGAATCCTAAAGAATAATTATTCACTGAGCAAATTTTTGCAATTATTTGAACTGAAAAATCTTTTCTGTAACACTCTGAGCCATCTGTTAGGGGATAGTCTTCATCTCTCGCAGTATTACAGGCGAGGCACGTGAGGCCCTAATCGGGTTATGTGGATTTTGTATATTATTAGCTATTTTTTCTTGGTTTTAATTTATTCTTTAAATGAAATGTTACCTGATTATAGATGAGATTTTAATGTTTTAGAAATTGCTCCAGCTTTCTATAATGTCATAGTAGACATATTTCTTTTTCTTCATGCTAATTATCCTTTTTGCTATATATGGTACAAAATTAATTATTTTGAGACTTTTTTTTTTTTTTTAAGGATTGGCACCTAGGCTAACAACTGTTGCCAATCTTTCTTTTTTTTTTTCCCTGCTTTATCTCCCCGACCCCCACTGTACACAGTTGTATATCTTAGTTGCAGGTCCTTCTAGTTGTGGGATGTGGGACGCCGCCTCAACGTGGCCTGACGAGCGGTGCCATGTCTGCGCCCAGGATCTGAACCCTGGGCTGCCGCAGCGGAGTGCGCGAACTTAACCACTCGGCCATGGAGCCGGCCCCTTGAGACTTTTTTAAAATCACAGTATTGAAAAGTGTCCTGTTTGCACATGGTGATCTTGTCTGTTCATACTGTTTGATCTCCATCATATTGTTGTCATAGCATACATCCCCTTGGCACCTTATTCCATACTCTCATGAGTACTAAGTTGTTTACTCTTTGAGGTCATACTCTATGTTTATCTGTCTTGGTGGAACAGTATGATATAGATGAAGAATTTTGGAATTAGACTGATCTAGATTCAAATTCTGCTCTGTCTTGTAACTGTTGATCTTGAGCAATTCTATTACACTCTTGAGTTATAGTTTTCTTAATTAAAAAATGGAGTGAGGGGCCAGCCCAGGAGCGTAGTGGTTGGGTTTGTGTGCTCTGCCTTGGCAGCTTGGGGTTTGCCGGCTCAGATCCTGGGCACAGACCTACATACCAGTCATCATGCTATACTGTAGTGGCGTCCCACATAGAAAATAGAGGAAGATTGGTACTGATGTTAGCTCATTGACAATCTTCCTCAAGCAAAAAAGGAGAAGATTGGCAACAGATGTTAGCTCAGGGCCAGTCTTCCTCACCAAAAAAAAAAAAAAATCAAATAGTTATTTTATAACAGTATCAGGGTTAAGTCAGACTTTGTACAAAGAACTGAGCATTATGTATCTCATCTAGTGGATCCTAATTAAGTTATGATTCAGGTCTCTTTGTTATTTTCAGTAGTGCTGTACCTTATTTAATGCTTATTAGTCAAATGAATGCTGTCTAAAGTTAAAACCTATAATATAATTCAACAGATGTATTGAGTACGTATTATAAGACAGCTGCCATACTTGGTGCTGTGGAACAGGTTTGTTGTCAAGAAGTTTGCACTTTAATTGGAGAGATGGGACACATGGATATTAAATAACTGTAAAAGAAATGTGAGTAAAGTTGAACAGAATAGCTTTGTAAATCTGGGTTTCTCAGAATCTTGGATACTAGCCAGGACATCACTGTCTCCCTAAATAAATTAAGCTCAGGTTAGTTTCTTTTTACTTAGCCTGTATTTTTAAACATTATAAAGAGTAGAACAGTATTAATTGTAAAGTTACTACTATTAGCTGTAATGTATAATGTCCTGACCAGCTCAATGACAAATGATGCTTGATGACTTTTCTTGATGTACACTAGTAAAACTAGTCGCTGTTGCTCTTGGAGGGATTGCTGATTTACTTGGTTTCTTGATTTTTTGCTTTTTCTGGAGTAAATTAGATATTGTGCATAAGTTAGTTTTGGCCTATTGATATTCATATTAAGGAAGGTAATCAGTATTACAGTAAAGTATCGAGAGAGTGGTAGACCTATACTCTGCCACCAGATTCATAGTAGGATCCTATTTTTTTAAATTGTTTAATTATAATTGGTTATAAATTATACTTTTCCAGTGTAATTTTGTGGAAAAGAATGAATAGGGTTTTTTTTTGAAGTTTCTGAGAAATCTGCATAGTCTTTTTCTTTGTGAAGTGGTGTACCTTTTTAGGTAATGGCATTGGGGAAAGAGTATTGGTCTAGAAGACTAGAGATCTGAGTTCTAGTTTCACCTGTGCTTGAGTTAGTAGCTTTTCTTATTTACAAAATAAAGATTTTTCATCAGATTCTGTTTCAGAATGTATGACTTCCTTGGGCATTTCGTAAAATTAGCTGTAAAGTTTGATGTCCCTGGGTTGTAAAATTGTTTTTTATTGCTTTTATCTAGAATCACATTAGCTCATTGAATAACGAGACCTAGAGTCTAGTGGTTACTACCCTTAAAGTCGCTTCCTCCTAGCTGAGAGAGTGGCAGTTACTAATTTTCCTCCTACTAGAAAGAGAGCAGTTGGGGAATATGGGGCCTGTGGATAGGAGAGTTGCTCCTAGGTCAGATTGAATAGCTCTCAGCAGAAAGCAAACTGAGTGGGTTGATAAAATGAAGGTTGGAAGCTAGGTTGTATTTTTGACTAATTAATCCCTACCCTCCCACCATTATTTTACTTTGATATTTGTCTTTTCTCCTTCCTTACTTCCTTTTTATTTTTTTAATAAGTATTAAAGTGCCATAAAATGTACTCTTGTTTAGGGTAGTGAGGTTCTTTTGGAGTAGGAAGTCTAGAGACTTGGGTGTGTGTGGTAGGAAGAAGGTCAGGCTAGAGTTGAGAAGGAAGTGATTGGAAGAAAAAAGTAACGCATAAGCCTGAGTAGCAGCTCCTTATCCCAGAATATTGTGCTTTATTGTGGGTAACGTGTCCCAAGGCAGTTTTAAGATTTAATAGGTCAGTTTCTTATCTACATAGTGAAAGTATAGCTTAACACTGGGCAGTTTTCCTGATTGTTGAGGATGGAGTGCAGGTCTTCCCATCAGTTTTTTGAAATTGTTAATCCTCTATTGATACATAGTAACTGTTCATAATTCACGGGGAAGGACTTTAAATTAAAAATATTTACTTTTGACTTGGTTCTGTTTCTTACAGCCATGGTCAGAGAGACACAGCCCAGATTCTTCTATTACGAGGAGCCAAATATCTGCCAGATAAAAATGGAGTAACCCCTCTGGATTTGTGTGTACAGGTACATTGTTGATGTATAGTCTTAACACCTTACTTTATAATAGAAACTGAGACTGGTAAAATCACGTCATTCTCAAACGAGAGGGTGGGTGCAAAGATTTTTGTTCTGTGAAGAGTATGATCTTTGAAAGGAACTATGATACTATAAGAAATATATGTCAGTCTTCATCCAAGTTCCTCACACGACAGCTTTTAAGACCCTTGGAATCTCCAGAGTGATCAGAATGACTTTTTGTATATTATTGAAATGGCTATTGGCTGAAAGCCCCTACATAGCTTCCTGATGGGGACTGGTGGCCAGAGGAGCCAACCGTATGATTAGAGGGCAGCCTCCTCCCCCGCTCCCGGGGAGAAGAAGGGCTGGAGATGCTCAGTTACCAATGACCAGTAATTTAATAAATGATGCCTATGTAATGGAAAAAGCAGTGGGTTCTGAGAGAACTTCTGCATTGGTGAACACGTTGAAGGGGCTGGGATGGTGGCATGCCCAGAGAGGACATGGAAGCTCTGTGCCCCTTCCATGTACCCTGTACCTTCCATGTAAGGTGACATAGCTTACCCTATGCGTCTCTTCCGTTTGGCTGTTCCTGAGTTGTACCCTTAAAATAAACAGTTAATAGTAAGTAAAGTGTTTCCCTGAGTTCTGTGAGCTATTCTAGCAAATTCTCAAACCCGAGGAGGGGGTGGTGGGAACTCCTGACTTATAACTGGTTAGTCCGATGTATGGGTGGCCTGGATCGTGATTGGCTTCTGATGTCGGGGCACACTTGTGGGACTGAGCCCCTGACCTGTGGGGTCTGCGCTAACTCCAGGTAATTAGCGTCAGAATTGAATTAAATTGTAGGGCACCCAGTTGGTGTCCACAGAGAATTAGAGAATTGCTCGGTGTGGGAAACCCACAAATTTGGCGTCAGGCTTGTGGAGGAAACAGATATTCCTTTAGGAACTTTGTTTTTAAACTTAGATAATTTTAAATTTCGTTTTTAGGGTGGATATGGGGAGACGTGTGAAGTGTTAATTCAGTATCACCCTAGGCTTTTCCAGACAATTATTCAAATGACACAGAATGAAGATCTCCGAGAAAACATGGTAATGTAGTTGTGCTAAGTAGCTTGTAAATGAACAAGCCTTGTTCGTGCTTAGTGTATATGGCATTTTACAGTTTTGCTTAGTAATTTTATTATAAATATTTTAATAATTTGAATTTGCTTATCTGCATTATAGGATAAATATGAATTATATCAAAACTAATATTTGTGGTGATATTTGGCCCTTCTGTCCTCTGGGTCTTTGGTCTCTCCTTAAGATAATTAGAATATTCCCCATAGGTAGAGGAAAAGAATCTAAGGAGGAATCTCATGTTATGGTTGGTGATCACTAGTGTACTGAGCTCTGTATTTATAATTGATCTACTCTTTGAAAAATTGCAGTACTTAAAATTCTCTTAAATTTTAGAAGTTTAGAATTAAATTTCCATAAATACACTTGGTGACTTCTCTTCAATCTATTTATATTTTTTATGACTTTTTATTGGGTGATTTTGAATAAAGATTTTATGTCATCTAATCTCTATATTAGCTTTTGAATTTATGTAAGGCAAAATAAGCGTAAAGGACTTAATTTCAGCTGATTGGCTTTGGGATACTTACTAAACTAATAGGTACTTAATTTCTTGATAAAGTTTAATGGATTATTATATAATCACATTTTTAAATTTGTAATATATTTAGTTACGGCAAGTTCTGGAACATTTGTCTCAACAAAGTGAAAGCCAGTACCTGAAGATTCTAACAAGCCTTGCTGAAGTGGCCACAACAAATGGTCATAAACTGCTTAGGTAAGTATTTCAAAATGTAATCAATCAATGGATAGCAGTGTCTGTCAGCTTTGTCTCCTTTTAGGCTTTTCTGGGAATAGTTTATTTTGTTGGATGCCTTTTGTCAGTGGTAAGATGTTCTAAAAATTTGTTGACATATTGTTTGTTTTGTTTTAAAGGACCAGAGCAATCAGCTTATTACTGAGGAGACTTTAGTCTCTCTAGAGATTAAAAATAGAGACTGACTTAAGTGGATTTGGGCATATGTGTCTAAAATTTTATAAAATGATTGCTTAGACTAGTCACACATAAGTAAAATGTGCGTGAAGAAGAATCAAGAAAGTGGTTTAGGAATTTGATCACTAATTTATAAAACTGGTTATAGACTGTTGCTCAGCCTCCCAGTAAACCCTCATGATTCCTTATAAAATCTCCTCCTTGAACTGTCTCCTTCAGTTCAGTTCTTTATTTTTCCAAGAGTCTGTGGTTTAATGGCTTATTGCTAAGTCCATGAAATTGATGCCTTTATATTACTTGCATTTATACACAGTCATGTGTTGCTTAATGACAGGGACGCATTCTGAGAAATGTGTCGTTAAGCGATTTCGTCATTGTGCAAGCATCATAGAGTGTACTTACACAAACCTAGATGATACAGCCTACGACATACCTAGGCTGTATGGTGCTACACTTACATTTCACCATTTTACACCTAAGAAAATTGAAGTTCAATGAATTGTCAAGCTAGTATATAGAAGAACCAGGATTCATACCCTAACTAATAAAGAGCGAATCCTGGGTTCCAATCCAGCTCTTCAAAATGACAGGAAGATTAGTGGAACAGGAGCAACAAGGTAGGAAAAAGGGATCCATGGCCAGAATAAGTTTTAAAACTACTTTTCTAGGGGGGCCAGCCCTGTGGCCGAGTGATTAAATTCACATGCTCAGCTTCACTGGCCCTGGGTTTGCTGGTTTGGATCCTGGGCACGGACCTACACACTGCTCATCAAGCCATGCTGCGGTTGACATCCCACATAGAAGATCTAGAATGACCTACAACTAGGATATACAGCTATGTACTGGGGCTTTGAGGGGGGGCGTAAAAAAAAGAGGAACAAGGGCAACGGATGTTAGCTCAGGGCCAATCATAAAAAAACCAAAAAAACCCCTACTTTGCTAAACTGTACCACCTCACCACTTACAACGCTACCTTTAAAATGCTTTATAGAATCTGTTATTATGGTCATTTTTGACTTGTAAATAGCTCTTTGTTGGGATTGGTAGTGAGTATTGGTTGATAGTATTGTGTTAGAATTTATTGTATTGTTATTGTTTTGGGAAAACCCAGTCCCCCTCCTGTGTTTCTCCTTTACTTTCACCCTTCTCCCACACCCATAACATTTCTGACGCCAGATGTTTGTGGGTTTTTATTCCCTACCTTAAGCATTTCTTCGACACCAGCTGGGTCTCCTACCATTTAACTCAATTCTGACACTATCTAGCTGGAGATAAGGTCCGATCTCACAGTTAAGGGCTCATTCCCATGAGGCTGCCCCCCTCTTCAGATGCTATCGCAAGTAGTGGGTTCCCGGGTTACCCACAACTTCTCTCTGACTTGACTACAAATTGGAGGTTCCTCTGACCTCTTTCCCCTCAGATTCTGTTATTTTCTAGAACAGCTCACAGAATTCAGGTAAGAGCTTACTTATGTTTATTAAAGGGTTTGATAAAGGAAACAGGTAAACAGCCAGATGAAGAGATACGTAGGGCGAGGTCTTGGAGGGTCTCAAGTGTGGGAGCTTCCGTCCCTGTGGAGTTTGGGGTGTGTCACCTTCCTGGTATGTGGATGTGTTCACCAACCTGGAAGCTCTCTGAGCCCTGTATTTTTGAGCCTTTCTGGAGGCTTCATCATGTAGGCATGTTGACTATTAACTCCATTTCCAGCCCCTCTCACCTCTCTGGAGAATGGAGGTGGGGCTGCAAATTCCAAGCTTCTAATCATGGCTGGGTCTTGGGGGACCAGCCCCCATTCAGGGGCCCACCAAGAGTCACCTCAGTAGAACAAAGGACACTGCTGTCACCCAGGAAATTCCAAGGGGTTTATGAGTTGCGTGTCAGGAACCAGGGTCACAGACCAAATATTAGAACAAAAGATGCACCTAGTGCTCTTATCACTTAGGAAATTATAAGGGTTTTCGGAGCTTTGTGCTAGGAACTGGGGGCAGAAACCAATATATATATTTTCTACCATCTTCATAGCTACCAAGGTAGATTCTTAAGAACATCTCAGATACAAATCATTTCTCCCTGCCAATTTATGTTTAATGGTACTTTTGCATAATATCTCCCTTTTGTTCATTTATTTTTGAATCATTTATGTTTCTTTTTTTTTTTAAAGATTTTATTGATTTATTTTTCCCTTTTTCTCCCCAAAGCCCCCCAGTACATAGTTGTATATTCTTCGTTGTGGGTCCTTCTAGTTGTGGCATGTGGGATGCTGCCTCAGTGTGGTTTGATGAGCAGTGCCATGTCCGTGCCCAGGATTCGAACCAACGAAACACTGGGCCGCCTGCAGCGGAGCGCGCGAACTTAACCACTCGGCCACGGGGCCAGCCCCTCATTTATGTTTCTTAACTCACAGTGTGGTGTAATTTTAGCCACTTTAATAGAAGTTTTAATTAAGAAACTAACTGATTCAAATTTATGTTAATTAGTGATGATTGAGATGTTATTTAACACACTTTTGGAAAAATGGATAGCCTTTTCTCTAACTGATTCTAGGAATATTTGCTAAAGAGAATAAATATTTACTGAGGTCCCTTTTGCATGTCGTGTTGTGTTTGACTGTGTTATCCTGCTTTCTGTATATTTATGATTGAAGGTAAGGTAGTTATCAATGTGCAAATGAACAGAGAAAGCACAGTTATTTGCTAAGTAAGATACTGAAGGAAAGTGTACTCTTATGTAAACCGAAGTTAAGTACGTGGATAAGGCTTTGAATTAGGAAACTAACTTTTAAACTTTCATGTTGAGACCTGGTGGCTTGGAATGAAATTGTCATTTTGTGGATAACTGGAGAAGGATATGATAAAGTTTGGATTTTATGATCTTTTTGTATAATACAAAAGAGATGTTTGGTTGGAAATGAAAAATGACATTTTTTAGACCAGCAAATCAGCTTGCAAGAAGTTTAAACTCGATAAAGTATAAAATTAGTAGACTGTATTAATAATTGATAATGATATTCAGATTCCATTATGTAAGAAAATACTTCTTACCTTAAGATAGCTCATGAAATGTTCCCTCGATTGGGTACTTTAAACAAATATTTATATGTATGATAATTTTGCAGAGGAAAATCACACTCACACCTTTTTCATAGAAGAATTTGAGAGTCATTGTAGTTGACTTTTCCAAGAGCTGCGGCACAGTTGAAGGAAATAGTTTCAACCAAACTACATTTCTACTTTGTCAGTCTCAGCAATCTTAGGATATAAAATTAGAAACGTTTCGTAAACACAAATGTGTAAAAATCAATGCAAGCTACACTAATGATTCTATACACATTTGATTCAAAGTTATTAAAACAAAAAATTTTGCTAATGTGCTCTAGTGGTCCCAGTCAAATACAGTATGGGTAGTAATGGCTATTATATTATACTAACAGTTGTAAGTGAGAGCTAATTTTTATTGACTATTTTTAACCATTTAATAATAATTCTTAGAATGAGAAAACAACATGAATACTGAAGTGAAAATGTTGAGAAATTTTGGTTCACGTGTCACCAGGATAGAAGATACTCTGTAATTTGGCACTTATCAAACTGGAATATTTATAAGTAGGCATTTGCTATTTCCACATTACTAATCCTTATTTTTTTAAGATTAAAAGATACCTAAATATATCATAGAGGAAGATTTTAAAGGACCGGGTAAAATACACTTAGGGGAAGAGAGGGTAAGCTTTGATAATTAAATTTATTAAAAAACAGTCATACCAACAAAATCATTCCATTTGCAATAACATGGATGGACCTTGAGAGAATTATGTTAAGTGAAATAAGCCAGCAAGAGAAAGATAATCTGTGTATGACTCCACTCATATGAGGAATTTAAAACTATGGACCAAGAACAGTTTAGTGGATACCAGGGGAAAGGTGGGGTGGGGGGTGGGCACAAAGGGTGAAGTGGTGCACCTACAACATGACTGACAAACATTAATGTACAATTGAAATTTCACAAGATTGTAACCTATCAATAACTCAATAAAAAAAAAAAAACTGAAAAAAACCCCCCAAAAAAACAAAAAAAAAAACCAGTCATACCAATCGGCCCCCAAATTTATACAACTCTTTAGTCTGCTTTTGTGCAACTGTTGTAATACAAGAAAACTGATGTTAGAGATTTCAGAATGAAACCACCCCATGAACAGCAACAGCAAATTTTTTTTTAAGATCTCTCATTAGATTCCATACAAATGTAGCCTAATTCCTCCAGTTTCCCTGCATAAGAGTGATGATTGATGTTCATGATGATGGCCAATCCCTACGCACTATGGCATTCTAAAGGGCTGTTTGATTTGTCAGAGAAAGTTTAAATTATGTTTCATATGGTTTAATGTTAACTGGATCTGCGTCCTTTTTTCCCCCCATAGTGGGGTATATGTTTTATATTTATGTAGAGTCATAAGACAACTGATTATGTGGAGACTCACCCTAATGCAGATTGTCACTAACTTTAAGATTATTCAATTTGTGGCTGTTTTTACTTGAGCAATTGGTCACTGTTCTGGGGTGAGGAGGAGAAATGGGGTTATGGATAGAATAGTAGGGAGCTCAGCCTCTGCAGCTGAGTCGTGGGTCAGCCTAAGAATGTGACCAACATTTCTACCATCGCTTCTCTGTGAAATGTTCCTAGAGTTTTAAAGAATCAGTTTAATTTACAAATATACTTTTGGAAGTGAAAGTTGGAGAGTGCCTTGAAGTTGGTGCCTCAGGAAACCACCTATTCCATAGTGGTGATTTTTTTTCATATTTTATGTTTTGCTCATTGGTTATATTCTGGTTGCTTGAAAATTAATAATTCACTCATGTGCAATCCAAATAATGTATATTTGATAACTTCCTGTTAAATAAAATATTCCATCCTGTATCATGATAGGAAAAGAATTTTTTTTTTTTGGGTGAAGAAGATTGGCCCTGAGCTAACATCTGTTGCCAATCTTCCTCTTTTTGCTTGAGGATGATTGTTGCTGAGCTAACTTCTGTAACAGTCCTTCTCTACTTTATATATGGGTTGCTGCCACAGCATGGCTTGATGAGTGGTGTGTAGGTCCACTTCTGGGATCCAGACCCACAAACCCTTGGCCTCTAAAGCGGAGCACACGAACTTAACCAGTACATCACCAGGATGGCCCCTTTAGGAAAGGAATTTTGCTGGTTATATTATGAAACATGTTCGATGTGGTAAAAATGTTTAAAGTATGTATTTTAAGATGTAATGTTTTTATTCCATCTAATCTGTTCATATTTTAATTTTTACTTTCAGCCTATCTAGTAATTATGATGCCCAAATGAAGAGCCTTTTAAGGATTGTGAGGATATTTTGTCATGTCTTCCGAATTGGTCCATCCTCTCCCAGTAATGGAATCGATATGGGCTACAACGGGAATAAAACTCCAAGAAGCCAGGTGTTCAAGGTCAGAAAAGGATGTGACGTTCTTAGGGAGATAGACTTAAAAGAGATGAATTTGGCAAAGCATGCGTTCATTAATCAGAAACCTCGTCAACAGGACATAAATTTGGTTCATACGTGTGTCACTTTGTAGCTTAGGCACATCTTTCTCCTTTCATTTCTGTCTAATCAACAGCAAGTCTTAGTTGGTGAGCTTTCTGTATTTTCCTTACAAGTAAAATTTTAATTCGTTAGTGTTTTCTTCTAAGCGTGGAGGTATTTAATGTTTAAATCTAATTAAATCTACTTTTTTATTGGATTATATGTTTTTAATGTGGCAATATGCAGCCATCATGATTTAAAAAAAAATTTCTTATCCGGAAGGAAAGGAAATATCCAAGATTTTTTAGATTTTGTTATTGTGTGTGTTTGTGTATCTGTTTTTAAAGTAAGGTTACTTTCCTTTTCTGGGTTTACTAACAGTTCCTGAGATCACTTCAAGGAAGAATCGTGGCGATATTTTCTTAAAATATTTTGTTTTGCTTCAGCTGCCGCTTCTATACAATCATATTTATGGATGGAATTCTTGGAAGAACCATTCCATATAAAACCCAAGGCAATGTCGCTACCCGTGTTAAATTATAATTTTATGAAGTAAACAAAATGTACATGGCTGTAATTGCTATTGTTAATGTTTTTTTGTGTGTGGCATTAAATTTTCAAATAACTCAGATTTTGGACAAATGTGTACTTTAATAACTTTCCATGTTATTTTTTTAAAGGTAATTTATCTTGAGATTTTCGTAGTATAAAATTTGCTTTTGGAATCATGAAGACTTCTATTTCTTTAAACAGTCTTTTGAGTATAAATATAGGTTCTTTATCCAAAAAGTGATATAAACATTTTCATGTGCCACTTCCTTGCAAACTAGTGATGATTGAGAGCTTAACTGTCTGTAAAGCTCCAAGTTGAATTGATGATTTATGCTAAATGATTCTTCTCTTACGTGGAAAATTTTTGGCAGACACAAATAAATGGTTTGCAAGCATTTGAGGCTAGTAGATTCTTTAATACCTGGAATAGGTATAATATAGCCTTTTGGAAAGGTAGGTGCAAGTGTCTGCATGTTTGTCTGCTTCACTCTCTTTTAAGTCAGTGTAGGAGAGTTTTCATCTGTGTGCGTTTCTTCTTTTTTTCCCTCTTGTGCCACCTCCTGGAAGAAAGAAGTTATGCATCCTCTTGTAATTAAAATTTTGGCTCTTCGCCTGCCTCTTCTTTGAACACTAGTTAGGAGTGATGACTTGCTGTCTTTGTAAAATTTGAATCTAAATCGTTGATGCACTGTCTTGTCAATGCTGTTTTAAGTGAATTTCACTGCTCAAATATTGATATTACACCAAGTTGTTCGTAATGTATTCTGGCATGGCTCATGTTGTTAGAATCTACCCGATTTGATTCATACTCATCTATAATGACGAATAGAAAATTCAATCAGGTATAGATATGGTCACCATTATCCAAATTGGGCATAGATTATACTCACTATTGTCTGATTTTTCTTTTCTTAAAATTTGAATCTTTCATCCATTGCTAATGATACCAGAAAATAACTATGTGCTAGCCTTGTATAGGCATTTAATGCTTGATTTAAATGTTAGTTTTCTACCTAGCCGATCAGTACAGATATAACAGAATAGACAAGGATGTCACTGTGTTTCTTTTAGATTTTTTTTATGGAATTCAGCCTGTGTTTTGATTGTCGTTTGACGCATATAATATATAAAGTTCTATTTCATTTGTTAGTATTTTTATTTTTTTTTAAGATGATATTTTCTGCATCATTGACAACTGCTTTTGCCTCTGATCATTTGTTTTCTCTTAAATTTTGACCTTTCACTTTGGTAAAACATTTTTATTATAAAACTCAGCTAATTTTTTAAAACATAAAGTGTTATTCTTAAGGAATTTATTAGTTGCTTTCCATCTAATTTTATGAATTAAATGTGGACTCTTTGGAAGATGGCAGAATGTTCTGCCCTTCTACTTAATAAGGATAAAATAGAAACTACGTTGTCATCCATGTATATAAGGTCTTCCGTTCATTGTAGGGTGACTCAAGTTGTAAAAGTCTTAACTGTTTGCTGAGTTGCTGCAATGTTAGACTGGAAATACCATTTTAACTTTTACCACATTTTGTCTAAGGTAACAATTGGTCCCTACTTTGCATTTTGTTCACTAGGTACTCTAACATGTCACTTTATTGTTAGGATTAACTAATGGGTTTTCCATTAAGAATGAGTGGGTTTATAGGCCATGTGTTTTTAGTAGATAAAATTGTTTAACATCCTGTTGGTAGTTTTGTGATTTGTCTTAGAAATCCTTTAAGTTAATCTTAACACTTAACCATTTTTTCAGTGTCTTATCTAGTGCCTTGGGGCCAAGGGAGCTTCTGAAGGAGAAGGTAGCATGGTGTGAGCGTGGGGAAGACAGTTTAGGCTTCCTGATGCTTGATAGGCTCTTTTGTTGTGAATATTAAGAAGTCTTTCTCAACAGTTTCATAGAACTTAATGGGAAAATTTGGAAGCCAAGGAAGATTGAGAAACTTTTAACTTTGAGATCTTATCTTTCGAGTTGTGACATTTGACTTTATCAAGTTGAAAATAGTCAGACTAACTGGATTTCAAGATACTCTTATGAACTTAAGTTAGTAATGGTTTCCTGTTCAATTTGTATCTCACTTTGGCACATGGATCTTAAAATTTCTTTTGTTTGTCCAAGTTTGGGATTATATATTATAGCTTTGAAATATAACTTGAAATGTTTTGAAAAATCATGTATGATTTTCATATGCTTGTTACTTGATGTAGAATATGATTCTGTGGTAAAGATCACTCAATAATGTGAAATGAGGCAAGATTTTCACCGTGCCAAGAAGCCTACTGATATTTTCTGTACGACATTGACTCATATTTTAGTAACAATTCATATGTACAGTGCTTTGTATCTTATCTAATATTTTATCATTACTATTTATGGATATAGAAAGCATAATAGATATGGTTTTCTTTGGTTTATTTTTGATTTTTAAAATTTAGTCTTTTTTGTCTGTGGCTGCTACCACAGTTAGAAATTAAAGTTATTTTCACAGTATTCTTTTTGGTATTGAGGAATGAATTTTCTGAACAAACCTTCAAAGAGACAACTCTCTAGGTAAAAATATCTCAAGGTTGGGATTAAGTTTTAGTGCATGCATAAAAAGTGTGAAAAAGAGAAAAGTAAAGAAGGCCTAAGATGACTTACTACTTCTCTTCTTTTTTTCCCTCGTTCTATTCTAAGTCTTCGCTGTGTTCCTTTATTGAAGACTCTTTCTAGCTTTTTCGTATCTTTATCATCACTATCATTTTACACAGATCTGAGGTTTTATTATTTCTTTTTTTATTTTTTGAGAAAGATTAGCCCTGAGCTAATTACTGCCAATCTTCCTCTTTTTGCTGAGGAAGACTGGCCCTGAGCTAAGATCCATGCCCATCTTCCTCTACTTTATATGTGGGACACCTACCACAGCATGGCTTTTGCTAAGTGATGCCATGTTCGCACCCGGGATCCGAACTGGCAAACCCTGGGCCACTGAAGCAGAACGTGCGAACTTAACCACTGTGCTACTGGGCCGGCCCACAGATCTGAGGGTTTTTTTTGATATTATTTCTAGAGTATTCGCAATTCGACTTTAATTTTTGCGCACTGTTAGGACTTGAAAATAGGAGTGTTGTAGGTTCAGGCTCTGCTCTCATCTGCGTAAGCAGCAGGCGTCATTTCCTGCCCTAGACTTCATCTCCACCTAGGCTGTTGATTTTCTAGGTTTTAGCCCTACTTTTTTGGAGACCAATTATTCCTTTTTTCTTTTGTTTCAAGCATTTTTACATAACCACCTGTTCTTTCTGTTTTGGAAGTTCATTTTCTGAGGTAAAGCTAAATGGTTTTGCTGACAGAGAAAGTTCTTTTTTGGGGCCGGCCTGGTGGCGCAGTGGTTAAGTGCTCACCTTCTTCTTCAGTGGCCTGGGGTTCGCCGGTTCGGATCCCTGGTGTGGACATGGCACCGCTTGGCACGCGATGCTGTGGTAGGCGTCCCACATATAAAGTAGAGGAAGATGGGCATGGATCTTAGCTCAGAGCCAGTCCTCCTCAGCAAAAAGAGGAGGATTGGCAGCAGATGTTAGCTCAGGGCTAATCTTCCTCAAAAAAAAAAATTCTTTTTCATCCTTTATAGCAGGTTTACTGTTTTGCTCATGAAGAGAAACCATAGACTCAAACTTGGATCATGATTAGAATTAAGATGTAAAGGAGTCATTTCAGTATTTATGGAAGCTGGTGTTTCTTGCCTTTCCCCTGAGCAGCTCGGGGACCCTGAATCTTCCCACTGCTGTGCCTAACCATGGAAAAGCCCTCTTTGTGGGGAGAGCGGTGCTCATTCCAGCTCAGGGTGTAATTAGTTTCTTGCTAAAGTTTCAAATATGGTTGTGTAATCTCCTTCCATAGTGGTATTTGAAAGAAGATTATTTCTTTTAGTTGAAATATTGTAAGGATAGGTCTTTCTGAAGCGTATGGTCCAGTTTGTAGCATTCTGTGATCATATAAGAATCAAGATTAACTTCTACATTCATTTGCAGAATGACAATTTATCATTTTCAATAGGAATGTTTAATAAAATAGTGTAGCAATGAAGGACCGTTTTACCACTGTCCCTCTTAACTGTTAATCTTTATTTGGGATTAAAAATGTTCTAGCAGGTCTTTTTTCCCCCCACCTTTATTGAGATATAATTGACATGTAACATTGTGTAAGTTTAAGGTGTACAATGTGGTGATTTGATTCATATTTATATTGTGAAGTGTTTACTGCAGTAAGGTTAGTTAACACATCCTTTACCTCACATAATTACTATTTGTTATTGTTATAGTGAGAACATTAAAGCTTTACTCTCATAGCAACTTTCAAGTATATAGTACAATATTGATAACTATAGTCACAATGCTGTACATTAGATCCTGTTATCAGGTCTTTTAAAAGAGTTGGGCATTTATATTTCTGCTTGTGTTATAAACTATAATTATCAGAGATGATGTATATATTTCATCTTCTCTTGTACTTAGTCCTGTTGTAACATTTGTGATCCCATAATATTTAAAAAATAAAATTCTATTTGCTGTTAATTTACAAAAGACATTTATTCTCAAATGGTGGAATATTTTAAATAGTGTAGAAATAAGAAACAATTTACTCTCTCCCCTCCTTTTTCTTTTTTAAGCTGTTAATCTTGACCTGCAATTAAGAATTTGCTAGTCAGTATTTGATAGTTACCAGTCATTAGAGATGGATTTTGTATGTGTGTGGGTAAGTGTATATATATATGTGAGTGTGCGTGTATATATAAAATCATCATATTTTAAAATTTCTTATAAGTTTCCAGAGTTCTAGGAATTACGTGTAAAGAAAAGAGTCCAGTAAACCAAGCTGTTTATTAGGCTCTTTAGGAATTCTCATTTCTTTAATTGGAAAAAGCTGTAATTGAAAATTGTTGACACAACATTAATACCATAAAGGTTAGGGGGATGTATACGTAAAAGAGATGTATACTTTTAAAACTAAATATTTGAAAATTTCTAAAAGAAGAAAGATTGCTTATAAATTTTTTTGTTAGATTTTAGTTTTCCCAGTTTATTCCAAGGAATAAATAAATGCAAATTAAATTTTTGCTATAAATAAAGAAATTGTCATTTATATGACATTCATATGTTTTTGTTACTTACCTTTAGGCATTACTGTCCCATAAACTTGGGGAAAACAGAAGTATCTGGAGTACATCTTCTCTTTTATAATATTTATTTGGCTGTGTGGGTTTTTTATCCTGGAGTTTAAGAATGATGTTTGAAAAACACTTTTCTTTTTCTCTTAGCCTCTTGAATTGCTTTGGCACTCATTAGATGAGTGGCTAGTTTTAATAGCTACAGAATTGATGAAAAACAAAAAGGACTCGACGGATATCACTTCTATTTTACTGAAACAGAAAGGCCAAGATCAAGATGGTGCTTCCATTCCTCCATTTGAACCTCCAGGAGCCGGGAGCTATGAAAATCTATCCCCTGGCACAGGGGAATCTAAACCAGATGGTCTTGGAGGGAAGCAGGAAGCCAGTGCAGACTGTCAGGATGTGATTTCCATGACAGCCAACCGGC
The DNA here is from genome assembly GCF_037783145.1 of Equus przewalskii. Lineage (NCBI taxonomy): Eukaryota > Metazoa > Chordata > Mammalia > Perissodactyla > Equidae > Equus > Equus przewalskii. The sequence goes on along the minus strand of NC_091839.1, from coordinate 54,780,493 downwards.
TAAGTGCTGTCATTCAAGCTTTTTACATGTGCTGTTCTTGTCAGATGCCTCCAGGGTAAGAAGGTTTCTGCTTATTATTTCCTTCTCTGATAGGTGAAGAAAAGCTATGATTTTTTTTGTAATTTTGGTCACAACAAATAATAATTTGTTGACTTTAGGTTCTGTTCTGATCTTGTTTTAGGATACTCGTTGTACTACTCTAGAATTAGTACAGAATAATTGAGTTTTAACCATTTTATAAGTTATTAACATACAGAATGGTGATTGTCAGTTTGTATAGGATCACTTAATTATGTATTTGAAATGTGTAGAGCAGAGATGCTTAAAATCTCAAGGTTTTTAAAAAGTCACTTGTTTATATCATCTGTTAATGAAAAGTTATGTATATTTTTACATGTTATAAATTGGCTAGACATGCCTCAGTTTCCTAAATTTATAAAGATGATCCAAACCCATGTTCTTTTTTTCCTCTGGAAGCCAGTCCAATTCAATACATAGTTATCAAATTGATAGATTGCCAACTTGTCTCTATATTTTCTGATTGTTTTTTACCCCCTACAGAATGACTTCACCCCGTTTCATTGAATTTGTCTGCAAACATGATGAAGTTTTAAAATGCTTTGTTAACAGGTAAGGCTTTTCTCTGACTCATGGACTGCACTTTTAGCCTTTTCTTTCTTCATTTATAGTTTTCGTGTCAACAGAAAAAATGTTACTTCTGTTGCTAATCAAAAATGTTCAATGACAAGAGAAAGTATAGTAGATGTGGATTAATATGTGTTTTTCTTCTGTTTCAGTGTCTGTATATCTGAATTTGCATTTCAATTAATGCTACTCATCCTTCCTGTACATTTAAACAAAATATATTTTTCTTTTAGAAATCCCAAAATTATATTTGACCACTTTCACTTTCTTCTTGAATGTCCTGAATTGATGTCAAGATTCATGCATATCATAAAAGCACAGGTAGAAATTTCTCTTAATGTTGTTTTTAGTCTGTCTGAAGAGAATTAATTTTCTTAATTTGAGTACTGTTTAGTGAAGTAATTATTATACTTGAGACCTCCTGCTATGGGAGTAGTGAAATCACCTTTTTTCTTTACTTTAGTATGTGGAAGCACATTAGTCTGTTACTTTACTATGAGGAGTAATCTTTGTTCTTGAAAAAGCGTGTATTGTGTGCCTACTATGTACAAGGCTTGTGCAAAGACAACAGAACATGTTGCCACATTTCCTGGAAGGAGTTTTATGGAATACTAGTCCTATAAGGCTGGTGGTCCATGGAAAGAGAATTTTGTCCCCAAATAGATTTGAGAAATGTGACATGTGTCCTGTTGGGAATTTATAAAGCATATCGACAGCTGGGTAAAGGCTTTGAGAAGCACCTTGATAAAAATAGTGATTTAACTTTGTTAATCCTCCAAACTTATTTGACCCAAGAAGCTTTCCCCCACCAGGGTTCATTCCACATATCTCATGTTTCGTGAAACATGCTGGGGAAAAGCTTGTTTTGCTCCTTACCAGTTCTGTCACTTTGGGCACATTTCCAACATCCTTGAGCCTTAGATTCTTCATCTATAAAATAGAGGTAATGACCCCAACCTCATAAAACTATGGTGAAGAATAAGTGTTAAGTAGTGACTGGTATATGTGTTCTACAATTGGGAGTCGTTTTGGAGATAGAAAGCATAAGTCCTTTCTCCAAGTGGATCTTAATTCAGTCTATCAGGAGAGATAATAAATGTACCTATACAATAGTGATTACAGTATTACCTGGTTCTTTAAGAGTTTAAGGGAGAAAGAACTTGCTTCTGGCTGCTGTAGTCAAGGGAAATTTCAAACAGGAGGTGGATTTTAAGCTGGACCTTTTAAAACATGCTAAATTTTGATGCGAGTAAATGGGGAAGGTGAGCATTCTAGCCTACGTTTGGGCCAGGGCACGTAGATGGAAAACTGTATAAAACTACAGTGGTTGAAGCACAAATTTTCTGTCGGTGAGGAATGAGAGATGATTCTGGAAAGGTAGGTTGCACTCATACTGTGTTGAGCCTTCCTCGACTGCCATATTGGAAAATCTTCTTTGTTTGCTAGGCTGTCAGGAGCCACTGACAGCTTTGCTTCAGGAGAATGACATGAGTGATCCCGGCAAAATTTTAGAAAGTAGTTTATCAGAAATGTAGGCTAGACTGGAGGCTATGGTTTGGTTAGTAGTCATAAGATAAATGTGATAGGTGTTTTAAAATGTCTTTAGGGACACCGACCCTTTCAGAATCTGAAGAAAGCTAAGAACTAATTCCTGTAAAATTATATACGTGTATATAGGTCTTTTTTGACATCTGTTTAATAATGATTTAAAAGAGAAGGTATTAATAATAACTTACATTTACTGAATGCTAACTTTAGGTCAGGTACTGTAGACTTGCTTTACATGGATTCTTTTATTTTCCTAACAGTCATGTGAGATGAGTACTCTTCTACTGAAGCTGAAGAGGTTAAGTAACTTGTTTAAGTCATTTAGCTACTAAGTAGGAGAACCAGAATTTAAAAGTTCGTCTGGTTCTTAAGTTCATTTTCTTCACCTGTGCTGTGTCACTCCATTCTAGGGCAAATGAGATTATAGATGAAAGAAACTTTTAGTTTTTGAAAGAAGTAGTTTGCTATTTTTGTTATTATCTCTGCTTTTCACTTCCTTTTCCCTCTTCCCTTCCTGAACAATTAAGTCAAAAAGCATCTGTGTTAGCTATCCACGTTTTTGACCCACAGAGGGGATTTTGTTGCCTGACCGGAGTGAGGAAGGTGTCGTGTATAGATGTGGCCCAGCATGGGGTTTTGGAGGTTGGGCGTGGTAAAAAGAGTGTCTGTGTAGAAGAGGGGCTCAGCATGGAGTGTGTGAGTTGCAGCGGCATGTGGAGGATGTCTGATGTGGAAGACAGTGACAATTGCGCAGACTAGTTTGACAGAGCCCGAGTGGGGGGCAGGGCATCCATGCAGTAAAGGTCCAGGTCGGTGACAGGAAATTAGTTATATACAGAGTGGGGTGGTTGATCAAATAAGAAAGTATAGTATAATGGATAGTATATAGTATATAGTATAGATAATGGCTGCCTAGTTTCTCACCGTTGGAGAAAGGACTTACAAAATGGAGGAGAATAGAATGAACCACTGCTATTGGAGAGGAATTGGAGAAATCAGTGTGAACTTACAGTTTTCAATGTAGGTAGATAGAGCAAACCTGTCACCCAGTTCTTGGTCTCTGAATACCATTCTCAACGAACCAGGGCTCTTTGGGGAAGTGGCTAATTTCAGGGCTGGGTCAGGGAAAGTACAAGATGAGCTTGGAACATCTTATTGTGCAAGAAAGTTCTTCAAAGATTGATGGGGTTATGTCAAAATGACTCAGAACTAGCTTGAATGGACTCTACTGGCCAAATCTGGATCAATTCGAACATAAACATAAATAATGTTGGAAAAATATTATAAAATCAGAACAGTACTGAAAAAATTAATGAATAAATGGAAAATTTGATGAGGGATGGGATATTTTTACAGTCTCAAAGTATCTCCCCACAGAACACTTACTAGTTACAAAGATTCAAAAGGAACTTTACGGTGGAGAAGCTGGGCAGTGTTCAAAGCAGACATATTGGTGTGCCAGCTGATAGGATGCACTGAGAAGAACATGGCGTCACTTCTTTGGTATTCCTGCCAAAGATGCACACCCTGAATTTAGTCATGAGAAAACATCAGACTAAGTCCAATTGAGGGACATTCTACAAAATAACTGACTTGCAATCTTTAAAAGTATCAAGATCATGAAAATTAGGAAAACAGTGAAGAACTGTGCCAGAGTGAAAGAGACAGGACAACTAAATGCAATTCATGAGTCATGTACTATAAAGGACGTTATTAGGAAACTGGCAGACTTGAAATGGATCTAAGGATTAGATGTAATACTGTATCATTGTTAATTCCCTGATTTTGATGGTGGTTATCTGGTTATGTAGGAGAATTCTTTTATTTGTAGGAAACACACACTGAAATATTTAGGGGTGACTGGACATCATGTTGGCAACTTACTCTCACATCAGGAAAAAAAACTTTGTATACTACTGTTCTTAGAAATTTTCTGTAACTTGGGGGCTGTATCATAAAAAAAAAAAAAACCCACCAAAACCACTAAAAACAAAAACTACCTCTGCTAAGGGATTGACTTCTTGTTCTGTTGGTTTTCAGGTAGGCTATAGTTAGAGGGAGAGACCTCTGTAATCAGTCCTGTTTTGTAAATTATTTTATGGAAATGCAGGTACTCAGAAAGGTTGCATACAACCATGTGCCCTTTGGCTTTGTAAGTGTATATATATTTGTGTGGGATGATCTTTTGTTTGTTTTTTTTTTGCCGGGAAAGATTAGCCCTGGCCTAACACCTCTTGCCTATCTTCCTCTTTTTTTGTTTGAGGAAGGTTATCCCTGAGGTAACATTTGTGTCAGTTTTCCTCCACTTTTATATGTGGGTTGCCGCCACAGTATGGCTGATGAATGGTGTGGGTCCATGTCCAGGATCCAAACCTGCGAACCTGGTCCACCAAAGTGGAGCATGTTGAACTTAACCACTACACCACCGGGCCAACCCCCTGTTATGTGTGTGGATGTTTTTATCTTATAGATATCTTAGTAGCTTTTGAAGGCTGGCATTTTGTACCTTTACTGTTCCATTTGAATTATTTTTAAAAAATTACCGTTTCCTTTTGTTTCTTGGTTCACATTTTATAGATAAAGGATATAGTTTAACATTTAATATCTTATAATGGCAAGTAAGTTTACTGTCATTTTAAACATTTAGTCCAATAATTTTAACGTTGTTATGAGTAATATAAGGACAGCACCTATTTATTGAGTGTTCTAGATGTTGAGTATTTTCACAAGTTACTTAACCTCTTGGTGCTGCCGTTTTCTCCTCTGTGAAATGGGGATAATAAGAGTCCCTTTTTCTTGTAGTGTTGTCAGGATTACATGTGAAAATGCACGTGAAGTGCTTAAAACAGTACCTGGCTTATAGGTGCATAAGCATTAGCTACTTTATGATTATAATTATCATTATTATGTTCTGTATTTGTATTGTTTCATTTAATCCTCACAATTAGCCCTTGAAGTGGGTATTATTTCTGTACTTTACAGGTGGGGAAAACTAAACTTCTGGGAGGATTAGTAATTTCCCTAAGGTCACAAACCTAGTAGCGACAGAAGCAGCATTTCAAACCATGTATATCAAACTTCAAAGCCCATTCTTAAATACTTCATTTCTGTGTAGTGTTATTTTCCCTCCTCTTTTACCAAAGTTTTAGAAATAATCAACATTAAAATTTCAAGTACTTTACATTCTAGTCTGTTTATTAAAAATGAAATATTCAATTTATATGCCCAGTACTGTATATAATAACAGCAGTGCTTTATTCCAAATGTGAAAGACTACTAGAAGTATGAACAACATTATACATTTGTTAAATTACTACAGTTAACTTTTAAAAAGGGAACATTTACTCTTTTCTTACTGAAAGAGCAGATGTTAAAAGGCAGAAGTTGAGCCAGTCCTGATTGCCTAGCGCTTAAAGTTTGGCGTGCTCTGCTTTGATGGCCCGGGTTTGCTTCCTGGGCTCAGAACCACACCACTCATCAGTCAGTAGCCGTGCTGTGGTGGTGGCTCACATAGAAGAACTGGAAGAAGATACAGTTATACACAACTATGTACTGGAGATCTGGGGGTCGGGGGAGAAAGAAGGAGGAAGATTGGCAACAGATGTTAGTTTAGAGTGAATGTTCCCCTGCCAAAAAAAAAAGTTAATTTCTCACCAGTTATCTTTATAAGAATAATATTTTTATTAAGAATTAATAAAAAGTGATGTTTAAGTCTCTAATACTTAGTTTAGCTCAGATGAAGAAATGTACTGGTGTCCTAAAAACTGCCTGAAAGATAACCTCTTTGTGATGTTGGATATTGATCATATTTCTCTCTTGAAACTCTTGGCTTTTGTGGTATTGCACCATTCTGGTTCTCCTTTGACTTTTCTAGCTTTGTGTATCATTTGCTAAGTAAATTCTCAATTCTGACCTGTGATCATACTTCTCCATTCTTGGGGGTGTTCCCTGTATCTTTAATCTCTTGAACCAGGAACCTTACCTTATCTCTAACTTCACCTTTTTTGTGACTATTTGCAGTGTCTCAACTGCAGCACATTCCAGTATTTATTTCTAGCCCTTAGTAGTTACATTCCAAATAATCTTAAATTCAGAATATATAAAACCTCATTCGTTATCTTTCCACCAGTGCCTTCTAGGAGTGTAGGGGTAGATTGTGAGGGGAGGATTTTCCTGTTAAGTTCTATCCCTAGAGATTCTCTTACTTTTCGTCTTTATTCAAAGTAGTAATGTCTTTCAGTTTTACTTTATTGTCCCTTTTTCCTACCAGACCTGGACCTTGTCACTCAATGCCTGTTATTTCAACTGCTGCCTAGATGGTCTCCCTTTATACTCATTTTAATTACTGCGTTTATCGTGTTATTCCTCTGACCAAATTTCCACAGTGGCCTCTGTATCTTTTACTTGATTCTCAGGATCCATAATTATGTCGTCAGTTTATTTATACAAACTTATTTCCTTCAGTATGTGTAGGAATAGGACTCTGGTTATGCCAGTGCCTTCACTTCATCCTCCAGAGAGACACAGTTTCTCCTGCTGTGCCTTTTTCCTTGTCTCCCTTAGCCTCGTGTGCTCTCTTTCCTCCCTGCTTGAGCAAGTCCTACCCATGTTTAAGTCCTGTACTCCACTCATCTGCACTCTCTCTAAATTCTTAGTGCACTGTAGTCTGCACCTCACTATTTAGAACTTGATATTATATATGTATTGTATTATTCTATGTTAATCTAATCTCTTTAACTGTATTAAACAGTTTTTGGCAACGAAATTGAGATTTCACAGCTCTTATGTACCTGCAGTGTTGGCACATACTAGGTGCTCAGTAATACTTACTGATTGATCATAAAAATTACAAATCACTTGCAGTTTGCGTATCTGGCAGATGGACAAAAGGTAGAGATTTTCTTTATCATTCAAGAGATCTTGTTCTTCAGTTTTAGGGTGGAGGAAGGGGAGAAAAAGGGAAACAAATTCCTTCTGGTTGCTGCATATATTCTGTTGTATCTCAGTGTCATCCTATCAGTAACCATTGTTGTGGATGGACCAGCCCTTCTGGTTCTTATTATGATTGCGGTTCTTATTATGATGCCCTGTAGCAGTAACCATCAGGAAACTTTGAAAAAATAAATGTTTATTACCTACAGGACCTGGAAATTACACAGCACACCTGGGGTCATATAGCAAGGTAGAGAGAGCAGGCCTGGGGTTCTGCTTTAATTGGGGTCAGGCATGAGGCCTCGGGTTTTGCGGGCTCACCCTTTATTGGTGAGTTTAAAACATGAGTGGGAATGTAAAGGTGGGAAGAGAAAAAAACAAGTGGCCAAAATGCTCAGTGATTGAAATCGACCAAAATCTCTGAAAAAAAGGAGCTTCAGTGTGAGGAGGTGGCCTGGCTCTTTAGTCAGTGGCTGACAATGTGTTATTTGAGATAGCAGTCTTTGAAGTGGGTGCCTCTTTGACTTGGATACATCTTTAAAGTGGATGCCTCAGCAAGTAAAGCTTAAGTCAGGCACTTGTGTTACAAAAAAAGAAAAAGAACAGCACCTGTTAGGGTTTACACTACAATCCATCCTGTGATACCAGCGCATCAGCCAGTGATGAGGACATTAACTGCCTACCTGATAAGCTGAAAGTCAGGGGTAGGGCATGTTGTAACCCAGAAAGTACACATCTAAATAGAATTATAGTAGCAAGTCCTATAATAATTATACAAGCAGTAGTCTGAAATCCAGTCTGTAGCCGTTGTCCCAAACTTGAAGCATCCAGCCATGAAAATAGGTCAGTTCAGTTAAACAGTTGTATTTCATTTCAGGAGGCAGTCCTGTAGTTGGGCTCCCAAAGTTAGGCCTATACTGTGTGAGAAATCAGGTATTTAATAAGAGGCATTTCAGTGGAAAAACAAAGGTTAATGGTTGAAGTGAATTGTAAACCCAATATAAGTCCTGAGGGCAGCCAGTTAAGACTTTTAGATGTTAGGCTCAAAGCATCTTTACAGTTTTAATGTGTCTGATCATGCCATTGGGTGTTCAAGTAAGCTTTTTGAGTGGCCCGCACAGCAACAGGCATGAAGAGTGTCAGTATATGAGCTGTTGTGGTGATTCCTCTAAAGTTTATATCAAGCTGTCCTATTTTAGCTTGTGTGACTTTGGGGAAAAGGCAGTTTTAGTTCTCAATGATGCCAAGTCAGAGGGTGGGAGAAAAATTGGAAATGTTGGTTTGGAAAGTTGTAGCCAAATGTTGGAGGAAACTAGAAGAATTTAGCATCCAGTCCACTTTACAGGTAGAAAACAGAACCTCAAAGACAATTAACAGCACTAGAATCTGATATCCACAAAGGTGTATTACTAAAATGTAATTTTTTCTCTCCATAATCACTCTCATTTCTATCAGAGATAATCAAAACAAGACTAATTTGTTTTCAAAATAAGTCTAGTCTCATTAAACTTGGCCTGGTTATTTACGTAAGAGCAGCAGGAATAGTAATTGACCATATAGACTCTTTTAAGTTTACTTTGCTGGGACTTTTCCTAAGGAATCTCAGATTGAACTTTTAAAAGCCTCTCAAGGCTAGGAAGTCAAGCCAAGGACTCGACATCAGACTTTGCCTGCAATACTTACAGATTTGAGTGAATTCCTCTTTTCTCGAGGTCCCCAAACTATCCGGAGATTCTTGGGCCTGCCAGGAACTGACCTTCCTTACTCACCTGATAAGGCTGCTGGGAACCCTGTAAGCAAGGTACCAAGCGGCTGTATTGGCTCCAGAAAGTCATCCTCAGTTCCTTAAAGTTACCTGGTTATATCTGACTCTCTCTCAAATGTGACGTTCCAGTTAAAGCTTTGGTAATATAACCAGGTTTCCAATTGTGTCCTATTACAAGAAGAATAGATTCTTATTGAACTTACGTAAGTAACCATATTGCCATGAAAATATAAGAATATTCACTGAGAGTTTCCAAATTCTGTAAGGATCAGGTAGGAAGAAAAAAGTAATTGCTTCATCTTTGTTCACAGAGGTATACTTTACCAAATTGCTGTAAGTCATAACTAGCTTAAGAGAAAAAACTTCCTTAACTCTGGAAAACGAAAGATTAAAGAACCAGCAATGGTTCAAACAAAAGTCATAAAAGATTATAATTATCCTCATCAGTTCATTAAATCCTATGTAATTAATTCTTGATCTTAACTTTGGTTAGCAGTTTTATGAATCCAGTTTTTCTGTAGAGTTCTATAAATTCTTAGGTTAGTGGTATGACCTGAAAGTTACCAGAAACCTGTACTTCTCAGAGTCCTTTCCATGAATCTCCTTAAAGGTGAAGCACTTTAGCAAAAGCATCAGTGTAAAACAGTAACTGTCTGTAAATGACAAAAGATTTAAAAATGCCCATGGTTAAGATCTGATGAGAGTTCATTATAATGCAGCTCACAAGGAAATTTGGTTATTTCTGTGGCACACAACATTTTAAGGTAGCTGGAATTAAGACTGATAACAATTTACATCAGATTTTTAGGAATTTCATATAATGTTTGGAACACTTATGTTAATAATACATATCCATACAGGGATATCCATAAAGAAGGTTTAACATTATTTCTTATTTGACAGTGCTCCTCATGTAACTTAACATATCATATAAGGTTAATAAATGTCTCTTTTTTTATAAGAAGAGAGAACAAATCTTTTGAGATGTTCTAGGAGGCCTTTGGAAAATCCCAGAGTTACTTCCAGGTCAAAAAGACTTCATTTGGAGCCAGCCCTGTTGGCCTAGTGGTTAAAGTTTGGCACGCCCCGCTTTGGTGGCCTGGGTTCAGTTCCCAGGTGCGGAACCACACCACTTGTCAGTCAGTAGTCATGCTGTGGAGCAGCTCACATAGAAGAACTAGAAGGGCATACAACTAGAATATACAACTATGTACTGGGGCTTTGGGGAGGAAAAAAATAAAGAGGAAGATTGGCAACAGCTGTTAGCTCAGGGCAAATCTTTCCCAGCAAAAAAAAGAAAAGACTTAGTTTGGAATTTGATTTTGGGAAGTTTGTCAAAACTGTTGAAAGGTTTTGGACACTTCACTTGACTAAATAGGATCACAGATCTTTATGAAACAATGCTTAATTATTTACTTAACCAAAGTGACAAAAGATTTTAAAGGCAAATATCAAGTTGTAAGCAAAACTTAGCTCTCTTAATATTAAGAAGACTCTGTTTTGTTAAGTAATCAAAGACCTGATTAAGACACCATGAAGCACAAGAAATTATTTTGATGAAACACAAAATCTTTGCTTTCTAGACAAATTACTTTGAAGGTAAAGAAAAGCTTTTCATAATCTCTTTTCAGAAGCAGATCAATACTCCAAGAAAACTTTGTCCTTTTATCAAATGAAAGAAAATTACTGTTCTTTTCTAAAAGAAAAGCATACTGTTGATATTAAAGCTTACCTCTTATAATAACAATTTGATTTTAGCCAACTTGACCATCCAAGGTAAAATTCTCTCTTTCTCTTTCTTCCCAACTTTCTATGCAGTTGTGTCCTTTATTTTCCTCTTTTCTGTTCTAAAAAAAACGAGTTTTATTTTGGGATAAATTTGTTTTCTTTTTACCTTTAACAAAAATGCATCTCCATACCTTATACCTTCTCTTAGCCAAAAATGCATCCTACTTTCCTTGCATACAGAGGTATTTCCATTATTATTTCTAGTAGCTTTAATTACATACATTAGTTAGAAGTTTTAACCCTTAGAAACCTGAATTTCTAGTGAAAAGTAAGAAGTAAGCAATTGTGAACCGTCTGTTAGACCAGCATTCTTTAGATTGGCAAATTTATGAATACATTTCATAATTTCTTGAAACATACATTTCGTTATAGAATGATTTTTCAGCGTGGCACAAGACATAGCTACTAATAGAGCCGAACATCTTTAGTTCCTCTGTCATAAGAGGGAAAAAGTAGATAGACTTGTTTAGCAATTAGTGTTTCAGTATTTTATCTTATTTGGAAATGATCTAGACATTCAATGGATTTTTATAATTTAATTTAACTTAGCAAAATTCAAAGGGTGGAAGTTACCAAAGATTTGGGAAACTATTTTAAGTAGACATACCGTAACATATAATTATTGCTGAAAAGTTCACCTGAGACCTCTTGTCCCACTTACGTCTTTCTAAATCACTTCCTCCCAACAATTATGTTTAGACTACCCATGAAAAACTTCATTAGACAGTAGAAAAAGTCAGCCATCATCACAAGCTACTTTTCTTGCTGATAAGTTTTGTGGTAGAGATAACATGAATTTGTTTGACTAGTAAACCCAGGTGGATTAAAAGTTGTTTATCTGCATTACATTTGATGATAACTCTGAAGACATACCTATTTTAATTAAACCAAACTTAAACTAGCTTTTATTTACCAAAGATTATCCCAAATTGTGTGAACTTGAAAAACATTTGGATTAGTTTCTGTATTTCTGAGTTTTAGAAATACTGAATTCATAACTGTTTATTTTTAAGCCAGTTAAACGGAGCTCTTTTACAAATTAATTTTGGGAATACCAAAATTACTGGAGGTAGAGAGAGAAAAAAGTCACATATATATAACATACATCCATAGACATACATAAACATCCAGATAGACACAGAGACCTTCTAGCTTTTGTTCCAAAATTTTAGCCACAAATCAGGTACAACAGTATAAGACTCACAAGTTTATAAATAATGGTTGAATTCACATTGGCAGATGTAACAAGTAAGGTTACTCGCTTCAGTGACTAAAGCTTTTTACTAATGTTTGTTGAGAAGACTTTTAAGATTTGTATTTCTCCTGACAAATAATCTTAAGGAGGCTGTGGACTAGATTTTGGGCAAGAGAGCTTTTATAGCATTTTGTATTTTAAAAGGCTTCTTTCCCCACCTTTTTTTCCTTCAGTCTCAGGTGATTGTGGACAGAATTTTAGTTACCTCCTGGGGTGTTTACATTTCAAAGACATGGTAAGATTTACACTTTCAAGGGGCGGAGAAAGAATGTAAGTTTTTTCCCAGAAGTTTTAGTATCTTTGGGATGGTTTTGGCAGTCTCAATAAAATGTTGTAGTGTTACCCTGTAATTAGGGGGAGTACCCTGTGGAAATAATTCTCTCTGGACTCCAGGTCCAATGGAGCCTCTTCAGGGTTGGAAATGAAATGGAGTCCTTGGGTTCCTGTGGTCATGGAAATGATAAACTCATTGGACCATGCCAGTTTTGTGCAGAAGGAGATGGGCGGCTTCATCTTAGTGTTTTCCATTCACTGTGAGCCTTAACAGTGATCACTGTGATGGAAGGATGGCCATGGCACTAGGCAATAAATATCCAAGTGAAGAGAAGAAGGGCCCCGGTGGGAGTATCAGTGGCTCTAGGGGCCTTTGCCTTTCCCTCTTCTCCTCGCTGGAGGCCTTGATAACTCTGTCATCTTTGCCCTTGGTAGCAGGGCCACCTTGGGAGGTGTGCTGCTGCTGCTTCTCTGTTCAGGGGAAAGCCAGGGGGATAGCTGGTATCTCAGGAAATGAGCATATCACTCGGATGGATGTTATGAGAGTCATGGATTTTAGAGTTTTTAGAGATACTGGTCAGTTGAGGTATTTTAGCAGCCGTGAGTAACAATTCAGAACCCATTTCAGACCAATACGAAAAAAAAATAGCCAATTAGTTCCCCTCTCTCCTTCCTGCTGCATAAAATCTTTAAGAATGGTTTGAATTCTATTTAAGGTATAGTTTTTTATCTCAGTTTCTACTTGTTGTTTTTATCCTATAGCCTTAGTTTTATGTGTTGTTACCAGAAAATTTTGAATGACTGTGAGCCCTCTTCATAGGTGGCCACTTTCCTTTCCAGGGTATCCCAGGAGACCTCTCTGGGTGTGGGGTCTGCCTCTGCTAGCCCAAAACACACACCTTCCAGGGCGTTTTGCATTTATCAAGGAACTGGTGTACCTCCTCAGGGTTCTTAGGAGGTGCTGACACCAGATGTTCAGGACATTTGTATTTGTCCAGTAACTCTTGAGCAACATCATGCCAGAGATTGGATACATATCTCATCAGGTCAGGGGATGAAGAATGACAGTAGTGGGTGAAGTGGTGACACAGGGACTGTAGGCCTCGCTTGTATTTCCCCTCTGGTGATGCCATTAGTTTCCGGTTGCAAGGCTATTTCGCTATTCTGGGTTGGGTTATTTTGGCAGCCATGACCTTTTGGGTTGGAGACTGCAGGCAACGCACAACAGAGGCAATGTGTGAAAGCACATAGCAGCGTGACTGACCTGCAGCAAGTGGTGCTTCTTTCCCAGGTGGTGTTACCCACCTGGGTTAGGTAGTTAGTAAGCAAGTTGCAGGCAGGTAAAGAGCATTCCCCTTAGTTAATTGCAAGGGCAGTCGTGCAGGCCCCCTGACTACGCCAGTTGTTGTGTGTCAGTCTCAACCTATCAATAACCAGCCCTGTGGTTCTTATTATGACTGTAAGACACCCTTCAGTAATAACCATCGGGAAACTTTGAAAAAATAAAAGTTTATTGCTTACCGGAGCTGGGAATTACACAGCTCACCTGGGGCCACGTAGGGAGGTCATAGAGAGAGAGCGCATGGGCCTGGGGTTCTGCTTTTGTTGGGGTTGAGGGTAGGGGCCTGGGGTTTTGCGGGTTCACTCTTTATTGGTGAATTTAAAACATGAGAGTAGGAATTTAAAGCATGAGAAGAGAGAAAACAAGTGGCCACAATGGTCAGTTATTGAAGTCAACCAAAATTTCTGAGAAAAAGGAGTGTCAGAGGTGGGAGGTGGCCTGGCTCTTTATCTAGTCATGTGGCTGGTAATGTGTTTATTCTAGGTAGTCGCCTTTGAAGTGCATGCCTCCTTGTGGTGGATGCCTCAGCAGTCAAAGCTTAAGTTAGGACTTGCATTACAAAAAGAAAAAAACTCAGGGTTTGTACTATGTATTCAAAGAATGGAAATAAGAATAAAGTTAGGTGTAAAAGATTATTTTCATGAAAAATGAAATAGAACATAATTTTTCTAGGTGTAGAAATTCATTCTTATAAGCCTTGTTGACTATAAAAGAAATTGAGAGTAATGTATTCAATTACATATGTGATATTAAATCCTAGATATAACCTAATTTATGAAGTCTTTTCTGTTGAAAATGTAGGGAATTTTTAAAAACACTCTCTAGGTAGTCAAGAGTATTTCCGCTAAGATCTGCCCTTTTGTGAATAGTTGTTGAAATGTCAGAACGTTGTCTAGAACTGTTTATTAAAAGATCTAAGAATAATTATTTGTAGAGAGGGCCTTGAGCATGTATTTAAGTAAATCTGATAGTTAGATGACTGAAATACTGCTAACATATTTCATTGTTATCTGCTGGGGTAGCCATTTAAAGATCGCTGCGAATGGTTCTATGAACATTTGCATTCAGGACACCCGGATTCAGACATGGTGCACAGGCCAGTGAATGAAAACGATATCCTGCTGGTTCACAGAGGTATGTTTAACAGAGAAATTGATGTGTGTGTGAGGCACAAAATACTAGCTATTGTAAATTTTAATATATAAAATTAACCAATGCTACATATTTAGATTCTATTTTTAGGAGTAGCTGTGAAGTTGTGTCAAAAGCCAACTGTGCAAAGCTAAAGCAAGGAATTGCTGTACGGTTCCATGGAGAAGAAGGCATGGTGGGTATAAAAATAAGTGCTATTAAGATAACTGTATCAAAGATTGAAATGGACTTGAAGAAATTTTAATATTTAATTGATAACGGAAGAGATTTAATATGATTTTAATTTTATTATTTGGAAAAAATTTCTCCCTATATTTCTGTTGATACTCAATTTTATTTTCTTGAACTCAGGGTCAAGGTGTTGTGCGTGAGTGGTTTGATATTCTGTCTAATGAAATAGTCAATCCCGATTATGCATTGTTTACCCAGTCAGCTGATGGTAAGTCGTACAGTCTAGATGACTTTTTCTGTGACTTGTCACATTTTCAGACTTCTTCGATGCATTTTATCCTTTGATTCCCATAGTAGCCCTGTGAGCTAGATGGGGTATTTCCATTTTATAGAAGAGAAAACAGAAATTCCGAGTTTTTGTCGATGTTAGTACAGTTAGTGATTGGTAGGATCATGAGTGGAACCTGGCTCGGTCTAACGTTCTTTCCTCTAATCAATTGCTTGTCTCAGGGACTAGTGCTGGCCCCAAGGAAGTTTTCATCAGTCCTTTGTAAAATAAAACTGAATTTAATCAATTTAAGCATTGTCCTTTAGTCTACTTTTTTGAGTTAAAATTTCCTTTTGTGAAATCCTGCTAGTAGATGGATTAAAAAAATTCAAGTCTTTGTTTGGAAAAATTAAAGTTTGCTAACCCTATTTGAATTTTCAAGTCTTAAAATGTATTGGTCATAAAAAAACAAAGTCTGGAAATCATGATGTTAAATCTTAACTTAGAATCTATTTATGTATAGTAACTTAGTTTTCAGTTCTTTTAAAACAACAAGACCTGGCAACTAAAAAGCTCTTATTTAACCATATAATACGGTTAAAGAACTCTGTTGAAATGGTGCTTGCAACCTACAGAACTGAAATGTGATATTGCAGGCTAAATGCGTGGTCATCACCTCATTCGTGCAAGGTGTAGTAGAGAGTTCTCTAACTTAATAGAGATGTATCCAAGTGAAGGTGGGATTTTCGTTTTTAAATGCTTTGCACAGTTGCTTTTATTTCCTGAAGGTCTTTTCTTTTCCAGTGTTTAAATTCTCTTTATAAGGAGAGAATGCTCATGAATGTAGCTTCTGACTGCATCCAACCAAACCAGCAGCAAATCTCCATTGAATAAGAAGGATGAGTCTAAGGGGGGCGGGGGCGATGCCAGGGAGCTGCCCGTCTCACCTGCGGGCTGGGCTCCTCAGACACACCTGGCGTATTCGAACTTATTTGGGAATGTGGGACTGCCTGCTTTAACTCTGTAAACTCTGATTATTTACTCTGAGGTGAATTTCGTGTGTTTGTGATTTTATGCCAAGTGTGATGAGACACTCAGTTTACTTATTTAGGACTAATCCTTGAAGCAAGATTTGGCAGTAGAGCGTTATGTTTTAGGTTTATTTCTTTTCTTTATAGTCCCATATTCTGACTCTATTTAGTTTCATACCTGAAAAACAGATTTGGTGTAGAATCGTTAGTTGACATACTTCTTCATACTACAAATTTATAGCAGCGGGGATGTTGAAGAACATAGACCGTAAAGACTGTGATTTGTCCTTTTGGTAAAATAAAATGAAGAACTCTTGAATGTGGGAAATGTTTAGATAGACCTAATGTCTACAATAATTTCTTTAAAGCTTGCTTTCTAATCAAATTAAGGTTGTTACTATAGAGAAGTGGTGTAGCATAGTGGCTAAGAGTTTGGCCTTTGGTGTTAGACTGGATGTGAGTCCTGGCTCTGCCCCTCTTTTTGCTGTGATCATGGGCCAGTAAATTTAACCTTTCCCTGTCTCAATTTTCTTGTTTGAAAATGGTGATAACCTATGTTTTGTAATGTAGTGAGAAATCAATTAGCTGGTGTGTAAAAATGCTTAGCCCAGTGCCTAGCACACAGAAAGCAGAAAGAAATATTAGGTGCTGTTGTTATTATTTTGTGAAGAGGGTATTTTCTTGTGCAATAGGATTTTTCTGAGGCAATGGGAGTGTCACAGTTACTTTTATTTTGAACTTAAAATATAACATAAAGTTTATATTCTCTTTTAACAAGTTTTCAAGATAAAAACTATTATTTCTTTCCTGAAGATTTTTCCCCCATTTGTTTCCTCTTTTTTCTTTTGATTTCTCCTTATCCTTTTTAATAACCCAGATTTCCCAGAAAGTACTTAGAGAAGGATTGTACATAGACCTAGGGAGGGAAGGTTCAGTCATCAGAAATCTTTGCTGGTTCATCAGTAACCCTAAGCACTCACTATTTTAATAGGTAAATAATATTTGTGATTATTCTCAGACTGTTAAATTTTTGGAATTATGGCTTTGTTTGTCTTTGAAGTCTGTCTTCATCTCACAAAACTTTGCTTTGACTTTTACTACCCAGTCTTACATCATGACTCGGAATGATTCTCAGAAGGTACTTAGCAGTGAATGACTAGCTTCATGTGGCCCTCTTAAGTCACTCAGCCATAAGCTTTCAAATTTGTACTTTTTATCTCTGTAAATTGGTCACAGCAATTTAGTCCAGGGCCAAGACTGATAAATCAAAGACCAGTGAAGCATAAAGTGAATTGTTGTCAAAATTTGTATATTAAATGACCAAACATTTCACTTTCCAATACTTTTCCACTTTTCCTTTATTTTTCTTTGATGCCATTTCATTAGATTTTTCCATTAGGTATTCTTTCTTTTAGCCCAGGTGCTTAGAAGAGTAGTAATAGCATGAGCTCCATAAATATTTGTTGAATGAATGAGAGAATTTGTAATCTGAGTTTGTGATGATCCCAGAAAAATAGGAAAGAGAGTTATTTAAAGTCGAGATCTTGCTATTAGGTTTTTCTATTGCACTAGGGTTTTTTTTGAGACTTTTTTTTATACTGGTAAAATATACGTAATGTAAAATTTACCATTTAACCATTTTAAAGTGTACAATTCATTGGCATTAAGTACATTCACAAAGTTGTGTAACCATCACCAGTATCTGTTTCTAGCCCTTTTTCATATAAGTGGAATGAGATTCCATTGCACTAGATTTTGACAGTAATGGATAACTATTGCCCTTGCCATTTTTACTTTTACTTCAGTGGTACTTATTTAAATTTGGTTATATGTTGTGAGAAAGACTTGGTTGACTTGTGGACTTAGGTGATTTTCTGATAATTGTTGAAAAGCATCAAGTTCGTTGACTAGATCTATCACTGAAGAACAGTTGTACATTTAAAATTTTTAGTTATTCTCTTGTAGTGCTCTGTTGCTTTGGAGCAAAAAGTAGTGAATACCTACTGCACTGGACATGTATAGATGAATGAGACAATATCTGCCTTAATCCACGGCTTAGTAATTATTTCCACACTGCCTGGGAAAACATGCGTGTGTGTGTGTGTGTGTGTGTACCGTCTTTTAACTATATTATTTCCAGGATCTCTCTGGCACATCTTCTAACTACTTTCAATTAAAAGTGTCGTAAAATTTTCTTTCTGGGCAAAGACTTACTCTGATAAGTCTGTGTGAGTTAATGATGGTCTTTTGTATTTCCAATTCCACTGCCTGTTATGTATTCCACAAAGAACTTTCCTGTTTATACATAATGTAATCTTAGCTTTGCTGGAATTATATGTGAGCTAATTTATCTGCTTTGAAGTGATCTCTCTTCTGCGAATAGATTATTAAAAATAAATTACATTGTATTTATTTTAATAGGAACAACTTTTCAGCCTAATAGCAACTCCTATGTCAATCCTGATCACTTGAACTATTTCCGGTTTGCTGGGCAGATCTTGGGATTAGCTTTGAACCATAGGCAGCTGGTCAACATTTACTTCACAAGGTCATTCTACAAGCACATTCTTGGTATGGCTCTATTGTTATTTCATAGGCATTTATTTAAAATGTTTTTTTTTAATAGTCTTTAGGAAAAACTAAGTAGATAAGTGGTGACAATTTAGATGAGAAAATTTTTATTTTGATTGGAGACTATCTGTGTATGTAAGGCATTGGGGGGCCTGAGGGAGAGGAAAAACAACCTACTTTTTGCTAAAAATTTTTTTTTCATTTTAATGTATATATGTTTATACTAAGAATGCATTTTAATATGAATATCCTTAAGAGAATTGAAGTTTATAATAATTTCCTGAATAGCTATTTCAAAGAAAGAGTACATTGCAAAAATGCGGAAGAAACATAAACTTAAATTCACAGACTTCCAGATTCAGGAATTAGCCTCCATTTAAATCATGCTGTGAATTGGATTATATTTTGCAGTTTTACAGAGTGTCTGCAGAGGGCAGTATTTTACCATTAAATAGGTAAGGAAAGACAGAAACGTTTAGAATATAACTGCTGTATGTTTGCATTTTTAGGTATTCCTGTAAATTACCAAGATGTGGCATCCATTGATCCAGAATATGCCAAAAATTTGCAGTGGATTTTAGATAATGATATCAGTGATCTGGGTCTAGAATTAACATTTTCTGTGGAGACTGATGTGTTTGGAGCAATGGAAGAGGTGCCTTTGAAACCTGGAGGTGGAAGTATTCTTGTGACACAAAATAACAAAGTGAGTATTCAGGTTTTTACATTAGCCATTTTTTAACATGGCCCTGATAGTTTGCTAATTACTCCAAATTCTCCTGCGCTAGCTAGGAAAACTTTTACTGTTAGAGTTTCGTAACATTTTATAATAGATAAAATATTTAAAGTAACTAAACTATCAAATATCAAACTGTGAATTAGAAAGGATGATTTCAATATTGTGTTAGATATGCTAAGGCCGTTTCTGAAACAGCCTAGATCACAGTTCAGTTGGTTGTATAAATTTCGATTAAAAAAAAAAGCTTATATCAAGATCGTATTTGTACTATTTCATGTTTTATAATAATCTCTATGTAAATTATCTATATAAGTAATCACTATTTCATGCTTTCACCAACCTTAAGATTTGGCACTCTCACCACTGCAGCCTGAGTTCGTTTCCAGGTCAGGGAACCACACCACCCGTCTGTCAGTCGTCATACTGTGGCATCTGCTGTTGCTGTGATGCTGAAAGCTATGCCACCGGTATTTCAAATACCAGCAGGGTCCCCCATGGTGGACAGGTTTCAGTGGAGCTTCCAGACTAAGGCAGACTAAGAAGAAGGACTGGCCATTCACTTCTGAAAAAATTGGCCATGAAAACCCTATGAATAGCAGCAGAGTCTTGTCTCATAGAACGCCGGAAGGTGAGAGGGAGGTCCAAAAAGATCGGGCAGAGTTCCGCTCTGCTGTGCTCGGGGTAACTAAGAGTCAGAAGTGCCTTGCCAGCACTAAAAAAGAAAACTTCATGTTTTAAAATTAAGAATTCCAATAGAGAAGAGAAGAAATCCCATTGTTTAAACTTTGTACACGCTTTTGGGATCCGGTAAATCTGTTAGACCTCTGAGCTTGATTTTTTTAATAACTTTTTCTGTTTGGTATTATATCTCCTGTTTGTACATATAAATATTTTTTTCCAATTTTACTAAGAAATAATTGACATCCGTCTGTACATATTTTTAACCCTCGGCATGTGTTTTAAATTTCACTGTTGAAAATCATCTTACTTTTATATATAATACAGTTTTATTTTATGTTTTGATACATTATATGGCAAATTGGGAGTCAGAAAATCTGGTTTTGGAATTCCAGTTCTGTCATTTACCTACAGTAGCAACTTCTGATTAAACAGGCTTTTTCCTTTCCTTTAGTTGGATTATAATTCCAAGACAACTTCCTAGTCAACTAACTATGAAAAATAATGTCCATTGAACCACTTTGTAGACTAGAGATTTAGTAAAATATAGCTTTTTTTCCTAAAAAAGGCTATAAGGCTTGGCCTCATTTTAACTTCTTTGAGCTTCAGTTTTGTATTCTGTAAAATTGGGATTAATAATGCCTCCCGTTCAGAATTGTGACCGGCATTTTATAAACTGAAAACAGCAACACAAAAGTTAGTTGGTATTGTTTGGAAAGTTTTCTATAGAAATAGCTTTAGTTTCAGATATATACAGGGAATTGGAGACCAAATTCAGCTGCATAATTTTACTTTTGGAGATTTAATACTGTATACATATTAAAAAAACATGAAGTTTAATTTTTGAAAATAAAATCAGGAGCTGAGTTTTTGTGCATTTCTACTTGCAAATTTTTTGATCTACCCTCTCATTTTACACATGAGAACCTGAAGCCTAAAGAAAAGCTGGGGCCAAAACCCACGTCTCCTAGTTTCAAGTCTAATGTTCTTCATACTCTTGGCAAAATTAATCACATTGAGGAAGATCTTTCTTGATTTTCTTTTAAAGATTTTATTTTTTTTCCTTTTTCTCCCCAAAGCCCCCCAGTACATAGTTGTATATTCTTTGTTGTGCGTCCTTTTAGTTGTGGCATGTGGGACGCTGCCCCAGCGTGGTTTGATGAGCAGTGCCATGTCCGTGCCCAGGATTCGAACCAACGAAACACTGGGCCACCTGCGGCGGAGCGCGCGAACTTAACCACTCGGCCACGGGGCCAGCCCCCTTTCTTGATTTTTAATATGAATCATGTTAAGCTCTAGAAGATTAAAATAGTAAAATGCTTTAAATTAATTTTTAAAATCTATATGAGCTTGCCAGTGAATGAAAATATTTTCAGGAATCTTCTAATTATTAGATCGTGTACCCTGTAGTGCATTTATTATTTTATTTTACACTAGAGACCTACTCTCAATTAAGGGTAATGAGTCTTTATTATAAGCAAGTGATTGCTTTTCACCAGAGAACCTCAAGCATGCTTCTTATCTGTGAATACTGTATCTGGTGAGTGGGTTTGTCACTCCCTCAGATATGTTTTGAATGACATTAACAATTGCGTGATAGCTAGCTATATTTATAATTGTATCTCTTACCAGCCTCCCTCCTAGTATGACATGATTTTTGTTTAGATTTTTTAAATACATATTTTATTCTTTTGCATTTGTCTTTTATTGAAACCTAGAAAGAAGGAAGACATTGAATAAATAAGAATAAGAATATACTCACATTGAGGATATATCTTTCATCGTGAGTCTGGTCTGAGGCTGGAATACTATTGCAATATTAAAGAGCTTGAAACTTGTTTCTTAAGTTTAATACATTTTTATTTAACTATATTAACTGATTGATTACAGGCTAACTTTTGTTTTCAATGATGAGCTGTGGAAATAGAGGTAAAAGCAGGATTTTAATTACTAATATGTTAATTCTACTTAGCTTTCACTTTTCTGATATAAACATTTCTCACAATAAAGTGAGCCTTTTCATTTTCTAATATTGCCAGGAAGAGTCAAGTATAATTGTATATCAAATTGTTGATGCTTAAACATTTAATGCTTTTTCAATAAACAACGTGATTATTTAAAAAATATTAAAAATCTTTAGAAACATACCTACATCTTAAATTGATCACTTGCTTTAAAAATTAATTTATAAATAAAATTTTCAAACCGGGTTTCTTAGAAATATTATTTTTTAACATACATTTCTTTCATGAACTTTTCTGTTATTTTAGGGTTAGCCATTTACTTACTTAATCTTTTTAGGCATAAAGTTATAATTGTCACATTTGGAGTTCAGCTTCAAAATTTGTGGGCATACTGCAACTTAAATGACTTCCCAAGCTTGTTAGTAAGAGAAAGTCTGTGTGAGCTGATCTCCACATGGGGGAGTCATTTATTCCTAAGTTTTATTGAAAGACTTTGATAATTATAGAGTGAAACCAAATAGATGAAAATACGTTTGTTTAAAAAGCAGTACCTTAAATAAATACAAGTAATGTAGACAGAAGAATATATATCATTTCCACATTTGAAATGTCATACTCTTTTAAATTTAATTTTGTGTTTACTCTTTTAAATATAATTTTGTTTTAAAATCTAAAGGGAAAAAACACCTTGGTTTCAGTTTTGAAAGTGGCTGAATTACCAGGAATGGAACATTTACATTTAAATAGTATTTTCATCTTTTAAAAAAGTTTTGCTTTTGCTTCTTCACTTTTTCTTCTTCCTTTTTTTTTTTTTAGTGAGGAAGATCAGCCCTGAGCTAACATCTGTTGCCAATTTTCTTCTTTTTGCTTGAGGAAGTTTGTCCCCCAGCTAACACCGGTGCCAGTCTTCCTCTATTTTTTATACGTGGGATGCCACCACAGCATGGCTTCATGAGCCCTGTTTGGGTCCATGCCTGGGATCCAAACCCATGAACCCTGGGCCACCGAAGTGGAGTGTGTAAACTCAACCACTGCGCCACTGGGCTGGCCCCTTCACTTTCACTTTTTTATTCTCGACCAAAAGCTGAAATTGTAGAACTATAAAATCTTGAGTTTGAAGTAACATTTTTTCCTTAGATCTTCAGCTCTTAGAACTGAAGAGTAAGCTACATGGGTTTTAAGTGTTAACACTTTTGCAGTACTAATCAAAAAGTTCATTTAGGCTGGGAGGGAAAAAAAATGGATGTGAGTTGGGGCAGGACATCAGGGAATGGAGGAGGTGGCATGGAAGTTGAATTATAGAGGAGAAGCATTAAGTGGTCACTTAGGAGTACAGGGGAGGAGGAAACGTTCTGGGCTTACAGGAGGGCACAGAGATGACAGAGCACGGTGTGTTTGGGGAACCATATGTAGATCAGAGCTGTCGATCGTAGGTTAGGTTGCAAAGTGAGTTGAAAAAGATGAGGTTGAGGAGGTAGACTGGGCCCAGTTTCTGAAGGACTGCATCCACAATTAGGATTTCGAAAATTATTCTGAAGGCTGTGGGGATGATTGCACGTGTTATTGAGGAGAGTGGCATGATCGGATTTCTGTTTTTTTTAAAAACGAAAACTCAATTGTGTGAAGAATGGATTGAAATGGGGTAATACTGGAGTCAGGGCCGCTGATAGGCATTTGTGACGTTGGCCCTGGGAGCATGCCCGAGGGATTTTAAACAGTGGCAGTGAGGATGGAGGAAACGAGGTAGCTTTTGAGGCTGTAGAATTTATAGAACTTGGTAATGAATTGTTGGAGGGGGTGAGAAAGAAGAAGGACTCAAGGGTGACTGCCACTTGTGTGGGGTGGACCCTGGAACAACTGGTGGTGTTGTCGTCCTCCTCTTCATCAGCCACGTTACCATCAGTTCTGTTTCCTGGTGATAATAATAGCTACTGCCTATTGAGTACTTTGTTTATATTGCGTGTATTTGAGATGTGTTCTTTGTCCAGTTCTCATTTACTCTAACAGCCTTTTTAGGTAGTTATTTCTACTTATTCACTGTGGAAACAGCTTTAATATTAAAAGCTGTTGACATTTATTTGGTACTTGTAATGTGCTAGGCACTGTTCAGAGTGCCTTATGTCTATTAACTCATACTTAAACAGTCATCTGAAGCGTGGCTGTCCCTTTCTCCGGGTGAGGAAGCTGAAGCGTAGCGGGGTTAGGTAGCTTTCCTCCAGATCACATGGCTCACAAGTGGTAGAGCTAGGATTTGAACCCAGGCCATCTATACATTTCAAGCCTGAGCTTGGAACTACGACTCTGTATTTCTTTAGGTGTTAAATAACTGCCTAAGGGCTCAAAGTTAGTAACTAGTGGCCCCTCAGTTTAAATTGAAGTCTGAATGATTGTGTAACTGCTAGGCCTCATTGACTAAGGCAATGAATATGAAGGAGGTGGCAGATCCAAATTTAGCACGTGTTCCCCCACTTCGTTTTTGTATGGTTAATACCTTATCTTCTATTGCTAGTTTCACTTGATTTATTTCACACACAAATGCATTTGATGCACATGCAAGCACAAAAGACAAGCTTGCGTATGTAGATTACTGATTTAATGTGGATTCTTATTCATATCTTTAGAAAAGTGAATGGTGAGAAATCTTTTTATTGCTCTGAAAGCTTTTAAAACAGTTTAGATCTGAGGCTCTCCATATTGAGTGTGTGTATGTATGTATTATTAGATTGCGTTTTAAATTATCTTTACCATCTTCCTGTCAGCAAGGAGGATATACTTTTCCCTGCATTTTAATTAGTATATTCTAAAAATTCACTTTGAAAATTACCAAATCTATGAAATGCTTACTTGAAGAATCACTATTTTCAATGAGTGAAATTATTCCAATGAAACTGAAGTAATAGGATTTTTACCAGACTGTCAATCTTTGTAACTAATTTGTGACCTTAAAAGTAAGAATATGCTGATAAAGAATAAATTGAAAAATGTTACATTGCAAAAATGTGCTTCTCCTTTTTCTTATATCTACTTATTCCTACAAAGGAAACCTGGTATTCTTTTGAGTTCTCAGTGGGGAAATTTTCAGTGAGAACTCTTATGTACCAGAGCAATAATAATTAAGTAGGTAAACCCAGGAAGGAAGCTTTTATTACCAAAGGGTTTCTATTGAAACAGTGAATTGGATTATGCCAATAAGAATGCCAATTAAACTATTAATTGCTAAAAAAAAATAACTATTCCAAACAGTTTTACAAATGTGGCCTAGTTTGTCACTCTACTTGGAGGGAAGAAAAAAGAGCATCTTGTTTTCATTATTAAAAATTGTTTATTATTTTAATAAATATGGTTTATTTAGATATCTTTAAAGAAATAGTGAAAAAAGTGGTTTTTTTTTTTGGTGAAGAAAATTGGCCTTGAGCTAACATCTGTTGCCAATCTTCTTCTTTTTGCTTGTCAAAAGAAGATTGTCACTGAGCTAACATCTGTGCCAGTCTTCCTCTACTTTGTATGTGGAATGCCACCACAGCTTGACTTGCCGAGCGCTGTGTAGGTCTGTGCCTACATGTGAACTGAACCACTACACCACTGGGCTGGTCTCAAAAAAAGATTTTCATGAAGAAAACTAGCTTCAAAAAAATATGTCAGTTTTTGACATCAGCACTGCCTCTGATAAGAAGACATAATTTAAGTTCAAAGCCTGAAAAAAGTTAAAAGTTTAAGGAAGATTTCTGAAGGGTGATATTATTCATTCCACACATTCAGAAGAGTAGGAGATTATTAAAACAAAATGTTTCTGTAACTAGACGTTTAATTTAACTGGAACATAATGTCTGAAAGTTGAATCTCCTTAATCTTAGTGTTTTTATTTTTTCCTGTTGTAATTATTTTGTGCTTACCTGTCTTATATCAGTTGTCAGGCTCAAGGCAGAGCTAGAAAAAAGTTGCTAAGGTTCTTTTTTGTTCTTGTTTTTGTCTCTATGCTGAGGCTTTCTAAGTTGAAAACTTTCTGTGTATTAACATAACTATTTCGCCAGTGCAAGTACTAACTCATTCTTTAATATGGTGAATTCTCCAATTTCATCCTATGGCATCTGGTGTTATGTCCTCTGAGAACTAACACCAATCCTCAGATAGGAGCAAATATGACTCCTAGAATATGCATATGTCGGGGATACAAGATCCCCACCCCGAAGTTATACCATCTCTTTTAATACCTTAGAACAAGGTGAGATTTTAGGTTTGGTTTATGTTTGTTGTTTAATTGTGCAGCTATTAATGCCAGCGTTTTGTGGTCTGATTGTCATCTATGTCCACTGTTTCCTTAAAGCGTGTATTTGACGTAGTTGATGTGGTTGCTGATTAATTTTTTTTAAGCTTTTTTTAAATTTTATTTTTATTGCAGTGACATTGGATTATAGCATTATATAACTTTCAGGTGTGTATTGTAATATATTTCGAATTCTGTGTAGATTACATCCTGTTCACCACCCAAAGACTAATTATAATCCATCACCACACACATGTGCCTAATCACCCCTTTTGGCCTCCTCCCTCCCACCTTCCCCTCTGGTAACCACCAATCCAAGCTCTGTTGCTGTGTGTGTGTTTGTTGTTGTTTGTATCTTCTACTTCTGAGTGAGATCATACGGTATTTGACTTTCTCACTCTGACTTATTTTACTTAGCATAATACCCTGAAGGTCCATGCGTGTTGTCACAAATGGCTGGATTTCATAATTTCTTATGGCTGAGTAGTAGTCCATTGTGTATATAAACCACATCTTCTTTATCCATTTGTCCCTTAATGGGCACCTGGGTTGCTTCCAAGTCTTGACTATTGTGAATAATGTTGTGATGAGCATAGAGGTGCATGTATCTTTATGCATTTGTATTTTCAAGTTCTTTGGATAAATACCCAGCAGAAGAATAGTTGGATCATGTGGTAGATCTGTTCTGAATTTTCTGAGGATACTCCATACTGCTTTCTGTAGTGGCTGCACCAGTTCGTGCTCCCACCAGCAGTGTGTGAGCGTTCCCTTCTCTCCACGCCCTCTCCAATACTTGTTTCCTGTCTTGTTAATTATAGCCGTTGTGACCGGAGTGAGGTGATACCTCATTGTAGTTTTGATTTGCATTTCCCTGATGGTTAATGATGTTGAACATCTTTTCATGTGCCTGTTGAGCATCTGTATATCTTCTTTGGAGAAATCTCTGTTCAGATCTTTTGCCCATTTTTAATTGGGTTGTTGGTTTTTTTGTTGTTGAGACATATGAGTACTTTGTATACTTTGAATATTAACCCTTTATCTGATAGATGGTTTGCAAATATCTTCTCCCAGTTGTTAGGTTGTCTTTTCATTTTGTTGGTGGCTTCCTTTGCTGTGCAGAAGCTTTTTAGGTTGAGGTAGTCCCATCTGTTTATTTTTTCTGTTGTTTCCCTTGCCTGGTCAGGTGTGATATTTGAAAAAATGCTGCTAAGACCAATGTCGAAGAGTGTACAGCTGTGTTTTCTTCAAGAAGTTTCATGGTTTCAGATGTTACATTCGAGTCTTTAATCCATCTTTAGTTGATTTTTGTGCATGTTGTAAGATAATGGTCTACTTTCATTCTTTTGCATGTGGCTGTCCAGTTTTCCCAGTACCATTTATCGAAGAGACTCTCCTTTCTCTGTTGTATGTTCTGGGCTCCCTTGTTGAATATTAGTTGTCCATGTATGTGTGGGTTTATTTCTGGGTTCTTGATTCTGTTCCATTGATCTGTGTGTCTGTTTTTGTGCCAGTACCATGCTGTTTTGATTACTATAGCTTTGTAGTATATTTTGAAATCAGGGAGTGTGATACCTCAAGCTTTGTTCTTTTTCCTCAGGATTCCTTTGGCTATTCAGGATCTTTTGTTCCTCCGTATAAATTTTAGGATTCTTTGTTCTATTTCTGTGGAAATGTTGGAACTTTGATAGGGATTGCATTGAAACTATAGATTGCTTTAGGAAATATGGACATTTTAACTATGTTAATTCTTCTAATCTAAGAGCACGGAATAACTTTCCATTTCTTCATGCCTTCTTCAGTTTCGTTCAACGTTTGATAGTTTTTGGTGCACAGATCTTTCACCTCTTTGGTTAAGTTTATTCCTAGGTATTTTATTCTTTTTGTTGCAATTGTAAAGGGGATTATATTCTTAATTTCTGTTTCTGCTATTTCATTGTTAGCATATAGAAATGCAGCTGATTTTTGTATGTTGATTTTGTATTCTGTGACTTGACTGTATTCATTTATTATTTTAAAAGTTTTTTAGTGGATTCTTTAGGGTTTTCTATTTATAAAATCATGTCATGTGCAAATAGTGACAGTTTCACTTCTTCCTTTCCAATTTGGATCCCTTTTATTTCTTTTTCTTGCCTGATTGCTCTGGCTAGGACTTCCAATACTATGTTAAATAAGAGTGGTGACAGTGGGCATCCTTGTCTGCTTCCTGTTCGTAAAAGGATGATTAATTCTTAAATAGTGGAGAAAAACTTGGTGTGGTAGGAGTAGGAGTCAATTGAATAGCAGAGATGGCAGCCTTCCCTGTGCCAGGTTGTACAGGGGTCTGTGTAGGGTTTGGGGAGAGCTGTGAGGAATCCCCTGTGACACTTCAGTAGCTCTGAGTTGTGTAGAGAATTCATAGCCAGTAGTCATGTGTAACTTGCTGGCTCAGTGCCTGTGAGTTTTTGTGGGAAATCAGATCATCAGATTTCTGCCAAAAGAAAGGAAAAAGAGAAAGGAGTCTAACACAGGCTTTCTCCCTCTGTGTTTACAGCATTTATTCCTGGGAGGGGAAAACTGTATACATTTTGCTTTTAACTCACGAAGTTTCACTTAGACATAATTTAAAATATTTAATGATAGGGGGCCAGCCTGGTGGTGTAGTGGTTCACATGCTCTGCTTTGGTGGTTTAGGATTCACCGGTTTGGATCCTGGGCGCAGACCTATACAGCACTCATCAAGCCATGCTGTGGCTGCATCCCACATGGAAGAAATAGAAGGACTTACAACTAGGATATACAGCTATGTACTGGGACTTTGGGGAGAAAAAAAAAATTAATGGTAACAATTGATAGAGTTTTTGTATATAGATAGATTTGATCATTTATTCTGGTCTGAGCTAAAATGTCTTTTTTTATTACCAGTTAAATTTTAAGGGACACTGTTTTCTATGATGACGATGATGTTTTTTAAAATAAAATGTGTCTATGGCCATACCACCTTGAATGCGCCCGATCTCGTCTAAAATAAAATGTGTGAAAGTAGTTTACCTTAAGTGAGAATCAAATTGGCTATTCTTGAATGAGCTGTTTGGTCAAGTTCTAAGTATGTATTAAATGAATTTGTTGAATGTATGCATTCATCACATATCTATTGACACAAAGTGGCAGCCACTTTTTTAGGAGCTGTGGTATATACTGGTAAACAAAACAGAGCCCTTGCCTATAGAAATATTACATTCTAATGAGACATTTCAGTGAGAGACACCAGGAAGCATAAAGACACTGCGGCCTGAACAAGCTTGTGTTTGGAGAATAGAGTGAGTGAGCAAGGGAGAGAGTGGAAGGCAGTGAGATGAGAGAGCTAGACAGAGGCTAGATCATTTAGGGTCTAACAGATGGGGAAAGGAATTTGGATTTTCCTCTTAAGTGGGAAGTCGTTGTAGGATTTTGAAGAGGAAAGTTATGTGATCTGTATTATATATAAAATACATATATATTTTTCAAATCACTCTGGTGTGGAGAAGCAGCAGAACGGGGGTAAGAATGGAAACAGGGACACCAGATGTTGCAGTAATCCAGGTGAGAGAGGATGATGGCTTGCACCAAGGCACAAGAAGTGGTGGTGGTGAGACAAGGTCAGGTTGAGAATAATTTCTGGAGGTAGATCTGATAGCACTCACTGAGAGATGTGTGAGAGAAATCGTGGGTGATTGATTCCTAGGATATTGGCTTAAACATTAGCTTAGTGAATGGTAGATTACCTGTTTGCTGAGATGTATGATGATTGTTGCTAAATTAATTCTAAACTTTTACCTATTAAATGAGAAATGATTGTATCAACATTATCTTAAATATGTGAAATTAAAACAAAATCATCACAAAAGCTTTTTTATTTTCCTAGGCGGAGTATGTCCAGCTTGTTACTGAACTTCGAATGACAAGAGCCATCCAGCCTCAGATCAATGCTTTTTTACAGGGCTTTCATATGTTCATTCCGCCGTCCCTCATACAACTCTTCGATGAATACGAGTTGGTAAGGAAAAACATCAGTTCTTCTGTTGTTACACAGGACACAAAACTCCAGTTGATGTAATTCAGAGATAATTTTGAAGTACTATGATGAATGGAATAATGTATAATAAGGCCTATGGTTTGATTTTGTGTTTAGAGATTTGTTATAAGGTTTGTGATTGTGCTTCTCTTAAACTTAATAACCAGATTAGCAGTTCCTTAATGTGAAATGGAGTGAGGTAGTGATAAACAAAAATGCAAAGTATTTCCAAAGTATTCTGCATGGGAGATGTTGAAGGCCAGTCCTCCCAAAAGCAGTCGTCACCTGATTCCTGAGTGTCTTCTTTGGCCATATGAGGTCAAGGATACTGATACTAACTGCTTATGCTTCCAAAAAGAAGAATTGATTAAGACGGTTTTTCTTGTTGTATTTGTGTTATCTTCTCCAGCTTCTTATTTTATCATATATATAATTTTATAATTTTCTATTTTAAACCAACGTGGAGTCCACTCTTGGCTAGTCTGTAATGAATGTTTTGTTTTGCTCCTTTAATTTACCTACCTTTAACTATGATCTAATGGGATTTCTAATTTTGTACGATTTATGTCTGCATTTTCCTGTTTCCTTTTTCTCTTCTATTTTTAGTAATAAATTATTTTCAAACTCTTTGAGTTGTCTAAATCCTTAGTAAAACACAATATTTTAAATAGAGTGTAGCTGCTTTCTTATTTAAAAAATCATAATTTGGAATAGTAAATTTTAGATCAATGGAAAAGTATCCCTTGATTTTTATTCTTTCTCTTGAAATTAGTTTACGCCTTTCGTTTTAATATATGAGTAAGTACACTAGTGTATACCTTTAATTTTACATATATACCAGTATTTTCAACTTATTATTCATAGTATATCTTAGTATAACAGTGGACAAAATTTGCTAATTAATTTTGAAGTCCATTGTGACTTAGTTTCAGTAAATAACAGTATTGAGGTTTTTCAGTTGTGTTTTTAAGTTTAAGATTAATGGTTTTGTTTAGCATAAACTCATCTAGTTTTTGGATAACCAAAAAAGTTACTATTTTTAGTATTTAAAAATGGAGGAGTACTTATGACTATTATTAGACGTGACTGAAATCTGACTTTTCCTATACTGCACTTAGATTAAATTAGCCTTGTGAAGTTCATGGGGTTAGCCCCATGGTGTAGTGGTTAAGTTTGGCACACTCCAGTTTGGTGACCTGGGTTTGCAGGTTTGGATCACAGGTGCAGAACTACGCCACTTGTCAAGCCATGCTGTGGTGGTGACCCACATACAAAATAGAGGAAGATTGGCACCGATGTTAGCTCAGGGCTAATCTTCCTCAAGCAAAAAGAGGAAGATTGGCAACAGATCTTAGCTCAGCACCAATCTTCCTCACTAAAAAATAAATAAATAAATAGCCTTGTGAAGTTCAAAAGAGAGAATTACATTATTTTCTGGACCTACATGTACAAAACACTTAACAACAGAAATAACTTATAAAAACTTTGCCTCATAATTTCCTGATACTGAATTACAATATACATAGAGCAAAATACATACATCTGTAAATGTATAGCTTTATGAATTTTCAAAAACTGAATATACCATAAAACCAGCACCTAGATCAAGAAACAGAAATCCTAGCACCTCAGATGTCCCTCTCATGTCCTTTTCCAGTCACTGTCCAGCCTTATGGGTAACCACTCTCCTGACTTCTAATATCATAGATTAGGTTGCCTGTTTTTGAACTTTATATAAATAGAATAATCACCTAGAATATATCTGACTTCTTTAGCTCAACTTTTTGTTGTGAGAATCATACATATTGTTGCATGCAGTTGTAATTTGTTCATTTTCATTGCTGTATCGTATTTCATTCTGTCAATCTGCTTTTTCTTTTCTTTTCTGCTCTTGATACACATTGGGTGGGTACTTCAGTTTCAGGCTATTTGAAATAGTGCTGCCACAAATGTTGTAGTACATGTTGCTGGGAGAACATTTGTATGCATGCTGTAGATTATATGCCTTGGAGTGGAATTGCTGGCATATAGGGTGTGCATATATTCCATTATAGTAGGTACTAGCAAATAGTTTTCCAAAGAGTGTGTCAGTTTACACTCCTGCTAACAGATACGAGAGTTGTGGGTGTTCCACATCCTCACCGGCATTTGATATTTTTTGTCTTTTTCTTTGTTACCATTCTAGTGGATCAGTAGTGTTATTTCATTGTGATTTTAACTTGCATTTTCCTCATGGCTAGTGAGGTTGAGTGTTTTTATGTGTTTATTGGCCATTTATGTACTCTGTTTTTGAAGGATTTGTTCAAGTAACTTGTTCATTTTTCCACTGTGTTTTCTGGGTTTTGTTTACTGATTTGTAGGATTCTTTATATTCTGTATAGGAATCTTGGTAGATATGTGTGTTGTGAATATCTTCTCTTACTTCAGTGTCTTTTAGTGAATAAAAGTTTTAGTTTAACACAGTTCAGTTCACTTGTTTTTTCTTTTCTTTTTTTAATGAGTGGAGCTTTTTGTGTTCTGTTTAGGAAACTGTTTCTTATTCCAAGGTCATGAAGATATTTCCCTATGTTTTCCTCTAAAAACTTTATTCCTTTATCTTTCACGTTTAGGTCTGCTACTGGTAAGTTTTCAATTGTGGTTCTTATATTGGAAGTGAGGTCAGGATTCCTAGTCCGTCTTAGCTTCTGGCTTTACAACGTTGAGCTGATTGATTGAGATGGTGGCATTATTTAGGAAGAGCAGTGTTGTAGACGTGGCTCTGATTTATGCAGTGATGATGATGATGATGATGATTAAACACTTAGTATTTGCCAGGCGCTTTATGTGTATTAACTTTGAAAATCTTCACAACAGAACTCTGAGGTAAGCGGTACCATTCCCATTTCACAAATGAGGAGAACTAGAACAAAGAAGGTACAGACCTTGCTCCTGTTCATCGAGTGTGTGTTAGACACAGCCCAGTCTCTCTTCCTCAGCATTGCCACACCACCTCTCAGTGGCATGAGTTATAAATGGGACTTGGTTTTAGAACCTGTCGTGGGACTTTATGTCCTTCGTAGGAAAGGGCTGTGCTACACTGGGATAGGAAACTTTTTTCAGAAGTTGACACAAACATCTAAATGTGCATCTGAGTTAAAGGCTACACGTTAGATTCTAGAGGTTTAGTGAGAAGAGGGTATCTAGTAGCGTCATTGTCCTAACCGGAGGTGTATTTGTCCATTGTGGACAGAATGCAGTTCCAAGTCAAGAGATGATTATCAGGTTCAAAAAGGGTGACAACATTGTTGTCATTAATACATATACAATGCTATTACAGTGGAGAGGTTCTTACCCAGTGTCAGAGGGACTGTCCTTCCATATTGCGCTGCTTATGAATTTATCCGTGATGGTACCAGAATATTAAAACTTTGAGCCATGTGAATACTAGGTGAGCTGATGGCTCTGAACACTTGCATGATTCAGTTTCTGACGTTAGAATGGGTTATATGTTATACCCAGTTCCAGTAGGTTAATTCAGTTTTGTCATATGTTAAAAAAATAAGAAATTATTGATTGGGACTTTGTGTTATATGTACTTTTCATTGTGGAATTCCCATTTCATCTACTTGTTTTCAGTCAGTTTAATAACGTTTTTTGCCCAGGTGTTCAACAGTTTAATAAAGATCGTTCATCCTCTTCACTAGAAGTCATAACAAATAATATGACATTTTATGAAATACCTCAAATTTCTTGAGAGAATAAAGTCACAGTCATTTTTATTCATAATTATTAACAATGCAAGCATACTCAGTATTATTAAAAGCTTATCTTCAGCCTAGAAGGGAAGAGGGTTAAACTCATGGATTGTAAGAAAAGTATAAAATTCATCCCCACCCCTTTTGGCAGATGTGTATCAGGGTCCTGCTAGGGAACAGAATTTCTCCTGCTAGTTCAAATAATGAAACTTGAACCAAGGGCCTATTACAGAGGTGTGGGCAGTGTTAAGAATAAACAGGATGTGATGAGGCATCCAGAGACTAGCTCCGGTGGAAAGCCTTTGTCACTCCTGGAATTGAAGAGGCAGGTGGAGGAGTTATTGTGGAGACATGGCTACTGCAAAGATGGGCTGAAGCAGGAGGGAGCAGAAAATACCCTCACCTCCAGACTCCTGCCTGTTTCTCAGTGACGGAACCCAACCTGAAGCCGACGGGCAAGAGAGCCAGTCTGTACGGAGTGGCCTCCTGGGGCACAGGGCAGTGCGAAAAAAGGTGGAGAGGGTGTTCGGGGGTGATAAATGGACATTAACCAGAACGTCTTCATCCAGGAAAAGTATCTTATAATACTATGGCAAGGAGGGCTAAAACGTACCCTAGACTAGAAGCTCTCAAACTTTGTGGTCTTAGGATCCCCTTTCAACAAGAGTTTTTGTTTATGTGGGTTATAATAATTGATAGTTACTGTATTTGAAGTTAAAACAGATGTGTAAAATATTTTATTCTTATAAAAATAACAATCCATTACATATTAATGTAAATAACATTTTAAAGATGAAAACTTCATTTTCCAGAATAAAACAAAAATAGTGGGAAGAGTGGCATTGTTTTACATTTCTGCACGTTTCTTTGATGTCTGACTTAATAGAAAACAACTGGGTTCTCACGTCAGCTTCTGCATATAATCTATTGTGACATGTTGTTTGGCTGAACTATATGGAGAAAATCCAGCCTCAGATAAGTTGGAAAAGGGAGAACCTTGCAGACTCCTTGAGTAGATATTAGAAACCCCCAAGACTTCTCAGACATCACCTTATGTTAACCATCGTTAACCTTCTTTAGAGCACAATCGGTACCAGTCAGATGTATGTTATGAGTAGTTGCTGCAGGAGTTGTGGTTTTTGAGCCACATTGTATCTATGTCTCGGTAATAGCAAACCCTGCCTTCTGGCCTGTCAGGGTTAAGAGTAGGCTAGTCAGTGCCTTACCTGAGTATGTAAACACATCCGACTGTGAGATATGGACTGATTCAGAGATGTGGACAAGCTCTTTTCATGTTCTCTTTTATTTTGGAAGACATAATGGGAAATTTTACCATTCTTAATTTCATTTTTAGTTATTTGGTTAATACTTTGTTTGTTTGATGTTCTTCCTGGCAAAAAGGTGGCTACCAAAAGTAATTAGGAAAATTGCATTTTTTTCTCATCTTGGGGAAACTTGACTTTAAAGGATATGAATTATTCCAGAATAGAGGCCTGAATCTGTTTTTTAAAAAAATAATAGCTATTTTTATTGTATTACCTCCTTTTTCCTAGTGATAGGGTTTCTTGATGATCTTTTTCTTTGCTCAACTCAGGCTTTATTCAGGTCTTTTTTGTCACTTTCATGTTGAAAGTCGGTCTCTATAGGATTTAACAAATTTGTAAAATAATGAATAAACATAAACCAAAGATAATGTTCATAAAGTTGTTGGTGCATCTGAACTGTTGTTGCATATGTGTTTATATATAAACGTAAACTATTGTCTCTTCTTATGTTTTAATTAAATTATATCAACGTGGACACATCTCCACATCTCACACTGTTGGAGCTTATCAGTGTCAAGTGTTCTTTCCCATGTCATGCTTGTTATTGATGACATGCAGAAACTGTGGCAAAAATAAATCAGTTTTATATGGGATTAGTTTCTAATTAAGGCAAATTTACTATTTAAATGTAATAGCTTCTTTTCCCCTGAAGAAGATTAATGAAATACTTTTCTTCTTCCCCAAAGGAGCTGCTGCTTTCTGGCATGCCAGAAATTGA
The DNA here is from genome assembly GCF_037783145.1 of Equus przewalskii. Lineage (NCBI taxonomy): Eukaryota > Metazoa > Chordata > Mammalia > Perissodactyla > Equidae > Equus > Equus przewalskii. Next base: position 54,744,300 of record NC_091839.1, on the reverse strand, counting down.
CGTGAGTGATTGGATGAAAAATACAGAATACACCAGTGGCTATGAAAGAGAAGATCCGGTTATTCAGGTACAATCTCTCTAGAGCTTAGAACGAAGTTAAGTTTTGCCATTTAATTTTGTAAGCTTTTCAGCACTATTGGATGGAAACCTACATTAATTAACAGAGTCAAGTTTTTCTCTGAATTCTTCTCTTGGGAATATTGCCTATGAAAACTTTTTATAAAGTCATTTTTGATAAATGAGTCTCATAGAATAGAATATGCTTTATGAATGTTGCATATTTCGGTGGTGTTAGGCAGTTTGCACTTGCCGTGAAACACGAGCTGAGTTTGTTGTTGTTGTTGTTAGTGGTTCTGGGAAGTGGTGGAAGACATTACTCCAGAGGAGCGAGTTCTTCTCCTGCAGTTTGTTACTGGCAGGTAAGAAGTTTTTTACAATAATATGGAAAGAATTTAATGTATTCCTTTTCTAATGGCTTAGAGATAAACAACCAAGTGAATTATTACTCTGAATTGTGAGTTTCTTCCTCCCTTTCCACTTTTTAAGGTATTAAACAGAGATTTATTCAGGCATTAAAGATAAAACACATACAGTATGCTCAGTTATGTTTGTTTAATGTTAAAAAATAAATGTTGTTTGCTAAAAAACAGATTGTTCCAGTCATAACTATTAGCATAGGTATTGTATTTTATAATTTGCTAATCCTTTTATTCAGTTTTTCTCCAGTTGTTATCAAACTTTTAAAGTCTCGAGATTCATGGCCTAAAAAATAATTTGTGATACCATACTTCTTTGAAAAGTCCAGTTTTGGAACCAATTAAATATTGTAGATATTAGAAAACTAGATGATTTAAACCTCTTAATTTATATATCTGAAAGATGTAAAGAAAGAGTTTGATCTTCATTCTCTTTTGGTTTTTTATGCGACTGAGGAAGATTGTCCGTGAGCTAACATCTCTGCCACTCTTCCTCTATTTTGTATGTGGGACGTTGCCACAGCATGGCTTGATGAGCAGTGTGTAGATGCATGCCTGGGATCCAAACCCACAAACCCCAGGCCACCAAAGTGGAGTGCGCAAGCTTAATCACTACACCACTGGGCCGGCCCCCTAATCTTCATTCTTGATAACTTAGAATTTCATCTGCATCCTTCTCTTTATGAAAATATAGTTCAGTTTTTCTGTTATAAGTGTGCATAGTTCTAGGAAAGTTAGGATACTCAGAAAATTAGAAGAAATAAGGAAAACCACTGTCTACCAGCAATAACCACTATTAACAATTTGATGCAATTATTTTTCTTAATTTTTCTTGCCTATTTTATTTTTTTACTTAAAAAAAATTTTTTTTTTTTTGAGGAAGATTAGCCCTGAGCTAACTACTGCCAATCCTTCTCTTTTTGCTGAGGAAGACTGGCCCTGAGCTAACATCCATACACATCTTCCTGTACTTTATACGTGGGATGCCTACCACAGCATGGCTTTTGCCAGGCAGTGCCATGTCTGCACCCGGCATCCAAACCAGCAAACCCCAGGCCGCCAAGAAGTGGAACGTGCGAACTTAACCTCTATGACACTGGGCTGGCCCCTTTCTTGCCTATTTTAAAAACATAATTGTGAGTGTATATCTGTATGAAATATATATGTGTAATTTCAAGTCAACTGTTTTCTTATTTTAAAAGTAGTTCATGACCATTATAGAAAATTTGGAAAATGGAAGATATAGATAGAAGAGAAGAAAGTGAAAATCCTTTTGACTAATTCCATTATCAGAAATAAGACTATTAACATTTTGCTTTATTCTTTTAATCTTTTAACTATATAACTAGAAAAATAGTTGGAGTCACACTATACATCTAATTTTAAAGCATAAATAAAGCATGGATATACACAGATTGTAGACTAAAGATATGAAAGAAAACCTTGTTGTTGGTTTTGTTTTGTTTTTTTAGGCTTCATAGTGCCAAGAAATACCAAGAGATTTGAGTAATTTAATAAAGAGAATTAAACAAAAATTATAATTTCTATGTAAGAAAGTTAGACAATTCAAATTAAAAAAGAGAAATCACCTCTGAGCTCAGTCTCTGAAGATAATTGCTGTTAACATTTTGGTTATTCTTCCAGAATTTTTCCCACATATATAAATTTTTACTTTTTAAAAACCTTGTTTCTGTTCTATAACTTGAATTTATCAATATATCATTAAAAATTGTTCCATTTGTAGATCTGATAGTTTTAATGGCTGCTTGCTCTTCAATTTATGGACCTCCGTTAATTCATATTGTCCTTTATTGTTAAATTTTCCTGTTTATGAGTAGTGTTGAACAAATAAGGAATTCTTGTGCTTATATACCTGTGGGCCACTTTGATTATTTATGTAGGATAAATTCTTAGAAGGGAAGTTTTTGGATACAGAAGTATATAAATTTCTGCACCTGTGATACGTGCTGTTCATTTACCCTCCAGAAGGTTCTCAGTATTCACATCAGCAGGGAATGAGAAGGCCTTTCCCTTATTCAGTCAATACAGGATGTAATCATTTTTATTTTCATATAATTTCTTATTTATGTAATTATTTTGTGTCATGTGAATTGCCTGTCTTTATTTTTTGTGCATTATCCTGTCATTAAAAAAATTCAATTTTTAAGTGTTCTTTATGTATTAGGGACATCAACTTTATAAATATTTGTCCAGTCTGTTTGCCTTTTAACTTTATTAAGTTAAATATACAAGTTTCATGTAATTTAAGTTATAAATTTAGTTTATAAAATGGGGGCCAGCCCAGTGGCACAGGAGTTAAGTTTGTGTGCTGTGCTTTGGCGCCTGGGGGTTCACTGGGTCGGATCCTGGGTGCAGACCTACGTACCACTTATCAAGCCATGCTGTGGTAGGTGTCCCCCGTATAAAGTAGAGGATGATGGGCATGGGTATTAGCTCAGGGCCAGTCTTCCTCAGCAAAAAGAGGAGGATTGGTGGCAGATGTTAGCTCAGGGCTAATCTTCCTCAAAAAAAAAAAATTATAAAATGAAAGTTTTAAGTTACGTTGCAAGTCAGTTATCAATACTTTTCTTTATGGTTTTTATAAATCCTTCCCTGCTGCCAAGATTTTATATATATATGTTTGTCAACATTTTTTTCTGTAACTTTTTTATGATTTCTGTTTTTACATTCCAATTTTTAAGCCATTTGGACTTTATTTTGGCTTATGTTGTGAGGTAGCGCTCTTTTATTATTTTTCTAAATGGTTTATATCTAAACACCATTTCATGAATTAGATTTTCCCCCGTGATTTGGTCAGTGTGAGTTTTAAATGCAGAAAACAATCATTCAAGTTTTTTGGTACTAAAAATGTCTATTAAATTACTTGCTCTTGCAGAATAAAAAAATACTTGAATTAGCAATGCAGAGTGCCCCTCCTGTGTCAGTAGTATAGTCTTTGTTAGCAGTGCTGAAAAGAGCTGCACTGTTTATTGTTTAACTGGTCATGAAGTGTAGCGCGTGAATCCATTTAAACTGAGGTGAAGGATGTGGGTGAAGATTCGACGCCAAGGGGAGACAGCACACAGCTAAGTTTCACCTTCAGCTTGAAGGAGCCACCTGTCAACACTTAGTCTATGTAGAGTCCTTGTTATGAATTCAAACTAAGTCATACGTTCTCTAAAACCTTAACTTTCCTTTTTATTAGACCCGTAGTCGTTAGTATAGGTATTGCATTTGCCATTCTAAACCTAAAGTGTGTATTTTTTTCCTTTTAACACTTTTTGGAAAATTCTGATTATCTATTTGTTTATATTTGCATACTAAACATGTCTTAATCCATGTCCAGAGTATAATTTAGTGCAACCTTACTGAAAATTCAAGTGTGTTCCAAGTGTAGAACCAAGAATCAGTACAGAAAGTAACTTTTATAGTAATGACAATATTTTGTTGGTCTATAAGACTGTCTTAAATGTCTTACTCTTTGGTTTCATTACCCTTATGAGTAATGAAAATCAGACTTGATGATTTCTTTGTGTATAAAATAGAATCATATCATTTTTATTAACGGTAATTTTACATTGTATAATCCAGCTGTCATGATATTCAACCAAAGACTATTTCATTTATTTTTCTCACGTATGCTTAAGCTTGATGAGCCGTGATCTTAGCATAAGATCCACTGATTATTCAAGTATGGGGCCCGGTCATATTTGGCTGTAGTTTAGAAGAGAATTGAGGTTTCAAGGATGGTTTGTGAATATCACCTTACAGAATAATTTCAATTTAGATGTTGAAAATTGGGAGATCTTGGGGGCCGGCCTGGTGGCGCCGTGGTTAAGTGTGCACGTTCCGCTTCAGTGGCCTGGGGTTCACTGGTTTGAATCCCGGGTGTGGACATGGCACCGCTTGGCAGGCCATGCTGTGGTAGGTGTCCCACATATTAAAAAAAGTAGAGGAAGATGGGCATGGATGTTAGCTCAGGGCCAGTCTTTCTCAGCAAAAAGAGGAGGATTGGCACCAGTTAGCTCAGGGCTAATCTTCCTCAAAAAAAAAAAAAAAGGAGATCTTCTGATTTTTTAAGCTTATGTTTCAAAATTTAGTTATATGAAAGACATTAGATTGATCATCCTGCTGTTGAAATATTGTGCTATAATTTGTGTAAGAATCAGTGTCAAGGCTTATTTTCTCATCTTGTCCTGATAAAGTAGTATATTTATTTCAAAATTCTGTCTCTATGGGAAATTGAGAACAACTTGGCCTTTTATCCTTTTTCATTTTTGTTGCTGTTGTTAATTTTTTAGGCATAGATTAATCTACATAGGTTAGCTAATGCTGAATTTTATTTTCAGGTTACAGACATATCCAGGTCTTCTTTAGATAGTCTCTTGCCCTAAGTGGGAATTGTTCAGGCATTAGTGTTTTATTAGCAAGATTTAAGCATACTTTTAATATTCACTTGGATTTCTAAGGTAAACTCAGGCATTTCATCAATAAAGCATTTAACAGTAACTAAACTGCTTTCCCGCTAGAAAAGAAAACTGCTCTTTTTAGGGATTCATCTATATTGAATTGTTAATTATTTTTCCCTGTGAATGTATATGTATCATCAGTGATTTCAAATAGAAAATTCTGGTCCATTTTTTTCATGTTCTTTTTTTAGTGTATGTGGTAAAAAATACATAACTTAAAATTTAACATTTTAACTACGCAGTTCTGTGACATTAAGTACATTGACTTTGTTGTGCCACTGTCACCACCATTTCTCTCCCCAACTTTCTCCTCCTGAGCTGAAACTGTACCCAGTAAACGCTGACTCCCCATTTGTTCTCCTCCCAGCTCTTGGCAACCACCATTCTATTTTCTGTCTCTCTGAATTTAACTATTCTGAGTACCTCATATAAGTGGAACTACGCATAATTTGTCTTTTTGTGACTGCCTTATTTCATTTAACATAACGTCCTCAAGGTATGTCCATATTGTAGCACATATCAGAATTTACTTCCTGTTTTAGGAATTTTATAGTTTTAGCTCTTACATTTAGGTCTTTGATTTATTTTGAGTTAATTTTTATATATTGTGTTAGGTAAGAGTCCAACTTAATTTTTTTGTAGTGGATATCCAGTTTTCCTAAGACAATTTGTTGAAAAGATGGTCCTTTCCTGTTGAATGTTTTTAGCAGTCCTGTTGAAAATCGTTTGGCCGTATATGTGAGGGTTTATTTTTGGGTTCTCTGTTCTATTTCACTGGTCTATATGTCTGTCCTTATGTCAGTGCCACACTGTTTTGTTGCTGTAGCTTTGTAGCTTAAATTTTGAAATCAGGAACTATGAGACCTCTGTCTTTGTTCTTCATTTTCAAGATTGTTTTGGATATTCGGGGTTCAACAGTTTTTTTAATGAACTGAATTATGCTTAGTACTGTGAATCATATGTTAGAAAACATTTTTAATACTAGTCAGATTTCTGCCTTTGAGTATGCATATAATACCTATACATTAAATGTTTCTTTGTCATTCTAATTTATCTAAGTCATTCTAATTTAGTGTAAAAAGCACTACAGATCTCATTTTAAAAACAGCGAAGTTTTGGGGCCGGCTCCGTGGCTGAGTGGTTAAGTTTGCGTGCTCCGCTGCGGCGGCCCAAGGTTCAGATCCTGGGCGCGGACATGGCACCGCTTGTCAGGCCACGTTGAGGCGGCGTCCCACATCCCACAACTAGAAGGACCTGCAACTAAGATATACAACTATGTAACCGGGGAGAGGGGTTTGGGAAATAAAGCAGAAAAAAAAAAAAGGAAGATTGGCAACCGTTGTTAGCCCAGGTGCCAATCTTTAAAAAAAAAAAAAAAAAGCGAAGGTTTTTCAATCAGTATGTTTAATCATGATACATACAAAGGCTAATTTGAAGTAATAATTTTCTTTCAAAGGAAACAGTAGAATTTAGGAAGTTGTAATTACATCATCTACAGCCGTGTACCCAAGATTAAATTTTCTAGTAGTGTTTATGCATTAAGTGTTAGCCTTCCTGTGAACTCGTAATGTTAGGTGACATTAAAAAAAAAATAGATCTGATATTCTGAATCCCTGGAAAGAGAAATGTGAAGAATTTTCTAGTTTTCCCACTGTGAAAAGTAAAAAACAAAAACCCTTTGGATGACCCTAGATATTTTTCACAAACAGGGAAATCATTTGGATTATGTGTGAGAGCTTCTGTTGCTTGAGTTAATCAGGCAAACATTCATTTACTCAGCAAATATTTAATGAATGTCTCCTAGATGCCATTTTGCTAATAACCCCAAGGATACAAATACAAATATGACATATTTGGGCCCTCAGATCATTTCCAGTTTAGTAGGGGGATACAAGAAAGAAAATAGATGTACATGCAGTATGCTAAATTCAATAGTAGGGGTCTGTGCTGTGGCCAATTCAAAGCGTGGTGTGGCTTATAGAGACACGCGGGGCGGGGGGCAGGGGGGAGTGTCTCCATGGAAGCCTCCTGACTGGCCAGAAAACAGCTTTTAGTAATGAGTTGGAGATTTGCGGATTCAAAAACGTTATCTTGTCAGTGTCCTAGAGTTGAATATATTCTTAACCTAATGTAGAATTTGAAATACAATTATCACCAAGATTTTCCTGTAATAATTATAACTTATTAAGATATGAACTCTTAGCTCCAGGGTCCCACACGGTGGATTTGCTAATATCATGGGTGGAAGTGGATTGCAAAACTTCACAATTGCTGCTGTGCCATATACTCCAAATCTCCTACCAACCTCAAGCACATGGTATGTGAAATTGGCTCATTTGCATGCATCGTGAATTGTTTTAATTAATGTTGAATGATCATAGGTCTAACTAATGTACTGCTGCATTGAGAGGAAAACCTCAACAGTGTGATCTCTATTCAGCATTTTGGAGTCACTGATAAATAAGTAGCTGCATAGTTCCTTACCGCCGCCTTTTTTGGTGGGGAAAATGTTTGGGGAAACTACCTATAATTTAATTGAATATAGTTCAAGTATCACTAAAGTTACGGTGTCATAAGTATCACTGAGTTATACCATCACTTCAAACTCAAATTGCTCTAATGCTTATTTATTTTAGGCTGAAAGGAACTTATTTTCTTCCACTACATTTGCATGCTAAAGGAAACTGCAATGCAGCAGTTTTTTTCTTTTTAAATACTACTTTAGGGTTTTCCAATTTGAATGCAAATTTGAGAGGGTGGTTTCATGTTAATTCTGAGTGGTGTTTCACTGCTAGACAAACAGTCAGAAATTTCATAGGTGTCCTATTTAATTGTGGTATATTTTTCTTTGAAAGCATCAACATGCTCAAGTTACCTGAATACCCAAGTAAAGAAATACTCAAAGACAGACTTCTTGTGGCACTACATTGCGGCAGCTATGGTTACACAATGGCGTAATGAAGTCTGGAAAACTCATCTGACTACTGATGCGCAATTCAGAGTGGCAGAAGTAATCTAGGAAACTGTCAGCAGAAAAGCAGCCCGAATGCAGCCCATAGGCAGGGCTGATGTTTAAAATTCAGAAAGGATCAGGTTTTCTTTTTCCCCTCCTCTCTTTTTCCTTTTATGTTTGCTCAGTTTGTAATACAATTAGAAATATAAAATCACAATAGTCTTTATTTTAAAAAATGCTAATTGAAAGTAGTAGAAATTGTTCTTTTTTCATATTTCTTTAATCTTATCCAAGATTGTGTTAAACCACAATCTTAATGTACATTCCACCTCTGCTATGTAACTGTCTTGTTAAAAGGGTGTTTTCTCTTTATTTTCCTATATATTAAATTATATTAGGACATCCAGCTGGTATGTTCTATTGCATGTAAAGTGCTGTTTATATTTTGGAAAACTATTGTATAGAATGGATTAATTTCGATTGTGTATAAAGCCACAAATATGTATTTTCCCATATTGAATCTATATTGCAATGATGTTTTTTAGCTTTTTAATATTTTAATATATAACAAAGTTTAGACTGATGTGACTAACACCTATGAAATGACATCTAATTTGTATAGTAAAGCTTATACTATATTGTATGAATTCTTTGCATCTTTCAGTGGTCAATTTTCCACATATATTGTAGTCTCAAAGTTTTTCTTCTGCCTTATTTAATTTATATTTTAGGTAAAATTAAAATGTGATATTTTACCGTATTTCTTTTCATTACTTTTGTGTGAGCTCTGATGACACATTTGAAGAAGTAATCCGATGTGCAGATTACAATTTAAATCTGTACACTTTTATTTCTTAAATTTGCTTTTTGTAATTAAAATGTTGAGTTCAAGTGATATATGCCTAATACACAGCACTGAGTTTTTTAATTTTAGGGTGGTCTAGTCAGTTTTCTTTTGGAAAGAGACACTTGAGTAGTTACAGCATACCTTTTAAGGAGAAGTCAGAACACTCACATATTCAGAAATACTGACAGAGGAATTTGTAATGTTTGGAACCTTGCCTCTAGGAACTGAAAATAGACTATCCAATGGCATCATTGTTGGTGGAATGGCTTTTATGTACAGATTTTCTCATATGAGCAGCAGTGTATTTATCACTGACAAATAACAGATAATGTATATGTCAGTATAAATACATATATATGTAATACATATATAGAAAGCTTTGCTAAGTTGTAAAACTTCTTTCGTACGTGTTTTTTGGTCCTCTTTTGTTATTGTGTGGGTTGAGATAATAAATATCTCAACAGATTACATTATAAACTAGGAATTTTTTACAAATTACTGTTAGCTCTGAAATTATGATTCAGATGCTTTATTTACAATAAATGAAGCTAATTTTCCAATTTTTATTTTCAAAATTTATTTGTAGAAGAGATCATTGCCTTCTGAGTTTTCAAATAGGTAACTGACTTTAATATTACATTGCTTCTAAATTTAATGTTTACAAGATTTATTTCTGTTTATAATTGTATGGTACATTGGCTTTGTCAGATTGGTCATTTTGCAAGTATTTATGTAGAAGAGATAAGACATTAGAAGTCTCATGGTATTTTATCCATGAATTTGAATATTTTTTGATATAGATCTAGCAGTTTCAGGGTTTATTCTTTTATATTGTCTTAATTTTTTTAACTATAAGAATGTAGTTAGTATAAAGAGATTTTATACAGATTAAAAATACTATTTAAGGGGCCGGCCCCATGGCCGAGTGGTTAAAGTTCCGTGCACTCTGCTTCAGTGGCTTGGGTTTGTGAGTTCGGATCCTGGGCACAGACCTACTCCACTCATCAGCCATGTGTGGAGGCATCCCACATACAAAGTAGAGGAAGACTGGCACAGATGTTTAGCTCAGGGCTAATCTTCCTCACCAAAAACAACAAAAACAGAAATCTATTTAAACTAGAGGAAGAAAGTCTTTTTAATTTATTCTCTTCCCACAATTTCTTTTGTAAGTAGATGGACATGTTGAATGCATGGGAATATAGAAAAATGATTAAAGATTTTCTTCTTTGGGTAAAAGAAGATTGCACTAATAGGAAAGGAACTCAACTCTTAAAACGTGGGAAATCCATATATGAAAGAAAAGAGAGAAACATAGCATTCTAAAGGAATAAAAATATAAGGCAAGGGAACATGTTTTAGAAAACTGATTAATGAAAACATCTGGGCAAGAAGTAGATTAAGTTATTCAAATAATTTGAAGGGATAGTGACCATGTAGTTAATAAAATCCATCTACTTTATCCCAAAGCAAAATGTGATATAGTCTAAGGAAATCCCAGCTTTAAAACAATATGCTGAACACATCCTACTGCCACGAGGATCGTTGTTGGATGTCATGGGGGGAAATGAAAGCTTTAAAGCGTAGGTCACGAGTTGGAGGCCCAAGAGATGATTCCCACTCACGCATGTGTTTTGTTTGTCATGCCAATTCTGAAATTTTGATGAGTTGTCAACATTAAAAAAAGTCTGGAGATTTCATGCAGAAGTCCAGATGTTTAGCTTTTGCGAAATCAGACAATCTAACAACATTGAGCATAGATTCCTAGGAAGGCATTATTAGTAGGCTGGAGTTGAGTGGAAGCCACTTCTTTCAAAGACTGAATGTGCTCCTGGTTTGCCGTTTTCTTACGCCAGCCTGCTTCACTCATTTATGTCACCTTCTGGGCCATTGGCAGCATTGGAGTTTGCTTTAAAGAATCTATGTTGACCAGAAATGTTACCCCGGAGTGTAAACTGGTACCGGTTCTTTGGATGGCAATTTGGCAATATCGGATTTTTAAAATGGACCCATACTCTGACTCATCAATTCTGTGAATTTATCTTATGGATATACTTGTTCGTGTACATAAATATATTTGTATAGGATTGTTCACTGAAGCTTTGTTTGTTATAGAGAAAAATGGGAAATAATTTAAATGTCTCTCAGTAAGGAGTTACTAATAAATTGTATTACATCCATACAATAGAATAGTAATTAGTATTTACAAAGAATGAAATGGATTTGTGCATACTCGTATGTAAATGTTTCTAAGGTATGTTCAATAAAATAAGGTAATATAGAAGAGTGGTTAAGGTGGAAATACAATATTCCTGGGCTTATATGCAAGACAAATTTCTGGGCTGGAGACAGTTGCTACATCTAGGAAAGTTGTAAGATGGGATGAAGACTTTTTCATTATATAGCTTTTTTTTCCTGTTTGTCTAAATCACATGCCTGTGTTATTTTCTATATCATACATACATTAAAAGAAACATCCAGTATCTTTAATTAAGAGAAGCAAGTATCAGTAGTAGGTTTTATTAGATCTATAAAATGCCATAGCAGTAGCCATAAGCAATATTTTCATAATCACATAACTTATTTTATAATGTGGTTAATTTAAAATGTCTTCTAATTAAACTCTTTTGCAAACAAAATCAAAGAAAGGAATGCTTCTTTGTCTACAAAGCTCTATTTCCACATTGCTAATAACTAGCTCTATTTATAGCTCTCTAAAATTCTACTGATTAAAGAGTTTTATTTGAATTCACACTTTTCTCCTCAATTTTTCTTTTCTTTTCTTTTTTTTTTTTGCTGGGGAAGATGCACCCTGAGCTAACAAGCTAACATCTGTTGCTGACCTTCCTCTTTTTTTTTTTTCATGTGAACCACTGCCACAGCACGGCCACCAACAGATGAGTAGTATGGTTGCACAACCAGGAACTGAACCCAGGCCCTGGAAGAGCATGCTGAACTTTTACCACCAGGCCATTGAGGCCAGCCCAGTTTTCCCTTTTTTTTAATAACAAAAGTGGTACTTTCTTGAAGTGGGGAAATCTGGAAAGCATGGATTCATGTACCAACTTGGAAAAAATAATAAATTATAGTTCTACTACTCAACAAGTTGTATTTGCTTCTAGTCTTTCTCAATGCATTTATTCCGTGGTTGAGTTCATAAAAAACATAGCATTTAGTATCTTTTTTTATTTATTCAGCATTGTATTTTAAACATTTCACATGTCATCACAACTTACTTGTAAACGTTTTTTAAATGGTGGCGTAATATTCTATTGTGTGGGTGTATCATAATTTACTTGACCATGTCTCTAAAGTTTTTAGCCCTTAGATTTCTGATATTTTTGCTTTTGTAAATAACAGGTGATCTTTTTCAACACCAGTTATAGTCGAGGAGTGGTAATGTTTACTGGGCTATTTGTTGAAATGGCTGTCAGTTGCTCCGTGGTTGTGGAATTACTGTTTGAAGGCTCGAGAATGGGCTGTTGGAACACTGAACCCTTTGGTAGGTCAGACCAGATGGGATTGTTCTACCAGCACAACTGGGGCTGTGTGCCCCACCCGAGTGTGAAAGTGTTAAAAAGAGAATCACAAAGGTGTGACCAAGGTACATTCATTTGAGTAATTGCTTGCTTCCGGTCTTCTTCCCAAGAATAGGGAAGGAAACTCATCTTCAAATGAACCAAGCCCCTTCCTCAGGACCCAGAACTTCAGCGTTTCCTAGTATGTTACATAGCTCAGCTACATCAGGAGTCATGCTCTTATGGGTTAAACTAGAAACCTAACCTCCATTGATAAAGTTTCCCAGAAATGGACTTACATGGTGTTGGACTGCAACCCTTTTGTCATTTGGAGAATTTATATATAACAGTTGTCTCTGTGAATGCGTTTTTAGCTGATAATAAAATTTTGGTTATTTTCACCACAATTTCGGTGTATGGCAGTATATCAGATTTTTTTTCATGTGAAACACTCTTCTTTCTTGTGCACTTCCACAGTTGTTAGGCAGCAAAACTCACTTTTAAGGTTAACAATAGTATCAGAAATCCCAATTTTATAGTGTGGTTTAAAGCTGTTTTAATGTGGACAGATTTCCTTAGAATGTCCTTTGTGAAATTCTTAGGTCCTGGGTTATGGTTACCTGCCTATAGGTCCAGTGCAAATTGGCACAAATTTATTTAATTTATAATCAGTCCTCATTATTTTACCAATGAGAAAATTGAAGAACAGAGAGGTGGTAACTTGCTTAAGGGTTTCAGGGCTATTTAACCAAACTAGAATTTAAACCTAGATTTTCTGATTCTTAGTCCACTAGGTTTTCTTTTACTCCATGCTGTCTCTTTATGACATAACTGCATAATAAAAAGACTCTTTTAGAAAAACACCTGCAGCCTATTAACAGTCATGTAAGACAAGCCTGTTGGGAAACTATAACTTAATAAGCTGATAGTTAAGAATGATTAATAGGACTATATTTCTTCTCTCCCACTGTGCCACAATAAGCTAGGGTGGGTATTTTACCATCTCAAGATGAAAAAGAACAGATGTATTGTCAGATCATAGATCATGGGTAGTCATTAACTTTTATTATCTTTATAAAAATGTTCAATTTCAAGCATACTTGGTACTTGGAAATACGTTGTGCATCTAATGTTGCAAAACCATTAAAACCATAAACGGAGACTGTAATGACTACTGCTGTATCCTTGTGTGAGTGAATCGAGTCTAGCTGAGTGAATGGAGGGGAAGTAGTCCTAGGTGGGTGCTGAATATACAGTTAGTGGAGAAAACTCTCCAAGTCAATTCAACAAATTCCCCTTAAATGTCTGCAACTCTGGTTTAGGGTCTGTGACCCAGTCCCTATCCTCAAAGGAAATAAAATTCATTTGGAAGGAATATTTGAGACAAGTTTTAAAACTGTGCAGTGCAGCACATAATTAAATGTAAAGATGAGCTACAGAAGTGTATTAGTGTAGGGGAGGAAGGGTTTAATATACACTGAGTGTCTAAGGCAGCTTCAAATATTTGGCCTCACTGAATTATTAAATTGCCCCCTAGATTTGGAGACAAATAATCAGCCTGTTGTTTGAACACATACCTGAAAAGGTTAAAAATGATAACAGCAAAATAAGGCCAATGCATACTAGTCATTGAGTTGTTCTCAGATCTTTAATTAGTGCATTATTAGCTTGCTTAGTTCTACGTTCTGGTCATTTGAGAATTCTGATCTCCTGGTGGTTTTCATGATTTGGAGACTGTTGTGTTCATGTACCAACCCTATTTGAAGATGGCTCTATATTTTCCTCAGAAGAGTGGCCATATCTGATTCTTTTTGAAAAGCTTATTGTAGGAGTGAGAAGGAATGCTTAAAGTGGCGTCTGCCCAGTATTCTCTTATATAGTATTCCTCTTGTCCTAATATCTAGAAATAGAGAAAAAGCAAAATTGATATTCTCATTCAGATTCCAAAATTCTGTATGCAGTGGTCTACTTGACGTCTTCACTTGTTTGTTTCTTAACGGGTGTTTGTTAAGAATCTCAAACCTTAAATATGTCCAGAGAGGACCTTGTTTCCCCATTGTCCTCCTGCCACCTGTCACTCCATTCCTGTCTCTTCTGTCTCAGCAAATGGGCACCACCATCTGCGTCATTGCTCTGAGCTGAAAACTGAGAAGTCATCCTTTATTTTTCTTCTTCTACATCCAATCCATCACCAACTCTTGTTGAGTTTACCTGTCCAGTATGTCTTAGTCAACTTCAGTTGCCCTGTGCAAGTCACCATCATCAGTTCCTTAGACGACTGTCATCTGACACAAAAGATGGCAGTAGAGGATCACGGTTAGGAGTACAGCCGTGGAGTTAGATTGCCTGGATTTGAATTCTGCCTTTTCCACCATTAGCTGTTGTCAGGAGATCAGCCAGACTGGGAGAGAGAGCTAAGCTGTCAGGTGTTGGAGTGGCCGATTAATGCAACACGCCAGAAATGAAAGAGTCAAGCCTTTACTCACGTACTGTGATGGTGTGAGAGTCTAAAACTGGAGAAGACATTGATTCCCCCCTTGCGTTGTCTGCATGGAATGGTGCACTGATCCAGGATCAGGTGCATCAGCGTAGACGTAGGGGTTGGCTCACTGTTGAGGGAGACCTGAACTAAAGGCTCCAGCAATTTTATGGACCCCACAGTTGTGGGGAGGGTGAAGGAGAAGGGCTGGGAATGGGAAAGTACTGGGAAAAGTCAGTGGGACAAAGTGTTTTCAAGGATTCCTCCTCCTCCCCTCCTAAGGAGGCCTCAGCAGCGGCACCTGAGGAAGACCTCTGCCCAAGGCCTTAGATAAAGAGACCTAGGAATGAAGGCACCAAGGCTAGGAATACAAATATGTGAAGAGCATGACCTGCTGGAATCGTTGACTGCGCTGCCTTCAGAGACTACAGTGCACTGGCTGTGCACCAAACCTGGTATGTTTCAGGGGGAGCAGCCTTCCCCCATGAGGCCTGCCAGGTAAAGTCTTTGTAATTGCCTGTGGTCAGATCTGAAAAGTCACACATAGGTTTTTAACCAGGAGCTAGAATCCTCAGCTGTGTGACCTTGGGCAAGTTACTTAACCTCTCTATACTACAATTTATAAAGGAGATGTAAAATTATGAGAATTACATAATGTGTTAGTTTCCTATTGCTGCTGTAACAAATTACCAAAAACTTAGTGGCTTAAAACCACACACATTTATTATCTTAACAGTACTGCAGATCAGAACATTATTTGAATAAGGGAGAAAAATATGATTACATCATTAAATGTAGAAATAAACACTTGACACAATTCAACCCCTATTAATAAAAACTGTCACAGAATTCAGAATTTAAAAGAATTTCCTTGATTTGATGAAGACAATATTCCAAAACTTCTCCAGCAAATATCATGTTAATGGAGAAACTTTCATTCTTACTAAGATCTGCCCCAAGACAAGAATACTCATGTCACTGTTAATGTTTGACATAGGACTGAAGATTTGGCCAATGCTATGATGTAAGAAATTATCAGCATTGGAAAGAAAGAAACGAAATTATTTGCAGATATTGCACTTATGTACATAAGAAGTAAGTGGAGTGAACAGAACGATTATTAGAACTGATGGGAGATAAGAATAATAGCATTCATCTTTATCAGCAATAACCAACCAGAAAATTTAATTGGAAATTAGATACTACCTACAGTAGCTGCTAAAACTATAAAATCTCTGAGAAATAACCTCTCAAAGAAAGCAAAAAAAATTTATAGATAAAACCTTAAAACTATTTAAAGGACTTATGGCCTGGGCGTGGGGAAAAATAATAAGACCTAAAAAGCATAAACTTGAAGGTGAAAAATTGCTTATTACAAAACTAAGAGGTTCTTTGATTTGATGGACAGCATGGAGAAAGCTAGCAGATGACAATTGGGAAAAGATATCCATAATGTCTAAGTCCAACAGGGGATTGACATAGAGACTATGCAAACAAATCCTGCATATGGACAGGAAAATGATAGGAAACCCAGTAGACAAATGGGCAAAGGACATGGTCAGGCAATTTACAGATGGAGAAGCCGGATGGGCTAAGAAGTGTATGAAAGATGCAAGTCAAAAAAGGCAAATTTAAAATAAAAATTAGGTCCCATATCAGAATAGCAAATATTAGAAAATAGAAAATAGCAAATTTTAGTGAGTGTATGAGAACTCTTGAGTCCTGCTATTCAGAGTGTTAACTGGTAGGGCCATTCTGAAAAGAATTCTGGAAAAATTTAGTAAAATTAAGTATGTGTACCTATGACCCCAATCATCTCATGCTTCATATTTCCCGGAGGAATTTCACACATGTCCATAGGTGAACATTATTATTTGTTTATTGTGGCCTTGTTTAGGGTAGACATTTGAATTGCTTCCAGTTTTTATTAAAACAATACTGCTATGAATATTCTTGTATGTCTGCATGTGTGCCAGAGTTTTTCCAGTGGATTTGCTGGATCATAGGGAATGCACTTATCCAACTTTAACAGATGATCCTAATTGTTTTCCAAAGTAGTAATACAAATTAATATTCTCTCTAGTGGTCTATAAGAGACGTGGTTACTCTAGATTCTTGCCAACACTTAAGATTGTCAGACTTTTAAAATCTGCCAGTACTGTTGGTGTGAAACAGTATCTCAGTGTGATTCTAATTTTCATTTTCCTTATTACTAAAAAGTTAAGCAATATTTTTAGAATTTATTGGCCATTTGTGCTTCATTCTTCTATGAAACACATTGTGGGAAAGAATATAATATTTATGGTACCAGTCATTTAAAATTAGTTATATCTTGTTTGGAATTACTTGTTTGGAATCAGTCGAATTGCTGCCTCTGCTTGAAATACTGCTCCACTCTTTGGGTAAAATGTTCCATATATACCCATTAGGTAAAGCCTGTTAACTGTATTGGTCAAATCTTCTATATCCTTACTGATACTTTCCTACTTGATTTTGTGAGCCATCAACCACTGAGGTGAGTTAGAATCTTCAGCTCTACTGGTGTGTTTATGGAGTCCTTCTTGTAGTTCTTTTCAGTTTGCTTTATATAATTTCAAGCTATATTATTTAGAACTTAGTTTGGAATTTTTATATCTGACTGGTGAATCAACTTTTTCTCATTATGTAGTTAGTTTCAATGCCTTTTGCCTTGAAAGTACATTTTGTCTAATATTAGTATAGTAACATCAGCTTTATTTTGGTTATTTGTACTGTATATATTTTCATCCTTCTAATTTCAACTATTTGTTATCCTTATGTCACAAGCTTCTTTTTAAAATACCTTATAAGTGGATTTTATTTACTTTTATCCAATCTGATAGCCTTTACTTCTAAACGAGTTTATTTTTCCATTTAAATTTATATAATTATTCATATTTTATTTCCACATATTAATGTTTATTAAAACATTAATTTATGTTTTTTATTCAGCTTTTCTATGTTTTTTGGCTTTTGCAATTGAGGACTTTCTGAATCTGAAGATTTTAATCATGCAATCTGGAAAACTCAGCCATTATTTCTTTGAATATTGTCTCCCCCCACCTTTCCCCGTTCTCTCCTTCTGGAATTCTAATTTGACTTTTGTAGCTATTTCCCCTCTACCGTCTCTTTCAGATTGTCCATATGCTTATGTCTCTGTTCTGTGTTATGCAAAATATTCTGATTTCTCTTCCAGTTTGTTCTTTTATGCTATGTCTATTCTTTTGTTTAACCATCCTTTGAATTTTACATTAAAATTATTTTACTTTTCATTTCTAGAAGTTCTATTTGGTTCTTTTTCCATATCTTCCTTTTCATGGTTTAGTCTTTTGTTCCTTATTTGTATTCTAAATTCTCAGGCAAGTAGTTTATTATTGGAAGTGAACCCAGGGAACAGGAGTGGGAGATTGCAGAGTCAAACAAGGAAAGAGAAAAAGCCAATGTAAGAGAGCCCTGTGGATTTATCTCCACTGTGGACAACAAGGACTCAATCTCATCAGGACCTTTTGAAGAGCTGGCATCTCAGAATTGTCCACCCAAAGAGTGAAAGAAGGGAGCATTTATCCATTAGCTTCTGAATCCCATTGGTCAAAGGTTGACCCAGGGATGGCAACATCCCTGTACTTCCAGATACGCATGTATGAGGCCTGGTTGATTTCTGAAGACATCCTAACTGACATCAGAGAAGCCCAGGGACAGAAAGCAAGAAATAAGTGGTACAGCTGAAGCAAAGCACCACCAGGTTACACCTGTCATTCTCTGTTGCATCATTGTGCTATCTGGTGTCTTTTGGGGTCTGATTCTTATGACGATGGTTTCTACTGGCTCTACACTCATGGTGCTTTATTTGTGTGTTTTGTGATATTTTGGTCTGAGCTTCTATTCTTTGGTAGTTTACCTGTGGGAATCCTTTGAGAATTGACTTTGAGTCTGGCTCCTTTAGAAAGGGTTTGCTTTTGATTCTGGCAGGCATCTCAGCGCACTACCAACCTAGAGCTGTTTTAAACCATATTCTTAACCTGCAGTTTCTTTGGTGCCACTCTAGTAGTGTGAATTTAGACTAGAAACCCAGATGAATGTCCGTTTTCTGGTTATGAATTCTTAGGAGAGAATTTTTTCCTCCTCTGCTAGCAGTATGGACTGGGTCGTCAGTTTTTCTTGTTGTCTCTAACATAGGAAAGTGGCTCTGTGGGTCCAGCTTTCCACTGAGGTCCCCTGTTAGACTCCTCACCTCGGTCAGGCCCTGGACTTTAACTTGTGTCTTCATGCTCCATGCCCTATGAAAAGCAAAGATCAAGGTCATCACGATAGTGAATATCATCACAGTGAAAACTGACTTCAGGGTTCAGCTTGCCTCCCTGGGTCCACCTTTTCATATAATTTTAGGCATCTCAGTATTTCTTATTTTCTGGCCAGCTTATTAGCATGTTTTAAAAAGTTTTTTCTTTTTAATTTTATGCATCAATTTTGAGTGTTTCTAATGGGATGGTCAGTCAGACTGTTGAGGCTGTAATCCTGCTTGAAATGGAGATATTCATTATTGCTTTTAAGTCAGAAAAACAAATGAAATTTCTCATAATTCGGAAAGTCTTCCCAAATTCATCATTATTACCACAATATAATCAGAGCACAAGTTTGCCCAGGTTGGAATCTTGGTTCTAACATTTACTAGCTGTGGGGTCACAGGTAAGTTAATCAACTCCTGTTCCCTCAGTTCTCATCAGAATAACAGTACCTATTTCAAAGGGTGGTGATGAGAATTTAATAAATTAATATACACAAAACACTTAGAATAGTGGAAAATATCAAGTGCTAAATATACGTTAGCTATTATTATTACTATATTATTCTTTCAAGTTTACCCTGTAGCCAGTCTTCTGTTTTATTGCCCTTTGATTGAATTGAATGTGTGTCCCAATTTCTCTTAAAGCTTTCCTCCAACTGTTAATAAGTAGAGGTCATTCTCAAAGAACACTTATCCCATCACTTAGGGAGAATTTTCAGCCCTGCCCTCCTCCAGACCCCACTCATTCTTGCTGCCTTCCCAGCTGCTGTTTCCTTGTCTAAAGTTTGGTGGGTTTCTCTGTAGGGAGCAGAGGGACCCTGACAGCATGCCCCACCCAGGGACAGGATTCTCAACACTGCTCACCCACCCGAGTAATCCTAGCACTGGAACAAAAGCTCCAATAACAAGCTTTACAGCATCAGGAAGACCTCAAAACCTGAAACCATCAGATGTAGGTGAGAGTCCAAGGTCTGCGACTAACTAACGAAGTAAATGATGTTACCCTCTCTACTGACCTCTCAGTGCTGTCTGATAATTAAACAAGATAAAGTACTTAAAGATCTTGGTAAGTAAAGCCCTAAATTGGTAGGGACATTAAGAGGGTGGGACCCTTGTTTAAAACATATGAGACGATTAAAAACGACAACAACAACGACAAACCTTTATTTACAGTGAGGAATTGAGCACACTGTTGATAAATGCTTGTGAGGACCGTGGATGATGCGACATGAAGTCTAGTTGATGTAACATCATTAAACATGAGTTGACATCACCACACACAACAGTATACTCCTCCACCAGACCAAATGCAGCAATCATTAACTTATGCACGAGAGGCGAGAGTTTGTGTGTCAACACAGAGTTCAGCTGTATGTCCTTATTCCTCTAAGTACTTGTGACACACCGTGTCAAGAGTTCAGCGGCTGAGTTTCACATAGGGCAGTGTGATTCATCAGGATTATTAGGATCCTCCTGGAATAACTTCCCTGAGTTGATTGCCTTTGACAGATCAGTTTGCTTAGATTAAAAAGCAATTGCTGCTGTCTAGTCAGATTTAAACACTTTGGCTAGAAGAAGCTGAACTCTAACTCTGTCCAGTCTATAGAAATACCTTGATGTGAAAATTACATCGAATGGAGTGAAGAGAAAACTGAGTTAGCAATACTCCGGGGTATGGTTTTGTAATAATGTGAAGGAGCGTAAATGCCAAACAAAAGTGACCCCAGGCATCTATGAGGGAGGGAAGAGGACACTGCTTTTAACAGCAACTTTATCTGTGCCCCGTGAACTGCTAAGTCAGCGACAATGTTGGAGGTACCAGTGTGCTTCACATTCCTACAACGCCGACCACCATCAGAACTGGAGAAGAGAGGATTCATCATCTGGGCTGAACAACAGAAAGTATTTTGGGATCTCCCGCTTCCCCCTTTCTGAATGGAGCCAGGAATTTAACAGAAGAAAAAAATAGCATCAAGGGGACTGAAACAGCAGTATGCTAAAGTTTAAATCTTAAAAAAAAAAAAAAAATGAAGGGAATATCTGATTGAAGTGAAATGTAAGCCGAAAGCCTGAAATTACATTGCCAGCCTGCATGAGCTGTAGATAAGATGGAGGCTGAGATGACAGTAAACTGACATCCAACCTATCTGGCAGATCAGCAAATAGTGTTGAAACTAGGCTGAGTAAGAGGAAAGTCTCATACACACCATCCCTTTCATCACAGCGTCCCTTTGTATTTAGGCTCCTTGACCTCTTTGAATATGGAGGCTGACTGGGACGTTTAAAGTGGAGATGAGAAGGCTGGCTTAATGGACTCCTCTCTTCTTTCTTAGGAGTATAAGTCCTCTAAGAGTATCATCCTTACATGGACCTAGGCTACAGAAAGCATTGGTTATACAGAATTCTAATTTTAGTGAATTTTTCTTAACAAAGAGCATTGTTACCATGTCCATCTATTAGTATATTTGTGGAGTTGAGCAACCATCATGTCATCTCAGTTTAGACCATTTTCATCACCCAGAAGAAACCCAGGTACCCATCAGCAGTCTGTGGAGCAGAACACTGTTCACCTGTGTGTAATTAACACCAGAGGAGGACTCTAAATACATGGAGGACAGCAAAGATCAACACAGTGCCAGCCGCCAGGAACAGAAGTCCAAACACTTCTGCCCATTGCATCTTGGTATGGGAGTCACCAAGGAAAGCACAACATAGTTGAGTACTGGATGAAGCAACGCCTTCACTCAGAGAAGAAACAGAGCAAGATGAGCTCTTCCAGTATACGTTGTCACTCGTGGCTAGCAGGTGCCCCCGAGAGCTGACACAGGGCAATTGGCCTACACACACCCCTCTCCTGCCACAGCAGAAGGACCTCAACCCCTCCCCTGTGGAGTCTGAAATACTGAAACCTGGGGGTGTACCTATGGGTCACTGACATACCCGCTGAAGCAGAACAAAGGAGCACCCACTGAGTCTGAAACAGGAAAAGATATTCCCACACAAGGCCATAAGCCTGGTACAGGTTGTGGGCCTCTTTATCTCTTGATAAGGAAGCATCCTAGGTCCAAGGCCCACTCTTATGGGGCCAGCAGAGTTTGAGAGACTGCACATGAGACTACCTTTCCCAGTCAAACTTTTTCTGTGTGTCTGTTTCCATAAATAAAAACGTTATAAATTAGAAAACTCTACAGTGTGAATGGGGAAGGGAGGGCCGGCCCCCTGGCCCAGTGTGGCTGGCCATGGGCTGCACTGGGGCAACAGGAAGGGACAACAGCCCTGCGCTGGGCTGTGAAGGGGCTGCAGCTTCCTTCTGACAGCAGCAGCAGGGCTCACTGGGCTGGGAGGATGTGTCACAGCTGCTGGCCTTGGTCTAGGGCATCTGCTCCTGTGGCCCGAGGAGCGCCACCCTCCTGGCCGGCTCCTTCATTCACTGTGGGTGAGGAGCCCGGCCCCTAGGTCTTCTCTTGGGCCCACTTGATCCTGGTCTCAGGCGAGTGGTACAGGAAGGTGAGCTTGGCACAGCCCTTCCTCCAGCTCCAGCTCCCACGTCTCCTGCACCAGGAAGACGGCGTGGCAGAGCTTGAGGAGGATGCAGTCCACACGCGGCAGCTCCTCGAACATGACGGAGCCCGAGATCTTGTGCAAGAAGCCATGCACAAACTTGCTGATGACCAGCAAGATGGATACGTAGAGCCCTGTGATCCCGTAGCCAGCCAAGGAGCTGAGGCTGGGAGGGCTGACTTTGTCAGTGAAGATGACCACATGCAACAGACTGCAGTCGGCCCAGGAGTCCAGCAGCTCGATGACTTAGCACATGCTCCCTCAGCAGCTGGAAGTGCACATCAAGGTAGTCGGCCTCCTCGATAGGCTGCAGCTGCTTCACTGGGTTGGCTTTAGGCCCTTTGGGGGTGGGGATGTACTTGGGGAAGAGGGTGGGGATGACCACTGACTGGTCCAAGGTGCCCTCGAGCAGGCTGGCCAGCTGCCATCGTATGGTGCTCTTGGGGACAGTGTCCAGGGTGTGCTTCTCGTTGGTGTACTCCATGGTGCTGCTTTCAGCCAGGTCCCTCTGGAAGTTCCAGGTGAAGCACAGGGTGATGTCAGCGGTGCCATTGTATAGCTCCCACTTCATCTGGGCTTGGCTTTGTGGGCTGATGCACCACAGCGCCATCCTCTGTCTGTGCTGTGACCATCTCCTCAGAGATAACCCGGCTGCTGAACTGCCTGGGCAGCTCCTCGTAGGCCTGGTGTGTGAAGAGCACGATGGATGGCTGCTGGGTGCTCATGGCGAACAGGGGCTTGTAGCCACTCAGCTTGAGAGTGAAGGTGACATCGATGGGCTGGTTGACAATGCTGACCACAGAGTGCACCTGAGAAATGAAGAGCAGCAGTGACCAGATGATGGCCACAAGGAACAGGATGATGAGACTGCCCATGCTGTACTTGACGATTTTTATTTCTTCTTCTGCCCCTTGGGCTGTGGGTATTTCTTTTCTGTCTCTCTGCCACACGTGATGCTGAAGACGTTGGTGTAGATGTACTCCCCGCACATCCAACTGGACAAGGACAGTGTGGTGTCCATCCACACCCAGTCCATCATGGCCTGCAGCTTCGCCAGGAACAGCACCAACGAGAACCCCTGGAAGAGGAAGAGGTTTGAGGTGGTTGTACTTCTCGGTGAGGAAGTTGCTGAGGATGCAGGTGGGGTAGCCACAGCTGATGTGGTATGCGGACAGGGTGAGGGAGATGCCCGTTACAAAGTACCACAGCTGGGCCACCACGTTCTGGCTGAACAGCCTCTTGGTGACCGTGGACAGGATGAAGAACATCCAGAGGTGGATGGCCAGCACGAGGAGGACCTGGAAGGCCAGCTTGCCTTGCACATCTTGTGTAGTCTGTAGAGGGCTCCGTCCATGGACGACCATAGTGCTGAACCGGGACAGCAGCATAACCAGCCCGGCCTTGGGCACCTGGTTGTCTGACAGGGATTTCGTGATGTCTGTGGCCACTGAGTGCTTCCCAAAAGCCCAGAAGGTGAAGATGGTGGTGATGAAGTCGACGACGTTGTCCAGGAACATGAAGGTATAGACATCGGAGTCCGCACGGTACTTGGTGCAGAATGTTCTGGAAGAAAGGTCAGCGGAGCCGATACAGGCTCTGGGCCAGGGACAGGCAGAAGCTCTGCAGCCAGAGCCCCGTAACCCTCACTCTTTGCCGGGGGCGACTCCGCCGCTTCTCTCTCCAGGTGGCTGCTGCCTCCGCAGCCTCCGCCTCCTCCCCCATCTCCTCCCCCTCCCCCTCCTCCTCCTCCTCCCCACCCTGGGCTTCACTGGCTGCCAGTCCTCGGGGTTTGGGGCTCTGCTTCCTCCTCCTAAAACGCAGACTGATGCGCTTGGTGTTGCAGGTGGTGAGTTCCACTGGGGTCTCGTGCCTGGGCCCATGCGTGCCTCGCTTCCTCATGGGTGTCGTCCTCGGTGGGGGTCCCGGCTACCTCTGACTCCTCGGGGGCTCTGCGCCTGCCTTGGTCAGGGGTTCCAGCAGAGCTACTGGCTCCTCCTCAGCCCCCTTCTCCTTCCCACTAACGCTGTCGTGCTCCTTGGAGAGCGGGTCTTCTTTGTGGACCCAGAGGTGGTAGCACAGCAGCTGGGCCAGTGGAAGAAGAGGGCCATGAGCGGCTTCAGGTAGTCCCTGACGCAGCCATCAATCTTCTCCAGACCCAGGATGCAGGGCGGGAAGGACTCGTTTTGGGGACGCCTCAGTGCCACGTGGCTGTTCCAGGGGAAGAAGCCAAACTGGAACAGATACTAGTTGACCACCAGGCCCTCGGTGAAGACGATGGCTGTCATTCTGCAGCACCTGCAGGGCCGTGGGATGGACAGCCTGGCCCACAGGAAGATGAGCATGGGCAGCATCAGGGAGGCAGCCGAGGCGGTGACCACGTGGGTGAGGACACCGATGACTTGGCACAGCTGTTCCGAGTGGGTGGCCCTATGCGGGTTCAAGGCCCCTGGCAGCCGCAGGCCTGGCCTTGCCCGCCGCTGGGCCCCCTGCAGCTCCGCATGCGCAGGCGGGTCCGGAGCGGCGGCTGGCAGCGCCCCTCGGGGTGCGAGCAGGCCCGGGGCTCCCGCGCAGGCAAGCCCCGGGCTGGAGGCCGTCGCCTAGTTGCTGCTGCTGCCGTGGGGGCTGTAGCTGGTGCTCAGGGTCCTCGTGCACCACGGTCGTGCTGCTCAGTGGCTCCTCGGCCCCGCGTCCGCCTGGGCTGTGCTCGGCCCCTCGCGGGCCTCCGGGGGGGCCTGGGCGCCGCTCTATACAGCTGCCCTGGCCGCCTGGCGCCTCGCCACCCGGAGGGGCTCCTGCGGGAGGAGGGACGCGTGGCCCACCCGCCCGCCAGCGCCACCCCCGGCCCACCGGACTGCCCGCGCCCGGCACTGCGGCGCTACGGGGCTGCGCCACGCCGCCTCGGTCTCCAGGCCCTCCCTTGGCTTCTGGCTCAGGCCGTCCTGCCATCCCTGCTCCTGCTGCATTGGTCACTCACGCTGGTATGCCATCTGGAAGGCGCTCTGTGCCCATGGCCTAGGGACTTGGGTCTCCTGCTCTTCCTTACTGATGGACTCGAACAGTAAGTAGTCCCTGAATGGATGAGGCCTGGTCCAGCCGGGGCAGCCACCACGGCCTCTGTGGCGGGGAGGGGCCCCCCGGACTGCATGGCCCTGGCTCCTGGCTGGGGCCCAGGGGGTCCTGGAAGTGGCCACGGCCCGCCCGGCCCTGCCTGTGCTTCTCCTGTGTGGCATGGATGGGCTTCATCTGTCTTTTAAGCTGGACCCGCGACTTCTCTGCTTGGAGGTGGAGGTCGATGCTTTTGAAGTCGGCAGCGTTGTAGAGGGTGAAGCACCTGGAAGCCTGCAGGGCGGTGGCCTGGAGCTCGGCCCTGACGTGCAGGAAGTAGTAGCTGCGGAAGATGCAGAGGGACAGCAGCAGGAACAGGAAGCAGACACTGTTCCAGAGGAGGCAGGTTCCCTCTGCAGGAGCAGGCAGTTCTGGTCCCTGCCCAGCCTGTTTCCTTGGGGTCATCGTAACCTTTGATGGTGTCCACGAGGCTAAAAAGCTGATTGACCTAGCAGAAGTTACTCTGTATTTGCTCCACGAAGACACAGGACAGAAGCAAGAGCATGGTCTTGGAGATGATGACAGTGACGTTATAGAGAATGAGACAGTCCCACAGCATGAGATGGGCACATGTCCTGCAGCAGGGTTGTACTGAAGAGCAGCAGGTAGAGGCCAGCAGGTAGCACAGCCCCAAGATGCTGATGTGGGTGGCCTCCATGACGAACACCACCGCCAGCACCAGCCAGAAGAGGTAGTGGAAGATGGCCACCTTCAGCATGTTGAGGTAGGACCTATAGTGGATGAAGTTGGGCACAGGGTTGGGCTCTCCCTGTGGGCTCCAGCAGGTGGGTGTTGATGCTGGCCTCACACTGCCACTTCTCCGTGTGCTAGGCTGAGTATGCTTGCCACTGCTGGGAGTTGCAGAGCAACAGGAGGAAGACACTGATGAGGTTCGTGGAGTTGGGGGCCCTGAAGAAGTCTGGCAGGTACAGCCACTTGATGAGCACAGAGGTCATGGGGATGGCCTGGTTCCAGCGCCGCTGCTAGTAAATGGATAGGGCAGGGGGGATGTCCGGGCACAGCAGGTACTGGTACAGCAGGAAAGCAGCAAGAAGAGGCAGTAGGTGGGCTGGAGGCAGGCAGTGACCTGCAGCACCAGTGGGTGAGGATGGCCAGCAGCCATGCAGGATGACCACGAAGTTCATGTGCTGCCCACTCACGTTCATGGCCATCAGGAAGCAGATCTCCAGCCCAAATTTGTAGAAGTTGATGAAGTACTTAAGGCAGCCGAGCAGGTCCTGGTCCAGCTGCTGGTGGGTGTCGCTCATCACAGATGGCCTGCGCAGGCAGCGGGGCCCGCAGGTGCTGCAGGTGATGGTGCTCCTGGCAGTGGTACACGACGGCCTCAAACACCAGCAGCAACAGGATCTGTGTGTGGTTGTGGATGTAGCCCAGGTTCAGGAAGCCCTTCTATACCCCAAACCAGTTAGCGTGGTCAACAGGACTCGGGTACAGCATAGACTGTGTGATCTCCATCTCCTGCAGGTTGGTGCTATTGGGGAAGGGCTTGGTGCAGTTGCTGGGGTACTCGTGGGGGCTGGCGATCTTCAGCTGGTAGAGCGTCTTGCACATGATGATGATGCAGATCCACGCAGTGGAGAGGCAAGAGGCCATGGGTGGGAAGTAGGGGTAGGGCAGGGCAAAGGCCCACAGCACAACCAGCAGGAGGTTCATCACTGACACCCCTTTCAGGGCCACCCAGATGGTGTACAGGGCCACCAGCTTGAAGATGTGCAGCTCCAGCAGGCGCTGCATGAACATCTGTATCTGGGTGAGGACATTCCAGAAACCAGTGGGCAGGTCCAGCAGCCCAGGCCCCACTTATTGGCTGCAGCTTCCGGGACCTGAGAGACCTGGTGGGGGGTGCAGCTATACTCAGCCCCTTGTCCCTGGGGGCCTCCTCCTTCTCCTGTTGCTGCAGCATGGGGTCCTGCTCACTGCGTACTGCCTGTGAGCCCAACATAGGAGGCGGTGCTGGGCAGGGGGACATGCTCCAGGTTGCTGAGCTGCAGGAAAGGCTGGTGGAAGTATTGAAGCTGCAGGATGCGGGCGAGCAGGAAGAAGCCAGGAGTGAGGATGCTGGAGGATGCTCAGCCCAGGACCCTCAGCTGCTCGTCAGTGAAGCCCGTCAGATCACACCAGTACACGGGGAAGTTCTGGAACTGGAAGGAATAGATGGCGATGAGCACCAGCCTGGTGTAGGCCACCACCAGCCTCCAGAACACCTTGAGCAGCTTCTGCCACAGGCTGTAGTAGACCTGGACGAGGATGAGGCAGGGCAGGAAGAGGAACACGTAGATGATCTTGTAGATGATGAGGCAGCTGGCGAAGCTGACCACGATGAACACGCCGGCACACGTGTTGATCCAGTACTTTGGGTTGACACCCGTGACCAGCTCCCTCAGGCTCCTGAGCAGTGTCTGCATCTGCATGGGCTTTGTGTCTGCTATGGTGACCTCCATCAGTGCAGTGGGGGCCTTTGGCTTCTTCAGCAGCATCTCCTTGACAAACTGGCATAGCAGGAGCCAGAAGGTCAGAGTGTACAGCAACATGGAGCTGAGGTTCAGGCAGGGGTAGTAAGTATGCTCCAGCCCCAGCTAATGCAGGCTGACAGGGCCCAGGGTGTGAGCAGCTCAGGACCCAGGTTGATGGTCCATGTGTAAGTGCAGGCCACACAGCGCCAGCCCGTAGAGCAGGATGAAGGGCGAGCTGACCATAGTAAGCTGGTGGAAGACGTATACAGTCCAGATGAGGCAGGCTCAGAGCAGCAGCGTGGAGGTCAGCCAGCTGGGGTAGGTAAGGCTCCACACCATCATGGTGATGAAGATACACACATAGCTCTGGTCCATGTTGAGGTGGCCCAGTCCATGCAGCGGAGACATCTCTCTAGGCTCAGCAGCCTGGGGCGCAGGGGGCACTGCTGGATGGGGCTGTGGCCAGTCAGATCATGCATGGTGCAGCTGTCGGCCTCGGTACCACAGGCCCTGGGGGCGTAGGCATCATGTGCTGGGCAGCCCCTTCTCCTTGGCTGCAGCAGACCTGGCCTGGCTTTGGGCCACTGGCCCAACTCAGTCAGCTCCGTCTCCCCATCCTTGTGGCCCTTGGCCACCTTCCTCTGGTCCAAGAGGTGGTATGTGGAGAACTTTAGGAGTGAGCTTCAGAAGCTTGACTACAAGACCTGCGAGGCCCTGGAAGAAGTCTTCAAGAGGCTGCAGTTCAGGGTCCTGGATCTGGAGCAGATGGATCTGGGTGAAGATCGTGCCTCAGCCCTCTTTGACAAGACCAAGTACTGTGAGCCGGCAGCCCCCTCAACATCTTCAACAAGCACGTTGTCACTGTGGGCCGGGAGGCCGCTGCCCAGGACTGGGGCAGAACACCTGTCAAATGGTAATGCAGGTGTCCTAAGGCGAGCTCAGGGAGGACAGCAGTCCCCTGTGGAGCAGAAGGGCAAAGGGTCTCTTGATCTTGATTTCAGTGCGAATACAGACCGTGAAAGCAGGGCCTCACAATAGGGCCTCACGATCCTTCTGACCTTTTGGGTTTTAAGCGGGAGATGTCAGAAGAGTTACCACAGGGATAGCTGGCTTGTGGCAGCCAAATGTTCATAGCAGTGTCACTTTTTGATCCTTCAATGTCGGCTCTTCCTATCGTTGTGAAACAGAATTCACCAAGCGTTGGATTGTTCATCTGCCAACAGGGAGCATGAGCTGGCATTAGACCCTCGTGAAATAGGTTAGTGTTTCCCTCCTGATAATCTCTTGTTGCCATGGCATTCCTGTTTAGTACGAGAGGAACCGCCCTGCCATCTTAAATAATCACAGTTCTGGAATTCACTTTAACTTCAAAGGAGTGTTCTTCACTAAGCTTCACACTTAGGAATTCTATTTTGTTAATGCTATTTGAATGAAAAGTTTAAAAACAAATGTACTACAGTCATATTTAGGACACTCAGAAGTTGTTTCTGGAAGGATTTTGAAAATTATGTGGCCCAAGGATTAAGCAGCAACCACTCAGTACCCATCAATTATTGCAGACTAGAATGAGGGCCCAGTGATGCTGCATCTTCCAACCCAACCTAAAAAAAAGGTGGAAATCTGGATATTTATGGGAAATCTCCAAATTTTTGAATTCAAAACTCTTAAAACTCTGTTACGGTCAAGGGCCCTGCTCTTCTAGTTTATTGGTATCCCACTTTGTCCTCAGCATGCTGTGGATTGTTTGATAGATGTTGCTAAAGAGTTTAGTTGAAGGAATTCTAGGAGATTGCAGGTCTTTCTAGATCTTAAGACTGACCCAGACAAGAAAACATTTATTAGCTTCAGCCTTTTAATATAAATATCGGCTATTTGGAACCAGATGGGTATTAAGAAGCCATGTCACTGAACTTTCTTCCCTCCTTAAGCTTTCACGCTTGATTAACCAGTCATTTATAAAGGTGGATCTTCAAATACACTGTGTTACCCCTGGAGGTGGCGTCCCCACTCAGCTAGAACTGGACGAAATGCTTTATAAGTAAGCATCTATTCTCCTATTCAGCTCACGTTTTAAGGATTGGTATCTTCTGGAAGTGAGGCTCTCATAAAGAAGTATCCTGGGCGATTTGACATTCAAGGAGAATGGCCTGGAAAACATGCCCTTGGAGAATCCAGCACCATTATTCAAAGCAAAGCTCTCAGTATGTTTAAAGCCATACTCGAAGTGACTAAAGATACTCACATTTTAAAAATTGAGAATGGGAGCCATTTTTTTTGGAGATAGAGATAGAATAACTCTTGTGGTCTTTTTCTCCTCGGCTGATTTGGGATCTCTGAAGTATTTGGAGCTCTTTACAGATGACTGGCCTGGTCCTTAGTCCCCTGATACCTTTCTTAACATTTCCCTCCTGAGGAAACTTTGTCTCATGGTAGAAGAATGAAGCCTCTGGCCACGTCCTGACGTTCTGGTGTGCTTCCACCAGGCTTTTTCAGATCCCAGGAAAAGTCAAGGGGAAGTGGGCTCCTCACACTTCTCTTTTCTACCTATAAACATTTAGAACTAGAAGCCTTTGAACCAACACAACTGGGTGTCTCAATATGTTTCGCCAGCTTAGGCAATCCTTTTAAAAAGGGACCATTTAATGGTGAAAATGAAAATCTTGAACATTCAGCCCTGGAGAATGCCTGATGGCTGGAGAACTCGAATAAGTGCAGTATAAGAATCTCTCTTCTGGAAGACTGAAGTGCTTTTACACTCTTGTTTGTGACTTCTCTTTTGTACTCCATTTAGGCAATGCAGATTTTTTCCACCTTAAGGAATAGTGATTGAGGTATACATTTTGTATACCAGTAGGCGACTGTGAGATACCTCTGAAAATTACCCACTAGCAAGTCCATTTCATGGTGAAGCAACATTTTGGCAGATGGACTTAGCTTAAAATTGAGACTGTCCTGAAGTGGCTTTTGGGATGACAAATTAATTCCATGTGGAACCCCACCAAACCTTTAGGCACTAAACGGAGCATGGTGTAAATGCTTGAAATGTACGTCACACTTGATGAGATGGCTGGCTTTTTTGATAAAAAGTGAGTCCAGAGGCTAGACATCTGGTGGTGTTGTTTATGCAAAAATATGTTGTCAAATTGCAGCATATAGAAAAATAATGATCATTGTTCTCTTTTGCTGCCATTCCAGGAGCATGTTCTTGTCGCTTTCTAGTCAAAATTATGTTAAATAAAAATCATAATAAATAAGCATCATAGTTTTCCACTTCCCAGTTGGTTGTTCTTCTGGAATGTGACTTATGACCTCTGCTTTGGGATGCTGCAGTTTCTTTGTTTCTCACACACATAGGTAAGATCTACTCAAAGCTTAAAGGAGGAGGATGTATATTTTTCAAAAGCGGACTTCCCTTTTACTATCTGCTTTTATCTATAAAAAAGAACATGTTGTATTTCTTCCTCTTCTGAAAGTAGTTTATTCCATTTCAGTTTGCTTTCCAATTCCAGTTAATATTTACTTATTATTTTGAAGGTATTCTTTATGGTTATCATCAAATTCTTAGTTTTACTTTTGTAAACTTTAAGATCTGTGACTTCAAATTATTGTTGTTCCTTTATTGATTATAAATAACCGTTATGTGTTTAATCTAAGGGACTTGCAAAATATTTCAGTTGATGGAGATAGTGTGTGTCACAGTGGTTTCAGTCGACCGTGATAATTCTGTCTGAAATATTCTGAATGTGAAGTTAAAGATGGTATAGTGATTTGATCTGCATATCTTACCTGTTCAGGCCAATATCTATAGGTTACAGTGGGAATGAGGTGCTCGTGTTCATTCATTTCTCTTCTGTCTGGAAAACTTTCCCCCTGTTCCTTTGTACCTTTGTCAAATCCTACTTATTCTTCAGGCATGTTGGTGTAGGTATTAATTATATGTTCTGCAAGCTGCTTACATTGACATACAATGAAAAGCTTCTTTCATGCAATGTTTCTCTAAATATGGAAAGTCTTAAATGGCCCACCTTGGGACCATACTTTCAATAATACATTGAAGAGACTTTCCCCAAATTGCCACTGTCAAGGAGAACCCAGCCCTGTGTTAAAGGAGGCAGTACAAAGCAATTTATATCAGTGGAAAAAATCTAAACTTTATTGAAATCACTGTATTGTTCACCGACAAACAAGGAGACTATAATTTTAAAGGCCTCCTCTGGTGACTGAACTGCCATTTGGCTGAATTGTCCTGGTCCACTGTGCGTGGATCCCTGCCCATAAAATGAAATCTCTTTGTTGCCTGTGGTTATAAGTTTTTGTTCTTTCACCGTAAATCTAGCCCAAAGACATTTCTTTACTGTAAATTTGTCTCTACTGAAGTGCTCATAAACCGTATCTGTTTCCATTACCAATGGTAGAACCGAGTTCTAGCATCTTGTAGAGTAAGCATATGCACCAAGAATCAATATGTGTTTTATTAGCACCAGGAGACTCATTGCATTGATTTTTTTTCTTTTTACCTTTATGGGCAATTGCTATAAAAAGGTAAATTAAAAAGTTAACCATCTGCTACCTCACTTTTCATTTAAAATCTTTTATTTGATTACTCTTTCCAGGTAATCAATGCTTTCTATTTTGCTATTATCCTGGCTGGTGAAGGAAGGTGGTTTTAATTTATGGCTTTTATTTATCTAACGGTATTGTCAGAGTCACAATCTTTATGCATCCTATTAGTAGTCTGGAAAATATTTCTTACTACATTGAAACAGAACAAAATTCAATTTAGAAATATAATTTCCTGCCATGGAGACACTTGATAACAGGGGGGAGATTAATGGAGCCCAGTGACAGAAACTTGATTTAAAGCAGGAGATTAATACTGCTTTATCAGCCTACCCTGCAAGTGAATTGGCTCCGAAAGAAAAAAAATCTGTTTGAAGTTGCTGAGTTGTCGACTTGGTAGTTGGAAAAAGGTCTCTGGACATTTATTTTGTTATTGCTGAGTATTTGCTGCATGCTTGTCTATTTGACAACATAGGAACAAACCTGCACACAACACCAGACTTGCTTATTTTACAGTAGTAACATGTTTCTTATTATTCCTTTTGATCCTGCAGGAAGCTTGAATGCTGTGGAGGTCAGCTTCTGACTTGAGGGGATTATACTCAGTAAATCATGTCAAAATTAACGAATAGAATTGCGCTGACACTCCGGTTTGGTTGGACTTAAGTAAAATATTTAAATGGTATTTTTAATTGCAAAACTCCTGACCCTAAATCGCATTATAAATACTTTTTCCTATCCTTTACAGAAGCCATTAATTTCTTTTCCCAACTATAAAAGTATGAATCTTCCAGAAGAATTTAAAGCAAATCTGAAGATTGCCTCAGTGGGTTTAAATGCCACTAGATCTGTTCTGAAACAAAATACGGAGCTTGGCGGACTGTTACAATGAGTACTAAAGGAAGTGGGTCCAAATTTTGACTTTTTTGATTTTTGTTCCCAGTAAATTAAAGTGTTCGTATTGCAGGAATTAAATTTTTGAACTTTGCGCTTGAGCTATATGAATTTTTAAACTTGGTATTTGTCTAATAAATCCCTCCTGGGAAATAAAAAAGAAATAGATAAAGTTCCTTACCCAGTAGCTTTACAAAAATGGCTGCATGTTTTTCAAAAGGTTGACTTTTTCCATTAAGAGTTTATGGATGAATTACTTAGTTACCTTATTACTGAGGTAAACAGATGTTTAACGACTTTTATTTGTTTTTACTGACTTTGAAATTTTGTAGAAGTGAACTGAAAAAAATAGTTTGCATTAATTTTTATTAAGTTTTGTAATAGAAACAGTATTTTGCCAGAAGTCAGAATATCTGGGTTGTATTTTAAGGTCATTTAACAACTTTCTGTGTTCTTCTGGACATTTTAAAACCACTTTCTGCTTCCAGGAGAACTGAGTAGTAATAATATCTGCCTTACTGCATCACAGGGTTATTGAGAATATTAAATGGGGTGATTTATGCAAAATGTATGACATATAAAGGGCTTTAGGAATCTAAAATCTATTACTTAAAATAATATTGGTATGTGTAGACTACTTTAGATACATTGCATTTAGGGTTTTATTGGAGGAAGGTGTATCATCTCACAGACATCTACCTTGATTTTATGTTGATGTAACTAAAGCTATCAATATTCCTTGGAATTGATCCACTGAAGGTTGTTTAAATGTTTTTAAGTACATGGAGAGTAATGCCCTGTAGTGCACTTCTCTTTGGCACTAAACACATGGAATAAAACATGTAAAAGAAATATAGGGCCAATTTGATTTGCTCATGGTGAGCTCTCAATACATTAAAAAAATGAAGGATAGTGAAGATGGTCAGAGTAGTGGATGTGAGATATGAGGGCTCTGAGCCACATGCTTTGGGTGGCGCTCTGTCTGATCTCAGCTGTGTGGCCTTTTTAGTCTTCATTAGCTTATGGACTCTCTTTGTTGGGTGCTTGGAAAACTACATTCGCCTGCAGGAATATTAGACCCTGTTAAAACTCTTCCTGGCTGAAGGCACAAACCAAACTCCCCCCACCCCCCACCCCGGTGAAGCATCTTAAAAGTAGCTAAGCATTCACTCGGAGGGGAAGGAGTTGCTTTCAGAAATTTAAAATCATTTTCAGGCCATAAGAATTTAGCAGAGGACAACCTGAAAGGGTTTTTAGTTTCAATGAACATGCATATGCCTTTATTTCCTCTTGTTTCACTGATCCAGAGGGACCTTTAGCGAATATGCCCCTTTGACCTTTTCCTAGTCATCAAATTACCCTCATCCTGCTTTTTCTCTTTTGCACTTCCTTTCCCAAATGGCTTTCTTTGGTGACGCAGTTTAAGTTGTGCAGTGCCTACTCCAGACGTTGCCACTTGGATTAATTTTAATCCCCTCCGTTCTGATTTTGCTGGGATGTGACCATCAAGCGTGTTGACCTCTTGGGAGCTAGTCTGGGTTTTGCCTGCGGTTCATGGCATACCCAAATTTACAAACATTTTATTTTCCATTCTTGGGAATACAGTAATGGAGAGTTTTCTTCTCTTTTAGTTTTCTTTTTTAACTCCCTCTTCTCTGTGCTGAGAGTGACATTTGGGAGCAGGAGAGCCAAGTATGAAGATTACTGACTGTGACAGCTCAGCTGCCTTTATGAGTCTGAGTTGGCAAATCAGACTCGGGAGACACAGACAGGCTTTAATCTAATACCACTCTTACTGGACTTTCTGGAAGAAAACATGACAGGAGACACAGAAAGGAGATACAGCATTGTCAACTCAAGGGGAAGCCCAGCAGCTACCCTAGGAGCAGCTTTTTTTGCCCCCTCACCCATGCAGGGCCAAGGTGTGAGAGCCAAGGTGTGTGGGGTCACCTTATCACAGAGAGGCCACAGTCCCTTTGCCCCACCAACCTTGTATATGGTTTTCATCAAGCCTCAGGTCTGCTGCCAGCTTGCAGATACCCCAACCCAGGTTTTTGTTTCGCACAATACAGAGGGAGGGACAACTGTTCCCATTTATCTTAACTCTACTGTTTCCAAGGAAACAAGGCCATAGCAGACGTGGTCATTCTCAGGCAGGCCTGCTTCAGCCAGGCCTGATGTTAACCCTTTATTCACAGTCACACATGATGCTGTAGAAATGGTAGCATCGATATATGCAATGCTAATGCTAAGCTTCAATGGGCTAGTAGTGTCTTTAATAGCAACATTTACCACTGTATATTTTCTAAGGCAATAATTAGAAAGAGAAACCCTTAGATATCCATCCATTTATCCATTCATCCATCCATCCAAGGCTCCACATTTACTAAGTGTACACTGCATGCCTCACCTGATTTAAGTATGGAGGATGCAAAAATGCACAGGAGGATGCAGCAGGACACAGATCTCGTTACTGAACGCTTCAGAAGCTGGAGGGTAATCTCTCTGAGTTTGGGATACTACAACACAAATCTCCAGGTTCTATACAGAACAGAATGCTGTGGGAGCACAGAGAAGAGAGCAACTCAGTCTTTTGCCAAAATTTTGTATCTTATAGACTTTATTCAGCCTTTCCTTATGAGCAGGTCCATATAGAATTGTAACTGATATTCTTAATGATTACTCTGGGATGTTGTAAGATCATAAGGTGCCCTCTGAATCACAGAAAAGAATTTGGGGTTATCTGTATTTTATTATATTCTAGACCACAAATATTAGGATCATCTTTGTATTCCTCCCAGCACATTAACACAGTATTGTGTGTCTAGGAAGTGATTGACAAAGGTTGTTAAATTAAGTCTAAATAATGCTGCTGGGGCATTTCACGATATTTAGGACATTAAGTTATAAAGTCTTATTTTAAGAAAAATAAAGAAGAGTGCTTCAAATCCAAACTTATGGAACTTATGCCTTCTAAGAGTTCATATGTGCTGATAAAAGAGAATTACTCAAAACACATTAGATAAGTCCATTAACTATAGTTCTGTAATTGACTAGGTAGGGGAGGGTAGAGTGTTGAGGCGTGTTACAGCCCTACCCTTGAAACAGATGTCAAGGGGTGTACCTGCTGCCTTACACAACGTAGGTTCTGGATGTCAGCATCAGATGCAGTTCTAAGCAGAGGAAGCTGTGGATCTGACCTGGTCATTCTGATTTCATTACCTAGGATTCTTGTTTGTAACATTCACAGATTTTTCTTTTTTGCCTCGTTGTCTGAGTAGAAAACTAATTCATGAGTCTTTTTCCAGTTTGGGGAGAAGCCAAGTTTAATGTTAGCTGGGAATGTGTTCAATATTTTTTAGTTTCAGCAGTTTCTGAGTGCTTACTAAATGGCAGACACTTCCACGTGAATTATCTGATTTGATTCTCAGGGTAAGCCTTTTATAATTTTTCACTTTTCAACTGAGAAAATTAAGTTCTGAGAAGTTGAATAACTTGGCTGAGTCCCATGGCTGGAAAATGGTGGAGTTGGAATTTCAACTCTTGTCTTTTTTTTTTTTTAATTTTTTTTATTGAGTTATTGATAGGTTACAATCTTGTGAAATTTCAATTGTACATTAATGTTTGTCAGTCATGTTGTAGGTGCACCACTTCACCCTTTGTGCCCACCCCCCACCCCACCTTTCCCCTGGTATCCACTAAACTGTTCTTAGTCCATAATTTTAAATTCCTCATATGAGTGGAGTC
Source organism: Equus przewalskii (assembly GCF_037783145.1). Taxonomy (NCBI): domain Eukaryota; kingdom Metazoa; phylum Chordata; class Mammalia; order Perissodactyla; family Equidae; genus Equus; species Equus przewalskii. Next base: position 54,706,917 of record NC_091839.1, on the reverse strand, counting down.
ATACACAGATTATCTTTCTCTTGCTGGCTTATTTCACTTAACATAATTCTCTCAAGGTCCATCCATGTTATTGCAAATGGAATGATTTTGTTCTGTTTTGCAGCTGAGTAGTATTCCATTGTATATATGTACCACATCTTCTTTATCCATTCATCTGTTGCTGGACACTTAGGTTGCTTCCACATCTTGGCTATTGTAAACAGTGCTGCAATAAACATTGGGGTGCATAGGACTTTTGGGATTGCTGACTTCAAGCTCTTTGGATAAATACCCAGTAGTGGGATGGCTGGATCGTATGGTAGTTCTATTTTTAATTTTTTGAGGAATCTCCATACTGTTTTCCATAGTGGCTGCACCAGTTTGCATTCCCACCAGCAGTAGTATGAGGGTTCCTTTTTCTCCACAACCTCTCCAACATTTGTTGCTATTAGTTTTAGATATTTTTGTCATTCTAACGGGTGTAAGGTGATATCTTAGTGTAGTTTTGATTTGCATTTCCCTGATGATCAGCGATGATGAATATCTTTTCATGTGCCTATTGGCCATCAGTATATCTTCTTTGGAGAAATGTCTGTTCATGTCTCCAGCCCATTTTTTGATTGGGTTGTTTGATGTTTTGTTGTTGAGTTGCGAGAGTTCTTTATACATTATGGATATTAAGCCTTTGTCAGATATATGACTTGCAAATATTTTTTCCAAGTTAGTGGGTTGTTTTTTTGTTTCAATCCTGTTTTCATTTGCCTTGAAGAAGCTCTTTAATCTGATGAAGTCCCATTTGTTTATTCTTTCTATTGTTTCCCTTCTCTGAGAAGGCATGGTGTCTGAAAAGATCCTTTTAATACTGATGTCAAAGAGTGTACTGCCTACGTTTTCTTCCAGAAGCCTTATGGTTTCAGGTCTTACCTTTAGGTCTTTAATCCATTTTGAGTTTATTTTGGTGAATGGTGAAAAAGAATGGTCAATTTTCATTCTTTTACATGTGGCTTTCCAGTTTTCCCAGCACCATTTGTTGAAAAGACTTTCTTTTCTCCATTGTATGCCCTCAGCTCCTTTGTCAAAGATAAGCTGTCCATAGATGTGTGGTTTTATTTCTGGGCTTTCAATTCTGTTCCATTGATCTGTGCATCTGTTTTTGTACCAGTACCATGCTGTTTTGATTACTGTAGCTTTGTAGTATGTTTTGAAGTCAGGGATTGTGATGCCTCCCGTTTTGTTCTTTTTTCTCAGGATTGCTTTAGAAATTCGGGGTCTTTTGTTGCCCCATATGAATTTTAGGATTCTTTGTTCTAATTCTGCAAAGAATGTCATTGGGATTCTGATTGGGATGGCGTTGAATCTGTAGATTGCTTTAGGTAGAACGGACATTTTAACTATGTTTATTCTTCCAATCCATGTGCATGGAATGTCTTTCCGTCTCCTTATGTCATCATCCAATTCTCTCAGAAAGGCCTTGTAATTTTCATTATATAGGTCCTTCACTTCCTTAGTTAAGTTTACCCCAAGGTATTTTATTCTTTTTGTTGCGATTGTGAATGGTATTGTATTCTTGAGTTCTTTTTCTGTTGGTTCATTACTGGAGTATAGAAATGCTACTGATTTGTGCAAATTGATTTTATACCCTGCAACTTTGCTGTAGTTGTTGATTACTTCTAACAGTTTTCCAATGGATTCTTTGGGGTTTTCTATATATAAGATCATGTCATCTGCAAACAGTGAGAGTTTCACTTCTTCCCTCCCTATTTGGATTCCTTTTATTCCTTTTTCTTGCCTGATTGCTCTGGCCAGGACCTCCAGTACTATGTTAAATAAGAGTGGTGATAGAGGGCATCCTTGTCTCGTTCCTGTTTTCAGGGGGATGGGGTTCAGTTTTTGCCCATTGAGTATGATGTTGGCTATGGGTTTGTCGTATATGGCCTTTATTATGTTGAGGTAGTTTCCTTCTGTGCCCATTTTGTTCAGAGTTTTTATCATAAATGGCTGTTGGATCTTCAACCCTTGTCTTTTGATTCAAAGGGTAATAATGTTCTATTCATTATACCACTACCAACTGTAAGTTGAGAAGGAAAAACAAGAAGAATTTTCTGGGAGCATTTAGAAGTCAGAAGGTAAGAAGCTGTAAAGATAAGAAGCCCTAAAGTCACTGTAGTGTCTTTTTGGTCCCTCAGACAAGCAAGTTTAGCATATGCTTCTGGGTCTTCTTCAGATCTCACCTTGAATATTATCACTTCACAGAGGATTTCTCCTACCTCTTTATTTTCTATCCCAGTGTAATGTTTGTTTTCTTTATTGCATGTTTCTTAATTTTTATTCATATTTACCTCTTAATCTATTTATTATCCATTTCTGCCTTTGGGCTATGAGGTTGATAAAGCCATTGTCTCTCTGGTGTCTATCACAATGACTGCAATATAACAGACACTCAGTAGATACTTGTGGAATGAGTAAATGAAAGATGGCCAATGAAAGGACCCAATGCAGATGCCTATCACCATTAATCCTGATTAAAAATCAGAATTGGCAAAATTGGAATTGTTTAAAATTGTCTGATTGAACACATATATTTAACCACTACTCCCTCCCCAAATCTATCCCCACAAAATAAGAGTAAAAGGTTTTACTTAACAAGGAATAAATCTTGAAGGAAAAGGAGAGCAGAATAAGATAACAGACATGAAATTCTGGAAGCTGGAGTGCAGATGAATTAGTTGCAAATGGGTAAAGCAGATTTGAGAAATCTGAACCCTGGCTCAGAGTTGGGAAAGTTGAAAAAAGCAATCTGATTAGCACTGCAAAACCCCAAGAAAGCCCCAGAATTGGTGTCACAGGTTCTTCTAAAAGGGGAAGTAGAGGTAGGGCCAAGAATAGGACTGATTAAAAATCTGTTTGAGATGCCGTGGTAGAGAAATTTGGGGCTGTGCCCCAAATCCAGTCTCCCTTTCTTCCTTTTGGAATAGAACCCTCTCATCACCAAGTTGTAGCTGAGCACGTGCTGCCCTTCTGGCAATTACATTTCTCAGCCTTTCCTACAGGGAGATATGGCAACATAAATAAATTCTAGCTAATGGGATATAATTGGTTGTGCCCTTTGAAAAGAAATTAATTGCCCTTCAGTTTCTCTCTCCTTTCTTCCTGTGGGCTGGAAGGTAGATATCATGTGATGAGTTAGTTTTGATCATGCAGATGAAGAGAACCTCCTAGCACAGGCAGAGCAATAAATAGAATGCACCTGGATCTTTCGATCATCTCATAGAGCAAAGTCTACCTATCCAGGACCATCTGCTTACTTCTGAACTATTTTTTGAGAGAGAAATAAACTATCTTCCTAATTAACATAGAAACAGATCTTACGATCTTCTCTCCTACTCTGCACAACCAGGTGACTGCTTCTTGCCTACTCTAACAGGACCGTTTTAAAAACAGGGAGATAAAGTGAATACTTACATATTGACAGTTGTGACTCCACTCCCTCTCCACTTCTTGTCCCAATAGTTCCCAGAATGTAGAGTCAGGCTTCACCTATAGACAGGAGACTGAAGAGACTTGTCTGAAAAATCTGACTAGCCCAAGAGAAAAGATCTTCATCACCTGACATTGAATGTTTGCCAATGAAGTGGCCTAGGCAGATGACCATGCAGGAGAACAAAGTTGCCAAGCTTTGCCCATGCACACAGAGCTTCCAATAACTTGTTAGTGCAACACTTGTAAATAGAGGCAGACAACCAGGTTCTTCAGACATTTTAGGAAAGCATCCAATAAGGCAGACAGAGAAAGAAACAACCTAAAAAAACATCTTGGAGAGAATAGACACTAGGAAGGCAATAGGAAGAAGAAAATATGACCAAAGGAAGTTACTAATATAGTCAGAGAGGTGAAAGAAGATACTACAGCCATAGACAAAAATTAGTGGCTATAAAGAAGTAACATTCCGAAAACAATAAGAGATCTTGAAACCTAAAACTATGAGAGAAGAAATGAAAATTCAGTGGAATGTTGTGAAGATAAAGTTGAAGAAGTTGGCCAGAATGTAGACCAAAAAATAATTTTACAAATATCTCAGTGTTGAAGGACAAAAGTTTCCAGAATCAAAGAGCCCATGGACTTGTGGGAATGTAAATGGATCCAACCAATTTGGAAAACAGTTTGGCCTTGCCCATGGAGTAGGAAGTAGGCATGTGTGAGCGGTGGTGTTTTTATAACAAGACTGATAGTCTCATTAGACCGTTTAAAAAATGTGCTTATGTCTCCAAATAAGATATACAGGTGGCCAATAGGCACATGAAAAGATGCTCAACATCACTAATCATCAGGGAAATGCAAATCAAAGCAACACTTAGATATCACCTTACACCAGTTAGAATGGCTATAATCACCAAGACAAAAAATAAAAAATGTTGGAGAGGATGTGGAGAAAAGGGAACCCTCGTATACTGCTGGTGGGAATGTAAACTGGTGCAGCCACTACAGAAACAGTATGGATATTTCTCAAAAAATTAAAAACAGAAATACCATATGATCCAGCTATCCCACTACTGGGTATTTATCCAAAGAACTTGAAATCAACAATTCAAAGAGACTTACACGCCCCTATGTTCATTGAAGCATTACTCCCAATAACCAATACGTGGAAGCAACCCAAGTGCCCATCAACTGATGATTGGATAAAGCAGATGTGGTATATATATATACAGTGGAATACTACTCAGCCATAAAAAAGACAAAAGTGTCCCATTCGCAGCCACATAGATGGACCTTGAGGGTATTATGTTAAGCAAAATAAGCCGGAGAAAGACAAACACCGAATGATTTGACTCTTAGGTAGAAGATAAACAAACTTATGGACAAAGAGAACAGAAGTGGTTACCAGTGGGGAGGGGGTTGGGGGTGAGCACAAGGGTTGAAAGGGCACATTTATATGGTGTCTGACAAACAAGAATGTACAACTGAAATTTCACAATGCTATAAACTGTTATGACCCCAATAATGAAAAACATGCTTATGTAACTTTTTTAAACATAAAACTAACCTTTTTAAAGAAAGCTATTATGCCAGTTTCTTTTCATTACTATTATTAACAATAATAGCTACTGTTTACTGAGGACCTTCTATCTGTTAAGCATGGAAATAAGTTTTTTCAGACATTCTTTCTAATTTTTACGTGAGTCCTGCAAGTGAGCTATTATCATCCTCATTTACAGAGAAGAAAGCTATCCCTCTAGAGAAGTTAAATGACTTTGCCAACGCCACACCTCTGGCTCCACAGCCTGCCCACTGCATTCTAGACCCGCCTTTACTTCTCTGAGGCAGTTTCCCAGAACCCACCTGCGGATAAGCATATTCCTGACTTTATAGGAGACGTGGGAACTGGGGATCACATGGCTTTGCTGTGTGACGTACATTCATGACGGTGGCAGCGACAACAGGAAGTTCTGAATTTGATCACAAGAAGTGACCACTTTGTTCTCTTCTGGCAACTGGAGGCATTTAGGGGGCTTCTCTGCTGGCCACCGGAGGGAGAGCCCGCAGATGCCAGGGGCCTTTCCAGCAGAAACGTGGAGTAAAATTGGGAGGATGGATGGCAAGTGTCAATACGTGGATGAAATATGGCTTTGGATTCTCTTTTTTTGTGAGCTAGTTTGAGACTGCTGGGTTCTGCTGAGGCAACTTCTAAGTAAACTAGAACTGACAGATAATAAACATACAGCGAGGGCTGTAGCAACAGAAATCGATGCATTTCAAGTTCCACCTAGGAGAAAACAGTCAAGATGTTTCAAGTCCTTTTAGAGTGATAAATGCAATTTACACAATAAGCAAGAAGCAATGATTGGGACTAGATGGTGTAAGATCCCATCTAGGAGATGGAAAAGAGGTGTCTGATGGGGGTGATGTTGCTAACCGGAGGGACTGCCAGCACATCAGCTTTGAAAGTTATAAAGAACTTGTGAATATAAGCCAGAGGCAGGAAAAGCTTCGGTTCTGTGTTGATCCCCGTTACGCTCCTAACGGTGACAGGCCCAGTCTGGACAGTGCAGCAGACTGCATTTGTTTTAAGCGATATCACTTTGCTTGTCTGAGAGAAGTGCAACCAAACAATGGTCAGGTCTACACATATATAAAGACATTTTATGCAGGTCGAGGCAGGATGAGCCCATGTGTTTCCAGAGAGCTTTCCCCAGGCCACTGTCAAATCTTATACTATTTGTTACGCTTAATCTGAATGGCACACTCCATTGGTGGGAGCCTTGCAGGCCACAAAATGAACTCACTGACGTTTTTACTATGATATTTGTTATAAAATAGGCCTTATGCATTCCCAAACCTGTAAAGTCCGTGCATTTCAATAATCATATAGCGGGGCCATGGGAGTGGAGGGAGATACGCCATTCCCCCACCCAAGGTCATACTCTTGATGTTGAGGCCACTGTCTTTCCATCCCTCTTGTGACGGGGGGTGGGGGGGGTGCTTTGCCAAGAGGCAACAGGCCCTCTTGCTGTGGGCCAAGCCTAGCCTTTGGAGTTGCCACAGCAGAGGGACTCTGAGTAGCGTTTGACCCAGTGAAATCCTGCTCTCTCAAGGCCACTCTGTGACCCTGGGCAAATTCCCTAACCTCTCTGAAACTAGGCATCATCTGTTGTAAAATGGGATGACGTGATTCCCTGCTTTAGAGTGCCGCTGTGAGCATTCAGTAGGATAACGCGTGTGGAGCACGCAGGAGAGCCTGCACAAAATCAGCACGCAGTAGACGTCAGCTTTATACAGTTACTTCATTACTCTAAGCTTCCTTTCCTAAGTCCTAGAATGGGGACAATAAAACCCTCCTCCTGGAGTTGTTTGTGGAATTAGAGCTAGTGTCAGTTGAGAGTCCAGCTCACGATGAGTCCTAGATGAATGGTGGTCATTATTCCTTAGCCCTGCAAACTCCACCAGAGGCTGGAGTTGCTGAAGGATTCAGTGGCTTGAGGGTTGATCCCTCAGGAGACACACAGACTGAATGGAGATTAGTTAAGTTAATAAGATATGGTGTCTTTTCACTCTCTTTACCTCCTCTATTAGGCTCTTGGAATGGATGCACCCCTGGCTCACCAGGCTCTGGGTGGAGGCTTCATCCCAGGCAGTGACTGTCAGGATGTGCCTTGTTTCCTGGGTTCCAGGCCCAGCTTCTTCTTTCTTAACTGTTCCTCTCTCCTTTATTGCACAAAAAAGATTTAAGAATTTATGGTTGAAGGAATAAAATTGTCTGGGATCATCCAGTGTTCCAGTTAACTGTTGTTTTGTGAAAAAAAAAAGAATCAGCCTAAAATTTAAAGACTTAGAATGACAACCGTTTTATTACCTCTGAGGGTCTCTGATCAGGAGTTTGGGAAGGGCTCACCTGGGCAGTTCTGGCTCTGGGTTGCTCATGTGTTTGCAGTTAGACAGTGGCTGGAACCGGGACATCAGGAGCCTAGAGCATCCGGGGGCACCTCTCTCTTCATGTGGTCTCAGCACTTGTGGTCTCCTTGCGGGGATATTTTGATTTCCTCACAGCATGGTGGCCTCAGGGTAATTCAGATTGCTCTTGTGATGGCTTAGGGCTCTAGCCCCCGAGTGTTCCAGAGAGCCAAGTGGAAGCCGTATTGCCTTTTATGACCCAGGCTCAGAAGCAGGACTGGCTACTTAATTTGTGGGGCCCAGTGCAAAATGAGAATGTGAGTCCTCTCGTCAAAAATTATTAAGGATTTCAAGATTGCAACAGTGGAGCGTTAAACCAAGTGAGGGGCCCTTCTCAGCACAGGGCCCTCTATGACTTCATGGGTGCTACAACTATAAAAGTTACAGTGGTACTCTCACCATATACTATTGGTCACTAAGGTCAACCCAAACTCAAGGCGAGGTTGAACCCACCTTTTGGTGTCACCTTTTGGTGACAAAAGTGTCAAAGAATTTGCAGATGTACTAAAACCCTCACATCCAGATTCCTCAGATTCCTCATTTCTTTGACTTGTCTGTGTTCTGCTGATCATTCTCTTCATTCTTGCTTCATGTATATTATTCTTCCTTATATTAGGGTTCTTAGTACTATTTACAGATTTTTAAGTTTTTTTTGAGCTTAGTCAAATTTAGATTTTAAATAACATCTTGAACAATTGTATGGAAATATGACTTTCAGATTTACTTGATGAAATGCTTCTGACCCCCTGGAAATGGCTGGCCAGAGTGTTCTGCCTTTTGCTGAGCCCTTAGCTCTGTGGCCAGCTGCCTCTGGGTTGTGTTCCTTTGTGTTAATCATCGTCCAGGGCAGAGGGAGGGGTCGAATTCATTGAATTCCTCAAAGAGGAAGAATAACTTCTTGATTGGGATTCAAACTGAAGAGAAAAAAATATATGTTCCACCCCCACCCCAACACACACACACACACACACACACACACACACGTACACCCCACTCTTTGGACAAATGTGTGAACAGTGCCCTCTCCTCGGATACATTGAATGTCTTCTTTGCCCACTGCAGCTGAGGGTTGTCTATTTAATTCTCCTTGTCATGTGGGCTTCATCAAGATTTTCCAGATTGTCTTCTTCTCAGGCCACTGAGTTTCTTAATTCTTAAAACTAATTATGTATTAACTAGCTTGTTCATGTCACTTTACATTTACATGGCACTTTCAGTTTTATCATCACCCAATTGGAACCTCACAAGAAACCCTCATAGTGTTTGTCCCTGTTGATAGTTGAGAACACTGAGGTTCCAAATGTAAGTCCCTTTTTCCAGATCACACAGCTTTTATGACATGGAGCTGGAAACCGAACCCAGATCTTCTAATTTTAAATAATAAATAAATTCTATATTCAATATTTACAAAATAAATAAACTTTAACTTTAAATAATAAATAAATAGATAAGTGTGCGTTTTCATTGCATCATGCTACCCCCCCTTTGAATTTCAGACTTCACTGAATTCAGTCCTCAACGAACAAAAAAAAAAGATTGTATATAGTCAGTTCTTCATTATCTATGAAGACAACAAGGCTCAGTGATGCTGGCAATGGTAAATCACAGATAACTGGCCAAGTGTTTCAAGGCCTTGCTTGAACCTTTTTTTCCTTAATCTTTTGAATGGGTAATATATGAACATGATAAAAAGATCAAAAGTTTTCATCCATCCTACATCCTACAATGTACACATATAATAGTATACATATGTTCCTTAAAACACTCACAAACAGTAGCATACCCTACATTCTGTTCTGCACCTTCGTTTGTTTCATATAGCAGTAGAACTTGGGGCTCATTCACTTAGAGCTATCTACTCCCATTATCTACTGCACAATATTTCACTGTACGTCTGCGCTATCACTTATTTAACCAGTCCTCAGCTGAAGGGTATTTTGATTTTTATCTGATTGTTTTCTTTTACCCAAACAAATGTTACATTTTAATTTCCCTTTACATACTTATTTATATCCACATGACAGTATTTTTACAGGATATATTAGGGTCAGAATATGTATATGTAAAATTTTCAGAGATACTTAATACTTAATTTTTATATAAGTGGAATTTATATGTCAAAACCTTGTACATTTATATATATATATATATAATATTTCTTTTGCTGAGGAAGATTAGCCCTGTGCTAACATCTTTTGCCAGTCTTCTTCTTTTCTTTGCTTGAGGAAAATCAGCCCTGAGCTAAGATCTATGCCAGTCTTCTTCCACTTTATATGTGGGTCACCACCACAGCATGGCTGATGAGTGGTGTAGGTCCATGCCTGGGATTCGAACGTGCAAACTTGGGTTGCCAAAGCTGAGTGTGCTGAACTTAACCACTATGCAACCAGGCCAGCCCCTGTACATTTATATTTTTGATAGATACTCCCAAATTTCTCTGTAAAGAGGTTGTTGGAGGAGGTCTTTGAGGACATGACTAGTGGCTGACTTTTGAGCTGGACCCAGGCAATCAGATGCTCCTCACCCCCTCCTCTGTCCTTGGAATGTGTGTTCCACTCACCATTCCCACAACGGGAGCCATTTTCAAGGGTGCAGGCTTGAGAGGGTAAGGTCTTGTTGAGACCATCTGGACAGTATGCATGACTGAACCCAGTTAAGGCCTCTTACAGGCATACCTCCGAGATATTGTGGTTTCAGTTCCAGACCACTGCAATAAGGTACATATCGCAATAAAGCGAGTCATATGAATTTTTCAGCTTCCAAGTGCATATAAAAGATATGTTTACACTATTCTGTAGTCTATTAAATGTGCAATAGCATCATGTCTAAAAAAACAATCTATGTGCCTTAATTAAAAAATACTTTATTGCTAAAAAATGTTAACCATCACCTGAGCCTTCAGTGAGTGGTAATCTTTTTGCTGGTGGAGGGTCTTGTAAAAAATGCATTATCTGTGAAGTGCAATAAAGCGATAAAGATTCTGGCAGATGGGTGCAGAGATTTACTCATCTTGTGACTGCCCAAGACGAGCCTTGTATGTAAGTTTTCTTGCTTATTAAACCTGCCACCTACCAATCTGGAGTGATCTGCCTCTTCCTTTGGTCTCTCCTTGCCCTCCATGTACGGTGCTAGTTTCAGATTTCACCTGTGGAACTCAGGTTGTGAAGCAACAGTTGTACTATTTACAATCCTAGCAACTTTGTATGAGAGTGTTTGTTTCACCTCTCCGATATCACATGCAATCACATTTTTGTTTTTCTCCAATCTGATAGTTAAAAAGTGAAATCATAGTGTTATTTGAGTTTCACTTATTTTGAGTAAGGTTGACTACCTTGTAATATGCTGGAAAGCCATTTGTATTTCATTTTCTGTGACTTACTGATTTTGCCCATTTTTTCCTTTGAGTTGTTCATATTTTCTTATTGACTTTTTGGAATCTTTGTAAGTATTGCAAATATGTTCTCCTGTTTGTTATTTGCAAGCTGGAGAAAGAACATTTTCAGGCAGAGGGAATAGCAAGTGGAAATACCCTGAGGCATGCAAGAAGAATAGGAGAACAGTGGGCTATTTTTCTCCATTTAGTGATGTCTTTTCAAGAAGAAATTAAAAATTATGTTGTCAAATTCATTATTTTTTATATTACAGTTTCAAAGTACTTTCAAGATCATCCTAATCGGAGATCGTAAAAATTTCTCCCATGCTTTCTTTTACCAAGTGTAATGGTTTCATTTTGTGTGTTGAAATCATCTATCCATACAAAATTTGTTTTTGTGAATGGTAAGGAGTAGAAATATATTTTTTCCCAGATGGCTACTCAGCTGTTCTGACAACATTTATTGGACAATTCATCTTTTACCTACTGATTTAGAAGGATACTTTTATCATATCTTAAATTCCTGTGTGTATTTGAGTCCATTCAGGACTCTGTTCTGCTCTCTTGTTCTGTCCTTTCAGTCGTAATACCATACTGCTTTAATTAGCATAGCTTTCTAATATCTTTTTCTCTCTGGTTGGGCTTACATTCTCATTAGTCTCCCTTCTTAGAATATTCTGGACTATTTTTTCAAGTTTATTTTTTCACATCGATTTTAGAATTAGCTTGCTTCATTCCAAAATTTTTGTTGGTGTCTTTATTGGGATAGTATTAAATGGACACCATTTTTTTTTTTTTTTTGATGAGGAAGATTGGCCCTGAGCTAACATCTGTTGCCAATCTTCCTCTTTTTGCTGGAGGAAGATTGTCGCTGAGCTAACATTGGTGTCAATCTTCCTCTCTTTTGTATGTGGCACATACAAAAAAGTGTGGCCGCCACAGCATGGCTTACTGAGTGGTGTGTAGGTCCACACCTGGGATCCAAACCTGCAAACCCCAGGTCACAGAAGCAGAGCATGTGAACTTAACCACTATACAATCAAGCTGGCCCCTGGACATCTTTAATTTAATACTGAGTCTTACTAGCTATTGATCTGAATTTTAAGGTGAGTTTTCTTGAAGTCAACAAATATTTGAGGACGAGTATTAATAATATTCTCATTTTATAGAGGAAGCAGAGATCTTCTGAGTCATTCCAAACATCCTTATTTCTTGAAGTCACAAAAAATGACAAGTCTTGCAAAGGGCTTAGGACCAAATGTTCTCTCTTACGCTCCTGATCTTTCTCTGGCAGTACACTGTCTTACCCATCCAGTCAGTCTCGTCTATCCCTTGTGACAGGCAGAGGCAGGTCCTGGAGACCAAGGCCACACTTGTCGTGGCGTGCCATCATGCTAGCAACCATGGTGAAGGAGAAATAGCCTTAGGCTGGGGAAGACTCCAGTTCCTCCATGACTTTGCCATTTCCTGTCTGTGAGATCTCGGGAAAATTACTCAACTTTTGTAGAAACTCTTCATCAGTAAATAGTGGATGAAACTTAATTTGGAGAGGATTAGTGAGAATGTACCCTACCCTGTTTGGCACTTTGGAGGCTCTCACTAAATGGTACATTTTCTCCCCCCTTCAGAAATGTTTAATACTTTTCTATGTGACATTGTGACTTTTCTGATCACTTTGTAGTGCGAAGTTTAGCAGACTAGCGATTTTCTCCCCCCACTGCTAAAGTTTCAGGCTATCGTAAGGGGAAATCTTTGGCCAAGATGGGAACAGGGCTCTGCTTAAGGTGGCACATGGCCTTGGTCTCCACAGCTTTTCCGGTTCCGCTGCATGCAGGCTTCAGGCCTCTTTCTTGCCAGTTTAGGATATTTTTTTTGGTCTTCGTTGGAGGATGTCCCTCACCTTTTCTTTTTTCTAAGGTGAATTTTTACCAGAAAATAGCCGTTTAAAGTGAATCTGCTTAGAATAGGGACCAAAACATTATAGTCAATAGTGAAAAAGGTTTAAATTGGTTACAAGTCTTGAGAAATAAAACTAAAAATTATGAAAATAAGTATTCTTACGGAAATAAAATTAACACAATAACTATAATTATAAACTGAGAGTGAACAAGGAATTAATCAACATTGATTCGTTTTTAGTAAAAACATTTTCTAAGACAATTATATGTAATATCATTTATTTCACATTTTTGCATCATAAGCAGAAAATTTGAGGGCTTCATCAGTTTTCCTAAGATTCTCTCTTAACCAGGTGGTATTTAAATAATTGTCTCTTTGCTGTAGCCAGCTGTTGTTATCCTTGCTGATTTTCTATTTTTTCAGTTGGAAAGGGTTCTGTCTCTGCTCAGTCATCATTTGTCAATGGCCTTGCTCATAATTCCAGCAGTTCTCGACCATAACTTTTGTTGACTTTATGAATTCATTCATTTTTGCAAGTCTGGCAGTTGCACTTTGCGGTTCTCTTGCAGTGAATTGGTACTGATCTTTTTATAAAGTTTGTGACATCTGATTGTGTGACTAATGCCCCCCAACCCCACATTACGTCCACATCCTCATTGATGGAACTTGTGAATGTTACCTTATATGGCAAAACGGACTTTGCAGATATGATTATGTTCAGACTATTGAGATCTTAAGGATCTTATCCCAGACCATTTGGGTGGGTCTGAGGTAATCTCAAAGGTCATTGGAAGAGAGAGGCAGGAGATCAGAGTGAGTAGTAAGTGTGATGATGGAAGCAAGAGATTGGGGCAATGCAACCACCAGCCAAGGAAAGTGTGCCACCTCTAGAAGTTAGAAGAGGCAGGAACAGATTCTCCCTTAGAATTTCCAGAAGGAACAAGCCCTGCCAATGCCTCACTATTAGCCCTTCAAGATTCTTTTTGGACTCTGACCTCTAGAACTGTAAGAGAATAAATCTGTGTTGCTTTAAGGCATTTGGTTTGTAGTGATATGAAACTAATACAGCCGGATGCTAACCGAAATGCTGACCTCAGAGAGCACGGGAGTGACAGATGCTGTTGTGAGGGGTGTGGGGTAAATAGAGTTGGTTCATTAGTGAATATTTTAATGACTTTAGCTTCTCCATATTGCCTATAACCGTGGTGTCTGAGTGTCTGTGTGTCCCAGTGTGTGTGTGTATGTGTGTACACAATAAAAAATGAATATTCAAAGGGCAATTTACATAAACCTTTTCCCTCTCTGTCTTGTCAGGAGCTGGGAGTCTTCCTTGCAGAACCACTGGATCCAGCTGTGGAACGGGTCAGAGACAAAAACTGAAGAAGCCGCAGAGGACTGACGACTGAACGTAAGAAAGAGCCTGAAGCGATCTGAGTGATACAGGAAAGATGCTGACGGGTTAGTGAGAAGCAGGGCTTACTGATTCTGGAACGTCTTAAGAGAGAGAATGAGAACAGGGCAGCTGTGTCAAGAAGTAGGACTTGGGGACAGAGATGAGTACAGAGGATTTTTAGGAAGTGTTACTGTGTGTTGTAATTTATAACTCTGTTGCTCCCCAACCAGCTCCTCTTAATGAAAATTTTCAGTAATGATGCAGATTAGGCTTTTGTTTGTTTTCAAAACAGCCCTGTGTGAGGCTGGTCCTAAAGCAGGGGGAGGTATCCTTTATTTGGATTGCATGTTATCCACATAAACTATTATTCTTTCTTACCAGAGGCTTATAAGCCAGGTCTCTCTGACCTGTGATATTCTAGGCTGGGACCAAGATGTCTGCAGCTTTCTGATCCCACATTTGGGGTAGAGCCTCGTTCTTGATTCTCTTCTTAGAAATGCCTCTGTGGCAGTTTGTGCTCTCAGATCAGCGGCTGGAGAGGGCAAGGCCTTCAGGAGAGAAGCCTTTCTAACCTCAGCTTCATTCTTCTTTTGCATTTTCTTTGCTTTTCTGAACTTAAAACAGTCAAACGTCTGTCACGTTGGAATTTCTTTCTCTGGCTGCAGTCTCCTTGGCCTATCTTGTAACTGACTGTTTTGGATGGATATTCTTCTCTGGGGCAGCTCCTATACTGTTTTGATGAGCACTGTGTGGGAATTTGAAATTGAAGTCAATGAACTGTGTACCTTTGCACACAGGAGCCCACATCCTTATGCCAGTTCATACACCATCAACCAAAGTCCGGTTCTGATCAGTAACAACCCTGATTACAACCGGTTTCCCAGGATGTGGCCCAAGGGAAATGCAGACTACCCAGCCAATTTCCAATCGTGCCTGGTGACTTTCAGCCTGAAGCACTGGAGGCTTCTTGGCAGTTTCAATGAGATGTCTCCTTTATCATGTCCTCTGTCCTAACCTCAGAGAGACTCAAAGAAGCAGTTTTCAACTTTGAAATACCCTCTCCATGTTATTGGCTCGCGGGGGCTGCACGAAATCATCCTACAATGCTCTATGAGATTTGAGTGTTTTAGTTTTATTATTGAAACCCCTCTCCCCCCAATTTAAGTTTAGCTAAATGATGAACAGTTGGTCAGAGAGGTCGTTCAGGGGGCACAGCTTACTGGGAATGCTACTGCCGAGCCACATGTGTTCATGCTTCCCACTCTCAGCAACAACTCCCTCATGGGAAAGAAGAGCTCCGTCCAAGTATTTATGACCCGAACTGATAAATTCAGAGAGAACATAATAGGATTTATTTCCCTTTAGGCTCTGAACGTCCTATGGTGCAGAGCCCATATGGACCATCTTGTCTTGCCCCAGTGCTTCATGAAACACGGCCAAGTCCAAAGAGCCAGGGCCTCCAACTGGCCCATGTAACTGACCGGCAGGCACGGGTTTGTGGCCAGTAGATGCATCTTTTCTGGCTCTGAGGGTATAATTAAGTCTTGAGTGATTATCGAAGAGAACGAATGGCTCTGGAAGTGCAAAATCAGGAAAGGACTCCTTAGTACAAATGAGAAGTAAGGATTTGTGTCAGCACATTTTTGACAAAGGTGAAACAAATGGACAAGCCTGAGTTATCTTTTTATTTTCTGTCTGGATTTGATGAGCAGAAAAAATCTGTTACAGACAGAATCATTTACTAAACAAGGATGAACATTCTTAGATAAAAATCTATGTTTTGCCTGGTGGCTGGCATGCTAGGATTATTTTGACAGAAAGTAAATAGCAAGGCGAGATGTGAGATGGGAGAGAAAAAAATTCGGATCAATCCATGTGTTATTCCATGAAAACATCCAATCAATTTTACTCCCATTGCCAGGGGAAGAAGTTATGTAGCCATGTTGGGTAAGGCTCACGAACTACTCTCCAATCAAGAAGTAAATAATATCTAAACCCTGCAAATTGAATTTTTATTAAGAAATTCATCTCTGGTTACCCCAGGGTTTATGAGATCTTTTAGAGCTTGTGGAGGAAGGCAATATATCTCAATGTACAAAACCAGATTGATTGGGGTGAGGAATTTTAATTTTTAGGGTCAGGAATATACCTCACCTTTTAAAACAGGCTTAATGAGAAGGGAGCAGACAAATGTTCCTTTAAAAGCTATTCTAATTCTTCTTGTGTTGTCCTTTATCTATATTACCACTCCTGTTGCTAGTTTCACGTACTTTACAAATTGGGATTAATGGCCTTTTTGCATAAGCGTTTCAAGGTCACAATTTCATAAATTGAGTAAATAAATAAATCCCTGTCTATCATTGACTTGCTGTGTACTTAATATCTATATGTTCATTATTTTTTGCATTCATAAGATGCTAGTACTGCTATTAATAAAATTTGTATTTCCTGTACAGGGCTTGTTTAACTAGAAAATATAAGTGGCAGTGCTTAACACAGCATTTTCAAGGATGAAGTGGAAATGTTTATTCTGCTCTTGCACTGCCCATTTTCAGATTTTCTTTTATAAGAACATGTGATAATAACAGCAGCTATTATTAGCTTATATTGAAAATTTACTATGTGAAAGGTATTTGCATATAGGTTCTCACTTAAGATAGTATCCTTATTTTATGGCGGAAGAAACTGAGGCTCAGCGAATTTAAGAATTTGCCTGTATAATCAAGGGTAGTAAGTTTTCAGAGCCAGATTTTGAACCTGGCCTGTCGATTTTAAAAGCGTAGCTCTTTCTACAGTTTCCTACCACTTTTTGAGAACAAAATCTACAGTCTTGCCCGGTGACACCTTCCCTCTGCCAGGACCAAGGATGGTGTCCTGGTGCATTATTCAGGTAAGATTTTCTGGCATGGTATCAGTCAGGATAGGCTTATTATGCTGTAGTATAAACAGGCCCAAAATTTCAGTGGCTTAAAACAGCAATAATGTATTGTCCATCAGTCCTCGGCACTACGTGTCCATTTTGGCGCGAGGTCTGGGGAGGGAGGCGCGGCGGGGTCGGGGAGGAGGGGTGGGATACTGATTCCTGATTTCTTCACTGGGGGCCCAGGCCACAGAGCTGGACCCTGACTGAGCAAGGGAATGGGCCAATCAGGTGTTGGCTCTTATAGCCTTCTGCCTGGAAGTGACGTGAGCATGTGCACTCTCACATCATTGGCCAAAGCAATTCACTTGGCCCCTCCTATTTTGACGGGGAAGTGTGTTATTACCACGTGTCCGGAAGGCAGACAGCAGGCAGTGTCAGTGAATAGCATAATACCACGTGTATTCAAAAGAAACTTATGTTGGTCTTAAATATGTGTTAGCTTTAAAAAATCTCAATACGTATTAGCTACAATTTAAAAAGGTCTCTAGATCTGTTCTAAGGTGCAGAAAAGACAGGTCTGTTCCACAGATTGTTCTAATTCAGTTACCTACATTAATGACTTCCTTGTAGAAGAATTCAGTGGTGATATAGTTCGTTTTCCTAAAAAGCACTATTTATAATGATTTGTTTGTTCGCTGGATTTTAAGGAAGAGGTAGAGGTAGATTTGAAAGTAACAAGCATGAATATGTTGAGAAAATGATGTAAAGGACAGAAAAATTTGCCTAGTTCGTCTCAACATCTCCTCAAGGGTTCTCATTTATATAATCTGTAGCAGAGACTGAAAATCAGAATTTGGATTTTTAATTCAAATGGGATAGATAATTTGGTACCTTCTTTTAGGATTGTTTTTACAAAATGAGAAGGTGTAAATTAATTCTCAAGTGTCAATTTGAACAAGCCTGTGAGGCAAATGACAGGAAGATTGGTTGGAGAAATTTCTCCAGCAGAGAGGACAGTGTTGTTTGGGACTTAGAGGCAAGAGAAACCTTAGCTGTCCTAAGATTAAAATTCTGTTCAGTGATTGCAATTAATAGCCTGTCACATAAAAATAGAATGAAATCATCTGGAATTCTGTCTTGTAGTTTAGTTCAGAATTTGTGATTTTAACTTTGGCATTTAAATTTTGTGCTTCTTTCAACAATAGCCAAGCACAGCAACCCCACAAAAGCATAATGTAACTCCTGGAGCTCTTAGCTTCTGCCTTGTAGTGTGGGGCAGTGCTCCTGTGGGCTCTGTGAAAGATGTAATCACACAATCAAAGTAATATTTTCCCTGAGGTTTCCTGGGGTGGACTGGTTCTGCAATTTTCCAGTAATTGTTTGGGAAAGACAGTCCTAGATTTGGTCATTCTCTTAAATCCCCCTGCCCCCAACCTCCAACCCCCCAATTCTCTGCACTGGCTCCTGGCTTCTCTTTGGCCAGCCTCACATAAATACCTGGGATTAGAGGGGAGTGGTCTGTGCCATTAATTACTGAGTGGGATTTGCTGCCTCCCTGATTGGACTCCTACTCCAGAAATGCTCTTATCTCTGCAGGCTGGTGCCCAAAGTGTCTTTCTACAATTGTGCTAAGGTTAAAGAATTCTTGGGCATGGGAACCTGTGGAATGAAGAGCTGTAGTGGTCTTCTGGGGTTAATACAGTTTTGTTTTGAGTTCACAACCTGGGAAATAACTGTTTGTGCATATGGATTTTTTTCCTCTTACTTATCGGTCCCCACAGCGAACCTGCAAAGTTGATGAGCTACAGGCAATTGCTATTGGTTTTATTATTTTTTCCTTCCCTTTCACTGATAAGAAAATGGAGGCTCTGGGTTGCTGGGCAAGTCAAAAGGCTAGAAAATGCTGGAATCCAGCTTGGAGCCCAGCTCCAAGTCTTGTGCTCTTTTGTTACACAATGTTGACATTTCCTTGTTAGTATTCCAGTCATGAGGAATAATAATATGGAAGCAATAGTAACACTCCAGTGGACTCCCTTTAGCCACCCTATAGTTACTGGCAGTTACCCCCCTGGACTTCCTGTGGGAAGTGCTTCTTGTGGTTGGGTCCTTCTTGTAATGTGGTCTGCCGCCCTCTGCTGGTGAAGTAGCCCACATTTCTTGTTGCTTGGTTTCCTCTGGATTTAATCTTGATTTTCCTAGGGCCACATCTTTCAGCAGAGTGTGGCCCGCTTATAGGAAGGTGAGAAACAATTCTGGTTGGCACTTTACTTAAGGAGAATAGAGAAAATAAAAAAAGTAGGACTTGAGGGGCCAACCCCGTGCCCGAGTCATTAAGTTTGCCACTCTGCTTTGGCGGCCCAGGGTTTCCCCGGTTTGGATCCTGGGCGCTGACATGGCACTGCTTATCAAGCTGTGCTGAGGTGGCATCCCACATGGCACAACCAGAAGGACTTACAGTTTGGGGCGGGGGCGCTTTGGGGAGAAGAAGAAGGGAGAAAAAAAAGAAGAAGACTGGCAACAGAGGTTAGCTCAGGTGCCAATCTTAAAAAAAAAAAAAGTAGGACTTGACAGTTCTTCAACAGTATGCTGGGATGTGTGAAAGCTCCCTTTTCTCCTGCCATCTGCTGAGGGGGCACTTTCCCTTACCTAATTCCCAGAGCGGCCATTGCCTCTCTGCTCTGGCATTCTTCTAACTCTCTTTAAAAGAGAGTAAACTTTCGTCTCCAAATCATGCCAGGGGAAGCAGCCAAGAGGACTAATACCAGAGATTTATTACACAGCCGGAAACCTGGGAGCCCTGGAAGCAGTTGGACCAGAACTCCTCAGGTCCTCAGGGGCCAAGATGGAGAGGATCCATGGACTAGAGATCAGACAGACAGGTTGGGCTCAGCAGGGTGGCAGTGGCAGCGTGGATTTGTGGTGGGAAGAGGCAGGTTTTCATGGAGGGGTTTCAAGTCCAATAGCTGAGCCAAGACCACTAGGCTGGCAATTGGAAACTGAGTGAAAGTGCAGAAAGTGGGGACAGATGAGAGATTTGGCTAGTTAAGATTTGGTTAACAAGTAAAAGGCCAGAATTCTCACGTGCTAACTTGAGATTTTTGTTGCATGATCTTCTCTGGGAAAATAGAAAAATAATTATGTATGGTAGTCCTGACCACTGTCAAAAGGAGTTGTCAATTTGCATCATCTCTAATATACCATCTAGGGGTTGTTAATTAGGATTCTCACTCTGATGAGTCTTGGAACAATTTACATAAATTATAACCCCTGTCACAACATTATCTGGAACAAATACGAGAAGAAAGGTGGCAAATTAGCGTATATCAGTGGTTCTCAAAGTGTGGTCCCTGGACTGGCAGCATCAGCATCACTCACTAGAAATGCAAGTTCTCAGGCCACATCTAAGACGTCCCTGAATCAGAAACTCTGGGGGTGTCCCCAGCAAGCTGTGTTTTGACAAGCCTTCCAGGGGGTTGTGATGCAAACTCAAGTTTGAGCAGCATTACCTTAGATTATAAGTATAAAGGACTACCATCAGATCATTTCCACTAAGGAAGAACTAGAAATGATTTATTGGAGGGAGAGAGAAGGATGCAGAAAGGAAAAGTACAAGTTTGAAACACCTATGTCTCTGCTGTGTTCAGAATGGCTAAGATTGCTTGACATTTGGCCACGGGATAAATTGGGGTAATAACAATACCTTACAGCTTAAAGGTGGATTGCCAAGGTCACAAAAGGGCAAGGTGGAGAGTCTGAAAGAAATGATGACAGCTAGGATTGATCAGGCCCCCTCTGTGCTGGTTCTGAGGCATTGTTGTGAAGCATTGCCCTGTATTCTGACTCTGTGACCTTCTTTGATATAGATGCAGTAAAATTATATCTTCCTGAAAAGGGCAAGACCAAAATGATTTCTTAGAAATTAATTTTCTCAGAGAAAAAAGGAATTGGCAGTGTCATCTGAAAATTTTCTCAAAAAATATTTATTGGGAAATAATAAATGATGAAGCATCAGAAATCTTGTTCTTTAATCCTTTATTAAAACTATGATCCATAAGTCTTCAATTAAAAAAAAAAATACAAAAGGGCCATAAGCATCATTCTGGTCTTCACCATCTAGTTATTTCTTTCTTGAAAAACCAGCATTTTAAAAACATGGTGTTACATAATAAAGTGCTTCTGGAGCATTTAGTCCTTATGGCTGGAATTCCTGAAACTGCAAAATAAGTCACTGATTGTCATCTCGTGCCAGGGAGATGAAGGGAAACCTGTTCTCAATTACTGGGCAGCTGGTATGTTTTAATTGTTTGCTTTTTATAAGCAGTAAAATAAAAGTATCCCTTAAGTATCCTTATACACTATTAATGCCGTGCTTCCCACACTTGTCATGCATCCCAGTCCCCGGGGAACTTGTTAAAAATGCAGACCGCCCACCCCTCGAGGTTCTGATTTAGTAGGGATACGATTTTTAACAAGCATCCAAATGGTTTTGGTGCAGGTGGTTTGAAGACCACACTTTTCAAAACCCTGCCCAGGGCCGACCCATAATTTATGTGCTCATTATTTGAGCATTTCTAAAAGTGACTGACAATTCATAAAAAGCCAGTTTAGTGCGGGTGAAGACTGAACTGTGAGTAGTGCATGCTCATTCCAGTAGAGCTGCGTTATTGGGCATTTGGGGAAAACGAATATTACACAAAACATAAATTAAAAAATTAATAGACTTTATCTTTTAAAGCAGTTTAGGTTTACAGAAAATTGAGCAGATAGTACAGGGTTCCCATATACTCCATCTCTCTCTTGCTCAGTTTCCCGCCTTATTAACATCTCGCGTTAGTGTGGTACATTTATTACAATTGAACGAATATTGATACATTATTATTAAAGAAGGTCCATAGTTGATACATTAATAGTAACTAAAGTTCATAGTTTTAATTGGGGTTCACTCTTTGGGTTCTATGGTTCTATGGGTTTTGACAAATGCATAATGTTCTGTATCTGTCATTATAGTATCCTACAGAGTAGTTTCACTGCCCTAAAAAAATCCCCTGTGTTCTACCTATTCATCCCTCTTTTATGCCCCTCTGTGAACTCTTGGCCACCACTGATCTTTTTTTTTTTGAGGAAGATTAGCCCTGACCTGACTGCTGCCAGTCCTCCTCTTTTTGCTGAGGAAGACTGGCCCTGAGCTAACATCCGTGCCCATCTTCCTCTACTTTATATGTGGGATGCCAACCACAGCATGGCTTGGCATGCTGTGCCATGTCCACACCCCGGATCCAAACCAGCGAATCCTGGGCCGCCGAGAAGCAGAACGTGCAAACTTAACCGCTGTGCCACCAGGCCGGCCCCACCACTGATCTTTTTATTGTCACTATAGTTTTGGCTTTTCCAGAGTGTCATATAGTTGTAATCATATAGTATACAGCCTTTTCAGATTGGTTCCTTTCACTAAGCAATATGCGCTTAAGACTCCTTTATGTCTTTAAGTGGCTTGATAGCTCACTTCTTTTTATTGCTGAATAATATTCCACCGTACGGATGTCCCTCAGTTTGTTTATCCATTCACTTTTTGAAAGATATCTTGTTTGCTTCCAGTTTTAGGCAATTATGAATAAAGCTGCTATAACCTTTGGGTGCAGGTTTTTGTGTGGATGTAAGTTCTCAATTCACTTGGGTAAATATCTAGCAGTGTGATTGCTGGGTTGTATAGTAAAACTATGTTTAGTTTGGTAGGAAATTGCCAAACTGTCTTCCAAAGTGGCTGTACCCCTTCTGATTTTGCATTCCCACCGGCCATGAATGAGAGCTCCTGTTGTTCCACATCCATACCAGCATTTGATATTATTAGTTTTTTGGATTTTTGCCATTTTAATAGGTATGTAGTGGTATCCCATTGATGTTTTAATTTGCAATTCTCTAATGACTGATGATATTGAACACCTTTTTGGTATGCTTTTTTGCCATTTGTATATCTTCTTTAGTGAAATATCTGGTTGGATCTTTTGCCCATTTTGTAGTTGGGTTGTTTGTTTTCTTATTGTTGAGTTTTAAGAGTTTTTTTGTGTATTTTGGATACAAGTCCTTCATCAGACGTGTTTTACAAATATTTTCTCCCACTATGTGTCTTTCCATTCATTCTCTTGACATTCTCTTCTGCAGAGCAGAAGTTTTTGATTTTCTTGAAGTGCAACTTATCAATTTTTTCCTTCATGGATTGTGCCTTAGGTATTCTACATAAAAACTCATCGCCAAACCCAAGGTCACCTAGATTTTTTCCTATGTTATCTTCTTGAAGTTTTGTGTTTTACATTTTAGGTCTGTGATCCATTTTGAGTTAGTTTTTGCAAAGGGTGTAAGGCCAGTTCTGGATTTATTTTTCTTTGCATGTGGATGTCCAGTTGTTACAACACCATTTGTTGAAAAGGCTATCCTTTCTCCATTGAATTGCCTTTGTTCCTTTGTCAAAGATTAGTTGACTATATTTGTGCAGGTCTCTTTTGGGGGGGGGGGTCTCTATTCTGTTCCATTGATCTATTTATCTATTCTTTCACCAATACTACACTGTCTTGATAATTATTGTAGCTTTATAGTATGTCGAAGTCAAGTATTGTCAGTTCTCAGACTTCGTTCTTTAATATTGTGTTGGTTATTCTGGCTCTTCTGTCTTTTCATATAAATTTATTTGTTTGTTGACACGTAAAATAACTTGCCAGTATTTTGATTGGGATTGCATTGAATCTGTAGATCAAAGTGGGAAGAACCGACATCTTAAGAATATTGAGTCTTCCTATCCAGGAAAATAAATTTTTTAATATGTAAAAACATTTCTCTGTAAGCTTTAAACATTTAGGTAATAAAATACTTTCACAATAATATTTATAAAATATAATGTGAATTTCTCTATCATTCTAAATGTGTATGAAATACAATTTGACCTTTTCCTTATGACTTGAGATCATCATTGTGAGCTTCATTACTCATTGGTTGTTAATACAGTTGTACCTACTGCTTAATATTCTATATCTGTATTAGGTATGTTAGCTATCACTCTGGCTGCTTGTTTGCATGTCTCTGTCGCCAGCTGGATCGTGGGCTCCTTCAGGGCCAGGATCTTATCTCGGCCATTGTTGTCTCCCAAGTCTAGTAAACTCTTTATAAATATTTGTCAGATGGATTGTGACTGTCTTTAACATTCATTTCTCTCTCTTTTGACTTTCTGCTTATAATCTTTTGTATTCTAGAAAAACAGAAAAATAGACTCCGTTAAGAACTGTCTGCTTAAAAAGAGTCAATAAAGCTCTAACCAAAGTCCTTGGTACAATCTTTGTGAGAGCTATTGTGGCTTTTGGTGAAGTACAGTGCTACTGTGTACTTTCAAACATACAGAAAATTTGAATTCCATGTGCCCTCCACCTAAACAAAATAATTGTTAACATTTTGCCATAATATCTTTGTCTTGCCCTTTCAATATATATACACACACATATTAACACACCACATACATATGCTGTACCATTTGCAAATTAGTAATAAGTTCTAAAGTCATAAAGACTTCAACATGTGTTATCTAAGAATAAAGACGATGGAAATACTTTATTATACTTAGGGAAATTAACAGTAATTGTATAACATTATTTAGTAGCCATTCCATATTTAAATTTCCCTGTTGTTACAAGAATGTCTTTTATATGAGCCAGTCTAGGTTCCCATATTGCAGTTTGCTGGTGTGTTATGGTGTGATGTGACGTGATGTGTTCGATTGTACTATGTGGACTTGGGTAGGTCCCTTCACATCCCTGGAAGTATAGGATGATCTATAATATCGTTTTGAGTGCTGGCAGTCTGAGTCTATAATCATAGGCCATTTTTTTTTTTTTGAGGAAGATTAGCCCTGAGCTAACATCTGCCACCAATCCTCCTCTTTTTGCTGAGGAAGACTGGCCCTGAGCTAACATCCGTGCCCATCTTCCTCTACTTTATATGTGGGACGCCTGACACAGCATGGCTTGCCAAGCGGTGCCATGTTCGCACCCAGGATCTGAACCGGAGAACCCTGGGCCGCTGAAGTGGAAGGTGTGCACTTAACCGCTGCGCCACCGGGCCAGCCCAATAGGCCATTTTAGGTCTATAATTTTGTGATTTGTTTTGAAGTAACCATAAAAGTAGAAATGTTATGAAGTAATTTTATGGGAGCAGATAAACCCCTCCAATAAAAGAGCAGTGTATTTAAGTCAGATTTCAAATACCAGCCAAACTCATATGTCCATGGAGTTTTTTTCCCTCCCAGTTTTATTGAAAAATAATTGACATATATCACATGGAGTTTTAAAATATTTCTTCTATATAGAACTCAGCTCTGTGAAAATAAAAATCTATCTATCTGTGGAGATGGATGTCTTTAAATACCACTGAGAACCAAGATGAGAATTGAGGCCATGGACCATTTATTGAAGCTTTTTCCAGCACGATAATTTCCTTAACTAGGATGGATCTGGTTAGAAAGTAAAACCTTTTAGGTGATTGAATTAACTTCATATGCCAAAATAGTAATAATTTTTAAACATCTTTAAACTTCATTTTACCATAATTTTGGACTTTTCAAAAAATTACAAAAATGACTCTGTATGCCCTCCATCCAGATCCCCCAGATGTTTATATCTTGCATAGGTAAAGCACAATTCTCAAAATTCCTTCAAATGCTGCTTAGGGAAAAGGGCTTGTTTTTTTACTTAAGAAATATCTCCATTCAGTTTCGTACGAGACTGCCCACTGTTCTTGGACTTGGGTAAGACTGCTGTCCGTCACATCCTCATAGTTACTTCTAAAAGTTCTAATCCCATCTCCAATATCTTTCCTTATAAGGAGCTAGAGAGCCACTAACACTATGGTAGGGTGAATTCTGAATAATTTCCCTTTGATTTAAACTCAAGACTTTGTTTGGAAGAACTCCTGTTAGAACAGAACACAGGAGTGAAAAAATATTATGAAAGCACAGAATTGGCTGCAAACTCAGAAATGAATGTTGGCATCTTAGCTTCATCCCAGTTAGAATTTTTTAAAATTGTTATTGCCCAGAAGCTCTGAAGAGATTACGGCCTTTGCCTTTCCTTTTAAGAGCTAAAAAGTCCTGAGAATAATTTACATTCAAACTGCTTAAATTTTTGTTACTTTTGAGATGAATATGTGATGTTTAAATAGCGCTGGGTAGTACTCTGCACAGCACCCCCCCGCCCTGCAGCTGTACTATACTGTTATATATTTCATACATAAGCATTTCAGTTTTAAAAATATGTTCCAGACTAAATAAGTTTAGCATCCTCAAGCAAAACATTTAAAATCTAATTGTAATTAACCTTGACTTGTGTTATGATTTATAATTAACATAGGCCTTTCAATTGCTCTGGTTGATTTTATGAATTCCGACACTTGTCTTGATAAAGCTCACATAGACATTTGGAAGGGGTATTGGTGAAAAGATGGATTAAAATTCAAGAATTTGGGCAGGAAGTTATATAAATTCAACGTGAATTCATATTTTATTTTTATGTATACAATTTAATCATTTCAAAACTTAATAGAATATTTTTTATATGAAGTTCACCATTATGTTCATCTTCTTTAGGGGATTAGTAAGATTAAGGGAATAATATTAACTCAAAGCTAAGAAATTAAACTGTGAAAGCCAAATAGTCAGGCTTCAAGGAGTTGCTGTAATGAAAGTCTATCAAAAAAAATTGGGGATAAGAATTAGAAAGCTTCCACATATAACTCAGTTTTTTCTTTTCTTTCTTCTTTTTTTTTTTAAAAAGGGGAAAAGGGTCTTTGGTCAAAATGGATATGTTGGGCTATCAAAAAACACTGTAGTCTCATACTGCTATTTCCATGACCTTAAGAATATAATTAGTGTCCAATGAGTATGATAACCAGACATCTTTGATAAGATTCATTTTCTGAAGGTAGCTTGCCAAGGTAAAGTATAAAACATGAGGATAAGTTTAAATTTATCACCGAAGAAAGCTAATGTCTATCTATGTAAAAAAATTAATACTGATTAAATTGTGTTAAGAATATTTAAAATATTGGTTGAGTGGAGGAAGACAGGGATAACAGAGAAATAATCCATAGGTACCAGGTTGGATGTGTTTTTCTGCTTAAGTAACAGAAATCCCCGACGGAAAATGGCTTAAACAGTTAGGAACACTTATGATCTCATGTAACAGGAAGTCCGACCGTGGGGCAGCTCCAGATTGGTTGATTCAATTGCTCAACAAGAGCAGGAACCAACGTTCTTTGCATCTTTCTGTTCTGCCCTCCCGGACCTGTTGACGTAGTACCCCACAAGGCTGCAAGATGGCTGCCGCAACTCCAGGAATCATCGTGAACACAATGCCGTCCAGCACCAGGGGATGTTTATCCCCCATTATCTTTTTTACCGTTAATAAGGAGAGTTTTCCCCAGATTTCCTACACATTATGGTACCCAGAATTATATCACATGGCCATGTCCAAACTAATCTTTGGCAATGGGAACAGGAAACTAGGGGATGTGGAATGGGCCCCTCTCCCCCTCCTGAGCACCAGGATATATGGAATAGAGGAGACGCCCAAATCACACAGGCAAAGGGGACGAGATAGCTGGATTTTTTTCCTTCTGTTATGGGTAATATCATTTTTCCATCTCTCATCAAACTTCAGTATTTAGTATGAAGGGGTTGGGAAGAACTATCAAATGAATTTGGTGTATCTGGGTCCGTGGTTTAATAAGCCAGTGTGCCAAAATGAACTCAGCTTAAAGACGTTGAGGGAAACAAAGAAATGGGAACTAACTCCTGTCAATGATGAGAGTTCAGCTGTGCTCTGAGGGCTGAAGCACATCGGTGCTGTGACCCACAAAAGACCAGTTAACCTTCTTCATCTCAAATCTTCAGCTGTCTCTAGAAGAGAACTTCTATTTTAAGCTGAAGAGCCTTCTGCGAAATATCTGGCCATGGAGTTATCAAAAGGATTCAGAAAAAGGGATGCATTTTGTCTTATCTTAATAGTATGTACTGCTATCCTGAGGCTTGTTTGAAGCTGGTAAATAGAAATATGTACTTCCAAAAGAGATTTTGGTGCACATACCTATATGAGAAATGTGAAAATTTTAAATACTTCTGAAATGTAAAAATACAATTGATAACTTACCAAAGTATATCAAAGACAAGAAAGGTGATTGATATTCTTATCCTTTACTTTGAACTATGGTGCATGGCTGAGCCCATAACTTGTTGCTCTTCCAATTAATACAATAATAAAATCTTATAAATAATGAAAAACTTAGAATTCTTTACTTTCCCACCCACGTATGTGTAATGAATTATACAATTTTGGTTAATTGCTTGTCAATCCCACTAGACTAAGTTCTTATGATGGTGTCTGAATTTTTATGTAGGATGGGTTTGGACAGCAATCTCCCTGAGGGTGAGGAATGTGTGGAGGCCTTGAAGTTTTGTTTTTCCAGTACTAAAATAGCCATAAAAAATCATAAGAATGGTAGTGAGGTAGACACACGGGGCTGGTAGAGGTGATAGGGCCGGAAGCATGGCTCAAACCACTCCTTGGCTTATGGAGAGCTCCTTAAAACTCTGTCTATAGTTCAGCACCACCTCCCCAGCACCAAGCAGTGTGATTCTAAACGCTTGTAGAAGGATAGAATTACCAGAATCCATTGCTGTTTGCCAAAAGTAGAAACTGAGGAACTTGTCTCATGAAGTAATGAGTGCTTTTTGTTTGTTTTCCTAATTATAAATCTTTTAGGAAGAGGAATGACAGGATTTTTTTTTTCAACTTGAAAGGTCAATTGTGCAGAGACTCATGTATTCTGCCTTTCTGGCATAAATCTTCACGTAAATTTTTTGTGAAAAGGTACAAAGGAAATAAAATTTTCCAGTCCTTTTCATGTCTGAAAAGCTCTCTCTCTCCCTTACATTTGATGGGATCCCTCGGTATTGAATTTGAGTCAAAATTATCTCCTCTGTCAATCGGTGGGTATTGTTTTGCTAGCCTCTAGCATTTAGTGCAACTGATGTATAAAATGTTGGTCTAGGAAATTGTCTTCAGGCAAAGGAGCCACCCTAGAATTCAAATAAAGATCTTATGAGAGAGCCAGCCCTGATGACCTAGTGGTTCAAGTTTGGCATGCTCCACTTCATCAGCCTGGGTTCGGTTCCTGGGTGCAGAACCACACCACCCGTCTGTCAGTAGCCATGCTGTGGTAGCAGCTCACGTAGAAGAACTAGAAGGACTTACAACTAGAATATACAACTATGTACTGGGGCTTTGGGGAGGAAAAAAAAAAAAGAGAGAGGAAGATTGGCAACAGATGTTAGCTCAGGGCAAATCTTTCCAAGTAAAAATGCAAACAAACAAAAAAATTCAGGGGCAATAAAAATTAAAGATCAATAAATCTGATTAAAAAAAAAGATCTGTCGAGCTGATATAGCCAATGGAGACAATAGGCTGCAAGTTCAAAAGTCACAGGATAAGCAGAGGTGGTGGAGTTTAGCCATTATAGGGATCTACTCTGGCATCAGACAGACCTGGGTTTGAGCCCTAGCTCTCCTTACTTCTTATTTGCTGTGTTACCTTGGGAAATTACTTAACCTCTAATTAGTTTCCTCATGCATAAAATGTAGGAGATAATATCTGTATCATAATTGTTGGGTTAATTCAATGAGAGTGCTCATTAAGCCTTTAGAATGTAAAAAGCCCTCAGTAAACTTAAGCTATTATTCATTTTACTGTTATAATTAATAACAGTACTTATATAAGTGCCTTGATTAGAATTTATGAGGCAGCTCATTTATACAAGAAGCACATTTTAAAAAATTATTTAAAAAAGCATAAGAACTTTGAAATAAAAATTCAAATAGCATAAATGTGAATAAAGCCAAAATGAAAAGATTTTGTTGACCTACAACCTAACCTTACTTCCCAGAAGAAGCCACTGAGAAATGTTTTAAAATTCATTTTTATGTAAAATATCTCCCACTCATTAAGATGATTTATCAACTTGGAACAGTGTCAATTGACTCCATGCCATAAAAATTAGTGAATGTAGTCTATTTTCAAATTTTCTTTCTATCTCCATCCCATTAACCCCATTTGGGTTAATTATATTTTAGTTTTTCTGTTGATTACTTTTATAACTTTAAATTATGTACATCAGCCCTATTTCTTGGTCTGTCAACATTTAGAGGAAATCCTGGCTCCTCACTGTCAACATGAGAAAATTGGCACTCCTATCTCTCTTTGCAGTTGCCCTTCCTGCATAACCAACTCCAAACTGTGATCAGATATGTTGTTACTTTTATATTGTCAAGATGTATCATATTTATGTTCTGTTTGGTAATTTTATATTTATATCTTCCATGTTGGTCTGTAGATTGATTCTGAAAATTGAAAATCAATGGAGAGTTTTTATAATATTATGACTATGTAAATATTTTCTTTGCGGAATGAATAGTATGATTGGCCCTGTGGGGAAGATATAATCTGAATGTCACAAAACTTGTATTGTTCATAAAAGACTGTTCTAAGCACAAATGGATTTTAATTTTTTTCAACACTCTATCAATTCTTCAAAATCATGCTGCTGTTTGGTAGGAAGAGAGCCAAGATGGCGCCGTGAGTAGTCCTCTTTGTCTCTCGCCCTTCGAGTCTACAATTATTTGGACACTTATCGCTTGACAAAGGATATCCAGATAGCATCTCAGGACGTCTGAGACACCCACGCGACTATACATTGGAAGGCGGATGGACTTTCCTACGGGAGGATGTGGAAATAGCTGAAAACTCTCCGACCCCGACGGGCAGCCTAGTACCCGCAAGCGGCTTTCTTCCAACGGACGCCCCCAGAGGATCCACACACATCTAGGGCAGGAGCGAGAACACAACAGAGGAGCGACGGTGGAAACAGGTGACCAGAACCCTACCTAAACCCCCCGCAATTACTCCTAAACGCAGAGGGAAACTTTGGAGTTGCACACCTGAGCCCGCGGGGAGAGTCTCTCCCCGCCATTGGCGGGGAGACCCAGCCTGGTGCTCGGGGCGCCCGGAGGGTCCCAGAGAGAGACACGGAGGGCACGGAGGTCTCCCAGCTGCCGTTGCCCGCCCCATGGGGCTAGGGATTGCCGGAGATCTCGGAGAGGACCGGGGCTGGGGGAACTTTCAAAGGCCGGTTCTGCGACCCGGAGGGGAAGCGCCGGAGCTCCGCCCGGGCAGCAGACAAAACTCTCTGTCTGCCGTTAGCAGAGGGGCCACGCTGAGCACTCACGGCTCTGGGAGAGGCCCGGAGAGAAGCCCAGAGGGCGGGGCGATCCCCAGCTGCCATTGCCCGCCCCGTGGGGCTAGAGATTGCCAGAGATCTCGGAGAGGACCGGGGCGGGGGGAACTTTCAAAGGCCGGTTCTGTGACCCAGAGGGGAAGCGCCGGAGCTCCGCCAGGCAGCAGACAAAACTCTCTGTGTGCCGTTAGCAGAGGGGCCACGCCCAGCATTCAGGGCTCCTGGCAGAGGCCCGGAGAGAAGCCCAGAGGGCGGGGCGACCCCCAGCTGCCGTTGCCCGCCCCATGGGACTAGGGATTGCTGGAGATCTCGGAGAGGAGAGGACCGGGGCTGGGGGAACTTTCAAAGGCCGGTTCTGCGACCTGGAGGGGAAGCGCTGGAGCTACGCCCGGGCAGCAGACAAAACTCTCTGTGTGCCGTTAGCAGAGGGGCCACGCTGAGCATTCACGGCTCCGGGAGAGGCCCGGAGAGAATCCCAGAGGGCGGGGCGACCCCCAGCTGCCGTTGCCCACCCCGTGAGGCTAGGGATTGCCGGAGATCTCGGAGAGGACTGGGGCTGGAGAGAGTTCCAGAGACCCAGCTTAGTAGCCTAGGGGGAAACCCTACAGGCTCACAGCAGCCTTAGGGAAAGCCTCTGCACAGCACCAGTAGAAGGCACCCAGCCACCAGCCACAAGGCTGGAAGGCCCCAGGGCAAAAGCAGCATAGCTAGGTGTACTAACCACAGACTGTAGAAGATGCCAATAGCTCTCCTGTGACCCATAGAGGACAAGTGAGATTTGGTGGGTGCCGACAGCAACAGAGCGACAAATATAAGTGATCCCACCCCTGGCCGCTGGAAAAGCCCATAACACCGTTGCAGACCCCAAGGAGAGAGCGCATCTAGGTGGGCAACAACAGTAGGCACCTGCAGCCTGAAGCCCCCCTGTGACGGCCCCCATGGCAGAGGAGGGAATCCAAAGGGCCACTGTGGCTACGAAGAGGGGCCCAGGCCCAGTTAGCAACTACGGACAGGGTTTCTGGTTGGTGAAGTATAAACAGCTGCTCCCCCCACCGCAGCAGCTGAAACAAGTGAAAGGAGCAACTAAACTCTATCTCCATGCGGAGGCACAAATCAACAACATCAAGCAATATGAAAAAATACATTAAATCTCCAGAACAGAAAGAAAGTAACAAATACACAGAAAACAATCCCAAAGAAAATGAGATATATAACCTAAATGATGATGACTTCAAAACAGCCATCATTAAGATTCTCAATGAGTTAAGAGAGAATTCTGACCGACAACTCAACGAGTTCAGGGGCTATGTCACAAAAGAGTTTGATACGATAAAGAAGAACCAAACAGAAATATTGGAAATGAAGAACACAATAGAGGAGATTAAGAAAAATCGAGATGCTCTGAACAGTAGGGCCGATAATATGGAGGAAAGAATTAGCAATTTGGAGGATGGCAATATAGAATTGTTGCAGGCAGAGGAGGAGAGAGAAGCAAGACTTAACAGAAATGAAGAAACTCTCCGAGAATTATCAGACACAATTAGGAGATGCAACATAAGGATTATAGGTATACCAGAGGGAGAAGAGAAGGAGAAAGGGGCAGAAAACCTATTCAAAGAAATAATGGCTGAGAACTTCCCAAATCTGGTGAGGGAGATGGATCTTCAGGTGACAGAAGCCAATAGATCTCCAAACTTTATCAATGCAAGAAGACCAACTCCACGGCATATAGTAGTGAAGCTAGCAAAAGTCAATGACAAGGAGAAAATATTAAGGACAGCCAGGCAAAAGAAACTAACCTACAAAGGAACCCCCATCAGGCTATCAGCAGATTTCTCAGCAGAAACTTTACAGGCTAGAAGAGAGTGGAATGATATATTCAAAAATCTGAAGGACAAAAATCTACAGCCGAGAATTCTCTACCCAGCGAAAATATCCTTCAAATACGATGGAGAAATAAAAACTTTCCCAGATAAACAAAAATTAAGGGAGTTCATTGCCACAAAACCTCCTCTTCAGGAAATCCTCAGGAAAACCCTCATTCCTGAAAAATCCAAAAAAGGAAAGGGGCTACAAAACCAAGAGCAGAGGAGATAAGTAGAAGGACAACAACAGAGAGTAGCAGCTCTACATCAGAACAGATTAAACCATGGGACGAGAAACAAAGGAAACTGAAGAAAACCGGAAAACAAGACACAAAATGGTAGTGGTAGGCCCCCACGTCTCAATAATCACTCTAAATGTAAATGGATTGAACTCCCCAATCAAAAGACACAGAGTGGCAGGATGGATCAAAGAACAAGATCCAACAATATGCTGCCTCCAGGAAACACACCTCAGCCCCAAAGACAAACACAGACTCAGAGTGAAGGGATGGAGAACAATACTCCAAGCTAATAATGAACAAAAGAAAGCAGGTGTCGCTATACTAATATCAGACAAGGTAGATTTCAAAGCAAAACAGATAAAGAAAGATAAAGAGGGACAGTATATAATGATAAAATGGACTCTCCACCAAGAAGACATAACACTTATAAATATATACGCACCCAACACAGGAGCACCAAAATTTGTAAAGCAACTCTTAATAGAACTAAAAGAAGACATCAACAACAATACAATAATAGTAGGGGACCTCAACACACCATTAACACCAATGGACAGAACATCCAGACAGAAAATCAACAAGGAAATAATAGAATTAAATGAAAAATTAGACCAGATGGACTTAATAGATATATATAGAACACTTCATCCAAAAACAGCAGGTTACACATTCTTCTCAAGTGCACATGGAACATTCTCAAGGATTGACCATATTTTGGGAACCAAAGCAAACATCAATAAATACAAGAGAGTTGAAATAATATCAAGCATCTTTTCTGATCATAACGCTATTAAACTAGAAATCAACTACAAGAAAAAAGCAGAGAAAGGTGCAAAAATGTGGAGACTAAACAACACGCTTCTGAACAAACAATGGATTATTGAAGAAATTAAAGAAGAAATCAAATATTATCTGGAGACAAATGAAAATGAGAACACAACATACCAAATCATTTGGGATGCAGCAAAAGCAGTCCTAAGAGGGAAATTCATCGCAATACAGGCTCACCTCACTAAACAAGAAAAAGCTCACGTAAGCAACCTCAAACGACACCTAACAGAACTAGAAAAAGAAGAACAAACAAAGCCCAGAGTCAGTAGAAGGAGGGAAATAATAAAAATAAGAGCAGAAATAAACGATATTGAAACAAAAAAGACAATAGAAAGGATCAATGAAACGAAGAGTTGGTTCTTTGAAAGAATTAACAAAATTGACAAACCCCTAGCCAGACTCACCAAGAAAAGAAGAGAGAAATCGCAAATTAATAAAATCAGGAATGACAGAGGAGAAATCACAACAGATACCAATGAAATACAAGAGATCATAAGAGAATACTATGAAAAACTATATGCCAACAAATTGAACAACCTGGAAGAAATGGACAAATTCCTAGACTCCTACAATCTCCCCAAACTGAATCAGGAAGAAATGGAGAATCTGAATAGACCAATCACAAGTAAGGAAATAGAAACGGTAATCAAAAACCTCCCCAAAAACAAGAGTCCAGGACCAGACGGCTTCTCTGGAGAATTCTACCAAACATTCAAAGAAGACTTAATACCTATTCTCCTCAAACTGTTCCAGAAAATTGAGAAAGATGGAGAACTCCCTAACACATTCTATGAAGCCAACATCACTCTGATCCCCAAACCTGACAAGGACAACACAAAGAAGGAGAACTACAGGCCGATATCACTGATGAACATAGATGCAAAAATCCTCAACAAAATTTTGGCAAACCGATTACAGCAATACATCAAAAAGATTATACACCATGATCAAGTGGGATTTATACCAGGGACACAGGGATGGTTCAACATCCGCAAGTCAATCAACGTGATACACTACATCAACAAAATGAAAAACAAAAACCACATGATCATCTCAATAGATGCAGAGAAAGCATTCGACAAGATCCAACACCCATTTATGATAAAAACCCTCAGTAAAATGGGTATAGAAGGAAAGTACCTCAACATAATAAAGGCCATATATGATAGACCCACAGCCAACATCATACTCAATGGACAAAAGCTGAAAGCCATCCCTCTGAGGACAGGAACAAGACAAGGGTGCCCACTTTCACCACTCCTATTCAACATAGTACTGGAGGTGCTGGCCAGAGCAATTCGGCAGGAAAAAGAAATAAAAGGAATCCAAATAGGTAACGAAGAAGTAAAACTCTCGTTGTTTGCAGACGACATGATCTTATACATAGAAAACCCCAAAGAATCCACAGAAAAACTATTAGAAATAATCAACAACTACAGCAAAGTAGCAGGGTATAAAATTAACGTGCATAAATCAGTAGCATTTCTATACACTAACAATAAACTAACAGAAAAAGAACTCAAGAACTCTATCCCATTCACAATCGCAACGAAAAGAATAAAATACCTTGGGATAAACTTAACCAAGGAAGTGAAGGATCTATACAATGAAAACTACAAGACTTTCTTGAAAGAAATAGGCGATGACATAAAGAGATGGAAAAACATTCCTTGTACATGGATTGGAAGAATAAACATAGTTAAAATGTCCATACTACCTAAAGCAATATACAGATTCAATGCTATCCCAATCAGAATCCCAAGAACATTCTTCACAGAAATTGAACAAACAATCCTAAAATTCATATGGGGGAACAAAAGACCGCGAATTGCTAAAGCAATCCTGAGCAAGAAAAACAAAGCCGGCGGAATCACAATCCCCGATTTCAAAACATACTACAAAGCTACAGTGATCAAAACAGCATGGTACTGGTACAAAAACAGGTGCACAGATCAATGGAACAGAATTGAAAGCCCAGAGATAAAACCACACATCTATGGACAGCTAATCTTCGACAAAGGAGCAGAGGGCCTACAATGGAGAAAAGAAAGTCTCTTCAACAAATGGTGCTGGGAAAACTGGACAGCCACATGCAAAAGATTGAAAATTGACCATTCTTTTTCACCACACACCAAAATAAACTCAAAATGGATCAAAGACCTAAAGATTAGGCCTGAGACAATAAGTCTTTTGGAAGAGAATATAGGCAGTACACTCTTTGACATCAGTTTCAAAAGAATCTTTTCGGACACTGTAACTCCTCAGTTGAGGGAAACAATAGAAAGAATAAACAAATGGGACTTCATCAGACTAAAGAGCTTCTTCAAGGCAAGGGAAAACAGAATTGAAACAAAAAAACAGCTCACTAATTGGGAAAAAATATTTACAAGCCACTTATCCGACAAAGGGTTAATCTCCATAATATACAAAGAACTCACACTGCTTAAAAACAAAAAAACAAACAACCCGATCAAAAAATGGGCAGAGGACATGAACAGACATTTCTCAAAAGAAGATATGAATATGGCCAATAGACACATGAAAAGATGTTCATCATCGCTAATCATCAGGGAAATGCAAATCAAAACTACACTAAGATATCACCTTACCCCCGTTAGATTGGCAAAAACATCCAAAACCAAGAACGACAAATGTTGGAGAGGTTGTGGAGAAAGAGGAACCCTCATACACTGTTGGTGGGAATGCAAACTGGTACAGCCACTATGGAAAACAGTATGGAGATTTCTCAAAAAGTTAAAAATAGAAATACCCTATGACCCAGCCATCCCATTACTGGGTATCTATCCTAAGAACCTGATATCAGAAATCTCAAGAGTCCGTTGCACCCCTATGTTCATCGCAGCATTATTTACAATAGCCAAGACGTGGAACCAGCCTACATGCCCAGAAACTGATGATTGGATAAAGAAGATGTGGTATATATACACAATGGAATACTACTCAGCCATAAAAAAAGACGAAATTGGCCCATTCGCAACAACGTGGATGGACCTCGAGGGCATTATGTTAAGCGAAATAAGTCAGTCAGAGAAAGACGATCTCTATATGACTCCACTCATAGGTGGAAATTAGTATATTGAGAAGGAGATCTGATCGGTGGTTACCAGGGAAAAGGGGGGGTGGGGGGAGGGTACGGAGGGGGAAGTGGTGTACCCACAACATGACTAACAAAAATGTACAAATGAAATCTCACAAGCTTGTAATCTATCATAACATTAATAAAAAAAAAAATTAAAAAAAAAATCATGCTGCTGTTTCTTTGAACCACATTTTCTTCTATATCTGTTTGTTTCTCTTCACACTTCTAATTGTTTTTCTTTTTTCTTTTTTATATAAGAAAAGCATCATATCTTAAGATTGTCCAGCTGCTTAATCATAATATTTCTTCAATGTGGATTAACCATCCTAGGCACAGGGATACCATTTTAGGGCACAGGGGAAATAACCATTCTCAGTTTCTTTGTGTCTGAAAATGTATCTATCTTACCATATTTGATAGGATTCCTGGGTATTGAATTTAAAATTCAAAATTATTTCCTCTGAATTTGAGGCCATTTTTTGGCTATCTTCTAGCATTTACTGTAACTGATGAAAAATCCGATGCCATTCTGTTTCTCATGCTTATGTAAGAAACCTTTTTGTTGGTTTGCTTCATCCTCAGGAAGGACTTTTGGAACCTTCTCTTTATTTTTGGGGCTCTTACGTTTCACAAAGATTTGTTCATGTCTTCTGCTTGGCTCTCATTGGGATCTCAGGTTTGAAATATGAAGACTCATGTTTTTCTTCGGCTCTGGGAGATTTTCTTTAATCATTTGTTTTACTATTTTGTCTCTATTTCTTTTTTTGTCCTGACTTTCTGGAACTTTTATTAAATAAAGGTGTATTCTTGAGGATTTATCTTCTATGTACCAACTTTTCTCTCATATTTTCTTTTTTTGTGTTGATTGTATGTTATGTGTGATCTTTTTATATTTATCCATCATATTTTTAGTTTCCAAGAACAATTTCTTTTCTATTTCCTTATTTTTTGGTGTGGGAGGAAGTTGTAAGGTCGTCTCAAGTGTCCCTGGGAATACTGAGTCGCTTTCTTTTGTATCGGGTCAGTTGTTTGCTTTGCTCATCTTGGTCCTTCTCTTTTGAATTGTTGCTGTTCCTCAGATACTGTTAATGCTTGATTGTCTGCTCAGATGTATAAATAAAGAACAAGGTTGATAATATAGGTAGCTGATGGAGGTTTTCTTTGTGTCATTATGGTAATTTTTAAAAAATCCTTTTTTAATTGAAAAATTAATGCGCAGCAAGACTAAAAATTAAAAGCAAAAAAGAGTACACGTCATAAGCCATCAAAATCTCAGAAACTCTTCCACCTTTTAACTACTGTTAGTAGTTCCTACAACTAAGTCTCTAAGTAGATATAGGAATATCTATATCTGTTTATATTTTCTACTTTTTAAAAAAAATGGTGATGAGCTATATATGTTGTTCTTCACTTTGCTTTTAAAAAAGTAATTTATTTTGCAGAGTATTTTGCATGTGGACATATTCTTTTTCACGGGTGCAGAGTTTTACGTTGAATGGATGTGCTAGAATTTATTGAACCTTTCTTCTATTGACAGGCAGTTAGATTCAATTTGACCTTCTGTATTACAAACGTTACTGCACCAAATATCCTTGTACAGACTTCCTGGTGGTTATTTGTAAGTATTTTTGAAAGAGAAATTTCTGGGTTACAGAGTATGTGTATTTGAAGCATGGATTTAAAAAGATCCTGTTAAGTTAGCTAATTTCATGTGTATGTAATAGGTGTTCTTTGTACAGTCCAAAGTTACCAAGGTCCAAAGGTACAAAAGGATATGATAAAAACTAATCTCTTTCAACCCCTCCTTGTCTTCCCTGTGCCACCTCCCTCAGTCTCAACTTCTCTTATCACACATGAGTGATTGAGTGTGTGTGTGTGTATGTTTCTTCTTAAGCAAATTCCTAGAAATGAGATAGCTGAGGCATTTGGGAGACATTTCATTTTAAAAGTGAGTCAAATCTTTTTCCATGAAAAATATTATTTGACTACTTTTAAAGGGAGCCAGTTGAGCCCTGCCAGCAGTGTGCCAGGAGACAGGCCCTGAGAGTTCATCCCACGCCTCCTTCACTCACTTCAGCTGTTCCCAACCCCACATTCTATCTGGATGCCAAGGGTTTCTCCAGGGGCACACATTTATCTTCACCAGTATTAGAACAAAGT
The DNA here is from genome assembly GCF_037783145.1 of Equus przewalskii. Classification (NCBI taxonomy): domain Eukaryota; kingdom Metazoa; phylum Chordata; class Mammalia; order Perissodactyla; family Equidae; genus Equus; species Equus przewalskii. Next base: position 54,667,441 of record NC_091839.1, on the reverse strand, counting down.
AGATTCTTATAGTTTTATATCATCTCTACTCCTGCCTTCTAGTGTTGGACTCCATGGCAAATGACAATAAGAAAGAAATGATACTTGGCTCTTTTGGTCTCTCTTCAGCACTATAGAAAGTAAATGGTGCAATTAGATTTTTGCATGACAACATAAAGAGACCAGTGTTTAACGACGGACAGCTTTCTGTGCAGAACAATGTAATTGCTGAAATGCTGTTTGTCTTCCTACCTTTTCATTATTATCATTTTTGTTCAATTCCAGTGCCTTTTACATCTTTCATTTGTCCATCTGTGGACAGTCTTGGTTGGGTATATGAGGTTTCTAATGACACTGATCTACAGAGAGGCATATACCCCTTATTACAGCTTTAAAAGAGTCAGAACAGTATCAAGAAAGTATAGCTTTGGCATTTAAATTCTCAAAGATAGATAGTTTACTAATTTTCATTGTGAGTTTTGGTGAACAATGAGATTTACATTAGTAAATAAAGGAAAGCTGGGTAGTAGAATGTTAATGAGATTTTAAAATCAGGAGATGTGGGGTTGCGAACCGTCTGTGCCTCCTATAAACTGTGTGACCTTGGGAAAATCAAAATAATATTCTGAGTGTCTCTTTTCTCATCTGTAAGTGTTCACAGGATTGTTATGTGGATTAAAGAGATAATATAAGCAAAGCACTTTGCTGAGTGCTATCAAGTGTTATGTAAAATTATAATCATAATGTTAAAGTGAGAAATGGACAGGAATTATTAAAATCAACAAGAATAATTTTCATTACAATTTCCAACATTGCACATTATGCTGGAGTGTTAGCTTCAGAAATGTTGTTTTTGTAGTTCGATAAATGGAAAATATGAAAGGCCATACTCTTTTTTGGATGGGGCATCTCAGTGATTCAGATTCTTCTTGACTTTAATGAATGTTCCAAGCAGCCCTTTGGGACCAGAACCCAGGGTGGGAATATGGGTGTAGTGGGAGACATGACCAGAAGGACTAATAAAGCCAGATTGGGAAGAGCCTGGAATGCCAGCCTCAAGGAGAATGGATCTTAGTTGTTGGGTATTGGAGATCTGTGGGGCTGTCACTTTCAAAGGGTGATGTGGAATATAGAAAGATGCCAATAGGCATGACAAGAGGATGAAAAGGTCTTCAGTGGCAAAGGATCCAGAAGCATACCCATTTGGAAGTAACTACGTAAAGCAGGAGACTGTTTGGCATGTTCCGAAGTGGAGGTGTGGGTCTCCCAAACTTCCTAGCGGGAATTCTGCTGCTGCTGAATCTACTTCTGTGAGTGAGGATTTGGCCAGGAGCAAGAGCTCATCTTTGCATTCTTGGGGGATACTGTAGCCTCCTGGCCACCTGCCTGAGGGAGACTCTGGCTTGGGTCTGCCTGTTTACCACGTGCAAGAACAAGCTCAGCACGTCTGTGAGTCCTTACTCAAGAGACTGGGTGGTGGAGTGACACAGCTCAGCAGACCCAGGCTGTAGGTCTGTCTGAGTCTATTCCAGGAAGGGTGCAACAAGGGTTTGTAAGAAGGAGGAAACACAGTCATAGAGCATAAAGAACTGATTGAAGAAGAGGCTGGGAGCAGGGAGAGCATTGAGGACTGTTGCCGTAGGCCAAGCATGAAGTAGCAATGTCTTAAGTAGGAAGGTGTAGTGGAATGGGGAGGCACAGCCAGATGGCAGAAATAGCATGAGAGAAGAATCAATATTAGATGTAAAAGAAAAGTCAGAGGGAGGATTCAAGGATTGTGTCAAGATTTCATACTCCAATGGGTGGAAGGACAGAAACATCGTAATGGAAAATTGGGAGGAGGAGAAGATTTGGGTAGTAGGGAGAAGAAAAGTGGTAATGTCACCAGGCAGTTGGAAATGCAGAAGTAAAGTTTATAAGAGTGTTCAGAATTGGAGAGATAGAGAACAGATTTGGAAGATTTCCATTTATAAGTCCAAGGAAAAACTCTGGTGTAACAGAAGATTGCACAAATTATACTCCAACAAAACAGACATTTACTTTCACAGAAAAGTTTATTCAGATTATACAAGATCTAACCTGAGAGAGCATGTGTAGCAACCTGTGCTGGCTCAGCCAGTTCCATCGCCTTCCTTTAGACCCATGCTGTAGGGCACGCCTTAGCACTCAGCAGTCCTTGTTGAGTGAATATGTGGAGCTGCACTGGTTGGCAGACCCGGGAAGCAGCAATTTGCACTAGGTGAAACCCATCAATTTTGGGAAGTCACCCACTTACTTAGTCACCATGTATACCAGTGGCGCTCAACTTTGCTGCACATTAGAATCACCTGAGGAGCTTTTAAAGAATTCTGAGGCCAGGTTACAACCCAGGCCAGTTAAATGTCCCCACCTTAATGAGTATAGCATCCAAGGTGATTCAGCGTGCGTCTAAGAATCAAAAACACTGCCCAAAATCCCCCTTTGCATCAGAAGCGCGGTTGATGCTTACCTTAAATGATATTGTCCTCTAGAAAACTGCCCTTGTGGAATTTGTTGTCCGGGCATTCTCTCCATGTGAACCTACCTGCACTATGCTATGAGGTAGTATAGCAGGGTGCAGGAGGTGAGGAGGAGGAAGAGGGACTGGACAAGGACCGGAGAGGCAAAAACAGAACTAGGAAAACACCATGTAATGGACACCAAGAGAAGGGATTTCCAGGAGAGCGAGTCAGTCATCAGCATCAGTCACTGATGTCAAATGTGGTGGCAATTTAGGGATGGTGATGACTGAGAAGAAGCCAGAGAGTGTTGCATTGCGTTTCAGTAGAGTGATGTGGTTGGAAGCCAGACTGCAAAACAGGGAAGGAGTAGGACCCCGAGGACATGAAGGCAGCAAGTGTAGACAGAGGCAGTGGACTGACTGCTCACGTGCCTCACACATGTGCTTTGATGGACCTATACATGGTTGTTCTCCATAGCGTTCAAAGAATAAAAAGAAAAAGTTTTCAACATTTAAAAATTGGGAGGTTTTATATAAAATATAATTTTTGATTTCTCTTGAGAAAACTGGGAGATCTGACAACACTGGGCTTTCACTCCCTCTTGGCAACAATTGGTGGGCCACCTTAGAAGTAACATACTTTCTCCTGGTTCACCACACAGTCCCTGTCCCCGAGGGTCATCCTTTCCACCAAGCTCATTTCTCTCACTGGCATGACCTCCGTGGCTTCTGAAAGGTGAGTGAATTTGGAACTTGGATTTGTTGCTAGTGTCTGTTAGGTAGTTGTCAGAGAAAGGGAAAGGAGGAGCTCTGAGCACCGTTGTAGAAGAGGGAGAAGTGTCTGTTGACGCTGTTGTGGGGGACAGGGAATTGGAGCAGATAGAGGGGAAGGTGGAATAAAGGGGAAGCCTCTGGTGGTAGTCTGGAATGGGAAGGACACAGAAGTGGGGAGGGAAAGGAGGATGCGTGAAGATAGAGATTTGGGGTAGGAGGGGAAGGAAGATGAGAGGCTATTACACTCAGCATGGAGCTCATCAAAGGTGGAGGACACAGCACTGGGGTCTGAGCAATATGGAAGAGATTTGGAATAATCATAATAGGAACTAATGAAAACAAACTTAAACTCTGGGGGAGGGGGAGGTGGGGGTGGGAAACTGGCCCTGAAAAGTACTGAGTACATAGGATTTCTGAAGACTTAATTAGAAACAACTTTTCTTTATTTATTTGGAGACAATAGTTTTAAAATAGAAAATTATATTTTGTAGCATTTGGAGTCATCTTATGTTATTTTAAAACCCATCTTTTGGGTTTTAAAGATGATATGATATCAAGGGTATTAAGGAATAAGTCCCAATTAAACTATTAGCAGCATAATAAAGCTTAACTACTTTTATAATGTTTACATTTTATGGTAACTCGATTGTCTGTTGCAAAGTGTTCTGTTCCGTTATTTTTTCAATGGTACAGGCATTTTTATCAAATCATGTAAAAGAATGGTTTAAAAGTACTTCTGCCAAAATATTCAAATATCGTAGTTCGACACTAATATTTCTGTCTGACTGAACCCTCTCAGATAACGTAAAAGCAGTTTGTTTTTATTGAATGGAACAAATGTTTGTTTCTTAGGGAAATTTTTTTGTTAGTCGGGTCTGTTTGTTTTTAGAGACGGAAGGCATTATATAAGCTGAAATGGTGTTGCATCAAAATTATCCTTCATCACTTTGTTTTACACCACTTATTTTTAATTGATGCTGGCAGCTCCTAGGTTGCTCATGGATAAACTTGTTTTGCTGATTTAAGTATTTGGAGATTGTTGCATGGAATCTGGAGAGCATTACAAATCCTGAGACTGTATTCAAGGAGGCTATGGCTTGTAGAAAAACAGGAGGGTAAAAAATCTTGTTTTATTGAAGACTTTATGAGTTATGGAGAAAATTAATTTTCGTAGTAAGAGTTTACATAGCTATCCTTTTTTTTTTTTACTCCTCAGAATCGTGTTACATAACTGTTTGTACCATTTAATTTTCTTCACGAGGAGGGAAAATTTTCTGTGATTTATAAGGCAGTTTCATAAATAGTTAACTAAATTATAGAATTTGAGGGATGTTGGGTGTTGGCGTTGGAAGGGAAAAATTAGTCCATTCCTTTTCCCCTCTGAGTTCTGGACCAACTGAGAAATAGACACAAGAAATGGACACTGAGAATAAAACACAGAAATAAGCATAGCAATTTTATTATGGATAAAACTGGAGAATGTGGCTAGGATGTGGGGCCAAGATGGGCTTCCTACTCTTCCCGCCACCCACCCCCTCCACAAGTTTAGCTGATGGACCTTCGTGGGGGACAGGTTGGGCCTGCAGAGTGATATTTCCCTTGCCATCTTCTTGAAGGACTATGGCCCACCTCACACCCATTGGGCTCAGAGAACCTGGGTGAGAGGCTACTCATGTATAGCAGCCTTGAACTTATTGACCCACTGAACAGTGCAAAGTAGACTAATGGATGTCAGGCTCTTAGCACAAAGCACAGAAAAATTGCTCTTCTAACTATAAGCCAGTGTGTAGGATCCAGATTGCTATAGTTTCCACAGCTAGAGCGGTTCTTGTTTTGTGAGCCAGCAAGAACATGAGGACATGAAAGGATGGTTCCACTTACACTAGGAGACTCCACTCCCATGTACCTCCAGTTAAGTGCCACACTGCACAACGTTTTACAATTAGGGATTATCTCTCTGGCTAACTATCTCTTCTTTTATTCCTGTGATACCTTTAAAATGAATTTGAAAGAGGGAGAAGGCCAGTCCTATGTAACAGTCATGGGAAGCACCATACTGTGGGTCAGGTGGCTTTTTCACATGTTGGAAGAGGATAATGTAGCAGAAGACATGGAACTGTTTGAACTTTTCTTCTCTTACTTCCTCCTGTTCTTTTCTGCTTCCCTTTCTGGCTGTCAGGTGAGGCGAGGCAGGTAGCAAATCCACTACCCTCTGTGCCCCTCGCCCAAGCCCAAAGCTCCTTTCTGTGCTGGAGGAACTGGGTCATGGTATAGTGAGGCTTTTCCTCTTGCCCTGATTGAATAGTTGCCCATGATTTTAAAAAAAAAGACAAAAATGCATTTTTACCTGTGAAAAAAATATAATTTTGTAAATTTATCTGTTGCCAAAATTTTAATTGACAAAACATGATTTGGTGGCTACACAAAGCGCTCATGAACGAAGACCAGTCAAGCTCAGACTTAGGCTGTCTCTCACCTGGTCTCCTGGCCTCCAGTCTTGCCTCCTCTAATTCCTCTTCACCAGGAAAAGCTCCTGAATTATATGGCAAAGCAAGAGAAGGCTAATTACAATGTTCATAGTGGTTACCTTGGGGTGGGTGGGTGAGAATGGTCAGGGCTGGAATTGGGAAAGGTCTCACGGTGCCGTCAAAGGCACTGGTAGATACTTTTAAATTGAGCGGTAAGTACATGCATATTCATTTTTATTGGTATTTTCCCTACCTTTCACAAATATTATTTATATCAATATTTCATCATTTGAAATTATAAAACTAATTTAAAAAAGAATCCAGATCACCTTTCTTCTTGGCTCTCTGAAGCATCTGTTCATCAGCTTCTAGGAGTATGTGTTTAAGAACTCCATCCATGCTTAGCATACAGGCTGTATTAGTCAATACTCTGGTTGCAAGTGACAGAAATCCAATTCAAATTATTTAAGCCCCTCTCCCTTCAAAAAGGAAAAAGAATTTCTTGACTTATGTAACAAAGAAAGACAGGCTGCCCTTAACTTTGGTCTGGCCATACCCAGGAGCTCAAACTATAGTGTGGGTTCTCAGCTATGCTTCTCTTTGCATTTTGGCTTCGGTTTCTCTTACTACAAATGACTTCATCTACCTGGCCAGGGAAGATAGTCAAAGGCAACTCCAGCTTGCGTTGCCCTTCTAACTCAGAATCTCAGAAGAAAATAAGCATCTTTCCTGATAGCCAGGGCTGGCTACATAATTTGTGGGGCCTGGTGTTCAAAAATCAGGAAAAAAGTGTCATTAAAGGTATTAAAATATAGAGTGTTTTCCTTTCTTCTGTATTTTCTCTTTTGACTTGTCATGATTTTTAAAATTTCTTATCTAATGTCTTTCTAGGTAAGGAAAAACTAAAATTTTAAATTTTGAGCATGAATCTTACCATTTATCTTTATACTGTGCAATGCCAGTTTTCAATGCAAATAAAAGAGCATTTCACTCATACATGAAAGCACCAAAATTGCACAATTTATATTTCATACATGCATATGTATTTCATTCTTACTAGACCTGGGGAAATGTACGAAACGAACCAAACTGTTTTTATTTCCTTGTCGATACACTCACATTCTACCAATGCTCTTCAGCTTACTGATGGGTAAGGAAGAACTGAAAGAAAAGGAAGTTTGGGTTGCCCTATCTTTCCTTTCCCTCCATGTCGTCATTTTCAGTGAGTTTGTCTAGTAAAGGGAAGTAACACAAATAAGAAAGGATGTGATGAAGTTATTTGGTCTTGTTTCTTAAAATGCCATTGCCTTCTCTCTGCATTGGAAACCAGTTCTTGTTCAAATGCGGGGGAGCTGTCAGCACCCTTATTTATTCAGTTTTAAGTGTGACATACTTAGGACCTTGTACTCATGTTGAACCTCACAGAACTGCCACACATTATGGGTCCACTGGAATGCTGTGCTCCTGGGGCATCGTAAATGCTATCCTGCAGATGGAGAGTGTATTTCCTCTGCTCACGTGCATGCCCCATTGTCCCATTGGACTTCACTTACAAAACACAAGTTCAAAGATAAAATTATTAAGAATTTCAAAATGACAACAGCAGAGCCTTGAACCAAGCACAGGACCCTTCTGAGCACAGGGCCTTTGTGACTGAATAGGTCACATACAGGAAGCTGAACCTGCTGAGAGCTCTGATGAGAATTCTGATTGGCCCAGTTTGGATCATGCATCTATCCTTCAACCTGTCATTCAGTCCAGTGTTTAGAGCACTCCAACTGGCCAGGCCTGGCTCACTTGTCCACAGTTGAGGCCCAAAGCAGAGTGTTGTCAGCCTCCCCAACTAGGAAGAGTAGGGAAGCACTTCCACAAAAGACGCAGCAGTCCAGGCAGACGACATATGTTTTCTGTAAGGGGCTTTGCATCTGTCTTCTTCACTTTCATCTCCTGCCAGTGTTTTAATCCTCAAACGCCCTACACTATAGGGACCTTTTTATCGTTCCTAGAATATACCAAATTCTTGCGTGACTGTGCTTTTGCATACACTCTTCCTCCTTCTTGGAACACATTTCCCCTTCTTCTGGAAAACTTTTACGAATTCTTCAACACTCAGTTCAAATTCACTTTGTCTCTGGGGTCTGCTCGGACTTCCTCAGGTGGAATAGGTGCTCAGACCTTACACATTTACAGTTCTTTATCTGTTTTTGAGTCAAGGCACTATTGCTTCTATTCCAAAGTATTTGTTTTCTTGTCAGCTTCCCCCACTACCCTCTAGGCTCCTTCAGAGCAAGGACTACTTTATCCTTTTTTTCTCAGTGCTCAGTGTAAGGCAAATACCTGTCACATAGTAGGTCCTGGATAAGTGTCTGTTGAATAAAACACAGTGAAAAGCTCATGTCATAAAATAGTGTTTTCAAGCTCCCTTCTCTAATATTAATCTTGTACCACAAAAGGATGCTTTCATAAATGAATCCCATATTTGGGATGTCATTGGGGGCATCAGAAAATTTTCAGATTCTTCATTCTCAAGCACTGGGCTATTTTCTGAGTAAACTGAAGCATCTCTTGGTTAAAACTCTCAGAAGAAATCAAATAAATGCAAAACTCAGAGAAGTAACATTTTGAATTCAGATAAATTTTCAAGAGTCTACTTCCTGTGATCAAGCACACTGTCTAGGGGTCAGTCCTTGGGTACTGTCTGTGGACAGGCAGTGGACAGCGTTTCCCACCTTGCCCACGTGGCGGATCAGCCCGTCCTCCGAGGGCTCAGGAGCTACATGTGTCACAAATATGAGACTGGTCATATATCACCTTTTGTCCTGATATTCAATCCCACATAATTATCCTCTTTGTAGCCACTCTGTCCAGGGGCTGCGGGAAAACAAATGATGTGATCCTGTGCTTGCCTTGAGAGCCCCTTTCCAGCTCTGCATATTGGGAAGCTCCATTCCAGTACATGTCAAGATGAAAGGACTGCTGCTCAAAATTCTGCCTTTGGAAAACTTGCTCCAGGGAAGGAGCAGCCATTGGAGCAACGTAGGCAATTTCCTCGTGCTGGAAACAGGGCTAAGCTGAGAGTCTGGACTGTCCTCTGAAACTGAATGTATGCAATTATTGTGATCCAACAAGAAGGATAAAAAATGGAACTAAAGTAGACAAGATAAAAGTGACAACAAACAAAATTACGTAAAATTAAATAAAAAATCAATCAGTTGTCCTTAAGTTAATGGTATGAACATGTGTATTAGTCTAAAGAGTAAGAAACAACAGAAAGAAATACTGTGATAATTCAGAATTGTGAGAGGAAATCTTTATTGTCACATCCTTGTTGTGCTTAGCAAAATCTTCATCCGCTTCTTTCAACCATACTTTAGGGTTAATCTTTAAATCTTGATTCTTCTCCAAGGAAATGAAACATACAGATCATTTTATACGTTTTTACTTAAAATATTGTTTCTCTGGATAAATCACACTGCTAGCCATTATTTGCAGTTTGACATAGTATTAAAGTACAGAAATAGCTCCATGTTTTGAACTTATTTTCTGTTGCTCCATAATGATAAAAACGAACCGATAAAAGAAACCCTTAAATATAACCCAAAATGGAGTTTGTAATTAAGAGACTGCTGGAATTTTAAAAACATACAAAAATTGTGGGTCTGCTTCCATATTTCTCATCCTGAATACTTTTTTGCCAGTTTATTGATTCACAAAACGTTCACTATCTATCATACCTATAAAAGAACTGTAAACTATGATTAATGCACCTTGTAAACATTCTATTTGATTGGTCAGGATGCTGTTTCATCATGAAAAAATTAATCACTTAAATCAATAATGAATTGAGATATATGGTTAGGATATTTTAAAACCCTCTGTCTTTAATCATTATTTGGTGATTTTTCTAATTCTGAAAGAAGATGAATGTCATTATCAGCTAATGACATCTGATTCAGAGCATCTTGTGACTAACAGCCCCCAAGGAGAGAAAGTCCACTAATGGAGGTTGTTGTAAAGGGTAAAGGAAAGAATATGACAAAAAAAATTAGAAGTGCCCGAAAAAATAGGCTGTAAATTGATAATAATGAATGTGAAGTATTCCTCTTACATGGCAACAATAATCTATCACCTCCCACACCCTTCTCAGATGAAAAAATATAATTGGCCTTGAAGATAACATCTGCTAAATGTAGTGTCAGAATAACAGGTGGTTAGAAATGTGTTAAATAGCACATTAATTAAATTGATACTCATGCATTTTCAAAGCTTTAAAACTTCCTGTTAAATGATTGCATATATATGAAGAAATGTGTGGCTGTTTTCGTACAGTGGAGATACTCTTAATCCAAATACAATAGAAAACCATCGTTGACTTAAATTGAGAATAAAAAAAGAGTAGAACTTGTTTTTTAACCTTTTGATACTTCGTAATTGGAAAAAGAAAGAGAATTCTTGGCGGGGGAAAGTTGAGGTAAACAATTGAATGCTTATGGGCTTTGTATATCCATGTACATGTGGAGCACATACAATCAATAAAATATTCAACATTGTTCTACTATTATTAAATTTAACATATACATGAACGCCAGTAATGCAACAAAGGGTTTCTACTTTCATGTTTGGCCATCATTTAGCCTGGTCTCTATATTTTGGAATTCTTTAATTCAAGTCATTCCTTTAGTCATACAACCAATTGTAAGTACGTGCTTTTGCATAGGACTGTTGTGTTTCAGAAAATATGCTTAGGAGGAAGGTTGAATTCCTTAACTCCGCTTGGTTCTGAATGCAGAATGCTGATCCACAGATAGACATACTAATATGTGCTCTATGGAAAAAGGGTTCTGTGCTCTACTGATTTTGCAGAAACACCTGGTAAAATAAAGTTAAACACGTTTCTTCCACATGTGACTTCTTAGAGCCTATGATATGACTAAAGTGCATGCAGACTCTTGGAGAGGAGGATATAATACTTAGCATTGACCTTAGTGTTTTGACCTTGAAACCCTGGATGGCGGAATCCTTTACTGTGGGATGGAGAAATGTATTGCCCAAAGTCAGTTTTCCTATTTGTGAAGGTCATTGTATATCTCAGATGAGGGTTAGAACCTGAATTATGAGTGAAGAAAGTGACTCCTGCCTAGTAGGCCAGGTCATGGGACCCCTACCCACGAGTCTAAAATGTTTTCCCTACCGCACTGGATGGGCTTTGGAAGGAATGCGTGATCCAGACAGCATCCTGAACAGCCCAAAGTCAGGAATGGAAGAGGCTGGGTGAGGTGCGTGGGGACCCTTCCTTCATGTCACACTTGGAGCTGTTCTGACAGCTTCATAGAATTTATTCTGCAGTGTTTACATTCACTGTTTTTCTTTTTTTACAGTAACCTGTCAATTAATGATTAAACACATCAATGGGTGAATGAGGAAGGCAAACCAGGGCCTGATCCTAATGAAGACACTGAGAGGCAGTTCCTTTCGTCTGAGGAGGTTGAAGAGCTGCCTCAGAACAGCCTTCCATTCAGTCTGTGGAACTTCCATGCACTATACTCAGAGTCCTCTCATCCGACTAGTCACCTACATACACTTTGAACTGCTTTTAGTTCATTGCTACCCATTTTTATACCCTTTACTAAGATCTTAAATGTTGTCCAATGTTTCTCCAATATTATTTCTACCCCTGGTGATAATATTTGTGGCAGTGATTTGTGTCGTTGGGTTATTTCTAAGCACACCTCCCACTTGGCCCTCTGCAGTGGCCTAGGCAGGGCAGCGGTGGGAGCTGGTGGCCTCGGGTACAGTCAGTCAGGGGGTGCATTATCTGGAGAGGCGGTAGAACCCATAACAAAACCAGGTGGGTCTGCTTTCTATTGTTATCATGCTCCAGCGATTTTAAACAATGCCAGTAATAAAAATACTCCTACCTGTGGGGGCAGAGGTACCCCTACCAATAGTCTAGTAAAAACTTGTGTTGGGGAAACGAAGGATACTTTATTTTTATCTTTTATGCTTTCCCCTCCTAATCTGTCTCAAGAACAATTTAATTTCTCTTATTTGGTAAAGTGAAATTATTTAAAGTTAGGAATCTTATTCACAAAAGTTTAAAACTGGTTTCTTATTGGATTGCTTCTTATTGGATTGCTGAAGAAAAAACGCTTGTGTAATAAAAAGCACTAGGCTTAAAATACATTAGATCCTAGGATTTCTTTGTTTTAAAAGAGGCAGCATCATACTCTAGAATTTACTCTTGAACGCAAAGACCTCGGTTGTAGTGGTGGCTCTGAAACAGATTAACTATTGAGACCTCAGGCGTGGCATCAACTCTCTGGCCTCAATTTCCCTCTTTTAAAGTCAGGCTGATGTTCTTAAAGGTCATTAATGAAGGAACTAGGCAGGTTACTTAACAACATGGTTATTTCAACTAATTATGCCAAATTAAGATGATTTTTAAAAATCTGGATTAAAGGAATTATAATTGATTATATAAACATCACAGCCTTGTTCATTTTCAGAAAAATAAATATGGAAAGTCTGCCAACTCTAAAATGCTAAACTCTGCGTTTAAAGATGGTCTCTCAGATTTCTAGAACTCTTAAATGGGAAGAGAAGGAATTCCTTCATGACCCAGAAAGTCTCTTGCAGACTTTAGGAGGTAAAAAATCCTCAGAAAGGCGTGATGTCCACAGATGGCAGCTGCTTTCTAATCAGGCTGAAATGAGCCCACTGTGAGGATTTTGCTGCTCCTGCTGCCTCTGTGCCTCACCTCTCGTTTTCTTTGAAGTTTCTCCCAGGTCTCTCGCCTATTTTGGAACCCTCCAGAGTATACAAAAGCATTCAATATCTCTGGTGGATGTAATTGAATTTTTCCAGTTTTCACTTGGAGAATGGGTATTTTAGACATGATTCCCAAAGATCTGTGAATGTTAGCTGCTTTTTCCAGTGATTGAAAAGACTGTTTTATTTCACTCATTTGTGCATTCATTAGAAAAAATGATTGCTCACCTAGTCTGTGCGAATGCCATTGCAGGGGTTGGGCTAGAGCAGGGAGTAAGTTCTCTGCCTTCTCCTCATGGGATAGGGGTAGGAGAGAACAGATGGAGTCAAGATGTGCAGATATAGTTTTTGGATTCATTTAGAGTCCTTGCATAATAAACCTTTTATTCTAAACATTGAGCACAGCAACGTGAGAGTAATGTACTCTTAGGGGTCAAAATTTCCTACAAATATTTCCAGATGTCAATTAGACCTTATAGTTTTGAGTTAGACTGAATAGTCAGCCTGTCTTTTAGGTCAGGCCTGTCCAAACTCTCCCTAGGCCTGGCCCTTGTCACTTTCCCTAAGCCAACGCAGTCAGAGGCTTTCCTTTCATCTTCTATAGCAATGCTTCCCAAACCTGGCTGTGCCTCAGGATCACATAGGAAATCGCTGAAGCCATGAGTTAAAAAAAAATATATATATTACATATAATGGACATATAATATATATATATACATATAATATATATGCATATAATATATATATCCATTCTCTTAGATGTACTCTAAATTTCTAGGAATAAGGGACCTAGGATTTGTGTTATTCATAAAGTGCTGCAGGTGATTCTAATTAAGCCAGCTGGCACCATTTTTCAAACAAGATTTTAGTAACTACTACCAGATTAGTCTTTCTAATGTGAGGATTTCTTCAGCCTTCTCTTCTGAATGCTTAGGATTTACAGTATAAGGTATAAGGCATTTAAGGAGCCTGCCTACCTTTGCAACTCCATCATTCATTGCTTCCTTACTGGTACCCTCTGCTTCAGTCAGACCCACCTACTGACTCCTCCTTGGATGCCGTCAGCACTCCTGCTGCCACGTCTTCTTTGTGCCTGTCCTCATGTCCTCAAGGTCCTCTTCCCTCTTCTCCAGGTCTCCATTCTTTCAAAGTTCAGCTCACGTTCCACCTCTCACACAGGAACCTCCCCATCCTGCCAACCTGCGTGCCCTCCTTTTTGGACTCTCATAGCCTTTATCATTTGGGTCACTCATTTGCCACTTGTATTGTAGTCATTTGTGATCACAAAGTCTAGTTCAACTCTTGGAAAGCTTTCCAAGTGACAGGCACACAGACATGTCATTTATAGCATTTCATTAATGGTAAATCAGTAAAGAACATTTACCAATACCCTTTAGAAACTAGTGCTGATATTTTGTTTTGCAGAAGACCTTTTGCAAATTCGGTGAAGGCATGCACTGTACCTGTCTTAGTCACTGAAATCGTGCTCAGTGCCTGGCATAGAAAAGTCTATAATATTTGTTGGACAAAGTTAGGAAAAAGTCTGTATTATTGTCTTAAACCTTTGGTGTTCCTTTTTTTTAATTCTTTGGTGTCTGCTAGAACGAGGGTTTGAAACTCCCCTTTTCACTCTTGTGTTCCCATTATTTCCTTTTTAACTCATGGCTGGAGTTTAAGCTGCCCAGTTGACACCATGCCTGGTTCCTGTCCCAGAATGAAGCTGTTTATCATGACTTCAGAAGGCTGGTAGAGTAACCTGAGTTACCCTGTTGTTAAAGCAATGATTAATCCTAGAGGCTACTCCACAGTGAACGCTCTCTCAGCGCAAAAAACTCACCGTGCCCCATAAAACTGATCTGGTTGGCTTTCTGGGCTTGTTTATTGTTATGGGGTTTAGGGCAACTTTGAGGGTCTGACCCTAGTGCACGAGAGGAATTTCTACTTTATATTCCTTCTAAGCACTCTAACTTAAATTCTTCTCATTTTAATTTTGTTCATACCCCATGGTGTACTCTCTCTTCATTGGATATGAACTTTTTGATAACCCTCAGAAATAGCCCCTGTTGTGTGTGAAATTCCACCAATTCTCATAGTAAATCTTCAAGAAAAAAAAATACTTGATAAAGCAGTAGCCTATACATATCTGGATTTAGAAAGCATCTTTTGCTGTCAACTCTGCAGTTGTAAATATTCTTTGGTAACACAAATACCTTGTGTTAATGGCAGCCAAATTTTGCTTATTTTGGTGTAGATATTTACTGGGAGCTGAAAAATGGTTCCTTGGCATATTTTACTAAACTATACAGTGAATAGAGTTTGATTGTAAATGGGCCCTTGCAGTTCAGGCTGTTTTACTCAGACCAGAAAGCATAAGCCTGGATATTTCTACTGGCAACAAGTTAAGGCTTCATTCATTCATTTATTCAATAATTACTTATTGAGCATTTTGTATAGGTCAGATACCACAGGAGGACAAAGATGAACAAGATGAGTGTATCTTTGTCCCATGGAAGTTATAGTTTATTCAGATAGACATTAAGCAGAGGATTATACCAGTAATAATGTAGTTACTGTTGTGATAGCAATATAAAGTAAAAATCTAGAGGATGATGAGAGAATATAATCAGAGGCCCCAATCTCATCTGAGGGGGTGAGTTGGGGGGAGGAGTGGGATTGGGGAGTGTTCAGAAAAGCCTTCCCAGAATGGGTATTATTTAATAGAAGTTCTGAAAAAATAAGTGGCAAGTAGCAAGAGAGAGAGAAGAGTTACCAACTCCACAAATATAAGAATAATGAATGCTTATGGAAATTACATACTGCGCCGGCCCCGTGGCTGAGTGGTTAAGTTCGCGGCCCAGGGTTTCCCCAGTTCGAATCCTGGGCTCGGACATGGCACTGCTCGTCAGGCTATGCTGAGGTGGTGTCCCACATGCCACAAGTAGAAGGACCCACAACTAAAGTATGCAACTACGTACTGGGGGAATTTGGGGAGAAAAAGCAGAAAAAAAAGAAATTGCATACTTATGACAAAAATCTTAACTGTGTTCATCTAATCATATTTTATATTTGTCCTGTCACTGATACTAGGTAAGAAGGACTATATGTTCTGCAAAACCTGGTTAAAATAACTATATTATGAAGAACTAGAATTGCTATTAAGGAAACTTTGAAGGTCAGGAGATGAGACAGGTTGTAAGTGTTTGCAGGGAGAAAATGCTCGGTATGAACATCACGTGAGAGTTCTAACCCATTCTATTAATCATTTACACTAAATAGAAGAAAATCTTCCCCTTGTATATTTCCTGACATATGTGGATTACAACATATTTTAGCAGTATAGATCGAATTGTACCTGATATATTATCCAGCTATGAGAAAATACTTAGCATTTTGGGTGTTTAATAAAGTAACTATTGCGTGCTCCATATGTCCAAAATAATGTAAACAAGAAAGACAGACAGAAAGAAGGAAAGTCACACAGACAGAAAGAAAAGAAGCAAGGTAGATAAATTTAACACAAGTTATTTTATGAAAAATGTGTTAAAAATCAAGTGACATCATTTTTCATTCTCCTTCAGAAAGTTGAATGCTCATTAAGAACTAGAATCATTCTATATTGACAAGAACAATAAACACGTTAGAATTGAATTTTCTCTATCCTTCAGTTTGGAGCCAATGATATTTTAGGTGAATATAATGCAGTTCTTTTGTGAAATTCACTTGTGTTTCCTTGCAATTGTGGATGCTGTACCAGGTTTAAAGGCCAAGAGAGAGAAAAGGAAGCTAGCGTTTCAGTGTAGTCAGATGGCGGCTGGGGCTGCAGTCATCTTAGCGAGCCACCTGACTCATGCTGCTGAATTTAATTCTAACAGCACTTTTTTTACATGTGGGAAAACTAAGGCTCAGAGAGCTTAACTGATTTGCTAAAGTATTTGAACCAGGATTCAAACACAGTCCAAAGCCCATTATATTTCTTCTAAATTAACGAAAAAAAACTTTCCCCCCCAGAGAAAGAATGCCTGATTTTCTTTATTGTTCTGGATTAGTGGTTGTCTATAAAATGCTGAAAGGTCTCATAAAGGTAAACATACATCTGGTGTGTGGTTCAAAGAGAATTATCTTAACTAGACGGTAAAATATTCCTTGAAAGAGCTGGTGTAGAAACAGAACTTGGATTGCTAACGACTTTCTTGCTCATATTTACTTTAAAGTTTTGCTTTCTTTCAATAGAAATGTAAAGATGTTTATTCTAGAAAAATAAAGATACATAAGAGCATAAAGAAAAAAATCCCAACATACCACAACCCAAAGAAAACCATTTTATTAACATTAACATTTTATGCTAGCTTATTTCCTATGAATATATATTCCCAGCTATGTATTCATACTAAATACAAAATTTTGCATCACTTTTCACTTAACAGTATAGTTTAAGACTTTTTATCCTTACTAAAAACTATTCATAGGGGCTGGCCCCGTGGCCGAGTGGTTAAGTTCGCGCGCTCCGCTGCAGGCGGCCCAGTGTTTCGTTGGTTCGAATCCTGGGCGCGGACATGGCACTGCTCATCAGACCACGCTGAGGCAGCGTCCCACATGCCACAACTAGAAGAACCGACAACGAAGAATACACAACTATGTACCGGGGGGCTTTGGGGAGAAAAAGGAAAAAAATTAAAAAAAAATCTTTAAAAAAAAAAAAAAAAAAAAAAAAAAAAACTATTCATAAAGCTAATTTTTAATAGATGCATATTATTCCATTGTGCAGCTTAGAAACAAGCAAGTAAAATATTTACTTTATAAATCAATTATTATGACATGTTTAGAACTATTAAGGGAATTATAAAAAGTGAAATAAGATTAAATATTTTTTTCAATGAAAATTCTCCTAAAAAATAATTAACTTGCTTCAGATTAAGACATTTGCCAAATGGGGTAAATTCACAGTAAACCTCATAGGTCAGGCTGTGCATCTTTCATTTGGACTTTTGGAGAAAATTTTGATCCAATGCTTTAAACTTTACTGTAATTTGGGACAAGGCATTGCTCGTCTTTCCTGTATCTGAAGATATATTTGGTAGGGAGGCTCTTTATTCTTTGAATTTTTGTAGGATAAAGGAAATAATTCAGTGATTACAGAAAATAATAAGCATATCCCTTTTCTTGACTTTTAATCAGTAAATATTTTATCCCAGAAACCCTGAAGTATTAAGATCCACTTTATATATATAGTTCTACCTATAGTCTGACATTTCCTTACCTGGCTCTCGAGTTAAGAGCATAGATTCTAGAATTATATAGCCTGAGGTCAAATTCTGTTTCTACTACTTGGGCATTGTGTGAATTTGAGCAAGTTACTTAACCTTTGACCTCATTTTTCTCACCTAAAATGTGGGCATAATAAACATTACCTACCTCGGAGGGCTCCTGTGAGGATTAAGTGAATCAATACCTGTGAAGCATTTAGAATGGTGCCTGATATACTGCACGTGCTCGATACTGTCAGCTATTATTATTGTTCTCATTATGCCCTTATCTTTCATTTGGTAACAAAGACTCTGTTAACCAGCTGGTTGGTTAACATGCCATTTTCAGAGTAAAGCCTGATCCATTGTAATGCCTTTGAGGGCACAGAATCTAGATCTCCCAGGAAGATCTTAGCTCTTTACCCAGTGTCGGGTGTCTATTTCTAGATGTTTGTTTCTGAGATTACTCTTTGGTTCCGTTGCTAATGTGATTACCGATAATATAATTTGGGACTTTGGAACTCACTGAATGGTGCTGAGACATCCCTCAAGTAAGGGAGCTGACTCTGTAGCTACCTCCAGCAGAACTGCCTGCCCCAGTCTCCACTTGGAGGGAAGGAGAAAGGCAGGCACTGAGGACCATGATTATGCTAGTCTGGTTGGAGTAAAGGGCTTGTTATGGGGGAAGGTGGGATACACGTTGGCAGACGTAGGTTGGCACTAGATCGCAGAGGGCCTTGAATGCTTGAGTAAACCTGCTGGATTCTGTTCTGTAGGTTATGGAGAGTGATTAGATGAAAGAAGGACATCTTTCCGAAGAACCCAGAGAATGAGTCATCAACGTGTTTATACCGCAAATCCCCCAATTCTTGTGTTCTTAAATTTGATTCATTTCTTTCTCAGTTGGAGAATATAACAGTGCATCATTTTCATATTCCCACTAATAACCAAGTAGCCTAGTCATTGAGGAAGATATTTTTTGGGCAGATAGTTCTTCCACAATCCTCAAGTCATCATATGCAGATGGCTGCCTCTTCTGTTCCTGTAGTGTTGGCCTTGGGCCCCAAAGACTTTTTAACATTTCTATTCTTTTGGAGCTCCAAAAATTGAGATTTGACTGTTTTAGAAGAATGATTATGAGGATTATCGTTCTTTAATCCCTTAACTGTAATAACATTTTACTCTTATGAATAGTTATTTGCTAGGCTGTACTACATACACATGCAAAACACCTTCTCTATATTTCCCAAGTAATCAGAATCGCTGAGAGTTGTGCCCAGCAGTAAGCGGCTGCCTTAGTCTAAAAGGTTAATTCTTTTATCAACTCAAGAAGTTCTCAAGCATCTTCCAGAACAGAATTATCTTTGTAACAAAGTTGCTGGATAATGAGGGGAAACATTTCCATTAATAATATAGTGCAGGAACTACGAGGCAATTGCAGTGAGGTTAAAGGGTAAGCACAAAATGCCAGAAGGAAGTTGTTAATCTAAAGCCTATCTAATTTTTATTGTGTTTTGCCACAAATTCCATGGAGATTTTATGTACCATCCCAGACAGAAATTAATTATATCCAGCTCTGAATTTCCACACTTTATTCATGCCCTCATTTTAGCACTTGCATATTGTGTTGTAATTAATCGGTTTATAACTGTCCCCACTGGACTGCTGACCCTTGACATTGGGGATGTCCAATGTCCCCTGCACCTGACATAGGCATGGGATGTAGCACATTCTTGATATATTTTTGCTTCTTGTTGAGTGAAAATCTGTGTTTCTAAAAGTCAGTGTAAAGTAATAGATGATTGCTACCAGCCAGCATCACCTTAAAAGAAAACCAACCTTATTACAGAGAGTCAGGCTTAGAAGCAGTGTTCCACAGGGGCATGCCAGCAATGACAGGGACAGAAACTGACACTTGATCTATTCTCTATGACTGAGAAGAAGCCCTACCAGATAAGGTCCACAAGTTAGGTTATGCAGTGTTTTTGACAAAAAGTAGGTATATTTCACATAAAAGATTGTTGGATGCTGTTTCAGCTGATCACTCACGTTCATCTAGGAGTGGATTGTAGGTAAATCAGGGCTGATTTCTTTCTCCAGTTAGCAAAGAGGCAGCGGTGGGAGTAGAAAGCACTTGTGGCCTTGTCCCATATCTAGCATTCCATGAGCCCCCAGAACTCCTGGGTGACAGGGTGGCTCTCTGCTCTGGCTGGGCTGGGGTTGGTCTGGGGAGCCCATGTGAAAAAACTTGCCCTCAGGAGTGCTAGCCTCAGCTCGCTCCTGTCATTCTACGCTTTCTTTCTGACCCAGACCATCTTTAGGTCACATCCCACTCTGTGACATGATAACACATGTCTGTCTAGCTGTGTCCTTGGTTTAGGTATAGAAAACTTGTGCTAGGCAATGACAGGCAAAGGAAAGGGAATTAACTGTTATAGTGCACTCTAAGAGACCAAAAACCAAATTCTCTCAAATTTTTCCATTTGATTCTGTCTCCACCACCAGATCTAGTCCCATCCACCAACCTCCTAACTGGACTGCTGAGTATACTTAAGCCTATATCCAAATCATATCAGTCCAGAAGATCTTCTCAAGGTGCAAATCGGGTTATGTCACTGCCAACACCCCTTGGCTTCCAATGCTTAGATTCCTGCAAAGTTTCCTAACCTCTTATGATAAAATCTCAAATCCTCACCCTGCCTCCTAAGCCCTGCATGGTGTGACACCTGTGTACCTTGCCAGCTTCAACTCCTACTGTGCTCCCCCTTTCTCCAGTCTCCCATCATTTCCTCTGGTCCAACGTGCTCCCTCCCCACAAGGCCTTTGCACCTACAGCTCCTTGTCCCTAGATTGATCTCCCCAGTCCTCTTTGGCGAGTTAACTTCTCATCCTTCAGCCCTCCGCTGAAATGCCTCTTCCTCAGTGAAGACTGCCCTGTTTAATTACGCTTTCATAAAACTGTTCCCTTCTTCAAAGCACATATCTCAGTTTGTAAGTACACATTTATCTATGTGATTATTGGATTAATGTTTACCTCCCTGTCAGACTAATTTCTTGAGTGCAGGATCATGTCTGTTTTTGTATCCTCAGTGACTAGCACAGTGACATATACAGCAGTTGCTCAATAAATATCTCATTACTAAAGGAAGAAATAGCAACTATCATCATAACTAACACTTGCTGCCTTCCAGACGCTCTTCTGGAGGTTATTTATAACTCATTCAATCCTCCAACCGCCGTATTAGGCATATTCACTATCATTATGCCCATTTTACAGATGTGGAAACTGAGACATAGAGATAAAGAATGCTCACGGTTACGTAGTGGTTGGCAGCAGCAGCATTTGTACCGAGTTTCCATGCTCAATACCTGTCTGCTATTCTGCCTCTTGGGGTGAGGAGTTTTATTATTTAATCCTGACACCAAACCTTTGAACTAAATTACCATCTCCACTGTACACATGAGTGAACTGAAGCTCAGTGAATTAAAGTAACTTACCCAAGGTCATGAGCTTGTTAAGTGGTAAAGCCAAAATTTGAATGCAGGTCCTCTAAAAAGCATACAGTTTCCTTTGTTGCCTCTGGGTGTGTAACAACATATTGAATGAGAAATTCTGGTCTAGAGAAAGTCCCTAGAAAATGCCTAATTATGATAATACCAAAAATAACGCATGATTTAATGAGTACTTGCTATGTGTGAGGTGCTGCATGATGTTCTTTTTGGGGGTTGCTGCACTGAATCCTGCAAGGATCCTGTGAAGGAGAAGCACCTCAGTACCTTTAGGAGCTTGGTAAAATTGGACCATGTGAGTCCAGGGAGCGAGTGTTCCCCCAAAGAATCAGAAGATAAAAAGCTAGAATGGTCTGCTGTTCACGTGGCTGGATGCTGATGGCTGGATTCACTTTTGAAGCTCACTTGAGAGTACAGAGAACAAAATACCAGTAAGGGATGTTTAAGCAGGAGAAAAAGCTTATGATTTATGTGTTTTCCTCTCTTCCCTTAAACGCTGCAGACACTGATCAGGATGGAAACCACACAGGGAAACCCTGGTCTGAAATGTCATTTCTCTCCAGTCTCTTTAGTGTTATGCAGTGTGGTTGCAAGATATGCTGAAATGGAATTTTAGTGCCACTGTATTCTGAGATGCATTTACATGGTGTTTTTGTAGTCTATGCATGTACCTTCTGTTTATTACTAAATAAGCTCAATATTCATCGTTGTTGATTCAACTGAAGGCTGACATACTGACATTGAAAAGATGAGGCAAGATCATATTGCCGAGTAAAACATGCAGCCTAGAAAATGGAAACTCAGAAGTAAATATCGATATCTGTGAATAAAGAAGCAATTTTCAGAGTTTGCTTTACATGCTTCTTAAGGAGCCTATCATGTTTGTATCTGTGTACGTTATTTCTCATTGCGAAACTAGCAAATGCTTGTGTAGTATTTTCAGATAAGGGTGAGGTTTTCCTGAGGACTTTATTCTTCCAGAAAAGCCAAGAATAACAAGGAAACAAACCCAAAATGTAACAAATTATTGCCTGCCTTTATTACAATACCTTTTTCCCCTAAAAGAAGGTTTCTGGTGCAATCCTAGCATCAAAGGAGTGATTTGTTCAGAGCTGTCATTTGTGGTATTTGCCTCCAAATTACGGGCTGGAGATATGTCAGCACATGAATGGAAATCTCTCTTTTTGAGAAGTGCACATTCATGTTCCATATGTGATTTGAAACATGCCTATTGTCCCCGGATTCTTTCTTTTCCTCCATTAACCTCTTCCCTTTGCTTCAGAATTACCTATAAAACTATGAAATGGAACTGTATTTTATATTAAAGTGGTGGGAATTTCTTTGTTTTTTCTTTTACAGAGTTGAATTTTTTTTTTCACCCAGACTGAAAGATTTGCTGCTACCTGTATCTTTGGGCTTTCCCTAGCTGATAAACAGCCCGTGGATTATACAAACATAACTGCCTTTCCATTATCTATCCCTGACAAATTACAGCCTGCCAATAGAACTGCCATGGCAGAGAGCAGCCGTTTGGTTTTAAACTGTCCTCTTTTTCTTACAGCCTTAAAACAAGGCCATGATTCTTCATATTCAGTTGAAATAGAAAATGCTCAGGCTTGGTGCACACAGGAAATTGCAGCCTCGCTGTCTCCCTCTCCCGCCTCCTTTCATTTACTGAGACCCTCGACTGCATTGCAGTCCTGCAAAGCTCTCCAGCAGCCGGAACCACGGGCTGGGGGTGGAACTGCATGCCCGTGCACCGCCACCTCTTTTATAGCCAAACCACAGAGCCTCGCTTGAGGTCATCTTTTACATTGTATTTCGATTTTATAGAGCTGCTTTCGGTAGAGAGAAGACAGACACATTGCTGAGATGTGTGCAGCACGACAGTTTTATGAGAAGAAAAGAAAAACCCAAAGGTTATTCAGTTACCTGCCAGTCTTATCCAAGGCTGCAGTTTTGGAGGAAGAAGTGAGAGAAAGAGAAGTTCTCCTTTCGATATGTGGCGGTAGATACGGGAAGCTGTTTTGTCCCGATGACTTTGGTTAATTTTCCTTGAAGAAAATATTCAACAAAAGAGAGCAAATGTGCTAGTTGCCCTACTCTCTCTCTCTCTCAACTTTTTATTTTATTATGAAATATTATCATATTTTGAAATAATTTTACCTGGTCTCTTTTTGACAAAGTACATTTGGAAGAGATGTTTTTTTTGCTTTGCTTAAGTCTGTAGGACTGTGAGTGGGGTATTTATTTCCTGTTTGGACCCCTGAGGGAAGAGATGCTTCATTTGTACTTTCCAGGTTATTGAAGGAGGAAAGTCCTGATTCGGGGAAAGTCTCCTGGGAATGCACCCTTGTTGTTCAGGCAGCCCAGCAAATTCTTCCCATCGTGTAGTGAGGACTCGAGTATGAACCCCATGGGTTCACCAGAGTGGAGACTATCCACAGAAGGGTCAATGACCTAGGTGGTGGCACCTTAAGTGAGTCCCTTTACTCTCTGATCCTCAGTTTCCTAGTCTGAATAATTGGGATAATAAAACCTGCTCTCCGCATCCCCTACAGGGCTGTGAAAGTTAAATGGGATAATGCATGTGAAATACTTTCTAACACAGAAGTACTTTCTAACACTGTTTTTGTTATTGTTATTGTTGGTTTTTTTAAGGAGATGGATGTTCCTTCCTTTCTTGCCCCGTCTCCTAAATGTATTTGAGCCTCCTGTCTAGGCTGGCTCTGCCTTCTCAAATTCTTCTTCCTAGACATTATCAGAAGGGTAACTCAAATATTTGGTTTGTTGACTGCCCCTCCTTCTAGGTGTCAACTCCAGGAGGGAGGGTGCTATATCGTTGGGCTCATCACGGTTTCTTTGTAGCTCAATGCCAAGCACATCTGAGGCATTCAGTGAGTATTTGTTGAGGAACAGTGAAGAGTGCTCAGAAAGTTCATGAGTCCACTGCTTGGACCTCTTTCGTTCTTCCACTTCCTCTTTCTGGTAAGGGCTGCCCTCCTGGGGACTGTGAAGATGTGGAGATATTTTGGGCAAGTGTGAGTTTTAGTCTGGAATAGTCTAATGATTTACATTTCACTAAAATATCCCCCAGTTCCATTACGGTTTGATTTTCTTAGCACCTACATTCCTTTTAGGAAATCAGGCCAAATGCCTTTATTAAATCATTTGGTTTTAAAAAATGCTTCAAGGAATTAAAGATTTGAGTGTTTTTATACTTCTTCATTGAAACCAGACTTCCAGCTAAAAACACTTGCTTGTTTCATTGCTGACCTCTCATTTGAAGCTGATTCAAGTGAAGCCTAGATTGTTTTTAGAAGCTTACAATTGACCTCAAGTCATCAAAGTGAGAAGAAAGTGATACAAATTTTCATTTTTTTCGGTGCACGCTCAGAACTTCTGGGGGCCTGTGTAATGGCCTGTGGTCTATAAATGTGGTACATTTATGATTTAATGGATTTAGAAAATAATTATCTTTACTAATATTAAATTATTTAATTTATGTTGAAATCTTAATAAAGTATACAGTTTTTTGAACTGTGGAATTACTGTAATGTTTTGAAAGTTGTTCCTTATTCTTTCACTGACTCAGCGTGTGATACCGCAGAGAGCTTTGTGATTTTTACATGTGAGTATTTAAAACTAAAATAATATGCAGCAGTTTTAGCTGCCTCTTCGGAAAACCAGAGTGAAAATGAAACATTTTCTGAAAAACAGTTTTGGAAGAGCAAATATAAAGCCTAATATATATGTTTTGTTTGTGTATATATATGTGTATATATACATATGTACATATATACACACAAATATGTATATAAATGTTGTTTTAGAACTTTCAGCAGAGTCCTTTATTAAATTATGAAATATTTATACAAAATAACATCTGTAACATATATTCTATGTTATTAAGCGTAATAATAAACAAGCAGTCCTTAACATGGATAAATCTTAGAAAGTTCTTTTTAAAAAAATGAACATTACTTTATGCTCCTATGAGCCAGGTGGCAATTGCTACTTCATTTTAAATGTAAAATGTAAAACATACCAAGTGAATGACGTTTAGTTTGTAGCACCCAGAAAGAGGGCTTGGTAGACTAGCATTCTGCATTGGAGGGTGGGTGGCCGGTCAGCCTGTTACCCCCTGCCCTCCTGGGCCCCTCCAGGCACAGAGTGAACCCCATTGTCAGTGTGGTCACTCCGCCCAGTGACCAGGCAGGATTGTGAAGACCTGGAGAGTTTCTTTAACTTAGGTTTAAGACAATAAAGGTGTTGAGAATGATTAAACCCGTCCTGTGGAATGCAAGTTACATGTACTTTATTATATTATTGGTTTAAGTGCAATTATATTAAGCAAAAATACCAAATGGTATACCGGGGTGCTCAGCTATTCATTTCTGGCCCCTCCTGACTAGGAATTGATGACTTGTAATTTTGTATCTCTAATCACCATGGGAACTGTTTCTGCTCTGGTCTGGTTCCCATCTCTCCTGTTGTTAGTTGTTCGGGTTCTCCACGCTCTCTTCTCTCTGTGCTATTCTGTCTTGTCTCATTCATTTGTGGCGGAATCAGAACCCTCCTGTTATCAGAACTCTTTTTATTAATTGCAGAGAATTTTCATTCTATTTGCAGTTACTCTAAGTAAAGTTTGGTCTCTTGTGCCTCCATCATCTGTCTTGCTTCTGTGGGTTGCTTCCTCTGATATACTGCAAAATGTCTGTACTCGTTATGATTTGATTATCAGTTTTCTGCCTATTTTCCCAGTTATGCATTTTTTATTTCCATCTGAGTCATTCTCTTGTTTACATCTGTGGTGAAGTGGAGAAGGGGGTTATGTGTTCCTTAGGCTTTTTGCTAGGAAGAGTAATTTCCGCATTGGGTTTGAGCTGACAATGGTTTTCTTCATTGGGCAGACATGTAGACACCATTATACTCCAGTATAATGGGATTTCACTATTTATTAAGGGGTTACATAACATCTCTGCCAGTTTCAAAGCCTTCAAAATTCTCATGAGTCAAGGTAGATATTAGTTCTGTATCTAATATTTCCATGTAAATAATGAACATAGACAGCTACATTTTATATTCTGCTTTGTCCCGTGACTACAGATTTTTCATAATATGTATGTGCTTTTAAAAATGCTTTACTGGTTTGGAGAATTTTGTTTTAGAAATAACTGCTTCCTCTACTTTTCTGTGATTAAAAATAGTTGATTTACAGAGACTTTGAAAGGCTGTGGTCGGAGTGAGATTACAAATACATTGTGTTCATGTTGGAGTTATAAGTCCTTTGCCTTAGTGTGGTCTCCAGAACTATAAAGTAAGCTTAATGTCAGAAGTCAATTGAGAACACATGTTCTCTCTTAATTGCATGTTTATGGATGGGTTCCAAATAAAATGTTAGAAGTTTTTCTTCTCCTGTTGCCTATTTTAAATTGAAATTCAAAGGATAATTTTTTTAAAAAGAAACTTTTATTTTTAAATTTACAGAAGACTTGCAGAGATAAAGAGAATCTCTGTATGTCCTTCACCCTGCTTCCTCTAATGGTAGCATCTTACGTAACCATGGTACATTTGTCCAACTAAGAAATTAAGTTTGGTCCAGTACTATTAAACTACAGACATTATTTGGATTTCACAAGTTTTCCCTTCCGTGAAGGATAGAGTTTTAAATCATTTTTATTTATAGAGTACAGAATCATTTTACTAAAAAAGCTTAATAAAATTATGCCTGGAAGGGATTGGACCGTCTAATGTAGATATATTTTTGGCATCTTCCCAGGAAAAGTTAATGAAGAATATTAAATAATTTTATAAGATGAAAACATTAAAACATTCATAATCTTAATTTTGGTGTACAGAATTGATTGTTCTGACCAGTATATTCATTATTTGGTCTAATGAATAGTGTATTATTTGTGTGGATAGTTCTTTCAAAGGAATGTAGTTTTGCTTTTCTTAAAAGTCAGGAGTGCTAATATAAGGAAATTTCTGTAACAACCTTTCCTTTCATGCTGCAATCTTTAAATTCAGTGACTGGCTCACAAGCTTTTTTCTGTAAGCATAATGAATTTGGCACATTATGGAAAATACTTCCAGTTTTGATGAAAGCTAGAATAATTTTTATTTTTAAAGAGGGCAGAAAAAGCACAACTAACAATCTGATAATGAAAAGTTAAATACAAACATGTGTGGGAAAAGATCGTAATTAATTTTGTTTTCTCCATAAAAAGATGTTACATCAACCTTCCCATTTTTTCATTGTATTCGATGACTTTAGCAGCATTAATACACTTAAATAGACCATTGTCACAACTAGAAGGACCCACAACTAAAAATACACAACTATGTACTGGGGGGCTTTGGGAAGAAAAAGGAAAAAAAAAAAAAGATCTTTAAAAAAAAGAATAAAAGACCATTGTCTTTGTGCTGCTTTGCTGTTTTGTGCTCCTGGGGCTTGGCGGAGGCCTGATAGCTTGGCTCAGTGACTTTTCAAAAGTTTTGTTTTCATAAATGCCTGAGCACCAGGCTCAACGGAACAGAAAGCAATTATGTGCAGCATTCAAACAAAAAAGGAAAAATGAATTTCTAACCTTATTTTGTAACAATTCATAAATTTCATTTTTTATTAAAAAATTATTTTTTAATTGCAGTAACATTGGTTTATAACATTATATAACTTTCAGGTGTACATCGTTATATCTTTTGAATTCTGTGTAGATTACATCATCTTTACCACCCAAAAACTAATTACAGTCCATCACCACACACATGTGCCTAATCACCCCTTTCACCCTCCTCCCTCCCCCCTTCCCCTCTGGTAACCACTAATCCGATCTCTGTTGCTATGCGTTTTTTTCTTGTTGTTATCTTCTACTTGTGAGTGAGATCATACGTGAGTAGTTGACTTTCTCCCTCTGACTTATTTCACTTAGCATAATACCCTCAAGATACATCCATGTTGTCACAATTGGCCAGATTTCATCATTTCTTATGGCTGAGTAGTATACCATTGTGTATATACCACATCTTCTTTATTCATTCGTCCCTTGATGGGTACCTAGGTTGCTTCCAAGTCTTGGCTATTGTGAATAATGCTGCAATGAACATAGAGGTGTGTGTATCTTTATGCATTTGTGTTTTCAAGTTCTTTGCATAAATACCCAGCAGTGGAATAGCTGGATCATATGGTAGATCTATTCTTAATTTTCTGAGGAAACTCCAAGCTGTTTTCCATAGTGGCTGTACCAGTTTGCACTCCTACAGAATTTCTAACTTTAAAAAGCTTTTAATGACTCAATACACTAGAGAGTTGGAGAAGGTATAGTCTCTGGGTCTCCCCATAGGATTTGAGGCTTTGCTTTTATCTTTTCTCAACAAAGCAAATACTATCTAGCAATGTCGATATTAAAGTGAAATTTAAATTCATATATATATATGTATTTGAAATACTTTCCAGACTTTAACCCTAGGAGATATGTTGTGATTTTCAAGAAAAGGGAAATTTAAAATGTGAATGCTGGAAAGGATTTTCATGAAGGTGAAAGGGAGGGTTATGAGTGTAAATGTAAGGGGCGTAGATTAAAAAGTATGTGCCTGAGCTTTTATTGAATCTGGAAACGAAACCTTAAAATTGAAATTAGATTTCTTCCTTTGTAGATGAGATATCCCAAGGAGAGGTTTACAGGAAAAGGATGTCTTCCCATTGCTTCCCATCAAGTTCCATTTACAAAGGTAAATTTTAAATGGTGGCAGGGAGGATTAGTGTTGTTAGAGCCAAATT
This sequence comes from Equus przewalskii, assembly GCF_037783145.1. Classification (NCBI taxonomy): domain Eukaryota; kingdom Metazoa; phylum Chordata; class Mammalia; order Perissodactyla; family Equidae; genus Equus; species Equus przewalskii. Next base: position 54,638,437 of record NC_091839.1, on the reverse strand, counting down.
CTAATTTGGGTATTTCTACTTGGCATTCAGTGGTGCTACCACAGAGCAATAGAGAGTTTGGCCTTGAATCTATGGCTATTCCCGGAACAGAAGCCTATTGAAAAGAACTGTTGATGATAAAACGTTGGCATATGTATTGATTTTTATGTAGGTAGTGTGGTAGAAAGATTAAAACAAAGAGGTGGAAGTAGAGGAGATCTCGTAGGCTTTCCTTTGGATTATCCCTGTTGGACCGGTTCCCCTCATGGTGAGGCCAAGGGGCAAGGGAGGAATGCTTTCCAAGGTCTTTTAAAGGTCGTTTTTGTCTTTGCATTGGAAATTCTTCGTAGTCCAGAACTGCCTTTGAATTTGCAGAGTCTGATATCCACTGTGGTTGCTGTGGTCAAGAAGACCTACTGTGGAGTGCCTTGTTGCTAATAGCCAGTGGCAGTGCTATATTGGGGCTGTCTCTTTTGATTAGTATTGTATTTATTGTAGGATTAGAGGAGCAACCTTGTATAATGTTCTGGAGAAATTCTTTAGGTTTTCAAAGTAAGCAGGGAGTGTATTATTCATTTAGATATAGTAAAAGCTCCTCTTTGGCTCACCTAAATAAACTTGAGTTTATCTTAGAGAAATGATGGTGTTTAATCCAAAAGTAATTCAATTTGGATTACAAACTCTTAATGATCTTAATTGATTTAATTTTCTTTGCTGTTGTAGTTAGGAGTTTATTGCATTTTATTTGATTCTGTGAGTGGTGGAGTCAAGCTGGGAACTTCAGGGGGCTACCAGGATAGAGTTGCTAAAGGAGAGATTTGCTGTTATATCCCCAGTTGTAGGGGGCTGGGGATGTGCTTCTCTTCTTTAGGTGCAGATGGTATCCCTTGTTTACCTGAGCTTAGCGATGCCCCAAACTAACCGGGGAAAGAAAATCATCAAATCCTGACTGGTTGAGCAAATATTTAAAATTAGACAACAGACGCTTTGCTCGGGTTTGTTAATATTCCATGTGATATTGTTATGGGGTTATATTAAGAATGAAATGGAATTTAATGGCCAACTATTATTATTGCCGTTTAACTTTTCACCTTTGCATGCAGCCTCATCCCAGTCCCAACTTTCAGAAGATGCTCAAGGAGGCTTTGGGGAGACAGGGTTGGGTGAAAGTAGAAAATGTCAAAGGGAAGCAGCGCACAATTTGAAAGTATTGTCTTGGTGTATATATTAGTTGCCTATTGCTGTGTAACACTACTGGAAAACTTAGCACCCTAAAACAATGAACATCTATTATCTCATCATTTCTGCGTGTCAGGAGTCCAGACATGGCTTAGCTGGAAGCCTCTGCCTCTGTTTCTCTCACAAGGCTGCACCTGAAGTGCTGGCTGAGAATGCAGTCTCATTTGAAGACTCAGCTGGGAGAGGATCTGCTTCCCAACTCACTCATGCGGCTGTGGGCAGGAGTCAATCTTCCCTCAGTTTCTTGCCCCCTGGGCCTCTCCACAAGGCAGCTCACAGCATGGGATCTGACTTCTATCAGAGTGAGTGAGTGAGTGAGAGAGGGCGAGCAAGATGGAAGCCATGGTCTCTTTGTAACTTAATCTGGGAAGTGACATCTTTTCACTTTTTCTGCATTCTATTTACAGAAGTGGGTGTCTAGGTCCAACCTGCACTCAGGAGGAAGAATTACATAAGGGCATGAGCACCAGGGGGCGGAGTCGTTGAGGGTCATCTGAGAGGCTGCCACCATAGGATACTGCAGCTTGTCCTATTTCAAAGGAAAATTGAACCACTATTAGTTATATGAGTTGTCTATGTATTAGTCGTGATTAGGTGGAGAAAATGCCATCTCTGAAGTAAAGTTCTTACTGGGGAGAACGTGGCTACATCTCTTGGAGCATGCTCTGATAACTGTGTCTGGAATCTTTCTATCCCTTTCAGGAAACATTTTCCCTTGTTTTCTCCTTCACCAAGGTCAAGGACCTCCCCATTAGGCTGAATCCTGGGTTCCTAACTCACTGTGTCCTTCCCCCATATTAAATATAATCTATCTTCTGTTCTTTTTTTCTTAAATGCTCTTCTACAAGGTGATTGGATGAAAAACATCTGAGAAGTTAATTCGGAATGAGATTCTAGTAAATGATTATTTTTTTAATGCCTTAACCTATCCAGCTCATAATTGTATTTTGTTGTGAAATTTCCCTATGGGCTCCTCATTCTTCAAGTCCTTAAATGTCACCTCCTTCGAACGGTCTTTCTTGACCATCCTCCTCAAACAGTGCCTACACTCCTCTCCTGTGTTTCTCCACATCATCCAGTTCTTCACCTTACTAGTACTTCCCACCACTTGAGAGTGTCCACCTCATTTCTGTGTTTATTTGTCTGTTGTCTCTTTCCTCTTACCAGAATTTAAGCTCAGTGAGGGCAAGGATATTGTCTCTTTTGTTTACTGTAGTATTATCAATGCTCAGAACAGTACCTAGCCCATAGTAGGGACTCAAGAAATATTTGTTGAACGAACGAATGTGGGATTTCAGGAACCAAAGCAGGAAGAGGGAAAGCTATTTTTGGCCAGGGAAGCCTTTAGCTGCTCCTTCCGTCACACCTGTCCCCTTCAACTGTATGTTGAGTTTGTTTGATGCAAATTGTTCCAGAGTGGACTGTACCGTGGTCTGCTGACATTACTGGACCTCTGAGTCTGAGAAGTTCAGCTGTAACACGGTACAGTAATAGTTGCTGTAGCTAGGAGGCTCGTAAAGGTGTGCTGAAAAGCTTTAAAAGCTTCTAAGCTTCTAGCTTTGAAAGCTATGAATCTGTGACTCTTTTTCTGACCAACAGGAAAAGAAAATGTGAGGCTTTGGCAGAAAGAGCCACTCGACCTTCGTAATCCAAGTGTCTTCTGATTTTTACGGTGATGGCTCCTGCTATCAGATGTGATGACTGTACTCTGGGAACCTTAAATAATTGTAGGTCAGCATGGAAAATGACAGAGAATACATGCAAATCAAAAGAGAACACATTCCAATAAATCTGTAGGAGACAATTGCTTAAGGTCGAGAAAAAAAAAAATTACTGAGGATGGTCTTGCCTTGAACAGAATGACAGTTTAAATTAAAAAAAAAATCTTATTCTTTCCTTGCTTTGGTTTCATTTTCACCCAATGTGGAGCGTGACTTGATTGTCGTGTATTGCGGTTTAATACAGCTCATCATCATGTTTCTTTTCCGTTGCAGCAAAGTGGGTTGAAAGCTTGAGGGATTTCTCCTGCAGTAATTCCCCAGATCTCATTCCTGGTCAGCACCGTGCAGCTCATTTCCATTAAGCAGATAGTCCTCCTTTTTCTTCTTTGCTTCCAGACTCATAATTCTGTGCTTATCTGCACTGAACTTCATTTGCATTTATTAGCTGGGTAGGTACTTGAAATATCTAAAACCCTTTTATCTGCCTGCTTTGTTTCTCATTATTTGCTGTCTCTTCCAATTTAGTATTAACTGCAAACTTGAAATGTTTCTTCTGAAACTGTTGTTCAAATTCTTTGCATACCAATGTAGGGCTTGGAACTGGTGTCTGCTGGGATTCCAGTCAATAACCTGCTTCTGCCTTGAAAAGTGGGAACTTCTCACATTTCACTCTTCTCACTTGAATGACTGAGGTAGGAACTGTTTATGCAGACTTGCTCATTTGGTTTTTGGTTGAACATTTGAGCCATCGAGCCTCTCTGCTAGGGTAGACAGTGTGCTAAGGAACACAACAATGAACAAAATGGGGCCTGCTTGCCCTCATGGAGTGCGGACCTTGTTTTGTGTAGAGAAATGTATGTATTGCCCATATCATTTTGCCCTCCACCCAATCCCCCCAATTTTCCTGAACTGCAATGTTTTAGGTTTTGGGCCTTCATTGAATAATATTATACAAAGTGACACGATGAAACTCAGGATTATTATTATTTTTTTGTGTGTGAGGAAGATTGGCCCTGAGTTAACATCAGTTGCCAGTCTTCCTCTTTTTGCTTGAGGAAGATTGTTGCTGAGCTAACATCTGTGCCAATTTTCCTCCATTTTATGTGGGATGCTGAGACACCATGGCTTGATGAGTGGTGCTAGGTCTGTGCCTGGGATCTGAACCTGTGAACGCTGGGCTTCCAAAGCAGAGTGCAGGAACTTAACCACTAAGCCACCAGGCTGGTCCCAATTCAGGGTTATTTTAAAGACATCATTTCACATTTTTTTTTTCTTCACCAAGACCCGTGGGAGAAATTCCTTTTAGACTTCAGCATCAAGAATGTTTCTCTGGGCCAGGCCCCATGGCTCAGTGATTAAAGTTCTACGTGCTTTGCTTTGGTAGCCCAAGGTTTGCAGGTTTGGGTTTGGGTCCTGGGCCTGGACCTACTCCACTCACCAGCCATGCTGTGGATGTGTCCCACACACAGAAAAATGGAGGAGGATTGGCACAGATGTTAGCTCAGGGCAAATCTTCCTCAGCAAAAAAAAAAAAAAAAAAAAAAAGAAAAAGAAAAAGAAAAAGAATGTTTCTCTGGAACCACTGGTTTGTCTTTATCTTACACTGTGATTTAAGAATTTAAGAATAGATTCTATGTACCTGTTTGTGTTGGCTAGCAAGTAGTTGGCTGGCAAATTTGTAATACACTCTCAGAAAATGCACCTGATCTTATAGCAGGGCATTAAATACTAATCTCACTAGGGATTTTAGCCTTTCTCCTTTTGGCTTTCACTCTCGTGCCTGACTTCACAATCTCCATCTTCCAACATTGTAGGATCCCTTCATTGGCTGTAAGAAAATGAAAGTCTTATTTCCTTTAAAGTATTTCTCCAGACTTCTTTTTAAGTATTTCTCCAAAGGGTCCAAAACCCTTTGTATGTCATGACAGATTATAAGTAAATAAATAAATTATTTGTGCAACCTGAGAGGGTGATTGTGTTCTAGTTTGAGTCTTAGGTTCATTTCACTTATCTTTCCCAAACTGGTATTCTAGGATGAGCCCAGTCTGTGCGAACAGCTGTATGAACTTGAATAAGTCACTCAATCTTCCTCCATTCTCTTGTTCTCATATGCAAATTAGAAGGTTTAGATTCGACTTGCAAAGTTGTCTGCGGCACTAGAATTTTGTGTTTGTACAAACAGATTTGTAATCATGCTATCAACATGCCTATTTTTCGTCTTAGAACCAACTTGGCTTCCCAGCAGTTCCACTGGTTGAGTGCCTCTCGGGTGCGGTCCCTGATGCTGGGTTGCAGAGTTGGTAGATTCAGCTCGGGAATCTTTGAGCCTGGTGCGTGAGACGGAGCAGCAGGCCAGCAGTGAGGGTCCTCTGTGAAGGGGCTGAGGGAGAGACAAGGGCAGGCGGTGAGGGCCGCCCAGGGGGCTCCACAGACTTCAGGAGCTATGGAAGATGTGGAAAGAAGGGGCTGAGTAGAGCGTTTAAAAGGGCAGGACAGAGTTAGCCAGGAGGGCACTTCTGACTTCTGGAAACTGTATTTGCATTTGCCGGCATACCAAGGCACAAAAGCCTAGTTTCTGTTTAGGGCAGCAGTTGTAACTTTGGACCTTGGGGAATGGAGAGGGTGGGAGGTGAGCCTGGATATTGGAGGGTTGTGTGTGCTCTGCGGAGACATTTGGACCTCATTCTGAAGATCATGGTGATCCACTGAGGAAGTTTAAAAGAGGTGGGCAGACGTGAACAGGTTTGAAATTTAGAAAGAGATGCCTCTTGTACAAGTATGGAGGATAGATTCTAGAGGTTAGCTAAAAAACTGGGGCAATTTTTCTTCTAACCCCTGGAGAGAGCATCTATTAGGAGCTGGAGGTACCTAGATTTCTAATTCGAGCGAATCGGTGAAGAGTGGCAGTGCCGTTCACCGTGAACGAGAGAACGCAGAGGAGGAGCAGGCTTGTGAGAGGAAAGGAAGTCTCTGTTGTAGACAGGTTGAGTTTGAAGGGCGATTGGGATACTTATGTTGGGTTGACGCAGGCAGTCTGAAATAATAATAATATAAATAAGAGCTAATATTTATTGAATATGTATTAAGTACCGGTTGCCTTAAGTGCAATATCTCATCTAACCCTTGGAGGAGCTCTATTATTGTATTTCTAGATGAGAAAATGAAGCCTGGAAAGATTAGGTACCTCGTCTAAGATCATATAGTCAGGAAGGGGTGGAGCCAGTGTCATTGGGCTCCAAATCCTACTTTTAACTACAACTGGGTACTGACTTGAGTTAGGAGAGAGGTCTAGGATGGACATGTACAGTTGGCATATTATATTTGTCGATGACATGGATGAAGATAGAAGCCTGGGAAATACCAACATATTGGAGTCCAGCAGAAGAAGAGGGCATGTGAAGGAGGCTAAGAAGTGGAGGAAACAGGAAGGAAGAACACCGAGAGCGATGGTATCATGTCAGGAACACTGGTGCCACCAGACACAAGCAGTGTCATTGATAGCAATCTATCGTCTCTGAGCCTCATTTGTTTTTCTCTGTAAAATGGGGATAATGTTACTTTCAAAGCTGCTCTCATGTATTAATCAAGATAGCATTTATCAAGCGCTTAATCTGCTGTGGCACACAGTAAGTGCTCAGTAAATGAGCCCGCTGTTATTACATTAAAGCAGAAAGCAACAAAAGAGAGAGTTTTAAGAGAGCATAACCACCACTTTTAAATGCTGCAGTGAATTAAATTAGTAAGGGGGACAGCATAGCATGTGGGATAGAAACACAGAATAGAGTCCAAGAGTTTTGATAACTAGGAAAACAGCAGGAAAAAATTTCCCTCAGACATGCATCTGCTATTAATTTTACATTACAGAGAGCAACTACTTTGGTATCAGTTTTCTTCAAAATCAATCACAGTGAATTCTGTGAATTATGAATGCCAATACAAATGAAATGAAATGTCGATCATTTATAATTACTTGAAAATAACATTGCATTGAAAAAGTTTTAGGGCAGTCTTATCATGTCGAGTATTAAAACCTGCTGTACGTCGATGATAAATGAGAGGATTTGGCAAATGAAAAAGGTGAATATAGTTTAAGATTGAAACTTTCCTTTGTTATAGCACTCTTTCCCCCACCCCCATGTCATGGTATCAATTTACAGAAGCAAGGAGGTTCAGGAACTCAAAAATCAAAAGAGGCATTCATATTTGAGTGATCATTTTACTTGTGATAGAGTCCTTGACATTGGACAATTTCCTTTACCTCCTCATTGCAGATTTTCTCATCTGTGAAATCAGAAGGATACATTTTGGATTTGTATATAAAATTTCCCAGTTTAGAAATCATGGCAACTAGTTAACAAAAATTCACCGTGAGCCACACAAATCATGTTTGTGGGCAGAATTTGGTTCCCAGACTACCAATTTGCAATCTCTGGTTCACATAGATTTTTAATGTAATTCTGAGATTTTAGTTAAAAAGGATTTAGAGAGCCCTCACTGTGTGCTCAGCCTGCAAAACTGTGCCAGGCATGCTAAAGATAGGGGGCATACTAAAAGCAGTTTCAGGCAAAGCTTTTGGCTGTGAGGGAATTATAATCTTCTTGGAAAGACAGGATTTACCAATGAGAAACTTAGAATACAGAGTTCTGAAAGAGTGGAGTTGTAAGGGGGTTGAGAGGTAGTTAATCCAACTCTCTCTTTTTCTAGGTGAGAGATCTGAATCCCAGAGAGACCCACATTCACAGGATTAGTGGGTAGCAGAGCTGGTTCTTGAACCAGGCTTTCTGAGCCCTAGTGAAGGTCTCTTTCCAGTTCTCCTTGTTGCATCCCATAGATAATGTATCTTCTTGTGACAGTGATACAGTTGGAGTTCAGAGGGAGAGAGCGGTTGGGGCAAAAGTCTTCAGCAAGGATACATGACTAGAGTCAAAGCCTAGAGGATGAGAGGAGGGGCAACCATTCATTTGGCTTGAGAGGAAAACATAGGATAAGAGCAAAATGAAAACCAAATCAACAGTTAAGAGTAAGTACGCTATATTAGGGTGTCAGTTGGGATCCAGTCAGGTGACAGAAACCATACCACTTATTTAGCAGGGAGGATTTACTAGAAAGAATTATTAACCGTGTGTTAGAGAATTGAAAAGGCAAAAGGGGATGAAGAGGTGTCATAGAGGCAGTAGCTTCAGGGAGCAGCCATCATCTCTAGGGTTGGAGGAACAAAGAGAAGAAGCTGAGATTATTAGAATTTGGAAGTTTGGAGGAGTGATCCTAAGAAGAGGGACTGGTGCTGGTATCTCTGAGGGGATGTGCTAAGATTGGCTCCGGGAGTCTGAAAAAAAAGCAAAGTAGAATTGCTACTGCAGCTAGAACCAACGAACTGCCCCTTCCGGGGAAAAGGACTCTTCCTGATGCTGACAGAAGCAGAGAGCTGACAGGAAGGAGAAGATCCTTTTCCTTTCCCAGTCCTTTCCCCCAGTGCCTCTTATTGCCAGGGCTCAGCTGGCAAAACAGAAGTGTGATTTGCACAGCTCAGTTCCAGCATCAGGAGCCCAAGTTGAGAAGGGTGAGTGTGAAGCTGAGAGACAAAAGCTTCTTTATGAGCAGCACAGTCAGCACAGTAGGGCAGCAGTGAGGAACTTGACCGGAGTGGAATGCTCATGTTGGTTGTGGTAGGAGATAAGGCTGTAGAGGTTGACTGGGATGGCTGATAGACAACTTTGAATGTTGGAAGAGCCATTTAGACTTGAATTTCATAAAGGACTTAAAGACTAGGAGGAAAGATGGGATTCTAAGTAATGATTATACTACACTCATTCAGTTGTATTCTCTTAACAAAGCCATTTTTCTTTTTAGGTGAATGAATGGGTATGTGGGTGTTGGTTTTAAGGGAATGGATCTTTCTCAGGAGCCAATAGAAGGATGTAGTAGTCACAAGTCCAGTCTTGAGGATGGGAGGAAGGCTTTGGTTAGCAGAGAGGCATAGCCAGAATTTTGGAGGTAGAATTTAATGTCAAACTCCCATTATTCTGTACATTGACAGGTACAGCTTTCCCCACTAGTCTATTGGCTTCCAAAGGGAGAAACTATGTCACATTCACCTTTGTATAGGCTGCGCTCAGAAGATTGTCTGAAACATATTGTCCTAAATAAATTTTAAGTAGCTATACTTATATGATGTTTTGTAAAATATAAAATCTCTATGACAGAGACCACGCTGTGTAACTATCTAGGTAAGAATCAGTCGCACTACAGTGAATGTGTGTTTACCCTTGGTACTGTAAATGGATGGGATACAGTGCCATATACTGTCAAAATGTGGCAGGCTGCACAACAGTGTCTTGTATTAGTCAGCTTTTGCTAATAATTTTTCCGTGTAACAAACAATCCTCAAATCTCAGTGGTTCCTGAGGAAGGTTTATTTTTCCTCATGTTACAACGGTTGTGGGTCAATAACAGTGGCTTTGCTTCATGCTTCAGCTCTGATCCACATTGGTGGTTAGATTTTGGTCTGCACCACCACACACTATCTTAATTTTGGGGTCTAAAATAATGGAGAAGCCCCTATATGGATGAAATCCATTCTCATGACAGTGGGGAACAAGCCAACTGAGCTAAATCAAACTGCAAAAATCACACTGAAGAATTCATGTTAGAATTAGCTTATGTCCAGTTTGCCCAAGCAAGTCATGTAGTCGATTCCTAGAGCTACCAGTTGTTCGGTCAAACCCTAGTCTAGGTGTTGCTCAGAAGGTATTTTGTAGATTTACATGTGATTTTCACTTATAATCAGTTGACTTTAAGTAAGGGAGATTACTCTCAATAATAGGAGTGGGCTACATCCAATCAGTTGAAAGCATTAAGAGCAAAAATTGAGGTTTTCTGGAGAAGGGGAGATTTTGTCTCGAGACTGTAATGTAGAAATCCTGCCTGAGTTTCCAGCCTGCCAGGCTGCCCTGTGAATTTCAGACTGGCCAACCCCCTCAACTGAGGGGCCAACTGACCTCTTCAAAATAAATGAACCAATTCCTTAAAATCAATCAATCACTCAGTCTCTCTCTGTCTCTCTCGCTCTAGGTAGGTAAATAGATAGATATATTGATCTGTTGGTCCTGTTTCCCTGGAGATCCCTGACCGATATGGTCCTATTATTCTTGTTGTGCTGTTTTTTTTTTGTTACTTTGCCCAGTATAAAGCAGAGATAAGATGTACAAGAATATTTCTTTTGTATTAGGAGTACTTACCTTTAGAGAGTGAAATTCTAGTTATTGATAGAGACACGGATAGAGAAACGAGGCCAGATCTTGAGCCAGGCTCTCGTATCAATAGCAGAGTGGAGAGCAGGATGATTAGCAAATGGTTGAGTTAGGTGAAAACGTCACGCGTTCCAAGTTACAGTTTGCTAGCAGGAACACTTTGCAAACCTAAAAATCAAACAGTCGAACTTGTGAATAATATTCTGATTATGCTGTACAAGTTGGCCTCTGTCAAACCAAATTCAGATTTAATGAAGTAATTTTGGGCTTTACCTTGTTCTTCTCTTATTGGTAACTGATACAATGTGAGTGGGCTTTTTGTTTATATGTCTATTAATTTATTCTTTGAGCATTGTTATATGCAAGACACTGTCCCAAGTTGGAGATAATTGGGACATAATTAGTCTCTTCCCTCATGGAGTTTACATTCTAGTAGAAGACTTAGATGGGAGACAATTTAGAGACACTGTTAATTATTTAGTTACGATTGTGGCAAGTGCTTAAAGAAGTAGAGAGTGCTGTGAGAGCCTGTGGCAGGAGAGCTGGCCTGTGGGAAGTGATGGTGAGCTGAGCTCTAAAGAGAGTGGGGCTGGTGGAGCGGAGCAGGGCTGGTTGAGCAGGAGAGGTGTTTCAGGCCAAGGAAATGCACGTGAAGTGCCTGAGACAACAACTAGATGGATTTATTTTGAGGCCTTTAAAGAAGGCAGGTGCAGCTGAAGCTTGGAGAGCCAGAATGGAGGGGTGAGGTATGAGGCTGCAGGAGTGGGCCAGAGCTTTCTCATGCTCTGTACACCCAGTATGAATACCATTCTTTGTTTTTTTGGGTCCCATTTGCCATAGATAGAAACTCTTATATGAGCAGAAAAGAGATGTCAAATTTATGGTTTATAAAAAATAAAAAACAGTACCACTAATCACAAATAAGGTCCACTTACTAAGGAAACACAATTTAAAAATTTTAGGAAAGTATGTGAGTAAAAGAATTTTTTTTCCAAAGTAATGATGCAGATTGAATTCTTGAAAGTTAGTAATACATGTGAGGATTCCTAAAAAATTTCTTCAAGATTGCCACTTTATTATAAATGTTATAAACCATCATAATATTCACGCACTGTTCATAATGGATGGTTGAATCATATATAGTATAGCTAATCAAAAACCATTGCAAATGTATTTACTCTCTTTAAACACTTCCATATTTCATTACAAATGGCCGATTGAACACTTCCACATCCATTACAGTATTATATTTCCATTCAATTTACTATTAAGATTTCTTGAATAGCTACAGTGCAATGGTAGCTATTGTGCATTATAAATATTTCATCACCTCTCTATAGTAATCCATTTCTCATTTGCTTGCCAAACTTATGAAGTGCTTATTAAACATTGATAAATAATATTACAGCACATGATATGAAATGTTGTTGTCTTGCAAATCAGCTTATTGGTAAAACCTTGAAGTTGGTGATAATTTAATCTGCATTATCCAGTCTTCATACTTCATTATAAGCAATGAATATTGCTGTGTTATTGGACTGGGGGAAAATGGAGCATTTCCAGGGAAATCTTCACCAACTTTAATAATTTTCTTGTTCTACAGAGTTAATTAGGTGTTTGCCTGTTAGTCTGTGAGGGTAGGCAAGTAGGAGTAATGGTGATCTTTTCTATCTAGAAACTTCTCTGACTCATTTGGTGTCTTCAGACCTACTGTGTCCAACTTCCCTTATGTATTTTCTTTACTTTGAGTCTCTCTTACATCAAGTTGGGAAGCATCCTGTTCAATATATCCAAAGTTAATGGATTGGATTATTTTGCTATGAGTTGAGATGGGCAATTAATCATTTGTGACAAGTAAAAATCCTGGAAAAGAAAAAAAATACTCTTCTATGTTATAGTTAATAGAATCACAGAATGCTAGAGTTGAAAGAGAACTTTAGGAATCATTTAGTCTAATGGTAATTTAATGGTAAATTTGTGCTACACATGCTCCCCTCCTTCCCCTTCCATGGCAGACATTACTAATTGAACACAACACTCTTTCCTGCTGAGCCTGGATTCATTCTGAGAATTGAAGCACTGTCCTCCAGGCTGCCACCACTAGTTTACTATTAATGGGACGGCAGGTGAAATCTATTTGCTGTCCCTGATCACGTCTAGCATCTCATTTTACAGGCAAGAAAATGAAAGATCTTAGAAGTGAAATGATTTGGCCAAAGTCACTCTCCTTGTTAGAGACAGAGCTGGGGTTCAAGCCCAGGTCTTCTGAATCCCAAACTAGCATTTGTCCTATCATCCCTGATACAACTTTTCTTTCCCTATACTTTTACCCTCCAAAGGCCCTTCCAAATGACGATCTTTGTTTTCTCATGCAATTTCAGTAATGGAAATTGGAGGTCATTCTTAGTTTCCTGAATTATTTGAATTATGTTATTTTTTTCTTTCTAGATTTGGAGCTTTTCAGGGGGCTAAGATGAAGTATGGATATTCAGCAATACATATAGTGGAAAATATATTTTAATGTATTACATGCATGTATACCTGATATAAAATTATATAAAATGTCAATTTTATGTTACCACTTTTCACACTAGAGGCACGTATCTTAATTCCAAATTCAAATTCATTTTTTAATGAGCAACTGAATGAAGTTTTTTTTTTTAACTAGTGAGAAACAAGCATGATTGTCTTGTTTGTTTACAAGAAAAGGGATAACAGGCCTTATATAATTCCCTGAGAAAAATCTGAGACTATAGGGAGAAAGACATTACTTTTTCTTTAGAGGAGGATAATAAAGGAACCACTCTGATTATATTTAAATAGATGCCCAGTGTGGTACCAAGTTTATGGGTCCTGAGAATTGTAATGGGCCTCCTATTAAAAATCACGTTAACCCTCCATTGACTCTAATGACTTCTGTCTTTTGGGAGTTGGATTTCCTTCTTTGTTCCATATGGAACTTATTATCCTGAGGGAAAGTTAATAAGATCTCTTCCAGACTTGCTTTCCCATGAAGCCTTGTTAAATTCCAAGACTAATAGGAAATGAATTGAGCTAATAAAATGATACCTTAACAATTAAAAAATCTTGGGGAAAGAATATGAAAAGGCAATTGGCAACAGCATTAAAGAACAACCTTAAACATTAGCTATGGAGCTCGTAATGATCTTTTTTTTTATGATTTGCTGTATAATTTGCTTGTCCTGATGATTCATGCATACTTCCACCTTATCTGTATTAGCTTCATGATTAACTATTTGGGATAGCATTCATGGAGCTAAGAAGTTACTTGTCAGTTAGCACAAAGTGCTGGTAATTAACTCGCTAAGGCACCTCGACTGTTGGGCAAAAAATAGGCTCGATAAATTTATACCATGTCATACCGTGTGACAGAAGCTCATCCATCCTCTGATTTCAAACAAGGTATTAGAAACAGATTGAGTTTCTTGACAAATATAACCTAGAATTGACATTTATATAAGACCAATTCATTTTATAACAGTGATGACTCACTCTGAGAAGGATGTATAGTAACAAACTTAGATATTTTGAGCTCACTAGGAGTGCAAATTCTTGTAGTTTGACATTGTTTCCAGGGACTCTTGGAAAAGTGAAGTCTAAGTCACAGGAAGCCTCGGGACTTTCAGTTGCTACCTGTGGATGCCTGGGGAGCTCAGATGAGGGAGGAATGCCATTTCTACATGTAATGGGTTGTAATGGGTTGGTTGGCACAAACAGCATGATAGGAACCTGAGGAAAATGAAAAGAAAGAGTTTCCTATCTTTTACACTAAAAAGAAAATTATGATGCTGCAATTTTTTTTAAGGAAAGTTAACAAATGTAAGCACAGCAAAATTCTACCCATATCATGTCTCAGAGTGAAATATTCTTTAAACACAAACAATTAAGTCAAAGTTAATGTTCTTAAAAAAATAGACTTTCCTGGTCCATTTCTATGGATACTAAGGCTGTTTCTTGAGTCACTGTATTTTCCTGTGAATGGAGATGGCAGGAGTTTTAAGTTGCTAAGTGTTGAGTGCCAACGTGAAGGTGTGAACACTGGATTTTGAGTTAAAATGACCTCGATTCAAGCATCAAATCTGCCACTTAATAGTTATATAGCTTTGGACGTGTCATATAACCTTCCCTACCCTCAGTTTTTCTTGTCTTTAAAATGGAGTCAATAATACCTCCCTTACTTATTCCACAATGCCAGGGTGTCACGTGAGTTGAGAGCTATCCAAGGAATTGGTGGTCATGAATCAAGATCTATCAAAGGAAGTGGTTATCAGTGAAGAACTAGACAATTTTAACCAGAAAGGGAGTTTCAGCTGAACCTTATTTTCCTTTGAGGAAGTATAGTGAATTTCTCTCTACATTTCTTTTCTTTTTACCTATGTTTGTAAGACCTCCTGGACATCTGAAAATGTTGCCTTGAAGAGAGTCTTAGTGATTGTGAGATCCAAGAAACTAGGTGACCCTGCTGTTTACTCTAGATGTGATTTCACACATTCCTCCTTGGTTCTTGGGTATTTCTTTGTTATTTATGCCTCATTATAAACCATGTTTTAGATGGACCCACCAACATAGAAGAATTAACAGTTCAATATCTTTGGTGAAGTGGATATGTTGATGTAACATTAGTAGCAATGAAAAAGTTATGTAGTACGTATATTCCAGTCTTGAGGTCAGTTATATAGTCCAAGCTTGCAATCATTACAAATACACAAGTCAGGAGGAAAAGAAAACATGTCCAAAGCCCAGCATTCTCAAATTCAATCTTTGTGACACCAGAGTACTGTGGCAGAGGTAAGGGACTCGGCTGATTTTTATACTCCTTCATTTACTTATCGTTGAGTACATCTTGATGACAGTGGCAACAACAGTGAATAGCTCGCACAGCAATGTCCCGTGCCCCTTGTTGAGGGTGTAGGTGCCAGGCACAGGGCTGGGTATTTACATGCATTTCACATTTACTCCTAACAATCCTGCCAGACACTCCTTACAGATTCTCTCTTTTACAGGTGAGACAGGGAAGCTCAGAGAGGTTAAATAACTCACCAAAAACACATCGCTGGAAAGTAGAGATGGCAGGATGTGAAGCGAAGTTGGTCTGATCCCAAAGTCCAAACAATTGAAAGCTCTGTGCTGCACTGCCATGCCCCTAAAAACTGTTAATGTTACTTATTTATATCCCAATATACTAACTTCTTGTCTACTCATTACAATCTGAATCTTCTACATTGTTTCATGTTTATTTCCTTTTCTTTATTGGAACAACTGAAAAGAAAGAAGAAAGGAAGGCAGATAAATAAATAAAGAAAGAAAGACAAGCTCACTTGAAGTTAAACCAGTTCTTGAGGGTTTTAGTTCTTATTTCTTGACAGGATGATATACTTCTGTTTTAAAAATTTATCTGTTCTCCTTCTGTAACCAATTTGTTAATCATGTTTTGGTGACTGGCTTTTGGGCACATTTCCCAGAAACTTTAAGGCAACCCTTAATAAACAGTAATAAGTCTGCATGCAGAAGCAGCCTATTATTATTCATGGACAGTATTACGTAGAATTAAACTTTTGGAAACTGCACCAAACACATTCTGCTAGACATGAAAGTAAGCTGAATTTCCATTTGGTTTGCTTCTTGCTGAGCCTTCAAATTATAAAGTGAAGCAAAGCCAAAAGATTAATACAATAAAAACAAAGATTGGGAAATTAAATGACACGATGCAATTTTCTGCCTCATCGGGCTGGCACCAATAATATGCAAAGGAAAGTCTGCTTAGTGTTGGTTAGCTGCTGTATAAATGCAGGACGATGAGTCTCCTTCTCGAGGGAGACTATTTTCTTGAATCATATAGCCATTGACTCTTCCAATTACCAGAAGCCCCCACGCACAGTTCGGCTTTATCTATTTTTTTTTAACTTTCTGCTCTGCTCTGCCATGGTATTATTATTATTAGTGCTTACGCAGGTACATGCTTTTACAATATCTGAAATATTTTAATGATAACTTCAGGGCATACATAAAAACCTGGAGCTTACTGCCACACTCATAATTAAATAATAATAATAATATTTTATAAAATGGTTCTTTATGGGTAGTGGAAGGCCATAATGGTCTATCTTTAAATCACACCTATCAGAGAAACATTAGCTCACGATTGATGTCTCATATTTTGGCTTCTATTGGCATGCCACCTATAATGTATCATTGCTGATCATTGTCAAGATTTGTTCTAAAGCAATTTGGGTGATAAGAAACGGCTCTAAACTACCTCTAATGTTATTTGAAATTACTTTTATCACGGTTGTATTCAAAGGCTGTCATGTCTATACTACCAAAATTCTCCAGATGATTCAGACATCCTCTGGAGAATTAAATTGTTCATTAACTTTCAAATTTCCCTCTAAGTCTGCCAGACAATATAAACCAGTCAACAGTAATCAATCTCCTGCAAAGTGCAGAGCGCCATGCTTGATCTGAGGAAGGTAAAATAGAGAACAGACCGCTGCCGGCCTCCAGCACCTTGGAGAGAGATTGTTCTCGCGAATGTTGCTTCTGGGTCATCTGCAGACGCCAAAGAGAAGCAGAGAGAGGGTGTCACCTACCTACTTCCCCCATGATCCAAGGCCTTCAGTAGGATTCTTACTCTTTTCTGCCAAAGCCAAATCCTTTCAAAAGAGAAAAGTGTGTGTGCGCATGTGTGGACACGCATGCACGTGCATTTGTTTTCATTCTTTGTAATAATAGAGGGCAAAAAGTTCAAAGAAAATAATATTTACTATAAAGGGTAATCAACTTCAACTTTTTGGTAGACTTGACTAGTTATTCCACTCTAGAATTTCCTATAAATACTCATTTTTAGAAGTTGATTTTAGACTTTTTTTCCTTCAGATTTCTCATGAGTCTCTGGAGATAGTGATTTCAAATTTTCCATTTAGACAATCAAAATGTCTAAAAGATGTGTAAAGTCCTTTCAAATAATGGCAAATGGAAATCAAAGCTGCTGGGTGGTCAAGCATCCAGAAATGGGAGGGGAAAAGTTGGGATGAATCATATGGAGTAGGACCGAGTAGAGAGAAAGGATGCATATTGCTGCCAGATTTATTTTCTGTTTCCTTTTTGCTGTTTGTTTTGAAGGTAGACATTTGAATTTTAAAATGATTAGCTTGGGTTTCACTCAATTTTTGCAAAAGAACATGCCTTGTTTTTCTTTTCTGGTTTCCTTCTAATTTGTATCTTGCTTACTTCCCAAATATGATTGGGATGGAGATAGTCAAAACCTGCTCTGGGTCCATCTGCTTTGAGACTCTCTGATGTGGTAATTTTGAACCATGATACTAAACCCTGAAAATAATGAAGCTGAAAGATTGAACTTCTTATCCTGGCTCTTCTCATTATGATATTTTTTGTCTTCTTAATAGACATAAACCACCTTTACCCTAGAAAAAGAATACTTCATATTTTGTACAAAATTCTGAAATGAATTTAGGATCCACATTATTTCACTTGAGAGAAATGCACTGAAATGTATAATCTCACCTTTTGGGACCATCATAGAGTGCACAGAGACTGAAGAATTTCTTCTTGGTTTATTGTTAAAATAAAAGCTTCAGGTTTTCCTTTCTGGAGACAGTATGGCATGAAGAAATACATGGGTTCTGGAGTATGACTGCCTTGAATTGAATTTGGTCTCCACCACTTATAGCTATTGACCTTGGGTAAATTCTGTCATCTCCTTGTGCCTTGGTTTCTCCAGCTGTAAGATGTGGGTAATAATGGGATCTTTATCATTATGTCATTGTTGAGTACAAATTGAGTTAATACACGTAAAGTGCTTAGATCAATCTTTGTCTCTCATCCCAGATATTTTTCCGAGTCTAAAACTTCTTGAATAATAAAGTAGTTCAAAAAAAAATAAAGGTTAATAAAAAGATGGTGACAAACCTTTAATGATTAGTGACACTTTTCTGGGCTGTGAATGTTCCTTTCGATATCCTTTATCCAAAATTTCGGAGACTCTTGATGCTTTCGTGACCGTGGTGGAAGAAAAAGAAGGAATGAAATGCAAAAGCACAATAGGAAGATTTTTAATAGAGTGTCTTCCCAGATGAAGGAGCATCACAAGTGCTGTGCTCTTCGACATAAGCTGTGGTTGCTGGACTTAATAGTAAATGCATTTTGGCTTCATCCACTTTTTTGTTCAGTTAAAGAGAAACATGATCCTTGCTGCAGTGTCAAGAAAAAAAAAAGCTTTATAAAATTTCAAGGGACCTAAACGTTTCTACAGCAGAACAAATTTTTTCTCATAAAAAATGGTTGTATCCTGAAAAGAGAAATAAAATAAGGAAAGATTTTGGGAAGTTTCTTAACTTTCTAGAGCATATCTAACTATGTTCTTTGGCTATTACTAAAAAGCTTTTGTATTTGACTGATGGTAGAAATTGCTATGATTTCCTTGACTTCAGCTGAATTTTTGCTAAATCATTTATCTCTAGTGGTCTATAAATTGAGGTGGATGTCCCTATTCTCAACCCTGCACGATTGACTCCTGTTGAAACATCTTCCTATAATGTGTTAATTTTTCTGTTTCTATGACAATGATGAAGTTAGCAGGACTTTTTTTTTCCTTGAATATGTAAAACTATGGGCAGAGCCAAAAAGCCTATAGGATTCATTTTTATTTAAATTAAAATATGTTTTGGTAATGACTCAGTAAAAGAAGCTAGTGAAATCAACACTTGCTTTTGCATATGGAAACATACTTTGAACTACAGTTTCAAGATGCCATTGGTGGTTCAAAAAGAGAACGCCTCCCTTTTCACTTAATTCACACTCCACTGAATTGCAGAAACCGGAGTTAACTGTGCCAGAGTAGTAATTTTCAAGTAAGTGACCCCAGGAACCACAAGGTTAGACTACCCTAAGGTTATTTAGTATAGTTTATAAAGTTTAAATTTTTACTTCAACTGGTCCATCAGTTACTGAAGGGTTAAAGATGAGCTTGGAAAAAGGAAGAGAGGACTTGGAGGCCATTTCCTCAAGCTTTTAGCATTCGTGGCAGGTTGAGTCACACCAGTCTTTATTAAATGATGCATAATTCAGTGATAAATTGGTTTAGCTCTGCCTGTTACAAGTCAGGCCTGAGGTTTTACAGGGGTCAGTCTAGAGGCACTGTGGCTGTTTCATGTCATTAGTTTTCATTCAGTTGCAATGTGTAACCACTCTAGCACATGTCTTTCATTAGTGGGTACAATGCACGCTTTGTGTGTGAACATCCTTAGATGGTAAAAGCCAATTTAGAGCTTTCTCACCTTCCTTTTATGTCAGTGGATTCCATCAGACCCACATGTGTGTGGAGCTAAAGGTTTTTGTGGTGGGGTCAGGCTCATTTCCCATTTGCATTGCATCCTGCCCAGCTGATCTGGGCTAGAAGCTTTCTCTGAAGTTAATGGGTGTTGAACGCTGAATAAGACCATAGCGTCAACTTGCCAAACTTCCTCCTCTCTGGAGTTCAGAAAGCTCTTATAATCCTACTTCCTTTATAAAGCTTTCTTTTGTTAAGTGGAAGACAGAGAGTGAGTTATTTTTTTTCATTAACTCAGATATAAAACCCAGACTTTTGTTTTCTATCAACAGACACACCCCTTGCCTGCCCCCTACTGGTCCAAATACTACTAACAATGTAGTTAGCTTCGGAAAGGTTTGTGTGTGCAAACAGTTACCTGCATGTTAATTAGTTCCTTGTGGGCATATACATCAGCAATTACTACAAAGCTAGAAATTTTAAATGTTGTATAGAGTGTCTACAGTACAGTGAACACATGGGCATTTTATAAAATGCATGCTCATGATTTCTGTCTCAATCTCTCTACCTCTGTTTTAGAATTATCTTTTAGGTTGAGATTAGATTTGTTTGGGAAGAGAGTGGGTAGCTGCAGGCTGTCTGAGCAAGTCAGTCACCCTTATGTGCTCAATTTCTGTACCCAAATACCTAGTATAGTGGAAAGAGTATGGCTTTAAGTTTGGACCAACAGGGGTTCACATCTGGGCTCTATTACTTCTTATGTCCGTGATATTCTGGTGTGATTATCTGAGTCTCTGTTTGCTCACTTGAGAAATGGATTTCATAATGCTTCATTCTCAGGGTTGTTGTAAGTATTAAATGAGATGCTATATGCAAATATGCCCAGGGAGGTGCCTGACACACAGTCAGCACTCATTCATTCATTCAACAAGTATTTTGAGGACCCATTATGAACCAGGCACTGTTTGAAGCATGGAGGATACAACATTAAATGAAAGAGACACACACACAAAATGCTTATAGTGAGATGAGAAAGACAATACACATGGTAAACAGTGTATTGTAGCATATGTTAGACAGGGTAAGTGCTATGGAGAAAAACAAAGTAAGGTATGGAGTATGGGAGTGCAGAGGAATTCTAGTGCCAAAGAAAGGTCAGGAAAGGCTTCTTTGGGGAAGTGACATTTGAGCAAAGTGGAGGTGAGTGAGTGAACTGTGTGGATACCTCAGGGAAGAACAGCCAATGGAAGGAATGTGCTGGGCATGTGCTTGGCCAGTGTGGTGGGGACAAGAGTAGTAGGAGATGAGGCAACAGGGGCCATTTCACTTAGGACCTTTAGGCCATTGTGAGGACATTGACTTTTGTATGAAATGGAGAGTAATTGGAGGGTTTTGACCAGAGGAGTGACATAATCTGATTTAGCATCTTAAGTTTTCTCCTAGAAACAGGCTCTGAGCTGTACAGTCGTGTGCAGTAGACTGATCTCAGAACAACACTTCTCTGAGACTTGGGGAGCAGGAGTGGGCAGAAAGAGAAGCTGAAAAGCAACACAGTTGCAACCGAGGCCTCAGATGATCCACAGGGAGTCTTGGAACTGGCATGGCCCTTCGGAGTTGTGAGGAAAAAGAGTGGAGCTTTTGTACCCCCACATTGATCAGTCATTGTTTATACCTTGAGAAGGGCCTAAACTTCAGCAAGGTGGCTTCCATTGGATTAGGACAATTCCAAGAAGGGACTCAAGTAAAAGCCTTTGGCAGCCAATGCTCCCAGCTGCTGGAGTACCGAGTGCTTCAACCCTGCAGGGGGGTTCGGGGTTGTGCCCCATAGCATCCACTACTCTTAGGTTTTATCAAGACTATGCTGGCTGCTATGTTGAGAATATGCTATAAGGGGAAAGGGTGAAAGGAAGATGACCAGGTAGCAGGCTACTGCAGAAACCCAGAAGACGGATGATGGCGGCTTGGATCAGGGCGATAGCAGTGGAGGAGATGAGAAGATACGGAATTCTAGATACATTTTGAATGGAATGCTGACAGGATTTGCTCATGGATTGGATGTAGGTTGAGAAAGTAAGAAAGGAGTCAAGGATAATTCCGAGATTTTCGGCCTAAGAATTAGAAGGAGATATTTGCTATTAAAGGGGTTAGAGAAGACTGTGAGAGAAGCAGGTTTGGGTAAGGAAGAGTCAGGAGCCCAATTTTAGGGTTTGGGTGAGGGGGAGTCAGGAGCTCAATTTTAGACATGTTGAGTCAGAGGTGCCTACGAGGCATCCAAGTGGGTGTGTTGAGTAGGCAGTTGGATATAGAGTTTGATCAGGAGAGATATTTTTGGAATCCTTGGCATATACGTGGTGTTTAAGACTGTGAAACTGGATGAGATCACCAAATGCAGTGAATATATAAGAGAAGTTCTGGGGATGATCCTTGAGGTCTAGCTTTCTTTGGCCACTTTTATGGTTAGTAATGTCATCTCCTTAGTAAGGGAAGATCCTGGCTCCCCTCCTTCCCCCAGCAAACTACAGTGGTTGTCTTACAGAGAGTTTGTAGTAGACAGAGTAATGGTGCTCCAGAGATATCCACATTCTGATCCCCAGAATCTATGAATATGTTACCTTACATGGCAAAAGGAGCTCTGGAGATGTGGTTAAGTTAAGGATCTTGAGATGGGAAGAGTATCTTGGATTTATACAGGCGGGTCCAATGTAATCATAAGGGTTTTTATAAGAAGAAGGTGAGAAGGTCAGAGGCAGAGAAGGAGATGTGACGGTGGAAGCAGAGGTGGAAGTGATGTTCTTTAAAGATGGAGGACGGGCCTGCAAGGCAAGGAATGCAGGCAGCCTCTATAAACTGGCGAAGACGAGGAAACGGATTCTCCCCTGGAAACTGCAGAAGAGATGCAGCTCTGCCAACACCTTGAATTTAGCCCATAAAACCCATTTTGGACTTCAGATCTCCAGACCCATAAGGTAATAAATCTGTGATGTTGTAATGTGGTCATTTATTACAGCAGCAAGAGGAAACTATTAAGCTAAATATAGTCTACTTTGCCCTGGAGGGGCTTAAATTGTGTGTTGGAGAATTAGGAATAGGTAATTTTTAAGGATCTAAAATGTTGATGTTTGCTTGTAAGTGAAAATTCCTTTCAATTTTCCTCTATCCATCCATCTTCTATCTGGTGAATAAAAAGAAGTTACATAATTCTTACAAATGGCCAGTTCTCTAGAATAGTTTCACCATTTTGTGAACATGAGACTTAGACCTTATTGGTTGAAGGTCTCCTCTCCCTTTTAAATAAATCATTTTACAATTGAGGGTGCAAGTGTATAAATATAATATCTATAAACAAAGAGAAATTTTAATAACTCAGTTTGTGTTTCCATTAGATGTGCTTTGTGGTGTTTTTACATTACCTATATATGTACGGGGACTGCTTTGAAAGACATGAGTTCACTCATACTTGTAACGTTAATGATGCTACAATTATAATGTGAAATTCACAAAACTTATTTTGCTTTGTATTTCAGCTTGTATTAGTGAGACTTATTCTATGAATAGGTTTTTTTTCTTTTTTTTGCTGCTGGGTGATTTTAAAAAATGGAATTAAGTTCCTCCTGTTTTTCTTTTTAATAGTTTTTTTTTTTTAAAAGCATCTGTTTTGGCAATTGCAATTCCTTGCCTTCTAAGAAAACTGGAATTCTTATATTCCAAGATATTCTGAATACCAGACTCAATGGAGCAAAGTGGTTAAAGCATGGGTTTTGGAATCAAGCAGTACTAATTTTAATTCTTTATTTTGGCCATGTGCTAATTTGGGCAAGTTACTTCTCTGCTCTAAGGCTCAGTTCCTTTGTCTATAAAATGGGAATAATAATATCTTCCTCATAGGAGTATTCCTCATAGATTAACTAAGGGAATGTATTTGTATTAGTCAGAGTTTTCTAGAAAGATGGAACCAATAGGATATATCTAGAAGGAGATTTATTATAAGGGATTGACTCACGCAATTATGGAGTCTGAGAAGTCCTGTGATATGCCACCTACAAGCTGGAGATCCAGGAAAGCTAGAGGTCTGAAGGCCTGAGAACTAGGAACATTGAGAGCAGGAGAAGATAGATGTTCCAGCTCAAGCAACAAGGCAGGAAGGGCCGAATTCTTCCTTCTTCCACCTTTTTGTTCTATTCAGGCCCTCAGTGGATTGAGTGATGCCCACCCACATTGGGGAGGGCCATCTGCTTTACTGAGTCCACTCATTCAAATGCTAATTTCACCCGGAAACACCCTCACAGACACACCCAGATGGAATGTTTAGGCAAATATCTAGGCACCCTGTGATCCAGTCAAGTTGACACATAAAATGAACCACCACAGTAAGTAGGCCCAGTGCCTGGAACATAGTAAGTACTCAAGAAACGGTGGCTCTAATGATAGTTATGCTTATCCTTCCATAGGAGCTGAGTTAGGAATTAGAAGCATCAACACCTATCTGAGAGTCTTTCCGTTTATGCTCCTTGTGCTCCTTTATTTTAACAATCTATTTATCAAGCCATCAGTATTCTGCTGCCAAAGGAATTTATAAGCCAATTATCCCTGGTGGCCGGACACTTCTAGCAGCATAACATTGTCCTGTGTGTCACAGTTGGTTCAGGGAGAGATGCGTGCATGGCCTCCAGAGACACGTTATTCATCAGCCCCTTTGCCATAAAATGTGTTACTTCTGCGCAGCATCCCTTGGTTATATTTTCATTTTACAGCACCCTGCATTGACCATTTGCAAAATAATGATGCTCTCCTTATCAGCTCATCTGCTGCCAGTCAATAACTTAACTGAACGGATTCTTTCAGCATCAATATACAGTACAGGTCCATTTGAGGCACTGGCTATAATAACAGTGAGCCACAATGCAGCAGACGGGATTTAAAGTACCCATCACTTACACCGGCAAAATGGATGCTAAACAGAGTTTGCTATTTTCTAGAAGGGAAAACATCTGGAACTATGTACAAATTGTTCCCAGAAGAAAACGTACCTTTGAATTTGTGTGAAAATTAGAGTGCTGGTGTTCATTTGGAAGTCTGACTTGTAGGCATATTAACACCTATACTTGTTGTTTGTTTTATGTCTGAGGAATGATGCTTCACAGAAAGGGAGCCTGGTATAATCAGGCGTGTTTAGTAACTTTGGGGAAAAAAACTCAAGACACCCTAGGCTATATAACTCTCTTCTACCTCCGTCTTTTTTTTTTCATGCCGAGAGCAGCAATTACTTTCAAGATGTACTCAAGGAAATGTTTAATTTTTATCCCCCAACTCTAGTCCACTTTCCAATTTAAAAGGATTCTTTGAAGTCCTTTAGAAAGACGCTGAACACTTAAAGATCATCCTGTGTCCATCATCCAAGAGTAAGTGCAAAGCAAACATTTGCTGGCTTCATTAGAAAGCTATAGTGTCCTCTGTTTTTGGGGTGGAGGGCAATGGAAATTGTAGGGAGAGAAAGAAAGCACTTTGTTGTTGGGGTGGGGACAGGTTGTCACTTCCCCAAATTCCTATATCTTCCTTCTTCAGAGGATGGTTTAAAACTTCTGTTACAGATGATGAATTGAATTTTATTTGTTGCCCCCCCCCCCGCCCCCCATACCTTTCATGTCAGCTGTTAGCATGGAAAAATTGAGTGGGATTTTCCCCCTTAAACTCAAAATATTTGAACTGCCTGCATCAACTGTGATTTTGTGAGGGGCCATACTGGTCATTGTCATAACTGATGGAAGCCATTTGGCTTCCAAATATTTCCCCATAGAAACTTTTCAGTGTGGTTTATATGCATAACATTTAAATTATCCTTAAGCCAATTCCAATGATTAATTTTATCTTTCCAGTATTCTTACTCCCTTCTCCCTCCCCCACCACTGGCCCCACCCTTCTTCCAGGTTTTCTAACATACATACGCAGAAACAGCCAGTCAGACATGTTACTTTCATCTCGGTTTTCTTTAGGGACATGATCGGCTCTTCGGTCTCACACTACCCATTGGCTACTTTTTCATTTCCTTTAAGTCTGTGATCGAGTTTAATAGAGTAATGGATTCAAGCACTACGATTGGGAGATATAAGGAATGGTCTCTTACTGTCAAGGTAAAGGATAGTGACTTAAAGCATTTGCCGATGTTTGGTTATGAATTATACGACAACACACGTACACTTGGAGGCTGCAGTGCAACTGCAGTGAATAATGAAACTGAGTTTCCTGAGGGACGATGCATCATGGCTGTATTTACCATCTGAATGGATGGAGTCTCCTGCACTCCAAGGAGACTGTGACTTACTTCTGAGTCCTGTATGCATGATTCTCATGGTGAAAAGAAATGTTCCTGAAATGGGAGGCTAGGGAAGTAATAATTATTTCTTTATGTTGTCCAGACTTCAGTGGCTGTTCAGCAGTCTTTGTTTAAATTCATAACTTGTGAGAAAAAGTTTTAAGGCAGCTTTTGTTCAGTTGTGAATACAATTATGTATTCAACTAGCAATTGAGGTATAAATAATTCACTTTTGAACATTTTGTAATTAGCTGAGACATAATACTGGATCAAGCGTTTCACTGAGAGAGTTTCCATCAGATTTCATGCTTTTTATTAATTTTTTTCTCTGATACAATTAGAACACTCCTAAATATATTCAAGCATATGTGCACATGTAAACACAAATGCTCACATAGGTAGGAGTATCGTATTCTATGTCCAACCTCAAAAAAGGCTAAAAAATTAATGAACAGGGCAACCCTGTCATGAATCCTAACTGTTTCCTCATGAGATAAACAATGGCTCTTAATTAGAAGCTAAAATTTTTAATTAAGATGATTCTGCAGTAATTATCTCAGTTGTCTGCTTCACTGGATTTTAATGAAAAAGATTGATTAGGTATAAAACTAGTAACATAATTAAACATTCAGGGTTGCACTGGCCACTGAGGTGAAAGTAATGTGATTAAACCCTGAAGTACATTCCTTAACAAAATATTTTAGACAGTTGGATCTGGTGTCAGTAAGCTTAATTTTTATGAGCAGCTTCAACATGTTAAGGCAAAAACAAGTTCGGCCACAGCTGGCTCATTTACACAGAAATATTTATTGAGCACTTACTATGCGTCTTAGTGAAGCAGTGCATAACGCATGGTCTTTGGAATTAGACGCACTTGTTCAAAGTCGAGTTCTTTTCTTTAGCAGACTTGGGATATTGGGAAAGCCCCGTAACCTCTCGCATGTTAGTTGTCCTATCTGTAAAAGGCGGTAAATAATACTGTGTGGTTTTTGTAGATGAGTCAACATGTGGTTAGACCCTACCACAGTGCCCAGTACTGACTAGATGATCTGTAAATAGGAGGTATCATTGCTATAGTTTTTATTTTGAAAACGTTCTAGAATTTTCTTTGAATCAGTCAGTAAATGCAGTATCTAAACTCCCACCAGTTTATAAAAAGTTAAGCAAAGAAAGACAGAAAAAAGTGGTGTTGATAGGCAGTGTTGAGGACTTCAAGGCATGATGCTATTATTAATTTTCTTTGCAACAGTAATAAACAGATGTTAGAAGTTCAACGAGCAAATATTTTCAAAATGTGGAGGACATTCTCTGTCACTCTCTCTCCCTCTCTTTTTCTTTTGCTTTGGTAAGACACTCTCTTCCTGGAACTACAGAATAATTGGCTTTTAGAATTGCTTCATTTTCTTATTTGCTTTAGAATGCAGGGTTCAGTGAACAAATTTCAACAAAATTCTGGATCTGCCAGGATCACTTCACATCATCTCAACCAGTCTCTCGGCCAAGGATTCTTTGCTTGCTAGGAAGTTGGTGTGAGTTAAGAAGGTGTGCATAGTGTTGGATGAGTCAAGCCAACCTAGCTTCATAGACGTGTCCTAACCTTATAATACTGTTCTCCTCGGCATTGTGCTGTAACCATCTGAGCAAACCACTTACAGACGGACCAACATAAGGCTGACTAGGCATGAGTGAAGAAGAAATTCATAGTAATTCAGGTAGGCTGAGGTTCATCGTCAAGTACTTCATAGAGAATGGAGCGAGTTTCAGACAATTTTGGTCCATGAGATGGCTAAATTTCTGTGCTGATGAGGTGCTAAGATATCCTTGAATATTGACATTACAAGCACTGCATTTGAAGCCAGAAGGAGTGGATTTGAAACTTAGATTCTTGATTAACCAGTGGTATAATCTTGTGGAAGATACGCTTTCTGTCTTCTTTTCAGCATAATAGGGACTCTGGTATCTGTACATTTAATTTCATGAGACTAAAGTGAGAATCAAAAGTAACAAGGGATTTGAAACATGCAAAGCATGATTCAGTCATTCCTATATTTATTTGTCAATTTATTGCACAACTGATATATCCAAATACTGTACCAGGCAATGGAAATTCAAGCATGAATAAGATATACCTAAGCCTTCAAAGAGTTTTCAGTCTAAGTGGGGAGGTGTATACATCCATAGAAAATTTCCATTCAGTGTGATAAATGCTGGGCTAAAGTATGCCTGGGATGTTTTGAAAGCTTAGAGAAGCATCTAGTCCAGACTGAAGAGTGAGGGCATCCTTCCTGGAGAGATTGACCTTGATCTGAATTCTGAAGGATGAAGACGTTAATTCAAGGAATCAAGGTAGTGAGCGCATCGTGGGAAGAGAACTACTTGAATGAAGGCTTGGAGGTGTGTGTGAGAAAGCATGGTGCATAGAGAACTGCTCTGGTAAGAATGGAGCAAATGATATTTCCCTCAGGGAGGGAGAGTGGCAGAGACAAGACAAGTGGTAGGCATGATCACTTGAATGTTGTCCTGAAAGCTTTTTTTAGCCAGGCACCTACATGATCAGATTTATATTTTAAGAAGATTATTTTGGGAGCATTGTGGAGAGTAGATGAGAGGGGAGAGGCTGGTCAGAGGGAGAAAAGCAGAGAGATGCATTCATTCTACAAAAATTTTTTGACTAATGTGCTAAGCAGTTTATAACATGCTGGTAGAAAAATCAGGTAAGACATGATGACTGTCCTCATGAAACATAAAATATTGCATCATAGAAATACAGGTAAAACACCACTCACAGGGCTGTGCTATAAGTGCATAGTTGAGGCTGTTATGATAGCTCTGGCGAGAAGTGATGGAGAGCTGAACGAAAGTTGTGGCAGTGGAGGTGGGAGGAGGGGATGGATTTGAGAGAGAGAGTGAAGAGGTATCATTGGCAGGACTTGTTTATAAGGGGACAAGTATTTTTCTATATCTAATTAGTTGTATGAATCTAGACCAGAGGATAAGAAGGTTTTCCTCTTACACATCCTGGACCAGCCAGCTCAGGGTGCACACTGTAAGCCCCATCAGAATTTTATAACGATCTCACTAAACTTCACCCTGGGATGGCTACCTGGATATTCAGGGGCTCCTTGTGCCCTTAGGG
The DNA here is from genome assembly GCF_037783145.1 of Equus przewalskii. Taxonomy (NCBI): domain Eukaryota; kingdom Metazoa; phylum Chordata; class Mammalia; order Perissodactyla; family Equidae; genus Equus; species Equus przewalskii. The sequence goes on along the minus strand of NC_091839.1, from coordinate 54,609,492 downwards.
AACTATATAGTGATAAGGACTGTGTTGTTGGCCAGTTTATTTAATCTTAGCAAGGAGAAACAGTGCTTTCTGTGTTTGTGAAAAACAAACAAAAAAGTACTGCAACCTTAAATGACCCACTGAGGGCTCCATTCCATTGGAAAGGAAACTTGGCTTATCCCAGCAGGCCATGGTCCTGTGAGGTGCTGGCTGAAGGCAGGAGGAGCACAGAGCAGGGTACAGAAGAGGAAAGACCCAAGTTCTAGCCCCAGCCTTGTGTTCAATTGCAGAGATGAAAGAGGGAACTTCCTCTCCCCTTCAATTTCTTTTCCTTTTTCACTGCATAGGTATTTGGAAACTAAAAAATCACCACCTCCCCATTCCTGCCCATTCTGGCCATTTCCTGCCTTTTCTTTTTCCCTTTTCTAATAGAAGTTGCTGTGGCCAGCTCATTAATGTTCTTTCACAATTGCAAGTGATGGTGGTTAGGTGACCGTTTAGTCTATAGGTTGCAGATTGACAATCAATAGGTGTGGATAATTTCACAAGAGATGTAGAGGAGAAAAGGTTTCTAAGACTGGCAGGCAGTTTCTGAAATGACCTGGCAAATTTGTCTTTGGATGTAGTTGCTAAACTTGACATTAGGTTGCTATCTTCTTGGGGAATATTTGAGATTGTGCATATGGTGGTTGGATTAGATGGTGGGGGTTGGACTCTTTTAAGCTTTAGATGCAAGATGAAGGTTCCTTGTGCCAGGCACATATAATGTAAATCAGCAGAAAGTAAATCAAGCCATTTCGACTGAGCTAGAGAGTCCGTGGGGAAGTTTGCCTATGAAGAAGGCAGACTAGTTGCTGTGAATTACTAAGAGGGCAGAGAAGCTCTGCTAAGCCTTTCTCTGGCGTGGCAATGGGCATCTGGGCAAACAATGCTTTTGCCTACTTCAGTCTTCTCTCTTGCTATCTGGTATAGACTTCCTTTGAGGGAAGACCATGGTACACATCCATTCTATTTTGGGAGTGTTAGCTAATGTTTCCTGCATAAGAGGATAGTGGGAGTCATTAATATTACTATCTTATGTGACCTTTTTTGGAGTGAGTGATGATTCATTGTTTAAATTTTTGAAACATGGGAGACATAATTTGGGAGAACTGCTTGGGATGGGATAATACCGGGCAAAGAAGATTCTTAGGAGTCTCTAAGAATTGACACAAATTCCTCACGTAGTTTGTAGCCGGTCTGTTGTTGCTATCATTATGAGACATGAATTTATGTTTTTTTCATATCTGACTCTTCCTTTTTCATTTCCTTCAACATTTTAGCATTAAATATACTTTAATCAATAATATTATATACTTAAATATACTTCATCATCTATAATTCATCAATTATGAAGCAGTTAATTTTTGTTGTGTTAATCTGGAGTAAATGAAGGCGCATAACCTGGCCATTTTTTCTCACCAAAAAATTTTATAAGCATTTCATATCACTTATTTTGCAAAACATAATATCCAATTTGTGGCACTCAACAGTTAATTTTCCTCTTCCTATACACACTGGCAAATTTAATGGCCGATGGGAAGTGAGTGACTGTTTTACATTAGTGCCTAATTGGAATGGAAGCTTTTATTTATTAACATACAAAGATCACTTGTTTGTTATTATAAACTATGGAAGCACGTGTCTTTTATTAATGTGCAGAATTGAGGATTTATTCATAAAAATGTATCTACCCTTGGAATTTGTCTTTATTTCCCATTAGTCTGAATTTCCTTAGGCAAATAATACTGTCTTTTTCACTGTGCACATAGTAGGCATTCAATAGTTTGTGTAGAAACGAATTACTTTTAGTTATAATGATGTATTTATCATCATAGAATCACACTTAGGAGTCTCTAAGAATTGACACAAATTCCTCATGTAGTTTGTAGCCGGTCTGTTGTTGCTATCATTATGAGACATGAATTTATGTTTTTTTCATATCTGACTCTTCCTTTTTCACTTCCTTCAACATTTTAGCATTAAATATACTTTAATCAATAATATTATATACTTAAATATACTTTATTTCTGATAGTCTTCAGGTCTAAATTTACAACTTTCAAGAATTTTGTATGTTTTCATAGTCTGTGGTTGCTGTAAACGTTATTCATGTTGTCATTATAACTTTTTATGTGATTGTACTGAATATGTGAACTTTAATGACTCCCCATGTACACCTGCTTAAATGAGCAGCTTCTGAGAGAAGTTAGTAAGTATACTGACTTTCTTTCCCTGACTGTAGTTTTCTCCAATCTACTCTGTAACCCAGTGAGGACTCTAACTGCCTTTTGTAATGAAAATTGTACAATTGGCAAAAAAAAAAACTCATACAGAAATTGGAACCATGGGATCTCTCTCTTTACCTATCTCTCTGTCTGTCTATCTATCTATCCATCCATCCACCTATTTTTACAGTACATCCTTCAATGCAGGTAGAGACCAGCTTAGGATATAACTTATGGTCTCAAACCTTAATTTACCTGAAGCTTTCAGAGAGTTTGAGAAGACAAGTTATATACTAAGTATTTTTTACCTGCAATGAAGGATATACTGTAAAGATGGCTGTAATATTTGGAAGAAACAATTGTTGTGAACTTTCTGTGCATAATTAAGAGGCCAGAAATATGATAAATTTAGAGAAGTAATCGAATACCTCAGAGAAAAAAAATCCATATTTTCCTCATTGTATAAAGAAAAGCAGAAATAGGGTGAATTTTTTTCAGTGGTATCTTGAAAGCATATAGATTTTAGGGCCTATTAATGATAGTGTTTCTATACCTATTCTAAAGGATTTAAAAAATTTAAATGATGACTCCATTAAAAAAGCGTATTTGATAAAAATTAAGCTTTCTTTAAAAAACAATCTTAGTATAAACATTGGGACAAAAATTACTACTAAACTTGACAGGAAACAAAACAAAACAACAACAGCTTTCCTTTGGGTGAAAAGGAAACGTGTATGTATTTATTTGTCAGTATAGTAATTACCTGGGATCTTGAAAACCAAACAATATATGTAAGTAAAATTGGAATACTTTGTAAACGTCAAGGGACATTGTCCCATGTTTTTACAACCTATCTCAATATGATCTTCAGCATATGATCTCAGTACCTATAGAGGTACAGTGAAACAAGTGCTTCCCAACAGCCACTTGTGAGAAGCCTTAAATTATTCTAAGATTGTCAGGTAGTATTGACAGGAAGTGAGTATATTGAAGGCACTTCCATTTTAACAGCCCTGGAATGACTTGGAGCTAATTTTAGTTGGTTTCTGTTCAGAAAGATGTGAAAAGATATTTGTGTGGAATGAAATCCCTCATCTTTTGGTTTCAAAGAGGGAATTATAATAGCTAGGAGCAAATTTAATCTACAATCTTCATAGTAATTACACCAATGGAACAAAATGCAGAGTAGGAGATATTACCCTCTTCTCCCGCCAGGTTTCATAGCTGCTGGCTCATCAGATCCACCCAATGTGAAAATAACTCAGAAAGAAGTAATGATTGAACTAGAAGTCAAGTGCTTACTAAGTCACTATTCAGGAGTAAGCATCTGCCATGTAGGAAAGTCATGACCCATAGAGCTCCAAAATTAACCACATGGGTCCTGAGAAAATGGTCTGATGGCAATACCATCAGACACATTATTCAGTGATGCAAACATTTGTTTATTTCATTCAGCAACTGTTTATATTTATAATGAATGTTATTTTGTTCCAGGCATTGCTCTTGGTGCTGGATTCCATAACAGTGAATCAGATGGCCAGGGTCCTTACCTTCACAGAGTATACAGTCTTGTTCGGGGGAGAAATCAAGAATAAATAGCAGTTGTATTATAGTATCCAAGAGGAAGAGCATTAAACTAGCACCTAATCTAGATTTGGACCTCATAAGAAGTGCTCTGAAGGACGGGCGCTATCTACTGATACCACACATGGCAGTCACTGTCATCGGAAGAATTAGTTCTGTATCGGTTTGGTGGACGCTATTGCAGTTCAATCCATTAAACATGTGGGAATAAGCATAGAAGGAAGAAAGGGAAATAAAGTAAAAAAAGATATTCCACTAAAATGTAGCCTATGGGCCAAATTTCTAAAACTCGTGAAAAAAAATCTGATGCTAAGGAAGACAGCAAAATAAAAATGAATAGAAAACAAATGAGTAGATGATCAGAACATGAACTCATGCTCGGATTAATTAATTTTAGAGAAGCCTGAGAAAACTTTGAAATGATTATTAAAAGAACAGAAAAGTATAAGGCAAAACCAGTGAGGAAAAAAAATAATGTACTGTTAAATGTGAAAATGATCCAATGAAATGTTTTAGAAATAAAAATGTAGTCAATGAAATCAAAATGCAATATATTGGACAGACTCTAGAAGGGACACAGTCAAAAAGAGAATAGTAAACTTGAAGACAGTACTGACGTGCTCATCCATCATTCAATATAGACGGACAAAGAAAAAAGATGGAAGCGCAGTTAAGAAACATGAAAGATTAATTGAGAGGCTCCTATATTTATCTAATACAAGTTACAAAAAAAGACAGGGAGAGAATGGAAGAAATATTAGATAATCACTATATGAAATATAATTGTTAATAAAATCTCCAGAATTAATATTATCACACACTCTGAGTATTAAACTATATAAATCCAAATAAATTCACTTTTAGACACGCTATCATGGAATCAGTTCATTAAGAGTAAGGGGAAATCTTAAAAGTTATCAGCCAAAATACACAAATTATCTACCAATTAACAATAATTAGGCAAACAGCTACCTTTTACTCTGTGACAATTGATGCCAGAGAGGGTGGAGTAGCATCCCAGAAGTGCTGAGAGAAGATGTAAGTAAACTTAGAAGTGTGTACACAAAAATCCTGCAAGAATGAGGGCAAAATAAAGAGGATTTGAGACACAGAGAGAGTAAGAATTTCTCATTCACATTCAATAAAAGAATTTTTCTTTGGCAAGAAAAAAGTGAACACAGAGGGAAGATGTGGAGCATGGGAAACAAGAATGAACACAGAAATTAATGAAATATGTTGGCAAATTTAACTATTGAATACAAAAAATGCCTTCTTTGTTTAAAAGAGTTAAAAGAGAAGCTCTCTATAAAAGTAGAGATAAAAGTAACAAGATATGGAGCTGTTCAAGGGTTCCCAGTGTGCTGACTCATTGCTTTAATTATGGATAGGATAGAAGTACTATGTAATTCAAGATCTTGTTAGAAATTTTTTTGGCTAAGTTTGAATCTTAATATGCTAATGTGAATCACCAAAATAATAGCAAGGCAATCTACAGCTTTTAAATTAAGAGAAGGAAAAAATTGTGGGTATAAAAATAATCAATCCAACAGGAAGCAAGTCGGTGGAGAAAAGACTATGAAACACTATGGTAAAAAGAAAGCAAAAAGAAAAAATTCAGGTAGTGGAAATAAGTCCAAATACACAAGTAATGCCATTATCACAATAAATGTATGTTGATTAAACTCATCTGTTAGAAGTTGGATTATCAGTTTGGTTGTATAACTTATCAGCTTTACTCTGCATCCAAGAGAAATACTAAAGACAAAATGATGTTGAAAGGTAATGTGCAAATACAAATTAAAGAAAGCTCAGGTCCTCAAATGAAACAGAATTTGAAGTAAAAAAAAAAAAAAATGGGGTAAAGAGAAACACTACCAAATAATTCTAAAAAGAAATAATCTTACAAGATGTCACAACAATCTATATATATATGTGTATATAACAAAACACTCTCAAAATATATAAAGCAAGAACTAAAAGGAATAACCAACAAATCCTCAGTCATAATGGAACTGATAGATCAAGAATGTAAAAACAAGTAAGGTTGTGGAAGCATTGAAAAGTAAAGTTAATAATCTCTATATATCTATTTCTAACTCTCTCTGTGTACTGTGTGCGCCTCTGTATCTATTTCTATGTCTATATCATCCCCAAGAACCAATAATGGAGAATATATATTTTTTTTAGTTCTCTGACTACAAATCAATGAAAAAGCTGGTTGAAAAATTTCCGTGTATTTGGAAATATTAGAATGTATTTCTAAATAACTTATGGGCTAAGCAAAAGAACACAATGCAAAAACTGTGCAAAAATAAAACTACTATATATCAAAACTTGTGGGATGTGGCTAAAGCAGTGTTTAGAGGTAACTTTACTAAAAAGAATAAATTCTGCAAATAAATGATTCATGTCATGTTCCAGAAACTAGAAGAATAAATGAATATAAGAACTAGAAAAAAGAAATAATAAAAATGAGAGAAAAATTAGTGAAGTAAAAAACACAGAGAAAATCGTTATAATCCAAAACTAGTAATTTGAAAGAATTAATTCAATAGAAAAACTCCTAGTAAGACAGATCAAAAAAAAAAGAAAAAAGACAGAAACATTTGGGATTTTTTTGAGAGAAAATATATAAGAAATCCATATATAATATATCCACATTAAAGAGAGGATATAAGTACAAATAGAGTGAAGATTTAAAAAATTATGCTATGGACAACTTTATGCAGATATGTCTGAAAAATTAAAGGAAATGGATAAATTTTGAGAAAAAATATATTACCAAAATTAACATAAGAAGAATTAAGTGGATAACTACTAAAGAAATGGAATTAATAATCCAGTTCCCTTTTCCTCAAAGACACAAAGTCCAGATGGTTTTCTTGGCTAATTTTACCTAATCTTCAGATAGTAGAAATTCTTATTTTATATACACCCATTCAGAGACTAGAAGAAGGGAAAAATTTACCTAACTCATTTTCATAAGGCTAGTATATCTTTGAAAGCAAACTGGACAAAGACAATAAAAGAAATGTAAATTATAGATACAATTCTTTTTAAATCATAGATGCAAAACACAAAAATAAAAAACTAGAAAATCGCTATCCAGAAATGTATAAAAATTGCACCATGATAAAGTAGAATTTATCCAAGGAATGCAGGATTTTCAACTCTAGAAAAGGTGTTGATGTTATCATGCACCACAGTAGAAGAACAGCTGGGACGCAATTCCCCTGTTTGCATGTCTTGCAAGCAGAGACGCTTTTGTTCTGGACTATCTTTTAAGTGTTTGTATAGTAAACAGCCTTGGGAAATAGAGATAGTGTTTCTCTCTGGAACAAATGGCAGGCATGCTTACTCTCCAGTATAATAAAAATAATGTCTCCTTCCAGAGCAGTGGGCAGGCATCTTAAGATTTGGGTTCCCTAAGCTCAGGATTGCTCTCTTGTAAGGCAACCTACTGCCTGGGTAGGCATCCACGTGGACCCTTCTGGGTTTTTCCCATGGGACTTGGGGGCAAGGGGACTTGACACGAATATGCTGATATTCATGCTGCTTGCTGTGCCATGGGTAAAAATTTCGTTTGACTCTGGCCCTGGAGTCTTACATCTTCTGCCAGCATCCATGAAATTGTGGCAGGCTCACTTAACCTGCAAGCAGGGTAAAATTTCACGTCCTTCACAGTTCTTAACGATAGCTGCAGAAATAGCATTTGGCAAAATTCAAAAATTTTTAGCAAACTAGGAATCAAAAGGAACTACCTTAACCTGATAAATCATACGTATCAAATACCTACAATAGGCATACTTAATAGTGAGATTTTAGAATTATTTCTATCTAGGTTGGGATCAAGAGAAAGAATTCTGCTATCATTACTTCTATTCAGCTCATACTGAAGGTCTTAGACAATGAAGTAAGACAAGACAAAGCAATTAGAGGTATAAAGATGAAAAAGAAAAAGATAAAACCGAGATTAAAGACAAGAAAATTGAAAGGAATCTATAGGCAGACTAATAAAATAAGTAAGAATGTTTAGCAAGTGACCCAGGCTTATGAGCAGACTTAGGGTTAATATGTCTGTATTTCCTGCTAAACTCAGGACAGAGACCATATCTTGCTCATTTGGGTATACCCAGTACCTAGCATGGTATCTGGCACATTGTAGATGCTTATGAAATTATTGAACACATGGATGTCTTGGATATATAATATATATGGGAATATGGATTCCTATACTTTCAATTTATAGATGAGGGGACAGAGACTCACAGAAACTATCTTCAGCTCTACACAGTGTATTATTAGTAGAGGAGATTCAGATATTTTGAACCCAAGTCCATCCTTTCCATTTACCTATGTACTACCTTCAATGCTAAAGTGATAGCTTTTTTGTAAATTAGAGGCTAATAAATATTTCATATGACCACAGCACTGATCTGATTTAATAAAATAAGAACTTTGCTTAGCAAATAACCTTTTTGGGCTTTCTCCTTTATTTTACATTTTTTTTAGACAACATATTTTAATTGGCTAAAGTATTTTCCTTTTAGTTTAATATTGAAGAGCATCATTAACTAGGCACAGTGCCTGGCCCATCCATCCATGGAGGATGCTTAATATTTTGAGTGAATTCTGGTATCAGCATATTCTTGCTCAGATCATCCCAACTAATTAGTTTCATGGTATTTTGCCTGGTTGGCATATTCACATCCCTATCTCCTCATTCCTAGCACTTGCAGGAGTGCTTGTCATATGAGATAGGTGCAATTAACACAATACTTCATGTAGTCAATTAACAAACCTCTCTACATCCATGCTGGTACATTTCTGATCTTGGGAATATCAGTCAATATGATGGTTAGAGATAATGAAAATTGTATTCCATTCAGACTTCCTGACCTATGTGGACTGTATCAATGCACTCTTCTGCCTCTGGCTTCTGGCTAAGTTTGGCCAGTGTCCCTCCTTCTCTCACCCCCATCCCAGCAGGAGATCAAGGCAGTCTGTGTTCGGTACCTGTGTGATCCAGCACAGTAGCCACTAACCGCATGTGGCTATCGAGCACTTGAAATGTGGCAAGTCCAAATTGAGATGTACTGTCTGTACAAAATATACACTGGATTTTGAAGACTTATAAAAAAATGTAAAATACTTCATTAATAATTTTTCTATTGATTAAATGTTGAAATGACATATTGGATTAAATAAAATGGATTATTAAAATTATTTTCACTTGTCTAATTTTTAAAAATGTGACTACTAGAAAAATTAAATTACACTTGTGGGTCTCATTCTATTACTATTGAACAGCACTGCTCTATGCAATTCTTTCTCCTCCTGGAGACTTGAAATCTCATTCTTCCCTCATCACTTCAGGCCTGGGTGTGCTGACAGCTCTCCTGCTGCTAGTTCTGGCTTTCTGCATTATCCCTGGCAGTTCCCTCATACCCTACCTACTAAACTAATTTTGTAATTAGTATTTTTGTGAATACTCCTTCCTGAAATTTTTCCTAATAATTCTGTTTCCTTTTGGGACCCTGACTGATACAATGACTATCTGACATAGGCTGGTAGATGATCAAATTATCTGTGACCTCCTCTTTTGACTATAGAAATTATTGATAACGGGACATTGTTGATCTACTTTCATCTGATTTTAAATGACTAAAAGGTTACAGTGTGAAAGTACTTTTATTGATTGTTGTTATCGTTATTATGTTTGCCTCTTTCCCCAACCTTCACTTTGATCAGACTTGTACCCTCTATAGAAATAGAAAGATTTGAAACTGACATTTTGACGTACAGAAAACTAACAACTCAAATGTTTTTTAAACATTTAAAGCCTCCTTTCATCAATAAGGTCAATCAAATGGTTTTGGAGGCTAATATATAATAAAATTACTACTAATAACAATAATATAAGCACTTTTGCATATGTGGCTTTTTTCTGTTCATTCTAATTCAGATCAGATTGCGTGTGAGGCACAGTAAATAGAAATATAGGAGGAAAATAGGAAAGAGGATTAGGATAAAATGAACTTATTTCTCCAGTCCTCCTTTCAGCAACAATACCACATTTTATTCTATCTTTTGTAGAAGTAGGGGCCCTTCATGACTTAGCTTCCAGTAGGAGATTAAAAATCATGATTCCAGTAGCCTCTAAACTTACTTCTTAAAATACTTCTGAATTTATTTTTCTCACAATAAAATTTTTCAGAGATACTTTTTTGTTTCTTAGGATTACCAAACGTTTTTGTGTGGAAATACCTTTTTTGGTTCCAAGTCAACAAAAAAGGAAAAGTTATGGACATCAAAATTTCTTACCTTAGTACAGGCGAGTTGTTTTCCAGTGGCATTCTGAGGCCCTCCAGGGTTTCATGGGTAAGGGGAGGGCAGAGCACCCAGGAAGGAGGCCACACAGTTTGGGCCCCAGCCCCTTCTCCTTGCTGCCATCTCTTACAAGCAGAGTAGCTCCAATTTCACACTTAAGACCCACATGTTTGAAAAAAGGTTAACTTTGCTTACAAAAAATTTAAATTCCCTTTTATGAGGACAGTTCTTTTTCTCCTCCTTCTCTTCCTTTTTACTCCAGTAAAACATCCTCTAAAATTTGGTAGGGCAGGAGCAATTTTCTCATTTATAAATGAGGAAACTTAGATTCAGAAAGTTTAAGTGAGATTGTCCAAGGTCACAGAAAAACAGGAAGTAATTGTTGGCTGGAGCTAGGTCCAGTTCTATCTCCCATTCAGAGCTCTTGGCAGCTCATCGCACCACCTCCACCTGTAGAGTGATGCTGATCAGTGTGAAACTGGGCAAGCCATCAGAGATGGAGTCTGATTGAAGGGGTTTCCAAATGATAGCAAAGCAATTGGTCTAACACAAACACAAATCAGGTGCTTCATTGCTTATGTTGCAAAGTACTGGATAGCCCATTCAAGCTGCTTGCCATATTAGACCACTCCCTTCTAAAAAGTTCTTGCACCTTCCAGGACAAACTCCTCTTGGTAGCAGGCATCAGCCGCTGACACAATCATAGCTGATTGGATTAGAGATGGAGGTAGCCTGGCCAGAGAACTCTAACCATGTGGAGCTCACCCTACTAGTTGGGGAATGGCTAATTCAATGAGACCCCCTTTCTTAGAGAGTTTGAACGATGAGACATACAGCTGGTGGCGAGAAGGTTCACAAAGATAAAGCTGTACGAAGAAAGTAGGGAGTAGAGAGAGGAGAGTATGGCAGCAAGAAGTTAGTCTGTTGAGTAGGTGAGTTGAGAAGCTGAGTCAGAGTTTTTGAGTTACTGGCAGTGGTTCCCCAAAAGCCCACAGAGCTTGTCTCCCTCATCTCTGTATTCAGTGATGGCACACTGGTAGCTTGAAGTTGGCCTTGAAGGGAATTTTTACACAAAAGAAACTGACAAAAGCTTCAGATCAAGGCTCCTCATATAGAACCTGTTGTTAAACATTTACCAGCACACCACTGTGTAGAGCACTTGAGTAGCACTGACGGATGCCCCTTAGGAGGGAATGACTACCGGAGCTCCTGTTGGGTTGTCATATCTACTACTGTGTGCTTACAGGCATACTAATCTGTGTGAAATGTGTGAACTGTGTGAACAGTGAACTGCTGGCTGTGTGGGCATTATCTTCCTTACTTGCAAGCTGTAATCCTCCATTTAAGGTAGCCCAAATATCTATGTGTGTTTATAGCCTGAAAGAGCTTAACAGTCTTCATGGTGCCAAGCAACTGATTTAGCTGATATTCACATCTCTGTTAGTTGTCTTGTCATCATTTTTGCCTGGGGCTCCAACCTTTTATAAACTTAGTGCGGATATATTTGTATCCTGATCGAGTTAGGAAATTCACTTGCTTTCCTTTGTCAAGTTTAAAAACCAGTAAGGCTTTATTTTCAAACCATCAGTGTTAGAAGGTTCTCGCTATGTTTATTTGCAACGTATGAAACAGTCTTCAGTGTGCTGACATGTTTTCTAGGTTGCTTCTGACAATCACTACAATAGGAAAGAATTACCAAAACTGCCTCTTTAATGCATTTCCATTCACCCTTCTTAATAGATTCATACTTAAGTGGTTTTTAATGGTTTCCCATATCTACAAGTTGTTATTGCTCCAGTTAAATGACAAATTCTTGGGTATTGGAGAAATTGCTTTTCTTCTATTTCTTTTGCTGCTTCTTATTTTTAGTGCCCAATTTGTGGTTTTAAATAATAATAAGAAAAAATTTATAATAACTTTTAGCATTTATTCAGTGCCGCATATAAGCAAGACATGTATCCTATATTAGCTCATTAAATCCTTGTAGCAATTCTTGGAGGCAGATATTATAATCTCTATTTTATAGATGAGGACATTGAAATTCAGAGTAGTGAAGTAATTGCTTAAGGTCTTATATCTGATGCAATTTGGTGTGTGTCATCTTTGGGAGAAGATCCCGAATTGGTTTTCTTCAGTTCTTGTCAAGTATAGATGATTTCACCTCCACAGAATCACCATCCCATGTGAGAAAGGGCTAATTAGGATAGGAGTCTGCAGAGTTTTGGGCCCCAAGTGACCTCATTCTCTGGTCAAGCCTCTTTTGTTTCTTGCCTTCCTCCAGACTCGATGACACTTTGCCAGTACTGCCCTTAGATGGGCCAAGTAGGGCGCCTGCTCCAGCATCTGTGCCTCAGTTGGCCCACCATGATTTGGGTACATTCTACTAAGTTTCTATGTTCCCCTCTGGTGTCTGGGCCCAGCCAGCCTCCTCAATGCCATCTGGATGGGCACCATGGAGCTAGACTGGAACCCATGTGTGCTCTAGCCCCATTTTCCATTTGTGGGGCACTCTTTGATCTTCTCTGTTGTATGTGGGTTCAGCTAGGGAACTCTAGAACTCCAGCCTATGAAGTTGGTCCCATGACTGGGCTGGTCCTTGAAGGGCAGCCTGGTGGTCAGATGGCTCCTGCTGGCTGGCATGGCATTTTTTTGATGGAGCTGCCAGGATAATGCTGGCAGGCTAACTTTGTCAAACTTTCATGTCAAACACAGGAAGAAGAATCTTTACATATATTGATTAGACAATAAACAAATACAAAAGTCCCTCTTCTCTATCCATTATTGTAAATCTTCATTGATAAATCACTAGACCTTACATGGGTCTATGAATTTTATAGTATATTTTTAAATGAAACTTTTATATAGGCAGAGGCACTGCAAAAAATATTTACCTGGGGACCCACACCCCCTAAGCACAGAGTAACTTGGCTCTCCACCCATTCTTGCTAGAATCTAGTATTTGTGGCTTCCTTTGGCCTTAACTTTTGAATCCCAAATACTTGGCTTATGCAAATTGAAAGCTTTGGCTTTTAAGAATATGGTTTCCGGAGAGGAGGAGATAGAGTTAAGAAAAGGAATACTGGGAGCCAAAAATCTTACAGTGAAATGTATCATATTATTGAATCATAAGATTCAAACCAGTCTAGTACGATTACAAAGCCTGTGCTCCTGATGGTTCCTGTCCTGGAAGCAAACCTTATTCCAGGTCTGTGCATAAGCATGTTGTTGGTCACCACTCATGACAGTTAAATTGATTCACGGGATTGCATGAGAAGAAACAGCCTGAGAAGACTTACTAATTAGCCAGAGAATTGCTCACTTTTTCTATCACTGAGAGTCTGGGGCCGACAGTTAGCAAGGGCCTGGCAGGGTATTTTTACCTAATGGTTAAATATATAGGCACAAAAGCCAGACAGTCCAGGTTCAAACCTCTGTCCCACCACTGACTTGTAATATAACTTTGGGCAAATCATGGAACCTCTCTAAACCTCACTTTCCTCACCTTGTTAAGGCAACTCAACCACTGCTAGAAAATTAAATTATTTTATCTTGTATTTCTAAAGGGAAATTTTGCTCAACACTCTGCATTCGTTGTGAGCACAGTTCTAGCTTATGAGCGCCTCCCTTCAGTATTTGAAGAGCAACCAAATATTTCAGAATATTAAATAATTACTGTGGATTTTTAAGGTGATAATAATATTGAGGAAAAAATTTTTAGAAGTTTAGACTGCGATATTTATAAATAAATGTTAATAATGTGGAGTTTGGAGCGCTGAGTGTGTCATACATAAAACCAGGAGTTAATAATTGGTGCAGGAGAGTGGTGCCTACGTGGAAGTTCATTACAGTATTCTTTCCTCTTCGGTGTATGTTTTTCATAAACTTTCTATAATAAAAAATAAACATACAAGTAAAAAAAAGAAAGGAAAAATAGAAAGACCTATTCAAAACAATTTAGTGTTTTTTCCATTTAGCGGTAATTGTTCCTAAGGATTCTGTGGTCAGAACTTTTCTTAAAATCTTATGACTATCAAATTTCTGGAAAATAATATTGTTTTCAAATATTTTAAAATTTTGACAAAAGTGACTTTGTGTTAAACGTTATTCTCGTACATATCTTTTCAAGTTGAACTAGCTGACAAAACTGTACCTTTCTTAAATTGATGTCTTAAAGTGTGTCAAAAAAGAAAGCGATTGGTACTTTTCAACTTCTCTCTTATATTAAAAATAACATGAATAAGGGAATAAAAAACCTGAGAAATTGTACTTCATGGAGGCAGAAGAGTATAAATCTCCTGTTGGGGGTATATTGCCCCCATTAGGTTTCCCCATGGCCTACCCGTAGGAGGCAGATAGAAACCCCTTTGTTCTAGCGCTTCTCTAACTTCCCCCAAACAGACCATGCCCTGTGACTTTGCTCTTGACCAGGGGGCCTGCTGATTGCAGCAAGAGTCCCAGATGGTGAAGCTTCTGGCCTTTGATCTCTTCCTTGGCCTGTGACCATAGGCTTCTATGTGGGTCTTGGCTATTGACTGTGACTTGGGTTGACCACTGGAAATTCTCTGAAGAATCCTCATTCATTTTCCTTCTTCTCGTGTACTGATGTTATTTCCCTGCTTTATATCATTTCCATGGCTGCCTTCTCCACCTCAGCTGATACCACCTAAGATTTTCTCAGAATCAGAGTGGAAAGAACCCGGGGCTGAGGCAAGAAATTGAGGTCCTATGCCTATTTGAAAACTTTGTGACCTTGGGTATGTCACCTGACCTCGTTCTTCAGTTTTCTTATCTTAAAATTGGGTGTAATAACTATTTCACATGATTGCTGCAGGGTGTAATGATATAACTGACATAAAACCCAAAAAAGGTGGGGTGGAGTCTCACACCAAAATGTACTGTCTAGGGGCCAGCCCCGTGGCCGAGTGCTTAAGTTCGAGTGCTCTGCTTCAGCGGCCCAGGGTTTTTGGTGGTTCGGACCTGGGCATGGACCTAGCACTGCTCATCAGGCCATGCTGAGGTAGTGTCCCACATGCCACAACTAGAAGGACCCACAACTAAAATATACAACTGTGTACTGGGGGGCTCTGGGGAGAAGAAGGGAAAATAAAAAATCTTTAAAAAAAATGTGCTGTGTAAAATCCTCACGTGGGACATGCATTTACTACTGAAAAAAAATACGGTAATTTCCTGTGGTTTTAAGGAAAATAAGGGCATCCTTATAGGTTAATTATCTTGCTGAGAGGAAATAAATTATAGATCCCTAAGGCACAAATGGTTTTGCCTAGATTAGAAGACTCTATCTGCTCTCTTAAAAAAATAAATAATTTTATTAATAATTATGAATCATAATTAAAATTAAATTTTGCCAGAGGACCCTGCTGGAATGTTGGTCTTTTAGAAATGAATTTCTTTCTGGAATCTTAGGAAATTAATTAAGATAGGTAGAATAGGAACTAGAAGCTCTAAATATTTAATTTAAAATGTTTATTGCCTTTGTTTTCATTAATGTTATATAAATTTGATGAAAATGACTTTTTTGTTGAATTTAGTTTATTTGACTATTAATGGAAGACAACATTTTATTCAATTATTATATAATTGGCAAATTTTAACTGCTGAGTTATCTTTTTTATATCTGTACCATATCCCTTCTTTCATTTTGTAGTGGAGAAAATGCAAAGCTCTATTACTTTTAAATACTGAGCTTTTTCTTATATATATCTAGTAAAAACCTCTTCACATAAAATTACTTACATAAGATCTATAAGGCTTAAGTTTACATTTAAGGTTTTTAAAAGAATATACTTCTTTTGGGGCCGGCTCCGTGGCTGAGTAGAAAAGTTCGTGCACTCTGCTTCGGCGACCCAGGGTTTCGCCGGTTCGGATCCTGGGCGTGGACATGGCACCGCTTGTCAGGCCATGCTGAGGCGGCATCCCACAGGCCACAACTAGAAGGACCCACAACTAAAATATGCAACTACGTACTGGGAGGATTTTGGGAGAAAAAGCAGAAAAAAAAAAATGAAGAAGATTGGCAAGAGTTGTTGGCTCAGGTGCCAATCTTCAAAAAAGAAATACTTCTTTTATTTGTAGTGTTGTTGATATTCCTGAAATAGTTCTCAAATTTTTCCACCAAAGTACAATAGTCCAAGAAAATGAATGTAAACCCATAGGGGGCGCTCTTCTCTCAAGCTTTAGTTTCCTTTTGACAGAGATCAAAGCCAAGGAATGAAGGTAATTACAGAAGTTCTGAGGATCCTCCGTGGTAGACCCTCCTAAAATGTCATCTCTGACGGCATGTGAGGCTTCACTTGACTTGGCTGCAACTCAAGGTCAATGACAGTGGCTGAGGCGTCACTGTTAACTTTTAGGTTTCAAGCAAGAGAAAACGTGGATCTTGGTTGAGTGCAGGGCAAAAGAAAAAAAACCGGAATTAATATTAATTAATTAATTAACCAGGTGGCAGTGAAATAGCATCACGCTCCATATCCTTCATAGGATTTGTGTTGCTACCCAAATTCTATAATTGAATACGAATTTGCAGCTGGTTACGGTATTCGGTAACATGTCTGAATGTACTGTGTGTAAAGTATCTGGAATCAGCACATTCGGGATTTTTTTTCAGAATATTTCAAGAATCTTAGGGAAATGGTAATGGTCAAAACCATTTTTACAAGCGTTTGTGAAGCACATACAGTACACATCACTCTCTAAAATGGTCCTTTCTGTTGTTGCTTTTGATGTTATTGCTTATGTGTTTGTCTCTTTCTCTTCATTAGAATGTAAATTCCAAGAGAGCAGAAGCTTTCGTCTACTGCTGGATCACCAGTGCCTAAAACAGGGCCTAGTTCAAGAAATATTTATTGACTGATTGCTATTAGGGGTGGTTATGTATTTTGACTCAATACTAGAGTGAGGTAGGCATTACTCATAATACAGATATAAGCACAGTTTTAACTTAAAAACCATCCACTTATGCTCTGTTAAAAAGAAAAATCATGGTGAACTATGGGAGTACACTTAAGAAAGTTTTTGGAAAAGATTATTTTTCATGAAATATCTTTACAAAAGGCAAGTATGGAGCTTGGAAATTTTTGTATTAGATGAAAGATGAGAAGTACAAAGATTTGGAAGGAAGCAATTTTTGAGATGAATAGACACCCCACATTCAGATATATAGAGCAGAAAGGAAGAGTGTAAGGAGGAGGAAATTCCTGGAGAGTGGAAGTGGAAGAGGGAAGTGGGAAAGAAGGCTGAATCTTAGTGGGACCTTATGTAGGGGAAGCAATGAAAGAGGAATTTCTAGAAGCATTATGATAGATGATGTTGACCATCTAGGCAAGAAATTTAATTTTGATTTTGAAGGTAATACAATCAAAGGAGAGCTTTAGATATGTAAAATCATTACAGCAGGGGATTGCTTTATAGGTAATATTTGGAACTGATTTTTAAAAGTGAGAAGAGAGCTTGATTATCATCCTAGAAAGTATGTTTCTTATATGTTAGGACAACATTAACCTGTATTGCAAAGTTAGCTTATTATTTCAATCCTGGTATATTACCAGAAGCTGAAAAAATTGCTTCCACAACAAATGTGAAATGGCTGTGTTGGGGAAACCACAAGTATTAAATCCAGGAAACAGAAATTGGCTATCTTTCAAAATTTGTAATGAAAAATATAACTGTTTCTTTACTTTTTTTCCAATCTTAATAAATCTTTGCTCTAACTTCTCTTTAAGATATTTTTTCACTTCTACTTTCCTTAGCAAGTTTTCAATTCATGCATAAATCCAAAAGTATGTGAATTAGGTTTCTCTGGGGGATGATTTGAACAAAGGAATCAAATATAACTGTTTTTTGGCAATGTACTATTTTGCCCTCTGATAGTTTTGTATTATCCCTTTTTAATATTGAATTTCTTTTTAGCCAAGTGACTGAGTATAAACTCTAAACCCAGAACGAAAATCTTAGAGCACGGTAGGGTATGCATTGTAAATATAATTATTTACAGTGAACCAAGACAATGGGCTTTTGATTATTTAACATTTTCCAGTATCCACCAATGGACTAAGAGCCAGCATTTAATGAGTGTCTATATATGAGGGCTTTGTATACATCATTTCCAATCCTCTCAGCTGCTGTTTAAAGCAATACTCTAGGCCTCAGTCTTTGGACCTCTCCTCTCCTCTCCCTCCCCTAGGATTTGGATAAACTGTGGGACATGTCAACACCTCTTAAATTATGATAACATTAGCATATAAGAATCTGGTATACTGTTCAGATTCGAAACTGCATGCTATAAATGAAAAATATGAATAACTGTTATCATTGATTTAGTTACATGTACCATGCATGGCGCTAAGTGCTTGACATAAATCATCGATTGAATCCTCCCTACCAATCTGTGAGTTGAAGACGAGAGAGTCTCTCCAGCTGGGTCCTGAAACTTCTCCAACTTCAGATTCACACTCTCAGTACGAGGATAGATTGCCTTCCATCATAGCTGTCGTTTCACTTGATTTGTTTTCTAAAGGTTCTTTCTGTCTGGAATCGTACAATGGCAGCTGAGTCATCCTCTAGTCTGAGCCCTTCATGTAATGGATGAAAAAATAGCAGTCTGGAGAGGTTAAATGACTGGCCAAATGTCACCTGGAGACAGCTCTCAGAAAGCAACTGAGGTTTCCTCATTTCCTGTCTTGGTGTCTCCTGCTCTACACTGTTTTACTGCTGCCTTTAAATTGGTTGGGAATAATGCAATGCTTAGATTAATCATTTTTCCTTGAAATAATGAATCAATGTAAAATTTAGTAGCTACAAGTGTTATGTGAGGACTGTCAAATGGGGTCAGCATGCCCCAATCCTGCATTCCATTCACAGAGGGATAGATTCAACATGCAGCCCGAGGCTGGGCAGTCAGTCTCAGGGTGGGGTCTCCGCAGCAGCCTCCAAAGGGAGGAAAGTGTGGGGAAATCATCAACATCAGAAAATATGTACAATATTTTCACTGAATTTTGAAGACATGGTAAGGGATTAGTTTTGAGGTGTTTCAAATGTCGGGACTGCTCCCCATTAAGGCTTTAGCACTTGCTTCTGAATCAAGCAACCACTGAATGATGCTTATTGACAAGAGTGGCTGGCCCACTGAAGCAGGGCTGGGTAAAGGGAATTAACATCTATATAGCTACAGGAAGTACTGTACACATGCAGGCATTCACTGTCATTACTTTAGGCTGCTTTCTCAGCTGCGTGCTATACGTGTATAGAGAAGCTGCGTGCTATATGTGTACAGAGACGCAAAAACAAAAAACGTTGAGCAAGGATTTCAAGTAATATTTTGTGTAGGCACTGGCTTAATGTCTTTTTATATTGGATGGTGCTGTTGGTAAAATGCTATCACTAAAGAATGCTTTGAAGACAGAGTTACTGCAGGAACTTCGAGACAGATCACAAAGGAGGATATTTATTAGTAAACCCTAGCAAGTATCACTATTATCGTTTTTCTGTCCTATAGCGGCACTTTGCTTTAACTCTAATTAAGAAAACCTTCTGCCAGTAGCCGAGTATATAGAGAACCTAGGACAGGGTCAGGTGGCATGTCATTATGGTCATCCCGGGCCATCCCTGGGTGAAAAAGTGAAGCAGGCAGCATCTGAATGAGCTCTCTGATTCTTAGCAATGCTGTGGCAGAGACCTGGCCTTCAAGGTAACTTGCAATGCACACAGAGAAGTCAATGTCAGCCTAGACCAGCAAGGGACAAACACAGTGCATGACACACAGAGGAGGATTGGCAAAGACAAAGACAGAAGAAGTCCATTCATTCCCAATTTGTACAGAGATTTTTCTTGCAACCATACTTAAAGAATGCTTTTCACCAGTTCTTTGGCTAAGATGAGCAGGAAATTGATATCAGATACACTCTACAAAGTTTTTCTTTCTTTTTCTTTTTGTTGTTGTTATCTAGTACTTAGGTAAAATAAGATATGGGTGAATATAATTCTTGTTTCTTACTCTGGCTTTAACCTTCCTCTACAAGGCTTTTGGCTGTCGACATGGTCAGAGTTCCTACAGGAAAGGTAAGAGGTAGACATCTGTCTTGACCCCTACTTGATTTTTCAGGTAAAGATTCTGGTGTCTACAGTGGCACCCTGAGGTTGATAATGACTGAACACAATTTGTATCTATCTGAGCGTGCTACACATTTTAAACACAAAATTTTATCTAAAAATAGTTAAAAATTTCTGGACGAGGGAAAAGATACAACAGCCTTTTATCCTTTTCATTACACTGGAGGGATATCTTTAATCTCTTAATATTGCCTCACATTCCCTCAATCTTTGTTATTTTCATCTTCACATCCATATTTACACTATTTCTCATTATGGCTGTTACAGTTATGGTCTTGATTCTGGATTGTCCTTAAATATTCCATGTATTTTTAAATATGCATCATGTCACTCTTGAAATACCTTCTCTCCCCTAATTAAGTATAATCAAAGAAAAAAGAAAACAATGTCTGTCCTACTGTATATATAAAAATATAATATTCTAGCACTTACCTTGACTTTTGAAAACATGATAAAGGATCTAAACAGAAAACATTTGGGTGTATGGCAGACTACTGTATGTCCACAAATCTGCTCCCTGCTCTCTTGGGCTCACAGCAGCCTAGCTGGAGACATTTCCCAGCTCTCCTTGGGGCTGGGAGTGGCCACAGAATAAATTCTCACCTAATGGTGATTAAAGTGGTTTCTGTCCCACTTGTTTAAAAAGGAATTGCTTTTCCCTGGTTTCCACTCTTTGTCATTCATGCAAGTTGGAATCTGGATGTAGCTGTTTCCCACCTTCAATTTGCAAATGAAGATAATGGATAATGTTTTCAAATTTCCTGTGGAGATTAATCTTTGGGATTCAGGATGAGAAGTCAATTTCCTAGAAATTCTCCAGAATTCCGTAAATCTCAGGTTATTCTGTATTTTTTATTACACTTTGTGTTTTTAAATATAAGTGACCATAATAATGAATATTTTTTCTGTAACAGGATTATACTAAAGTTTCAGAGATTTTCTGTTAAAAAAGATATATTGATAAATACATTATTTATTATTACTATGAACCAATATATTGTGGCAAGATTATATACTTCAGTAACATGTAGAAGTAACTTTACCTGATATTGACATTTGAAAACAGAAAGCATTACCAGAACATTAACACAATATAAACTCAAAATGATAATCATTTAAAAAATAAAATAGAGAACCACAAATATTTAATATTTGAAAACTGTCATTCTCACAATGATATTTTAAAACACGCAAAGCAATAATTGACCTATCTGATAGTCATGCTCTTTGTTTTGTTACAAATAATGCAGCAGTAAAAAATTTTCTTTCGTTTTATGTTGACATTGCTTGGATTGTTAAAAGTGCGTCCAAAAGTATCTTCAAGTTGGTTGTTAGGGTACACGTTTCTTCATATAAGCTCATTTCTTTTTTTTGGTGATGAAAATATTTGGTTTGCTTGCCCTGATTTTGGTTTTCTTTGAAATCAAATTCCTTTTCAATTCAGATTTTAGATCAGTTTCTGACTTACTGTTGGCATATTCCACACCAACATTCATGTCTTCTTCTCTTTGCGTTTCTTGTGTTAGTATATTTTCGGAGAACTTTAGCCTATGGGGAATATTCAAACACTGGAAAATGCCAGCAAACATTATTTGAGTGGTATTTGAATAGTGTAACATTCAGATCTCCCAACAAGGATAACAGCTCTATGCTAAATCATGTGTTGAAATTGCCAATTGAAGGACTTATTTCACTTCCTAAACTTGTTAGCTCTTGTAAGACAGTTCATAAGATTTGTATAAAGTGTAATATGTATATAAACTAATTAATATTTACTTTATTTGTGGGAATGACTCACCACCAGCCTCAGACAGGGCCAGGAACACACACTTAGAGCAAGACAGCAACTACCAACAAGACTGACCAACAGCGACCACTTTCCTTTGAGGTCCTTCAAACCAATGATTCTGTAGGTTGAAAAGTTTTAATTCTTGTGGGAAATTATGGTACTTTTTCCTATTTTCCTGACTTCTCAACTGACTTTTCTTGGAATTCAGGATTTGGAGAAATGTACATATTCTCCAAGAAATGCTAAGAAGCAATTCCCCTCGGAAGCACCAGCCTAGAGGATGGTGGAGGAACAAATAGCCAGCGCTCTCGAATGATCTCAGAGAGAAAGCTGCCTTGCAGCCTAGAGCGGCTGGACAGTTACCTGACAGGGAAGGGAACTTGAGTCTTATTTAAGCCATTTTATTTTAGGGTCTCTGTCACAGCATCCTTCCCCTTAACTAAAATTCAGGAATACTCTAAATGGTTTATATCCAGGACTACAGGCTCTCTCCCTCATAGCTTGTTCAGAAACTTAGATAATCTGACTATAACTTTGAATAGAAACACATTTTAGAGATGATCTAGTTCAACCTCACTCATTTTATAGATAAGTTATTGAGTTCTAGAGATAGTAAATAACTTGCCCAAGCACACAAAATTTTTTCAGATTAATAAAATATCATTAATATGGAAAACAATTCTCTCTATATGTTAATGCATAGGAATACGCAAAATGTCTTCATCTATGAAGGATAAAACGATAGTTTCTTTTGTGATGTTTATACTGGTACAAAGTAGATGTGACAATATTCTTTTTCCCATTATAGTGTTTTAAGTCTTTATCATTCAATCTTGGCTCAGTGTCTAGAGATCCCCATGTAGAATGGAATGAGGAGAGTAAAAGTGAGCCAAACTATATGTTAAGCGTTTTGCATATGTTATTTCATTTACTTAGTCATTACAAAGACCCATTTTTCAGAGGAGAAACTGAACCTTTGAGTGGTTTAGAAATTATCCTCAGACTGCACAAGTTATGGCAGAGCTGTGATTTTTGGATAGATAGGTAACATGTGCAGTTAGGAAACTTTGAGAAAAAATAATATAATTAAAAAATTAGAAAGTAATTTTCCATGATATCCTCATGTTATCAAATTGTCTGATATATGTGCACAGAGCAGGCCCTTCACTCACTGCAAAGGCAGTGAACAAGATCGCAAACTAGAAAATGAAGTGAATGGTTTTTGATATTTTACATACTTTATTGTCTTTCACCTTTGGATCCTGTGAATTTTTTTAAAGTACACAGTTAGTAAAGAAATAAAAAATTATTTTGTGCAACCAAAAGTTCAAGGTAGTTTAGATGAAAATGGGAAATAGAACTATGACAAACTACAACTGAATTTTAAGTGGATATGAGACTATTATAAAGCAATATTGATGTCTTGAATCCTAAGTTCCATATTAAGGTCATAGTAATGGTTTAGTGTTTTATGAGCCTGTGTGGCGTTAGCGACATCATCTCTTTAATCTTAAGTCCGCCTCAAGCAAAAATAAATCTTAATGTTGTAAACTGTATGGTAAGAAAACTGCCTTGTTCAGTAGGGATCATTTTTCCCCTAAATGTCACTAATATCTTGCTGTGGCTAAAAAAAAAAAAAAAAGAAAAGAAATAGAAATACCTGTTCCATTTTGTTGAAGCGGTAAATATTTCTAGTATTGAAAAATGACTTACGGACATAAGCTTTTCTATTTTTGTTTTTGCAGATTATTAACTTATTTTGCAATTATGGTATATAAATGAGTCAGGCTAAATGTGTAAGATCAATTCTGCATATTTAAGTCACTTAATTGCTAGATTGCTAATTAATATTTGGCTGTTATGTTTCTACATGTTAAAGAGGAAGTTTAGAACTAAGCAGGTACAAGGGACAGACCAGAAAAAGGCTCAGCATTCTTGGAGGAAAGTCAAGGTTGAAGGAAACTGAGGAGCATCTTGAAGTCATGATTTACTGGGAAACATCGAGGGCCTGGTTCCTCTGAAGCTCTGCAAGAAAAGCTTTCAGTTATAACCCAGAAAAGTCTCAGGATGAAAAAAGAATGGTCCTTCTCACTGTATGAAGAAAAGTAAATATTAAATAAGCAGAATTTACTAAGGGGTTGAGTTCTTGATTTGTAGTTAGAATTCAGTATTTCATTTGGCCCTTGATCTGAATTATATGATTTATAATTAGAAATATGTGTGTTACTTTCTTAACAAGGGATTATATCTTTGTAGGAAAAACTCAACTATATGAATTCTAAATGCATGGCTTGCCAAGCGGTGCATAGGTCCGCACCCAGGATCCCAACCAGTGAACCCTGGGCTGCTGAAGCGGAACGTGTGAACTTGACTGTTACACCGCTGGGGTGGCCCCTCGATATTCTTTTTGGCTTTAATCTTTTCTCCATTAGGAAAAGATTTATTTCATTGGATTTTAATTAGAATATGAAATTTTCAGGTTTTAAGTTCTTGTTTGTAGTATATGAGGTAACAGTATCCTTCCTTTAAATTTTAAAATAAGGAAATTAAGATTAATATTTTAATGTTAAACTATAAAATGAAAAAAAATTTAGAATAATTAGTTGCCTATCATAGTAAACCAAGAAGTTTAATTGTTTGACTGAAGAGTTTCAAAACACCTCACATTCCATATGATAACATAGGAAATGTCAGAGAAGAAAGCCTGGGGAACATGATTATAATTCAGTGTCAGAGAGGTAATGATTGCACCCTTTCTGGAGGAAGACGTTGTGAACAACTCTAGGTTGAGAGAGGAAGGTCGGCAAAGCTCACAGAAAAGGGAGATCCTGAGAGCCAGAAGTTGGCAGTGTCTGTTCAGCAATATCCTAAAGAGGGGCAGAGACAGAGGGACAGAGAACAGGGTGGGCACACCTATGAGAGAGGTGCTGTGTTATGGGGCTGTGATCATTTCTGAAGTCTTAGAATGGTTTTAAGTCTTTTGAGATTAGCCATCTTCTTTTGTTGTGTCTGTCAGTCAGGGTCCCAACAGAAAAAAGAGAGCCCACTCAAATCTGGATGATTCTAGGAGGCTGTGTTTTCTAAGAGACTATTATGAAGGTGTGAGTATCATGTCAGGGAATTTCAAGAGATGGTGCAAGTGCCCAGGGTTAGCAGTGAAATTTTCACCTCCCCTAAGTTTGCAGGATAGAGGGAGGAAGAGTTTGTCAGAACCTGGAAGGAGAGAGTTATGTGGATCTGGTTGCTTGAGAGATGCAGTGACCTTCTGTTGAGGGTCCTCATTAGAAAGAGGCAACCTCAGGAGAGGGAGAAGGGCAATAAATACCCTAACCTCAATCTGCTCCTTCCCTCCCTCCCTCTGATTTCCTGCTAGGGGTTTCGAACCGGAAGTCAGAGGTCCAGGATACAATGATATAATCCATAGAGGTCTAGCTTATATCAGGAGGGCAAAGGGGAAAATGGAACATATTTAGCAGAATCACAGTATTGTGATTCTATGCACAGACATGCAATTTTTAAAACTGTTTTCTCTCTCAGTTTTGCTGACACCAGGAACAGAATGTTAGGCAGAAGACAGGAGCATTCGGAAATTGAAAGACATGTCTCCTCTGAATACCTGTAAGTAGGTGGTATAATTTACTTATGAGTTTGAGAAGCATGAGTCATTTGGATGAATCTGTCAGTTCCATAGATCTGATAAAGCTGAGGTCAGATCACAGTCAATTTACTAAGGCTTCTGAGCTCTCAGGAAAAGTGGTCGTCACGTCTTCTGTTGGGTACACTCAAATCTTAACATGGACCCCTTCCAAAAGGCAAAAGGATCAACTTGGTAGAACTTGTTTCGTATTTCTCTTCAAAATATCTTACACTGAACTTAGTTCTGTTTGGGAATTTTTAGTATTCTCTGGTCTAGATGCTTAATAAAGCAAGTGCAGAAAAGTAAAGATAATAAATGATGTATTTTTGAACTATAGTTTCCTGAATCCATAAAACATGAAATTACTTCATAGATTTTCCACTGTGTCTCCAAAAATTCAGAATATGAATTGACTTTTATTACTTCACTCTAAATGAGAAATTGAATGAAGAGCCCATTTCTTCATAAAAATGCTTTCATAACCTCGTACTCTGTTTTAATGACATCACTGTGTATTAAAAAGTTCAGGAGACCCTCAGAGCTCGGCAATTGAAGTATTCATTTGGAGGTATCATTCTTAATATTAAATTCGATTCAGGTAAAAGATTTTCATGGGAACAAAACAGTTTTTCCACTTTTCAAAAGTTTATTTGGTTGTGGGTGTATTTTCAAAAGAAATTGCTACTCTGACTTTATCTGTAAAAATAAAGTAAACATTTTCAAAATTTGAATCTTGATTTTGAGCCTCATAAATATTGTACATAAAACGTAGGAAAACACAGAAAGATTTATTGCTCACCATGTACACAGCACTGTAGAGGGGACTGGGAATGCAGAGATGGAAATCTGAATCTGTGTTCTCTTAGAGTTTAGAGTCTGGAAAACAGAAAGACAGATGAAGAGGCAATCCCAGATCAGAGGTCTAATCTGATCATGGGGATCTCTTTCTCCTCTCCTTCTGGAACTCCAATGACACGAATACTAGATTTTTTTGCTATAATCCCAGAGTCCCCGGAGGTTCTGCTCATATTTTTCAGTCTATTTTCTCTCTATTGTTTAGAATGAGTAATGTCTATTGTTTCATCTTCAAGTTCACTTATTCTTTTCTCTGTTATTTCCATTCTGTTGTTGAGCCTATCCATTGAGCTTTTTCACTTTGGTTACTGTATTTTTCAGCTCTAAAATTTCTATTTGGTTCTTCTTTATATATCCTATTTCTTTTTTTTAAAGATTTTATTTGTTTCCTTTTTCTCCCCAAAGCCCCCCGGTACATAGTTGTATATTCTTAGTTGTGGGTCCTTCTAGTTGTGGTATGTGGGATGCCGCCTCAGCGTGGCTCAATGAATGGTGCCATGTCCGCGCCCAGGATTCGAACTGACGAAACACTGGGCCGCCTGCAGCGGAGCGCGCGAACTTAA
The DNA here is from genome assembly GCF_037783145.1 of Equus przewalskii. Lineage (NCBI taxonomy): Eukaryota > Metazoa > Chordata > Mammalia > Perissodactyla > Equidae > Equus > Equus przewalskii. The sequence continues at coordinate 54,582,363 of NC_091839.1, read as the reverse complement.
CCACTCTGCCACGGGGCCGGCCCCTATATATCCTATTTCTTTGTTGATAATTTTTATTTCTTCACTGAGAGTTTCTATTTTTTTATTTGTTTCAAGTGTGTTTGTAATTGCTCATTGAAACATTTTTATGATGGTTATTTCAAAATCCTTGTGAAAGAATTCCAACACCTGTGCCATTTATTTATTTATTTATTTTTAAAGAAAGATTAGTACCTGAGCTAACATCTGTTGCTAATCTTCTTCTTTTTTTCTTCTTCTCCCCAAAGTCCCCCAGTACGTAGTTGTATATCTAGTTGTAGGTGCTTTTAGTTCTGCTATGTGGGATGCCGCGTCAGCATGGCTTGATGAGTGGTGCCACGTCCACACCCAGAATCTGAAACGGTGAAACCCTGGGCTACCAAAGCAGAGTGTGCGAACTTAACCACTCAGCCACAGGGCCAGTCCCCCACCTGTGCCATTTAAGTGTTGGCATCTGTTGATTGTCTTTTCTCATTCCAGTTGAGGTTTTCCTGGTTTTTGGTATAATGAGTGATTTTTTATTGCATCCTGGACATTGGGGTATTATGTTATAAGACTCTAGATCTTTTTTAATTCCTATTATTTTAGAAGTATTTTAGAAGGCCTCCTTGGGCATTGTGCCAGTGGGGGAAGGGGTCGCTTGTCCATTACTGCCAGGTGAGGTGGAAGTGTAGGTTCTCCCTTTGGTTTTCCTTGACACGCTGGGGAGGGGGAGGAATTAGGGGTTCCTTGTTACTGTCAGGTGGGTATGGGAGTTCAGATTCCACAGAGACCAACACTGACATCGCCCTAGCTGGGAGGAGGAGGGGTGCCTCATTACTTCTATCCACTTGGCCTCCATTGACACTGTGAGATAGGGCTTTACTCCTGCTGGAGAGTCACCTCCTTACCATTAGGTAGGGATGGAAGTCCAGGCTCCCCATGTGGCCCCCTTTGACATCATGGGGGAAGTACCTTGTTACTGCCCACTGGGGATGAAAATCCCAGCTCCCTACTCAGCTTTCTCTGACACCACCGAAGTGTCACCTCCCAGTTGGGGGTGTTGGGGACGTCATTACAGTCTGGTAATGGTAGAAGGCGAGACACCCCATTTAGTCTTGCTGACAGGGCTGTGGGTGGGGTTGCCATTTTTGCCGTGCTCTTTGGCTGGAGTAGGGCTGCTGTTGTCTAAACTACCTTGCTAGGCTTTCTTTTCCTGGTCCTTTGGCTGAGGGCAGTTTTCTGGGGGAACTCTTTTTGTCTGCACCATTGGTGTTTCTGAGTTTCTGACTTTTCCAGTTCCAAGTCTGAAATATACAAAGCAAAAAGAAAACCCAGGGAATTCACCACTGTGTCATTCCCTGGGTCTCAAGATCCTTAGCCAATCTGCCTTCTCCTTTCCTCTTTCAGAGTCATCTTATTTTTGTTTAATATACAATGACCAGGGTTTTTAGCTGTACTCTAGTGGGAGGAATAAAGAGAAGTACCTGATGACATTATTTTAACCCCTAGTTTCAACCATGCCTGAACATAACCTTGGTCTTTTCAGGTGCAAAAGCCAATAAATTCCCCTTTCATTTGTTAATCACCTTGAGTGAGTTTTCCATCACTCACTTGCCACTAAGGTTCCTTGGAGTGAGCAAAGTGTCCTGGAGTAAAGAGATGGCACATGGTTAGAGCCTTCTTGCACTGGAATACAGGTCTGTTTGGCATCAGTCCTTGGGCTGGACTGATGGCCTCCTCCTACATGGATTCTTTAGTGTCTCTTTCAACACTGAAGGTTTTGAGGATCTAAAGTTACTAGTTACACTCTGGGCTTCCTTCAACCATAAGGTCATTCATCCCAGTAGATCATAAGCCAAGTGAATAAGAGTGGTGGGAGGTAACGGCTCTTCTCTAGCAGCTTGGAGTTAGGATCTCTGCTGGCTTGTGTCACTAAAGACATGAGCAACTTAGGACAAGTCTTTTGTTCTCGTCGTGCCTCAGTTACTATTTCTGTAAAATTGAAGGGGTGGCCCCCAGATGGTTGGAAAATTTTCACTAGCTCTCAAAATTTTTGTGCCTATTAATGAGAATGGAAGAAAGTGAGGCAAAGCATTTTACACTTGGTTTCCCTGTGATTTAGTGTAAAATACCAGAAAATTAAGGTTGACATTATTTATCGTGACTTACCTTCACTTGAGATGCAAGAAAAGGTTATTACTGTGCTAATACAACGGAAGGTGACAATTTCCTCCAGAGTAGCAGAATGATCACAATAAAGAAAATAAGTAAACAGAAGGTATCTTGGCCATCTAAGGTCTCGATTGTGCAGTGATGGCATACCAAAGTTAAGAGCTGTCAACTGCATTGCTCTTTGAGTCAAAGTTGAAAAAATTATGCCAGAGACAATGTTCATTTAAATAATTTAATGCAGGGAGGAAAACGATCAAAACAGACTGTTAGATAGATATTTTCTATGCTATAATTATTCACAGCAATAATAGCCTCAAAAATAGAGTTGCAGATTTTCTTTACTTTAGTATGAGTTTTTAAAAGACTGGTTTTTGGGGGAGCTGTTTTAGATGCAAAATTGAGAGGAAGGTACAGAGATTTCCAACATACCCCCTGTCCCTAAACATGCATAGCCTCCCCCAATATCAACATCCACCAAGAGAGTGGTATGTGTGTTACAGCTGATGAACCTACATTGACACATCATAATCACTCAAAGCCCATAGTTTACATTAGGATTCACTTCTGCTGTTGTACATTCTATGAGTTTGGACAAATGTATAGTGACATATACCCATAATTACAGTATCCTACGGAGTATTTTCTTGGCCTTAAAAATCTTCTGTGTTCTTCCTATTCTTCCCTTCCTCCCCCTCCCCACCCCTTGCAGGTCCTGGCAACCAGTGATCTGTTGACTGTCATAGTTGTGCCTTTTCCAGAATGTCATATAGTTTGAATGATACAGTATACAGGCTTTTCAGATTGGCTTCTTTCTCTTAGTAATATACATTTAACATTTCTCCATGTCTTTTTATTTATTTATTTTTTTGCTGAGGAAGATCAGCCCTGAGCTAACATCTGTTGCTGATATTCCTCTTGTTTTTTTGCTTGAGGAAGATTAGCCCTGAGCTAACACCATGCCAGTCCTCCTCCACTTCATATGTGGGTTGCCACCATGGCATGGCTGATGAGTGGTGTAGGTCCACACCCAGGATCTGTATCCTTGAACCCCGGCTGCTGGAATGGAGTGCACAGAACTTAACCATTATGCCATGGGGCTGGGCCCCACTCCATGTCTTTTCATGGCTTGATAGCTCATTTATTTTTAGTGCTGAATAATATTCCATTGTCTGGATGTACTGTACTTTGTTTATCCATTCGCCTGCTGAAGGGCATATTAGATTGCTTCCAAGTTTTGGCAATTATAGATAAAGTTTCTATAAACATCCATGTGCGGGTTTTTGTGTGGATGTAGGTTTTCAATTCATTTGGGAGAATACCAGGGAGTGCGACTGCTGTATTGTATGGTAAAAGTCTGTTTAGTTTTGTGAGAAACTGCCAATCTCTCTTCCGAAGTGGCTGTACCATTTTACATTCCCACCAGCAATGAGTGAGAATTTCTGTTGCTCCACACCCTCATCAGCATTTAGTCTTGTCAGTGTTCTGGATCTTCGCCATTCTAATTAGTGTGTACTGGTATCTCATTGTTTTTTAAATTTCCATTTCCCTGATGATGTATAATATGGAGCATCTTTTCATATGCTTATTTGCCATCTGACACCTTCTTTGATAAGGTGTCTATTAAGGTCTTTGGCCCACTTTTTAATTGGGTTGTTTTCTTTTTGTTAAGTTTTAAGAATTCTTTGAGTATTTTGAATAATAGTCCTTTATCAGACGTCTCTTGTGCAAATACTTTCTCCCAGTCTGTGGCTTGTTTTCTTATTCTCTTGGTGTGATATTTGTTTGACTATTGTCTTTGGCATCAATGTAAGTCTCAACTGGTTTATGTGGTCCTCTTAAGTGTTATTTGAATATGAACTCAACGGTGGAAGGAAACGCTGGCGAAGGGATTTCAGGAGAAAACAGTCTCATTCGGTCTCTGTAACTCCTTAGGGCAGAGCCAGGTGAGTGTGAGGAAGGGTTTGCCTGTCCACAGGGCATCTCCATGTGGCCGCTGAGCCACTGCAGAATTCTACAAGCCCGTATTCAGCCTCAAGTCAGGGAATGAATTTTAGAATTGAGAAGAGAATGAGTTTCATGATCTTTTATTTTCTCTTATTTCAAAGACGGCCAGAAAGAAAGTTATGAAATCCGTGGAATTTAAGGTGAATAAGTAGGCTTACTTTGAATTTGCGGCGAGTTGGAAGAGTTATTGTTGCAGTTGAACTAGCCTGTCCTAGTTTATAAATTCAGTTCTTTTCAAAGGCAGGATCTCATTTTTGAGTTAAGGAAAAATAAAGCAGGAGTTTTTCCTTCCCAAAATAAGCCAGGGCAGTTGAATCACACACGGGCAGCTTTAGATTCTTTTCTCAGATGCCATTCCTTGTGGTTGCCCAATCTGGTTGGCAGGATGCTCATTGCAGTTACAGAAATCTTTGAACTAAACACTCACCTGTTCCTCCTCTGCCTTGTTAACAGGCTGTCATTCAAGACTGGATGGTGTAGAGTGGATTTTTTAAAAAAATTTGCGTTAAAATGAAGCTGCTTATTTCAAAACAGTTGACAATTTAATTACTTTACATTTTGGCCTTTAAAAATAGGATTGGCTTTTATGGCAATTACTGGATTGAACAGACATGTAAATGTGATGGCTAATGCAGTGACAATTTATCTTTTAAGGTATTTGCTTCCTTATTATTATGAATTTGAGTGACAAGATTGCTAGCATCACGATTGCCAATATGTTTTAGAAGGAAAGGCACAACAGACTAAGCGCTCCAAAGTGTTCTAAAATGCATCAGATGCCTCTTAGTTTTATTAGAATGGGTAACTGTATAACATAATTTATATTTCATTATTCCTTCTCACAGAAAAGTAGAGACTAGTGTGGGAATAGGAAGCTGTTTTCTTGGGAAGAATTCCAGATGAATCACAACATCTATTTCTTATATTGTGATACGATTCTTCATTCTTTGGACAACTCCAATTGATTCGCTAATGCGTGGTTGTTGTCTTCTCATTGTCACTACCCCATCTGCAGTGACATGCATGGCTTACAGCATCTCTGTCAAATGCCATTAAAAGTGTTTTCCTTCTATGCACAAGAAACTGAAGCAAGGATGAAGCTGATTGTGCTAATAGAGATTTGGGATCAGTGATTTTTTAAGAAAGTCACAGGTTAGTCTAATTGAAGTTAATAGTGAATGTTGAAATCAATGTTCTGAGACCTCAGCAGGGGCATTCAAGCTATCTTTTATTTCAGCATTATTTGAATTTTCTTTTTCAATTCAAACTGATAGTGAAGGAGGTACCTAGGTTGTCAAAGATGTTTTGACATCTCTGTTTAGTGTTGAGGATGTTTATCATCTCCTGAAATGGTCTCCCATTATATTTGTGTGCAATAAATTATGGAAGAGGAATGGACTGTTTAGAATGTATAGATGTTGGAAGACAGAGATGCACAGAGGCTGTTCAGGTGGGGACAGAAAGTGAGTTTGGACAGGACAGTAAAAAAAAATTTGTAGGAGAAATAAAGAAGGCAACTGACTGAAGGAGAGGCTAGGGTCCTTCCGCCTTAACCATAGGAACCAGGACCTTACCAATCCTTTGATGGGTAGTTTATCTCAGGAGGAGAGGAGACTCAACTATCAATAGCTATGGTGGGGCTAGTGGTTTCCTAGAAAGGAGAAGTGAACCAATCCCAAAGCAACCAGAAGTGTTGGGGGGCAGAAAGCAGGAATAAAATTGTGTATCTGGAAAAGGTGGAGAGTTGATCTTGGAGTGAAGGGCAATTGTACCCTGTGAGCCTTACTTGAAAGAAGCTATAAAAGCATGAGCATTTGTAGGTGAGTTGAATGAATTTTCGGGCTAAATTCTTTAATTATTTCTGGATCTCTCTATATGATCTATCCTCTAACTGTTGGGTGTATGTGCTGTATACTATTTTCTATTAATTAGACATTTCAGTGTAGCAACATATAGGAGATCTTGTCCAGCATCTCTTACATGACTGGAAATGCTAGGTATGATCACGTGGCAATGTTCTAGGAATTTCTTGGAGAAAGTTCGAGAAGTTAATCTTATATGGATTATGTATTATGTATGTATTATATATTCGTCTTATTTATAAATCATAACCTGTTTTCTTTCAATAACTTCATCCCAAACATGGCAAATAACAAGATTACCCTTTGATTTTCTGTCTTATTGGGAAAAAAATTAAATGTGTAATTTAAACACCACAAATTTATCTTTAAAAAGCTTTGCAGATATATTCCTTCCTATGTTGACAACTATGGAAAAGTGTTATAAATTGCTACACTGTATTAATATGAAGAGAAAAAGTGAGGTCAAAACATTCCAGGATGTCTCCATTGAAGAGAGAGCTTGATTAAAATTTTGCTATAACGGGAAAAGCCTGCTTGTTTTTTGAGAACTACTTGAGTCATTTCACCACTGCCAGGTTTGGAAACTGGAATTTTAGACAGCCATGGCAAGAAGTGGCAGAATGTCTGTCCCTTTTGCCTTTCCATTCCTGTGGATTGTCTTTCGATCCCCTTCACATATCATTTATACCACTCTGGGGATGAAGTAAAGAGAAAATAATGAAAGTGAAAATGCATGTTGGTCTGTTTGACTAAAATGGGGTTTTAAAACAACGTGGATTATATTGTGTCCAGATATTCTTTTGTCTCAAGTAGTAGATAATGAGATTCTAATGGTACACTGTTGGGCTTGAGCTGTGAGATTACTCCCCTAGTTAAACATAAAAATAAATTTCATCAAATTACATTCACGCTTCCATTTTTCCAAGGTGAAATGGAAAGAAAATATTGAATACATCAGATATTCCAAAATCTAAATATGTTGCCATTGATATCAATCACTAGCTCATGTTGTGTTTTTTTCATCTGTTGTTACATTCTGTAGGATAAAGTTTGGTATTTGAATTTGCATTATTTGACGAAAATATCTTATCTGTATATTTAGAGTAACCCCCAAATAGTTTGATAAAGGTAGTAAATATATATGAATAAAGGGCTTTGGTAGGTTTCAAGTTCCAGCTGTACACACTTTCAGGAAGTCACTTATGCCTGTCCATCCCCAAACATCCACTAACCCTATGAGAATAGCAACTGGTAATTGTACATAGTGACACTCAGAGGCGACAGACAGGGAGGTAGTGTTAGTTCATTAAAAAAATGGAATGCATTATTCTAAGCATTTATTTTCTTAAGCAAAAGTCTAAAACAGGAATTGCAAATGTACATGCTTTAGGAACCGAGGAGATAATGTAAGTGTATTAATTCTAATGTCTTACAGTAATATCAATGCAACAAATATTTCACTTTCCTCTTCTGCTCTGAGACAAACAGCAGTACAAGTATGTGAAAAGTAGTATCTGATCCTGATCTTAGCAAAGGGCAGAGGACAGTCAAGGCCAAGAAAGAGCACGGGGGCTGCTCAGATCGACAACTTGTGCTGCAGTGGAATGTGGGCTCAATGTTGCCAGATCTCCAAGTTTTTCAAGAGGGGTCATAAATTTGGATTTTCATGTAAAATATCTTATATATATATCTTATATATCCCACCCCCCACCACCCCGAGTGCTCTCTTCAGTCAATGACATGACTGTGGGCCATTTGGACATTGTGATCTTGCTCACCCCTCCTCCAAAGAGTCACTAGATCCTTCTTGGTCCTCCTAAATATCTCTTGATTCTGCCCTCTGTCCAACCTCAATTTCTGCTTAACATCCGTCTCTGTGATTGCTTTATAGCCTCCTAATGGTCTTCTGGCTGCCAGGGTGGCCTACTGAAAATGCAAATATGACCTTGCCCCTCTCTTGCTTAAATATGTTCCAAAGGCTGGTCTTCATCGTCAGGATGAATTAAAGCCTGACCTCCTTAGGTTGATAAAGCCCATTTCTCTCTGCTCCTGCCTAGGAGTCTCCAGTTTCATGTCTCACCATCCCCTATCTTGCGTTCTATCAATATGAAAGTCTTGTTCTTTTGCACCCTCCATGCTCTTTAGTGACTGTGGCTTTGCTCATGCTCTTCTCGCTCCTGGAATTCTTCTGGAATTCCCTGTCCTTCTTCTTTGTGTGACTCACTCTCACTTATGCTTCAGAACTCCACTTAGACCTCATGTCTTACAGGTGGCTTTCTCCTTGCCTCTGTGCATAATTTTCTTGCAGCAGTTTTCATGTTATGTTAAAATGACCTATTCATCCACTAGACAGAAATGTCCCAAACAGCAGGAACCACACATTATTGTCATAGATTTCTCAGTTCCTAGCAGCGTTCCTGGCCAAAAGAAGGCAAGCAATTCATGTTTGTTGTGTTGGAATTAACTGAGTGGTCCCAGGATCCTCAAGGGGAGCAGCTGCAGAGTGGATCAGCATGTTCAGCAGCTGCTGGTGAAATTCAACTGTTGGGGCAGCGTGGGTCATATGCTGGCCACATGCACACATACACACACATGCACACATGTTACAGAGGGCTAATGTATAAGGACCAGGCAATTGGTTGGTCAGTTGAGAAAATGTTATTAGCTCTGGTTAAAAAAGAAAAGTTCCTCCCTAGAATACTTGGTGCTTTTCCCCTAGAGACTTCAGGGAAGGTGGGTGCAGAACCTGAATGCTACCTGGTTAAGTATTTCCTTGTGAGCTGCTGCCTTGTGACTTTCAGTGGCATCCAGAGGAAGCATTCTTAACTTTAAACACTTTTCTTGGGGCCACGTGCCAAAGACCCCTGAGGGTGTGTAGCTGTGGGACTCTCCAAAGTGCTGGTGTCTGTTAATCCCATTGTACTCACTCACTGTCTGCTCTTTGGACAAAGCCCTTGGGAAAGCCTCATGGTGAGGATGGTAAGTAGGTTTCATCCCACATGCCAATTCCAACTGAATGGTACTGATACCAAGGGAACACAGTGCATAAGCTCAAATCCCTGTGCACAAGGAGTGCATAGCCTAGCTGCAGAGACAGACAGTAAACAGTTATAGAAGACAAGTGCCAAGACAGGGAGGAAGGAAGAGTGATGGGCCAAATTCTAGAGCAGCTACTCAACGCAGTGCTCGACAGTGAGGAGCTTACTAGATCGTAAATCAATGCAGCATTTCTTCCATCTAGAAAGTCTTGCCACAAAAAGCGTCAATGGACTTCAGCAGTGTGTATGGTGATGTAGCCAATATACATTCAGGCGCAAGTTCCGTTACTCTGGGTATGTGGGTAATAAGCAGTTTGCTGACAGACAATACAGTGGTATAGTTCTAGAAAACCCTAGAAGATAAACACGGGGGGAAAATGAGATTTGGTTAGAAATACAGCCTTTGCCATCAGACAGACTCAGGTTTGCAACCTTGAGAAAGTTACTTAACCTCAAAGCCTCAGTTTTCTACTCCGTAAATGAGGCAATTAGTGCCTACTTTATAAATTTGCGTGAGAATTACGTAAGAAAATGTTCATGGATCTCAAAGCCTAGTATTGACCAAGAGCACTCATCCAGCGTGTTTTTCCCCCTCTGTGAAGTCATTGATATGATTACGGTTAACTCTCCCTGGGAGTTTGCAGTGAGCTTCGCAGAGCAGGTATTGCGTGCTGACACTGAGTCCAAACGCTGTCAACTGAAATAGACCCCAAACAGGCGACTTGCCAGGTGTAGGCAAACACTCATTTCTCTTAGGCCCTCAGCCTGCATCTGTTTTCTATGACTGGGATAAAATGGCTTCTAACTCAGAATTCCTTAGTCATAGAGGCATGTCAATCCCTTAAAAAGAGTTTCTGTCAGGGGCTGGCCCCGTGGCCGAGTGGTTAAGTTCGCGCGCTCTGCTGCAGGCGGCCCAGTGTTTCGTCAGTTCGAATCCTGGGCGCGGACATGGCACTGCTCGTCAGACCACGCTGAGGCAGCGTCCCACATGCCACAACTAGAGGAACCCACAACGAAGAATACACAACTATGTACCGGGGGGCTTTGGGGAGAAAAAGGAAAAAATAAAATCTTTAAAAAAAAAAATAAGAAAAAAAAAAGAGTTTCTGTCATTAATATTCATCCTTGGGTTCAGGGTCATGGAAAAACTAGCTTAAGTCCTATAAAAAATATTTATTCTTTTAGCAGAATGTTAGTACTATTTGCATGTACAATAATTTCCTTCAACAAAATAGTTTTGCCTTATTTATAAAGTAATTTGCAATCCGTAATTTAATAAAGTACATATAAGATATAAAATAATTCTACCTACATTTAATATGTTTGATGTAAAAATATTAAAAGTAATCAAAGCTGGCTCAAAAGTACTTAGTTATTGTTAATTGTCCTTTGTATATATTACCTGAAAAAAAATCTTTGTCACGTTTGCTTCTATAGAATGGAGGAGGAGAGAGGAGTGAAGAAAGGGAAAAAGGCAATAACATTTATTGATGCTCACTATTTGCCAGCAAAATTCATGTGTGTCATCTTATTTCATCTTCACAACCACCCTAGGAGGTTAGTGGAGTCATCATATTTTAAAAACGAAGAAATTCAGAGTCAATGAGTTACATAACAATGTTGTTACTTATTAAGGGAGGGGGTACTGTGATGGCAGGGCTGCTGTTTACCACCTAGATAAAGAAGCAAATGAGCTTTTAGAATATTATGTGGAATTCATTCAAGGGACACTGAGTGCCTCTTGCAAGTAAGACACCAAATTAGTCCCTGGGAGAATTAAATAGATGCGTGGAACCAGCCTTGGGGGTTTGATGAAGGAGGCATGTACACAGACCTTGGATGCTAGTTAATGGCCCAGGAGCTAATTGCTTAGTTCATCCGTTAGTGTTCATTTCTGTTTGCTGATATAATCATTAGTTAGAACAATTATTTTAGTCTTAATTGTAGGCATCATTATCGGTGAAAATGAAATAATCTTTAAGTCTTCAAACTTCATTGCCATAATTATCTTCTACAGCACTGTGGCCGTATCTGTGTTAGAGCACACACTGGCTGTCCTCCTCGGTGGACTGTGATGCACTGAGATAGGGTCATGTTTCATTCATCCATGGTGCCTGGATGCCTAGTCCATTGCTTGGCATCTCATAGGTGTTCAATAAATATTTTTGAATTATTTAAAGTATTATCAGAGCAAATTGTTCTTAAAAGTAAACAAATAGTCTTAACAATCTGTCTAAATCAAATTCCAATTAAAAAACTTGTGAATTGCTTTTTTCTGCTTAGATATCAGCTAACATGTACATATCTATTGTCAACAACCCATAATCATTGTGCAGAGTTTTTAACGATTGAAAAGACTGCTTCCCCCTCCCCCCACTCTACAGTTGAGTAGCTTTTGTCAAGTATATTGCCTTGATTATTAGAAGTGTATTTCTTCTTCTTCTCCTTTTGTCTTCAAAATTAGTTTATGTCATCATAATTTTCACCTTTGTTCTAATAGGCAGCCAAAGGTTACTGCCAGAGTTAAAAAGAAAGCCCTCCTTTGAACCTCTGAGTATTTCTTTCTTTTTTTTTTTTTTTAAAGATTTTATTTTTTCCTTTTTCTCCCCAAAGCCCCCCGGTACATAGTTGTGTATTCTTCGTTGTGAGTTCTTCTAGTTGTGGCATGTGGGACGCTGCCTCAGCGTGGTCTGACGAGCAGTGCCATGTCCGCGCCCAGGATTCGAACCGACGAAACACTGAGCCGCCTGCAGCGGAGCGCGCGAACTTAACCACTCGGCCACGGGGCCAGCCCCGGACCTCTGAGTATTTCTAATACTCAACCCCTTTGATTCCTATATTTAAAGCTGCAGAGTTTGCCTTTTTTCCGTATGTACTAAATTATCTAACACAATAGGTTTTAGATACGATACAATGTTATTTTTTCTATGATGGAGCACATTACCTGTCAATAAAGCTAGCGTACCCTTATCTGAACAATCCTTGTTTAACTAAGTCTGATCTTACTCTCTTGAGAGGAAAACTGAGATTTAAATTTTTTCATAAGTCCTCCTGGAGTTTCTTTGGTTTTTCGTACTTCTAGATAGCATTACCAGTATAAAATTACATAGTTGTGCTTTGTAGGTTGATATTTTTAATCTGCTGAAGACCTAAACTCTTATTTCTTTGTAGTATTGGTGTGTGTTTGCATAATTACTGTCTTTGTTGGAGGCCAACATTTATAGAATCATTATTATATGCTAAGTGCTGAGTTGGGTCCATGAATTAGTTCATCACGTCAACATTAATGCAGAGAGGTAAGCACTATCATTATTCCCACTCTGCTGGTGACAGAACTGAGGCTTAGGGAGGTCATGTTGCTCACCAAATTTACATAGCTAGGGAGCGGCAGATCTGGGACCAAATCGCTGTGTACCTGAATCTACAGCCTGAGGTCTTAATCTCCATGTTGTACTGTGTACTGGGAGTGAATTCTGGTAGTTACTTACTATGTAGGCACAGGAGAGGATTTTAGTGTCTTGACATAAAATTACATGGACAATTAGAATTACTACATTTAGCTAAAAAGTAAGGGTGTGAGACTGGTCTTATTGTTTGGTTCAATTTGTACTTTGATTTATTTTTATTTCCATTTGTATAGCTCAGTTTTTTCTGGAAATATACTGAACAAAGAACCTTGACTGTTGTATCAGATGAGATACTTTCAACTGCAAATAAACATTTGTTATAACAAAATGACTTAACGAATAAATATATTTATTATTGCACATAAGTGGAAGTGGTAAAGTGGTTCCAAGGTCAGACAACTGAACAGCTCAATAATGTCATCGAGAATCCAGATTTTTCCATCTTTCTGCTCTGTCATCCTCAATGTGTTGGTACTTGTTCTCAGACTTGTCCCTCATTGTTTCAAGATGCCTGCAGTAGCTCCCAGCATAACTCCAAAGGCAGAAAGAAGAATTTGTTTTCTCTGATATATCTTATTTTTAAAGTAAGGAAAAATTTTCCCAGAAGTCTCCCAGCATATTCTTTTCATGTCACTTTTTCTAGAATTGTATCATATGACCATTATCATGACTAGTTTATATTAATTAAGCTTTACCCGGCTCACGATCACCCTCCAGGGCTGGAAAGGAGCTAAGCTCTCCCAAGGCACACAGACAGAAAGTGAACAAAACCAGGATTCTTCACAAAGAAGACCTCTGTGTGTGTGTGTGTGTGTGTGTGTGTGTGTGTTTGTGCGTGTGTGCATGTATTGGGAGTTGGGATGTATATGGCTCTTGGGCAACGACAAGTAATGCCTGAAAGAATTTTCTGGTGGCAGGAAGAATCAAGTGAAGATTTTGTTGTAAGAGAAGATGGTCACATATATTGAAGTGTAATACTCAGTCTGAGGCAACCATGTTCATATGGCTGTGTGGTTCTAAATAGTTGTTAGTGGCCATTTGGTTACAATGAGAACCAGAATAAGGATGATCAAAGATTTTGTTATCAGCAGTTGACAGTGCCTGACACATTTTAACAAAGTCCTTTGTTTTCACTTTCATTCCTGGCAGATGGCTTATCCTTGGAGTCTATGTGGATGATCTTCTAGACACATCTACCTGTGGGTCATGGGGAAAAATGATGAGTGGAGGTATTTTCATTCGCCTCTCCTGTCATGAAATCAGTGAATAAGCTGTTAATAAAAGTTCATCTAGTTTAACTTCTTACTTTGGGATCTTTGTAAGTTTTGGGATCTTTGCAAGTTTTATTCTCCTTTACCACCAAAATTGAGAGGTTGATGTGATAGATTGAAAACCTCAAGAATCATCTTTCAGGAAGTGTGGATGTGAGTTTAGTAAGATATTTTTCATCCCACAGATACTTGTCATTAAACTTGGCAGATAATACTATCTGTTGCATGCAGAAAGGAATATTGAATAAGAAAAAAGGTAGCTTTTGCTTCAGGAAGCTTATTATTGTCAGCAATAATCAATTACTGTTACAAACAAACTTATGGAATTAATGCAGGATGATGTTCTCATACCCCCGTCACTACAGAGTACTCTGATAGAATTGTAAACATGTTTCTGATTTAAATTACGTATTAATTGGTTCAGGCACCAAGTTGAAAGGCCTGGCACTAATGATAAAGCCAGGTAACCAGGCTGATTAATGAAAGGAGCCAGGAAGAATTTGCTACAGGAGCTGAAGCACTTTGTCTAGTCACACTAATCATTGTAATTTATTACGGGAAGCTTCTTCCATGGCCCTGAGTCATAGCTGTTATTCCTTCTGTAAGAATATATTGACTTACATTTTTAAGAAGATTACCAGGGGAAAAAAAATGTTTATTTTAAAGTTGAAAAAAATAAAGTGTTATACTCCTTTTACTATGAAAGCCAAGGATGGCAAAAATAAGATGGTTGGTACAATGATATACATATCCATATTTGAAAACTTGTTTCCAATGAGAGCAATAGAGCTGCATTGGGTTACCATTGTGTGTAACATTAAAACGCTGGAAAACATTCCATTATTCTTGTAACTACACTAAGCCCTTATTATTCTTATATTGTGAATGAGATCATGAAGAGAATGAAGAAACCCAAGGATGTTTAAAAGGAGCTCACAGAAGATAGAACTGAAAGGAAAAGATGGACATCAAGGTTGTTCTTGGTCTAATTGTGTAGATAAATATAGTTTGTAATGTAAACACTTTAAATATATCTTCCTGGCCCCCCCCCACCCCCCAATTACTTATTTCTTTCTCTCTCTCATCTGACTTAAAGACATACTTCAGCTGTGTCTACAACATAAAATTTTATAGTTGTGTTCATAACACAAAATTTTCCAATTTATTTCACCTTTTGGATCAAGTGGAGGACTTGGTCAAGGAAGAGGCAGATGGTCTTTCTGGTTGTACCACTGCACCTGCCCTAGGAATACAGTTGGATTCTCCTGCACCCCTCTTGTTCTGCAAGCTGTCTTTCTTCTCCAGTTTGCTTCACATTCTCTCTCTCTCCTTTTTTTTTTTTTTTGAATATTACAACATTTACTGAAGTTTTGAAAGTTCCTGTTCTGTTTTCTTGACACCTGGTAGGATTCAGTCCCCCTGGACTCTGCCTTCACTGGTGACAGTCACTTTCTCTGGCACTGCTCAATCACACGTATCTGCCAGTCTCCACCATTCATTTACAGTGAGATCTAAACACTTATTTTCTGGCCAGAACTGATAAGAATTCCTAATAGTGAGGGAAACCCACTATAAGGTCTTTGTTTGGGGAAATTCCATTTGAGTGGAATGTGCAATCATTTTTTTTTTTTCAGGGGAATTTTGCCCTAATAGCTTTTGCCCATCTGCTGTCAATCTTCCTCCTTCTTTCTTCCTTCCTTCCTTCCTTCTTCACTCTCCCCGCAGAGCCCCAGTACATCATTGTGTATAATTGTAAGTTCTTCTATGTGAGCCGCCACCACAGCATGGCTACTGACAGACGAATTGTGTGGTTCTGTGCCCGGGAACTGAACCCAGGTGGCAGAAGCAGAGTGCGCTGAACCTCAACTGCTAGGCCACCAAGGCTGGCTCAGTAATGTGAAATCTTAAAGGCATGGGTTGGAAGTCAACAAAAAAAGGAATAACTAAGATGCGTAGGGTTCGCAATAACAGAAATTTAGTGGTGCTGATGCTGTAGCTATTGGTGGGGATGAGCAAGTAAAAGAGAGAAAGCTGGATGGAGGAGAAAAAATGGCTGAAATGGAATGGACATTGGACATGGCTCTTAGATTTGATGGTATCATAGAATTAAAGAAAGACATTAACCCCAACTGCTTTGACTCTAGACTCCCACCACTCAAATGATGAATCCAGAATAACAGCTCCTCTGTTTACAATTAAAGCTCTCCTCATTAGAACTGATGACATGGTAACTGAGTGTGTGAGTGTGTGTGTGTGTGTGTGTGTGTGTGTGTGTGAGACAGAGATCAGGAGAGAGAGAGAGAAAGGGAGAGAGAGAGAAGAACGGTATGGAGGATGACACCATTCTGGAGACAGCTGTGCTGCTGGTGTCACTATTCAACGAGCTGAGCTCTTTTGGAGAGGAACGAGGTGTGTTGGCAAACAGTCAGTCCAGTTTTAGACCATGTAGGGTGAGCTTTCTGTAGAGCAGCAGGAGGCCATTGGATGTGTGGGTCTGAAGCTCAGAGAGGGACTGACACAGAGACAGTTTTGGATATTTTCAGCAGGTTAGGGAGCAGTGAAAGCTGCATTTTGCTCCAGGTGGATGAGGGCATCTAGAGCAGTGTGAAGAGAGCTGATGGGCACTCAGTGCAAAGGAGTGGTTGACGAGTTTCCCTTGTGATGTCCTCTTCACAGCATGAAAACGTAGAGCATTGTGGAAAGTGAAGGAATGGGAGTAGAATGACATAACGTCATACTGATTTAGGGTTGAATTTACAGTTTGGATTATCCATTTTAACCCCAAGCACTGATTACGTTTGCCAGCAAGTTGGAAGATCCCTACTTTGCAAAGCCCAGTGCCTCCAGGACCTGGACTGTTAGCCAGTACATGGTGCTTAATAACTGGTTGTTGGATTAATGTTATAGGAGACACAGCACCAGAAAAATTAAATGGTGCAATTTTTATGTTGATGTTAAAAAATCATCACGAAGCAGTCCATAGGCAAATAATTAAAAATAAATACAATTCTTATTAGCCTTAGTCAATTAGCCAGTGCTAAGTGTGACCTCTTTTCTTTAATCCAATCATGTTGTATGTAAATAACAGGAGATATACACACACACACACACATTTATATACATATATAAACATGTAATCAGAATGTCAAAACATTTTAAATGTGAAATAGGTCTAAAATTTCCCTTTGAATATAATTTGGAAAAAAATTTTTTTGATTTCCTTTGCTTGTGATATTTTAAAAAATCAAACAAGATATACTTTGATATTTGGCACCCATTGTTTGATGCCTTTTTAGATTCAGTCTCTTCTGATGTATCACGAGTTTTCAAAAATGAATGAAAAGTTGCCAAAGGACAATCTCTGTAACCTGACCACCATCTTAGCCTCAAATTGAATTCTAAACCAGCATCCTGCTCAAATGGCCCTTCTGCAAGCATATTGGCAATTAGGAGGGACCCTCTTTTGGCCTCTGCTTTCGGTTGGTAATACTTCCTCTGGGGAAGAGAAATAACTCATGGTATAATCTACTAAAGTCCACAATTTCTTGAGTATTTCAGGCTGTCCTTTCCAAAGTATAAGGTCAAGGAATAAATCTCTACCACAGACTGTCATGAGCAACATCAGCCAGAGCCTTTGTGAAAAAGAACTTGGCATCACACAGATATACAAAGGCAGACAAAGATCTAGACACAGCGATATGTAACAATCATGTCAGGAAGAAAAACTTAAAGTACTCATGAAATAAAAGCATTTGCTTTGTAGTGACCTTAATATTAACCTATTTTCTTTATGAGTAGATATTGCCAGAATAAATTGGAGTCTCCTTGCGAAAATAGCATATTTAAAATCTTCGAGGAATTCAGTGATTTGGACACTTGGGGTCTATGTGGTTTTTATCCCCTTAAGTCCTTGCTCAGAGAGCTTTGAGGTTCATCTGTTTTCAGTTTTAGTGAAAATTTCCCAATTTATGAGTTCTGGCCTAAATCCTTGATTGGAAATTTGTACATGTTCTTTGTAAAAGACAGCCGTTACCCAGTGAGTTCTGACCTTGGCTTGGTCTTGCCTGAAGAACTCTGGCTTCACACGTAGTTCTTCTAACTTTCTGATAAGTGAAAACAAATGAGAAAGCTTGCAATACAACTTGCTTTGAATGGTCATATATTTTGAAACTTGCTAAGGCTGGTATAAAGAAGACAGAAAGCTAAATCAGCCCAGCTCAGTGTGACACTTATGAAGAAAGACTACTTGTTCCAGAAATAAAGCTAAATTTACTTACGCCAGAAAAGCCTACCTTGGGAGCAGAGTCATAAGGGCAAAACTATTTCAGAAAAGGATGGACTATTTCCAGTATCAAAGGAACTTTCTGATGTTCTGCCTTTAAGACTTAGTTCCTCTTATAATCTTACTCAGGATAAGGTTTCAGTTTATGGTGAGGAAAACGGTTGCTTGAAATGCATTATATTTTTAGTTAAACTCTTCCCTGAATTTAACTGGTGTATGTGTGTTTTAATAAACTGAGAATAATTTCTTAAACCATTGGTTAGGTTGAGCTTTGTTTTCATTTATAATGGTTAACTGCATATGTAATAGATTCATCTGAACAACGATTTTCTTTTAATTTCGATGTTTGTTAACATAGATGTTAGATTGGGTACTGGAAAGGCAGGAATTGGTTCATTCACAAACAAAAGTGTAGCTTTTATAGAAGACAGCTTCATAGTGGATGAAAATAGAACCTGTTGAAATTCTACTATCTCTATATAGTATTAGAAAAACAAGCTACTCTTTTCTTTTAATTGTGTAGCTTCTTGGATGGAGCTCTGGCATATAAAATATTTGGAGCTTAAGAGAACACACAGCAGCTTGAGTCACTATTGTCAAATGAATGAACAAATGAATAACAATAAAACCACATAATGAAAAGTTTTTCCCCTCATTTAATTCTAATATGCTATAACACAAGTGTGTTATTGCAATCTTTTCACATGTAATTAAACTATTGAGAGACAAAAAATTTTTGAGTAAATTGAAGGCCAGGGAAGGACAGATAAAAGAATACTAAATCCCACAGAGCATTTTATCAGCTTACCACTATTCTCTCTGTAGTCTGATAATAAAATGAAAAATAAGTCTAGTACTTAAAGGTCTGGTGAAAGACTGCCTGTAACTGAATAAACATCTTATTAATTATGGAAGTAGCTCTTTTATTTTCAAAATATAGTTCATGCTTTTAGAAAATGCACCAATAATTTCTAACACTTGGAAGTCAGCCACCTGCTGCTGTTCTGGTGTTTCCGACCTGACCTACATTGTTAAGAGGAGCCACTCGTACTAACGGTGGATATTACATCAGTTCGCTCTTTCTCTTTGCTGAGTCTTTTCACAAAGTTATTTAAAGACACGCTTGTGCCACCCCTAAAGTACCAAACAGCTCCATGAATGAAAATCGCCCACCATTTTGAGAATTGTCTTATACAAGGTAATTACACGTAGCCAGATATCTTGCAAGCTTAATCTTTGTGCTTTCTTGTACATGACCCTTCCTTTATTCTGTTGTGGGTATTCCCATTGCCCTGAGGAGAAATAGATTTACTGCAGAGATGCAAAGAGGAGATTTATATCAGAAATAATACTTTTGAAAGCCAAGTCTTTTGATTTGCTCGAGATTTTGTTGGGAAAAAAAAAGGATCTTGAAAATTGAAAATCCTGAGACGGAATTGATGTTCTCTGGTGCCCTGAGATTCACTGAGCTCTAGGCGAGCTGCCCTTGTAGACACCTCTTTATTAACGTCGATGGGGTCTCAGAATAATCCTGACACAGAGAATGAGTTCCTTGGCTCCCAGAAGGACAGTGATGACCATGGAACAAAAAAATCTCTAACACTTGTTCTTGGAAAGGATTCAAAGTACAGAAGACTTATTCCCTTTATTTAAATATTAACACTAGCCTTTTCTTTAGCCTTCTACGTGTAGGGCAAAAAATCAGTTCCAAGACTCTCACTTCCACTGATAAAGAGGATATCTTAACATAATAATAAAAATATCCCATTTAGGGAAAAGCCTTCCATTGTAAATGAATTGTCCATCCTAGATTATGACAAACATCATTGGTGGCCAAAGAGAAGTCCTATTAGAATCGTAAACCCAGAAAGGACACTTCAGAGTTCAGTTACTTCCACATTCTACCCCACACCAGAATCCTGGCCATACCATACCAACAGTTGACATCTACTCTCTTCTTGAATAGCTTCACTGATGGAGACCTCCTCACACATTTGAGAGTCTTTTTCATTGTTGACACCTCTGGTTGCTAAGAAGAGGGTTGTTCTATTAAAGTTCCGCTACAGTATTACATCCTGTATATTTTTTGTATGGAATAAAATATAATGCATTATTGAATTGAAGGCCTTGTTTGTTAGGCAGCCAGAGGCGGAAAATATTTTTTAGGAATTTTATTGGGCATTTTGGTAGAATTGATTGCATTTTCAATATGCTACCTTATTAACACCTGAAGATCTATCTGGAAAGGAAGCAAAAATTATTAGCATCTTTTCAATTGATCTAGAAACTGAAGCAAAAGAAGTTAAGTAACTTTCTCAGTATCTCACAACCAATGGCACAGTTGGGAGAAGGTGGGAGAGAATCTTTTCAGTGGAGTGGGGGTTAAGAAGTGAGATTAAGAAAGCTTGTCTTCAAGAATCTGGCTAAGTAAATCATGGTCTGGCTGAAATTTGGTAATGTGGAATATGTTTACTTGAAACATTAGAAAAAATGCCTCATTAGAAAGGCCTTTTGAGGGGCTGACCCTGTGGCATGTTGGTTAAGTTTGTGGCGTCAGTTCTGGGGTGTGGACATATACCACTCATCAGCCATGCTGTGGTGGTGACCCACATATAAAGTGAGGAAGATTGGCAACAAATGTTAGCTCAGGGCTAATCTGCCTTAGCAAAAAAGAAAAAAAAAGGAAAAAACTCTTTGAAGTTATTTAAAACTTGCATCACTGGTCAAAATTCTTAAAAAGAACAAAATGCTGTATAGTTGGAACTCCTTTGAGGTCAGGGACCTTGTCCCTGTGGCCCAGAGAGGTTTCTGAGGGTGTGATTGGCAAAGTCAACCCACAAACAGGAAAACTTCAGATTTAGAGCTGGACAGAGGCCCGTTGAGCAGAGAGGATGAGGCGAGTTGGGCCTTTGGGTGTTTGGGAGTGGAGGGGAACTCTTGTGTCCTCTCCCTGGGGGCTTGCTCTAGCACCTTGCCCAGGCGAGAGGGGAGGGTCTGCCTTATTGCCCCATCTCCTTAACAGATGGTATAGGAAAGGCAAAAACAATTTTCTTAGCCTCTGAGATCCCCCCCAAATAAGGAGAGAACAGCTTTATCCCTTAAAGTGGCTCTTGTCAGATTCCCAGTTGTGGGGAGGGGCTCTGGGCTCTGGACCGCTGGGGGTCTCAGGAGACAGTGCTGTGCACCAGAGAAGGAATGTCTAGATCTCCCCTGTGGGGCTTTGGGGGAAGGCAAGGAAGGGTCTGAAGCTGTTGTTTTAGAGCTTGCCTACAGAGCATTAAATCCTGTATAAAGGTGAAGCTGGAGGCAAAGGATGGTTTGAAATGCCAAGGCCAAAGCATCAGGCAGAGAGCAAATTGAGATCAAGGTTAAGAGAACAGGGAGCTGCCCCTGTGATCAAGTTCAGGAGGGAGCATAGGGAAAGATATAAAGATGTCAGGAAAAATCAGAGTTGTTTCAGTTGATCCTGTGGCCGTGAAAAGTGTTCTGAAAGTAGTGGTTTTCAGCAGGGGCAATTTTGCCTCCAGGGACATTTGGCAATGTTGGGAAACATTTTTGGTTGTCACAACTGACGGTGGGGGGAGTGCAACTGGCATCTAGTGCGTAGAGGCCAGGGATGCTGCTAAATATCCTAAAATGCACTGGACAGCCCCCTCAACAAAGAATTTTCCAACTCAAAGTGTCAGTAGTCCCGAGTTGAGACTCTCTGTCTTAAGGACTCCATACACGGTCCTGTAGTTCTATCAAGGTGGAAGAATCTGCATTTCTTATACCTCGTCTTCTTTGAGGGCTCTTGCTGCGCATTCCTTTCCGGATTGAACTTTGGCGGTATGATTCAGTTCCTCACATGGGCCTGTGGCTGCTAGGCTGGGTTGGACATTGTTCCAGGATGTTCGTGCCAGTGTCACGCTGGCCAGAGATGATCTTGGCTATCATCCCTGCTCAAGGTGACATTGGGAGTGCCTCAGTTTGCTATGGTTTACTGGTTCATGTCTGACCTGTCCTGCCCTCATCAACTGGCCACTGACTCTCGGCCACCTTAATAATCTTCAGATCTTTTCTTTACCTGTTTCTGAGATGATCATTTACCTGACAGCATCAGCGCTAACAGTGATCTGGTCCAGCCCCCTCATCAGTTGTGGAAATTGAGGTCCCTTTGCACCATACTTGCCCAAGGTCGAATCATCTCTCGGGTAACAGGCTTCAGTTATTTCAGAACTACACTGAGGCATGGGGCTCTGCATTCCACGTTTCCTCAGTATCTGCTCTCTCCTCCACATGCAAGAACTGCTGGGTAAAGTTTGTAGCTAATTTGTTCTTGCTGCAAACTCTTCAAACTTTATGTGCCTAACTTCTGATGAAATGTTTGTGCTTGGACCGTGCTGTGAAAACAGGTATGTATTTTAAATGCCTTATTGAAAATCACTGTGGAAGATCAAGATTTCCTGTGGAGAGAAGACACTTCTATTTTCACCAGCCCGGGAGGAAGCCCCACACAGAGTAGGGAGCACGGGGTCTGTGGCTATCGACGTGCTCATGTGGACTTGGTGAAGTGCCAGAATAGCTTTCCTCACCTCCCTGGGCAGGGACCTGTCAATCCACAGCCATCTCCTGTGCTTGCAGTCAAGATAACACTGAACTCTCTGGTCTAGTTCTTTTCTTGGAAGGAAGGAAAGGTCCAAAGCTGGGAACAGGTCATCAAAGCTCTTAGATGGAGAAGGGGGTTTGGAGGAAGGTTAAGGTGGAAACGAAAGATCCCAGATTTGCCATCCAAACCAACCCATGGGCAGATTTAGGATAAGAAATCTATTATTGTGTTTTGGATGTTTTTCCCACTTAAGAGTATGTGTCTGTGAGAGAAAGTGTTAACTACAAAAAAATTCTAATAGTGCTAAGTACACAGGGAAAGATTTTCTTTTTACACTTAGGTCAAAAACCTAGGATGCCAGGGTGCCCCTAAAGCTGGGGTTGGGGGTGGTGGGCAAGTCCTCCTCAGGTTCCTGGCAAAATAAGGGGTCTTGGTCATGTCTGGACTCTTGGACGACCATTTCTGCATTTCATTCATTCTCCCACGTTTGAGAAATTTCAGCTGTGCCCTTTACTGATCTCAATAAACAGAAGCAGATCTATTTTTCTGGTGGATATTTGACAATGCAGGGGAAGTCAGTTTTTACAAGCTTTACTCTGTATCTCTGCATGTGCCTATTTTGCCCTTGCAGGATGCTCCAACTTATGAAGAGGCTGTGTTCCAGAAGTTCATCTTAGATCAGGATTTCTGAACTGGACCAGCTTGTTAATGGGCTTCTAGGGACCACTGAAATCCCTCAGTGTATGAGCAAAATTCTGCGTGTATGTGCCGATCACATCATTTCTGGCCAGGAAGTCCACTGTTTGCCTGGGATTCGGAAAGGATGCTTTGACTCCCTGATGTTAGAAACACTGTTTGGTAATCAGCTGTTTGGAACTTTTAATGCATAAGTCAGAAATGGATTCTGCTTCAGGAAGCTTACAGCCTAGCCAGGGAGATAAGACGTGCATATAAATAGCTGCAAAGGTTTGACAAAATGTTCTGGCCATTCTGAGAAAAAGAGATGACTTTGGGCGGTGGGCGTCAAAGCCAGCTTAATGTTTTTTCAGAGTGAATCGGGGCTATGCAGAAGAGCAAAGGAAGGAGCGACTTTGAGGCAGTGAAGGAAAGGGTGAGACATTTACAAGTCAGACATTTGTAAACCTCTGTCTTAGGGATATGAAAGTAGCCAAATTGTATTTATGGCTACAAATACTGTTTCTTCACCAAATATGAAAACCAAAATAGAGCTATACTGACTTCACTGTTCTCCCCATTAGACCACATGGGTATCATTTGTTAAGAATACTTTAAAAAACAGACATTGGCCTTCATTTCTTAGTACTGTGACTGAGTATGCTCTCATTAAGTCATATTTAGACAATGAGAAGCTCAGGTTTTTGCCACGGCACACCTGGAAATTGGAGCTGAAAGCAGAATGTCACCCCCTCTTCAGTGGCCTCCACCCTCTTTATCCCTGTGTACAGTCTAGACTGAAGTGACATTCTCTGACCACTAGATGGCACTCCTGCCTAGGAGAGCCGAACTGATTTCCCAAGGATGGGGCTGGGCTCGACTGATCTTCCCAACCCCTCAAGGAGGGCTGCCTGCTAAATGAGCTGATGAAGGAGGCAGAAGGTGACATGGAGTTGTGTGAAAGAGACTTTCAAGAAATCAAATCGATGATATTTCAGGCGACAAAAAACAGGAACTGCCTGTCTGCTTTTCAAATTTACATTTAAAACAATTTGAGATGCCACAGGCAGGACTGTCACTGGGCCACAGGTGTGGTAGATAAATTAGTATGCACAAAACTGGATTCTCAACTTCCTCCAAAGCTGGCTCTTCTACATTGCTGTTTCTCTGACTGGGACCTCCTGTCGTCCAGGCTCCTGGGCTGACTTCTGAATTACGTCTTTGAGTCCTCCGTCTTCCTTTCCCGCATCCTACCAAGTCCTGTGGTTTGTTCCTTCAGACTGTCTTCTGGATCTCCTATTTCTTGTCGTTCTCGCTACCATCACCCCTGTATCATTTAAGTGGCAATTACACAAAAAAAGATTAATTCAGTAGCCCCTTGGTCTAACCCTATTTTTCCCCCTTTCAGTAAAGCCTTTTATTACTGAGAGAGCTTATAAAATATTGTTTAATCCCAGGCGTTTATTCATTGATTCATTTTATTTACTCCTTTGACAAATATCTCCTGACCTCCTCCTCAGGTTGTTCTAGACACTCTGTTTGACTAGGAAGGATTTCTCAAAGATTCCTGACCGTGGATCCCTGCCCTCAGGGAGTTCTCGTGCCAGTCCCCAACTCAAGACTGGATAAGCCTGAACGGTCTCTGAGGACAGAAGGAGTGACTTCCTGTTTGGCAACTGCCTTCAGTTGACTGAAATTTTGATGATTGGTTGCTGACTTGGTCTTTCTTCTGTTATTATTTTGTGATTAGTAAATAGATTTTTCTGTAACTTAGTTTGCTTCCCCAACATAATAGGTGCACAATAAATATTTTTTCAGTGAATGTGTTAATAAAAAGACGTGACTCCAAACTCCTCCATAGTTTCCACATTGTGGTCTCAAATAGTCCAATAATGTGGAGACCATATCCTTTAAATATTTGTTGAAATTTCCTTGGATACCTCTGATTCCTTCCAAGCAAAAAAGGATTAAGAATAATATAACATATGCCTATGTACCCTCCTTTTTCAAATTATAGCATTTTTGGGGCTGGCCCGGTGGCGTAGTGGTTAAGTTCTTGTGCTCCACTTTGGCAGCAGGTGTTTGCAGGTTTGGATCCTGGGCATGGACTGAACGCTGCTCATCAAGCCATGCTGTGGAGGTGTCCCACGTACAAAATAGAGGAAGATTGGCACAGATGTTAGCTCAGGGCCAATCTTCCTCACGAAAAAAGTTAACATTTCCTCCTGTTTGCTTCATATCTATTTAAACAATTTAGTTTGTAGTTTAATCAAATTCTGTGTGTAAAGAAAGAATAAAATTGTTCAAAGAAATGCTTGGTGTGAAAAAAGCACCAGTCACCTTTAGTCTCATAATTTCTTGCTTTCCACAGGTGAGTGCTTTCAAATATTTTGGTACTTACTTATTTGGCTTATAATACTATGTACTGATTTTTTAGTTTTGACTAATAGAAGATGAAGATATAGCTGTTTTTCATCCCATCCACCCCATCCATACAATATTTGAGACATAAGTACACAAAAAATCTGAAATCCAAATTTAACTGGGCGTCCTGTATTTTTATTTTCTAAATCTTGTAACCCTAACCCCTAACCACATGCATGGATACTTCCTGCCCCAAGCTTTGAATTAAATTACATATTTCATTTTGGCTCCATCACTTTTTAATGTTTACATTCTGAGGAGTATACAATACTAATCAAAGCTGAGCTACAGAGCACATAGAATATCATTCATTTTCTGTTCCATTTTTTGTTTGTTTCCTTGGATTGAAAATTGGTTTTACGTTTGCTGTGTAATTCTTGTCTCAATATATTCAATTAATTTTTAATTCTTGAAGAAATTTCTCCTGGAGTCTTCTGTTCTGCTCTAGTCTCAGGACATTGTTCCCTGGACCTGCTGCACGGCTGGCACACTGGGCTTCCTCTTTGTCCTTGGGACCCCTCCTGCTGCTCTCCTGCGATGCATCTTCTGTTTTGGGGGCCCCTTGTCTTCCTCTCTCTTATTTACTCTCTCATTTTTGTGGGAACTCTGTGAGAAAGATTGCCTGGAAGGTAGATGGATTGAGAATTTACACATGTGGAAATGAGTTCGTTCTACACTCACACCTGTTGTCCTTTAAGAATAGGATTCTATGCTGGGAATTATTTTGAAAGCATTGTTTTATGACTTTCTGGGAATGTTGCTGCTGAGAGCTAAACGTTGACTTGAAATATGCTTCTTTTTTGTCCCAGGTTTTCTGAAATTTTGCAACCACGTGTTTGCCCCTGCATGGATCTATGTTCAGTTGTTCTGGGCTCTTAGAGGATATCCAGCCTCCAGACAAATTTAGGGAAAAAAGTTCAAATTTAGTCAACGAACAAATAACATTCAGAACCAGTCTCCACCAGGAATGTCAACTTTTCTACTGTTACCTCAAAATTATCAAATTACATGTTTTTCTTACTATTTAACACCATGCAGAAGACTTTAAAAGTATGGTTCTGAAATCATTTCTATAAAAGCCCAAAATATTTTGGAACACAAGGTACAGTTTTTTCTTGCCACAGTACACATCACCTCTCATTTGAAATTTAAACCCAATTGAAATTTAAAATCTAAAGTTCTAAAAGTTAAATTAAAATGGTTGTTGCCTAGTAGCTTTTGTCAAAAGCAGAGAAAGACAGCCAACTACGAGTTATGACCACCTATATTTAAAATACCTGCATCAACACAATTTTCCTGTTTTCAAAGCTCTGAATTTGGTGAAATTTAATTTTGTGGAAAAGGAGGGCTGAAAGCTAGATAGATTTTTGGGTCCTCTGATGATCAGTGCGAACTTAGAAAACTACTTAACTTCATTGAGTGTTACCTCTTAAATGGTTTCTTTTAGGAATAGCAATTAAAATAACAATTTTCAAAGTGCCAGTGCCTGCCAACCAGTACACCCTCACTAAAAGCAGTTGGGGCCAATTCTTCCAGTTATGGGGGCTCACAAGAGGTGTGGCTGTGATGGAGAAGAGGCTTCCGGAAATGACAATATGGAAAGACTTGCAACAACTTGCTCTTTTTCTTCTGTGAGAAAAATCTGAAGAACTTCAGAGAAATAAAGTATACATCTTATAGCTGTCAAATATCTCATTATAATTTTTGGGTATAATGAATGTTTAAATATTAAAAAGAACAATTTGAGAAAATCAATCGTACATTATTTTTGAGAAAATTGCTTTAGCTGCACCAAGTTGATAAAAGAGAACATATTTTTTTCCTAAAGATTAATGGATTTTTAGATTATTTCTGAATAACATTTCCCAAAGAAAGTGAATAAAAATCTATTTTCTTAGTAATAGTACTTTTCATAGCGTTATAAATTAGAGAATAGTAATAGTTAATACCTTCGTGCATAATCTGTATTGTGAAAGTACTGTAATGATCAGTTTCAAATATATGATGCCTTTTTAAGGTATATCTTATGGTTTGCAAAGAAACAAAAAATTTCTCATTGCTGTATAGCTGAGCTTAACTGATAAATATCTAGCGACATAATATCTTGACTCTAATGGTATGGGAAAATTTTATTTAGGAAACATCTGTCAAAAGATATTTTTATTATCAAACAAGATTTTCCTTTTCAGCCTGAGACATTTTTTTTCCATCTTCCTTTTTCTTCTTCTCTCATAATTCTTGTAAATGTCTGTCGACATTTAACATTTGGTTAGGGAATTCATGATAGTCTATTTTTAATAAGATTATCAAAGGAAAATATAAAAAAATATGAATACTGATAAGCATCTGATTTTTTATTTGTGAGATAAAAATGAAAATGTACTGAGTTTGCCGTAGTAAAAAGCCACTGTTTTTTCTTGGGCAGATTTTGGTCTGCACCTTTCTTTTTTGAAACTGAGTTTAGAGGAGAGTTTAAATTTACTCTTATTTTTTAAGGGCATCTGACATTCCGAGCAGAATTGCTGTAGTAGCCCTGAGATTCTGTCACGTCACCAGACAGGAATATTTTCTATGCTACTAGTCCCCAGTGGATGCATTTCACCCACCTTAATGGGATATTTCTAAACATTACCATTTCAGCCAAAGTTATTTGATAGATTGCTATTATTTATTGATACTGTATAAGTCTTGCTGCCAACATAATCTTAATAAGTCATTACAAGTCCACTGGGTAAGCTATTTTTCCATTTCTTAAGCTATAGTGCCTGTGCTGTATGGATTTGGCATTTAATAAATCACTGGAGGGCTGCAAACACATTACATTCCTGTAGTCGAGACTGTCTAGACAAAAGTGCATGGAGAGATCTTTCCACTCTGAGTAGCGGGAAAGCATTTGTTTGCCACAAATTGGTTCTGAATCAATTGCTCAGAAACTTGGCACATCCAGCCTTCCTGGGATGCAGGAGGAGGAGAGACGAAGTGCTGCAGGGGGTGCCTGTCTGACTTCTGGTTTAATTGAATAACTGAGAAGCGATGCCTAAGAAACACCAGTCCTGTGGGAAAATGGCCTAGAATTTTACCCTTTTCAGATTCAAGAGTGATTATACCAGTCTTTCTGTTATATGACCTTCGTTTACAAAATGCATGAAAGCTTTCTTAAAACAACTAAGCAAGTGATACTACTAAGGGTGTGCAGCAAGAAAAAAAACAGGAAGGAGAGAAGATTTCTTTCCTGATAGACATAGTATGTATGTGGGTGTATGTTTATCTGTTTCCTCTGTGAAGCTTTAGTGAGAGAGAGACAGAGAGAGAGCGAGAAAGAGAGAGACAGAGAGATTTTCCTTAGTGAGAGTTAATGATCTGGGATTGCGTCAGGGCTGTTTTGCCCTTTCAACTAGACCACTAGTAGACCTCTTAACTATTGCTGTTCTTGGAATTCAAAAGAGAACAGGCGAATTTCTAAGTAATATGAGGTTCAGTGTATCCCTTGGACCAACCAGGCTCTTCTCTTGCCGCTGCTTCTTCTTTATCAGTTCTTTTTGCCTCACTGCTCTTTTCTGCTGGTTGTGTAGCACCTAAAATGTTTTGTTTAGAATATTCTCCTTGATTGATTTCCTTATATTTAAGGTGTTTTTGGCCAGTAAAAGAATTATGAAAGTAACTCTAGGATCATTCAGGTTTTCATAATGCCAATAACACAGAATTTCTTTTCAGAAGCATTTGGCTTATGTAGCTTAGGCATACGTTACCGTAACATTGGGCCCCTTAAATGGATTTGAAACTGTTTGGTTCCATTTGTACGTGCAAAAAAAGAGAATGTTCTCCATGAATGTCCACTATTTGAGAAGTGTCCACTCTAAGGAGACCTGTAATGTGCACAGGTTCAGCTGTATAAAAGTTCATTTGACTGTTTTATGTATGAACCTAAATTATCCACTTGCTGTGAATGCTACTCAAATTCTGTCTTCATTTCTGCTTTTCATTTCAAGATGTTTGGATGTTGAAGAAATTGCTCAACAAATAAATAAATGAACTCATTTGGAAGGGTACAATTGGGTAGCAAAGATACTCATATTTAAGTCCCAAGTTACCTGAGGGCAGAATGAGCATCTCCCATTATGACAATTATAGGTACTTCTTCAGATTTAGGCAAAAGCAGAAGTCAGCGGTTTTATATCCTGCATAGAATAAAGTTTTTCAATAGAAATGATAGAATTCCTCCAAACTTATCTAAGCAGACTTAAATTCCAGGGTTTCTTGAAATGATTACGTATAGCAACTCTTGGGGTGATGTCCTTTAGGTCTTTGACTTTAAAACACTATTCAATCCAAACTCATAAACGCTCACATTATTTTCTAGCAATGTGATTGAGCTCGTAGTTGGGCGCCCTTATGAACATGGTCTGATGGAACCATGACTGCCTGTTGGAGTGTTTGTGTTCATAGAGTCAGCATCATCTGGAGACAGATTGGATGATTACAGAGTTGGAGAGGGAGGGCAGGTATCCAGAAGGCTCTGCTTGTATTCACGGTTCTACCTGACACACCTTTTCCCAAAATGTTTCTCTTGGATAAGGGTTCTAGACCTTCTTCTCGGAGGAAGTTTGTCAGCCTTCATTTCTGTCATACATACAGAGTTGGGCCAGGAAGATCTCTGAGACTTTGGAAAGGGGAATGGGGAAAAGAGAAAAGGATTTTTGAAAGCATTAATTGGGGATGGAGAAAGCAAACTGAAGAAGTAAAAGTCTTAGGGGGAAATTTCTCTAACTCTGTAGCATTACCTATGACTAGTTATTCTTACTTAAAACATTTCTTCACTGTCCTATTTTTCTGTTTAGAACCTAAGTTCTCCAAAGACAGAGACTTAGTATTTAAGTCCATATGTCCAAGAAGGAAATATTGGGTTTTTTCCTCTATAATTAATAGTAAAAATCAACATCTTCACCACTAATATCACTAGAGTAAAAATTCCATAAATTAATTTTTCCTTCAGTCAAGAGGAGAAAACATTGAAAAACATCCTATAACAAGAAAATATTTTGTTTAGATATAAAATTTAAGAATCTTTTTGGAAAACATTCCTTTTTTCTCTTTTCCATATGTTTTGAGCATATGGATGCCTGGAATAACTTCAACGTAGGGGCCTTTCTAAAAAGGCAGAAAAATCAAATAATTCTTAGGGATGATTGGCAAATCTCAAGAGTGCTAATTTAGAAAAATGCTAATCAATAAGGATGCTTCTCTGAGTTTGGAATGCTTATCTAAATCTTCTTTCAGCTGCCAGCTGAACCTGTGAACACTTTGTCCAAACTCTGTTGGCGGATATCTCCCCTCTTCCTTTGTCCAGATGTACCAGTGCTGAGAACATTTGAGGTAAGATTCAGTATCTGGTGAATGTGGATCATGTGTAGATAGTCAATTTGGAAAAATGAGGGCCCCTCATAACCTAATCATTTGCAGACCTCAGAGAACTTTATCAAAATTAACTTTCCTAAAAGAGACATTGTATGAGGTAGGTGCTGATAATCACGAAACTACGTCTCAGAAAAAGGATTCTGAACTTCTTGAGTATAATAATAATATGATAATAATGGCTGACATTTTTATATTACTGCTTTGATAGATATTAACTCATTTAATCCTCAGGACACTCAATGAGATTACTTATGGATATTATCCCTATTTTGTAGAGGAGACCCAGACAAGGTGATTTGCCCAAAGTTACACATAATTGTTCAGAGTCAAATTTCTAACCCACTCAGTCTGGTTCTAAAGTCTGTATGTAACCATGATGCTGTGTTGCTATAATCTACCCAAAAAGACAGTAGATCAAATGAAGTGGGCCATAGAAAGTGTACGGTAAGGGGCATCTCTGAGTAATGAAGCAAAGAGAGGCTTTAAGGTATCTGGACCTGGGGCTGGTAAGTGAACACCCTCAGGGACCAAGGTGGCCACACCTCATTTCTCCTTCTGTCTCTCTAATGGTCTCATATCTGCATCTCTTCCTACATCTGCTTCACTTGCCAGCTTTTCTCTGTGTTGCATATGGACTAAAATGGTCACCTCTACCCAAACTCTACACCAGAATTCAAGAACTCACCACTGTCTGAGCTTTGCCTCTGGGCCTATTCCTGGTCCAGTCATCTGAAGGGAAGATGGAAGATATGAACATCAGGGAGGATGCAGTTCTTAGAGAATGTACCTTACTAGGGAGGCAACAAGATGTCTGCTACAGAGGGGCATGTCCGAACTTTCCAAGACAGCAATCTTTCCATAAGACTCCGCTGCTTAAGTATTGTGGACAGTAGTATTACTATTTGTCAGTAGTTGCATTTCTATTCCTCACAACTGTTTCTACAGGAGGATTATACATCCCTGCCCTATTGAACTCAGTTAGAGTCATGTGACTTGCTTTGGCCAACAAAATGTCAGTAGAAGTGTCATGTGTCACTTCTGAGCAGAAGAGTTAAGAGCCAGCCTGGGGTTCTCCATGCCTCTCCTCCCTTTGCCATCATGCTTGATTGGCAAAGTCCCAGACAGAAGGAGTAAAGACATGATGGAACACAGCTGCTTGTACCCGCAGGACAGGTAGAGGAAGAAAGAAACTTTTGCTATTTCAAGCCACTGAGATTTTAGAGTAGTTTGTTTTCACACTTTATCCTGACTGAAACTAATATATCACAACCTAAATCATATAAGCAGCAGGCAGAAATGGGGAAAAAAATACACTCTTACTTGATAACCCCATTTAAGTAGAGCTTTTAGTGACCATGTGGATTTCTAATTACACCACATTGGAACGTGTAGTTGGTAGCTACTCCCATGCCCTACAGTCCAGTCTTAGGCAAAATGAGGAAGCCGGCAAAATGGTTGTTTAGTTCCTGTTTGTCCCCCTTCCCCTACCTCTGCTCTCGTTGCACAGGGACATGTATCTTTGAGCGGGCATATCCAGACTGCCCTTGGCCCTGGACCTCCCCTTTCCTTGCTCTCATACCATCTCAAGCTCACTTCTCCACCCTTCTCCTCTTATAAAATATCTTCTCTCAGGCTGAGATTCTACATATTATTAGAGTGTTAGGGTTCTCCAGAGAAGCAGAACCAAATAGATGTAAGTATAGGGGAAATTTGTCTAATAACTGGCTCATGTGGTTATGGAGGCTGAGAAGTCCCACAATCTGCCATCTGCAAGCTGGAGAACCAGAAGCCAGTCGTATAATTCAATTTAAGGCCAAAGGCCTGAGAACCAGGGGCTCCAGTGTCCAAGGGCAGGAAAAGATGGACATCCCAACTCCAGAAGAGAGAGAGAGAATTCACTCTTCCTTCACCTCTTTTGCTCCATTTGGGCCGCCAATGGATTGGAGGATGCCCACCGGCATTGGTGAGGATGGATCTACTTTACTCAGTCTATTGAATCAAATGCTAATTTCTTCCAGAAACACCTTCACAGACACATCCAGGAACAATGTTTTACCAGCTATCTGAGCCTCCCTTAGCCCAGTCAAGTTGACACATAAAATCAGCCATCATAATAAGGCAATAGTTTACTCATATTTGATTATAACACTGTCCAATAGAAATATAATGCATGCCACATTATGTAATTAAAGATTTTTTTGTGTTTAAAAAGGCCATACTCAAAGAGTAAAAAGAAATAAGTGAAATGAATTTTAATGTATTTTATTAAACCCAATATATCCAAAATATGATTTCTATGTTATCAATATAAATATTATTAATGAGATTTTTCTTGTACTAAGTGTTTTTTACACTTATAGGACATCTCAATTTGGGCCAGCCCCATTTTAAGTACTTAATAACCGTATGTGCCAGTGGCCACCGTATTGGACAGCACAGCCCTTTAACATCCGATCCATTCATAGGCAGTTACCAGGATGCCATTCTTCTTATCCTTCCAGGGAATATATGATTGTCTGTAGCAGTGTCCTGGAGATAATGCATGTGCTACTGTTGTTGAACCAAAAGAAGTGACTCCTGGTGAGGACTTTCTGGCAGACAGGATCCAGAGAAGGGTTTCCGCTGTAGCTATATATCTACTGAGCATCTGGCAGGGTGGTTTTCTAGATCTTCCTGAGGGTGGGCCTTGCCTTCTCCCCCTTCTGGTCTAGTACTGTGACCCAAGTTCCTCTTGGTAAATTAGAAACAGACTGTCATGCTTTCCTCTGGTGCCTGGCATATGGATTTCTAGGCTTTGGGTATTGTTGGAGCTATAATTTTATAAACAGTTCAATTGATTCTTGATCCTGCCTGTTCAACCAAAACCTAGATGACAGGGCGGTACAGGTCCTGGAGGGAGATGGTTTCACAGGGGTAGAGAAATTATAGCTCAGGTTTGCAGGGAAAGTAGATGGGAGAGTTCCATTTGTACCCTCTCCCCTTTCTCTAACCTCCATCTCTTCAGTTTGGAAGGTGTCTTTTGTTGCACTCTAGTACAGTGAAAGGGGAAGGACAATTAATAGTAATAACCTTCAGACGGAAAAAAATCCAAGGCAGAAAGTGAGACATATCATGAAAAAGAAAACAAAACAATGCTTAAAATAATTCTCTAATGGCTGCTCCAAAGCAAATTTAAATCTTTATGCAAAGGAGTAATTTAAATGATTCACAGTAAAAGTTGAGCAAATTTATCCAATCGTCAGTCAGTATGCCAAATGATGGTGTTAGAAGAATTGCATATCAATGGGGAAAATCAAGTTATTTCACATAGGAACTGGGTTGTTATCCAAATTAAATAACCAAAATGAGAAAAAGTTATGTCCTCCACAGCCATAAATCAACAATAGTGAGCTCTACTGCATTTTTAATTGGCAGCATCTTTGCCTTCATGCACCCAAATATGGATTCAGGAAGTGTCTCTTTAGCTGCCTTTTTATAATGCTTATCATTATAAAACTGTAGAACCAAGGAAGGTAAAAGTGGGACCACAAGAGACAAAAGCTCTTGTTAGGATTGTAAATTACGTGCTTTAATGTCTTAAATCATTAAAAACATTCAATTTCTATGTGGTTTTAAAGCCAGTTTTTAGAGTCAACTATCTACCAATTAGTGCAAAAATAAATGGGGCTGTTATGAGAATTAGTCTTCAGCTTTGAAGATTTGTTTCAAATGTCAAGCATTTGTCCTCATGAAGACTGGAATTAGTGAATGTTTCCTAGCAGAAACAGAAATTTCAGAATATGAGAAAAATCACATGATCTTCTTTTTTAAAGGCAGTTAGTATGAGATAAAGAGAGTTAGAACCACTTAATATTTCAATATTTGCTTTGAAAATTGGATGAAATCCATACCATTGATAAAACAATTCTTCCCTAGAAGCTAATTGGCTAGTGCCCTGCAGAAGCTAAGGTGCTTCCTTACAGTAAACAGGGAGCTAAAACCCCAATAATCCAGGGCATGCATGTTGGTGGTGTAAAGTAAGGGTTTACACTGCTGCCTGAGGCACGGAGCTGCAGCCGTGTTCCCCTGCGCACATGCCGAGGTGGCCAGAGGAGGCCTTATGTTTGAGGAAAGAGGTAACTGGAGCTGGAAAATTCCTATATTCACCTGACTCCTCAACCTGAGCTTGCAAACACTAACCATTTCAAATTAGCAGAAAGTGAAATGAGGTATTTTCCTGCAGTGTGCATGAATGCAAACCCTTAGCGAGCCAAGCAGGAGATTTAAATTAGAGAAGGTGGGTGAAGATAAGGCCCGAGAAGAAGGGATGGGCTACCTGGAGAGTCTGTGCCTGCCTAAGGGGCATCCACTGCTCAGGCAGAGCTGATCACGGCCCTGCAGGAATTTTTGAGAGATATCAGAATTCCAAATGTTTACGTGAAATTGCCTTATTTTTAAATATTGGTGAAAAATTCAAATTAAAAAACCGAACAAAATGAAATAAACACCTCTGTGTGTGTGTCAAACAAAAGCAACATATGAGGCAGGTGCAACCAGCTGGGCTTTGAATTGCAATCTTTGTTTTACTGCTTTAAAAAATCGCTATACTTAAAGAGAAAGAAAAGCTCCCTGATCACAATTTTCTTTGTGAAAAGAGTTTGGTGTCTTAAAGTAGGCCTTAATTACTCATCTGTTCTTATTTTATATAAGCCCTGTTCTGGGTCCATTTTACTCTGGATTGAGTATTTTCTGAGCTGTGAAATACTCTCAGAATCTTTAGTCATTTAAGTTCTGCCCTGAATGTAGATTTTATCGTAAAGCTATCTTTAATTCCTTTCCCCTTAAGCCATCTCCCACGTATTCTTTAAAGCTCATCAATATAAATGTTTGTGTCTGTCTGATTTGTTTCTCATGTTTAGAAGGGGAAAAAAGAGATTGATTACAAGGATCATAAAAGTAATGATGCATTTAATGAAAGCATGTATTTTATAGATAAAATAAACTTTAAAAAATAACTTGAAGCTAGTACCCAAATTCATGGGATGAAATGACCTTCAGAAATTAATTTCTTTATATTCAGGTCATTTGAGCCTTTTGCCTGTTTTTATTTTTAATTTGATTTCTTACTTTGGTTTTGATGACTTTATCCTAGTTATTCTGGATCCTCTATAAAACTTTAAAAAATTCTGATGAGTCTTATAAAATTCCAAGTTTTACCATAGTTTTGATGTTTTTAATTGTGTGTAATTCAAATGACTGATTCCTATGAATAATTGCTTCAATACTTCCTTCATTTAAAATATATTTATTGAGTACCCAATAGAGGCTGGACTGTTTTCCTGGCACCAAATTTTCTGCTTTCATGTAGGTTACATTTTAGTGGTGGAAAGCAAATAATAAGTAAAGAGAATCAGTTTTAGCTGGAATCCAGCCTGGAAAATGGAAAGAAGTCTAACACTTTCCAATACAGGGAATTTAACAGGATGTGGAGGAAACCCAAAATTAGCAACAGTAAGAAGCTGTTACCACTCTAGGCCTGGAAGGACAATGTGAGGATGTAGGGTTTCCACAGCTTGAAGCTGAGGACCTCCGGAGGGCTGCCCTCCAGTCTTTTCTAGTGCTTGCCCTTGACCAATCCTATCCTGAAGCCAAAGGGCAAGACAGCCCCAAAATATTGGAGGCTGTGAGATTATCCAGGTGAGAGATGGTAACTTTGACTAGAGATTTAGGATATAGTTTGTGAATAGAACGATCAGGACTTACTAATTTATTAGATATGGAGTGCAAGGGAGAGAGAAGTCAAAGTCAAAGTCAACCCTTAGGTTTGGAGCCTGAGTATTTATTTGGGTGGATGGAGTTGCCATTCAATGAGATGGGAAAGGCTGGTGGAGAGGAGGCATGGGGCGGAAAACCAAGAGTTCTCTTTCAGACATGTTAAATTTGAGATGCTCTTTAGACTCTCAAGTGGGGGTGCTGAATATATGAGTTTTGAGCTCATGAGAGAGATCAGAGCAATCAACATATGGAGGTTGTTTCTCAGCCATGGAAGTGAGGTTGATCACCTGAGGAGAAAGAATAAAGGAAGGCTGAGGACCAAACTTCAGGTTAATTCAATGATTAGAAGTCAAAGGAGGAGGAGGGGCTGGCAAAGGAGATTGAGAAGGAGGTGGGGTAAGGTAGGAGGTAAACATGGGATAGCTTTGCTGTAGAAGTCCAGGGAAGAAAGTGTTCCGAGGAGGCTGGAGCATTCGACAATGTCAAATGCCACTGAGAGCTTAATTAAAATGAGGACAGAGAATTGATTACTGGATTTGGCCAGGGAAGGGTCTTTCTGATCATTATAATTATAAATCATCTGATTTAATGGAGTGGTGACAGAGGAAGTCCAATTGGAATGAGTTGAGGAGAGAAGGTGAAAAAATAGAAGTAGTGGTTTGAACAACCGTAGCGTGGAGTTTTGCAGTGAAAAGGTGTGTTTTGGCTTAGAGTGGCCTTTGACATCTTACCTACTCACTGAAAGCTAGAAGGCAATGGGAGAATGCCACCAAAATTACAAGGAAAAATGATTTCCAACCTTGAATGCTATGTGGAAGCGAACTATCCATTATTTGTGAGGGTAGAATGAAGAAGATATTCTCATGTGTACCAGCATTCCGAAACTGTGCCTCTGAGGCACCCTGTCTCAGAAAGCTACTGGAGGATGTTCTTCACCAAAATGAGAGCATACAGCCAAAAAGAAGACATGAGATCCGGAAAACTGTGGAAAAGCATGGAAATATGCCAAGGAAAGTCTTAGGACAGCTGTACAGCAGTCCTTGAGAGTAACCACAGCCTACTGGAGCAGGAAGATGGAGGAGTCCAGGAAGGTAATATTTGAGTAGAGGGTGAGAGAGAAGGATAGAATGGGTATGCAATCTAATATGAAAGACCAAATGAACTATACAAAGAACCATATGGAAAACAAATAAGCAGCATTTTCACAGATAAGCTGGAATATTTGGGAAGGATTAGAGAGAGAGACATTGAAAACTAAGTAAATGAAAAACAAGGCAATTTTATGGTTTAGAAAGAACACAAAGTTGTACAAGAAAGGAAATATAATAACAATACATCTATCTAAGAATGTTCAGCAATGAACACTGATGACTGACTTAACAAAATGTTATGAAATGACTATGCTGGGAAAATTTGGAAAGGAAAATGTTATAGTGGGGTAAAGGGCTCAATCCTCATTTACCACAAAAGGAATTACTGGATGTTCTCTAAAATTGGTAAACCAGGACACAGTTTAACGTTATTATTTAGAAATAGGGAGGTCAGTATTATAATGTGACCTGGAGAATTGAAAATTTCTGCCCTGTGGTGTGAGACCAGGCAGTGGGGCAGCAAGGGCAGGACTGTCTTTTGTTTTAAGCCTTTACCATTGGTGTGTGTTACTTCTTTTTAAGAAAAATAATATTTCTTACCTCTCTCCTTAAATGTCTTTTAAAAATGTCAGGAAGTATCCTAAAGAGATATAATTGATAGAATATTTGGTTGATACTTCTCTTATGACACATTATATTTTTACCTCATTTAACTGTCTTATTTTTGTTTTATTTTCTCTATGAGGCTAGAAGTTCTCATACTTTTGTTTTACTGAATTGTCACAACAGTGGAAAATATCTCTTTTATAATATTAGGTCGTTTAAAATGGAGACTCTTAGCTGTTTCATCTCTGTGGCACCTAGTAGGCACACAAATTTTTTTTGGTTAAATGTGGTTGAATAATAAATTATTTTAAGTTGGTTTTAGGATGTAGAGGAAAAACTTCCCTTTTAATTAGATGCCCTAATTTTCGCTAAACAAGGAGATGGACAACGAGCTTTAGACTCTTCAGCTCTTTCTTTCTTAGTCTTGTCTGAGATGAAGGCATCTGAACAAACTCTTTCAATTGATTTAGTGGTCAGGGTGCATTTGGTAGCTAAACTTCCTCGGGCCCATGAAAGTTCGCGGCAAGTCGTATGATGATTGTTTTATAGTGGAAGAGGATGATTGATGGTACCTGCCCTCCACTTCTCCAGGAAAAGGTGATATTTGTCATGCTTTGTATTGTCAGACCCTAGGACTTTAATGACAAATTTGTTTGAGCGCCTGAACAGATCTAATGCTCCTTCCTGAAGGCTGTTTGGTGCTGTTGGCAGGGACGTTCATAGCTGTCCATTAGGACACGATGTGTCAGGCTAAATCATATTCATTCTGTGCTGGCAATCTCTGGGCAGACCCTTGTCATTTGGTAAAGAGTTGTACCCTTGGGAGCTGCATATTTATTCATTCACTATATAAACATTTGAGTACTTTCTATATGCTTGGCACTGTGTTAGGTGCTAGAGTTATGGAGTAGGAAGCAAAAGATGTTCATATCTATTAAAGAGAGACAAATAAACCATGTAGAGGAAGCACTAGAAGTATCACAAAGGATGCTTGATGAATGTCATTTTTATCCCAACACAATAAATCTCTTATAGTAGAATTTCAGGCTTTAGGTGCCTCATAACTAGGTGGGAAAGAGATTTCTCCTAAGGAGGGCTGCAAATCACACCTCTATTTCTGTTTCCTTTTACCTAAAGTGAATTGATATTTTAATCAACAATTCAAAGTACCTGAACTTCAAGAAAAGTCCAGGAATGTGGATCTTGAGAATTCTCTTCAGTGGCTTCATGCTAAATGTCATTCCATCAGAACAGATTCAATTCTAATACTTGGTCAAGTGAGAGCTGTAGAAACCTCCACATCTGTGCTGTAATATGTTAGCTCTGCATAGAAATGCCTCACAGAATCAAAACTGAACATTAAGTCTTTGACTTTTATCAAAGACGGGCATGAAAAACACTTAGAAGCCTTTGGGTCTTTTGTAAATCTGTATTTGAGGTCTAAGAATTAACAGTTTCTTTTTTCTTCCCTAAAAATTTCAAGTGACAAATTTTTGTTCAGATTCCCATTTAGCAGAACAGTACTTGGTCCCCAGTAGGTACCAAATAAGTACTTGTTGAATGAGTGAGTGAATCTACTAATATATATTGAGTCTACTTTGTGCCAGAGTTTGTGCTAGGGAATTGACCCGTAATCTTATTGATTCTTCTGACAGCAAACTTGTGTGTTTTAAAAGCTAATAAAATAAAAGCTCTGAAAGTCATTATGCTTCCTTTTTTCACCTTTCTGCAAAAGAAATAATTGTTTCCCTGTTTGGTTCCCAGGCACAACTACATACGATCTTCCAACATCTTCCTTCTTTCCTCCTCCACTACACACGTGCGCATGTATGTGCGTGCCTGTGCACACACACACACACACACACACACACACACACACACACACGGCTTTTCTTATTGGGCCTCATGTCCCTTTTGGAAATATGTGGAGTATAAGTAACAAAGGACTGGAGAGATTCAAGTTGTACATTGCTGCCATGTATCTATAATTCTGCTCTATTGTGATAAGGGATTGCTTTAGGAATAACTTTTCAGCCTTTTAAAGCATGTATCTTCAAGAAGTTTCATTGAAACATAGAAATAGCTCTGAAACCAATACTAATTTGCTCTTTTTTTTTTAATATGAAGGAAATGCTATTATTAGCCGTGAGTGGTGTATATGTTATTTTATTTCAA
This sequence comes from Equus przewalskii, assembly GCF_037783145.1. Taxonomy (NCBI): domain Eukaryota; kingdom Metazoa; phylum Chordata; class Mammalia; order Perissodactyla; family Equidae; genus Equus; species Equus przewalskii. Next base: position 54,541,599 of record NC_091839.1, on the reverse strand, counting down.
CAATAAAAATGGCATCATACGTTCCATTAGGTTGTATTTCTCAACCAATATTTAATTGTTTTATCCTGCCCATATCATAAACAGAAGCAATTAGGGTGATCATGAAATATGAAGATATATTAAGTATAGCAATATCCGGTAGTATTCCAAATTAAACTCCAGCAATTAAATCTTTTTTCCCCCTCCATATTCAAGTCTACCGAGCCTGGAAGCTGGGTTTTCATGTGCATAGAAGCTTTATAATATTCTTTTCCCTTCTTGGCTGAACTCCTTTTCTTCTAATAGATTGTTTTGTTTATCCAAATTGAGTTGCCTCAGTTCTAAAATTCTTTAAGTACTTAAGTTGAGCAGATGGCTTCTTAAATACTAGACTGGTAAATTTCACTGTACCTGCAAAAAGATAAATCTGCCATAAGTCAGGAATGGTGGAACATTTCAGATTGGAAATATTTTGGATCCTGAGGTGCTTTTCTGAACAACTTGGTTTTCTAACTGAGAAGACCCTTTCATCATCTGAAAGTAAATGTTGGTCCCAACATATCTTAATAAGCCTCCAGTGAATCTACAAGCGATGTTTTACAATGCAAAGTAGAAAAATAGAAACAGAAGATTTTAAAGCATTTTTTTCCCCCACAATCTGTAAGACAGATAGTTTTAGGGAACCACAAATGTAGATTAGTAGTCTTCTCAGAATTTAGGATTTGGGATTTGGAGGCAGCCTCAAATACTTTGGTCTTTATCTTCAATCACATTATGTGACAAGTTCAAAAATGCAAGCAATATTATTTGTCTTGAAAAATACTGCCCTACATATTGGGAGTACAGGCAGGTAGAAGGGGATTTCAGATAAAAGGGTAGCCCCTTTCTCCTGGGAATTGATTTTGAAATTTGAAGTTCACAGATGAAAGCTTATGCCACAAAAAACTACTTAAGGTCTCCAAATAAAAGCAATTTTCCAGGTTAAATCAGCCAATAAGGAAGACCTTCAAGAAAGTTTATCTTTGTCCAATCTATCACCTGGGAATATCAAGATAACTGCTTTTTGCTTATTTTATTGGGTTCAAGCAACCATGTGAAAAGCTGTGTAATCACCAAGTAAATATTGACATGTAATTATAGAGTAAATATTATGTTATGACACAATAAGTAGCAGATAGTTATTTCTGCCTCCTGAACTACTATCTTCTGGTCATGTCCTAACATTGAAAATTAAATGGTGATTACATTTCTAATATCTTTCAATATTCTTTCCAAATAGTCTGCCTGTTAGTGGAGTTATATAGTTGGTAATGTTTTCTAAATTACTGTTATTTTATGTGTCAGCATAATTTGGTGCTCTATGCAATATTTTACAAGGATAACCGAAATAATACTCTTTATAATGTTTTATAATTTTGAAAGGACTTTCACACATACCTCCTATCACTAGGCAAAAAATAGATTATTCTTCCAGACTGAAAAACCCTAATTCCAGAAATAGTACCAGAGTTGTTTAAGTTCATGCAGTTGAACTTGCCAGATGGGGGTTGATGCATAATCTTCCAATTCTTTGGCCAGTGCGATTTGCACTTATTCACGTCCCATCTGCAACGAACGTGTGTAGATTAACTACTGTGTGCCAGGCATCGCGCTAGGAGGCTGAGGATGTGCTACAGCTAGAAACACAGTGTGGTTTGTGGGCTGGAGGAGAGGGCAGGGGAATTGACGGGTTAGTCCTAAGCCTATTGGAGAGATCAGGAGTCCAGGGCAAAGCACCTGGAGTAGAATGGAATGCAGTCTGTGAGGAATAGTTCATAAGATGGTTTATGTACATTTGTCATTGTTATTGGCCCTTATCAGTTGGTTTATCAACTATAAAAGGGCACCCTTAGCCAAATAAGGGCTTATTTACCTTATGCAGTAAGAAGCTTGGAAGCCTGGAGTGCAAGGCGGCATAGAACCTCAACAATGCAATCAAGGAGCCAGTGTCCTTCTCACTTTCGGTTATTCCATCTTTTGTAATGCTTGAGAAAGCTGTGGGGCCACAGACCTGTCTATTGCTAAGACCTGCCCTTCCCAGCCATCGCTTATAATACTTACAGTTCAAGGTGTGGTAGACTTGGCTTTTTCCAACATGCGGGACTCGGCACTGTGAGACTCAATGAAACTTGATTGCAGGCTTCAGGCAGAAAGCCCCTCCTTGAGCAAAGTGGTATTTCCTTCCATCTCTGTTTGCAGACCAGTAGCTCTGCTCTGGTTCATTGCTCTCTTTTAGGACGTGGCTGAAAATAGCAAGGAGTCAGTAGATGACAACTTTATGGAGAATTTCCCTCCGTGTCTTCTAACACTACCTTGGGTGCTGCCTGCTCTGCATTCTGCATCCAGCAGGTGACTAGTGTGAGCAGATGTCTCACCAGTGCATTTAAAAGTCAGCCGCTTCTCAGTCCTCAGTGAGCTAAGTTCATAATTCTCACTTCCCGGTACCAGATTCTGGGTTATTCAGAATTGCAATGGCTGTGAATGACATACATGTGACCAATGCTCTACAGAGGTGGCTCAGACATGAAACCTGAGCTCCACCAATCAGATCCACACACCCAAGACAGGAAACTGAACATTAGTGGTATGAAGAGATGAGGATGGTGCAGACTCCGTTCTGGTAAGGGTGGTGGTGGCAGTAGTAGCAGTAGTGGAGTGGTTTGTGCCCATTTCCCAGAGACATCAGGCAGAAGCCACAGTTCTTGCAAGTAGCATCCAGGGCCCAGCATTTTGGTGTCTGTGATGCGAGCTGTTGTTACTGCACCCTGAGGTGGTGGCAGTCACATTGTGCTAAAAGGTGCTACAGCACAGTTTGGGGAACTGTTCCTCATTCTCTGGTCTCATGCATTGGCTTTTCTGGGCATTCTATGAGATACTCAGCATCACTGAATGAACTCTGATTCTACTTAAATTAATCAGGGGTAATTCAGCTGTTTGCAATTTAGCATTCTGGGGAAAAGGTTAATATAGCTTAGTGGCCGCTAGAATGTAAGGGGACCAAGGATAGGGAAGAGTAAAACATGATTCTTATTCTAAGACCAGGTAACTAGAAACACGATAGCATCATTAAATTAAGTTCTGATAGGGAGTAACATGGGGCAGAAGTTGTGAAGTTGAGTGTGACGTGTTGTGGGACATCGCAGTGGAAAAATCTAGCAGATTGGTGGTGACAGGAGTAAGAAGATTGTGAGAGAAGTTAGAGCTAAGTATATCAGAGATCTGAGCTATAGCCAACCCAAAAAGTTTGGGCTGGGTTGAAAGGTTGGTGAGAATGATAAAGTGAACTTAGTTTAAATGGTTTCTGCTTCGATTTTTGGGGAAGCAGCAAATGTGCAAAGGATATATGAGATAAGGATATAAGTGAATGAGTGCACTCAGGTCCCAGATGTCTCATTTCCTTTCGGAGGTGAGTCCACAATTCAGTGTTCAATCGAGTCCTCATGGAAAGAGAAATCTTCTAGGTCAGAGAAGGCCAGAGCACTGTACTTACTGTTTTTATACTGTTAGGCTGGTAGAGGTGTCCGTTAGTGTGCTAGGGTCTACCCACCACCAGATAAAGCAATCCTGGCTGTGCCACAGTGATGTACTTTCCTGTCCTGTTTCCTAATGCATCTTTGGGGCTACAGCAGACCTGGCCCTGGTCCATCAGAGGAGTCTCAGAATTTTGTTCAGCTGAAGTAAACAGATATCCTGACACTACAAGATAAGACTGCGGTAATCAGCTTAGGACCTTGTTGAGGCATTAAATGTCGATTGATGATGAAGAGCACAAGAGCCAGAGCAAACAGCATCTCTATTAAGCTGGCAGGGTCTGTAAGTCTTGGACAGCAGAAAAGAGATAGTTGTAGTGACCTCAGGGCTTAATTGTTGGGGATTATAGTTTTTCACTTTGATTTACTAGTGGTATATCTAGCAGCATTGCTAGAATTTGGTAAAAGAGAGAAATTCTGCAGCTAAATATCATGCCAGGTGTAAAATACGAAGGAGGACAGCTAAGAGCATATTCTCAGTTGTCCCATTGGGAGATGTGGTCCACATACACATGGCAACATTTTTGGGTGAAATGTCTAGAGTCAGTCGAGTGAAGCTGCATCCCTGCATATTCTAATGATATTTGTATGCTTTCCAGAGATATTTCTTGATTTAATCCCTGGAAAATTGCTCGCATCTTTCAGATCAGCAGAACAAATCTGAATTAGGTTTCACATTTTGACAACGGGTATGGAAGAGCTTGACTAACTCTTTAGGGTCTGGGTTCAGAGCCAGACTGCATTTCCCAGACTCCTTTGCAGTTAGAGGTGGCCATGGATGCAAGTGATGTGGGCTATTTCCAGTCCTCACCCAGGGGACCTCTCATGTATGCACCTCTGTGCTTGTGGAAAGATCCTGGTCCCTAAGTCACTACACGGAGAAAAGCTGCTCACTGACCAGGAACATCTGTATTGGACTGTGGGTAAGAAAGTAACTTCTCTTGCATTGAGCTGCTGCGATGTTTGGGTTTATGTGTTACCCTGACTATTGTGGACTGTTATAAAAATATCGACAATTTAAGGCTTTGTTTGTATTTACCTTGACTCTGTGAAGTTCAACCTGTGTTTAGCAAATTACGGAGCTCTAGTGACACCTCTAATAAATCACCCTAAGTCCTTCTTGTCAGGACTGTTTACATTCTTCTCTGACTGTTGGACTCCATTTCTCTGCAATGTCTTTCATTCTACATTTTCAGGTCCTTTGGTTACTTGGGTTTAATTTTGGAGTCTAAGAGAGAAATGTGGACTAGACATTTAATTGGGAGAGTTAACCACCTATATGAGCCTTTTTAAACTACAAGTTTATTCAGGGGGTATACTATGTAGAGTGAAAGGATAAACATCCAGTGGTTCGGCCGAGGCAGAGGTTATCAAAACTACCTTTCCATACAGCTGTCATCGAGTCATAGAGATCTGCCCTAAACTGACAATATATGTGTTCTGCAGACACTTCCTGAAAATATGGCTTTGTACTCTGTGCTAAACTGAGTTTTGGAGGACTAATGATAACAGTCCATTTGAAGTGAGGTCAGGTATATAAAGACAAACAGCCAAATGTTTTATATGCTACACAATGGGATGGACCCTAGTCTATGACTTCTGTTTACAGAGACTAATTCTCTAGTTCCCTAGCGTTATAGACCGTCACATCCCTGTGCCAGCTCTTCTCCTATAAATTGTGGGTCTGGGCCTAAAAACTTTATAATCCATAGAAGGAGTAGTTAGGTTATGGCACAACTTTCTGTTAATCACTGTTCTATTCCACCTGAAGAAACTATTACAAATCACGTAAGCTCTTGGCAGCACTTGCTCAATAGGCCCAGTCTTTGGTTCTGAGCTCAGTAATTATATGTGTCCTGAATTCTTGCTATGAGTTCCAGGATTTTAATGCTCATCTGGAAGCTTTATCACAATACGTAAACAGAGGAGGCTATTGACAAGGCAGTTCCAGACTTTGTCAAGTTGGATTTAGGATTCTGAATTTGGAACCCCTAAAACTCTAGAGGAGCTATAAATGGGTTTTAGAGAATCTATGAACCATTTATATTATACGCATAATTTTATACTGTAGTGTATATGTAAATTATTTTCTGAAGAGACTGCCCATTGTTTCCATTGGCATTCTCAAGGACATCAGGTTAGGATAGTCTAAATGGTTTACATCAGTGTTTTTCAAATGATCTATGCTGAAGTGCCAGTTTCTTTCTTTCATTTTTTAAAATTTGTAACCTAGGTAGATCACCATATAAAAAAATATGATAAAATGAATTACTTGAAAAATAAAATGCTGGATGCTACAGCAATGTCAAATTGCTATGTAAGTTTCTAAATGCCTACTCTCAGATTTTGTAACTGGTGATTAATTGAATGTATAAATTGAAGGAGGAAGGAGTCAAGGATTACTCTGAGAGTTCTAGCTTTGGCAGCTGGATAGATGATAATTACAAGATATAGTATGCAAGTTTGGGTAGGAAAATAATGAGTTTAGTTGGGATGTACTAAGTTCAAAGTATCTGCATGACATTCTTGTGGCTATTGCCACAGATACGGCAATTTATATATATATGTTAGAAACTCAGGCTGTAGATAGACTTACTGACCTGAAAGTCATCAGTAATGATTGAAGCCACGGGAGCAGATGATACTACATTAGGAAATGTTGTAAAGTGAGGAGAAAAGAGGGCCAAGGGTGGTACCCATGGAAAACCAATATTTAAGGAATTGGCAGAGAAATAATTACCTGGAAACGAAATGGAAAAGACATATTAAGAGAAGTAGGAGGACAAAGTTTGGAATATCGTAGAAAATAAAGAGTAGAGTTTCCAGAAAAGAAATATAAGAGTCTACGTAAAGGTCCAGTAAGACATTCAAAAAGAGGTCATTGGATTTGGATATTGATACATTGATAGCAGTTTCTGTGAAGTACTGGGAGACAGGAAGAAGCCAATTTCAGAAATCTGAGGAGTACCTAGGAGGTAAGTAAATGGGGTTGGGATAAAAAAATAATTTTCTGGGAAGTCAAGTAAAAATGTAGGTAGACAAAGGAAGAAAGAAAATATGATATTTTTCTTGAGGAGAGGCAAAGTTAGGCAAAGAAAAAGCAACTAGAAGAGAAGACAAGAAAAGGAGAGCAGAGGTATTTGATAACTCCTGTCGCAAGTAGTTGAGGAGGGGATGAGACCCACAGGTACCCAGTTCAGCCCAGGAAAATTAATGTTATTACTAGCTCTCTATAAGAGAGCTGGTTACAGATGGCCACCCTTTCACCTGTTGATGTACTGGCTGTTCTCTACATGACTGTTAACTGATTAACTCGTGTCATATCATCTTCGTATTTCACTGAAAGCTAACAATGAGATGAAGTGTGTGAAGGCATTGTGGAAAGAGGCACCTGGTTGGATACATGAATCTTCTTAGCCCCGAGTCCTGCTTCAGTCCCATCTAGTTTGTTCATGACATGAATTTCTAACACCCTATGAGCCCTTGAGAAAATGGTTATTGTCAAAGCTAAATTGATTCACCACTGTCATAGTTTAATATAGAAGTAGGTATAGTTTGGTTATGGTGAGTTCTGCCAAGTTGGTCTTTGTGATAATACTCTTTTGGTTTCAGAACACATTGTATGGCTGATTTTCTGGGCACTTTTCATTCTTCATAATTTATTTTCATCCCCTTGAATTCCTGCAGAAATAGTTCTTCCTATTTAATGTATCTTAGCCACTGGTAGCTAGTTTAGTCTAATGTATTCTCTATCAGACATTAAAAATAATCAATGAGTACTGGGTAGAGGCTAACAGAAGAAGGATCTTGTTTCTAACCTATTGCTTCTAACCATTTGCGTCATTTTTGGCATGTCTATTGACAGCGTTCACAGATGAAGCCAAAGATGGAATGGGCTTGGAGCCTACACCACTTTTAGGCCCTGGCTGAAGCACAGTCTTTAAATCACACTCCAAAGTACAATTTCCAACAATGAATTTATACATCATAAAGATGGAGGAAGTCAGAAAATGACTTTCAAAAGACACAGCGGTCTTTAGACATACACTCTATACTACTCCTAGGAAGTCCTGATGGTATCATCTTGGGAGAGCTCCCTGCTACAGGAAGCTGCCACCCTTGATTTCACCTCATTGCATCTAGTTCCAGCTTAGCTCAAGTACACAGACGTCCTTTTACTGTGACTATTCCTCAGAGAACCAAATATTGCTTTATTTTTTTGCTGAGGGGGCTGCCTATAGGGGTATAGGAGTTTGGGGTAAACCTAATAAGTCTATTCTCCAAAGAGCATCTTGGTTTCTCCATACTTCTAAACACACTTGATTATAATCACACAGGAAAAGACAGTGATGCACTATGTTGGCACTGAAGAAAAACATTGACCAGGCAGAAAGTCTCCCCACAGCCAAACTGAGCTATAATGAGTGTGCTTTTGATTTCTCCCAGGAAAGAGTAATATAATTGGTCCCTGAAATACAGCAACCAGCTTGTTCATTCTTTGTTCAGCAGAAGATATTTATTTGGGGCATATGTCTCACAGAATAAACTAGCATTGGGATAAAGACTGGGAATGGATTAGTGTCTAAATAAATCTCAATAAATACATTGACAAAATGAACACTGTAGGAGGAATAAATAACACAGGGATACCTTAAATAAGTACATTTACATATGATAATTTACAAGGGATAATTACATTAGAACACATCTTGGGCTGATTTTCTCAAGGGCAACTGTGTGAAAAACGAACACTCCTGAGTTAGAATTTCTGTCATGGAGCAGAAACAAGAAGTAAGAACATGTTTTCAAATATGCAGTAAAAAGATCACCCGCTCCTCTAAGGACGTGCCACTGACATTCATCTTAGTACATAAAAGAGAAAGTACGCTGAGGATGGGAAATGCATGAGCTATAACAACAGCTGGAGAGGTGACTGTGATTCTAATGGATTGCTTGTGTGTGACATTCGGTGCTCCATGGAATTTGGCGGGAAAGTAATTCGCAGAATTAAGACAGCAGCATTAGTGTTGTGTTCTCTTATTAAAAAATGTCAACAGCTCATTGAATGCAGGAGAATTTTAGGGATTTTCTTTTGCAGGAAGCCAGTGTAGTAGCTGCAAAAGTAATATCACCAAAATGAAACACATTAGGGAATGTGAGCGGCACAGGTTGGTACATTAGTTTGAGTTATTCAGCCAGTCTTGAAAAGGGTAATAGCTCATTTGAATGACAGGCAGAGGAATTCAAAAGGATAACAGTCGTTGTTTTTGTTGTAGTTGCTTGTTTGTCATTTTTTTATTAGCTATATTAAGCTAAGGCAGCTTTTTAAAAACTTATTTCGAATATCATTTTATACAATTGTAAATCTGGACTCTTTCATTCATTCATGGACTTTACGTGATGTATTCTTCATGTCAGACAACTGGCTCAAAGCAGAGAAAAGTAACCTGTACTTTGACTCGTAAGTCTATTGTAAAGGCATCCTTGTGCATTAAGATGGAAAAATATATAAACAGCACTTAATAAAATTGTAAGAACTGGTGTTTAAACTTAATTTTCTCTGCGAGGGCAGTTAGCATTATGTTTTTTCCAGTGGTCTCTGACATACTATTTTTGAGGGAGAAAAAAATGTTTTTGCTACCATGGCAACAGTATCCTCTTGCTTTCCATCACAAACCATAGTTTCTGAGCATAACTAGGAAAATTGAAATGTGGGTAGCTCAAAATGATAAGGCCAAGCATGGTAAGCATTCATCTAAATGAATATTTGTGTCATTGTTCTTTCACTCACGGTAAGACTAGAATTTTCAAGGTCAACATATTTGTTCATAGTATTCACAGCGGCACTTATAAAAGATTATTGCCTCTTACTGGGCAACCACTCTTTTCACTAAATGTCTTATTAGCATGATTTTCCAAAGACGATAGGAAATTAAAACACTCTATAGTACAGTTTATTTTATGGTGTTGAGGAAATGTAATACAAAGAAAGGGCACACATTCTAGTGAGTTTTAGAAAAGAAATGATTGGCTACTTGATCTGGAGTGTGTGCTGGGGGAGGGAGCACAGCAAAGGCTTAAAGAGAAGCCGATCGAGCTCATTCTATTATTTGTTTCAGGGGTGATCCTGAGATGATGCTTCTCTCTGTGATGCCCTTGCAATAACAATATTCTTTTTATTTTCCTTGATCTTTCACAGCCTGTAGTTATTTCAGCTCGCAAGGTAAAATATGTTTTTGCTCCATGGCCAGCTTTTAAAATCCTCTCTGGCTCCACTATGACACTAGATAAAAACAACATAGCCTTTGTTGCCCTTTGGCTCTGCTTCATACCCCGTCTTGCTTCAGCTTTTCCTTAATCTCTGTCTACATTGACTTTAGATCTGGACCCTCTTTGCCTAACCCTGTTTGGACGGGCAGTCAGATTCCAAACTGCCTAGCTAGCCCTGCCGTGGCACTTGCCTCAAGTGATTGCATTTGGAGGACACAGACCACACCTACTGGAGAAAATCTTGGAGATATTGCAGTATCCTGTCCAGGCTTCAGACACCACCCTGCTGGGGTCTGCTGTGCTTGCTGGGTCCTGCTTGTCTGTGGAGGAGCATAAAGAAATGTCCTTATGGGTCACAGACTGATCTGGATCTCATAGCATATTTGCTTTCTTACATAGATGGCTGTATATTTTTCTGTTGTTTTAAGGACACACCTGACTACATTTGTCAGATTCAAGGCTGCTTCACAGTCATAACTGAGGAACCAGGAATAAACTAGAGTTTACTTTCTTCTCCTTCACTATACTCAGGGTTCAAAATAATCATTCAATTCCACCTTAGTATGATTTCATGTTCAAGGGAGACGTTTGTTGTTCTTAACTATTGAATTGATTCTCTCTGTCAGAACTAAAAGAGTGCGGGATGCTGGTTTGTGGATTTTGGTCATATAGCAGCAGGAATTGGCTCTTTACCTGGCTGCTTTAATGGGCCTAATTAGATCCCCAGGAAAGGCTTTGTAGTGTCAAAACACCCTCAGCTTTGGGTCACACCAAAGCTCTAATTGCCACCTCTGTCACTTAGTAGGCATATCACTTTGGATAAGTTACTAAGCTCCTTTAAAATGGAGAAATAATGCTTATAACAACTACACTAGAGTGGTACCTAATGAGGACATACTCATTACATTACTTTCTTCTCTCTAATAGGACTGGAAGGGGCTTGAACAGAGTTGCAGAGTAATTGTGTGTGGCTATGCGTCTCTTCCCTTCTTATCAGAGTATCCTCCATTTAACAAACTTTACTTTATCCAAGATGGAGCTTTGCCTGTGTGTAGAAGGCGCTCAAATATTATTGGTTTGACTTTGAAAAAAAAATGGAAACAAATTGATTCTTAATTTTTGCGTCAAAATTACTTAGGTAGCTGTGGAACCTGAAAAACAAATGTGATATTAGAGCCTGAAAAAATGAACAGGGTGGGGACCTTGAATTCCTCTTCCCTTGGCCTAATAACTCTTGAGGCAGAATGGGGAATGTTTGAGGATATGAAATGGCTAGCCTATGGCACGCCGATCCATTCCTTTCAGTCTTCTAAGAATTGATGCGAGTTGCGGCCAGATCAATTTGGCTGTAGCGATTGGTATCGATTGTGTAGACAGGCAAAAAAGAATAGATTTGCCATGTCACGGAATAGTTCATTTGCCTCTTGTGGATGCTCTAGTAGCCTAGGAAAAATTGAACAGTGGTGAGGGTCAGGAAACGAGGCCTCTTCTCCTGATCCTTATCTTCATCTTGCCCCGTGTGACCACCAGCTAGACAGCTCCATGAAGATGCTCCCATGGATAATTTGAACATGTTCCTGGACTCGTCTCCTCTGTAAAATTATTTCCTCCCTGTCCTTAGGGGTACTATCACATGAGCTTTAATGTTCAGCATTTTCTTTCACTTCCCTCTCTCCTTTGTCTGCCTCCTTTTCATCGTCCAACCCCTATTCTAATCATGCACCAACTTTGTTTCTTACTTCGGAATATATCTCAAATTCTTACAAGGGTTTTCTGTACCCTCTGCCAGCTTTCTGGTCTGTTCTGGAAAATATTTATTCTACTTGCAATCCTGTTGGATACTGCTGCCCGTTTTCCTTTTTTAAATATTGCTTTGATTATTTCATTCTCTGGCTGAGAATCTTCCCCAGCTCTGTACATTCCGGCTTGTGGTAGCACCTTTAAGAAACTCTCATGTTTGGGTGACTGCAAAAGATGAACACTTCACCTTCTGTACCTTCTTGCCAGGCTTGGTGTGACAGAGTTAGACAGCAGTCCATCAAAATGCACGGTCCTCCTTTAAAGCCTACAGTTGTCACTGAAAAGTGACAGCCCAGGCAAGAGCTACATTTTCCATTATCTGCTTAAATCCAGGTATGTCCATTATCTCGTACTTACCGATGGAGTTTGGACAGAAATGGTGTGTGTCTGTTTCAGGTCAAGGTGCTTGAGAAGTGGGTGTATCTCCCCCAAACTCTCTCTTTCCTTCTGTTGGAGGGATGGCAAGACTCTGTGGCCTTGGGGGACAGTGGGACTCTGAGATGGAATGACCCTAGATACCTGAATCATGTGTCAGAGAAATACACCAACCACAAATTTCTCCACTGAACCATGAGCAGAAAATAAATGTGATGGTTTTATACCATTGAAATTTTGGGGCTCCCTATCACCATGCCTTTTCCTATGTCTTTTAATCTTCCTAGAAAATTCTGCTCATCCCTGTCTACTATTCTCACACATTCGTAGATTCAATTCAAGCTTCGCTGCTATTAAGCCTTTCTTAATTATCCAAAACCAATTTGTTTTCTCCAATCTTTGAATTTCTTCACTGTTTATTTTCCACATTGCTATTTGGCTCTTCTATAGTAATTATCTTTTCTTTATTCTTGCAACAACTGCAGAAATAAAATCTACTATGTTTTCAATTGCTGGTAGAGCCAAAGTTGGAAAACATATATATCCTGTTTCCTTAAAGTTCATGTGAAGGCAATGACTATGTCTTCTATATTACTGTAGTCTTCAAATTGCCTAGTGTGCAAGATATTATTATTTGATATTGTTTTGGTTTTATTTCTCAGAGTTGGGATTTGTTTTTTTTTTTTTTTTTAGAATAAATGTGCTAATTTAATCAAGTACATAGAAGACCTTTTTTTTTTTCAAAGATTGTCCCTGAGCTAAATCTGTTGCCAATCTTCTTTTTCTTTTTTTCCTTCTTCTCCTCAAAGCCCCTCAGTACATAGTTGTATATTCTAGTTGTAGGTCCTTCTAGTTCTTCTATGTGCGACACTGCCTCAACATAGCTTGATGAGCAGTGCTAGGTCTGCGCCCACGATCCGAACTGGTGAAACCCTGGGCTGCCAAAGCGGAGCATGTGAACTTAACCACTTGGCCACTGGGCTGGCCCCCCAGAACACGTTAATAAAAGGGTCCACAATGACCCTAAGGCTGTGGTGTCCAAAATCAGTGAAGGCGCTGCCTCTCAAATTTAAGAGAGAGGTTCATTTAGACCACCTCTGTGGGGCAGGCTTGTAAATTCCCAGAATTCAATCTCCTGGTCAGACTTCTGGGTGGATTTTACCTAAAGCCTACTTGGCTCAGAAACAATGAAGATGTGGCACTCTCCATCCTCAAGAAAAAGATTCCATTTTTTAATAAGAGAAGATCCATACTTTTTGCCCCCTCAGGTGGAGATAGGCATTAAAACATGAATAGAAAAGTTGACTTCTTCTAACTTAGATTTTTAAGACAGCAGATTGTTTCTTCACTATTATTAAAAATAAAGTATGAGGTAAGGAACTTGAGAATGTTGAAGACAAATGCTTGCTGTGTTTCCTATTTTATGATATTTGGATCCCAATGCTCTTATATCAAAATGACTAGATAATGACTCACATTTCCTCTTTATCTTTAATAACATCACTACTTCTTTCTTTTTCCTTTTAATAGACTTCTGTATTTTTACTTTTGTTGTTGGCTGACATTGAACAATAATTTCTTTTTCTTAAAAAGAACAATCTGAACCTTTGCAGCATAGAAGCTAAGTAGGTTAGAAAAAAGATACTGTAATTTAATAATGCAGAGGCTGTGCCAAGCAATGGAAGACCGAACAATGGGCTAGTTTGAATTCGGATAAACTACATCCCCAGGTAGAGCATTCTTTATTACAGAGATGTCAGAAAGATATATTTACAATGTAATTGACTAATGGAGAAAATGGAATATAAAATAAACTCAGGTTCAGTGTAGCCATGTTGGTATAAAATTCTAATAAAAATGGTCAAAAAGGAGACAAGCTTGATTGATTGTTAGTGCATTAGAGTCAAAATAAACTTTAATTCCTTGTATTTTCTTTTTAATCAGAATAACAGCAGCATTGTGGATTGGAGGAAAGTCATTTTGTAGTGTATGACCAGAAGAGTTTGTGATAGAATAATAATCTAATAAGGAATAAGATGGAAGGATCTTTGAGAAGACAGTTAGCTGCATACCTAAGAATTAGACGCATTCTAAGATGAATTTTTTCTATGATGCAATAAGATGTCTTCCAAACAAAAAAGGGAAAATTAAATTTGGGGAGGAAGGCATTTTTTTCTCTGAAATATGCCTGTCTCAATTTAGTTCATGGCATGGTGTAATCAGAACAGTAAAATTCTCAAAATATTGTTTACACAGATTTTATCTAGGCTGGAGCCATACTGCATAAAATTGTTTTCTGTTTAACTTATTTAAAATTAAAAATTGGAAAATTTAGTTTTTGAAAATAAATTACAAAACAATTGAAGAACAGTTGCTACTTAGTTTAAGAAGCAGAATACCAGAAGTATCACCACGAAATTATAAACTCCTAGAAAAAGGACAGGTGTGGAAAGGACTATGGTTGTGGCTGGTAAGATCTGAAACATCATTGTAATTTAGTGGAAAGTTATTGCCTTTTGGTAGAAATCAAGTCAACATCCCTAACTGATGCTTATAAAAATGACCCAATCGGCTATGCTCTGAAGGAAAAATAACAATTATTCATATCCAGAGCAGTGTGTGGAAAATATAGTTTATCTCCTTGTATGTTTTTGTAACTTTTTACTAGATGGCCATGTTTGCCTCATCTTCTTAATATTTACAACCTACTTACTATATAAGGCACTGAAAGAATCAGTATAGAAGACTCAGTCAACTGGGTCAACTGCATTTTTCTTCCTTATACTGATCTAGGGTGGCCCACCATTCAGTCCTGATCAGTCACTGTCCTTGTAGGTGTAATTTGCATTTTGTGTTTGGGCATTCTCCAAAGCCTCTTTTCCTTTTAAAAATCACATATTTTCAAACATTAGCGCTCCGGTTCTTAGATCATGACTCTAACATGACTCCCGGGATCTCAGCTAATGCGAGAAGAGCCAGTCTTGAAGACCTTGGGAACCCTATTCAGTCTGCAGAAGAAATGATTCCAGGAGTTAAATGTCACTAAGACATTCAACAACAAATACTTATTAATAATCTGGACAAGGTTTTTCAAACACTTTCTTTTTTTTAAACCAAACTCCGTATCACTCAGGGTTGAACCACAGAAGCAGAATATATATATCTGTATGTATGTGTACAATATATATACATATATATTATATATCAAAACTCTGTATGTGTATATATATTTTTAAGAATTTGTTTTTGTTTTTGTTACAAGGAACTGGCTTATGAAATTTGGGGGCTGGTTAGTCTCTGTAAGGTGGTTGCCTCTGCATCTGATGCTGGGGCTTGAAGTCCAGAGGGCGGGCGGTGAGGAAGGGAAGATCGTGAGCAGGCTGGAACCTACAAATGCAAGCTGGAACCCCACAAGGATGAACTCAAACCCTGTTTGCTCTTGTTGCCTCTGACCTTAGTGATGAATATGTCCTGCAGAAGCTGGGGCCCTTTGTCGTAGTGTTAAACCCAGACACCTGGCCTAGGAGGCAAAGAACCTGAAGGAGGATCCAGGGAAGGTAATCAATTGCAGGCCCAGATGTTTCTTTACACCAACCAGGTGAGTCAGCAGATCAGCAACACGTTGTGTCAGCTACAAAATGGCTGCATCGTTCCTTCTCTGCCTTTATTCACCCAAGTTGCCCAACTGGAGAACAAGTAAGTACTGTCACAAGAAGCTGAAAGAACAGAATAAGGAAACTGCCCAGACAAAGAGGAATGTGAGGTTATTAACATACAGGAATATAACAATGTGTTGTTTGTGTTCTTAGCATTTATGGACATCAGGACCATGCATTTAGTATTCAGCTCCCATCTCTTGCATAGCTCATGTGGATGGAGCATTCTTCTTTATTTAGAGAATGCATTTTTGCTCATTATTGTTTTACCTATTGTCCT
Source organism: Equus przewalskii (assembly GCF_037783145.1). Lineage (NCBI taxonomy): Eukaryota > Metazoa > Chordata > Mammalia > Perissodactyla > Equidae > Equus > Equus przewalskii. Next base: position 54,525,670 of record NC_091839.1, on the reverse strand, counting down.
CCTTTGAATCTCACCTCTACATTTTGTCAGTGGCTAAAGCCTGTGAATTCTAGCACATACCTATGTCTTTTTGATGAATGGAGTATGAAATATCTGAGAAAAATTACAAGTCAGTAGTGGAAATAGATTAATCACTAATAAAAAAATTTTATGGTTGCCTTTTGTGATATGGCTTAAATTAGGGGCTGGTATTCAGAGGATAAAAAAGGAAGCAAATAGAATTATGAAAAGTGGATGGAATTGATTTTTGTTTAAGCATAAGGAATTGTGAGGAAAGAAACAGCCATACTGATGTAAATGCAGCTTCCAGTAAATCTCATTTCTCTTAGCCATAATTATGAAAATCCTCTTGAGCATTTCAGTCTGTTGTGAGCTGCTTTGCTGTTTTTCACAACAGAGACAATTTCAGTTATCTTAGAAATCTGGAGCTGCCTTCAGCCCGATGCCCAGAAGACTCACTGGTACTGTGCTCAGGGTCAATTGTTGCTTAAACTACTTTTAGAGTCTATTCAACATGACAAGCAGATCAATCTTTTCAATTCAGAACTGATGAAATTCTACATTTTAGAAAGCATTGCCTGAAGAGTGTGCATTCAATAGACATTTTTTAGGACCATTTGGTGTTTCTTTTGGCTATTTCACTACAGCTTCTGGAAGCGCAGAACACTAAACCCATTTGGAACTCTTAAACAGGCTTACTTCTCTCAATAAATGCGTATTGTTCCAGAGTCTAAGGAATTAATCTTAGAACATCATCTTGTAGTGTAATCAAGTATTGACACTGATTTTAAGTAGTTTGTGTAGCATAAGGATATTAACATTACACTTGTATTGACACTGTTTTTTAAACTCACAAATTATATGCTGAGGTATGCATCGATGAAAATGCTAGGGTAAAAGGTACTATTTCCAGGCTATAGCAAGTAGGATGGAAACTCACATTATTTACCATTTAGACTTATAGTGCAATCAAAATGCTTTCATATTTGAGTCACACCTAATTACATCCAAAAATATATTGGTATAAGAGCAAGTGTGTCTTAGACAGAAAGTAGAAGGCAAATAGGCAGCTGCAGGACAAATGACACCTGTAGTGTAATCAACTGTGAAAACAAAATCCTGATTTTTGTCTTTATGTAGTTAAAATAATGACTCATCTTACTTAAAAGAATTTGTGGAAAATTTTCAGTTTTTTCATTATACTTTCTGAAACTGTTTTTCATTGACTTTTTTGTGGACTAATGCAGAATATACTCACCTGTTCTTAGCCTGGAAATGGGGCTATTTTAGTGTTTAAAGGATGCCCCTGAGTCAGTGAATGAGATAGATTTAGGTAGGCAGCAAAGGGCGTCGACCCACAGTCTAGGGTGGGAGAATGGCCTTGGTAAAGAAACTTCCCTTTTCTGTATTTATAGAGAACAGGATAATGTTGTGGGGAAGAGTTAACAGCTAAAGTGGGTCTGCTTCTTGGTGAGTTGAAATCAGAGCCTTCACCAGAAGTAGTTGTCACACACAGTTTATTTGCCGCAAATAATGAGCCCACAGAGAGTCATTTCCCAAAGCTGTGGCTCTCGGAGCACAGGAAAGCAGGGGCCTTTTATTTTGGATGGGGAATGAATATTCAAAAGGGAGAGGTGGGTATTCACTTGCGCAGGCTCAGTTGGAAAACGTGCTTTCACATACATCGCTGGTTATGGTAATAAGCCTAAGCTCCTCCTGGGGTGGAGACCTTAGCATTAAAATGAGGCAAAGTTCATCTCGTGGGCACTTTTTGGCTCATCTTCGCAGGTGTCGCTCTTGCAATGTGGTTTGCACTAGTTCGTGGTGGTTGGTGATTGCATCTCTCAACAAAAATAGAAAAAACAATTTGGAGAAACCGCCAAATGCTTCCAAAACCTCCTTTGAGTTCTTGGGGGCAATTAGTGACAGAAGTATAGAAGTATAAAACATTCCAATAAGAATTCCTTAATGATGTGGGCAGTGCCCTCCAGCAAATGCTAAAATAAAGCTGAGTCTCTAAACAATTGCTCTGTTTGTCCAAATTCTAATTCCATGCTTCTGGCATTGATATTTTAGGTAAGCAATAGTTGAATAAAACAACTGTGAGATAATCAAAGAGAGATGGACGCCACTTTTGGCTGGGTCTCACGTGGTAAGGCCTTGTAGTGAATTTAGTGACACACAATTTGTGACTGTACTTGTTTTAAAAAACCTCTGGTTTTAACATCAGATATCTTGATTGCAAAGCCCATGAAACATTTTAACGTTTTTGACAGAAGTGCTCGTGTTGTTTTCTCTCCATGATATTTAAAGTGTCATCAGGAAAGGTTTAAATTATGTGCCCAACTTGACCATCCTGACTGTGGAGAGATCAGAGATGTGCTGGATGCCTGGTTTCCAGCAGGAGAGACCGCTTGGAACAATTTTTATACTCTGCATTTCGATTGGTTGATGATTTGGCTTCTCAGGCTGCTGAGGCTGCAAAAAGAATGAGGAGAACTAACCGGCCACTAAATTCTGAAACACTGAGGAGGTCAGAGGCACCAGGGTTATTATCATCCTTTGGTGAGCACATAAAGCATTAAACTTTTTCGGTCTCGTTTTTGTGACAGAGATTTTGACAAGAGCATAAAATAAAAACCTCACAAATTCAGGCTGCTGACAATGATTATAGCATGACCAGGGAATGGTCTAAATGTCAACATTTCTTTAATCAATTTGAAGATTGTGGTCTTGCAGACCTCCACAGACACTGCAAATGATTTCAGTAGAATTTCCCCATTTGTGATTGTATTATTGGAAGAGGTGAAAGGATTTCAATATTATACCTGACAAAAAGGAATTTTCAGATCACCAGCAAATTCTGAGGAGTAACAGATTTTCACAGAATTATAAGGCTTGTTTCTGAATCCTCCTGCAAACAAAACAAAAAACAAGCCCCATAATTTCCAAAGATCCTCATAGAATAGCATTTTGGTTCAAATTAACCTCAGGGTTTCTAACTATTTAAAAGAAACCTTCCAAAATTTTTCTGTGGCAGTTACATATGTTATTCGAAATCTTTAGTTAGCCTCTCTTTACCAAAGGCTTTTCACGGAGTCATTTTTAGTTATAGAATAATGTCTGTGCAAAATATCGATGCCTTCTTTGGTTATTGCAACCAAGCAGACTCTTTTTAACCATACGATGGAATCACCAGATTAATAGAAGTCAGTGTTTTGAGTCCAACTTGTACCAAGCAGAAATTACACACAACTTTAAACAGGCACAAAGCAGCAGCACGTGTACATTATCTTAAATATCTACATCTTAATATTTCTTAAAAGAAAGCTTTTTTTTTTTTTTTTTTTTAAACTGCTCCTTCCTGATCCTAGAGAGTTGATTTGAGAAGTCCCAGGAGCCACTAGGTGCTGCTCTAACACAGCTTCCTGTAGACAAACAAGTAAACGGTTCTATGGTCTTGAGATTTCATCAGTCATTACAATTTTCTTAAAAATTCTAAGATAAAATCTGAGGCTTAGAAAATTAGCTTTAAATGGTATCATGATCATCTATTAAAATACGTAGTGCCTACATGCATATTCCCACAACACATCTCTGAAATGCCTTGTAGATGAAAATCGAATATAAAATTCTATGTAATACGAATGGTTGTATTCATTTAATACCAGAATAATCAGTTTAGGTGTGACAAACACAACTACCATTTTTGTATACTTAAGCAGTCCCCAATTGTTGACATTTCTGAACTGAGGGATTGTTCTAGCATCAGGGGAATGAAACCTTTGTTTCAGCCAAGGAGGTTTTTTACTGTATCAAGCAGCTTCCTTAAAAGGACTTTTGGATGTGGATAGTGTGACATCCATTGTCACTTCTCTCTCTTTCTCCCTCGTTCTCTCCCTCTCTCCCTCTCATCTGATAATCTAGTAACCCATCTGGTACTCTGTGACATTTGGCACACACAAGAAATGAGTTTTCTTGGTTCGTTGATGTTTCTCCATCGTTGAAAACTACGCTGTGCTCTAGCTTGGAAAATTGAGATTGATCATTACAGAAGTCAGGACTAGAATATTAGCAATATCGCAATGCAAAAATGGAGTGAACTAGAACTTCAGGGTAGATGCTGAATAATCTGGTTTCGGCACAGGAGTTTCTGTGGCTCTGCATTTTACTGGGCTTTAAGATTCTGTGAAGGAGAGCAGGACAGAAATGGTTTTCTGGTAAACAGAACATGGATATAGCATAAAAACTGACCAGTAACTGTCTCTTTGAGTCCAAATCATTTATGGTTTCTTATCTCTTAATTAATATGAAGAAATATAAAAAATTAAACTACAGTGAATTATGATTTTGCTTCCATTCCATTTTTTACAAAGGCTTTGGTAGGTTGTTTTCCAAAAGACATAGCAAAAATCCTCTTTACATCATTTTTGATTCTGTATCTTTGCCTAAAATCAAACTTTGAATCAATGCGTCAAGGACTTAATCTTGTTCTTGCCAAGGAAATAGGTCTGTTGATCTAATAACTTTCATATCACTGATGATTATGATTTATCATCTATTAATACAGTTTTCCTGAAGAATTATAAAATAGAAAATTTGCAACTTCAAAAATATATGGACTGTAAACAATATCATATTTTTTAGTCAACTTGCATATACAGTTTCCCCTGAGTAAAATATTTAGGCTGAATTTGTGTACACTAACCTTATTAATATATTTGGGGTGAAAAATATTAACAGAAAAATGTGCACGTTGTTGTCGATTTTGGAATTTCCCTATGATGGATACAGACCAGAGAGTTTGTCACAGTAATGTAGTCATTGAGGAAGCAGCCTTTAGAATAAGAGCTTGGGTTCGAATCCTGAATTTTCCATTTTCAAGCAGATTAACCCCTTCAAAGCTGCAGTTTCTCAGCCATGAAATTGGGAAAACTATAGCACTCATCGTGCTGCTACAAGACTTACAAGAAATAAAACACATTAAGGACCTGGCTCAGTGCCCGTATGGCGGACCATGTCCAATAAACATTACGTTGAACTCTGTCCTTGTATTTGGTCTCAAGGAGAGTCACAGTATTCCCCAGAAGTGACTAGTACTGCAAATAACTGAAATGTATCTTTCAAGCAAAGACCATTTCTGTTTTACACTTTAATATGGAAAACTTTTAAAATGTAGTGCTTATTTTCAAGATTTGCTGACCTGAGTCCACCCAGTATGGCTTAACCATTTCTAGATAGCTCAGGACCAACAGAATGGAGACAAGTTCTAACATCCTTGCTTTAGTAAGATTATCTTTTAGGCATTACTGCACAATGAGGAATCTTTGCCTTTTCACTAGGCCATGCTCTGCTGGTGGACTTTTTGGCTTCTTTGCTTTGCTTTGCAGTATTTTTCTATTTTTTCTCTTATGTGGATTATAATTGGAAACCAGAGACTGAGAAGAGGAGTGAGACAACGTGTCTAAGACATATTACAGCCATGGGGGAGCTGTTCCTCTGTTTGGGAGGCAGGAGCTGAGATCTGGTGAAGGGGAAGAGGTTGGTGCATAAATTCTCATCTACTTTCCAAGCATTTTTTGCTCGCCTTCTGGATATTGACTGAGTTCTGAATGATGGAGGTTTGATAGATGCTGCCTCTGAGTCAGTGAAGTGTTACGTCTTCTTTTCTTGTTTGGACCAAGTGTGAGACTTGACATGCTTTGTACTAAATGGGAAGACATTGCCATGCAACACCTCTATTTTAAACTCCAGTATCCCATTTTTTGAACCCAACGTCCATCATTCAACCATGTCACTTCCATTCCTCCTCTCTCTCTTCTCAAATTTCTTTGAACTCCCAGGACCCTGACCCCTCAATATTTTTCATTATCAGCTTCTTTTGTTTTTACTTCTTTCTCCAGCCGTAGCAGATGACGTGATCCCATTGCTTAAGTACGTTATTTTTAAAACTTTACTGTCTTACTTACCCCTCCATACTTCTGTTTCACTGACCTAAAATATTTCAACAGTGTATCAATGCAGTTGTTTTTACAACTTGGCTGTTGCACAGTATGGAGGTGGGAGGCAGAGGTACAGGAAACAGATCTAACAAATCTAGATAACTCGACAGGTCAGGGACAGTAAGGACAATAATACCTCTGCAAGGACCAGCGATTCCCTTATGTGTTGCTAGTAATCTGTCTCTCCATTCCCCGTAACACTGTCACTACTCTCATTTGGCATCATGTCCTCCCACAGCCTCTTCACTCTTAGCAAACATTTCACCTCCTACTTCTCCAAGAATGTAGAGGTTATCTCAAACTTCTCAACTTCTTGACTACTGCCATCACTCATCTGTTTTCTTTCTTTCCTTCTTTTCTATGAGTTCTTTTCTACGAGTTCAGTGGATGAGCTATGTCTTCTCCTGCCTGAAACTATCCTTCCACTTTTGTTCTTCATACTATTTCCTTTTGTTCTCTTCAGCACCTCAGCCCATCAGTGGTGTACTCGCTCACCTCTCTTATCAAGCCTTCCTCCCTACTAGATACCTTAGGAAACAGTTCTTTCTCTTGGCTCCCACTGGTCAAATCTGGATCAATTTGAGCATCAAAATAAATAATGAGAGTAACCTGTAGAATAAAATAAGAGATCCATCAGTCCAAACTGATTTAAATAAATACATGAAAAAAATGAATGTATAGTGGAGAAAAAGCTCTTTCTTACATGCCAACAAATAGAAGACAAAAGTGAATTAGAAAATCGCAATTTGGTAGGCAATATATTAATTGTTTCAGGTAAGGATCATCTCTGTGTGCAAAAATTAGCAGGTGAATGTTTTTAGGAGTGACAGGGTATTTACATAGTCTCAAAGAATTTTCCCACAAGATTCTTATTAATTAGAAAGAGATCATTAGTAACTTTACAGAGGAGAAAACTGGCAGACACCACCTTAATTAAATGATCACAGTTAACATTTCCAGAAATGGGACAAATAGACGTCTGCACTTCCTAATAGGGTGCAATGAGAAGGGGACAACCTCATTTTTGTGGTCTTTCTGTTAAAAAATGCATAATGTGAATCTAATCATGAGACAACCGTAGTCAAATCTAAATTAAGGGATCATATACAAAAATAAATGGTCTCTAGTCTTCAAAAATGTCGAAGTCATGAAAGAGAAATAACGTGGAGCTTCCAGATTAAAGGAGAATAAAAAGACATGACAACTAAGTAAAAGCACTGTGTGATTCTAGATTAGAGTCGAGTAAAATTTCTTAAAATTTTGCTTAATGGTCATTAGTGGGCAACTGGGAAAAAATTTGCATGAGGTCTGTTGATTAGATAGTAATATTGTATCAGTGTTTCTTTCCCCAAGCTTTAGTGAGATATTACTGACATATATGTAAGTTTAAGGTATAAAGTATGATGATTTGATACATGTATATGTTGTGCAATGATTAGCACAGTAAGTTTAGTCAACACCTCCATCCCCTCATATAATTATGATTCTTTTTTTGTTTGTGTGTGGTGATAATGTTTAAGATTTACTCTCTTAACTTTCAAGTGTATAATGTAGTATTGTTATTTATAGTCACCATGCTATACATTATATCCCCAGAATTTATTAATCTTATAGCTGGAAATTTGGACCCTTTCATCAACATCTCTCGCTTTCCACCCCCCTTCCCTCTACCCCCAGCTTCTGTCAACAATCACCATTCTACGCTCTGTTTCCATGAGTTCAGCTTTTTTAGAGTCCACGTGAAAGTGAAAACAGAGTATTTGTCTTTCTCTGTCTCTCTTATTTCAGTTAACATAAGGCCCTTCAAGTTCATCCGTTGCTGCCCCAAATGACAGGCTTTCCTTCTTTTTTTTTTTTTTTTTAAAGATTTTATTTTTTCCTTTTTCTCCCCAAAGCCCCCCAGTACATAGTTGTATATTCTTCGTTGTGGGTCCTTCTAGTTGTAGCATGTGGGATGCTGCCTCAGCGTGGTTTGATGAGCAGTGCCATGTCCGCGCCCAGGATTCGAACCAACGAAACACTGGGCCGCCTGCAGCGGAGCGCACAGACTTAACCACTCGGCCACGGGGCCAGCCCCAGGCTTTCCTTCTTTTTAAAGGCTGAATAATATTCCATTATTTGTATATATACACCACATTTTCCTTATCCATTTTTCTGTTGATGGATACTTAAGTTGTTTCCGTGTCTTGGCTATTGTGAATAGTGCTGCAATGAACATGGAAGTGCAGATATCTCTTTAAGACTGTGATTTCATTTTCTTTGGATATATGCCCAGAAATGGGATGCTGGAATCATATGGTAGTTCTATTTTTAATTTTTTGAGGAACCTCCATACTGTTTTCTGTAATGCCGTACCAATTTGGATTCCCACCAACAGAGTACAAGAGTTCCCTTTGTTCCACATCCTCACCAGCACTTGTCATCGCTTGTTTTTTGATGATGGCCATTCTAACAGGTGTGAAGTGATATCTCATTGTGATTTTGATTTACATTTCCCTGGTGATTGGTGACATTGAGCATATCTTCATGTGCATTTTGGCAATTTCTGCCTTCTTTTGAGAAATGTCTATTCAAGTCCTTTGCCCATTTAAAAAATTGGATTATTTGTGTTTTTGCTATTGAGTTGTATGAGTTCCATATATACTTAGGATATTAACCCCTTGATATATATATGGTTTGCAAATATTTTCTCCCATTTCATAGGTTGCCTTTTGATTTTTTGGATGGTTTCTTTTCTGTGCAGAAGCTTTTTAGTTTGATATAGTCCTAACTGCTTTTTTTTGCTCTTGTAACTTGTGTTTTAAGTGTCATATTAAAAAGATTATTGCCAAGACCTGTTAAAGGAGCTTTTATGATTCTCCATGTTTTAGTCTATCAGTTTTATAATGTCAGGTCTTACATTTAAGTCTTTAATCTATTTTGAGTTAATTTATGGGAGTGGTATAAGATAGGGATCCAATTTCATTCATTTGCATGGGACTATCCAGTTTTCCCAACACCATTTATTGAAGAGACTAACCTTTCCTCATTGAGAATTCTTGGATCCCTTGTCAAATTTTAGTTGACTGAATATGCATGGGTTCATTTCCGCCTCTTGATTCTGTTCCTTTGGTCTAAGTGTCTTTTTTAATGCTGGTACCGTACTATTTTGATTACTATGGCTTTGGACTGTAGTTTGAAATCAGGAAGTGTGATGCCTCCAGTTTTGTTCTTCTTTCTTAAGATTGCTTTAGCTAAGCGGGGTCTTTTGTGATTATATACAAGTTTTAGGATTGTTTTTTCTATTTCTGTGAAAAAATGCCATTGAAATTTTGATAGGGATTACATTGAATTTATAAATGGCTTTGGGCAATATGGACATTTTAATAATACTAATTCTTCTGATCATGGACAAGGGATATCTTTCCATTTATTTGTGTCCTTGTCAATTTCTTTCATCAGTGCTTTATAGTTTTGGTGTAGAGATCTTTTACCTCCTTGGTTAAATTTGTTTCTAAATATTTTATTATTTTTGATGCTGTTGTAAATGGGATTGTTTTCTTTATTTCTTTTTCAGATAGTTCATTGTTAGCGTATAGCAAATAATTCTTGTGTGTTGATGTTGTATCCTGCAACTTTACTAAACTAATTAATTAGTTCTAATAGTTTTTTTGTGAAATCTTTAGGGTTTTCTGTATATAAGATCATATCATCTGCAAGCAGAGACAATTTTACACTCTTTCTGATTTGGATGTTTTTAATTTCTTTTTATTGCCTACTTGCTCTGTCTGGGACTTCCAGTACTATATTGAAAGGAGTGGTGAGAGTGGGCATCCTTGTTTTCTTCCTGATCTTAGTGGGAAATCTTTCAACCTTTCACAGTTGAGTATGATGTTAGCTGTGGGCTTTTGATATTTTGCCTTTATTATGTTGAGGTACGTTCCTTCTACACCCAATCTGTTGCGAGTTTTTATCATGAATGGATGTTGAATTTTGGCAAATGTTTTCTTCTGCATCTATTGAGATGATCATATGAATTTGATCATTCTGTTAATGTGGTATATCATGCTTATCGATTTGCATATGTTGAACCAATCTTGCATTCCTGGAATAAATCCCACTTGATCATGGCGTATGATCCTTTTAATGTATTGCTGAATTCAATCTGCTAGAATTTTGCTAAGATTTTTTGCATCTATATTCATTAGGGATATTCGCCTGTAGTTTTCTTGTAGTGTCCTTATCTGGCTTTGGTATCAGGATAATGCTCATCTCATAAAATGAGTTTGGGAGTGTTTCTTCCTGTTTAATTTTCTGCAAGATTTTGAAAAGGATTTGTGTTAATTCTTCTTTAAATGCTTGGTGGAATTCACCAGTGAAATCTTGCATCTACTCTTAGGCTTTTCTTTGTTGGGAGGTTTTTGATTACTGATTCAATCTCTTTACTTGTTATTGGCCAGTTCAAATTTTCTGTTTCTTTATGATTCAGTCTTGATAGGTTGTATGTTTCTAAAAATCTATCTATTTCTTCTAAGTTGTTCAATTTGTTGGCATATAATTGTTTGGAGTAATCTTTTGTGATCCTTTATCTTCATATGGTATCCATTTTTTTCCTTGGTAATTTTTTTTTTTTTACCTATTTCCTTGGTAATTCTAGCTAGAGGCTTGTCTATTTTACCTTTTCAAATAACCAGCTTTTAGTTTCATTAATCTGTTTTATTGTCTTTTTAGTCTCTATTTCATTTATTTCTGCTCTGATTTGTATTTCCTTACTTCTACTAACTTTGAGCTTAGTTTTTCTAGTTCCTTGAGGTGTAAAGTTAGGTTGTTTATTTGTGGTCTTTTTCTCAATGTAGGCATTTATCACTATGAACTTTCCTCTTAAAACTGCTTTTGCTGCATCCCTTTAAATTTTGGTATATTGTATTTCCATTTTTGTTTGAAGATATTTTTTGATTTCCCTTTTCATTTCTTATTTGGCCGTGTGTTTGTTCAGTAGTGTGTTATTTAATTTCCGCATATTTGTGAATTTTCCAGTTTTTCTCCTAATATTGATTTCTAGTTTTGTACCATTCTGGTCAGAAAAGAAATGAGGTATAATTTCAATCTTCTTAAATTTGTTAAGACTTAGTTTGTGAACTAACATATGATCTATCCTGGAGAATGTTTTGTGTGCACTTGAGAATACTGTGTATTCTGCTGCTGTTGGATGGAATATTCTGTATATGTCTGTTAGTGTAAAGTGTAGTTTAAGTCCATTATTTCCTTATTGAGTCTCTATCTGGATGATCTATCCATTGTTGAAAGTGGGGTATTGAAATCCCCTAATATTATTGCATTACTGTTTATTTTTGTCTGCATATCTGTTAATAATTATTTAATATATTTAGGTGCTCCAACTTTTGGTATACTTACAATTATTATATTCTCTTGATGAATTGACCTCTTCATCATTATGTAGTGACTTTCTTTGTCTATCCTTACAGCTTCTGACTTAAAGCCTATTTTCTCTGATGTAAGTGTAGCTACTCCTGCTCTCTGTTGATTTCCACTTGCATGTAATACCTTTTTCTATCCCATCACTTTGAGCCTATGTGTGTCCTTAAAGCTGAAGTGAGTCTCTTGTAGGCAGGGTATAGTTGCGTATTATTTTTTAATTCCTTTAGCCACTCTATGCTTTTTGATTGGAGAATTTAATCCATTTACATTTAAAGTAATTATTGATTGGTAATGCCATCTTATTGTTATCTGGCTGTTTTTCAGTCCCCTTGTTCCTTTCTCCCTCTTTTGCTGTCTTTCTTTGTGAGTTGATGATTTTTTGTAGTGGTATGCTCTGATTCCCTTCTCTTTATCTTTAGTGTATCTACTGTAGGTTTTTGCCTTTTGGTTACTATGAAGCTCACATGAAACATCTTGTAGATTTAACTGTGTATTTTAAGCTGATAACAACTTAACTTTGATTACATACAAAAACTCTACCCTTTTACTCCCCCTCCCCATATTTTATGGTTTTGATGTCATGATTTACTTCTTTTTATATTGTGTATCCATTAACAAATTATTGTGGCTATAGTTATTTTTAAGACCCTTGTCCTTTAAACTTTTATACTAGAATTAAGTGATTAACACACCACTATTTTGCAGTATTAGAGTACTCTAAATTTGACTATATACTTACCTTCATTAGTATGTTTTATATTTTCATTGTTTTCATTTTACTACTTAGCATCCTTTCATTTCAGCTTGAAGAACTCCTGTCAGCACTTCTTGTAAGGCAGGTCTAGTAGTGATGAACTCCCTCAGCTTTTGTTTGTTTGGGACGGTCTTTGTCTCTCCTTCATTCCTGAAAGACAACTTTCCAGGAACAGTAGTCTTGTTTGGCAGTTTTTTCTTTTAACACTTTGAGTATATCACCCCACTGTCTCCTGGCCTGCAAGGTTTCTGCAGGAATCTGGTTGGTGCTGGGTATGGTGGCTCTGAGGTCCAGGCTGGAGTTGAGTGCTCACTTCATTCTCCTCCTACAGGAAGGATACCTCTCTCTGCACTGCCTGCCTGGGCTTTGGGGAAGGTGATGGAGTAGTGAGAGTCTATATTTCATACCCTCATCGATAAACATCTTTTCTTATTTCTGTGCTTCACTCAGGTGCTGCATTCCCTCACATGGAATTCTTGGCTATTTTGAAGCTATTTTTGTGCATGAATAATTGTTCAAATTGGTGTTTCTGGAGGAAAACTAACACTAGAAATTCATACGCCATCGTTTTGCTGATGTCACTCTCGTCAGAACTGTATTAGTGTTAATATCCTGATTTTGATAATTGTACTGTGGTGTAATAGAATGTTACTGTTTTTTGAGTAAACACATACTGAAATATTTAGAATATTAGCATTAAAGGGGCGACATGTCTACAACTTACTCTCATATGGTTCAGAAAACTTAAATACACATACACAATAAAGCAAATGTAATAAGTTGTTAACATTTGGAGAATCTAGGTGAACAGTATATGGGGATACTTTGTACTATTTTTACAGCTTCTTTGGGTGTCAATTTATTTTGTAATAAAAAGATGAAAAACAAATCACCATTATTTTAACCCTATATTTCTTCTATATGTTACACATTCAGTATGTTTTCTCTTTATAGCCAAAATTCTTGGGCAGTTAGTCTGCCCTCCTGGTACCCACCTCTTTATTTTACAACAATCTGGATTGCACCTCTAAGTTAGTGAAACTTCTTTCTTCAAGGTGACCAGTAATCTCTTAGTTGCAAATTCCAATGAAAACTTCTCAATCCAAATCTTCTTTCACTCCTTGACAGCAGTTTACATTGTTGACCTTCTTCTTGACACATTTCCTGTGAGCTAGACTCCTATATCTAACTCTGCTTGCACGTACCACATACCAGAGGCATCCCATGTTCAACTGTTCCAACCTAAATGTGTCACTTTATCTCTCTCCCTCTCTTCTCTACTCCCCACGCACCTAAATATGCCCTTCCTTCCTCTTTATTCTGGGGAATGGCATTGCACTCTATCTGTCTACATGGGTCAGAAACCACTTTTCCCTTACCCTACCTCATATCAGTCACAATTCCTGCAATTCTGTAAATCCCTCTCAAGTCTGTCCCTTTGTCTTTGTTTCCATTTCTATGTCTATTAGTTTAATTCAGGCCTATTTACTTTCTTGCCTGGGTAACTTAACCGTACTGCAGATTTTGACCTCAGAGAGTGTTGACTTGGGCTTCCTAGCTGTGTAATATCGAGTGGGTCATCACTCCTTGAGACTCAATTTGTCATCTGCAAAATAGGCCTAATAATGTGTACATAAGGATTTTTTTGTAAGCATCAGATGAGGTAAAGTATTAGGCAGCTTTCATTAGCTGTGGAGGATTATATCAATGCTGGTTGCTTTATTCTGTAAACTCATCTACTTTTCTAGAAGTGCACTTACTATACTGGCTCTTTGCTTTTACAAGGTGTATGCTGCCAGTGTGGTCAGGAGAGAGTGAGAGCACATACAGATGTAAGGGGGTGAGAATAGTCTGCTGGTTCAGATAAAATGCCTTTCTGTGAGCACAAAGATCTACAAATGTGCTCATGTCTATCTCTTGGCATTAAACAGTCAATAACCATGCCAACTACACTTTTATTTACAATGATATGTAGCATAAAACAGGACCTCCACAACCCTTTTCTTGTATTTTATGAAAGTTGCTTCTCTGCTTTTTTCATTAGCTTCCCAAGGAACAAATGTGCCTGGTAGAGATTCAATAAAATCAATTAATTAGGCAACCCTTTTAAGCAACAATTGAAACAGAAGTCAGGAGCTGTGTAAATGCTTTGTCTTGGGCAGGACAATGCTCAGCACTTGCTCATATACTAAAAGCACAGTCACGCAGGTCAGTATTATGTTTGCTGAAAGACTGAATGGTTATTTTAATGAATGTATGCTGCAGCTCTTGTGTTGGTTTTATATAGCTAATTTAATTGTTGCCAGTGGCAACAGCAGGGTCCATGTCAGCTACTGATGCCATTTATGCTGCTGAAGTAAAGTCTGTGCCAGCGTTTCCATTAGAAATCTCTGTGTTTAAAGGAAACTGATTGAGTAAAGAAACAAATGGAAAGAGAGAAGCTTTAAGAATGCTGAAGAAATATAGATAGGGCCACTCCTGGCCAAAAACATAAAGACTGTATGTTAATTCCTTCATTCATTCAACAAGTAGTTATTGAACACTTACTATGTCCTAGCTGGTGTGCATGATATAAGTGGTTGACAAATCATAGTCCTAGGTCCCCAAGGAGCTTACAGTCTAGAGTGGAAGACAAATGATAAGTAGATAACAAGGAAATATATAATTACTAATTGTGATGTAAATATGATGAGGGAAATAAGCAGATAGTGTGAAAGGTTTTAACTGAATAGAGAGATGGAAGTGGTGTATACACAGGGTAACAGAAACCCTCTCTCAGATGATTATGTTCAAACTGAAACTTGAAGGGTGAAAAGAAGTTGTGAATGATGGGTGAATTCTAGGCAGAGAGCCCTGCATATTCAAAGTTCCTGATACTAAAAGTAGATTTGGAGCGTCCAATGATACAGCAAGCTGGCTGGCTTGGCAGGGTTGATGGTTCATTTTGGTCATCATGAATTTATAGTGAAGCCAACATGTCCAATTTTTGTTTTCTCTAGTATCATTCAGCTGCACAGGTGTAGGTATGGAGGAGTTAGACAGTTTGGTTGGTTCAGAGTTGGGTTTTCGGGGTTTTTTTTGGTGAGTGTGATGGTGAAGAGAGAGATGAGTTGAGGGAAGTACAAAGAAGTGCAAGGGAGTACTTTTGAGTATTAGTCAGGGTTTCACATGAAGAAGGATGGAAGTGTAGATGGGAGGGATTGTAAGGCTAGAGAGGAAGCAGCGGGGAGAATGAGTTGATGGTCTGCAGCTGGAAAGGTAAGGACACCATCCAAGGGGTCACTGTGAGAATGGTATCTGAGGCTGAGAGAAGGAAGGATTTTTGGTAATGAGAGTTTATGAATATGGGGGAGTGTTTAAAATAAAGAGCTTCCACTTAGAGGGATTAAAAGGATGTAGTATCCTCAGAAGTCTGCCTATATCGATCATTTTATTTCCTCTAAATTTGTCTTCATCATTCCATGTGCCTGTCTGTATGTTCTATTGTTAAAGATATTGGCCACTCCCCACTCCCTAATACACAGGTTCATCTGAGTCTTTCTAAACCCCAAAACCTTTTTGGAAAAAAATTCATTTTCATTAAAACTTACTTGTTTCTTTAGCCCATTCTCTGGATCCTTATCAGGTGATATGAGTGTTAACAAGAGAAACAAATTCAGTTAAATATTAATTTGGGGTTATAGTTTAATTTGTTATTCCAAATAACACATTTACATTTTAGCAGAAGCTTTTAATAACAAATAGAAAACAGTATCTAATGAAGAAATTCAAGCCAGAGAGAGCAATATTTTGGTACACAACACATTTTGCCTCTATGTCAAATCTTGGGGATAGTCATTTAATTTAATGATTACTTTAGATCAATCCTCAAGACGACCAGATATGAGAGTCCTTGTTTTAAAGCTGTAACAGAATCGGAGACATATTACTTGCTGTGGTTTGAAATGAACTTAGAAACTTAGTCCCATTTCCAACTTTTAGTGATGAGGAAACTAGACCTAGAAAACAAAATCAATTGCCTCATCTAGTTAATTACTCAGATGGATAGCTACTCAAACTCCAGTCTATACCACACCATATACACTGTACTTCTTATCTACCAGAGAAATTAAAATTGAACCTTCTCAACTAGGTGACAGAATGTCTTATTGTAAAAGATAATCTGAGATGGAGATTCTCTAATCTAAAATACCCTGTCCAATGTTTGGTAACTTTTAATGCCAGGAACTTATCCATTGCACAGGGCAGTGGAAAGAACAATGGGTTTAAAATGAAACAGGGATTATGGTTGTAGGTGTGAAAGGCAGCTTCTAAGATGGTCCTCAACAATCTTCACTTTCTCTTATTCATGCCTTTGTGTAATCCTTTCCCCTTGAGTGTGGGCTGGACCTAGTGACTTGCTTCTAATGAAAAGCACACAGCACAAGTGGAGGAATATCACTTCCAATATTAGGTTATAAAAAGACTGTGGCTCCCACCTTGGGAAATCTTTGCTCTCTCTTGGATCACTTCCTGTGGGGCAAGCCAACTCCCATTTTATGAGACAGCAGCCCATGTGGCAAGGAATCAAGGTCTCCCAACAACCACATGAGTGAATTTGGAAGTTTATCACTAATCTCTCTTCCAACCTCCCTTGCCCACTTGAGTTTTCAAGTGAAATTGCAACCCTGGCTGGTAGCTTGGCTAGACTGCAACCTCATGAGAGAACTTGAGCCAGAGGTTCCCAGACAAGCTGTGACCCTATTCCTCACGCACAGAAACTATGAGATAATAAATGTTTGTTGTTTGTTTTAGTAGCATAATTTTGTGCTAGTCCTAGCCTTTCTGGGCCACAGATTCTTCAGTTGTATCTATTCAGCAATTGAACCAAGTGTGATCTTTGAGGTCACATACATACAGATTGCTGTTATTTGAATTCCTCTTGTGTTAGCATAAGCCACTTCTATCTAAATCTAAGTTCAATAGTGATGAAGAATAGTCAGCCATAATTCTTCTAAAAATAACTCTTCAAATATTAAGACTATAAGAAAGCCTGTAGCCTTTCCTTCAATCCAACGAGTGATAATAATATGAAACCTTTGATTTTTAAGGATTTGGTTTTATCTTAGTATTCTCTAATGCTAAATTTACTTATTTCTTTAAACAACAGCACATACTGTTAAGTGCTGTATCATCTAAATCTTATTCCTTATAAAATCCTGCAAGAAAAGATGCATAGATGTATTTTGTTCATATAATTTGACAGGGGCTTTAGAAAGCTTTAATTTCAAAGAAGTAAATGTCATGATTGGTTGTTATTTTGACAAAATAATCACAAAGACTCAGACTTTTTACCTTGGGTAAATTGAGAATCCTGAAGATTATATCAGAAATATGTTTTCAGTATCTATTTGGACAAGGCATTTTTGACATAGGGATGACCATGTGGTCAGAAAATATTTCCTCTAAACATGCAGCAGTGGTCTTTCTGCTGGGCACCCATTAGATGGCCAATGTATTCTTATCGATTCATTGATCTAGGTCCAAGCTTATGCTTTCCAAACAGAGCAGAAAGTACTCTGTTGGCATGCTGGAAGAATGAAGCCAATTAGCCCTCAAAGAATCCTGGACTCCAGTCACTTGTGGTAGTTCTATACAGCAACTCATTAAAAATAATATGAGTGCTATGTAAAACCTCCTCTGAGTATCGATTTCTGCTTCTCAATATGTTGTATTTGAATTGGAGCCCTTATTTTCTCCACATTGTGGGTTATTGCCTCTCCTGTGAAGCCAAAGGAATGTGTTTGTTCCGTTTGGTTTGGAATGTGTGTGTACGTGTGTGTGTATATTGTGTGGCATGGTGGCTCATTTGCAAAGGAGTGATTGTGTTGTCTCATATTAACTTTTCCACTTCTTTGTGTTATTAAGCTACAGAAGTTAGTCGGGACCCCACATTGTAAACAAATGTTCATAATCTTTAGTACCAAAATGGTCTAAAAACAGATATGTAGAAGCCAAAAATACAAAAGCAGTCTGTTTCAAAGCAGCATATACTCTGTTACTTATTTTCTATTTTGTGAATTGCCCTCATTTTCCATTCTTTTGGAATTTGTTAAGGATGCTGCACCTTAGCCACTCTTCAGTTATCCAGGAATGTGATTCAGACTCATCAGTGAGAGGGGGTGGTGGCAGTGCCTGTGGGCCACTGCCCACTCCGCGCTGCCTCATTCGTCCTTGACAGAGGCCACGGAAGGAGAGCGTTAACTGTGCGCTGTTATAGCTCGGCCAGCAGGATGAGGTGATCTGTGGCTCAAGGCTCAGAGAAGACCACCAACTGCTTTCGGCTAGGTCAGCGACCAGCTGTCAGCTGGGGAGAGTCTGCTGTCAATGGCAGCCTGGGGGAGATTCAAAGTGCTGACCTGGAGGGGAAAGGGCAGAGCTTCTCAGGAACTCACTCCATTTGCATTGTAAAGACAGAGAAGGAGGTGACTTTGGGAGGCAGCTCTTGTCCCCAGACCTCCCACAAAGAAGCAGATGCATTTAAAGGCGTGGGAGCCCAGGGCAAGACAGAATTCTCCTTCTTTGTTGATTCACTGCCTGATTTTAATGCCGCTTTAAAGGCACAGGCTTTTCTGTATTAAGAAATATGCTTTAGTTAGGGCTTGATGCTGCAGCTCGTTGATTTTTTTAACTTGGTCTCATGAATCCTTCAACCTGATGTTAGGTAATTTGAAAATAAGAAAATAAATAATTTAGGTTTCTTTATAGAGATGGAAAGTAGCTTTTAATCCTATAATGTTTTCCTCTGTTATCACCAAGCTACTGAAGAGAACAGCCTTAAAAACAAAGCTTTGCAATGATTAGGTGGCAGTGTGTGCTGGAGAGAGAGTGCCTGAGAGCATCATAAAAATGAGGGGAGAGGCGCGCCATAAATATGCGGGTAGTTATTTATTACAAAATAAATTATGTATTGACATGAGGAATTACACCGTAATTTTCTGTTTGAGATGGTACCAAAGTAAATTGGTTGCTATCTAAAAGGTCATGTGGAATGTTGGCTTTGTGTTCCTGTCATGACATCTGCCTTATTGGCATTCAGGAGCATTCCCTCTGCTTCATGCAATCACTGTCTCCTTTCACTGTGTTTACAGATAATCCGGCAACTTTGCAGGCCAAATGGCTTTCTGAATATGAGCCCACAAAGCATTGAGTCAGACAGCCTCCTGCTTAGAGAGTTTTTCAGCACAGTTCAGCCATAAGGCAAACATCAATAATTGCTTTAGAAGGGAAAGTGACAGGAAATTGTTCATAATTTGCCACCATAATAATTAAGAATGGCTAGGACTATTGCAACCACTATTTAATTTCCCCTTCTTTAAAATTAACTGTGTTATTGTCACCAAATGCTCTGTGGTGAGACCGATTAACACTGTTTGTCTGAGGGCTTCTATTCCTAGGAACACATCATTCGCTCACCTCCATGTGGAACCAACAGTGCATTTTGAGCCAAGCTATTTTACATTTACGGGGAGGACATACACGAGCTTTGAAAGAGGAGCCCAGTTGCTAAGCTGTTGTTGAGCTCTGCTCCGGAGTCCTCTTCTGAAACTTACTTTACTGTGTGTGGCTTAGAACAAGTAATCAAATGGGTTAAAGTCAGGAAAAAAAAAGAAAATAAAAAGTGTCTTAACCATTGTTCAGTGGTTTTCATGCCTGATTTGGTAGGTAAAGGTTATCAGAAAAGTCAGTTCAAGTGTGCTTAGAAAACTTAATGACAGCTCCCAGCTCCCTTGGCGGGCATCTCACGAAGGGGAGCGGGTTATTAGAGGCCAAAATTAGAAACCCCATCTTTGGTAAATGAACTGATTAGTGTCATCCTGTGTCTAAGCTGCCCACGGCTAGAATGGCTAGAGTTTCTGTCCTGGGTGTCATATTTCAAGCACCTTCTAAGGACTCCAAAGTCACACGACTCTCTGTACTCTTCTCCTGGCTCAGCACATCCTGCCTCTTACTGCACTAATTTGTGTATTGACCTTGAGGGAGTTAGAATTTGCCACCCCAAAGTGTGTCTCTTTGGCCTGATTATTTCTAAGAACAAAAGGCTCAGGAAGAAACTTTGACCCTGCCCCTAACTACCTAAAAGAATGTAAGAAAGAAGCCCTGTTGCAGGAAGGAGCTATCACATTAGATAACTACAGTATAATATGAACTAGGTGTAGACAGGGAGGAACCCAGCAAGGCCCATTTGATCAAAGTCCTCCCCATGTCATGTTGTCTTTGCAAGGTATGGCAAACATTAGTTTACCAAACATTTACGTTTCCATCTCCCATGTGAATTGCCTTCCTCCCCTTTGAAGTCCCAAACCACTATGGCCAATGTAGGGGAGGAAGACATTTCCTCTACCCAATGTGGGTTCTTCTGGCTGGAGAATGAATTAAATTCACATGAGACAGAATAGCAGGAGAAAATTAAACAAAGCTTTTTAACATATATACATGGGAGAGGCTCAGGCAAGCTGAGCAGCTTGCCAAAATGGCTGAAGACCCCACCTTAAATATCATATTCAGCTAAAGACAAAGGAGGATGTTGGGGGTGAGGGGAGTCAGTTACAGGAGGTTACCAGACAAACACAATAAACAAATGCAGATATAAGTCCTTGCATTCTGTATTGATAGGAGTTTCTAGAGATAAGGTCATCCCCCCTTCTTCCTGGTACAGAGAGGGAGACACCTTTACAGATGGAGATTTCCTTTACAATGTAAATGTCTCCTAACAAAGGGCAAGCAAGTTCCACTCCTCAGAGCCTCCTTCCCATCTACAGTTTATTAAAAGTAACCAGCCCCAAATAATCCTCATGCCAAAGAGACATATCTTGGGGTGGCCAATGCCAGTCCCCCACACCAACATCCTCCTTTGCCTTTAGCTGAGGATGATATTTAAGGTGGTGTCTTTGGCCATTTTGGTGAGTTACTCAGTTTTCCTGGGTTTCTCCTATGTATATATTATTAAATTTGTTTGATTTTCTTCTGTTATTCAGTCTCATGTCAATTTAATTCTTAGATCAGCCAGAAGAACCTAAAAGAGTAGAGGAGTATTTCTTTCTCCCCTACAACCTCATCTCTTTTACCAGGAGTTAAGTCCTTTGAGGTCAGAACTTTGAATGCTCACAGATCCTAGCATGCAGCATAAAATAGTTGCTGAATAAATGTTTGTTGATGGATGGACTGAATGATGGATGATTGACAGTGCTCACACAGAAGTTAGGGGGAAAAGTCTCTCCACCATAGGTCCAGTGGGCTATTATTAACTGTCCCAACCCAGAAGCACAGTGGCTATAGAATAGCAAATTCAATTCTAGTAAAAGAAAAAAGAAGCCAACTACTGTTAGGGGAAAGTTTTGCTAAGTTCCTCATTGATTATTTCAACATAATTTGTTGAGTGCCTAGCACATGCCAAGCACTGTTTAGGCACTTGAGATTTATTGATGGGCAAAACAATCTGTGCAATTGTGGAGTTTATATTCTGGTGCAGGAAGTCAAACAATTAATTATAAGTGTAATAAGTAAATTGTGTATTATGCTAGAATGTGACACATGCAATGAAAACAGTGAAGCAGGGTAAACAGGGTTGAAGCGCTAGGGATGGGGGCTAGGTGTGTTTGGGTCTCAGATTTAAATAGGGTCAGCAGGGTAGGCCTCACAGAGATGACAGCATTTGGGAAAAGACTTGAAGTTCATGTAGGAGTTACTATGTGGCTCTTAGGAGAAGAGCATTCCAGGATAGGTACTGCCTGAGCAAAGGCTCGAGGTTGGGAGCACGCCTGGAGTTTTTCAGTAACAGTGAGGAGACACTGAGGCAGGACACTGGATAAACAATGGGGGGTAGTAGGAAATGATTGGAGAGGTAACTGATGCCTGATCAAGCGTGAGGTAGACTGTTGTAAGGCCGTTGACTATTACTCTGAGTGACAGAGTTCATCTAATTCACTCCCTCCTTTATGCTTGGAACTCCCATCGCACATTTGTACTTATATCTAATTAAAGTAACACATCCTGTTAGACTATTTATGTCTTTTTCCCTTGCTAGACTCTCAGGTTCTAAATATTATTTTTTTAAATTTTGGAGGAAGATTAGCCCCGAGCTAACATCTGCTACCAATCCTCTTCTATTTTGCTGAGGAAGACTGGCCCTGAGCTAACAACTGTGCCCATTTTCCTCTACTTTATATGTGGGGCACCTGCCACAGAGTGGCTTGACAAGCAGTGCGTAGGTCCGTACCCAAGATCCGAACCAGTGACCCCCAGGCCACCGAAGTGGAACGTACAAACTTAACTGCTATGCCACCGGGCTGGCCCCATAAATGTTATTTTTTAATCTCATTTTTCTCTGTATCTGGACCAGAGGAATGAATGCATATTATAAATGCTCCATGATTGTTTGTTGAATTGAATTATGACAACAAACAAATCACAGGAGCAGGGATTGCACAATATTGTAAAAGGAACACAGATTGCAGATACCTTCTGGGGCAAAGAAGTTGGTACAGGAATGTCCCATATACTTCTCGGGTATAAGCTAATGTTTTTCTGCTAAAGCCCCTTGTTCTTTTCATTTTGTGCAGTTTTGTTACCTCCCTCTAATGGTTGCTTCCAAAAAGTCAGCTGCAATGCTGAAGCTGACACCATCCTCCTCTCTAGGGAACCTCTGGTGGTTAAGCTACTGATCTCAGAGGCGTGGTCTGGATGTCAACCACAGATGCACGCTAGAATCCTAGGGGAGCTTTTATAAACTGTCAGTGCCTCCGCCTCACCACAGAACAGTTGTACTGGAAGTTCTGAGAGTGGGGCTCAGACAAGAGTATATTTTAGAAGCTCCCAGGTGATCTTAATGTCCAGTCAAGGTAGAGAGCCATTGATCTGGAGCTGTTCCAAGACTTTCAGAGGTGGCCCACATTCTCGAAGAGAATTTGAGCTACCGCAAAGAGAATATAAAAATTTGGTCAATTCCCCAAACCCATCAATTCTTGGGAAAGGCAGGGCTTTTGTATCATGGTGCCAGCTCAAGGGTGTCTTGTTATGTCTACATGTTTGACTGGGTGCGTGTGTGGTGGTGAGAAGGGAGAGCTTTGAAGAAGGTTGCCTGTTCCCCACGAAAAAACCTGTTCATAAATCAACCCACATGAGATACTCACAGAAGCTAAATCAGGAGCCGGTTCCGGGGTCTTCTTTCAGAAGAACACACACTTGGTCCTGTTAAGGTGAACTTCCATTTTGGGAAGTGGTGGTGCTGGCCACATTTCCCCATGGATGAATGAAACAACCTTGCACCCAACTTAGTGCCCACTACAGGTCGAGTACTCCTCCCCAGTGGTTTAGCACATGCTAGTCTAAGGGCTGGGAAAGCATGCCTAAGGCCTGAATTTAGGCAGCCTGTGCATTATCCAATCACCTTGGGCTCGGATGTCAAATGCCAGCCACTCAGGAGCAGCTGGTCCTCAGTAGCCTGTGGTCCTGCTTTTCTTTAACCCGTTGTGAGCAGTGGTGGTGTTCACTGCCAACCATGGTCACGTATACATTGCCTCCTCACAAAATGTGAAAGTAGGCCTTTGACATACTCAGGAAGAGATCTTGCCTTCTTAGTATACTCATTGTTCAGACAATTCTCACTGCCAAAGGAGGGCCATGCACTATCAGGCTCTATGAATGTGCAATGAATTTCATTCTTTCATATCTTCATTTTCCTCTTTATTTATGTGTCAGTAAATACTTCTGGAGTATTTACTAGGTACTGTGCTACATCTGGGAGCACAAGGTGGGTGTGGCATTCTTCCTTCAGCTCATGTTCTAGACAAGGAAATGGACATGTAAACAGAAAATCAGAATATAATACAGGAGCTCACCAGGCACTGAGGGAGACAGGAAGTAGAGGGAGGGTCTTTCAGCCTGTGGGTGCCACGAATTGAAAGGCAAGGAGTTAGGAAAATGCATTAGGATTTAGACAGCAAAAGTATTCCCAAAGCAGAGGGAGAGGAGGGGATGGTGATGCAGGTGAGGCTGGAGGCTTAGATTAGGATGAGATTGTAAAAGTACTTTCATGCCGAGTTAGGGAATTTGGACTTGATCCTGAAAAGGCAAGGTGGTGCAAATGAAAAAAAGAGAAAAGTAAACTTTGCAGTCATAAAAATCAGATTAAATTCTGGCTCTGCGACTTGTTAGTTATATACTTTGGTGCTAATGATTGGGAATAGCTGTCTCTTTCCTCATTGATGAAAATAAACATGCAGGGTTAGTTTGAGGGCTAAGTGAGACAATGTTCATGAAAGTAAGGGCGGCTGCATGGTAGGTTCTAAAGCTATGCTATTCAATACAGGAGCCACTAGTCATATGTGGCTACTTAATTAAATAAAATAAAGGGATTTATTTTTGAGACACGCTAGCCACTTTCAAAACACGACAGCCGTGTGTGGCTAGTGGCTATCATATTGGAAAGCATTAACATAGGGCATTTCCATCATCACAGGGCATTCTATTGGGCAGTGCTTCTCTCTAGAGCTTTCCTTTGCCTTCCTGGAAGCATCAGGCTCCTAACTGATGCAGTTAATGTGTTGATAGGATGTGCTATGCTGTATTATAAAAGAGTTTTTCTTAAAATTAAACCTTGGAAATGGGCTCAAATTAAGATTGGGTTTTCCTCTGAGATGTCAGTCAAGAGCTCCCACACAGCCCTGTGCTGACACGTAGCTGCTGCCCCTAGCTCTCTCTTGCAGCCACGCTGCCCGCCCTGCCTCTAGGCTTGGAATTATAATGAGTTTTCGTGGAAGTGGCCAGAGCGACAAGCAAACTGCTCTGGACCTGAGGCACAAGTTTCCCTGGGGACTTACCCCAGGATCTAAACTGTATTCTCTATGGCATTGTCAACAGGAGCGACTCGTGCCATTTCAAATAACAGCTTAATTCATCCTGTTCCCTTTACCAAGGTTTTGTAGCCCAGAACATCAGGGATGATGGCCATTTCTGGTGACAGGTAGACACCTGCACTGAACTCTCAATTCACTTCAACTTAGGCCACTTGCCCAGAAGGAATGTATTAACTTCCAGTTCCTACTTAACTTTAGTTTTGCTCAAGGAGTTAGCTAAAGTTATAAGCACAGGTCCTTTACCCACATGGAATGGTTATTTTCAAGATTAAAAAAATTTAGAGGGACTACTGAGAGAATGGCATGTATAAAACTTAGTTGATAAATTAAAAAAAAAGCTTTCCTTAATCGCCTTGGGAAAAAAAGGGTTCTTGCTGACAATTGTATCACGTAATATATTATCACATAATTTATTTTGTACACATAATTGACTTTTACTTGAGAAGCAAGAAAGCCCATGTAGAAATATTAAAAAGAAGTCAAGTGAGAGACCAGCTGGGAGAAATTAAATCCATCAGTGTGTAAATATAATAAGGTGAAAGAAATCTGGCATTTATTGAGGGGTATATGCAAATACAATGAGTTGCTAGAAGGCAAGTTCTCTGGGGCCTGCGATGAGTTGGGGAATTTTGAAGAATTGGCAGAGATTCAGCTGGCCATGAAAGGTGGTTGGGATTATGGTGAGAAATGGGGGAGATTTCAGACAGGGGGAAGATGTGCAAAGTTGTAAAGATGGGAATACACTATCCTCTTTAGTAGGAAGTGAACAGACCATTCGGACCAAACCTACATGTATTGTATGGATGAAAAATAAATGAGAAGTCAATTTTGGTTCCGACTGGGTAGGGAAGGACAGACGTTGAATACTACAGCAATAATTAAGTTTGTTTTCTGTGTACTTTGAGACAGGCGATGAGCTAAAATGTTTTTTAATGTGCATTGTTTAATTTAATCTTCACAATAGTCCATTGAGGTAGGTATTATTATTCACATTTTGCAGATGAGGCAACTTAAATTTAGGGAAGTTAAGTAGTCTTTCCAATGCTAATGTGTTGGGAGACAATTCTGCATGGGTCTCTTGCATCTCTGTATATCTTTAGAGCGGGGCCACTGGCTACCTCTGCTCTGGACTAAATTTTCATGCAAATTTACATAGATAACAACTTTGAAAGAGAGCTAGTGTCTCCTTCCAGAGCAAAGGGCAGATTTACTTATTGTCTGGCGCAATGAAAACAATGTCTCCTTCAAGAGCAAAGCTTGAGCGAGCTTACTGCCCATTATAAAACATTTGGGTTCCCTAAGCTCAGGGCTCCTCTCCTGGCATGCATGTGTAGGAGTCACTTGATCCTTTCACATTACCCTGTGGGAACTGAGGCTCAGGGGAGTGGAGTGAATGGTGACACTTTGGCTACTTAGTGCTATTGCTCTGAATAACTTGTTTTTAATTAAATTTATTTATTTGTAATTACATTAATTATTTATTTATTTAATTTACTCATCTCTGTCCTGGGAGTTTGGTGTCTTCTTCCAGCTTCTATGAAACTGTGCAGACTAACTTGTTAGCTTGCAAATAGGGGAAATTCTCAGAGCATTCACAGGTGTTGACCTAAACATCTGGTAAGTAGTGAAACAACCTTTGAAGGCTTTAGAAGTCAACTAATTATTAGGTGATAAGGGCCTGTACAAGAGTGGTTTGAAAGGGAGAAATGGATGCTAGGAATAGAAAGGAAAGAACAAGTTTGGGAGAGAGTATTTTAGGATGGAGCGTGGACCAAGAGGAGGTCAGAAGAGATAAAAGCTCAAAAGAGGTATTAAAATTCTGAGCTTCAGCAGGTGAATGCAGAAATTAATAAAGTGAGTTACCACAACTAGTTCTTAGGGAGACCAGGGCAACTTGTCTTCTGCTTTTAGAGTTTGACTTCTCTGAAGTTAAGAGCTGGACATTTAAAAACTCTCTGTGGAGGATCTAGCAGAGGAAGCATGCATAAAACGTATCAGCTACATCTGCCCGCCCCTGCCCTCCTCACAAATTTGGGTGAGTAGAGCTGTTGAGAGGACCTGAGAGGTAGTTGCTTACTGTTGGCATCTGTGTTGTGAGGTTGTTGGGGTGAAGAGGAGCAAGTGGTGGGAGCAATGGTCCAGTTGCTTTTGAGGCCATTTCAGACATTTGCAGGCTGGCTGGAGGCTGTCTCTCTCTCTCCTAAGGAAAAGCTCAGCTCCTAAACACTGCTGTTTTACATAAACACCATTGATGTTACATGTGCTTTACCCTCTTACTCTTTTCTTCGATGGACATTTTAATAATAAAAGCACAAAATGTCATCTGCTCCTGCAGTGTCACTTATGGTGGCAATGATTTAACTACTTTTTCCCTTTGTTGCTCATATAATAATTTTTGGAGTTTCCTAAGAAGCAATGAAAGACAATGAAAGGAACAGCAAATAAACTCCATCTATTTTTATATTATTATCTCCTGAGCTCCTCTGCCTTAACTGTCAGTTCAGAAAATCATATCAGGTGTATTTTTTTAATTGAGATCATAATAGTTTATAACATTGTGAAATTTAAGTTGTGCATTATTATTTGTCAGTCACCATATATATGTGCCCCTTCACTCCCTGTGCCCACCCCCAACCCCCTTCCCCTCTGGTAACCACTAAATTGTTCTCTTTGTGTGTTAGTTTGTCTTCCATGTATGAGTGAAATCATACAGTGTTTGTCTTTCTCTGTCTGGCTTATTCTGCTTGACATAATACCCTCAAGGTCCATCCATGTTGTTGCAAATGGGACGATTTTGTCTTTTTTATGGCTGAGTAGTATTCCAGTGTATATATATATACCACATTTTCTTTATCCAATCATCAGTCAATGGGCACTTGGGTTGCTTCCACATCTTGGCTATTGTGAATAATGCTGCAATGAACATAGGGGTGCATAAGTCTCTTTGAATTGTTGTTTAAGTTTTTTGGATAAATACCCAGTAGTGAGATAGCTAGTTTATATGGTATTTCTATTTTTAATTTTTCAGAAATCTCCATACTATTTTCTATCGTGGCTGCCCCAGTTTGTATTCCCACCAGCAGTGGATGAAGGTTCCCTTTGCTCCACATCCTATCCAACATTTGCTATTTTTTGTCTTGGTGATTATAGCCATTCTAACAGGGGTAAGGTGATATCTTAGTGTAGTTTTGGTTTGCATTTCCCTGATGATTAGTGATGTTGAACATCTTTTCATGTGCCTATTGGCCATCTATATATCTTTGGAAAACTGTCTGTTCATATCCTCAACCCCTTTTAAAATTTCTTTTGGTGAGGACAATTGTTGCTGAGCTAGCATCTATGTCAATCTTCTTCTATTTTGTACGTGGGATGCCATCTTAGCATGGCTTGATGGGTGGTGCATAGGTCCACCCCAGGATCTGAACCCGTGAACCCTGGGACGCTGAGGCAGAGCACATGAACTTAACACCTACACCACCGGGCCAGCTCCTCCTCTGCCCATTATTTGATTAGATAGTTTTGTTGTTGTTGAGTTGTATGAGTTCCTTATATATTTGGAGATTAACCCCTTGTTGGATATATGATTTGTAAATATTTTCTCCCAGTTGCTGGGTTGTCTTTTCATTTTGATCCTGGTTTCCTTTGCCTTGTAGAAGCTTTTTAGTCTGATGAAGTCCCACTTGTTTTTTTTTTTTTCTTTGTTTCCCTTGTCTAAATAGACATGGTATTTGAAAAGATCATTCTAAGACCAACGTCAAAGAGCGTACTGCCTATATTTTCTTCTAGGAGTTTTACGGTTTCACTTCTTACCTTCAAGTCTTTGATCCATTTTAAGTTAATTTTTGTGTATGGCGAAAAATACTGTTTACTTTCATTCTTTTGCATGTGGCTGTCCAGTTTTCCCAAGCCACTTATTAAAGAGACTTTCCTTTCTCCATTGTATGTAATAGCTCCTTTGTCAAAGATTAGCTGTCCATAGATGTGTGGTTTTATTTCTGGGCTTTCAATCCTGTTCCACTGATTTGTGTGTCTGTTTTTGCACCAGTACCATGCTGTTTTGATTACTATAGCTTTGTAGTATGTTTTGAAGTCGGATTGTGATGCCTCCAGCTTTGTTATTTTTTCTCAGGATTGCTTTAGCTATTCAGAGTCTTGTAATGCCCATATGAATTTTAAAATTCTTTGCTCTATTTCCACAAAGAATGTCATTGGGATTGCAATGAATCTGTAGATTGCTTTAGGTAGTATTGACATTTTAACTATATTTATTCTTCCAATCCATGTGCATGGAATATCTTTCCATTTCTTTATTTCATCATCGATTTCTTTCAATAATGTCTTGTAATTTTCATTGTATAGGTCTTTTGCCTCCTTGGTTAAATTTATTCCTAGATATTTTATTCTTTTTGTTGCAGTTGTAAATGGGATTGTATTCTTGAATTCTCTTTCTGTTAATTCAGTATTAGAGTATAGAGATGCAACTGATTTCTGTAAGTTGATTTTGTAAGCTGCAACTTTTCTGTAGTTGTTGATTATTTCTAATAGATTTCCAATGGATCCTTTAGGGTTTTCTATATATAAAATCATGTCATCAGCAAACAGCCAGAATTTCACTTCTTCATTACCTATTTGGACTCCTTTTACTACTTTTTATTGCCTAATTGCTCTGGCCAAAACCTCCAAGACTATGTTGAATAAGAGTGGCAAGAGTGGGAACACTTGTCTCATTCTTGTTCTCAGAGGGATGGCTTTCATTCTTTCCCCATTGAGTATGATGTTTGCTGTGGGTTTGTCATATATGGCCTTTATTATGTTGAGATACTTTCCTTCTATACTCATTTTATTGAGGGTTTTAATCATAAATGGATGTTGGATCTTGTCAAATGTTTTCTCTGCATCTGTTGAGATGATCATGTGGCTTTTATTCCTCATTTTGTTAATGTGTGATGTATCACATTGATTGATTTGTGGATGTTGAACCATCCCTGTGTCCCTGGAATAAATCCCACTTGATCATGGTGTATGATCTTTTTAATGTATTGCTGTATTCGGTCTGCCAATATTTTGTTGAGGATTTTTGCATCTATGTTCATCAGCAATATTGGCCTGTAATTTTCCTTCTTGGTGTTGTCCTTGTCTGGCTTTGGTGTCAGAGTGACGTTGGCCTCATAGAATGTGTTAGGAAGTGTTCCATCTTCCTCAATTTTTTGGAATAGTTTGAGAAGGATAGATATTAAATCTTCTTTGAATGTTTGGTGGAATTCTCCTGAGAAGCCTAGAGAATCTGGTCCTGGACTTTTATTTTTTGGAAGTGTTTGATTACTGTTTCAATCTCTTTACTTGCATTTGGTCTATTCAGATTTTATGTTTCTTCTTGGTTCAGTTTTGGGAGGCTGTATGAGTCTAAGAATTTATCCGTTTCTTCTAGATTGTCCAATTTGTCGGCATATAGTTTTTCATAGTATTTTCTTATAATCCTTTGTATTTCTGTGGTATCTGTTGTAATTTCTCCTCTTTCATTTCTATTTTATTTATTTGAGGCTCTTCTCTTTTTTCTTAGTGAGTCTGGCTGTGGGTTAGTCAATTTTATTTATCTTCTCAAAGAACCAGCTCTGTGTTTCATTGATCCTTTCTTTTGTTTTTTTTTTTGTTTCAGTTTCATTTATTTCTGCTCTAATTTTTCTTATTTCCCTCCTTCTTCTGACTTTGGGCTTTGTTTGTTCTTCTTTTTCTAGTTCTGTTAGGTGTAGTTTAAGATTGCTTATTTGAGATTTTTCTTATTTGTTAAGGTGGGCCTGTATGCCTATGAATTTCCCTGTTAGGGCCGTTTTTGCTGCATCCCATATGGATTGGCATGGTGTATTTTCATTCTCATTTGTCTCCAGATATTTTTTGATTTCTCTTTTAATGTCTTCAATGATCCATTGGTTGTTCAGTCACAGATTGTTTAGTTTCCACATATTTGTCACTTTCCCGGCTTTTTCCTGTAGTTAATTTCTAGTTTCATAGCATTATGGTCAGAAAAGATGCTCAATATGATTTCAATCTTCTTAAATTTATTGAGGCTTGCCTTGTTTCCCAACGTGTGGTCTAGTTTTGAGAATGTTCCATGTACACTTAAGAAGAAGAAGAATGTGCATTCTGCTGTTTTTGGATGGAACGTTCTCTATATATCTATCAAGCCCTATCATATATCTGTATGGTCTAGGTTTTCATTTAAATCCACTATTTCCATGTTGACTTTCTGTCTGGATGATCTATCCATTGATGTAAGTGGGGTTTAAGGTCCCCTGCTATTATTGTATTGTTGTTAATATATCCTTTTAGGTTTGTTAATAGTTCTTTATGTACTTTGGTGCTCTTGTGTTGGGTGCATATATATTTATAACTGTTATGTCTTCTTGGTGGAGTGTCCCTTTTATCATTATATACTACCCCTCTTTGTCTCTCATTAACTATTTTGTCTTGAAGTCTACACTGTCTGATATAAGTGGCAACACCTGCTTTCTTTTGTTTGCTGTTGACTTGGGGTATTGTCTTCCATCCCTTCACTCTGAGCCTGTGTTTGTCTTTAGAGCTGAGATGTGTTTCCTGGAGGCAGCATATTGTTGGGTCTTGTCTTTTTAGTCTGTCTTTCCACTCTGTCTTTTGATTAGAGAATTCAATCTATTTACATTCCGAATGACTACTGATCTATGAGGGCTTAATGCTGCCATTTTATCACTCATTTTCTGGTTCTTCTGCCTTTCCCTTGTTTCTTGTCCTGTGTATTTCAGACTACCAATTCATTTTGATAGTTCTCTATGATGATTTTCTTAGTTTTCTCTTTATTTATCATTTGTGTATCTGTTCTAATTATTTGTTTAGTGGTTACTGTGAGGTTTGTATAAAAAATCTTGTAGGTGCGATCATCCATTTTCTGATATCCTCTTATTTCCTTAGACTAAGCCACTTCCATCCCTCTCCTCTTCCCCTTCTAAGTTGTTAATGTCACAACTTATTCCATCTTGTGTTGTGAGTTTGTGGTTAAAATGACAAGATTATATTTATTTTTGATATTTTCCTTCCCTTTATCTTTAATGTTATAATTATTGGCAAACTGTTCTGATAGAGACAATTTTCTAATTTTGTCTACCTATTTATCTCCTTGCTCAAGGCTTTGTAACCCCTTTCTTTTTTTTTTAATCGGGTATGGGGGTCTTGAACATTTCTTGTAGGAGAGGTCGTGTGGTGATGAACTCCCTTGGCTTTTGTTTATCTGGGAAAGTTTTTATTTCTCCATCACATCTGAAGGATATTTTCACTGGATGGGGTATTCTTGGCTGAAAGTTTCTGTCTTTCAGAATTTTGAATATATCATTCCACTCTCTTCTATCCTGTAAGGTTTCTCTCGAGAAATCTGCTGAAAGCCTGATGGGCGTTTCTTTGTAAGTTATTTTCTTCTGCCTGCTGCCCTTAATATTTTTTCTTTGTAATTGACTTTTGCCAGCTTCACTACTGTGTGCCTTGGAGAAGGTCTTTTTATGTTGATATAATTAGGAGATCTATTAGGTTCTTTCACTTGTATTTCCAGCTCCTCTCCCAGGTTTGGGAAGTTCTCAGCTATTATTTCTTTGAACAAGCTTTCTGCTCCATTCTGCTTCTCTTCTCTCTCTGGAATGCCCGTAATCCTTATGCTGTATTTCCTAATTGAGTCAGATATTTCTTGGAGAATTTTTTCATTTTTTTTTAGTGTTAATTCTCTCTCCTCCTCCATCTGAAGCATTTCTATATTTCTGTCCTCCAAGCTGCTAATTCTGTCCTCCATAAATCAGCTCTGTTTTTCAGGGATTCCAGATTTTTCTTTCTCTCATCCACTGCGTTTTTCATCTCTAACATTTCTGATTTTTTCTTTATAGTTGCAATCTCTTTTGTGGAGAAGTTTCTGATTTTATTGAACTGTCAAACTGTATTTTCTTATAACTCGTTGTGTTCTTTTACGATAGCTATTTTGAATTGTCTGTCATTTAGATTATACGTTTCTGTGCCTTCAGGGTTTCTTTCTGGGTACTTGTCATTTTCCTTTTGGTCTGGAGTATTAAAATATTTTTTCATATTGTTTGATGGCATGGATTTGTGCCTCGCATAGTAATAGCATTGGTCACAGCTTCCACCTGCTGCCACTGGGTGGGTGTCAAGAGCTGTGGATTCTGAACCCGCTGTGATCCGCAACTCATCTGCTCACAGCTGCTGCTTTTCTGTCATTTCCATGGGCATTCTGGCTGATGGGCTAAGCTGGAGCACTGGGTGATGGGAGGGGTGTTTTCTTTTGCCTGCGTGATCCTGGAAGCTTCTTGCTCTGCCCTCACTATCTGCTCTCCTGGGGTGCTGGCTTGATGAAGACACCCCCACAATAGCTTAGCTTCTGTGTGGGGCTTTCCCTTGGGCCGTGAGGGAACTTGGAGAGTGAAGGCGTTCCCGTGGTGGGCTGTCCCTATTCCCTTTCCACTCGGAGCCACATGCAGTCCTGGGGTCACTGCCTTTTTGGAGGGAGAGGAGATCCCCTTACATCCTCCCACTTCCTGGTGTCCAGCACCTCCTCCTTCAGAAGTATGGCTGTGTGGGTCTCTCAGACATCTTTTGTGTTGTGTGAATGTCCTCTCTTGGTATATGAATGTTCTTTTTGTTGTATCTTAGAAGGGAGAGTCTAAGGGAAGCACTCACTCTACCATGATGCTGATGTCACCCTTAAGTTGTATTTTTAAAATAAGAAGAAATCCTCCAAGAAGAATCCAAGTCAATGGAACCTGGAGGGCACAGCTACAGTGCTCAGTGTATTGTATTCCTTATGGGAAAAGAAAATTGCTCTATGTTTTCTATTTCTGAATCAGTTGCCCATGTTTGGTGAACTTTATCTACTGTCACACATCCCCTCAGTGAGTGGCAAATTATGCCATGTCAAGATTATGTTGTTGTCTTTCTCAGGAAGTCTTTTGAGGCAACACTTCATGCCTCTCTGACTGGAGCCCAGGTGACCTGGGAATAGAATAGCACCATTTAGAGGTAAAAAAGATTTTAATCTTTAAAAACGGTGGCATGGTCTTTATTAGGTGATTTTAGGAGTTGTAGATTAGTCAGCCATAAATGTACTGTGTAGGCATGAACTAGATTTTTTTCTTTCTT
Source organism: Equus przewalskii (assembly GCF_037783145.1). NCBI lineage: Eukaryota > Metazoa > Chordata > Mammalia > Perissodactyla > Equidae > Equus > Equus przewalskii. Next base: position 54,491,438 of record NC_091839.1, on the reverse strand, counting down.
TCTTTTTCTGTGTATCATTTTTAACATCCTCTGTATCTATGGATAACAGGTTCTCAAGTGAAACACTGAGTGTGTCACTGAAAGCCCAGTGGAGTTAAGTGTGCAAAGTCAGTCTGAACATGTGCTGTAATGGATTTGACCTTGAAGAGCACTACAAAGAGATATTGCAGATAACCATCTGAACTGACTTCTGAAGCTTGTAGTTCTGACTCCCAATACGCAAAGAAATAAGTGAGACCAAACAGATTGGCATGAGCAATTCAGAGATAGCAGAATGTATGTGAGTCTGATTTTAAAAGTATATAAAGCTAAACAAAAAATGATTTATTCTGTAACTCTTTTTTTTAATATTCTTTCTTTGGTTCCCAAAAAATGTCCTTGAAGTACAATAAATAATTTACAGCACATTATACTTTTCCTGATCACATTGATGCCTGTTATAATAAATATTTGATCAATATGTAAACATATGTATAAAATACGAAATCACTAGAACCCTAGACTCGAAGCAGATGACAGCACCATAGAAGTGACTTAGTTTTACCCACCACACAGGGCAAAAATAGCCTTACCGACAGTAATTTAGGCTAAGACTTGAATGCTTCCTTTGATGAGCATCTCAGTAATTTATGGTTGGTTTTTAGTGCTGCAAAGACAGTGTTTAGAGGCATAAAATTGCAGATATTATGAAATATAGCAAGCCTGGTTTTTACCACTTTACCACAAACACACCATGGATAGCACATATACTTCTTCCACTACTGAGAGCAGTTTATATGCTTGCAGTCTCTGTTTTGCATAATCTAATCAGTAACTAGCATTTGTTACACATCCTGTAGCTGTGAAGAAGCTCCAAGCTAAGTGGGTTACCTGGAGTTCAGATCTATGATCTTGATATTGTTATTCAGACCCATAAACAGCATGCTCCAGCCAGCTAGGGCTTAGAAATTTTGGGTAGACCCTCAAATACATAAACACAAACATACACACAAAAGTGTCCATATTTGGACTGTTATTCAAATGGTGTTAGAAAACGGACCATAGAAATCATACGGATTATATGACTTTGGGTTTTGTTATTGTTACATGTAGAAGTGTAAACACATACTACGTAATAAAGGATAATGGAAATTTCAGAGCAAAAAGTCCAGGTACCACAGAAAACAGAGTTGTGTCAAACAAGACAGAGACATATTAATTATATTGATTGAACTTGAGTTTACAGTGACCTTTGACTTTTTTCTTTCATTTAGGATTGCTTTCTTCTTTTAGTTGTGGAATAGCTGGGTTTCTGTGTGAAACATTTTTGAGAACATTTGCTACCTAGAGAAATGTTGCGGCAATGCATTTTTATAAGTGTCAGATGATGTGCTAATGATTATGGCTGCTATGCTGAACAGTTATTTCTAAACAATGCTTGCAAAATACTCTACTGTGTAATTTGTTGGTGTAGGTTACAAGCCTACTCATGGCACCCTTTAGAAAAATGTTTCTTTACAATTAACTCCCAAGGTGAAGATGGAACAAGATGACTTCCAAGTTGTCTCTCTTGCATGTGTCTCTCTTTTCTGCTTCTTGGGTTTTTACCTCCTGTTGTTTAGAGTCTGAGACCAGTGGCAAATATAAGATCATGTCAGAAGTATGATAGCTCTCATGAGGCACAGTTGCAAGTGTGCAGAACGTCCAGCCTTAAGCCACCAGGTTTGCACTTTGGTTCATAAATAACTTAGAACCAAAATGCTGAGCATGCTGTTGTGTAGACCTGAAATTGCTCTTGCTAAAATAAACAGATAAAATAAATGGTGACCTGGAATAATGGGAATGTTTAAGATAACTGCCAACAGAAATATTCAATGCTATAAGACAACCAATGGGAAAGCAAACATATTCACAACTAACATTACATATTTGGATAGTTTTTGTGTTTCTCCCTCTAGTTTTGGAGACTTGGAGCAAAGAACAGACAGTATGTAAAGAAGCATCTCAAAGTGATGGGTTGTGTTTGTCCTTTCGTGTCTGTGTGAGAATGAAGCAACTCAGCTCCACTCATTATCATTTTGCTGGTTTTTAACAGTGCTTCCCCTTGTTTTAGGGACCACTCCAAGCTGAGTGTGGCAGCCTGCATAGCACAGTGCTGTGGGGTGTGAAGTGGAAGCCATCAAACACTCTGAATTTCCCCAGTGTCTCAGTGGCAAAAGCCCTTGTGCTAAATGTGTGTGTGCTGTTCCACTGAGAAAATGCAATGTTCAATAGCTCTCTGAGTTTCTCATTTCATACCTATGGAGGAGAGGCTCTGTGGCTGCCTGTCGAGTTTCATTGTGCAGTACATACAGATGGTCTAGTTCAAGGTTCTTTAAAAGGCACACAGGGAAAGAAGTTATACTTCTGCTTATTTTTCCTATTTTATGTGCATTTATAACCTTTTAAAATGTATATTTTGCATAATTAGTCAAATATGATAATGCTCTAATTTTAGTGTAGGTAGACTACATGAAGATTAACAATTTTTCTGAAGAAATAGGCATGAAGGCTATCCTATGCCAGTCACTCAACCAGTGTATGTACAGTATTTTGTTATACTTTTAGTTTCTTCTGGGAAAATGCTGAATTTGGTTCATATAAACCTATAGTCAGAAAGTTGCCAGTTGCGTTGTAGCTTTTTCTAAATGCTGCTAAGTATCTCTAGACTGATTGAATTTACCTTCTTTAAGACATTGTTAGTGAGGGCTTTAGTCTGTGAGTCTAAAGTAGAGGAATTATCAGAAGGAGAACTATATGTAAATAATATACACAATATTTTTAAATCCTTCAAAACATTAAAAAAAAGTCTTTGGAATAATTAGAGAGTTTACATTTCATAGCACATCTGTTAAATGAATAACTGTTGAATGAAAAAAGTCCCTGCTACTTCATAAGCAGTTTTTGGCAAATGATTTGTTTTCCCATAATCATACCTGTATCCTGCTAATAGTTGTCAGGACATTGCGTTCGATGGATTTGTAACTAGTAGGATAAATTAGTTTCTTTTGTCATTAGGTGGAAAAATGTCCTATGCTGGGAGCAGAGAAATTCTGTGTAGATGATGTTAGCTTTCTTGCAAGAAAAGTGTGAATGGATATGCATTATAGGATATGCAAGCGGAATTTGGAGACCCACTTGTGAATGTAAACCGTAAATAATACTCGAATCACTTCCATTTGCTTGGAAAGATTATAACAACTAAGACTGAGAATAGAAGAGGAAAAGTAAATGTACAAATAATGTAAAAGTGGGTACAGCCTTAAATGGAGAACCATATTGTAATAATACAAAGTAGCTTCACTGAGTCCATTCCCTTTGTGAAAATAAGCTTCTATTTCATATGTAATTATTAAAAATTAAAAAGTAGAACAAGAAAGGGAAAAAAGACTCTTTAAGCTTTGACCATATATGTCAACTCAATACAAAACAGACAGACACACTTCTTCTTGGCCTAGAGTGTGATAAATTACTAGTTTGATGGATAGCTTTGAGTTCACTAAAGTGTTATTTGTGTATGTGATGCATGTAAGTGATGGATCAGACAATTCTTTCTATTTAAATAGGAAATATGGAGAAGTTGTTGTGCAAAGTACTATGAAAATATATCACAAATATAACATATTAGGCTTTTTCCTCTTTTTGGAGAAGAAGGTTCAAAATACAAAATTGATGAGAATGAGATTCTTACATGGAGAAGAAATTTAACCTGAAAGAAATCACTCCTCAAGTGGAGTTGAGATTTGGGTATATTCATATAGAAATTTCCTTGAAGCCAGTTGCAGAGTTTTTAACCCTCATATCAGTCATCAGTTATGAAGTGAATGATAACAGGCTAAGAGATTGTAATAAGATTTGTTAAGAAAGAAGGAAAGAAATAGCATTTCGAATGATGTTGATATTGGAAAAATGTCCCTACAAAGACTGAAGGACATTTGCTTAAAAAAAAAAAGAAGAAGGTAATAGACTCAAGGAAAAAAATACATAATAAAAATACAGGATGCCTGTCTAGGAATGACCATTATAAAAAACAAATTGGGTGTCATAGCTGACAAAAAAACACATTGAGATATATAAATGTGTTTGACTCCTTTTAGATTGACCTGATTATTAAGTCAAAAAAATTAAATAGATTTGTGAATATAAGTACAAATTATAATCATCATTGTGGTGCTGTTGTCAGAAAGAAAATTGCCAGCATATTCCTAGGTCATGTTAAGAGTAGATGTGAAAAAGATAGACCAGAAAAAAGATTCTCAACATTAGCCAGACAGTTATTAGGATATGATGCTACATCTTGTTTCTTGTGCTTTTAAAGTTATGCAAAGAAGATAAAGTTTTTAAAAGAATTTCATTGTTAAGGTTGGAACATGGTCAAGGGAATTGAAATTGTTAAGTGATATAACATTTTTATGAGGTAAATGTATGGTAATTGTTTCTGACATCCATAAGCTGGACTACTCATTAGTCAATAGCACCTTTATGGAAGCCTAACACACAGGTACTTTGCCATGTATTATATGGGATCCAGAAAAGTCTTAGCAGTCCCTGTTATAGAAGGAGTTTGCAATGTAATTAAAGACCAATACAACAGGCATTAAATAGTTAAAAGTAGCAAAATATAGCTGTGTGTTATTGATTGTAAGAACAATTGAATTTAAGAGAAGGGATATCAGTGTGATTTGCTGGAGGGGGCTTCCTGGGGACTATGAAGATTTGCTTGGGTTTGCAAAATAAGCAAGATTTGGAAAGAGCGGAGACACAAGAGAACAATTTGGTGAGAGGCATGGTGGGGAGAGAATGGGTAAAGACAAGGGAACAAAGAGGGATGGCAGGAGTGCAAAATGTTTGTATTGGTTTCCACCTGACAGAGACATAGTTCTTTCCGAAAATTTTGTACTTGTTTCTTTGGAGATCAACACATTGTGCAGTCAACAAATATAAATGTTTAGTGATACTGAAGTTTAAATCTTGGCCCCAGTATTACAGAATTGGAAATGACCTTAAATATCATGTCAACTTCATTTTACATGTTAGTCTTAGATAGGTTAATTTAGTTGATGATGGTTACCCACCCTGATTATCCTAGGGTGAAGACTAAAAGCCAGATCTCCTCATCTAGGCTGGTGTTCTTTCTGCTAAATCCTTCTGGGCTTTCTTACATAAAATGAAAAGACAACTTTGATCTTATTTTTTCAAGGCTTCTTTGATAATGTTTGAATAAAAGTGAAGTTTCGTAGTTACAAACCTTGGAAAAAGATTCTGATGAAATTTGCAAGCAATGGCTCATCATGGGTGTTCAGCATTTGATCCATTGAGATTGCTCAAGGGTGAAAAGTTCCGGTGTTATTAGTGATAATCTTAATCAAACAGTCTGAAGGCTGTCATCAGAGCAAAGAAAAATGAGTTTTAGATTTTCTTTATTGATACACATCGACCTTTTAACCGTACTGATCGACAAAGTCATTGAAGGTACGTTCTTTCCTGCATGGCTCCCAGCCCTGGCTGTGTTCCATAATCGTGTCAAGGATGCTCTACATTCTGCTGCCGCTGCCATTTTTCGCCAGCTGGAAATGTGCTTTTCTGTCCATTAGCGTTTTAGAAAATGATTAATAAGCTCCCCCACCCCACACTGAAAAAAGAGGAGGTCCAAATCATTCATAAATGCAAAGCGATGAAATCCGAGTGATTTCCTCTGGTCCAGTAAGCCCCGTGGCGTCTACCCCCGGCTGAAATGTAGAATGAATTGTTCTCATGACAGTCTGGAAACCTTGAAAGTTTGAAAATAAAATGCAAAATTAAATGTCACTTATCAGTGTGTGCTAATTTTAATGTTACTTTTTACAATTCAAATCAAGGCTAAGAGATATAATGGACTATGTTTAAAGTTTTTGAGTGGGTTCAATTTCTATTTATGTTAATAATGTCAAACATCATTCTAGGATGCATTCCCTCTTCAGCCTTCCCATCTGTTATATGACCAGAATGACCTTCCTTGTTTTTTCTTCATTTATAGAATTTTTTCCTTGATTGAATTAAAAAAAAAAAGAATAAAACAGCCTTCTACGTTTTTTCATTTAAAGTGACTAACAAACAACTTTAATTTTATATACATGAGGGAGAGAATTGTTCTTCCCACAACATACACCATATCCTTAATTGATACTATAGGCCACCTAGGGCATTAAGTATGTTATATTAAAAGGGATAAAAATGAAAGGTCATTATTATGAGAAGATAGAGTGAATGGATTCGGGAATAATTTCTATTTTTTTAATTTTCTTTTAAAGATTGGCAACTGAGCTAGCATCTATTGCCAATCTTTTTTTTTTCTTTCTTTCTTCTTCTCCCCAAAGCCCCCCAGTACATAGTTGTATATTCTAGATATGAATGCCTCTGGTTGTGCTAGGTGGGCCAACACCTCAGCATGGCCTGATGAGTGGTGCCATGTCTGCACCCGGGGTCCAAACTGGTGAAACCCTGGGCTGCTGAAGCGGAGCACGTGAACTTAACCACTCGGCCATGGGGCTGGCCCTGTGGAATAATTTTTAAAATATTTTAAAATGTTAAGGGATCAGAGCAGTCATATTTTTAAAATATCTACAAGATGTTTTTTTTTTTGCTGACAAGATTCACCCTGAGCCAACATCTATGCCAATCTTTCTCTGTTTTGTGTGTGGGTAACCACCACAGCGTGGGCACTGATGAGTTGTGTAGGTCTGCACCTAGGAACCAAACCTGGGTGGCCGAAGTGGAGTGTGCCAAACTTAATCACTAGGCCATGGGGCTGGCCCTGATGTTCTTTTCTTTTTAATGAGATTAAGTAGTCTGAAATCTTTTACTACTAAACAACTTAAAGAATTGCTTTTTTGTTTTTTTAAGGAAGATTAGTCCTGAGCTAACATCTTCCACCAATCCTCCTCATTTTGCTGAGGAAGACTGGCCCTGAGCTAATGTCCTTGCTTGTCTTCTTCTACTTTATATGTGGGACGCCTGCGACAGCATGACTTGACAAGTGGTTTGTAGGTCTGCACCCAGGATCTAAACTGGCAAACCCTGGGCTGCCAAAGCAGAATGTGTGAACTTAACTACTGTGCCACTGGGCCAGCCCCAAGAATTGCTATTTTTTATTTAATTCACTTCAATTGACTGAATCACTTGGCTGCTTTGTATTCTCTGGTGGTACAATAATAGCCATCATTTGATTCAGTAAAAAAAAAAAAAAAACCCGTTAAATAGATGAGATGAGGTCATGTACAAATTACTGATTAAATGACTATTCAATGGTTATTTTTTGAAGTGATTGATTTGGGATCATTTTTATTCAATTTCTGGGTCTCTTTAGAAAGAGTCAGAATGGTCTAGAGTGGAAGAAATATCAAGCTGAACGTTTGGGTTCTGCTCCTGACACATTCTTTAGTTTTCTGGGAGAGCTTGGCTAAATTTCCAATACCTAAAGTTTCCTCTTTGTAGAGTAGGAACAGAAAAGAGTCACTATAAAGATAAAGTAGTATACATGGAAAAGTTTTTAAAATTTAAAATGTATACATTTAATTCATTGGTATTACATGTGTCTGAATTAGATTCAGGTTCAGAATATATTTCTAATCATTCTTTTTCCCTCACAATTCCAAGATCACACTGTAATAATGCTTCTTTGCAATGTCCATATTTTCTTCCTCTTACTCCCTTTCATCCACTTTGCCGCCTATCTCTTGCATTATTTTTACCTTTTGAAGCTATGAGGATTCATTCTCTATAAACATCCTACTGCTTAGTAGATCTTTGCCGTCTTTATCAGTAAGGATAGTCATCAGGAACCTTAAGGATGATTTTTAATCTCTTTTGACTGACATTGGCGTGTTTTATCTTAAAATTTTGTCTTTAAGGTATCATTATATGCTATGCCTTTGGACTTCTTTTGTGGATATCCATTAAATCCAACTAAAGAGTGTGGATATAGTTGGGCAAGGGGGTTATGTTTTGGTGAATTTGAATATCTCAAAATTATATTAGACATTATGGGTTTAACAAAATGCATTTTAGAGGTCAAAGAACAGAACTGATTTTTAGTAAAGTGAAATTATGATATTCTGGAAGGTCTAGAGGTCAGAGGCAAATCTAGAGGTTCTGGCTCTTTTGTAACTCATGGTCAATAGTCACAGTGACTCTGCTTATGGTGCAAACTCAGTACTTATTGCCTATCCCCCTCATTTAGACTTGGTCTTCAATCTATTCTGTAATGGAATTAGAGATGAGTTTGTTGTCTGACCCATGCAGGAGAGGCAGGAAGGAGCAACAGGGAAATTAGAGATTTATCCACATGTCAGCTCTTTGCTAACTTTGTGGCTGTCCTCACTAAGCTTAGTATTTTTATTTGTGAAGAGCTGCTATGGGGACAGTCTTTCATGTATTCTTCTATTTTTTTTTTCTTTTTTTTTGAGGAAGATTAGCCCTGAGCTAACTACTGCCAATCCTCCTCTTTTTGCTGAGGAAGACTGGCCCTGAGTTAACATCCATGCCCATCTTCCTCTACTTTATACGGGGACGCCTACCACAGCATGGCTTTTGCCAAGCGGTGCCATGTCAGCACCCGGGATCCAAACTGGTGAACCCCAGACCACCAACAAGCGAAACGTGCAAACTTAACCGCTGCGCCACTGGGCCGGCCCCTCTTCTATTTGTTTATTAACGTAAAAATATTTATTGTTAGACTTACTATAAATAAATCGCTGTTCAAGGTGCTAGGAATACAGTGATGAAAAGAGAGGCATGGTTACAATCTGACGGGACTATCCTTATTCTTGTTCCTTTGGGTGTAGGTCGTGGGGGTTAGGGAGATGATGGGAAAATTAATTGCAGGAGGTCATTTTTATTCAAAACTCTGACAGGTCCTGGAAATACCCATTTAGTATATTTTATCCATTCCCACAATTTTGGGAATGAATATACATTTTCTTTTCTTGTTTGATCACATACTCAATCACAGAATCCTGAACTTCCAAAAATACTGAAGTTTGAAATTTTAGTATGTTATATGGATCACATAGGAGATTATTTCTGTTCTATTCTGTTCTATTTTAGGGAGAAGAAATTATTTTTAATTGCCATGCAAGTTTGCAAACAATGATGACAAAAGTTTTCTGGCAGTGGATAAAGAGAAACCGTTTCCTTGAATTTTTTGATGCACTTAGAATCCACTATAACGTCATATTTTAATGATTTTTAAAGTTTTCCTCTGTGCATTTACTAATATATTTATCTACTTATAATTTTTTTCAGCTTTATTGAGATAGAATTGCCATACACAATTATGAAAGTTTAAGGTGTACAACCTGTTAATTTGATACACATAGATTGCAGTATGTGTACCATTGTAACATTAGCTAACACCTCCATTGTGTCATATAATTACCATTTCTTTTTGGGGTGAGAACATTTAAGATCTACTTTCATAGCAACTTTCAAGTATAGAATAAATATAGTGTTATAAACTATAATCACAATGCTGTGTATTAGATCTCCAGAACTTATTCATCCTCTAACTGGAAGTTTATACTCTGTGACTAACATTTCCTCATTTCCTCCACCTACAGCCCCTGCCCTCCCCACCCCCTGCTTCCAGTAACTACCATTCAACTCTGTTTCTACAGCTCTGCTTTTTTAGATTCCATATATAAGTGATATCATACAGTACTTGTCTTTCTCTGACATTTCACTTCATATACTGCCCTCAAGTTCTATCCGTGTTGTCTCAAACGGCAGGATTTCCTTCTTTCCCATGGCTGAATAGTATTCCATTGTATATGTGTGTGTGTGTGTGTGTGTGTATATATATATATATGTAGCTCTGTCACATTTTCTTTATCCATTCATCTGTTATAGACACTTAAGTTGTTTCCATATCTTGGCTATTGAGAATAAGTCTGCAGTGAACACAGGAGTGCAGATATCTCTTCGATATCCTGTTTTCACTTCCTTGGGATATATACCCAGAAGAGGAATTGCTGGATCATAGGGTAGGTCTATTTTTAATTTGCTGAGGGATGTCCATACTCTTTTCCATAGTGGTACCAATTTACATTTCCACTTTTCTCCATATCTTTGCCAACATTTATCTCTTGTCTTCTTGATGATAGCCATTCTAACAGGTGTGAGGTGATATCTCATTGTGGTTTTGATTTGAATTTCCCTGATGATTAGTGATTTTTGAGCACCTTTTCATGTACCTGGTGGTCATCATAATTTTTATTGTATACTATCTAAGATCTATAAAAATATGTAACAGTTATGTACATTAGGAAGCATAGTGAACTGTGAACACACACACTAGGGCTAATGGTCAATGGGTGTGCACCCTTGGGGCTGTTCAGGTCACTTCTAGCTGTTTCTATTCTAATTGATTTGGAATTATGTCCTACCACTTGGTAAGCATTTTGGATATCTCCACTATCACCACCCAACTTTTAACAAAGGAGTTATCAATACCATTGAATCTATATTTTTGTTCCCTTCTTATTCCAACTGTCTTATTTCCTGTTCAGAGGTAACTAGTCTCATGAGTTGTGTGTATATCATTTCTTTGCTATTTAAAAAAGTTTTTATGAATATGTATATATCTCTAAAGAATTATTTAGTTTTCTTGCTCTGAGTTTTATAAAAATAGTATAATACTATATACATTTGTCTGTGACTTGCTATTTTCACTCAGTGTCCTACTTCTAAGATTCACTGTTAGGGTTCTGCGAAGTAGCTCATTCTTCTCAAGAGTTCATAAATCACATTTCCATGCATCTAGGAGTCTGTTTCTACCAGTCTGTTTCCGGGCTCTCTCTTCTGTTCCATTGGGTCAAATTTTCTTTTGAAATTCCCTATTCCAATACCACATTGTTGTCATTGTCCTTTATAATAAGTGCTGATATCGTGTAGGGCAAAGCTCCCATTTTGCTACTCCTCAGGAGTATCTTGGCAATTCTGGAGCTTTCGTTCCTCTGTAAAATTTTTAGGATCAGTTTTTCAAGTAACTTGAAAAAAGATTGGAATTTGATTAACACTGTACTCAATTCGAAAATAACTTTGGGGAAAATTGATGCTTTGTAAAATTCAGCCTTCTTTGTACCAGTCAGGATTCAATCAGAGAAACAGAACCAGCAGGAAATATCTTTTGAGAGATTTATTGCAAAGAATAGACTTAGACCATTGTGGGGCTGGCTATAGGCAAGTCCACATCCATAGGGCGGGCTGTGAGGATGGGCACACAGGAACCCTTGGGACACACTGAAGCTGCTGTCCACAGATGGAATTTCTTCTTCTTCAGGAAAGTCTTGGCTTTGCTCTAAAGGCCTTTCAATTGTTTGAATCAGGTCCACACAGATTATTTTGAATAATCTCCCTTATATTTATTTTTCCATATTTAATGCCTTTTCATAAACTAATTTTCTCTATTCAAGTCTGTTTGTAAATTTACATTTTCTAGCAGTAACATCTCTTGGTGTAGACAAATGCAACAGACTTTTGTGTATGGATCTTCTATCTATCTAACTTGTTAAACTCATTATTTCTAATATTTTTTCTGCAGAGTCTATTGGGTATTTTATGTATGTGATCATACAACTTGTAAGAATAAGAATTTTATTTCTTCCTCTTCGGTGCTTATGTTTTTCTTTTAAATCAATTTTTCAATTACATATGATAAAATTTACTCTTTGTGGTACATAGTTCAATGACTTTGAGCAAATGCATAAAATCATCTCTTTATCATTACAATCAAAATAAAGAACAGTTTCATCACTTCTCAAAATTTCTCCTTGCCAAGGATCTGTAGTCATTTCCTTTCTTCTCCCACAAACACTGGAAACCATGGATCTGTTCTTTATACCTAAGTTTTGCCTTTTCTAGAATGTTACACAGATGGAACCTCAATGTATGTGAATACAAATTATCTTTCTCTTAGAAAAATGCCTATGAGTGTATGTTTAACTTTATAAGAAACAACCAAGGTCTTTTCCAAAGTGTCTGTACCATTCGCATTCTCACCAGAGTTCCAGTTATGTTCCCTCTTCGTTAGCACTTGGTGTTCTCAGTTTTAAAATTTATTTTCTTATTCTTGAGTTCTGAGAGTTTAACATATTCTGGGTAGAAGTCTCTTGTCAGGTATGCAATTTGCGAATATTTTCTCCCAGTTCAAGCCTTTTGTTTCTCAACAGTGTCTTTTGCAGAGAAAAGTATTTAAAATTTTTATAAAGTTCAAGCTATTGTATTTTCTCTTTTGCTTCATGCTTTTGGGGCCAAATCTAAGGAATCTTTGCCTAACTCATTGTCACAAAGAGTTTCTTCTATGTTTTCTTCTAAATGCTCTGTAGTTACACATTTTCTATTTAGATCTAGGATATATTTTGAATTAATATTTTATATAAAATGTGAAGTATGGACTGAGATTTATTTTTTGCATATAGATATCGCTCTCATTGTTCCAGGACTCTATTGTGTGTGTGTGTGTGTGTGCATGAATGTGTGTGCATGTGTGTTTGAGACAAAAAGATAAACATGTTTGTGTCTACTACCCAAATGGAATTTAACTCTTTTTGGTCAGGAGTAAAAAAAAGAAAATCTGTGCCTTTTATCACCTCACATCGGAAGTGTAACAGCTCAAACTTCTCAGCCATTTGTGGTAGTGGAGCTGCACGTGGTCTCTGACACATTGGCTACTGCTGGGGAAACGAATAGAGGGAAATTATTATTGTATATTGTGGTAGTAGAATTTTCTATTTTGTATCACCTTCCCATAAGATTGTGTATTTTTACGATAACTAATTATTGTAGCAAAATTTCAGGAAAATAGAGCAACTTTGTATATAATTTAATCAGAGGAGCCTCTCAGGTGAAGTGATCAGAGGTAGAGAACCATTTTTCCCCCAGGAGGGTGTTGGAATAAGGAAGCTCTGCTGACTGACTCCTGACCTCTCCCTCTGGCTTTAACCACAGTGCACAGAAATCAGACATCAGTCCCCTGAAATCCGCATCTACAAGCAAAACCTTTTCTTCTAGCATGTTTAGTGATAATCAAATCTTTGTCCCTGGATAAAATGTCATGTAGTAAAAGGTACTTAGAGTTATTAAGCTTCTGCTAAACGGTAGCACACAGCCACGTGTTTTACACATATCTTAGTTCAGGTTAGCCTCGCATCGGTCTAGTGGATGAGTATTAGCTCCATTTCCGAAGTAGAGGAAATTGAAGTTCAGGGAGGGAAGAACTTGCTCACGGTCACACACCTGGAACATGGCGGAGCCGGGTATCGAACATGATAGTTATGCTTCCAAAGCCCACGAGTGAAATCCAGGAATGATTCTACCCTGTAAATGTTTAAATCCCTTTTTCATAACAACATTCTCATTGTTGCCGAGAAATGGGCTTTTCTTGCTTTGGAAGGCTTGCTGCTTAGTCCGAAGTCCTCCATATTGAAGTCCTTTTGGCTCAAGTGTGGTGGTTGCCTGAGTTAACTCTTCTTCTCACTGTTCCAGTCTATTCTAACCGTTAGAGCTCTGCCCATGTCATGGAGCTGGAGGGAATTAAAGAAGAATGAAGTCCCTGTCTCCATAAGTCACAAAGGGATCTTGTAACTGGGGAGAGCCACAGAAGGACACACAAAAATCAAACAACTGGAAAATAGCCTGTTTTTACTCTCAGCAAGGAGGATTGATTTTTACTTGTTTTGTTTTCAATTAATTTACCCAATTTAACCTTTAAAAATGTCACTTCCCTTCCAACCTCAGTAATAAATATAAATTTTTTTCCTGATTTAATTTTAGAAGCCTCCACATTTACTCTCAGCAGCTGCTGCCCTTTTGGGCTGAGCTGGGGTAGGGAAGGAAAAAGGAGAGATATGAAAAAAAGGTTTAACTTTCACTTTCAGACTGTGTAGATCTGATAAGTATATATAAATGTATTTTTCTGCGTTGGGGGTGGAATGGTGGGGTTGAGGAAGAGTAACAAATCAATGATAGATCAATAAGACCAAGCACCATAAAAAGTATCCTAGCTAAGGAGGACTTCCCAGGTTTGAAGGGAATGATGTCAGAGGCTGTTGCTGATGAAATGCACGCCTTTTGCTCTGAAGTTGACTGATCTCAGTGTCTGTGCACCACAGCTTCACTCAGCTCTCCAGCATCTGCTGTAGACCAGCTCTTCTCAACTTTTATGTGCATTCAAGTCCCCTGGGATTCCTGTTCAAACGCACATGTGATTCATCAAGCTGAGGTGGGACTTGAGATTGTGTATTTCTAATGAGCTCCCAGTAATGCTGATGCTGCTGAGCCCTACGTCCGCCTTTTGAGTAGCAAGGCTGTAGAAATTTTGGTCCCTGAAATATCTTTGTAAGGACTCGACATGTTTTTAAGGAAAATGTGGCATGCGTTTACCTGTACTATACCCATATAAAGAGATGCATTTAGGTTAATTCTTTTTTGATTGAAGGTTTACCCCCCCTTTTTTTTTGTGAGGAAGATGAGCTAACATGTGTGCCAATCTTCCTCTAGTTTATATGAGATGCTGCCACAGTGTGGCTTGACAAGCAGAGCTGGGTCCATGCCTGGGATCTGAACCTGTGAACCCTGGGCCACCGAAGCAGAGCGCATGAACTTAACCACTAAGCCACCGGGCCAGCCCCCTAAGTATTTTTATATAAATATATAAATAGAAATACTTATCGACTGAGTATTTTTTTTTTTTTAAAGATTGGCACCTGGGCTAACAACTGTTGCCAATCTTTTTTTTTATTTTTCTGCTTTATCTCCCCAAACCCCCCTGGTACACAGTTGTATATCTTAGTTGCATGTCCTTCTAGTTGTGGGATGTGGGACGCCGCCTCAAAGTGGCCTGACAAGCGGTGCCATGTCCGTGCCCAGGATCTGAACCCTGGGCTGCCGCAGTGGAGCGTGCGAACTTAACCACTCGGCCATGGAGCCGGCCCCTCGACTGAGTATTTTTATATAATTTATACATATATATTTTATATGAATAATAACATCTACAATTCATGACTTAGTTCATGCTAGGCACTGTGCTAAGGACTTTACGTGTAGTTTGTTACTTAGTTCTCACATTCTTTTTTTTTTTTGCTGAGGAAGATTAGCCCTGATCTAACATCTGTGCCAATCTTCCTCCACTTTTATGTGGATCGCCACCACAGCATGGCCAATGAGTGGTGTAGGTCCACACACAGGACCCAAACCTGTGAACCTGGGCCGCCAAAATGGAGCGTGGCAAACTCAACCAGTATGCCACAGGGCTGCCTCCTCATGTTCTTGGTGAGAGATCTAAGTTATTATTTCCATTATAGATAGTAAACCAAAGTGTAAAGCAATGATTACATAACTTCATGAGGTCACACAGTTAATAATATGGTAAAGGCTGAATCAGACTTTGGTTGCTTACCTTTAAAACCTGTGTCGTTAATCTCCACTCTATTATAAAATATTGGATAGTAACTTAAAAACTTTTTAAAAAGAAATTAAATGATGGAGGGCATGAACTTTACCATCAGATTTAAATTCATCTTCTATTTACTGCCTGTTTGACCCTGAGAAAATCTTGCAGCTCCAGGTTCCTCATTTGAAAGTGGACGTGACACATGCTCTGCTCTTCCCTCCATTTGGAAGGTGTGAGGATCAAATGAAATCATGATGTGATGTGTTTTGGGGACTGCAAGACAGCACACAGAGGTACTTTCCTCCTCTCGTCAAACATTTATTTTTCCATTCCATGTCAAAAATAGGCATGATGGCTTTAAAAAAATGGAATATTTGGCCTGGTCTCATTTGATACTTGCAGGTAGGAGAAGCTTCATGCAACTAGGGAGCTTGCTGCATCTGGGTCAGAGCACAGAGTGAAAATAGGCATCATTCAGGACCCTCAGTGGTATCCTGCCCAACCTGGGGCCTGTTCCCTTATCTTCCAGTTGAAGAAGGTAGAGCTGATGATTTCTAAATTCCTTCTCAGATCTAACAGCTGGGTTTTTGATTTTTGGCTTTCAGTTCATTTACATCCGCTGATGGGTTAGGGGTCTTTGCAGGGTTGGAATGATGCTGATGATGAGGGGGAGGGTGGCAGGAGGATTCTGCAACTTTGCCTCTGTTTCTTTATGTATAACTTTTCTCAAATTCTGGTAAAGGGATTTATCTTCTTCGAAGTTGCAGCAGTGTTCATTCTGAGTAAATCCAAAAGTAGGAAAGAACTTATAGAGATGACAAAATAAGGTACAATTTGCAGGCTGGGAGTTAAGGAGATTATGGGGCAGTGCACAATATTTTAGATGATTATTTTAGGGAAATGTGATGTGCAACACAACTTTAGGAGATAGTACAAACCTCGGAGCCAAGGAGAAGCAGCAGGAGCAAAGTTATATGCTCTGCTCATATGCAGTTGGGAAAACCATGAACAGAATAAATTCCTGAGCTCCGCGGGGAGAGTGTGGAAGTAAAAGTCGGCCATGACTGAGAGGATATCCAGAAACCAGACAAGAGCTACAGAAGAAAAGGGAATGGCTCAGATGCCCATGACACAGCAGGGAAAATATGAAGAAGGGGATGTGCTTTTTAGAAATAAGAACAATAACTACCATTCAATGCTTTTCAATTTATACATCATCATTACGTATATAAGTAAGCTTCATTTTATTCTGATAACGTTCCTTTGTGACAGAAATATGTACCTCCACTCACAAATGAAGACGTTAAGCCTCAGAGAGGTTAATTTATTTACCCCTGAAGTGGAGAAAGTGGAAACTAAATTCCATGCATTTCCCACTGTGTTCTGTTATCTCTTTTGAGCCAAACTTCCTGGAATGCATTCATTCCACAAAGCAATAAAACTGCCCAATAAAAGTTATTTTATATGTATATATCCCTCTTGTTCCAAAAATTAATTCTCACAACTTAAATTAGGTTATGTTAGGTTAAATTCTCAAGTCTCCTCTAAGAGAATTCAAAATCCCTCCCTCCCTGCATCTGGGTTGATATCTGAGGGACTCCCACATCTGGACCGCATCTTACAGGGCTGGGAGGAACTCTGGCTCCTTGCTGGGGTGGAGGAACGATCACGTCTTCCAGAGTCCTTGTGGACCCTGGAACATAGAATGTTTTCCACAATGTCTAGAGTGTCTAAAGGATGACATTGATAAAAATGAAGCTCGTGTGGATTGACTAAAATTGCAAACTATGTAAAAACAATATTTGCAAAGATAATAAAAGGCAAAGATCAGTAGCTATCGTGCTGTAGGAAATCATTACCTTGTTGAGGATGCAATGTCTCCTTATGCCCAAGGCAGGTCTCTTTTTCCTAGATTTTCTACTGGCTCTAACTTTTACAAGTTATTCAGATCTGTAGATTATTTTTATTGTGTTTACTCTGCTTAGTTGACAGTCTAACTTAAATCTGGTGAAAACCAGTAGACAATTTTTTTAGGGGAGCATTGAGAGTGTTGGTGTGTCTCACAGGGGTCGTCTGTCTCCTGGAGGTGCTGCCATCCTGGGCTGGAGCCTGTCTACTCGCTGGGCCTGCCTCTCTCTCCACCCTGCCAGGAAGAATGTAGCACCCTGGTCCGAGGCTGGCTTGGACTAGAAAGCATATTCGTAGTTGCTACCTCCTTCTGCTAACCCTTAGATCGAAACTCTCATAGTACCAGGATTGTCTACGTTTTAATGTGAACAAGACAATGTCATTTATATTCCACACATTTTAAAGAGTTTAGAGAAATACGCTTTTTAGAAATAATCAGTAAGATAAAAAAGCAATAGGTATTTTTTACAGCTAACTCCTTGTAGTCAGATGCCTTTCTATGCCTCGCTACGTTTTATTCTATGTGTTGTTTTTTGTTTGTTCTCAGGATCAGGCGAGTATGCACTCTTCCAGAACCCTCATTTCCTGCCAGTTTGGGCCTCTGGTAAATGCACTGGCTCATTTGCTTGCTTTTGTGCTTTCTCTTTCTCTCTCATTCTCTGCATTGGACTTGGCCTTCTGGGCCACTTGCTTGCTAGAATATTCTAAAATGAAAAAAAGGGAAAGTTAGATGAAGTTTAAATATTTTTAAGTGCTAATAGCTACAAATTGAAATATTAGGACATAATGCTCGCTCCCAACATGTGTATCCTCTATTTCCCCAAACATGTTATCAAAGGAAGTTAGCCCCATTGAGGTGAGAAACAAACAAAGAACAAACACATTTTCTAAATGGAGATTTAGTATATAAGATTCTTAGTAACTGGTGGGAAAAACCTTAGTTTTTATCTATTTCTGGACTCTTAGGAGTAATGGATTAGTATATGAAAACCACTGTTTTCTTGGATATGTTACAGTACTTCTATTTGGGGGAAAAAAAACCTGGTTTTAACTTTGGTTTAGTCAATTATTTGCTTTATAATTTTTTTATCTGAAACAGAAAAATCACATCTCATCCATAACAGGAGTAAGAGTTTAATATAAAAAGGGAAATTTGAATTCAATTAGAAAAAAGAGTCATAGGAATAACAGATAGCAATTATTATCTTAAGATTAGATTTGTGTATAACACGTGATTCTGATATTCTGTATTGTTCACAGGTAAGTGTTTTAGAAGATTTGTATTTAGAAATATTCATCTTGACATATGAGATAAAAACTTTGCCATTCCATAATTTCCACTTGTTAACAAGATATAGGTTTTCAGGTTATTTAAAAACTTTATTATGATATCTGTTTTTTGTTTTTAGTGCCATTGAACTGATTCTGACTCCTTGCGACCCTATGTACAGTAGAGTGGAACCCTGCCAGTGTTTTCGCGCTACCCTCTCACCTTCTGGTGCTACGTCAGATGATGCTCTGCTGCTCTTCATAGGGTTTTCATGGCCAATTCTTTTGGAAGTGGGTGGCCAGTCCTTCTTCCTATTCTTAGTCTAGAAGCACCTGTCCACCATGGGTGACTCTTGGTATCTGAATTCCCAGTAGCACAGCTTTCAGCATCACAGCAACACGCAGCCGCCACAGTATGATAACAGACAGGTGGGTGGTGTGGTTCCCTGACTGAGAAATGAACCTGGGCCATGGGTGGTGAGAGCACCGAATCTCAACCACTAGACCACAAGTGATTATCTATTAACATACCCCAATTAATTTTAAAATGATAAGAGGACTACGTGCCTTGAAAGTTTTTATTAATCTGTTTATACTTTGAAAGGAGGTCTTATTAAAGTTTTCCTTATAATGGCAAAACTAAACTATGATGTTGAGGTCAGAATAGTGCCTTTCTTTGGGAGAAGGAATGGACTGGGAGGAGGCACAGGCGAACCTTCTGGGATGCTGGAAATGGTCTGTGTCTTGATCCAAGTGGTGGCTACATGATGTGTGCATATCTAAAAATTCACTTAATGTTTGTGTACCTCACTGTATGTATATTCTACCTCAATCAAGAAAAGGAGGGGGGAAAAAGATGCCTCTAAAGTCATAGTGTTTAAACTGATGTGAAATGAATTAGTTGGTCTTAGGTAGGCTAATATCAACTTTCCCTTTTCTTGCTTAATTCCTCCCTGTTACACCATCCCCCAAACCCTACAAAAAAGTTTCAATGGCAAAATGAAAAGACATATCACAAAATATCCCCAAATGATCTGAGAAAGACATTATACAATTTAAGTACAGATAGGTAATAAAAACTGATAAGAAATGTATTAATACTCCCAAGCTGAAATTGGTAAAGGGCAGAAAATGAAATCCCACAAAAGAGGGAATTCAGTGATTAGTAAACAGATGAAAAAGATGTTCAAAGTCACTAAAAATGAAAGTACTTCAAATTAGAGCAAGATAATTTTTATTTGAAAGATTAATAGAGACAATTGAGAGAGGGATTATCTTAAAAAGGCAATATTTTTACATCTCCCATGTTTTAAAGAATTTAGAAACCTTTTTGAAACAAAGTACACTAGGTACATTGTAGTTTACAACTAAACTCCTGGAGATCATGTACCATTTCTTAAAATTTTGTGTCCAATTTTATTTCTTAGTTTTATACCTGAGTTTTAAATTTTTCTGTTATAAAATATCAGTTTTATTTTATATTTCATTACAGTTGTGAGATTTCTATGATCTTTCAGAAATCCAAAAGTTGAGGAATAGATGGCCAGTTTCTCCTGAGTTACTGGGTTCAGATACTGTTTAACGAGATACCATAATTTGCCATCCACCAAGAAACCTTGTGAAACAAGAGCTCTCAGTGCTGAATCCTGTTGTGAATTCTGAAAATCAAGCATTGGAATAATACACATTATTGTGTAAAAGATTCCAGAAGTCAAAAAACTTCATGGGTGGCATATCTAGGGAAATAGATGTACCCTGGGACACTTCAGGCCCGGGGAAGTGGATATTGGCAATCACCTTGTGCTCACAACATATTCATTGTCTCCTGGCCCTCTTTCCTATCTCAACTGTGTGCATCTTCCAGAACATGGACCCAGCCTGCTACCTCTGCCTGTCAGTCTTTTCCTCCTACTGCCCACAAGGTGAACTAATTCTTTATAAGTATACTTAAATACCTGATATTGTCTGGAGGCTTCCGGAACCCATCTGCCTGGAGCTGGGCACTCCTCCCACATGCTCCCACAGCACTTTCCACCTGCCCTCTCCACTCAGTGCTGTCATTATTTACATACAAGACCTTGGGCGTGAACCATGTGTTATTAGCAGAGAATGTGTTATTCAAATGCAGACATTTATATTTCCAGTGCCTTTAGTCTGAATAAAGGTATGCATATTTATGGAATGGGTGAGAATAATTACAATCCCATAGGGAGGCAATGTGGCAGAGCAGAAAGAACCTTGAAAGGATGAGACAGACTGGCTGCGTATGTTGGTCGCTGTGTGACCTGGGAAGTCATTTGATTTCTCTGAGCGTCAGTTTCCATGTATTCAAAATGAGGATAATAATTGCTGCACACTTAAATTATGGGAATGAAATGTAGAAATGAAATGATAGAACAGATGGGAAACACTGGATTTCCCAGCATTGACTGGACATTTACTTCTCTTTCCTTCTCTCTCCCTTCCCAACCTCAGAAGGCCTTGAGGTTGTATGTTTTTTTATCAGTGTTTCTGTGCAAGGATAAGGAGCAGGTGCATGTCTGCCGTGCTTGCCTGTGGGCATGTGCACACACACATCTATATAGAGAGACCTTTTTCCATATACTCAGTTATAGGGATTATTTCTATCTTGAATCCTTTCAATAACATTTAGAAGATGATTTAAACTAACTTCTTGGAAAGATCAATAATTTTTAGACCAGTTTGGGATGCAAAATGGTTTTTTTTGGCCATCAAAAATTATTTTGAAAATCTAAATTCTTTCAATATTTGCCCCACATAGACCTTTCTTACAGGACACGTTGTCATAATGCTCTTGCCAATAAGCCATTCTTCATCTTAGCATTTTCATTATGCATTCTGATTTTTAACCTTGAAGATTTTTAATGGCGCTATATAAATTTGCCTCAAGATGACATGAAATATGATTAGATCTTTTTCTATACAAGTCCTTATTACCTAAGTAGATATTGGTTTTGTTTATACCTGGGAACATATTACCCAAGTTAAGTCAACTCAATGCTTATACTGGTGGTATAAGATTATTCTATTTCTGCATTGTAATTATGTTGAGTGGAAACAATTATTTGTGGCTAAGAGTTTAGTTACTAAAGATACTGACTGCTATGCTGAAACTTCATGTACTTTTTGACATGGTGAAATAAGTAGATTTATTAAAACTTTCCTCAATCTCATCCGTTCATGGTAAGCTATCTTTCAGTGAAACTGTAACATTGCCTTCAATTGAAACTTCTTTGTTGTCAAGGTCTTTTTATGTAGAAATATAGCTCTTTCTGACTACAAATTCTATCTTCTAAATATTTGTCTATTTCATTTCCCCTCACTCAGCATTTTACTTTTATTGTAATGCTTCATCTTCTTTCACTTCTCCCAGTTGATTCCCTATATTGCCATCACTTGCCTCTCCTCTCTACCTGGACTCCATGGGCAGCCATTTCCCATGCATTCACTCTTACATCCCTCCCTTCCTCTGTTCTTCTGTCGTTTCTGCCTTTGATTCTCCAACACTGGTTAATTGCCATTGCCCACTTTCCCTGAGAGAGAACTCCTTATTCTTTCGTTCATCCAGTACATATTTATTCAGTTCCTTCTATGTGCTGATCATGGTGTCAGATGCCAGAACATAGCAGCAAATAGTTTCTGCACTCTTGATGTTTATCATGTAGTGGGGAGATTACTATATATTTGTGTGACTACTCCAACTCTGGACCCCTACTCCCATGCCACAATTCTTTTGCTCATTGCTAACAGGTTTCCTTTGGCCTTGCTAACCAAAGTGTGGTTATCAGCTTTCCCAGGGAGCTTGATAGAAATGTAGAAGGTTAGGCCCAGTACTGAATCACAATCTGCATTTTAACAAGAACCCAAGGTGATTTGTGTGCACATTGAAATTGGAGAATCATTTCTGACGGAAATCCCTATACCAAGTGTTTCCATTCTTCTCCACTCCTTTCAGACCCTTGCTCAGACACACTTCCTTATTTTTAATGGAAGACCTTGCTTCTTCTGATAAGATCATTGAGACCATTTGATATGAGCTCTTTCAGCTTTCCTCCTGTTTACCTGAAGAGCTTGATCTCTATCTGTCTTCACTTTCATCTCTTCTTAACACATGTTCTTCCTCTTTCATGGGCAAGTCTTTCTCTCCAATCTCTTAATCTTGTTTCCTTTTTCCTTTGTTTCAAATTTATCCATTAATTAACTCTTCCTTTATCTACATTTCCCATTTCTTTAGTCTTCAAGACTGTTTTCTTTGTCTTCTAGTATGGGACACCTTTCTCCTATACTGAAAATCTTCCCTTGGTCCTTTTAAAAATTACTGCATGAGAAAGCCAAGTTCAGGCAGGGATTGGCCAGTTTGCAAGTAGACATGGGAGGTAGAGAAGTTTGCTAAGGGAGGCTCTCTTTGCCTATGGCCCACAATCTAAAATGAGTTGGAGCTCCGTTTTGGGCCTCATGAGACTGAACAAACCAACTTCTTCTGTCCACCAAACAGCAAGAAAGCAGACCGTTGCCCAGGGATTTCGAGCACTGAAGATCAGGTTAAGAGTGCACCCAGCATGTCGTGTCAGATGACAGTGAGGCAGCTGTCATGAAGTTGAGGAAGATGAACACAGAAGCCAGTGGCTAACAGAGGAGAGTGGCAAGCTGAAAACTCATAACCAGAAGAGAGCTCTGGCTGTGGTTACTTTTACATAGAACTGACTGGAGGCAAATAGATAAGAAAGCTAGTACATTTGCGGGGAAATTGTGTTGCCAAAGCAACCAGTGATGGGCCTGGACATGCTTTAATGTTTCAATACCTAACGTGACTCATGGCTTTCCTAAACTACACCAGCAGGAGCTGTGCGGCTGGCTCCCAAGCAGAGCTTATGCTCCAACACCCTATTCAGATGGAGACATGGATGGAAATGGACCAACAAAAATTCCTAGAGCAGAGGTTGGCCAACTGCAACGCTCAGGCTAAATTCAGTCTATAACCTATTTTCTATGGCCTAGGAGCTAAGAATTGTTTTACATTTTTATTATTTATTTATTTAATAAAAAATTAAATTGTGTTTTACAGAATATTACTTTTTACATGTCCTGCTTTCTTTTTTTTAGTTTTATTTTTTAAATCAAATTTATTTTTCCAGCTCTATTGAAGTATAATTGATAAATCAAATTGTAATATATTTAAAATGTACAACATGATGATTTCATGTATGTATACACTGTGAAATGATTACCACAGTCAAGGTAATTTACTATCTATCACTTCACAACATAATTACCTTTTTTTGCATGAGAAGGCTTAAGATCTGTTCTCTTAGCAGATTTCAGGTATACAATACAGAATTATTAACTATAGTCACCGTGATGGATATTAGATCCTTAGAACTTATTCATCTTGTAACTGAAAGCTTCTATCCTTTGACCAACATCTCCTCATTCATTCTCCCCACCCCAACAGCCTCTGGCAACCACCATTCTACTCTCTGTTTCTATGAGTTTGACTCTTTTTTTAAAGATTCTGCATATAAGTGATACCAGACAGTATTTGTCTTGGTATGTCTGACTTATTTCACTCAGCATAATGCTCTCCAGATTCATCCATGTTGCTACAAATGGCAGGATTTTCTTCTTTTTAAAGGCTGAATAATATTCCAGTGTGTGTGTGTGTGTGTGTGTGTGTTTTCTCAATCACATTTTCTTTATCCATTCACCCATTGATGGACACCTAGTTTGTTTTCATATCTTGGCTATTGTGAATAATGCTGCAATAAACATGGGAGTGCTGATACCACTTTGAGATAGTCATTTGATTTCCTTTGTATAAATACCCAGAAGTGGAATTGCTGGATCATGTGGTAGTTGTATTTTTAATTTTTTGAGGAAATGCCATACTGTTTTCCATAATGGCTGTACCAGTTTACATTTCCACCTGTTTTACATTTATAAGGAATTGTAAAATAGAAAACACCAACAATAACAGAAAAGAAAAATATGCAACAGATATCATATGTAGACCACAAAAAGTTGTTTTATGGCCCTATTAAGAAAAATCTTTGACACCCTGTCTCCCAGAGGGCAAAGCCCTTTGAAAATGACCAAGTTACTCCTAAAGAGCAAACAAGGGCACTGAGATGAACTAATCAAGGAACCTGCTCCACTGCTGTTGCTGAGAGTATTTGTGGTTCCTGTCCAGGAGGATTTGATGGTTGCCATGATTGGTGATTCCCTACATTCTTCCTCTTCCCAGGTGGGAGTGACTATTGTGGTGATCCTATTTCTGCTTTCCATTTGCTTATTACCTGTTGAGGAGCAGATAACCTGTTAATTGTTTCATAGGTCACTGGGTTTTGTGGAGCCATATCTAGATATTACAAGAAGGACAGCATGTCCTCCAAGATCCTGACTCTGATCTGCCTGCAATGTCAGAATGGGCTTTGGGTTGCCTCCTTTGAGCAGGGGGTGAGTGCATTCTATATGTAAGAAGAATGGTGAACATGGATACTTGGTTGGCCAGGGGGCTACTGAGAGCACTCAGTGTTGATTCTCTACTTTTTCCTTTTCTCAACAACTGTGTTTTTGCTGGGCACGTGGTTGCACAGAATGAGAGACTACTTTTCCTAGCCTCCCTTGCAGCTAGAGGCAGCCATGTGACTGAGTTCTGGGCAATGGGATGTGAGTGGAAGTGATAGTACAACTTTAAGGTTACCACTTGAAAAGAATTTTTTACTGTGGACTTCTTCTTCCTCCTTCCCACTGGCTGAAAAATGACAAAGACTGGAGCAACCATGAATCCATGAATGAAGGTGATGGAGTTGCCCTGTTAGTCATGGACCCTCACCTATGGACTCTTAGGAGGGAGAAATAAACAATTTTGTTTAAGCTCCTGTATTTTGAGAGCTCTATGTTATAGAAGCTCAGTCTATACCCTGACTAATACAATGCTGAGGTCTTATTAATATCTAATATTATCTTGTCCATGAAACTTTTGTCATTCTCCCAACTCAAAGTAATCTCTATCTTTTGAACTCCAATAGAAATTTGCTCTTTTCTCACAGCACTTATTACACTTTGTTTTCTGGTCATTTTTATAGCCTTTCTAAGTAACTAAGCTCTTTAGGAGGTATGAGAGGTAGGAAAAGGCAATATCTAACTCATATACTAGACTTTTAGATTCACATACAGGGCTGGAAATGTAAAAGTTATTAAATAAATATTTGCTTAATTAAATTGATTTTTTAACCATTTTTCTAAGCAGTGTATATTCACCAGCTGAATGGTTCTGGGAAATAGTGAGATGATGAACCCTAGCCAGAAATCTTTCATATAATATGATATGACTAGCAATGAATGATATAAATATAAACTTTTTTCCCTTTTGCAATATCTTATTAGTCACAGATGATTGGTATATTTTCTGAATATTTTGTCTTCTTAAATAAATTCCATTTCCTTGAATAGCCTTTAATGCAAGGGCCATGACATCAAATTGTAACTGTGGATTGTTTAATAAAAATTTCCTTTTGCAACAAAGGAATATCTTATTTTTGGGTTGTGTTAAGACAGGCAGCATGTTTTTGTGCTTATGAACATGGTATTTGGTATCAAATAGTTCTCAGTTTGGATTCTGACTTTGTCAATTATTAACTATGTGACATTAGGCGGAAATTTCCTCATCTGTAAAATGAGCAGAACAGCATCTACTTTACAAGGTGTTGTGATAATTAAACTAATGTATGTAAAGTATTGTTTTATGATCTTGAAATAAATCACAGATATTATTTCATTCATAAGTATTTCAGTATATATTTCTAAAAGATAAGAACTCTTACTCAAATACAGCTGTAATACCATTATTACAGTCCTCCAAATTCACAAAAAGCTCTTAAAATCATCAAATATCTTCTCAGAGTTCAAATTTCATATTGCCTCTTAAAAATGTCATTTTTACAGTTTGTTTTGAAAAGAAGTTACAAATTATATATAATGAAAAGTTGCCAAACAGATAATTTACAAAATCCTTAGCTCTTTTAAAATTTCAGCCCCACAAAGTGAACACATTATTTCTTTGTGTTTGTGGGATGAAATATTCTGTATCTTATTCTCTTAGTAACTTGGGTTATGACAGTTCATCAAGATGTGCAGTACGTTTCCTGTCATAGATCACAACAGAGATTCGGTGCCAAAATCCCTCCACACAGTTTCTTTCTGTTTAAATAATTCAGCTGTTGCCTGCTGCCTATGTGGCTCCATCATTTCTCATCATCTTTAAAGATGACATTGTGAGATATTGGTAGCTCCTCATGGCAGACTTCTGTTGGTGAGATTAAGGTTTGAAATGATTATCAAGTGAATGGATTACATTTTGTACTTTCTGCCTTTACCCTGAGTCTATCCCTTTCCTCTGGGGGAATGCCCTAGACACCTACTTCAGGGGTAGTTCAGAGGTAGGCTCTGAGATGGGGGGTACATACAGGAAGCAGAAGATGTGGCCCCTTCTCCCTGGGAGCTATCCCCTTAGCTGGGAAGAGAATATATACATGGAAATTGACATAAAACCAATAAAATTATCTTTTTCACAACTGCAAAAGTGAAGAACAGAGTTCATAAGTTCTGATAGGGTGCAGCACCCTGGAGAGATCCGAATCAGGTGCATTTAATGGAAGAAGGCTTTTGAGGTAGGTAATCTTGAATTCAGTTTGGAAGGAGTTGATAGACGTAAAAGAGTTGAATGAAAAAGGCATTCTAGGTGAAAGGAAAGAAACAGAAGCAGAAACAAGGAGTCATCAGTGGGGACTGAGTTTAAAATGAGTGGGGCTTGGATTAATGAGTTTTTATTGCATTGGTTTGATGCTAATGTAGAAAGTTTCTTAAGGAAAACATCAGCCATGAATGGATATGACTTATGAAAATTTTAAAAACCATCCTTTCACAGTTATAGAACTTTTCAAATGTCTCTGACTGCAGGAATTATTACTGTGTAGGCGTAGATGTTCTAGAAGCAAAGATGACGCAGGCATAATAGCCTCTCAAACGAAACAGGCACAACATCTGGGGTAACATATGGGTGTAGCATGGAGCAAGCTGACTTGGGCATCAGTTTAAAAAAAAAATTCTAATCGATGTGTGCCAGTTGATAGCTGATAGAATTTTCTTTGCTCATCCTGGAAGTGCACAGCAGTAATGGAGCCACAGACATGTTGGTCCCTGGGTGTGTCTGTAATTCAAATGGAGACAAAGACAGAGTAACTTACTCTTTGGTCAAGGGTTAATGATTGTGATTCTAATTTATATCTCCCATTATTTGTATTTTTCCTTCTTTCACACACTAATATGCACTGAGTACCATTGGGCTCTGCTCATCAGTTGCACATGTGTGAGATTTCAGTTCTGAAGTGAGCAATATGGAGGAAGAAGTTTGTGTGCATCCATTTTTGTGGCAAAGGAGGGAAAAAAGACAGTGGGGTTTTGCAGACAGCAGTGGCTGCAAGACTTTGTCTCTTGTCAGAAATGGCGTTGGCATTGGCAGTAATGTCCTCATAGGAGAGTTGAGTTCTTGGCAGGAATCTAAACTGGAGTGCACACTGCTCAGTAGAGGCAATGGCAGGAGCAGCAGTCTTAGGCTGTTCTTAAAGGCTAGTCTGGGGCCCTATTTCTGGAAGCTCTGCCCACAAGCCTGATTTTTGAGCCCTTCCAAAGATTCTGTCAGCCACTCACTAACCTTTTAATAAACCCCTTTTTTACTTTATTCTCCAGAGTTAACTTTCAATGCTTGCAGCTAGGAATCCTGATGTAGAAGAGAGAGGGGAGAGTTTCAGGAAGGAGGTGCAGTCCTCTGAGTTTTTGTTCACGATGGATAATAGTGTTCATACTGTTATGGAGGCAGAAGCCAGATAACCAAGTTTTGAAGAGCAAAATGTTTTGAAGCAAAGAGACTTTGAGTAAGACTGAAGTTTGTGGGAGAGAGACCTAAAGAAAATTTGAACATTTAGGGAGGCAGGGTACTAGATCAAACAAGGTCTGTGAGGAGGTGCAAGGGAGCGTGCGTGGAAGGAGTAACCTTCGAGAGAGAATGGGAAATCTTTCTTTCCTTTTTTCTTACTTTGTCTCCTTTCTGTCCTCTCTTTCTTTTTCTCAAAAGAAGGCTGGGTAAGAGAAGAAATTGAGAAACTGAGTGAAGATGCAGTGAGATCTCACAGTCATGAGAAGAGAAGTGGAGGAAACAGGCACGGGGAGGTCAGAGGATCCGCAGAAGGGGTAGTTTTGAGGGCTTGTGGGGAGAGAAATTTTAGGAGTTGGACTGTGGGAAAGCTCATAGAAAGTTAAAAATGAATAAAAAATACTGAGTGGCAAGCTCTTGTAAGGGAGGTTCTGGAGTCTAAATGTGAAGCCTTAACATTATCTAACACCCCTAGGAAGTCTGGAGGAGGGCGGGAGCTAGGCAGGAGTCTGTCGTACTGGTGGCGTTCACTTGAGCTTTGCGACTGGCAGTGCTGGTTCAGGGGAAGGAGACGGCAGGAAAAGCAATGTTGAATGTCTTCTGTTTCCCAGATGTTATTTTTCTGTCTTCTCCCCCCACCCTATCTTCTCCAGTATATTTACCCATGATGTCTTAATATTCTCTCAGCACGTTTATCTACTTTTCACCCCCTCTCTCTTTTTTTCACAGCCTCTTCCCTTTCACCTGCTGTCATTTCTCCTTGTCACTTCATGATATATTTGCCTTAGGCTCCTGCTGTTTTTTCCTTCTCTTATTATTTCCACACTTTATTCCTTTGCCTTCTCCCTAAAGTTGATTTTATTTTCTCTTCCACTTTCTCTGTGTTTCCCTTTTTGGTTTTTATCAGTTTATAGACTTCATTTCTTATTTCACAAGCTTCCTAATCCTTTTAGCCTTTATCCTATGACCATTAATTTTATCTTTTTTAAAAGTTAATGTCTTCCTCCCTTTGCTCTCGTCCACATTTTAGCTTCTGTCTTGGTCTTATCCCTCCTCTTTCCCGAGGGACTTTGGGACTACTTTCCAATTCTTTTGGCCATTTCCCAGTCATTCTCTTTTGAGCTGCTTTTTAGCCTCCAGAATGGTTTTATTTCTAACCCAACTCAATCTGGAAAATAGTACTCCTAGCCTACGTAGATCACAAATGAATATATGACCCCTCCACGTTAACAGGACTGTTTGGGGTCTGACTTGGGGGAAGAAACAACAATAATACACTACAACTGCTCACTGCTCAATATTTAGTGCCTCTGCTGGGTTTTTAAGTTCTTCCCTGCTTTGGCCATGTTCAACACCTCCAACAGTCCTCCATTAATCAAACCTCCTTTAGTCAAATGAATCCCATGACTCCCATACATTTGCAAACCCAATTCCTAACTTCTTGCTGTTGTCCGTATTGTTTCTTTGCTTGGGACATTCATTTTTCTTTTCTCTTTCAGAGCTTCAAGAACTTGTCTCCTATGACTATTCTAGTTTTCTACCAATCTTCCATTTCTTTGACTTCTCACAGCATTGGACGCACCTAGCAATTTAACCCTAATTACGTAGAGTCTTAAGTATCTTCCCGTATGTTAGTTTACTTTGGCTAATCACGGAGGAAGTTCTGAGAAGAGAGCTTTTATCTTTTAATTCTGTATCATCCACATTTCTAGAATGGTTCTGAGTACATAGTAGGCATTTAATATGGTTGCTTTTTTGAGTTATTACCCTCATAGAGCATAATTCACATTATATTTTTAAAGCCTACTTAAAATATAAATTTTGCTGTGAAATTAAATGACCAAGGGGCCTTCTATCATTTATTCCATGCACCGATGATCTGTGCAACATTTCCTCTGGTGTCTTCCTGAGCTGGCAGGAGCCAGCCATTCATTTAAATTGGTAACAGACATGGAAATGAATTTGTGTGCTGTCTTACTTGGTAATAAAACTTAAAGTGCAGTGTAATTTGTGATGGTTTGAAGCGGTAATGCAATTTTGGCAAGTCTGCTATATCTCTACAAGACTTAGTGTTCAAAGATTTTTGAGCCAGTAGGTTATAGACTCTCCTCCTAAAAACAATTGATTAAAACTATCTTCTTCTGGACTTGATCCAGTCTTTACTGCTAATAACTAAAGCACAGGTTACATTTTTGGTTGACGTTTTCAGAATCAGACCAACCTGGCCTTTTTATATAATGCCTTTTCTGGTCTATTTTTATCACCAGATAATACTGCTTCTCCTAATTTAAGAGATACAAGATAATAAAAAGTGTGTCCAATTCAAGTTGAGTTCGGAATTGAAGCAGCAAAGAAAATAACCTGTGACCCAAGGAAAAAAAAATGATGGGAAGAAGAGCATAAAGTCATTTCAGCTTTCCAACTTTCCCGACAGAAATAATCCTCACATTCTTGGATATGTAAATGTAAAGCAGTGGGATGTCAGCATGCTAGATTTGATAGCTTTTCAATAGCTAGCTCTATCTGGAAATTTTAAACTAGGGAAGTAAATATTCCTAAAGGTAATGTCCCCCAGTTTAGTATTTATCTCAAAGAAGTATATTCTAAAAAGATAAATTCTGAATTTATATTTCTTCCTTCGTTCTAATAAAAGTTTTCCTTAAGTGGTTCCAGGCTTTCTATTATGTTGATGTCTTTAGTCCTAATGATCGTTCTTAAGGTGATTTATGTCTTCAGAATTGCAAACCAAGTTTACTAGAATCCATCTTTTCTTGCTGGATAAAATATATTAGGCTCCCATGACACATTCATGTGTTCATCAAAAGGGGTAGATTTATTAGCCACCTGCATAGCAGTAACTCCCAGTGACAGAGTAGTTCTGTTAGAAATCTCTTCTGAGAAGTTTACCATGGAGACCACGCAAATCTTACTTGATTTAATTGGACTCCTATAAACAGCTGCCATTATATTTCCAAGGGATTTGCTTTATCAGGGAGTCTAACAAGTCATAATTTTCATTAGGAAAAAGAACTTGGTCAACACTTCTTCCTCCAAGTTGACAAGCTACTTTCCTGTTTTTTGCCCTCAGCTTCTTTTGCCAATGCCCTTAACATCCTCATTCTCTCAACCGTCTGTTGCACATGGCCTGCAAAGTGCCAAACACTGAATGATCCACCCATCTCAGATCACCTTCCTTTCCTCTCACTGCTGGAGAAAATTAGACAACCATTCAAATTGGTGCAATTTAAACATTCCTACTGAAAACATGTGAACTCACGCTGTGAACCAGAAATTACTCATGCAGTTCTTGAGCAGCTTCGTCTCCCATTTGCTAGAGTAATAATTCTAAACTTGCATCAAATTTCTCTGCTCTCACTCTAACCCTGACATTCTCATACCCAGTCATTGATGTTGCCTCCTAATTCACGTAAAAAACCAGATGCTACCAAAAATGAACTGGACAGACCCATCTTCATCCATGACCATCCTCACTTCCTTCCTGCCTGTCTCTAAGAACAAGTAGCCCTTCCACACAAGCTCTCCCATCAACTCACGCTCTACATTCTCCTCTCCCTCTTCTCTCTAGGACCATGTTCTTTCAATAATTCTCTGCTTCTGGTCTGTTTTCAACCTCTCCTTCTCCCTCTCTGCTGACTAACTTGCTTTGGTGTGGGCAAGTCACTCTTGCCCACAGTAGCCAATAAGTCTATTCACAAAGAATGCTATTTTCTATCCATTCACCCTATATGGTTACATTTCTCTCTTCTCCTTGAAGTTAAATATGGTCGTGTGACTTGCTTTGGCTAATGACAAGTGATGAGCTTCACTGATGGCTGGAAGCTCCGAAGAGTACAAGTGATAAGTCCTCTTCTCTTCTGGGCTCCCGAATGACTCTGATGGACATAGCAGGCCCTTGATGACATGCATTGGGCATGTCACATGCAGAGGAAATATAGCTTCAAAGTTTTGAGATTGTTTATTACTGCAGTAGTACCTAACCTATCCTGACAGACACAATTTCCTTCTTAAAAGTATCCTTTCTGAGACTGTGCTTACATTCTCTTATACTACATTTATTCTTCGCATAACAACTAATTTTCTTGAAAGTAATTTACTTTAACTTTTTCACTTCTCTTTGATTCCTTAGCCCTATTAAATATTTTCTGACCCCACAACTTCATCAGAACCATTCTTGCTAAACCTGCCAGTGACCACTTAATTTTCAGACGCAGTGGACTGATTTTATTACCTTACGTGACCTTGTGTAGCATGTAGCACTGCTGACTTTTAGAAACTTTCCATGGTATCATTCACTTCTCATTCTTTTCCTTCTTTCTTTTCCCTAAAGCTTTTGCTTTTTATTTGGCCTCTCTTCTACCATTTGTGGCTCAAATGTTGATGTTCCTCACTATTTGGTTTTCTCTGCCTCTAAACTCTTGCATCTCTCTTTTCTTAGAGATTCCATCAGTTGTTGCTTATTCAGTCAGGATTCCAAATCTGCATGGAGTAAAGATATTATTTTGCAACACTGAACGAAGGCATTTTGATTTTCACCATTCAGTCATGAACTTTGCTCTGCCATTCTGATGATGCCAAAGCCATTTTGATAATGAGGGAGAGTCATTCTTATATAGCAATCTTTTTCAAACACTTCCAGTTGTGAATGGAGTGGCAGCTTATTTTCCTGTGGCCCATTGGAAAAAGGGGGCTGGTACTTGATGTATTTGCATGCAAATGGATTTAAAAGCCAAGATATAGGTAGAAAGGGTAGATTTGCTAAATTTCTTTAGTTCTCCATTAAATACATAAATGGTTAAACCTAAAGGATTCAAATCATTGAGTTTTCCCTCTGGTATTGCAAACATACCTCATCTATTCCTAAGGCTTAGGCAGGAGGCTGAGCCGGGAAGGAGGATAATAGACAGGACTCTTTTTTTTTTTTTAAAATATGTCTTCTGCTCCTCAGAGCTTGTTAAGCAAAGAAAAGCAAAAGAGAGGAAGTAAGCAAGATTGTCATATGTGTATTCTAGTTTCCCCACCCAGGTCTCGAATGAAAGAGATCAACCAGGGCAGACAGGCTTACCCCATCCCTGTTGGAAACTTTAGGAGAAGACTGCTACGTAAGGTGGCCCTTCACCAACATGTTAGTGGTCTCAATATAGGCAGGCAGAGCCCCATGATCAAGTGGGAGAAGAGACTTCTTTGCTCTGCTAAAGCTACCTTGGTGCAGACTCTGAGTTTGGAGCTGGGACCTGCCCTGGGGCATGCTGTTGTAGGTTCATAGCAGAGACTGGAAGTGGATGACTCTGGACATGAAGGGCCAAGTGGAGAACAGTAACATGACTCCAAGGCATCTACAGCTATAAAGTAACAAGGAGAGACGATGCCAGCAGAGAGGGGGCCGTCAGGCTGTGACTAAAGCAAGAGAGGGACCAGACAAGAAATGGATTCTATAAATTACAGATGTCAACAGAAGGTATAAATGTGCATAACTTAACCAACTGTACTTCAGAGGACAGCCAACTGGTCTTTTGCTATCAGGACCACTAAGGTCCAGAGAATACCATATGGATCTGAGGACTCCCTTCACTCTCCTGCCATGAAGTCAGGTGAACACTCCACTCCCACACCCATGATACATAGTGAAGGGGTTATGGGAGAGGTAGCTGGAAATAAGAGAGCCTAGAGAATTAATTTTAAAGGAGTGTTTAGTGATCAGAAAACTCGAAACCAGAGGTGCCATTTAGTTACTCCCACACTCTCCGCTTAGTAAATAGGACTTGTGAATAAGGCCTATTGAAATTTAGACTAAATAAGGAAACTGCATTTTATATGTTCATTCAGGTTGTAATATGAATATGAATTAAATCTATGGTTCTTACACACACACATACACAGATACACTGTACACTTCTCTTCTGTAATATATTTCACAATTCAACTATTTCTATCTACAAGTCTCTTTGTCACCAAAGCCTGGTTCCTCTCCCTCAAAACCTGTCCTATTTTAGCAATTCTGTCTCAGTCAATGGCATCACAAAACATAAAAAACAAACCAGGGGCCTGTTAGTCTTCTATAATCTTTTCTCCCTACTCCCTAGGCACCAAGTGTATAAATCCAGTCTCATAGCAATCTCTGATTTCACAGTGCTCACTATAGAGAGACAATGGTGTCTGTAGAACCAGCTAAACAGACACTCATTATTCCATCACAAAAATGGAGCTGGTGACCAATGTTTTGCATGAAGGGTTAGAGGGTTAGAAAGGCTTAGACCTCCATAGGTCTATACTACGAAGAACAGAAAAAACTGGACCTTTAGAGATACATATGTAATAAAGGTATAAAAACATGCTGCATGCAAATCATACACACCAACTTCTAGGTAGTGGCTAACTCTAAGGAAAGAGGAAGGAAAAGGGATGTAAGTTGGGGGAGCCGCAAGATTCTAGTTCTTAACGAATAAGAGAAAATTGATGTGGCACGATATTTCTGCATGCTAAATCTGGATGATAAGATTGTCTATTAAATTAGCTAATGTAATTCATTACGACAGAATATTTCATAAATAAAAATACTATTAAAATCTTAATTTTGAATAATGGTCACCATAAAGATAATTACCTACAATTATTGTTAAACAATGGTTTCAACACTTATCACAACATTTGGGTGACAGGCGCTAAATAAAAGTTTGTGATGTGAATGAAGAAAAAAAGATCTTCATAGGATGGGAATGGTGTGGGATTCAGGCCAGGGAACTGCCTTTTCTAAGGCGGTTTGATGTGTAGAAAGAGCAAGGATTTCAGTGTCATGCAGACCTGTTTTTTTTTTTTTTAATTTATTTTTTATTTTTTTTGAGGAAGATTAGCCATGAGATAACATCTGCTGCCAATCCTCCTCTTTTTGCTGAGGAAGACTGACCCTGAGCTAACATCCGTGCCCATCTTCCTCTACTTTATACGTGGGACACCTGCCACAGCATGGCTTGACAAGTGGTGCCATGTCAGCACCTGGGATCTGAACCGGCGAACCCCGGGCTTCCGAGAAGCGGAACGTGCGAACATAACCGCTGTGCCCCTGGGCTGGCCCCAGACCTGGTTTTGAAACTCACTTGGACCCATTACCAGCCATGTGACTTCAGAAAAATGCTTTAAACTCTGTAAGCCTTATAAAGGTCACGTTAACTATCCCTACTATGTAGAATTCCTCACCAAATATTAATGTCTTTCCCATCACTTTGAAGAGGCTTGCCAATTTCTGAAAAAAAAATTTAGAGTATTGCTATTTTGTCAAGGATTTTTTACTGGGCCGAGTATATATACACATATTCTTTCATATAAGTGTATATACTATATTCCTTTATATTTGGGAATGGGGTTTAAGAAGTCCCTAGGCATGAATTTAATTTTCTCCTTAGTTCTTTTATTGGACTAAGAATATAAATAAATTGTTAACCAATACTTTACTCATCTGAAGCATCCAAGTGGCCGGGAAGGCCTTGACCCCCAAGAGAAGAGATGTTGGACTTTACAGTCACATATTTATTTTAAAGCTGAAGTCAATTTTACAGTTAATTAGGCAGAACTTTCATTACATATGGATCCAACTAATCTAAATCAGTCCCTCTGTTTCCTTTGCAATGTCTTAAGTAGAAGCATTCCTCCAGGTGTTGACATAGATGTTTGGTCTAGGTGGTCCCAAATGGGAATGCCATCAGCTTTGACTTCCAAGAGAGCTGACTAGATAAGTAGCCTCCATCACAAAACCAAACCGCAATAGGGCGAGTTCCTTTCTGGGTGTCCTACAGGTCACACAAGTATCTCAGAGTTCAAATTACTTTTTCAAATCCTAAGGACACTGTGATTATAGGTGTGAGTTACTTGCTTTTCACATCTCCTCAGCAATGTACCAAGTCAATTAAAATTGAGAAAAAGTCCTGAAATCAAATGAAGAAGTCCTTAAAACTAGCCTAAGATCTTGTTTCTTCAACCGTATTCAAATTGGAAGCTCTTCTGAAATGTAGGGAAAGGCAAGGAGTTGTTGATTCTTATTGAGGTTGATAGTCTTGGTGCCTAGCACAGGGCTTGACTGAGCTTTCAGTACACAGTGGTTTAAACGAATGGATGTGGAGACAGAACAGAAACAGTGTGGGTAGGAGTATACCAACATCAGCAAACAGGGAGAGCACGAGAGAGGAATAGGCAGCTTTTCTTTTGCAAATGGTGCAGAAACGGAGACTTTGATGTTGGGCTAATAAGCAAGTATATGTTTTCAGGGGTGTGGAAAAAAATAGACTCTGGTAAGATTCCAGATCCTAGTTGAAAATATTTGCAGAATTCTCCCTCATGCAGGGCTTGCAGTTAATGACCTCTAAATAATCATCTAGCATTCATTAATCTTGTGATCATAGCGATTAACACATATTGGTTACACACATGAAGAATTCTCCAAACACCCCAAAATCCTTTGATGTTGTTTATTAAAACAAACCTATTGTTCCATCCTCCACATTTTCCATTAAAAATGGAGTACTATAGCATACATCATTTCCTCAATGTTCCTGAAAGAATAAACAACTGTTAGAGATAATTCTAAGATAAGTAGGAAAAAGTCCTCTAAAGCAAGCACCAAAAGGTTAACAGTGGCTGTGTGTTAGTTTCATATGGATTTTTCCTATTTTCACAATCCTGAATAATGTACTGCTTT
This sequence comes from Equus przewalskii, assembly GCF_037783145.1. Classification (NCBI taxonomy): domain Eukaryota; kingdom Metazoa; phylum Chordata; class Mammalia; order Perissodactyla; family Equidae; genus Equus; species Equus przewalskii. Next base: position 54,454,157 of record NC_091839.1, on the reverse strand, counting down.
AAAATAATGTTACTTTAATAACGAGAAAAATAAATGTATTTAAAAATCCTCTAGTATCGTCCTAATCAAGGCTCCTGAATGTCACTCTTACGGCGTATTTTTCTCAGCTATACATTCTGCTCCATGGGGAAGTCCACTGAGTGTCTTACAGATGGTGGGATAAATCTGTTTTTGGAAAAGGAGAGGACCTGTTGAACTGGTTCCTCCCGCAGAGAACCACTAGCTATTCCACAATCATTCTGCTCTGCCATGTGCCAAGAAGTTTATTATTGGAACTTGCTTTTTTAGGAAAGAATTTATTAACAGACCAGATCTAACTACCTCTACCGTAATTACAACTGTGCAACCACAGGCCCTGTTCTGGTTTATCAACAAACTCTTCCCCGAACCTGTCCTCCTTTTACCCTGCTGGCAGTGCAGTTATTCGTGACAATCAAGAGTAGAAAGATGTGGACCTTGAAAAGTCATCCAACCATCCTGGTAGCCATAAAATTTTCAAAATAAGAGGATTTTATTAATATAATTTTATTTATGGTGATAATAAATTTAATTGATTCTTATGGTTTTGCATTACAAATTTAATATTCACAGCCACCCCTACTGAGAACTCTCAGATACAGCCCTTCATGTAAATTGTGTCCATTAACTTCATCAAATGTCAGTGGGAATAATCATTCGTGTTGGAAATGTTCCCATCTCCACTTTCAGACAAAGGGTCACAGGTTCACTTAGTGAAACAGCTTGAGCAATTGTACTGAAATCACAACTTTTAACAAGCATCCTTTTTATAGACAGAAGGAAAACTTTAATGTATCGACATGAACCTGAACTGTGCCCTTGAAGTGTTTTAGAAAGGCATGCACTTGAAATCGGAATGCTGAGGAATCCACGATGAACTACTTAAAATGTAAATTTAGCTCTCTCTTGTACCATCTGTAATGACTGCCGACTCCTATTAATGAGCTGGTGATACAGTAAGAAACAATGGTGCCCTTTCAAAGCCATAGGTGGTAGCTGCAAGCTGATTTATGATCTAGCCTTACCTTTCTCCATTATCTGCATCACTTGACAAGCATCTCTTTCCCCAACCCCTCTATTGTTTCAAATCTAACACCTAAGCTGCTGGGACTTCCAATAGCACCGTTTGCTTCTTTGCAAAAGTATCACCCAAACCCAGTGATCCAGAAGTCGAACTCAGTCATTCTGCACAATAAAGATAACGGCTCCTGGCCGGGTCCTATCGCAAAGCTTTCTAACACAGTCGTGAATGGTCGAGCTTCAGACTCGCCTTCATTCAGCTGCAGTCTGTGTACCTGTTCAGCAGCGATGATAAACCCTGAGCAGGAGGTGCTCCAATGGCCAAACAGAACAGCTTGTAGTTTTTAACAAAACCTAGATTGCTGTGGCTTTTTATTCTTAAAAAAATTTGCAAGCATTGAATCCTCTCACATATCCATCAGACATGTCTATAGGCAAACTCAGGAGTCATAGTTTAGCCACAATATCGTTTAGAAACTGACCTCAGGGAGCCGAGGGCTTTTGGTGTGGAGCACAGGTACCTGCTGTAGTTGTAAAGACCAGCCCCCTTTCCTCTACTTTGTTCTCTTTCAGGAGGGAATTTTCAAGAGACTAACCCAGCGCTTCAGCCTCACATAAACCGTGTGGTCTCCTAATTCCACAGGTTCAGCTTTGCTTTGGCATTACTTTGTTTGGATTAAATCAGAATATAAGGTTTAGCTCCGCACCATGCCTCGCGGCCCTTCCTTGATTGATTTAGGCTGTGCTCTTGCTCAGCGCCAGGAGGAGAAGTCAGCAGCGCCCCTGGCCAGGGAAGAACGCTCAGGCAGGCTCCCCTTTCCCCACCAGCTCTCATTTATATTCCTGAGCCGTCTGACAAGGATGCTACACAGTGGTTCTATCTGTCCACGGGTATAAATAAACCGTAAATGAAATCTTTCAGCACAGACGCAAAGTGCTTTATTATCAGCGTGCAATTTAGGCAAATAATAATAGTGCTTTGTTAAAGATGTGCTCCCTGAGACTGTTAATGTTCCGCTGGAAAAATGTAGCGCTTCCTGATGGCCCAATGCGGTTTGGTTTTGTGATTCCGTTTAGATGGAGCGCTGAGTAAATGGAGGGGAAAGTGGCTTCTGCATAATAAAACAGACGTGCTCTGCGAAGTGTCACATCCAGTCCTGAGGTGAAACTGGTCCAGAGGCACGTCTGCAATTTCAGGTTGCTCCTTGCAAAGGATCGCTTATCTTGTCTTAGGGACCTCTGGCTGAAGGGGTCTGAAGGGTACAATTCCTCAGGCTCCTTTGGTCACTTGTTTGATGACCTTCCTGTTCAGAGTGAGTTAAAAATTAACCAAGGGCTGAGAAAAAATCAGGGTGGGCAAAATGAGAGAAAATAAAGTGACATACAGGCCTTAGTCACATAGCTCAAAGGGAAACTTAGAATGTTTGCAGATGGGCAAGGAGACAGTCAGAGAGCAATGAACTATCCCCAAAGGCAATGGGGTCCCAAATGATTGCCGCTTGCCCACTGATTGCAAAGCCACAGCTGTCTTTTTCCTGTTTTGAGAAATTTTGAGTTACTTCCTTAGCACATTGAAGTACAGACTTGGATGTTTACTTGTGATCAAACTAATTAAAATCATTTTTTTAAAATGACTTTATTGAAGTATGACCGACACATAAAAAGCTGTACATATTTAGTGTATATAACTTGATGAGTTTGGGGATAAGTATACACCCATAAAACCATCATCACCATCAAGGCTATAGACATATCCATTATCTCCCAAATATTCCTGCTGCCCCATTGATAATGATGATGATGATGATGATGATGATGATGATGATGATTTGTGTGTGTGTCTGTGTATGTACTTGTGGTATGAACACTTAACATAAGATCTACCCTCTTAGCAAATTTTAAGAATATAATATAATATCCTTAGCTATAGGCACTATGCTCTGTAGTAGATCTAATTTAGCTTGCATAACTGAAAATTTGTACCCTTTGGCCATCACCCATCCATTTCCCCTTCCTCCCAGCCCCTGGCAACCACCATTCTACTCTCTGCTTCTATGAGTTTGACTATTTTAGATTCCACATGTAAGTGAGATCATGTAATATTTGTCTTTCTGTCTCTGACTTATTTCACTTAGCATAAATCCTCCAGGTCCATCCATGTTGTCACAAATGGCAAGATCTCTTTTTCTTTTTCTTTTTTTAAGGCTGAATAATATTCCATTGTGAGTATATACCACATTTTCTTTATCCATTCATCTGTCAATGGGCATTTAGGTTGTTTCCATATCTTGGTTATTGTTAATAATGCTGCAATGGATATGAGAGTGGAAATATCTCTTCGAGATCCTGTTTGCAGTTCCTTTGTATCAATACCCAGAAGTAGAATTGCTGGATCATATAGTAGTTCTGTTTTTAACTTTTTGAGGAACCTTCATACTGTTTTCCATAACGGCTGTACCTACTTACATCCTCTTCAACAGCATGCCAGGGTTTCCTTTTCTCCACCTCCTTGCCAACACTTGTTTTTTTTTTTTTTGGATAGTGGCCATCCTAACAGGTGTGAGGTGATTTTCATTTCCCTGATGATTAGTGCTGTCGATCACCCTTACGCATATCTCTTGGCTACTTGTATGTCTTCTTTGGAGAAAGTGATAAATTCAATCTTAATCATTTCTAATTTCCCTCACAAGCTTGCAGGTGTGAAGTTGGTTAAAGGAGGAGACGTTATTTATTTATACTGACACCTAAAGAGTTAGCATTTGCAACTTTGACTATTTAAGGACAACTGCAGAAGTCCATGACCTACCTACGGTATTAATTCAGCAACTTAACAAGCAATTTAACAATTATTGAATTCCTTTTCTGCACCAGCCGCTGCCCTGGAAGATGGGGATATAAGAGTAAATAAAATAGAAGAGGTTCCTGTTCTTGTGGAATTTAACATCGTAGTAATGACACATCATTCCGATGAAGCAGGAATTTGAGTTAAGCTCTTTGCAAGACTCTTGTGTGGAGGGATTCATTTAGCAGATACAGAAGCGGAGCTCATTGCTTGGCCTCCTATCCTTATAAGACTTTGCTGTTTTCTTTTGATTATTATGAAATGAGCAGCTCTATTGAAGAGCTACATAGTATTGTCGGACAATCGGAAGATTCTTGAAAGTGTCCAGGTGTGGTCTTTGTGCATCTACTGAATTTCGGCCCACACTTGACTTTTCTTTTCAAGGATAAAAGTTATTTGGGGAAAATACTTCTTTAGCATTTTATAGTAAATATTATTTTTCAAGCACTGAATATCCTCTTTGCTTTTTTCCCCCAACAACCTTCACAATTCAGGGCCTCAAACGGGCTGAGTTTTCTAGTACTAAGAAGGATCAGATTCAGAGTTATTTGACAATCAAAATTCCACCCTATCTCTGGGCTGATTATCCGTATTTTGCGGCAAATCTTACCTTCCATTGTATTATAGCTAAACCTATTTCAGATAAGCATTGGTTTAATAGACTCTTTAAACTTGATCTTCTTTGTATACATTGAAGTAATTTGCTACCCAAATATTTCTTTTGAATTCTTATCTGTCTCTTTTTTCCCTTCTCTTCCTCTACCTTTCATCTCAATCTCCCCAGAAGTTCTATAGCAGAAATGGGATAGAGTTAAAGAGTGTCAGTGTGAGAGAGGAGAGTATACCAGCATATTGTATTTTATGAGAAATAGCTGAGCGGTAAGACAGGGGAAGAAATATGTTTCAGATAGAATCAAGGAAAAGAAACCAGATAATTTCCTTGCATTTTCAAAATCAAGTTTTTCACAATGTGGCACCATTTGTTGTTTTGGTTATTGTTTGTTTGACTAAGTTAATAGAATATCAAATTAGTATTCAAATGTAGTACATCCAAAGTGTAACATTAATTATTTTAGTATTGTCTGTATCCTTTAGAACATTCATCCTTTGGCTTCTCCTATAAATGTGAAAAATGAATTCATTGAATAATACTATCACTGTAAAGAGACAGGTGCCTCTTAAACCCATTAGATAATGCCTCTGTGGAAACTGAGCCACAGAGAGAGTAAGTAACTTGTTCAAGTCACACAACTAGTGAATGGCAGAGGGGAGATTTGAACCCAGGTATCCTGGCTTTTAACCAGGTGCCTCTGCTTTTGAATCTACTAAATACTGTCTGTTAAGAGCTCTAAACTTTTAAATATATACTTATGAGTGTTTCAGAAACACTTGGAGAGTTTGTAATAATGTGGATTTCTGGTTCCCATTCCTAAGAGTTCTGATTCGGTTGGCCTGGGATGGGTATCAGGAAGCTATTTTTAACAACAGTTCTAAGTAATTCTGATGGACATGGTCCATGGATGATTTTTTGAAAACAATGGTTTGTAGCAATGGGAAGAAGGATGGTAAAGCTGTTAAGGGCATAGGCTGAGAAATTGAGTAGTCTGGGCTGGTGATCCTAAGTCCTCTAGCTGTGGGCATGTTGCTTACACTCAGTTTTCTAATTTCTACAAGGAAGGGTGGGGATAAGGGATTTTCGTGCGGATTTAGTTCCTTAATTTATTGAAAATGCTAAATATGGTGCTGGCAAATACTAAGCCCTCAATTTATGTTAGCTATTATTAATGTGGCAAGGGTAACTTGTAATTAATTCAAGTGCTGTGCATGTAGATACCACAAAAAATATAACAGAAATGTTTTTTTCTTTGATCCCAAAAGAAAAATGAGTATTCTGACTTTAATTTATTTCTAGCATTCTTTATTTTTTTCCCCTACCTTTAAAATCATTTCTCCCAAGTTTTCAACTTTAGCTCTTAGGTTCCTGGCTTTCTCTCTCCTTTTGAAAGAACAGTAATCTGTTTTTCTGCCTTCTGGATCTCCAGCTGAGTTAACCTGATTGTGTAGCATTAAATTGGGTCAGTTAGGGGAAAAAAGGTAGGGGTGGGAGAAGATAAAAGGCTTTTACGGAAATCTGAGATTAAATTCTCACCAACTAGTGGAAGTGTCATCCGGGTCTTTGTTCTCTGTATCTTCTTTTGTGCTAGTGTGGTTACATGACATAAAGGTGAATTATGTAAGTAATGCTATTTTACTCCTTTTGGCATAATCTCTATTCTTTCTCTTCTTTCCAATGATGACAGACAAGCTCCTCAGGGAATATTCAGAAGCCTTTGTAGTAGAAGGGAACTGAAAATGAACCAATATCTTTTGATAAAAGAAATGCTGCCTGAACTGCATGAAGTGAGCATGGAGTTTATCTGTAAATACTCCAATAGCATTCTACTCATCAGCTAGGAAAATCAAATACTATATTATGTAACTGGAAATTTAATCTCTGATTAAGATAGAAGAATGGAGAAATTAAAAGTGGAATATGAAAACAGAAGCACTGCCCTGTTGGCCCCATCACATGCTCCTGATGGGTCCATTGAGTCCTTGTCCATATAAGCATCATCCCCTTGAGTAGAGGAAGAAGTATGTGAAGAAAGGTCAGAACATGGAAGGAAGGGAATATTAATTGTCTTATTCCCAGGACTATCTGGAGCTGCTAAGAAGGTATGTGAGTTCCCAACCTAATTTTAGCAACTTCGATTCAGACTGCAGGGTCCCAAGATACCTGGTTTCTATCTTGTCCTCTTGGCAAGATTCTGGAGAGCCAAGATTTTCCCACCCTTTTATGGGGTCAAATTGTCTCTCGAAGCTTGGTGGGTGATATAGCTATGTTGCCTATCTTAAAATTCTTGTGAAGGAACTAAGTGTTGAAAACTCCCTGAGCTATCCTCATTTCCTATTATCACCACGTCTAGAGACTTTTTACCTTTCAGTTTTTAAAGAACAAAAGAAATGCTGTCAATTGATTTGCCATATCTCAACAGTTTGACTTAATCCCTGTTTCTGTTCACAATCATGGATAAATTAAACAGTCCTGAAATGAGCTGAATAAATAGATATAATATACTATTTAAACATGAGAAATGTGGCATGTAAAAAATAGGAGAACCAAAGAACTAAATGTAATTACATAAAGTAATTAGTATAAATTTGCATGGTGTTTACATACGTGTTATACATATAATATGTGCCATGTGCTTTTTACTTTAGACCAACAAAACTTTCTGCGATGACAAAAGTATTCTACATCTGTGCTGTCCATAAGAGTAGTCAACCAGTCACAGGTATGTGACTGTTGAATTCTTGAAATGCTGCTAGTATTGATGTGGGCTCGGAAAGCCGAGGAGTGGAAAGAAAGATTTCTTGGACTCTTAAGGTCTGGTAGTAGTGCTCCTTTATTCAGAGAATAGCATGGGGACAGGACCCATGGGCAGTGAAGAGCTGTAGGCATGGGGACAGGACCCATGGCCAGTGAAGAGCTGCAGCACGGGGACAGGACCCATGGGCAGTGAGAGCTGTAGGCATGGGGACAGGACCCATGGGCAGTGATATGGCTTGCAAATATTTTCTCCCATTCCATAGGTTGCTTTTCACTCTGTTGATTGTTTCTTTTGCTGCATATAAGTTTTTAAGTTTTATGTAGTCCCTTTTATCAACTTTTGCTTTTTGTTGCCTGTGCTTTAGGGGTCATATCCAAGAAAATATTGCAAAGTTCTATGTCATAAAGTTTTCTCCTATGTTTTCTTCTAGGAGTTTTACAGTTTCAGGTCTTATGTTTTGCCTTTAATTCATTTTGAGTTAATTTTTGTATATAGTGGAAGGTAAGGGTACAACTTCATTCTTTTGCATGTGGATATCTAGTTTTCCCAAAATTAATTGAAAAGCCTTTCCTTTCCCCATTGTGTAGACTTGGCACTCTTGTTGGAGGTCACTTGACTGTATGCATGTGGGTTTATTTTTGAGTTCTCTATTCTGTTCCATTGGTCTATATGTCTGTCTTTATGTGAGTACTTTGGATGTTATGGACGGAATGTTTGCATCCCCTCAAATTCATATATTGAGGCCTTAAGCCCCAATGTGACTATATTGGAGAAAGGGCTTGTGAGGAGGTGATAAAGATAAGGTGGGGCCCTAATCCGATAGGGCTGGTGTGGAGGAGGTCATATATATCCATCCACCTACATTCATTCAGCCACATGTTGTTTAATCGTGCTTACTATGATCTTTTCTAGGCTTTGGGGAAATTAGGTTCATAAAATAATATGTATTCCTTACTGGACACTTTGAGGTGGTTACTTTTATTCCCATTTCCAAATAAAAAAGTAGTGATATTCTGATAAAATAAATGACTTGCCCAAGGTAACACAAATAATCTTCTCACTACAAACTCAGGGCTATTTCCACTAGAAACTCTTAGAAGATGGCATATTACATTCAGTTGGATATCTGTTCGGATGTAACTTGAAATTCCATTGTCATTTCCTATCTGTTATATGAATATAAGCAAGCCATTTAGCATCTATGTTTTCTGTGAAATGAGAAATAAATGTTTAAGTGGATAGTCCAAGGATGAGCAAGACAGGGGTAACACTCCATGTCATGTCTTGGAGGAAAATGTTTACAAATAAATGCTATGATTGTGTCTATTACTTTAGACATCAGGATTTCCTGGGCTATATGTGTATCACTTTTAATGGGCATGGAATTTAGCAAATAACCATTAATAGGTAGTGGTATCGGTGCTATTAAATGCGTGAAATAGTCATACTAGCAGTCAGGCTATGGTCATAAAAAATGCTGACCTTAAGTATTATCTGCTTATTATCTCATTTGCTGAAAAGTTATTTTGCATCATTATAATTCTACAGATGTTTCACAGATGTCTTTAAGGATATATTTCTGCAGCTTGTTATTAAGCTAACTTCTGTGCACTGTGGCAGATTTCCATAGCATATTAATGAGAACATTATGGAATTGTAAATAAATATGTTTGTAGCAATCGAGATGAAGAGCAGAACTATAAAAATGGTTATAAAAATCTAATTAACATTTTAACAGTAAAAAGCTTGATGCCTTGATAACATAGGAGAATGGTTTCAGTCAGTAGATAAAATGGAGAATTCCCAAGTGGGCTTAAGAGTGGATAGAGGGGATGAAACATTGCTATCAATATTTAATGGGATGTGTCAGATTTTACCATCATTTGAATGAATGTAAATAGAGGTTACCATAGAAATCACCTTGACAGAAAACTGCACAAAATGTATAAACTATCCCTTAAGCAGCCTTGTAGGGATTACTATGATGTCCAACTATAGTCTTTTCATGTAATCTCTTGATCGTGGGGAAAAAAATGACAATATGTATGTGTGTGAATGTGTATGTATGCTCAATATAACTTGAAAATTCCATAAGAAGAGTATGGAAATTCTAGAGGCAGGTATATTCCTTTTTATTTATGTCATAATTACTCTTTGATAAAGCTGTAAATGCCAAAGTTATTTATAGCTTTAACAAAGCATCCATCATTGCCATGCTACTACAAAGACAAGGCAACCTCGGAGATGCTCATACTATTTGAATTTAATATGCTATTTTACATTTCAGTGATAACCTTCTTTTGTATCGTGGCTCTGTGATAATTAAGTGTTGCATTTTAGCAGCCTGGTCTTGCACCAATTAGGCCAGTTGCCTTTCCAGACGCAATCTTCTGTTGTCATTGAAAACACTTTTTATAATCTTTGAAAAAACTTAGCCACACATGCTCTCCTTTAACTATTCTACAATTACAACATAATCTCAAAGGTCAAAAAATCATACGTATTTCACAGAATCTTTTAGTAAAAGGAGATGATATTGCAAATTCTGCTGCTCATTAAAAAATGGGTGGAATAGGAATATGAGGTTGTAAAAAGAATAAAAAAAAAAACCAACCACCATTAGTTGCTGAACCAAAGCGGGGAAAATCCATTGTAAAACTATAAATGTAAAAAACATTATAATGATTATCTTAGAAGTTAAGGAGAAAAACCTGACACTTCTTTTTTTCTTCAAAAATTTATGTATGTTTGAATGGAATGAATATTATTTTTAATAGCATAAACATAGCATTATTCAATAAATGAAACAAATAAGAATCCTAGAGTTTCACTTTCTGATCAATTAACAGAGACAGAAAAGAGAAAATAAAAATGGAAATATTTAAGGGAAAAGATAGAAAGGGCAATAGAGAAAATGAGAAGCTAATCTGAAAGGGAGTGTTAGAGAGACAGAGGAAGTCTTTGACCATGAAGAGACAGAGCTAGTAAGGGAAGGGAGGAAAGGAAACACAAATAAAGGGAGTCTAAGATTCTCTCTCCACAGCTTCCCCTGAAAATATTTTACAGATTTAAAAGAAGAGAGTTCACATCCTTCAGAGGTGTTTAAAAATTAGATAGAGATGATTCATAAAAATAAATGGGCCCATTTCTTGTCAGACTTATAGAACTTTGTTTCTTTCTCTTATATCACTTGCATGAGGCCTTGGGTTTCACTGTTCTAAGCATCCCCATTGGTCTCTCCTGCTGGTCCATGAACTCCTGATTCATGTTTTAATCTCCCCAGGTCAAAGCTCCTAACCACAAAGGATTGAAAGAAAGACGTAAAGAAGATCAACAAAGAGAGACTGGCACACCTACAAACATAGAAAGAGGTTTGATATACTTCTTCCTGAAGCACAGAACAAACAGCCAGTAGAACTGCAGAGAGTAAGAATTGGAAATTTAAATAACCCATTGAAAGCTCAATTGATTAAATATCTATACAAGCTTGTAGCCAACACAGGAAATGAACACTATTTCAAGTACACACAGATTATTTTAAAAAATTTACTTGTGGAAGGCTATAGTGGAAACAACCAATTTAAAAAATCTCAACATCATGAAAACAACATTCTCAACCACAGTGTAATCATATTTTAGAAATTGGAAAAATTTTAAAATCTTTTCTTCCTGCCTATCCTGCATGATGATTTAAGGGGAGATTATACTTACAAACAATTTGTGGGTTAAAGAGGAAATTAATTAGAAATCAGAAAATATTTAGAACGGAATAAATATTAAAGCACTGTGTATCAAAACTTAGAAGATACAGTTAATGTGGATCCTAGGGAGCAATTGATATTCTAAATTTCTATATTAGGACAACATAAATATTTGAAAATATAAAGTCATTGTCAAAATCAGGATAAAATGAAAAAAAGAGAAACGGAATAATTTAGATGGAAGCAAATTAAAGAGATGGAAACAGAAGTTAATGAAATAGACAAAAGACCACAAAATAAAAATAATTAACAAAATTAAAGAGTTTCCTTAAAAGAACAATGAAATAAATAAACATCTGTCAAATTTGATATAAAAAGATAAACAGCACAGGCCCAAATATTGTCTGCAGAAAAGGGGATAAGCCCAACTATAAGATGTAAGTAGAGATTCAATAATCATAAGAATGTCCATTAAGAAACTTTATGCCTATATATTTCAAAACTCAGAAGAAATGTAAAAATCTTTAGGAAAAATATGAACAAACTAATTCAAGGAGAAATGGATAACCTGAATAAGAAAAACATATTAACGATTGTTGTTAAAAGCTCACTCTTGCCTGTCACTTAAAAATGTTTTTTAAAGTTTCAAAATTCTATAGTTATTTTAGTTATTCCTTCTCCTTCCTTCCTTCCCTACTCCGCTGCCTCCCTCTTTCCTTCCCTCCCCTTCTAAAAATTAGGTTTAATAAATCACAGAAAAAGAAGTCCCGAGAGAGCAGCTTCTGGGTTGGTTGATTCAGCCATTCAATGATGACATCATTTGGAACTCACATTCTTGTCAAATTTTCACTCTCCTTTCCTCAGCATATTGACTTGTTTTTGGTTAGCGCCCCTTCTATTTGCAAGATAGCTGTGACAGTTCCATGGAAATATGAAAACATGACTATGGCCAGCAAAAGAAGAGAGACAGTATGTCTCTTCGTATGAGTAAGAAAACCAATAGCACGGCCTCCCCCTCCAGAGTTCTCCTCATGTGTCATTGGCCAGAATTGTTTCACATGTTCATGCCTAGTTAATCACTGGCAAGGAAAAGGAAATCATCATGACTGGATTGGGCTAGTCAGAAAACACCGCCTCCTCTGGAGCTGGGGCTAGAGCCCTCCTTTCTTGCTGCACATATCTTGTGGAGAATGGTGTCTTTTCTTGTGGGATTTACTCGTCTCTTACTCTACTGCTTCTGTATATGCTTCTCTTCTGGCCTGAAAATTCCATTCTCAATTTTTTGCTAGGAAAATATTTTTTCATCTTTCAATACACATTTTGTATGTTACTTTCGAAGGGATCATAATGATGAGAAATAAAATGACGTAAGTTGGTACACTCAAGTTTAAATAATGTTTTAAAAATAGTCTTTGCCATCTGAAAAACAAATTCTTGCAATACAAACACAGGTAAGAGTATGAGAGAAATGAAAAAACGAGTCATTGAACATCAGCTAATGTCAAGGAGATATGATGGGAAGCAAATATCCTGGTTCCTTGAGGAATCTAGGTCACTAAAACATAATATTTGTACTTCCTTGGGAGGAAATCAATAGCATCAAGGTTTTTGATAGAGGAATTCACAAACTCAAAATGAGGTAGCACAGGACATCAAAAACTCCTCATACTATAATGATGTGGCAATCCACTAAGATGGATGTGCCTGCCCACTCTGAGTGCAGTAGGCTGCAATCTGGGATGTGTGCAGTTGTCACTGACCATCCCAGATTGAGGTTCTTAGTCGAAACCTCAGTAGAGCTGAAAAAGGGAACAAAGAAAAAGGTATTTACTTAATTTTTTATACCTAAACAGGATATACCATATCTGGGAAGTGGCAGACCTGGTATTTCTCCCTCTCATTTGCTGATGGTCAGTGTAAAAGAAGAAACATCAGTAGATTCATGTTGCTTCACTTCCTTTTATCTCAGGATGTCCACAAGCACGTAGTCTAGGACTGGGAGAGAGAGGAGTTCACTCAGTTGGCAACCTTTGTGGATTGAATTGGGATTATAGCCATTGCGACAAGTCACTACTATGACCAAATCATTCTCTCAGTTAGTTACAAAGCCCAAGAAGGTGAGCAATCACCTGGTGCACGAATTAGAGAGAGAGGTTATGGCAGCCTTCTCCAGGCAGCCTTCTTTGACGCTGCCCTGCCATGAATGTAGTCACCTCTCTCTGTATGTTCTCTAATCATTATTCTGTATTTTGTAATGCCTTTTTTTTTTGATTATGTATTTTACTCCAGTTTCCAAAAGACTGTGAATTCCTTGATGTCCTACTTACTTTTTATCCCTAATCCTGGGCCTTTAATATAGTGGGTGCTCAATATGTACCTAATCTCACCCTACCCCAAGGCTGCCTCCAAGCAGCTGGACAGAGCTGAAGAAAAACACACAACCATAATGATTGGATTCAGTTTATGGCCGCAAATCTCAGGGACGTTTTTAGTTTTGCTCAAGGATCCTACCACCTTTCCCCAGCAATTCACTGAATAAAGGATTTTATACTTCTTTTCTTAACCTCTAATATCCCCACTATCTTTCACTCTCAGCTGATGAGTTTTTTATTTCACTGAGAAAATAGAAGCATAGAAGAAAACTTCCACATACCCCTCACAAAATATGCCAAATTGCCCGTATCCATATACTGTGCATTTCCTTTTTTATGTAACCAATGGACTGTCTGAGGCTCTAACCTATTTTGAGCACTGGATCATCCCCTTGTGTCAAGGGTTCTACCCCAAAGATGATTTATCTCTTTGTATCATCAATATTACTCTCTGTATGAAGCTTTATCAATACAAATATAATATCTTCCATTAAGAAAGACCTTTTTCTCCACATTCTCCTCAAGCCACTGAATCATATCTCTGTCCCCATTAATAGCAAAACCCTTACTCCTAGAAAGCACTGTCTCCTCTCACTGCCTCCATTTCATTTCTTTTGTGTTTAGATAAGGTTTCTGTCCACACCACACCCCTGAAAGAGCTCATGTCAAGGTTACTGCTAACTGCTAAGTAGCATTCTCATTAATGCAGTCTACCAGCTGCACTTTCCACGATTGATCATCCTTCCTCCTTGAAACACTCTCAGCACTAGATTTTTGGGATTCAGCTCTCTCCTGCCCTCCTCTGTCCTGAATGACTGCTCCTACTCAATCTCCTATGCTGGGTCACTTTCTCCTCAACCTTGGTGAGAGCACTTCAGGCTGTGTCCTTGGACCTCTTGTCTTTACTAGCAATGCTCACTCCCTTAGTGCCTTATTCAGATTGATGCTTCCTCTCTTAGTCTGCCTGGGCTGCTATAAGGAAATACCATAGACTGGGTGGCTTGAACAACAGGTATTTATTTCTCACAGTCATAGAGGCTGAGAAACCCAAGATCAAGGTGCTTGCATATTTGTTTCTTGGTGAAAGCCCTCTTCTTGGCTTGAGATGGCGGCCTTCTTGCTGTGTGCTCACATGGCTGAGAGAGCAAGCTCTGATCTCTCTTATTACTCTTGTAAGGACACTAATCTCATACCAGTGGCTCCTAATCATGACCTCATCTAAACCTGATTACCTCCGGAAGACCCCATCTCCAAATACCTTCACATTGGAAGTTAGGGCCTCAGCATTTGAATTTTGGGGAGACATCAACCTTCAGTACATAACAGCAACCACATGTATATATCTAGTCCATACTCACGTATTTAACTGCCACCTATTTGACATCTTCAAGGGGGTTCCTGACTTCCTACTACTTATGCAACCTCTCCAATCTCCAGCATTCTCCACCTGCCCAAGCCACAGCAGATCTCTTGAGACGCTTTGAGGACGCCAAGCATGCCTCTGCTGTTTTGTTCATTGCTCTATCCTGTGCACTTTGAAGAGTGCTTATCACATAATAGGTGCTCAGTAAATATTTGTTTAAAGAATGAATGAACAAACATAGCATTGGATGACTATATGGTTGATGGGGCAAGGGATTGTGAATTACTGAGAAAGCAGAGCATGGTGTAGTGGAATCACAGACTGTTGCAGCTGAAAGCAAACTTCAATGGTCAAGTTGAATTTCTTTACTTTGAATATTGAGAACTTAAAACTCAGGAAGTTTAGGAAACTAGTCCAAGATTATATGGCTAGAAGCAGAGATAGTTCTAATTTATAGGGGCCTGAGGGTCTCATTCTAGTATTCTTTCTATACATCTTGCTAGGCTTTGGACTATTTTTTTGGCTACTGATAGTATAATTTTATTGAGGCCTCTATAACTTGGTTCAAACTTATTAATATAAATTTTCATTGAATTGAGAAGAATGTAATGTACAATAAATATATGATCTTTAGATTATCTCAGACTTTGTCTTGCTAGCAATAACCATCTTTCTTTCCTCTACTTTTATCTGATTTACTATATCCAGTGTCTCTAACCCATTTCCCTTTCTCACTCTACTGTGCTACTCTATCTGTTACTATTTCTTCTACTATTTTTATAGAGACTTCTGAATCTGTATCTTGAATCCAGATCTTCCTTCTGAGCTCCAGACTTGCCTTATAGTCATTTGTGCTCAGATGTCCAATGCAACTTGAAGATATTCCAAACTGAACCTCATCATCTCCTGCCTCTCTTCACTAGGATCCCTACTTCAACCACCCCTCCCTCTAACAATCCTATTCTTCCTCCTGCATTTCGTGGTCCATGGATGGTGCCACCACCAATTAAGTTGGTAAAGCAGCTCTGTGGGAATCACTCTTGAATCTTTCTTCTTGCCCTTCTACCATGTTGAATCCTTGCCAGATTGGGATGCTCCTTGCTCATAAATCTCTCTCCAATTTCTCTTTTTTCCCAACCCAAACACCACGTTCCCTGAATCAGTTTCTTGTGTCTCTTCGTTTGATGATTGCATTAAATCTTTATCTAGCATACCTTCCTCTAGTGTTCTACATTATTGCCACATCTTTTCAAAAAGCAAATCTTGTTATGCCTCTCCCTTGCTTAGAATTCCTTAACAATTCCCTATTGCTTCCAAGAATGACATCTTGAAGTCTTAATATGACACAAAATACCCTTTCTGATTTGACTTCTGCTAACCTTTATACCCTGAGGTAGTACAGGATTTTGGCTTTTCCCATCTTTTCTGGTCTCCAGCAGTGCTGAAACTTGCAGGTGTCCAGCTATGCCCTGCACTCTTACCGCCTCTTGGATTTTGCTTGACCGCTTGGTCCACCCCTCCTTCTGGCAAGCTAGGAGCTGTCTCTCCCGACGAGTCTCTGTGATCTGCCTCTTCTCCCCCAGACTGAGTTTGGGGCGCTCTTTGGTGTCCTTGTTGTGCTTGTCCAGACATCCATAACAGCACCACTGAACTGTTCAGTAGTTGTCAGGTTACCTATTGAACTCTTCCACTATATATTAAGACCCTGGCTCGATGGGCTGCATCCATATCTCTTGTTTATTCAGCGTTTAGAAGTATATCTGGCACATAAATGTTGACTGCACAAAGGACTAAACTAGAGATCTCAAGTACAGCATCTTATATGTGTACTGTCACTCAGCATATTTGATGATCATGACTGTGAAAGCTTGCCATGTCACCTCTGACTTGCCTTAGCTTTGGTCTAGCCCACTCATAGGGCTTCCCTGGGGTTTTGATTATAATTATTCTAATCCAATTATAGTTGCCATTTTTATAGCACTGAAATTTTATATAATACTTAGCAATACATTTTTTTTTTATAAAAGTATTTTTTTTTTTTAAGATTTTATTTTTTCCTTTTTCTCCCCAAAGCCCCCCGGTACATAGTTGTGTATTCTTCGTTGTGGGTTCCTCTAGTTGTGGCATGTGGGACGCTGCCTCAGCGTGGTCTGACGAGCAGTGCCATGTCCGCGCCCAGGATTCGAACCGACAAAACACTGGGCCGCCTACAGCGGAGCGTGCGAACTTAACCACTCGGCCACGGGGCCAGCCCCAGCAATACATTTTTAAATTCAACTCCACTCAAACAAACAAAACTTTTGAAGATATTATGATCACATTTCTACAAATGAGAGCACTGAGAAATAGAGAGGAAAAATGACTTGGCCAAGGTCACACACATGGGACGTAATGAACGAGGAATTTGAACCCAGTTCTTTTGGGTCTTTGTTAAGTGTCTTGCAGGTATCTCTGGATCTCTGCATTTTAGTTATTTTCTTTATGGTGTTGAAAAACTCTAACTCTTTGCTTTATACACTGCTTAGTTGTCTAGAGAAAAACATTCCAGAGAAAAAGCCTGTACTACCTCAGAGTATAAGGACAGAAGGGAAACTGAGAATGCTTTTATACAATGATGTTTTCATTTAAAGGATGATGGGAGAAGGAAGAAGAGAACAGATGAGAGAAAAAAAGGACAGTCAGTCAAAGGGAATTATTTTGGATATTAAGGGATGCGTGTGTTCAAGTTTGAATTGCAAACACAAAATTGTCTTTAACTGAAAATTATCAGAGTTCTAAAATTTCCTCACCCTGTTTTTTCTTTTTTTTCCAATTTGCTTTTCTCAATTTTCTTATTTTATCAAACAGAAAAACCTGTTACTGGAAGATAGCTACTCTGGTGATTTTTAGAACAACAGTAAATTGAGCACCAGAAATCACATAAGAAATACTGTTCTTATAAGACATTTTTTTAGGACAGATTTGCAGGCTCTAAAAATTATTCAAGCTCCACATCTAAACAAATGTTCAAGCCTTTGATGTGTTTTTAGTTGTTCAAAAGGTTAAATCAACATTCTGTATTATTTCTGCATTTCTTTTTTTGCTTTATAGTTGGTGTTACCACCAAGGACCCAGTTTTAGCCACAAGGCAAGACTGAAGGCTTGCGGCCAGTGCTACAATCAATGCTAATGTTGCTCTTTAGCCAGCTAGAAATTGGACCTGGGTATTTCTCTGGAGTCTGAAATCCTCGGGTCATAACACTAACATCTCCCAGCACACAGCCCAATCTTATTTAACCCTGCTTCTGGGCATTGTACATTTTAAAACTATTTCACTTTCCTGAACAGGCCTCCAACTGACTTATGCTCTGAGTATGAATTCTTTTTCTTTTCCATGTAAAAGTATATTACAAGAAGCAAGTCATAAGTCAAGAAGAATTAGGTGTATACACATACTTTGAAATAAATGGTGCAGAGACCTTATCTTAATTTGTTAAAGATGCAAATGGCTGATTACAAATTGATGCTATGGATAATTGAGTTTCAAATGTATTTAATAACTAAAGTGGAGGTGCAATTTCATATTTTGAAGATTTTACTTTTAATTACTGGCAAGACATCATCATTTTAGAGTAAAAATGGATTTATGGAAATCTTTATGGTATAGGAACAGCTTGAGTGGTCTTCTCAGGCATTGAAAAAGATGTGTTTGACTGTCATCTCCAACTGACCACAGGAATAGAGTAGGCATTTGTATATTAACTGTAACAATGAATAGCTGATGAGTTTTACTCATGTAAAACTGGTGAATCAAGTTCTCCCATTGGCTCCTGCCACGAGCATTTCTTTCTTGTATTCATCTGGTAGTTGTAGTTCATTTAGGTGACATTAAAAACTGTTGGATCTTTTATCCGAAGAGGAGTATGTCAATCTGAAAGATCATTTGGAAATATACTTTCCAGAGCACCTGTGTTGCACATGAAGATTTTCTGATCCTGGCTTCTTTGGTTGCTAACAGTAGAAATCTCCAAATGTATTAGTGGTATTTTGATGAAATTCTTGTCTACTAAAGAGGTCCTGACTGAAGTGTAGCCATTTTGAGGTTTGGAGCACAAGAAGTTGAATCAGAGACATAGTATTGGCCAGTGGTTGTAGGATGGGAATTCAAATTAGCATTCCATTTACAGGAGTTACTCATTTAACAAGGACTATTTAAATCATATGTAATGGACCTCAGGGGTTCATTTGCTCAGCATTCGCTCTGGTAGGCTTTCAATGCATGATCCCACTCCCATGACCACAGCAGGAGATGGCTGATCCAAATTGAGATGACCAGAATCTCGCTCACACAGGAATTGAGCTCCAGAATGGTAAGAAAGGATGGAAGGTGGTGGAAACCAACTAATGGTAACATATCCCTGAATTCCTGCCACAGAAGCCCCAGGAGCTGCAACCTGATACGTCCCGTCCCCTTCTTGAAACAGGAGAAACAGTCTTTTACCCTTTTAGAATTTTCTTAAGATAAGTGGAGTCTGTTTCTTTTTCTTGAAAACAAAGAATCCAAATTGGTTCGACCTATTCTATACCTAACGAAGGTATAAAATAGGGCTAATTAAGAAACTTAATTTTCACGTAATTGTGAAATATTTTTATTCACAAGAGATATTAACTTGTTAAAAGTTATTGCAATGAGGGACAATTGCTCATAGAATTGGTTGGAAACAAACTTGTGAAGTAGGCTAAAGTTATGCTGGAGTTTTCTATCTTGTCTTTCTGACCCTCTATTACGTCCTCCTGCCCTTGCCCCTCAAAATGCTTTTTGTAAGCCACTAAGAGTAGAGTGACCCTACCCCTCTAACCACCTAGCACTTTGGGTTTATGACTATTATACTGCTGTAATTACTAATAGCAGCTCCCTTCACTCTTAGTTTATGGCCACCTTACTTAAATGTTTTTATTAGCCTTGATAGAAACTTCTACCATTAGCCAAAGTTGAGATGATCAAGTGATTGGCAAATTACTGAATTTTCTGCCATCTTTTTGCTTTTAAAAGAAAATGGATTTAAAGAGCTCATACAACTCAGTAGCAAAAAGAGAAATAAACTGATTAAAAAATGGGCAGAAGATCTGAATAGACATTTTTCCAAGGAAGACATACAGATGGGCAACAGACACATGAAAAGATGCTCAACGTTACTAATCATCAGGGAAATGCAAATAAAAACCACAATGAGATATAGCCCCATGCCTGTTAGAATGGCTATTATCAAAAAGACAAGAGATAACAAATGCTGGCAAGGATGTGGAGAAAAGGGAACCCTTGTGCACTGTTGGTGGGAATGTAAATTGATGCAGCTGCTATGGAAAACAATATGGAGGTTCCTCAAAAAATAAAAAATAGATCTGCCAGATGATCCGGCAATTTCACTTCTCAGTATTTAACTGAAGAAAATGAAAACACTAACTCAAAAAGACATATGCATCCCCGTGTTGACTGCAGCATTATTTACAATAGCCAAGATATAGAGGCAACCCAAGTGTCCATGGATGGATGAATGGATAAAGAAAATGTGGTATATATGTATATATATATATATACAATGGAATATTACTCAACCATAAGAAAGAATGAAATCTTGCCATTTGTGATAACATGGATGGATATTGAAGACATTATGCTAAGTGAAATTAAGTCAGTCAGAGAGTGACAAATGCAGTATGATCTCACTATATGTGGAACCTGAAAAAATAAAAAAACAAGCTTATAGGGGCTGGCCCCGTGGCCGAGTGGTTAAGTTCGCGCGCTCCGCTGCAGGCAGCCCAGTGTTTCGTCGGTTCGAATCCTGGGTGCGGACATGGCTCTGCTCGTCAGACCACGCTGAGGCAGCGTCCCACATGCCACAACTAGAGGAACCCACAACGAAGAATACACAACTATCTACCGGGGGGCTTTGGGGAGAAAAAGGAAAAAAATAAAATCTTTAAAAAAAAAAAAAAAAAAAAAAAAAAAAACAAGCTTATAGATACAGAGAACAGATTGGTGGTTGCCAGAGGCTGGGGAGTGGAGGGCGGGTGAAACAGAGAAGGTGGTCAAAATGTACCAACTTCCAGTTATAAAATAAATAAGCCATGGGGATGTAATGTACAGCATGGTGACTATTGCTAGTAATACTGTATTGCTTACTGGAAGTTGTTAAGAAAGTAAATCTTAAAAGTTCTCACCACAAGGAAAAAAAATTCTGTAACTATGTATGGTGATAGATGTTAACTAGACTTATTGTGGTGATAATTTTGCAATATACACAAATATCAAATCATTATGTTGTACACCTGAAACTAATATAATGTTGTATGCCGATTATACCTCAATTTAAAAAAAAGGAAAATGACATGCTATTCAATGGGAATAAAGTTTCAGTCATACAAGATGAATAAGTTGTAGAGATCTGTTGTACAACATTGTACTATAGTTAACGATAGTGTATTGTGCACTTACAAATTTGTTAAAAGGGTACCTCTCAAGTTAAGTGTTCTTACCACAATAAAAAAAAGAAAAGAAAAGAAAAGAAAATAGCAGGCATTCAGAAGTATTTCTTTATTTTCTTCTCCTGACTGTTCCTCCTGACACCTACACCATTTTTTCTTTCAATCATCTTTTCTTGGCTTTACTTATATTTTTAATCACTTGGATTATTTATTATTCTCACGTTATTTATGACATAAATTGCTCTTGTCTTACCTCCTTTATTGGCCCTTTCAGCTTCTCTTACTTGTACCTAGAAAAACCCTAAAACTGGAGAAAGCCAAACATCTACTTCATCTGGTTCAAGCATCTTGGCTATAGAATACTACCAGAAAAAACATCACTTCACCACGTGCACATCACATAAAAATATTCTCCAACTACTTCTAGGCTCTAATACTACCAGTTGATCCTTCTTATGTACCAAGGAAGCTCTCTCCTTCATTCTCCTCCACAGCTGTGTCAAACTCTCACTTTTCTCTTCAATCCCCAGTCTGCCATCCCCACTCCTATTCTCATAGATGGTCTCATCAATTCCTTCTTCACCAAGAAAATAGAGATCATCAGGCAGGAACTGTCTGTGTGTCACCTTGCATTGAAACATGCATCCAGTGTTGCTACATCCAGATTAATCTCCAATACCCTTCCTTCCATGGACTTAGGGAAAGGGTAATTTCATTTTTGAGTTACGTTCATTTATTTGAGAACCTTATTCCTCTAGTATCCTTTCGCTCCTGTTTCTCTTATTATGGCTTTTCCTCTCTAGTAGTTTTGAGTTTTAATGCTCCCAGATACCCAAGTTTCAGCCATTCCAGAAAACTCACAGTTCTCCAATGTCCTTATGTCACATCTCTAAGTTTTCTCTGCAAAGTCCCCATCCTCCTCCACTTTTCTTATCCCTAAGTTCATCCTTCTTTGAAAGTCATCATTCTGTTTTTCTCTTGCTCCTCTAAGAAGTTTTTCCTCCCCCAACCCTGCCTCAGTCTTTGATGGGTGCTGCCACTCAGAATTCCCCCACATCATAGGCACAAATCAGCTTGGGTGGAAATGGTTTGCTAGTCTGCCTTTCCCATTATATCATAAATATTTTGAGAACAAGGGCTGCGATTCATCTCTCCGTCTCCAATGGTCTGCTCCAGAGTGGTGTTCTTTATCAATATGATACACAGTATCAGTTTCATGAAATATTTTCCCACACACTAACCTGAGAAAGCAAAAATACATAATTATAAGACATTTCTTTAGGATATATTAGGATAAAAATAATTATTTCTCTCACTTTGCTCCAAGATGAGTCACCATTAGGGGTGGCTCTCTAAAAATACAGAACTGGTTATGATAATGGAGATAAGGTCTGATCAAAAGAGTAGGAATGAATGTAGAATCACAGGAAAGACAGATGGATAAAGGAGAGACAGAGATGGTGACAAGAACCTTCAAGTATATGGGTTTTACTGAGGGTGTATTATATTTGAAGTTACGTAATGCTTCCCATGTACCCAGCCTTCCTTATGTATTAAGTCACTTAATCCTCATCAGAACCATGTGATGTAGGCACTGTTATTGACTGCATTTTACAAATGAAGAAATCATGACTCAGGTTGATAAGTGACATGCACAGTTACTAGGGGGTAAAGCTGGGATTTGAGCCCAGGCAGACTGACTCCGCAGCCCTTGCTCTTAACCACACAGCACAATTTCAGAGCAATGAAATTGTATGAACTGACAAGTAACTCAATTATTGAGCTAGTTAAAATCATACTTAACGTGAGCCACTTTCTTTAGTGAAATCATGAAGAGCCTTCATCCCATTGTAATTTGATCTTATTTCCTTTGTTTGAAATTTTTCTCCACTAGGTTCAGTTATAAATACATCAGTATTTTTCCAGGGTCCCAGTAACAGCTTATTAAGAAATGTGACTTCAAAAACACAGAAGATCTAGTTATCCAGCCATTGAATTTGGGGTATAAAAAAACCAAGACTTTGTCTCTAAAGACAGCATTTCCATATAAAATTGTTGCAACTATTGCCCTTCTTTGAAAAGCACACGTATTTGCTAATCTACCAAGTAAATCTACCTGTTTCCACTCTGTTTTAGTGTTTTTTTCCTGTATTAAATGCAGACAAACAGAAGAACCACAGCACCTCCAAAATGCCGCCACTTAATTCTCGTGTGCAATTTTCCTTATTGAAGATGTCTACCTTTAAACAAATTTGATGAGCTCTGTGAGGTTTTGACTTCAAAAAGGGCTCTTGAATTTTTAATCACCTTGCACAGGAACAATGTTTTCTTGGTGTGCCTTCCATTTCTCTTTTATATGGGGAAATTATACACATTTTTACTAAGTCATGAATTTCTGCTTGAAATTCCACCCTCAGTTCATGCCTGCCTGGCTTTATAAAAGTGGAATAAGTTTTACATGCTTCAGGGACTGTGCAGTGAAGGCAGGATCCAACAGAGATTTGCCCATATCTGACAAATGCCTGCTGTCAGATTTTCCCTTCTCTGTTTGACGTGATGGAATCCCTTACAAATATGTCGATTCAGACCAGCACGCTGCATACTAAATTATGAAAACAATATTCACATGTTAGCATCAAAAAAGTGGACTCATCATGTGGTATTGTTCTGAAGTGAAACCTTGGTGATGAGACAAGAAAAGAAGACTAGCCATCAATTATCTCAATATTTTGAAGGCTGTAGCATAGGGCGATGTTTGACTCTTGCTGCGGGATGGCGCGTTTGCTCTGATTCATGTGGATCTAACTATATGATTTTGGTTTTGATGACAGATGTTATAGGAATAATATTCAACTTTGTGATGTGTTCTAATATCCTTGGGGTAAAATGAATCTACATAGAATTGAAGAATATTGTAGTTGTATTTGTTAATTGAAGCTGCTGTGCGTTGTACTTTATTTCAGAACATCATGCCTGAACAGACAGAGAAGAATAGCAATTATTTTTTAGCAAATGTGAGACTTGCTTGCTGTATTCCTGGCATGTGGTGAGCCTCTAGACACACAGGGAAGGGAAAGGGGGGTCACAGACTGAGTTTTCACTTGCAGAATATACTTGTCATTTCTGGAAACCATTAATGTTTTATATGTGTCCTGTTCTAACAGTTTATGCACAGTAAACTGGCTTTAAGTATGATGGAGTTAAAGCGGATGTGTCTGAGACAATTGCAACATGTACAGTTATTCTCTCATTTTTCTATGATTCAACAATTTAGCCATTTTAAATCTTAACCCTTAGTAGAGTTTAAGATAAATAATAAATAGAAAAAGATAAAGAACAAATGAAGATATAGATGAAGATAAATAATTTTTTAAAACCCTTCGATATATACCCAGTGGAAGGGGTCACAATGACACATAACAACAGAGGGATTGTCCATGGGGAGTGAATACTCAGGGGCAAATGTCAGACAACTAAAACAACCAAACTGCTCTCTTTTTTAAAAATTAGCAATGGGAAATGAATTTTACAAGATGTTCTTCTGTCCAAACCCTCCTGAAAACAACTTCAAGATTAACTCTTAAGTATATTTTAATCATGTTGCTATATTGATAAAACAACATAAATGGCCTTCCATTTCCTAAAGAACAATGGCTACATGTCACACTGATATGCAAGGTCTTTCTCAAACAGGCTGGTGAATCTAATTCCCTAGGTGGACTCTCCTGGTCTTAGCTTTGGGTTTCTACTAAAATGCACCTGCAATTACGGTGTCTAGCCTGTCAGAGAACCTCTTATCCATTGTTAATAATAATTGCTAACAGTTTTTGAGCATTTATAATGTGCCTGTCATTGCACTTGCCGCTTTCCATCATTATCTCCTTTATCTCGTTTATCTCATCACAATAACACTGCAGTGGGTCTTATTATTTTCCCCACGATGAGCGTTAGACCCACAGATGCATGGAACTTCCTCGAGGCTGCAGAGCTCAAGTATAAGGCATCCAGTCTGACTCTAGTTACAAGTGATCAAACCACTAACAGCACTGCTTCCATTTCGCTTCAGTTTTTCTACACAATATCTCTTTGGATTCTGCCTTTGACGACCCTCTTGGGCTTGCTGTCCCGGCTGGTCTGTCTGTATGACTTTCTGTTTTGCCCCTGAGCACTGTCTCATTTCAAACTTGGCTTCACATTTTCTAGTCCTTACACCACCTGCAGATCCAATCTGACCTCCACTTTCTTCTGGGGGTGCCCTGTATGCCCGTATCCTGAAGAAGCATTATGTTAAGTCATCTCTGCATCATCATATTCATTGATTTTTTCCTTCATTTGCCTGGAAGGCTTGGACCTTAACCTTTGATCGAATGAATTCCATTTCTGTGGCCTTCTGAGAGCAGCATTTTTCTGGTTCTTTTCCTTTCTCTCTGAGTTCTCTTTTTATCTGTCTGCAGGCTCCTCCTCCTTTTGTCTGCTAAACTCTGGTACTCGGAAAGGTCCTGAACCTTTCATTGTATCTCTTCACTTCCCGCTCTCACTCTTTAGAAATCCCACCCACTCCCATAGTTTGTGATTGTTGGCTGGATGATTCTGGAATCTGGGCTCTCTCCCAGAACCTATCATGCAGTGCCTTGCTTTTATTTGTCAGCTGATTGTTTCCACCTCAACCCTATATTTCTGTAGCCAATCTTATGGTCTGCACATATATATCCCTGTCTTTGCCTAAATCTCCTCCTCCTTTTAACCCTCCTATTTTTTTAATGCTCTTACAAGTATATCAGATAACTGGGCTCCAATTTCAGTAGAATTTGATTTCTCCCTATCTTTCATATATTGAATAACAATGATAATTAATGCTTATTCTACTATTACTATATATCCGAAAGTGTTCTAAGTTTTTACATGAATTATCTCATTTAAATACTTAAACTGTGACGTAGCTATTCATTGTTATCCCCACTTTATGGTTAGAGACCCAATCAATCATGCAGTCCTTTGATTTCTTGGTCACAAACTCGCCCTTATCCATCCCTTCTGTCAATGCTATTAGCAGTGGTAGTTTATATGGGTATTACCCCAATCTTGAACTGGTCATCTTTCCTCCAGACCTACCTTCCTCCCCTCAACAATACAGTACGCGTACTTACTCAGGGTTATTCTTCCTAAAATATTGCTTTGATAATGAACTTTCTGGCCCTGAGAACTTTACGTGACTTCTTTTGTTTTGTGTATTATAGTCCAATTTTTTTCCCTCATTTTCAAATCTACCACAATATTTCCAAACTTATTTTCTACTGCCATGCCACAAAAGCTGGAGTCAAATTAATTTCTTCCAACGTCTTTTCAACGTTCAAAGTTATTTCTGTCTCACCTTCCTGCTTTGATTATTTCTTTCTTAGGGTGTGAATGCCATGCATCTCCCTCTTCCTCGCTCCTATCCATGTCCATAGAAATCTTATATAGCACCAAGGCTGGGCTTGACTGCCACTTTGCACTTTAAGTGCCCAAACAAAAGGGATGTCCCTTTTCTGAAATTTCACAGGGCCTTTGGACCACTCACATAAAAACTATTTATTGCCTTGTTTGTGGCCATTTTTGTATGTTCCTTTTCTTCCTACTAGGCTGTAAACCTCTGGGGGAGTCTTAGCTGTCACATTTGCCATGTATTCCCCTTGGCATAGGAGAGATATTTTTACGACAGCAACGCTTAGAAAATATTTGACTAGAGGAATGAATGAAAAATCTCCTTTATGATGTATCGGTTCTCTTGGTTCTGAACTTTTTGGGCATAGTTCCTTTTCAAAATCTGATGAGGATTTTTAGCCAGAAAAAAGAGAACTACACATAGGGGCAGGGTTTTGTACAAACTTCAGTGCATTTCTGGAGCCCCTGAAGCCAATCTAGGTAAAGAAACTTTCCGTTCCAAGCATCCACGTATTTTATGGTTTGCAGTTAGGTAGCATAAAAATGGGGGTCACCTAAACTGGGAGACGTCCTTTTAGACTTCTATGCCAAGTTTTCGAAACTCCAAACAACACTGCTGTGTCTGCCTCAGCGGGATGTGAGGTAATGATAAATACATCTGGAAGTGTTTATTGGCACAGACATTCAGGACTCAGGATACATGGCAGATAAGGTAGTGTATTAGGAGTACCGGAAATTATAAAGACAAAAAAATTAGTCTTACTCTATGAGGCTATAATTTTTATATTCCAATCAGGTGGAGAATGAAGAACTTCAGCCGTGTATGCAGGGCACATTTGTGTACCTTACTATAAATAAGACTCCTATCTACTCCACAATCCTTTCTTCCAAGATCCTTAATGAAAAGAGGCAACAAGGCCACTAACCTTGTGAGTGACTGTACAAAATTATATGTGGCTATTCCTTCTCCTCTTACCAGTGGTCCTTATCTGTGTTCTCTGGAGAAAGCTGCAGTGAATCTGAAATACAGATGTAACCGTCAGCCCTACTATTCCATCAATATAAGGGGATCAGAAGATGGACCAAAGTTCAAGATAAGGAAAATAGGAGGTAGAAGAAGAATGAGCTTGACACTGTAACTCTGTGTGTGTCATAGTGGCTGGCTGAGGAGCTTACATTTGAAGTGTGGCCTTTCTGAATCGTGTGCTAGCTTCCTGGTTTAGCCACACAGTTAATGCCTTGAGAGTGATCCAAAGACTTTCTCCTTCCATTGCTTCTTTCAACTGCTCCTGGCCTTGCAAGAGAGCCCTATTTGAAGTTATATTTCTAATACAAAGAATGATTGACAAAAGCCAAGCATTTAAGTGTATTCATCTTAACTTCACTTTGTAAAGGCTGAAGGTAGATGGGCATTATGGGAGGCAACATCGTGGAGGGGCCGATGGAGTGAACAACCAATTAACCACATGCATTAAGTACAAATGGTGGCTACACACTAGATGTTGGATATCCAGAAATGAGTAAGACATAATTTGTGTCTTCAAGGAGGTCCGAATCCAGAAAAAGAGGCAGATACATTAATATAAAAGACTTTTGTAAGAGCAGTGACTCATATATTCACTGGCCATTGTGGGAGCACAGAGAAGGAGCAGCTCAACCAAACTGAGTGGGTTAGGGAAGATCTTAAAAGAACCACCATCACCACCACCATAAAAATTCACTTACAAAATACCTAACATTTGTGACGTTATGTTGATGCTTTACCGACAGGCATATATAGAAGGGATTCTGGTCCTCTAAGTCCTCATAAATTAACATAAACATACTGACTTAAAATGAAGTGTAAGTAAGATATGTTTATGGCAGTAGCACTTGGCTCAGAGAGTTGTGTCTATAGAAGGTAGATAGTTCTGGGTGTGTGGGATATGTGTGTGTGTGTATGTGTGTCTGTTTATTCCTTAGGTTCTCTGACCAGTCTACAAATAAAGGTCCTAATTAATGCAAATTGTTATGATGTGATGGAGACCACTGAAAATGGTTTAAAACCATTAATTTACACAAAGATCTGTGCAGCTACTTTCAGATAGGAATACCTTTTGCTCTCTGATGAACTGATATGCATGTGAGAGAGTTAACGTCACCTTCCAAGTCTCTGGAGCAATCTATCCCACTGTCACATCTTTCTTTTGAGCCATGACATTCTGCAAAAGTGATTATAATTCTTTCTCCCGTTATTTCACAAAGGTCGTACTGTCAAGCACTCTCTAGGATGCATATTTTTACGATTTGGCTTCCTCTCCGGAATCATGAACTCTTCAGATGCCACGATAATGGACCTGAAAGTCATCTATGAGCTGGTGATTCTATTAAGATGAATAACAGGTATTCTAATTTCTAGTTATAATATTTTTAGTGATTATATCTTTCCACACTTCTCCTCCTGACAGATGAAACATTGTAGTTAGAGAATGGACCTCTGGCCTATTTCCCAAGGAAGTAACAAGTATCTTTAGAAATTTTTAATTAAAGATAGAAAATTTGGGTTAATAGAGTGGGAATATATGTAATAAAGTTATATAGCTTCAGTTAGACCTTAGAAAAAGAACACACATCAGTGAAAATTTGACTTAGTTTTAGAATAAAATGCTGTGTAAACTTAACTACAGTTTATGCATCGACATAAATAGTTGGCCTGCTGACTTGATCTCATATTCCGTCATTTGCAATTATGTTGTGGGCCTTTTTGCCTTGAGAAACATAGTTAGTCTGTCTGTCTGTCTGTCTATCTATCTATCATCTATCATCTCTATCTATCTAATCTGTCTATCCTCTTTTATAGATAATTTTGAATCTATTTATACACATATATGCACCATTAGCTTATGTTAAAATTAATATTAAAAACACTTAAAAGGACAATATTCTATTGCATTTCTGTTGGATAACAACTATAATAAATTTAACCATCTTACAAAAGGTGAAAGTACACGTTAAAGTTATTCCTGTTGTCTCTGCCTCTTTTCTGCTAATTTTGGGATTTCCCTTTGTGTTGAAGCTGATTAGAAATGAATGAATTTACACATTCAATTCCTCAGCTTTCCAAATATGAAGACTATGATAGCAAAAGATTTTTTTCAAACAACATATCCCATGATATAAATATGTGCCAGGTCAGTTTCCTTGCTATATTTTGAAATAGGTCTAATTCAAAAGCGTTTTAGAGCAGAACATTGTGCATTTGACAGTAATTGTAGCTGATTTTCCTAATGCACTGATGTAGCATGTCAAATCTCACACAGCTAGTTAAATTCTGGGAAAGAAATTAAATTTGGCAATAGTTGGGATTTCTTTCTCCTTGCAATTAGAGAAAACTCTCCTTGTTATGCTTCATGTGCAAAATACACATTGCTTTCTTTAGCATCACTTAAGGGTACTCTAATTTTTGTTAAATTCTAACCAACTTATTTTATCCTTTTATCAGTTTCCGTTTCAACCCCCATTCTGACTTTGAAATACTTGTCCAAATTCAATATGGAATTAAATGCAGAAAAGAAATCGTTTCATCTTTCTGTCCTTTCTTTTTTAAAGACGTTTTTCTGCTTCCACGAGGACTGTCTCCTGCCCAAAGCATGTTTTGAGGAGCAGTGAACAATAGACATTGCATCTCTCTTAAAAAGTAAACAATTTATATTGCCCAGAGGTTTTTTTTGTTGTGAAGTAAATCATGAAAGGAAATGCACAAACTATTTTGGTCTTCTGAAGGCTGGTTATGTCAGGCATGTGTTCTAAATGAATGAAGAGGTTTAGAAGATTGAGGTGTTAATATTTAAACTCTATCCAGGGAACCAAATTTAGATTTGTACCTGTTGGTCAATAAAATAGAATTGCTAAAAAATATTCTCTTCTGCACCCCATCGCCCTATTTTGCGCATGCTTGAGAGGGTATAAAAGTGGACGCAGCCCAGGCAGCTGCAGCAGGCTTGGTAAAGTGTGTGCAATAGTGCTATATGACAGGACTCTAATACAGTAAGTAATACAAGTACAGAAACGACCTATGTGAAACATATTGCCCCTGCTACACATGTCAGGAAATGGACTTTGATCGATGGTGTCACAGCACAAAACCTCATACTAAAACTTTGTAATTATGATGACAGTATAGAAGTGTACACAGCCTTGCCAACAGTGTTAGTGGCTTTTGTAATTAACAAATGGGCAATGCACGTAAATTCTGTATGCTGCTCAAGCTTCACAAATGTTTCTGGTGGCTGCCATCAGCGTGTACGGAAGCAGGAGGCATGACAGATCTGGTGATCATCCCCTCTGAGAGGTGGAGGCATTCTCCGAGGGTGGTGATCTGCAGACAACCACACCACCTGGAGTGGCCACACTGCTACCCTATAAATTCATTCATGTGGGAGGAAAACGTGTCCATTTGTGCTGGAAGAGGAAGTTGCGGTTTAGAATACTAAATAGGGACATCTCTGGCTGTGGTTATACACGCTAAACCCTATGGGACACTCACGCATAAATTGGAATACTTTGTCGTTTAAACAACTTCATAAACTTAAGGAAAAAAAATCCCACACCCAACAAACGTTCACAGCATTTCTGTAGAAGCATTTGCTGACAGTGAAAGTGGCAAAATTGCTAGGTTTAAATTGTTTAGAGAAGTGGTTTGCTTTGAAAGATGAGTGATCTGATTTAGAAAAAGTTGGCTACAAATTCTGGTTTTTCAAAAAGTGAATTTGCAAACTGAGTTAAGACACATGGGGCATTTTTATTTGCTCACTTTTGGTTATTGCAGAACTGTCTTATAAAGAAAAGAGAGAAAATCACACAGAGCACCACCAAACCTGTGCAATTTTCCCATATTTCTTCGTTATCTTAGCCCATAACAAGTTTTAAGAAAGTTGAATGCAATTTTGAAAAAAACCAATTATGATAGCAAATGCTTACAAGGAATTTCTACACTTTCTATAATTTAAAGCAGTTTCTATAATTAAAAGTCTTTTATAGTAAATAAGTCTCTTTCTTCACTATATATTTGCCAATGAACATACCAAAATCACTAACTGTTTCAACATCTTACAGAAACAGCTTGAGTCAGAATCATCTACATATTCCCGTGTGTGTGTGTTTGTGATTGTGTTTGTGTCTGTGTGGTAAAACTTAGGTGTATATAATTGCAAGAATTTCACATTTTAAAATATATTATGCTTTGCATTGGTGAGAAGATTGATTTTTCCCCCTAGATGAAATTTAGAGGTTGTTAAAGTTTTGAATCTATTTTTTAAAAAGTGGAAATTTACTCAGAGATCAGAAAATGATAATGCCAAATATGTTTCTTTTCTTTTTAAATGAAATTATAATCCACCTACCTTGTTTTTCTTATTTATTTCCTTTCTATGCCTTTTAGTTTTAAACATAAAGTAAAGAGTAATACTACATTTGATTTAACCTTGAATTTCCAAGTTAAAATTAGTTAAACATGCAGAAACATTTGAGCTCTGTGAGGTCTAAGATTGTGCTTGTCTTGTTCACCCTTGGTCTCTCATAATGGTTAACATGTATTGAAAGACTGCTTTGTGCCAGACGTTATTCACAGCACATTCATGTAATGTCTTGTGTGGTCTTCTTGACCATTGTTCTTTTATGCCTCCGCGTAGCAGGATTAAAATCTCCAGAGGCCCTTGGCACTGAGAAAGTTTACAGTGTTTCATCTCCTACTCTTTAATATATGTAATTCATTTTTTTTTTAAAGAAGAAGGGTAAATTAAGCTCAAAGGCATAAAACTTTCATAAATACTGAAATTCATTGTTTCCTTTTTTTTAGTTTTCCGATTTTTCTGATGGCCAAAATATAAGTAATTTCCTCAAAGTTGAAGTTTACTTATTTTTAATTCCCCCCTTAGCTAATGTATTCAATATGTGATTAATTCGCCTTCTATGAAATTCATTTATGACCCTCAGTGCCTAGAACAGTCCTGGAGACATGTTAGTGCCAGCTGATACAGTGATAGAAACGAGTATATGACATTGCCCCCGTTTTCCACTAGTTGGAGAGACAAGGTGTATACAGTCTTGTGAAAAGCTTAAAAATAAGAGAACATTTTAAAGGAATACCAAGAAGAACTTACTTACAAAACAGCATTCATTTCCATGTCACTCATTTTTTCATTCTTTTCTTGTTTTACTTTTTTCTGTTTCCAGTGTATGTGTTGCTCTGTGTATAGAGTTTGGGAAACGGTCACATACCAAGGAATCAAATACGGGTGGCAAGCAAATGATACAAAATAAATAAAAGAAAATACACATTCCAAGTCCTAATAAGATTGACATTTTTCAGCATCAGCAGAGTAGAGTGAAAAGTGCCCCCACATAGCAGTCAGAGCACTGGGTCCCATTCTGGAGCTGCTGTTGAGTAGCTTGGGATAAGCTACTTAAATTTTCTGGCCCTCAGTTTATTTATCTGTAAAATAATACTGCTGGGTAGTGGTTAGCAATGATGCCTGCGGTAGAGCCTTCCTCTAGTGTTCTCTTTAGTATGTTCCTTTTCCTCCTATTTCCCTCTTCCAGAGATAACTTTCAGAAGCATTGGGAGTATCAACTTATGAGAAAATGGAAATTAAAATTTAAATATAAATAGGTGAGGATTATGGTTTTTTATTCAGTGATTTCTGCCTTCATGTACTGAGTCTGTACCTCTGGCGTGTAGTTGTGCTAATGCAAAGATGAAGAAGGTAGAATCTTGGTCCAAGCACAGTTCTAGAACATGACCAATGAGAGAAGCCAGGGTTGTGCTATAGAATCTTTGAAGTGAAGAAAGTGGAATGAGGGAGGACTTCATGGCAGAGTTGACATTTGGAATGGGTCTTTTAATCAATCAATTATCATTGCATCTGTATGTAACATTTACTACATGCAGCCCATTGTGTGCTAGTCAGCGTAGGAAACCCACACAAGAAGATACAGACCCAGACTTCATTTGCACCAAGTGAATTTTCCAGGAAAGTGTGAAATTTAATTTTAAAATATTGCTTCTGAATTTTCTTAGTATCTGAAATTCAGATAAAGACATTAATAAATTCATAGGATTTTTAATAATTCATATTTTATTGGGAAAAGTACAAAGTCATTTCCATTTTCTTAATCTAATAAAATTTCTCTCTCCCTTGTATTGATGTTCATTTAGCGATATGACCTATAATTTCGTGTTGGAAGAGACATTACTGCATCCCATAGAATGAAGTTTACTATTCCCTCTTCTTTGCACAGTCACGCTCTGCTTGCAACTTTTGGTTTATGGGCTTTTCCTCTCATGAGAGTACTAACTTGAATGTGTTCTATGAAATGTCACATTGTCCAAAAACTGGTTTTTTCAGCTTTCGTGAAGCAGATTCTATAGTCCATGGGTTCCACCTGGTAAGTTTTTCCTCCGGGTGCATCTCTGCTCATGGAGCATCACAGACTGTGCACAGCTCTGCCTTTAATGGATGTTACTACATTTCCTCACTGACTGATTTTTATTAGTTTCAAAAGATAACAGCATATGCATTCACACACGCTGATGTTTCTGAAGGGCATTGTGATGAAAGATTAGAGTGCTTTTTGCCTTCTTCCTGATCAAACAGTACGTCTTAGTGAGCATGGATGCATTTAGTTTTGTGTCGCCCAAAAGAAAGAAATCTGTTGACATTGTTACTTATCACTCAGCTTCATTCAATCTTAATGCCAAAGGCTGCTTGTTTGGTTAGTAACTGTTGAGATCATGAGGTTAGATATCACATAAAATTCAGGATATTCAGAAGGTAACACTAATCCAGAATTTATTTGGGAGAGGGAAGAGGGAAGGAGCCTATGATTTAAGCACAGGTGTTTAATGGCCACCTATGGAATTAGGTTCACCTTATAACAGTGAAAAATTCTACCTAGGGAACTGAAAATTAACACAGATTGTAGGTGTTCATTATAATGAATGCCAATGAGAGAAAGAACAATTCTGAAATTTTTACAAAATTAACTCAGCTGCACCTGGCAAGCAGTATATCATAAAAGACTTTAGCACACATATTGGCAGCAACGTAAAAGAGCAAAAGGAAATCACCAGGCTTGGTGAGATTGGAAAATTGAAACTCCACGGCATCTATCACGGATAGTGAAACAAATTTTTCAGAAAAAATTTCCCTTTCTTTCCAAGCAAGATGAATCACAGTTTCATTTAAGACATTGAGATCTGAGGGATGTTTCAAATCCTCAATTCTAGCTTCTATAATGGCTTATTTATGCAGTTATGTCAAACAATCTAAGTATAATGTATGAAAACATTGGCATCAGTCCAAGCCATGTGAAGCACTAGGAAGTCTGTCTGCAAAAGTATCAGGGCTTTCCTTTGGGGCCTGGAAATCTAATCTTAAACAGACAATGTGTGCAGCACATAAGGAACAACTTCTGATGTCATGTTCACTCTACAAGCATGTATGGTGCTCCTGCAATGTGCTGGATACTGTCAGTAATACACTCAGTCTGTGATAACATGAATAAAATGCTTAAACTGTGGGCCCTTCCCTCAAGCTGTTTATGGTCTGATAACATAAGATAATCTTCAACATCCTCCAGCTGCACAGGACATGATCTGTATAGGAAAGAAAAATAGTACCCAAATGGTTCTTGCATAGCCAGTTTAAGATGGTGTTACAGTGGGCAGAAAGCCTGCAATTCACAACTTGAAGGGTCATTGAAGAAGTGTTAACTAAAGATGATGGAAAACCCATATGACAGAAATTCATATAGTTTCTTTCTCATTGGTTTTATCATCTGATACTTTCAACATCTTGGTGAGAAAGGGTCAGGATCTTCAGGCGTAAGTATCAGAAATCCCCACTCTCGTTGACTTAGATAAAAAAGCAAAAGTTATGGGCTCACATACTTGAAAAATCCAGGGGTAGGTCTGGATGCAGCACTGGATCTCTTCATATCTTGGGCCTGCTTTCCAGGGCAGTGGCCTCAAGCCCAGGCTCCACATGCCGACGTCTGGTCCAAACTCAGTGGAAAAGAGCCTCTCTTCCCAGAAGCTCCCAGACAAGTCCTTGAACTCCAGTTAAATGGTCATGTGCACATCATACTCCTCACTCTGCTTTCTTCTGCTCTCCTGTCCTGTCTTCTCTCTCTATAGCTGACCCTTGGTGATCACATCTGACCTATAACTTCAACTACCACCTGCATGCTCATGACTCTCAAGTCTACCTTTGGAGTTCCTGTAGTATTCCTGAACCACAGCCATATGTGTGAAACTGCCCACGAGAAATCTTTACCGGATGTCCCAGAGGTACTAGATATTGGGAAAGCTTCATTATATAGACTGTCACCTGCTGCTTTCCAAGAGCAGGTGTGCGACTGTACAGAGTGGATTTTAAGGGGAGGAGTGTGTGTGTGTAAGCAATAGAGTCTGAGAGACCTGAGGTTATACTTTGCTTCTATACTTACTACACTAAACGTCAGTTTCATCATTTGAAAATGAACCCAATAGTACTTATAAACCATGTTGCAAGGATTACTAAAGGTTATATATGCAAAGATTTCATTTGGGTGTTGGAAATATAATGGACTAAGGCGGGTTGACTCTGATGGATGTGATTATTGGAGTGCTCTGCTGGGAAGGATTATGAAGCACTGTCCCAGCTTATCAGGAAAGGGATTTGTGATTGGTCTTGATGTCCAAGCTGGGCATGAGAAGAGGAAGAGGCAGTCCTCGTGCCTCATACTTGCTTCTGTGACAGGCACTCAAGGAATAGAGGCCAAGATTCATATGTTCACTTGTGGTAGTTATTATTCCCTTCTTATTGTATAACACCAACGTCTACTGAGATTTTTAGGACATAACATTTTCTTTCCTTTCTTAATCTTTTATATTCAACATGTGATGAAAGTCCCTCATTTTTGCCTTATTCTATCTGTAAGCACCTCCTCCTTTCTATTCATACAGCCAATGCCTTAAGTCATTCTCCGTTTATTTCTCACATGGTTCAGTGAAATTATTGGCCTTCCTGCCTCCAGTTTTGTTTCTCACTTTAGACCTTGCTGCCAAGAGAATTTTTCTAAATTGAAAAATCTCAACTCCTTATCATGGCACGTATGATCTTTTCTCATCTAAACTTTGTCCTTTCAATTTCGCTATTGCTGACCTCACCAAGTAGCCCATTCTCTATTCACATTGATTTCTCTTTAACTCACAATTACTCCAAATCTCTCCCAGGCTGCTCCCCCTTCCTCGAAGCTACCTGTTTTCTCCTTTGTCTATTTACTGGTTGTTTACTATTCAATCTTAGCCCAGAAACATCTCCCCAAAGCAGATTTCACTGTCCCGTTATATACCTTTCCTATGAAATAACAAAACCTCTATTATATTAGCAACTCATTCGTTCATTCATTTAATCTTTCATACATAAGTTCACTCATTTGTTCAACAATGTATTTAATATTAGCTAAGAACTTTTCTAGGCATTAGAGATACAGCTGTAAATAAGATAGACAATGGCCCTTTCTCATGAAGTTTACATTATACTGATGGTGGTGGTGGGGGTTACATACTTTAAATGGTCATTTTTCAGGAAAGCCATGGTTTCCATGGAGAAATGGGGAAACTCCAGGGCATATGAAAATTAATAATCTGGGGCTTGGAACAGAAATGTTAGAAGTTCTATTTACATTTTTATCTGATGCCTTTTAAATTCCAATTTTGTGTGTATTTTATAACACATTTTCCATATTAAAAAATTTTGTAAAATAACTTAATATTTATGTAATATACTACTATTTCCTATTGTGTGTTCTTTGTGTCAATTGAGTTTGGGCTAAGGTGGGTTAGGCAACATTAAACGGGTTTCTGTTGTAGCAGAATTTTTCATAACTTACGACTTTTCAAGAGATAGATATAATGCTCTGTTTGCCTCAACCCTGGAACACTAGATTTCTTTTCTTTCCCCCATGATAGTCATTCTAGTGCAGGAAAAATGGCTTCCGACTGTAGTATTAATTTGCATTTCCATGGTGTGTAATGGCATTAAATACCTTTTCATGTGTTATTCGCCAGTTACCTTGTTTTGTTAGGTGTATGTTTAAATATCCTGCACACTTTTTATTGGGTTGTTTATTCTTAATTTATGGGAAACATTAAAATATTCTGAACTCGAGTCATTTGTCAGATATATGTTTTGTGAACGGCATCTCTTTGTCTCTGGCTTGCCTTTCATTTTCCTAATTGTGACTTTTGAAAAGGAGGAGTTCTTAATTTTTATTAAGTTCAATTTATTTTTTTCTTTAAGGATTTATGCTATTTCTGTCTCAAGGAAATCTTTGTCTTCCACAACGTGATTAAAATTTTCTCTTATGTTTTCTTCTACAAGCTTTTTAGTTTTACCTTTCACATTTAGATCTGTGATCCATCTTAAATTAATCTTGTGCAAGCCCTGAGGCAGGGATCAGGTTTCATTATATTTCGTGTGTGTATCTGGGTGTTCCATCACCATTGTTAAAAAGTTTTCTTTCTCCACTGAATTCCCATGATGTCTTTGTCAAAAGTCAATTTTTTGGTGTATGTGTGGGTCTATTTCTAGACTCCCTAATTTGTTCCATTGATACATTATATACCTTTCTGTCAATACCACACCATCTTGATTACTATAGTTTTATAGTAAGTCCTGATATCGGGTAGCGTGTCATCTAATTTTGCTCTCATTTTAAAAGATTATTTTTGGAGAACTCCATTTCTGAGAAGATGGACTTGATACCATTTGCCCTAGTCCTCCCACTAAGTACAACTAACAACCCTGAACATTTAATAAAAAAACAAATACAAGAAGATTCCGAAAGGAGGAGAAAAGAAGGCATACCAACCAGGGACCTCAAGGCCAAGGAATGACACTGTGGTGATGTCCATAGGCATTTTATTTTGGCCACATATGTTCAACACTTGGAACTGAAGAAATGAGAAACCCAGAAAGTCCCATGGGCACAGACAATAAAAACAACAAAACCTCACTCTCTAGCTGAAAGACCAGGAAAAGGGCAGCTGATCAAGACAGAAAATTTTTAAACAATGATAGCTCTATTTCATCAAAATGCCACAGAAAATGAAATAGGTGTTAATCTAGCAAAATATGTACAAGACGTAGATGCTGAAAATTATGAAATGCTGATGTAGGAAATCAAGGAAGACCTAAATAAATAGAAAGAAAACTGTTCATCGATTGATTGGAAGACTCGACATAGTAACGAAGTCAATTCTTCCCAAATTGATGTACCGGTTCAATGCAATTCTTATCAAAATCCCTGCCTGACTTCAAGACTCATTATGTAGTTATAGTAATCAAGACTCTGTGACATTGGTAAGGGATAGATCAAGAGAAAAGAATAGAGAACTCAGAAATCAATCCACAAAAAATACCCAACTTCCGTTTGATGTAGATGCTTAACCAATTCAATGAAGAAAAGATAGCCATTTGAACACACGCTGCTGGAGCAATTGGATATCCACAGGCAGAAAAGTGAAAGCTGACCTAAGTCTCACACCTTATACAAATATTATCTCAAATGGATCATGGGCTTAAATGTAAAATGTAAAGTTATAAAACTTTTAGAGACAACATAGGAGAAAATGAGTATTTGGGGGCAAGCAAAGAGTTCTTAGACTTGACGCTAAAAGAACAATTCATAAAAGGCAAAATTGGTAAATTGAGCTTCATCACAATGAAAAATATTATGATCTGCAAAAGATTCTGGTAAGATGATAAAAAGACAACCTGTATACTAGGAGAAAATGTCTGCAAATCACATATCTGACAAAGGACTAGTATCTAGACTATATCAAGAACTCGCAATAGTCAACAGTGAAACACCAATCTAATTAAAAAATAGGTGAAAGACATGAAGTGATCAAAGATGACATATAGATACCAAAAAACCACATGAAAAGATTTCACCATAATTAGCCATTAGAGAAACACAAATTAAAACCATGAATATCACCACATACCTGTCAAAATTGGGTATATGAGTTAGGATGCATAATGAACAGGTCACTTATGCTCTTTATTTTTTTCACTATTTTTCCTTCTCTTTTTTAGATTGAGTAATTTCTATAGATCACTCTTCATGGTCACTAGCACTTATTGTACAACCTTCAACCTAATTTTTGGCCCATCCATTGCATTTTTCATTTCAGAGATTGTATTTTACAGTTCTAGAATTTTTATTTAGTTCTTTAAAAATTTTTTTTGAGATTATTTATCTATTCACTTTTTATGCCAATCTTACATATTTGAACACATTAATAAGAGTTGTTTTAAAGTCTTCGTTGCTAATTCTAACGCCTGGGCAATCTTGGCTTCCTTCTTTTTGTCTCCATTGAGTGTTTTTGTTTTCCTTGATTAGGGATCACATTTTCCTGCTTCTCTGCAGATCTAGTCAATTTGGATCATATGCTAGACATTTTTGGTGATAGTTGTGGGAAGCTGGAATTATGTTGTCTTCCTTTAAAGAGTACCCAATTTTCTTCTGGCTTGGAGTGAAATCTCTGTTGAATCCCTTCTATTTGGTCAGATTTTAGTTTTTCTTTGTTAGAGTGGGTTGTTTGGTTTTGTCCTAAATCCTGTGACATTTCCCTTTTTCTATAAATGATTCTTATTCCAAGAAATGGCCTTTCTGGAGTCTCAAGGAATTTGTGATTTCTCAGGAAGGCCTCTCCAACCTGGCTGGGCCAGACCTCCCATAACTACCAGGATCGTGTAGCCTCTGGTGTACCCACTCAGCTCTCAGTCCCACACAACGTGTAGGCTTTGCAGAGCCCCTGGCCTTTATAGCTCAGCCCTCAGCTAAGGATCTCTGAAGAACCCTGAACAGAATTTTGGGAGACATCTTTGCCTACCTACTACCCTTCTGGTAATGTG
Organism: Equus przewalskii; assembly: GCF_037783145.1. Classification (NCBI taxonomy): domain Eukaryota; kingdom Metazoa; phylum Chordata; class Mammalia; order Perissodactyla; family Equidae; genus Equus; species Equus przewalskii. The sequence continues at coordinate 54,413,635 of NC_091839.1, read as the reverse complement.
CCCTGTGAATCATATCTTCTTCAGAATCTGCAAACTGTCATCTCTGCTTCCTTCTCTCAAAGGATCTGCTGCCTTCTGCCTTCACTCCACCTCCATATTCTGCCCCGAGGCGGAAAGCAGAGGCGACTATGAGGCTCAGACCATATGTTCCCGTTCTTCCAGAATCGTAGGTTTGTATTACTTGTTGTCCAATGCCTAGAAACCTTTACCTCATCTATTTTGCCAAGTTTTAAGCGCTTTATGGTAGGAGAGCATGTCTGAGACTGATCACTCTGTCATAGCCAGGGGTGGAAGCTGGCATAGAAAACTTTACATCCATTTTGCTCCTTGTTTCCTTTTTATTTTTTTTGCTGGCTCAGTTTTATGTGGTTGAATTTCTGTCATGTGCAATTTATTTTGTGACTGGTATCTAAACGTTTCTTCCTTTATTTATCGAAACAAAAATATCAATATTCTTACTGATTTTTGCTGTTTAACTTACTGTGTATTTAACTTTTTACATACTATAATATGTTTTGAGGAATATATAATATGTTGTATTATCATTCTCCTTTTTGCTCTTGTATCTAATGGTCTTAATTATTGTAGCTCTGTAAGAGATTTGATGTCTGTTAAGCCGTGTGTGTCATTATTACTCAAATTGTAAAATCTCTTAGCTATATTTATGATCTATTTATTCTCCCAGATAAACTTTAGAATTATTTTGTAACATTAAAGAAAAATCCCAGCCAGATATTTAGGGAATATTGGTTATTCTTTAAATTAATATGGAGAAAATTTCTTTTGTCATATCATTTCATGGATAGAATCAATTTGAGGGAAAAGAAAAAATTCCTGGCTTACTTCCAAATAGTTTTCCTCTGGTCTACAAAAAGGGTCTCTTAACTAAAGTTATGTCTGTAGACTGATAGAGATGTGTCTGTTGTTTTCTTTGAGGGAACAGCAATGACTGGGAAGAGTAAACACATAAAGGTGACGTGGCTAACCAATCTATTTTCAAAATGACTGAACATGGAGGTATTAAGTTTTGTGTTATGTTACTTTTTACTTTGTCTCGAAAGACTTTCTTATCGTTAGAATAGCATGAATTACATGAATTACATGAATTAATCCTGTGATTACAGTCTGGCACAATTTACCAGTCACTGATGAGGGAATTCCTCACATATATATTGTCACAGAGTTTGAGTTTGTTAAATGTGTTAATAGTCTATATTTAAAATAACTCTTCTTTGAAGCAAACCCTCACAAAGTATTCATAGTAATGGAAACTGTGATTAGTTTGTGATTAGCCATGGAAATATTTTTACACTGAAAATATAACGTTTTTCCAATTTACCTAAAATTTTTGTTCTTTTAAAGTGGAAAAGTCAACTTGGATGATTATGATTTCCATTTGAACATGTATCGTTGAAGACCAACATGAGTTTATAGTGTTGAAATCGTAATAAAACCTTTAGCTTGAGTTCAAACTTTTTTCAGTCAGAATTGATAGGATATTTATCTCCTCTTCTGTGTTTTGAAGATTTAGTGTACTTTCTACAGAATTGCTACATATACATGTCCTTTGGTTTGATTCAATTCAAAGAGAACATGCTTTCCTTTTCTGTATATTTGTGTATGTGCTATATCTCATAATGACTATACTGAGTGTCAAAAATATTCATCATCCTTTTTATTTATCAGCAAGAAATAAAAAGCTGTGCTGCCTTTCGCACTGAGTCAAAACTAGAAAGCTAGAAAAGGCTTAAATGTCTTTAAAAAGGCTTAAAATGTCAAGACCTCAGACAAATTATTCTGATGAAATGAGAGAGGAAACTTGGCTTTCTGAATTACTTTGTCTTTTACGTACTTGATGTCCATACATATTTTTTCTTTCTTTCTTTATTATCTGTTGGGTGTTGGTGGCCATAATCTAATAGAAAGTATCTGCTTGGCATGTGAAGCTATGCTGTCAATGTAAAGTATATGTAATTCGTTATTGTCTTCTTTTCTTTGAAGCAAACATTCTACATTTCTTTACTGAAAAAAAGGGCAATGCTATGCTTTATTAAAATTAGACATATGGTGGGGCTGGTCCCATGGTGCGGCGGTTAAGTTCACACATTCTGCTTCGGTGGCCTGGGGTTCGCCGGTTCGGATCCCAGGTGCAGACCTATGCACCGCTTGTCAAGCCATGCTGTGGCAGGTGTCCTACATATAAAATAGAGGAAGATGGGCACAGATGTTAGCTCAGGGCCAGACTTCCTCAGCAAAAAGAGGAAGATTGGCAGTAGATGTTAGCTCAGGGCTAATCTTTCTCAAAAAAATAAAATTAGGCAAATGGAGAGTAAATTTTGGGGATTTAAATGAAAATAATAACCATATCAGTATAAGAAAAAATACACGTGTAACTTATGAGAAACCAGATTAATTAAATACTGTTACACAATAGACACAGCAGCAATGAGAGGGAGAAGAATGAGATGATCTATAATAAAAATAAAATAATACCAATAGTAATAATACTAATAATTTATTGAGCACTTATATACCAGACACTGTGCTAAGCACAAAACATGTATTTTCTTATATATAATTCTCATGTACCCTCTGTGATCCGGATACTATTATTATTATTTTTGAGTCTTAGAAAGTGACCTGCTTAAACATAAAGTAACTGTGATATTAACAGAAATCTGTAGATTATCAGAAGAGGAATAGATCTGGCAGACCATTTAGTCAAATAATAAAAATAATAATGACAACAATATCAGTAATTATAATTGCTAATATTTATTATGTGCTTACCATATGTGCCTTTTATGTACTCTATAGGTATTATCTCATTATTTGTCACAATGAGTCTATGAGATACGTACTATTATTCTCATTTTACAGACAAGAAAATTAAGGCACTGAAAGGTTATATAACTTCAGAGAATGTCTTCTGAGGTGTCACTGATTCTCCTTTCTCAAATTCTGAACCAGTTGAAAAGGAAGCCAAGATGTCAGCTATTGGAAAATCAAAACCCCACCACGTTTATGACTAACATATTGGAATGTGGCTTATTTCTGTGGGCAGTAGAACTTGCTAAGAACAAACCTCAGGCATAGCCTTGCTAGCCTAAGCAGGCCTCTCTAAATGGGGGTGGTGTTCTGTAAGAGGTAGGGCATGATGGAGCAGAGAAGATGTGCTCTCTGTTGGCGGGCCCTTCCTGAAAGTGAAAAAGAGCAAGAGTTTGGCCTTGAAATCTCACTTTCCCCTACTGAATTCACCAACCAGATATGCCATCCATTCCCAGGGTTGAGTGAGGCAATGGAGAGAAGCGCGGAGGATAAAGCTAATTAAATCCCTCCAGGTGGAAGGAAACGGCAAGAACAAATGTTTTCCCTGACAAGCTGCTAAGCGGTGAAGCAGATCCAGTCATTGGTATACACTGGCATTCTGTCTAGTATGTCAGTAAGATAATGAATATAAAGCACTTGGTACAATGTCTGGCACTTAGAAGCACACAATAAATGGTAGCTATTAATATTGTTATCAATATAAAGTTGATGCCCAGTCTTGGAGTCTTGAAGTCTGATGCCTCCTGAGCTCACACACTTAACTTTGCATTGCTTCCCAAGGCATGCTCATGGGAGGGGAGTGTGTGTTCATTGTCTTGGCTCGTGATATTTCAACAGAGTAGCTTTGCCTTATCCTCAACGACCCAAGACAGGACAGACGAGTGGCAGAGATCTGTATCTTTCAGCAGCTGCGTGGGGAGCCTCTGGAGGTCATGCAGTGGGGAGGAGCCTGTCTTGCAGTGACCTGGCAACGTTTTTGGAAACTGAAGCTTTGTTCTTTCCAAATCAGGCTTACCTCGGTCTTGAGTAAAACAAAAGTAATGGTTTTTTTTAGCAAACTATTGCTTTGTCCACGAACATGTTGTCAACGTCGAAGACTCGCTTCTGTGAGAATAAACAGCTTGAGCAGAATGCTGTCAATTTACAGAAAGTTTGAAGATTCTTGGAGATTCTTTGATGGCAGCAACTACTTTTTTTAAAATTAATTTGAAAGGCTATTTTATGAATAGCCAATTGTTTGAGGAAAAAATACAACAAAAGATACTTTGACAAATGTTCATGTTTTTCATGTGAATTTCTGGGTAATAGAGTTAGACATTAAAGATTTCTAGGTGTGTGTGCGCCATTTATACACGTGCCATGTGTATATATCTGCCATATATATATAGAGAGAGAGACAGAGAGAGAGGCTGCCATGGTCCTCTCCATGCCTGTTTTGTGACTTCCTCTGCTCTCTCATTTCCGGGGAGCTTACTATGTATTAGACACTGTGTTATTTCTCTGTCGTTGTCTCATATAAGACCTTGTCTTTCTTGTTCACTTCTGTATCCCCAGTGCCTGGGGCAGTGCCTTACACATAGCAGGCTTTCAGCAAATATTTGTTGATTGTTGAATCCATGAAATACTAAAAATAAAATCATTGTTTAACACGAAGTTATTAAACCAGTGACGTACATATTTCTGATATTCTGTAGTTTTGAATTCCTGCTCCTAGTTAATTCAACAAGACACTGTTATTGAGCACCTCCTATGTGATGGAAAGTGTACAAAACTCTGAGGATATAGCTAAACAATTCACAATTCCTAGATTTAATGAAGTCTACTTTTTGCCCAGCATATGGCAATATTAACTGGTGCATCTTGAGACTTATTAAGTTTTATGACTTATTTGAGGCTTTCTCTATTAAACAGATTTGGGGGGTGTTACCCCTGTGTTTGAAGTGCTGAAAAATGCTGATTTTTAATGGTTCTGAATTGATGATGTGGTGATGACAATGTTCCAAACATTGCTTTGTTCTTCTAAGAGTTAATAAAAGCAACATCCTTCTGTTTAATTTCGCATTTAACCAACCAAGTCAAGCAATCAGAATTTGGCTTTACTTTTGTAGAACATAATCTTAAAAGACGATGGTGATAATCAGGGATATTCTTTCTTATCCTTTAAGAATCTACCTCAGTGCCAGGCATAGTGTTGGCCACTTGGCATATTATCCCTTATCCTTAAAATATCCTGCAAAGTAGGAATTATTATTCCAGTTTTACAGATGAGGGAAACCAGTCTCAGAGAGGAGACCTGACTTGGTCCTGCCACGCAGTTAGTGAGTGGCACACAGAGAACCTGAACCCGGTCTGACTTCAGAAGCTTTGCTTTTCGTCAGGCAGTGCTGTACTTCTTCATGATCTATGATCACATTATCAGAGAATGTCTTACATAATTGAAATTCCTTTTTACTTCATTCATTTACCAGAAGTCCAAAGATTATTTATTAAAGCCCTAACTTTACTTCTTAGAAATGTGGTCGCTAGCCTAGGGAATCAGCAACAAAATGAGATTATATCAAAGTATCTAATTGTCATTAAATTCTAAATAGCTAAAAGTGTAGAAATTGAGTTGATATTTAAAAATGTAATAGCAAATATATAGTGCACAATACAACATATACATATTCCAAGCCAAGAATAGATGAGTAACTTTCTTTTTTTCACTTGGCTTATTCAACTCACATATTTTTAAATAATTTATCTCTAAGTTCTAAAAATATGGCCTTTATTCTTTGATCTTAATCCTGTTTTTCCTTCATAGGAAAGTGATATTTTTATGGGCCACTGAAGCTTATATACCATTGAGTGACATTTAGATATTGTAGGTATTTCCATGTGAGGAGAATTAATCTCTTCAAGGAGGAGACTCAGTCTTCTCTACAGCTGATTTTGTCACCGAACGTTTCCAGTTACGTTTGCTGCCAGAAAAAGCACGGCCGTCAATAGTGTTTTAAATCTTAAATATAGAAAAGTTTTATTGAAGTTCAGTGTAATAATGTGTTTGTTGAGCCACTTTTGTGTCATATTTTGTAACAGATACTTAACAAATATACGTTTTTATTGTCAATTTTCATTAGAAATTTATCTTGCTTGCTTCCTAAGGTTATGAAAGGATTGAATGTGATAGTGAGTAAGTGATCTAAAATTTTTGCAGCTGTAAACGAAAGAAAAATACACTAGAACATATTTGTGAACATGGAATTGTAGCTTTTACATTGAATTAAAACTTCTAAAAGAATTAAGTAACTCAGGTTGATTCTCTTGAAATACTGATTTTATTAGGTTTAGTTTTATTTTCAGTCCTGTCTCAAGGAATCTCTTCTCTTTTTTTCTTTCCTTTTTGTCGTGGACTTCTCTGACTTCCTTCCTTCTTCACGCGGTGGCACAACCAGTGTGCTGGTTAAATGGGCAATTTTTCTTTCTTTACCTGCCTTTCTCCTTTCTTTCCTCTTCCCCTTCTCGAAGCTGTATTCCTCGGCTCCTCTGCAACATTACATCCATTGCTGATGGCTAAACCGACTTGAATATAAACAACACTGGGAATGTTTTCAGGTTTTCCTTTTTTTTTTGGTCTTTTTAGTCTGGCCTTTGGCAAAGGTCCATGACAGACAATAAATTGCTCCATGAAAAATGTTAGTTTAGTCACTGGTTGGTAACTGGGAGTGGATTTGACCCCATGGACTTGTTCCTAATTTCCAAAGTGGGGCCACTGTTCCAACTGTTCCAACTGGAATTAAACTGGCATTGAGCTTGGGGGTCCTCTGCCATGGGATCTCCTGGGAATGCTTTGTCTGCCTATTTATCTTTTGGTATCAGTTTTATAACTGTGATCACTAAGCTCTGCTGGAAAATTTAATATAACCGAGGTGGTAAGATTGAAAACAGGGAGGGGAGAAAGACAGAAAGATTCAGTTGTGGTGGTCAAAATCCCAAAGGAAACTCAAATTCAGCATGAATCACATTTCTTTGTTAGTATTCAGCTTTTAGATAAATGACAGCAGTAGGATGTTTGAAGCAAAGAGTGGAAGGAGATGATGGAAATCGTCCTAATCATTAAAGCAAGAGACAAAAACGATGGAATAGGCCAGTGTCCTCTGTGACAGGAGCAGGTGAGGCTAATATATCTGTTCCTGACAGTTGGATACATCAGGTTGCACAAATTATAGGCTTTTACCGAGAGAATTTTGGAGCAAGATTATGTTTTTAGTGTGATTCCTTCTGGCAACAATTATCAGTTTGAAGAAACTGTATTATACCCTGCAGAAAGAGGGCACCCATCTCAGGTCACTGAATGCCCAGTCTTTCACTCGTGCTTCAACCATCCTGTGTGGCAAAACGCATGCCTGACTTAAATGACTAAGATGGAGGCAGGCATTTTTAGAGAAAGCAAGTGGAGGTGTGCACAAGCTCTTAAGACTTTAGTTATGTATATATATGATGGGAAAAAACCAGCTAGCCCGAAGAAGCAAATGCGAACAACACATCCTATTTACAACTCTGTCTTTCAAAACATAATTACTTAATTTTCAGTTATTCCTGAAGCAGAACAATTTTCACATTGCCAGGCCTCCTCCCCTCCCAAAAGATGTCAATATAATCAGCCCCTTTCCTCAGTTTTAGTGACCATATGGAATTCTTTGATGTTTAACATTTTCATTTCTTTGTTGTGATGTTTTTAGCGCTTTGAAGCTTACTTTGAAGCATTTTATCTTTTACTTCCTGATCGTTTAATAGAGTATCTGTACCTTACAAGCAGACGAATGAAGTAAAAGGTGTTATTTTGAATGGGAAAAGGGAGAGGGTGGGAAATGAGAAACAGCCGTAGTTGATTTTTCTTGTTGTTGGAAGTACAAAAAAGGAATGGCTTGAATGGAAAAGAAAAAAACACGGAAATAAATATCAGGCATGCTTAGAAATGGTTTTGGGTGAATTTAGCCAAATGTTTGTGTGTGTGTAATAGAGAGAGTGATAGTGTGTAATAGAGAGAGATTATGAGGATATTGTTGGTTTATACACACTTGTTTGAAGAAGCCCAGGATTCCATTCTTCCTGCGTTGAAACTTTGTTCTTCAGATTTCCTTTTTGTTTAACTAGGTTTTTTTCTTTTTAGTTAGTTTCTTATGAGCCCTTCATTGTTTGTGTTTTTCTGCACGTGTACAGTAAGAGGATATGGATTCTTTTTTTTTAAATTTTAAAATACTGAATTTAAAGTGGATCATGGAGCATTTTCTTCAGGTCTGTGGATGAAGCCTAAGCTACATTTCCCATGGGGTTTCCGATATGGTATTCTGGCACAGGAACCAAAAGGAGTCAGCCTGCATTTGTCCTATGGCGGATAAAGGACTTTCAACGGAAAAACCTGTTTCTCAGTGGAGTGTCAGTGTCTCAGAGCTTGCTGTAATAACAATGCTCGGGGGTTGGTGGTGAGGGGTAATGAGATGTTAGCTCTGTGCCTTCCCTGACCACTTCTCGGCAAGTAAAATATTGGAAACACGAAACAACTCTGTTTTGGTAGAGACATAACACAGCACCAACGTAGGGGTAGAGGACGTCATTGCACTGGTGGGCAGACCCAGCACGGTTCTGTGTATTCAGGCACTCCTGAGAACACAGCATGGCTGCAGCACATTAATAGTCCAGCCTCCTGGAAGTGATGCAGTCCCATATTGGCATGACCAGGCCACAGTAGCAGCCAGTTTCTAGGCCCAGCAGAACAAGCACTAAAGTCACTACCATCTTTAAGAGATGCTGCTGGTACCTCTGGAAGTTGCACAAAGCATCACCCCTGCACAGAACTCAGAGCCCTCATTGTCTATGGCAGTTACATGAGGTAGCAGCAGTTGAGACAAGGCTCGGGGCAAAGCAATGCCTCAGAGATTCTGTCAAGTTGTTGGCTTAGTCCCTTGTGGGGCTCGGACGCTGTTCAGTGCCTTCCGTGTCAGAAACCTTAGGCAGCAGACGGGGCTACACAGACCTTAAACATATTCTCAAGAGAGTGGGAGCAGGGGAGGAGGAAAGGTCAAACGCCCCTTGGTGGTCCAGAGGGCTTATTTCCAAATATATGGGACCTTTCCTCAGGAGTGCTAGCAATAATTGGGGGTGGGGTGGAGTGAGATGGAGGTTAGAGGGCTACTTGGCAGACAGTAATGCCTGAGTCCTAGAGCCAAACAATATCGTATTGTTTTAGTGTAACTTGATTTCTTTTTCTTTTTTTTGTGTGTGAGGAAGATTGGCCCTGAGCTAATATCTGTGCCACTCTTGCTCTATTTAGTATGTGGGACGCTGCCGCAGCATTGCTTGATGAGGGGTGTGTAGGTCTGCACCCAGAATCTGAACCATGAACCCCGGGCTGCGCAAAGTGAGCTGCGAGAACTTAACCACTATGCCACTGGGCTGGCCCCTAATGTAACTTGATTTTACCCCTGGCTATCTCCTTTCTGCCCCTCTTATCCTTCATCAGACTGGAGAGAACCAGAGAAATATATTCTGTGCAACATCGATGAGCAGGCACTTCTCATATTTTGGGTGGGAACAGGCACAAAATTCCTTGCAGTTGAGCCACAGCCTCTGGAAGATTCAGGAGCAAAACCCCTGCTTCAAAGTTTCCAATTTCTCACAAAGGACTCATTTTCTGCCTCTGGGACTAAACTCCAGTCTAAACAAATATTTCCCCAAGTAGCCAGTTAGACAGATTTTAGGAACTATTTGAAAACACATTGCTCTGCAGTTTTAGTCAAATTTAACCATGACAGAGCAGAAAAAAACCCTCATTCACTATGTTTTCATCCAACAAATGGCCTACTACTTAATATTACATTCCAGAGAGCTTCCTCTTAGGCAATATTTATTAATTTGATACGTACAAAGTATAAAGGCAGTGTCTTATCGTTTCCTTCCGAAGTTAGAGTTTTGCTAAACCTAAAAATATTACTGACATATCCTCCTTTAATTCAAAGAAGTTCTATAAGATAACAAAGTTATTACTTGGAGGGAACATTATAACTTTGCCATAAAGGCAGGGGAAGAACGAACTAATTGTCCTCTCTGTTTTCTGGAAACTGTTTCTCATGGCAGGGGAAGAACAAATATTAGATAGACAGTTGGACTGTTTGCTTTTTTGGCTCAAGAACAAGCGCTAATGTCTCGCAGGAGGCCGAGCGATGTTCACAAGCCGTCCTCGGTATGATTTATTTTTATGACTTACTGACATATGTTATGGGCAGTGGAATGGGATGTCTTCTTTTTTCCCTGTGGCTTGTTAAGTATTTAAATGAGCAGACAGAGCCATGCATCTCCTTCATCGGGGAGCCCTGTGCGTCGTGCTTTTTCATCGTTCTCCTTATTGAAGTAGACAAAAATGGAAATGTTTGCAAATGGGTCTTTCTTCTTAATTTAGCAAGGTTCAAGAGAGTGCTCACTCCTTCTCAAGGATTATCTCCAAGTGCTCTTTGCACAGATTCATTTTCTCACTTCAGACTTTCCAGGGCCACAGGCCGTAGAAGGAGTTTGGAGATCTCCGTTTTTTTTCTATCTGCGGTCACATATTGTCATTCCGTCTCTGATCTATCCAAGTTATAAGTTGCTGACTTTCCTGTTCAGGAACTTAAGAATTAGGAAGAAAAAAAATAAAACCACTCAGAAAAAAAAGGTCTCCAAGTGAGTCAGTGTCAATTAAAGGGACTACCTGATGCAAATATCACATCAGCATCAATTTTGTCACTTACGAATTTTAAGATCAGAAGCAATTACACTCAATAGCACCTTGTTTTTATGCGTCTACCCTTCATAGCCTTGGCTAGTAAGTCAGCCTGCACCATAATTTACACTGACATCTAATTTCAGTGGATCTGCAAGCAATCTAACAGAAGATGGAGATACTAAGAGGAGAGGAGTCCAACTTTATCACTGCAGACATAAAGATTCATTATTTTTGCCAATTTTAAAAGTGAACCTTATAAATATCTACGCTTTTCTCCTCTGTTTTGCATATCTCATTACTTGAATTAATTTATGTTTTAGGCAAATGATTTCTGCTTAAAAGTAGATGATTAAATGCTTTAGCTGGTTACAAAAAAGCACCTAAGTATGGTAACTATTCCAGTTATGGATTTTGCCATCTTGGAAAATTTGCTACAGAAAGAGTAAACACTAAGACCTTTTTTAAAAAGTACAGTTACGCCATGAAAGTTCTATTTTGTGGTACACACTATGTGGAATGTCTACCCAGCTTGTTGTGGTGTTCCCTCTCTGAGAACAGTGCCCATACAAGGAAGGGGGCTTCGAGAGGCCATCCTGGGCCCTGTCCCCATGACCCCATCCTTCCTGGCTGTAGTTGATTGGCAAATAAGTCTAATTAGAGTCCTGCCTGGAGAGTCTTAAAAATTTAAACTGGGGAGAAATTTCAGACCTCCTTTGATGGTGAGACCACTAGACAGGTGACTTAGGGATAGAAGATAGCATGTTACTGAGTAAAAGAAAGGAGTAGGTGTGAAGTAGATCAGGGTTTCTCAACTTTGGCAGTATGGTTACTTGGGGCCAGAAAATTCTTTGTTGTGGGGACTGTCCTGTGCATTCTAGGATATTTAGCAGCTTCCTTGGCATCTATCCATTAGATTCCAGTAGCATTCCCCAGTTGTGACAATCAAAAATGTCTCCAGACATGCCATTTTCCCTCGGGAGAAATACGATCTTCCCCTCACCCCCGCGCCATTGACATCCATTACAGCAGAGGAACACAAAGGCAATGCATGGAGAGAAGCAGAAATTAGAAATGGCAGAGAGTGTCTTACAGACATTGTCTTAAAGATATTTGAATTTTTTTTTAACCTTCAGTTGTATTCTTGCCCTTTCCACAGCTACATGAAGCAGTGGCATAATTTATTTTATTTTATTTTCTATTTTTACTCCCTAAAAATTTGAGTTGAGGTTCTGCCATTGGCAAACCAAATAGTCCTGACTGATATGGTAATAGACTGTGGTAGATGAAACTTATTTTAAAAGGGCATTTTCAATAGGAAAAGACATACATGCTAGAGATATTTTCTATCCACCAAAACTTCCCCCAATTTTAGAAGCAGAGGTTTTGAATAAAGAAGTTAATTTAATAAAGAAGGTAAATTTGGGTGGATGGGGTGGAATGGGGAACAATTGTTTAAGGGGTACTGAGTTTCAGTTTTGCAAGATGAAAAGAGTTCTGTGGATGGATGGTGGTGACGGTAGCACAACAATGGGAATGTACTTAATGCCTCACTTAAAAATGGTCAAGATGGGGCCGGCCCTGTGGCACAGCAGTTAAGTTCGCATGTTCCACTTCAGTGGCCCGGGGTTCACCAGTATGGATCCCGGGTGGGGACATGGCACCACTTGGCAAGCCATGCTGTGGAAGGAGTCCCACATATAAAGTAGAGGAAGATGGGCACGGATGTTAGCTCAGGGCCAGTCTTCCTCAGCAAAAAGAGGAGGATTGGCAGCAGTTATCTCAGGGCTAATCTTCCTCAAAAAAAAAAAGGTTAAAATGGTAAATTTTATGTTATGTGTATTTAACCACAATTATCAAAAAAGGTAGATGTGGGGAAGAGAAAAGAAAAGAAGAGAAAGACTGGGTTGGTCCAGGATTGGGTTACGCATTCCTGATGAGCTTCTTGGTCAGCAATTCATCTTGGAGCAGAGCCACCACCCATAGTTTATGAGACTGACAGCATTTGCCTCTGCCTGTGATGTTATTATTCATTTAGCAGTTGCTTTTGAAGAAGATGTATTGAGGCACAGATGAAAACCTTCGGACTTATTCTGTTAGTTTCTTTGCGTTTTAAAGCTGCTTCAGGTCGCCTTCAGAGACCTCTAGACCTGGTACTAACTACCACGTATCAGAGGACTGCAGAGCTGTCTTGGCCACGTGTGGGCTTAACCCGTTCAGAATCCTACATCTTGGGATTCACACTGTGAAGAGGTTTTCGTTTTTGTTTTGTTTTGTTTTTCCTACTCAAAAATGGTTCATCTTCTTAATCCCAGGGATTGATCAGTTACAGCTAGAGGCATTCAGGGCTGTGTCCTTAGACACTAAAAACGGGTAAGTGCTCATCTGGGGTCCCTAAGATAGAATGTGGATTGATTTTGACCATGAAGGGAAAAAAGGTGTCTATAGGCACAGGGGGTAAAAAAACTATATTACAGGGGCAAGAAGAGCGAGAAGTAAAGAGGCTCTTGTAGGAATCATGTGCTTGAAGTGAGACATCATATGTTTATTTCATTCCGAATTCTTTCTGAGGTATCTTGCTCTGTTAATGTAACTTGAAATAGAATTTATAATCTCAGCAGATGAATTTTTTATAGCTAAACCATAATACACACACAGATTCCTTGCTTTGAGTGGCTGATTAGCAACTATTTGCATTTAACAGAAGTTTAAAAAAAATCTCTAAATGAAGCATATTTTTTTCAAGGGTGCAGGGAAGGAAGATTTATAAAGCCATACAAAGTCTCCTTAATCATTTAGACAGAGAGTCAATTTTCTCAACAGAGGCCATCTTTTGCCCTTAAATTTGCAGATGGAGTTGGTAATCAGGCAGTAAAGCCATAATCAAATTTCTCCAAGAGAAAGTGGATAAAACCCCAAATTTTTATAAAAGCAGAAAATGAGACAAGAAAAACGAGTGAAAAAGAAATAGCCATCAGATATCCTAAAGTTAATCTTCCCCAATACACAACTGTATTAGAAATAAAGGAAAGACTTGGGGACCACTGAAGTATTTACCATGTGTTCAGTTAAACTATAGTTATTAAATATTCCATATTTTTATCAGTCATCTATAACCAAGGTATGAACACAGTTAAAATGATTGAGGTCTTATTGTTATAAACACCTTCTAGGGGCCAGCTCTGTGGCCTAGTGGTTAAAGTTCTGTGCCCTCCATTTCGGCAGCCCAGGGTTCACTGGTTTGGATCCTGGGTGCGGACCTACTCCACTCATCAGCCATGCTGTGGAGGCAGCTCACATACAAACTAGAGGAAGACGGGCACAGATGTTAGCTCAGGGTGGCATGGTATTTTGGTGAGATAGTTAACTGGTGGGTTTTTAGAGTCGGGATCTACTTCTTGGTCTTTGTCTTAATTGTAAAAAAGTCCTTCACATGTGTTTTCAAGGGACAAGATGTTTATTTTATGAGGAAAAAAGACAGACTTCTGTTTAAGTTTAAATACAGTCTTATATAAAGCTTGAAGAGATCAGAAGAGTTTCAACTTTTGTTGGATCATACACACCTTTGAGAACCTATAAATCATAAAATTTATCATAGAAATCTGAACATTTTGAGAGGATTACTGGGGTCCAATAAATATTTATTCTGAGAGAAGGTGCCTAAGTGAGGATTATCCCAGGCGAACTGGGAGGTGTAGCCACTTTAAGAATTTGATGAAAAGTCTGGACCCATTTCTCAGAAAAAGAAGCGTTCATGCAGGCACACTACACGTTTTTTTTTTTTCCCAAGGAAGATTAGCCCTGAGCTAACATCTGCCAATCCTCCTCTTTTTGCTGAGGAAGACTGGCCCTGAGCTAACATCTGTGCCCATCTTCCTCTACTTTATATATGGGACACCTACCACAGCACGGCTTGCCACGCGGTGCCATATCCGTACCCGGGATCTGAACCTGTGAACCCTGGGCTGCGGAAGCGGAATATGTGCACTTAACCGCTGCACCACCGGGCTGGCCCTACATGTTTGTTATTCATTACTTTGCAGATTTCCCATCTTTATTTTAAGAATCCTCGGACCAGATGCATTCATCCAACATTTACTTGCTGTTTGTCCACTTTGTCCCAAGTACTGTTTTTAGATGCTGGAGATACAGCACTGCACAAAACTAAAAAACTGCCCTTCTGGGATTTATATTCTACTAGAGTACTCTGACAACATGGTAGGCAGAATTCCAAAAACGTCCCCCAAGATTCTCATCACCTGGTTATGCAATCAATCCTAATCTAGACACTGCTGTGGAGGGATTTTGCCAATGTAATTAAGGGTAAGGATCTTCAAATAGGGAGACTAGCCTGGATTATACAGGTGGGTCCAATCTAATCACTTGAGCATTGAGAAGCCGAGAATTATCTTCAGCTGGATTCAAAGAGAGATGGTGGAGGAGGACAGCAGGATGAGGAGGCCAAAGGGGTAGTTAAAGAGATTTGAATCAAGAGAAGGGCTGGACCTTCCCCCGATAGCTTTGAATGTGAAGGGAGGGGGCCTTCAGAAGCTGAGAAAGACTCCAGCTGACAACCCAAAAGGAATTGTGGCTTCAGTTCTGCAACCACATGGAACTGAATTCAACCAACAACTTGAACGACTTTGGAAGCAGTCGTTTTTCCTAGAGTCTACTGCTAAGAACCCAGTGGCAACACCTTGATTTCAGGCTTGTGAGACCTGGAGCAACGAAGCCCACTGGACTGGTGATCTACAGAAGCGTGAGATAAATTTATGTTGTTTTAAGCTGCTAAATTGGTGATAATTTGTTACAACAGCAAAAGAAAACTAGTACAAACAATAGACAGGAAAAACAAGCAAAATATTTGCTAGTAGGTTATAAATGCTAAGGAGTAAAAATAACACAAGAAAGGAAGATATTAAATGGGAGAAGGAGTGGTGTATGATAGATGATTTCCAGGGAAGGCCTCACTGAGAAGGTGACTTTTGAGAAAAGACTTGAAGGTCTTGAGGGAGTGAGCCATGAGGATATTGGGGGGAAGAGCATTCCATGCAGAGGGAACAGTAAGAGCAAAGGCCCTGAGGCAGGAGCAGGTTTGACTGTGTGAGGAGTGGCAGGGACGCCAGTATAGCTGAGGCAGAGTGAACTTAGGAAACAGTGATGGAGATGAGGTAGAGAGAATGGGGGCCATTTTCTGAGAGCCATGTAGGTCATAGCAAAGGCCTTGGTTGATTGTGTGTGTCAGGAGTCGTGAGGGGGTTTTGAACAGGGGAGGAGTGCCGCAATCTGACTTGTGTATTAGCTGGGTCACTCTGGCTTCTGTGTTGAGAAGAGACTGCAAGGAGGAATGGGTAGAACCAAGGATATTGGCTAGAAGGCTACCTCAACAATCCAAGCGAGATGATGTTGGCTTGGACTTAGTTCTGGGTAGTAGGAGTGGTGAGAAATGGCCATATTTGATTTATTCTGAAAGTGGAGCTGACAGGACTTTCTGGCTGACCATTTGTGGAGGATGTGCGTAAGGGAGAGAATCTTTCACAACGCTTGTCATAAAACAGAAACTCAAGATCATAGAATGTGGTGATCAAGAAAGGAGAAATTGCCCAATAATTTGGAAGTTTAAAAATTATTTTATAATACATTTATGGTGGATGAATTTGGTGGATTTAACTGTGTGTCTGTGTGCACATGCTTCTGGAGTGTCCATGCTACGATTCGGTTTCTTTGACAAGAGGCCTGAGGTGCTGGAGGATAAGGGCTCTTCTAGAACTCTGAGCATTCCTTCAGGAGTAATTGAAGCTGTAGAACCCTCAGACCCAGTACCATCCCTGCAGGAAGTGTCGGGGGTGTTCCCCAAAGAAGACAGAGATGGGCCTTTCAAATGCTTTAAAAACTGCATAGGAAAGTGTAAACAAATATAGATGAGACAAAGAACACAGACCAAGTTTTAAAAAGTTTGGAAACTTAATAAGAGATGGAACTAGGAATTTGGTGAAAATGTCAGATAAATGTGTAACTTTTTAACTTGGAAAAGTAAAGTCACAGGCATGATTTAATATCTTGACTGAGTATGTAAAGCATTACAGCCCGATGAATGGTGGCAGCTCCTTGCTGAATCTGCGGGAGATAACCCCGGGGATTTGGGTCAGCTATGAGGCAGAACTTATTTGCAGCAAAGATTATTAAATAATGGAAGGAGTGTCTGAGGAACGTCCAGAGGCATTTTTATTCAAACACCTGAGGGACAAAATTTCTGGCATGAGAGTGTCGGATCTCTCCACAAGATGGCAATGCTGGGTTGATTCCAATTTTTGTTTTCTCTTGATAAAAATATCTATAAAGTTTACACTTTGGCAGGAAAAAATAAAGAACCGTGACTTATGTTTCACTGTCATATTTTGTATTATATTATCTATGGTTGAGTTGTATTTCCCCAAACCTCCATCTCCATGTATGGGGTTTTTTAAACACATTATTTTGTAAGGCTGAGGGAGTCATGTGGCAATAGTGGGGTGGCGTATCCTTTTCTGCTTTCACATGCCAACACTGGAACATTGATCTTCTTCATGGAAAGCTTGAAGAACAAGAACGAGTTTCACATGCCTTAGAAGTCTGAAATGAGTTACTACCTGAAACTTGGTACGTAGAAGAAATTCAGTTAGAAACCTGGATGTTTCTTCGAACAGTGAGAAATTAGGACTTGGGTCAAGGAATGTGGAAATCATCTGTTTTACAAAATGCTCTAGAAGAGTTATTGTTCCTTTAAGAATTAAACATTTTAATCCTTCACATTTGAGATGGAATGCCTTTGATTTAAAATTCAGAGGAGAAAATGCCCTTTCATTTATTTTTTTTGGAAACGAACTACTTTTTCCTTTGTGTAGAGGTTACAAAATTTCATGTACTTAGAGCTACTTCTTGCAACTTTATTCATCTGTAATGATTTTATTCTCTATTTTGTGCCTCTATTTTACCTGATGACAAAAAACCATGTCCCTTACCGGCATATTCTATCAGTTCAGAATTTTCTCTCCCCTCCTTACTGGAATTAGTTTTGCGGTGTAAAAATGGCATCAGGGAGGATATCTGGTTCCTGGAATATGTGCATGTTGTATTTTTAACATGGACATTTATCTTTTTGGGCCTGGGGCATCACCAGCCTTCCATGCTCTCGCATCTACGGAAACGTCATGGTTTCCACTGTTTCTGACTCACACAGACTGTTATCTGCTTCCTACTATGGCATCCCCTCGTTGTAACCACAAGACCCAGTGGGTCTGCCAGCTTGTTTGTAAGCCTCTCTCTCTTTCTGCTAACTTCTGTGATCTTTCATCAGTGTAGAAAATCTGGATACTTTTCCATGCTACTCAGAGATCTCGTAGGGGCTGATCTGGTTGGCTGTGCTCTGCATGACCGTGGCTCACCACAGTGTCTATTCTGGCACTGCTATTTCCTAGCCTGCATAGTTGGGTTGCTGTGTGTGTTGCAGCTGATGGGCGTTTGGCTCCTGCCTTTATAACCTCCACCTGAGGACTGGAGAGTTCTGACCTCAGGAATACAGTCACAGAGATGCTTTTTCATTCTCCTCCATCTCTTTACCTGTGCCCATCACTCCATAGCATAGCCATCTTTACATCAATTTCAGCTCCTGGCTCATCAGTTAGAAAATCCAGAAGATTGTGTGTGTGAAGGGTGTTAAACTCGTTTACCTTTCCTAATGTATCTGGAAAACAGTTGGTGAACCAGTGCTAATGCAGGACACTTGGCGGGGAAAAAACATATTACTAACTGCATCTAGGAGACGTTGAGACAAGTCCAGGATCCTCCAGTTACTGGTTGTTTGACTTTGGACAATTAAAAGATGTACTTGATATCGATTTGTGAACTGTAAATCTGTGATATTTAAGATCTTTTTCCTGTTTAATTTAAAGCTATTGTGTGTAGGGAAACATAAATTAAAACAAAAGCATTTAAAGTGTGGGTTTCCAGAGTTCCTCAAGGCAGTGTATACACAGAGAAACTCCACAGTTTGAAAGATGTGTGTAAAATTTGCCCATTTTTAATAGCCTGAACTCAAAAATTGTGTGTATAAATGAATTCATCTTTCCCATATTCTCCACCTAAAATTTTGTCATCAAATTATCATGTTGAAAACTATAGTTTTCAATATGTCTAGGCATATGATTAAATTCCACTTCTTTAATAAGATTTTAAAAGAGACTAAAGAAGGAAACATGGAGGAAATAGATGTTATCAAAAACATCAATAAAATCGTTACAGATGGCACTATAGACTTTGAAAGGGTTCTCAAAATAAATATTTAAGTTTACATGAATTTCACGTGGCTAATAATACTTTAGAATAATTAAATTACACGTTGCAAATAGCACTCATGTGGATAGCTACCCAGCATTCTTCTTCACACAGGGTTTAGTACAGAACTCTCTTTCTTTTGGTTTTAAATATCAACTTGCATTTTGTGAAATGTACCAACAGGGAATTTCATGTGCGCTTTGCAATATGCTAGTTTCCACTGCCGTTCTTTTCCCACTGTGCTTATGCATCACATGTGTACTTGCCTCTGCGTGAGTGAAATGGCACTGCGGTGGCGAGGGGAGAGTCACCTGCCCAGCTTGACATGAGCGGCAGCTCAACAGGGTTTCACTGGAACATTTATAAACTTTTAGATAGTGGCCACTGGCAGCTCAGAAGATAATTATAATAAGTGAATTTTGTCTGGAAACCAAGGAAAGAAAATCTGTCTGGCATTGAGATAAAAGACGACGACAGCATTGTTTCACCAGACCTTATACTTGCAGTTAGAGTTGGTGGCAGCAGTAGGGGATAGAAATCATGCTCTCCCTTCCGTGCCTTTCTGAACCCAGAACAAAGCAATTACATTTTTAGAAGAAACAATTTAGGGGACAACCAATTTCACTGCAAGCATCCTGGAATCCAACAGCTTAACATGGCTCTGGTTGGAATGACATCTCTAAAATTGTATCTCTGCTGCTGTGTGACTCCTAGTGTTTACTTTAATTTGGTGGCAGAAGCCATGTGACTTAGTGCCTACTGTGTGCAGTCCCTTGTGGCAGGCTGCTGCCATCATGGCCATGTGGCTACGCTGTGGTAGTAAGCAAGCCTTAAATGGGCTCCTTGAGGAGATAGGGGTGGGGAGGAACGAAATTTCTTCAGAATAGCTGGGTAGACAAGTGGCTAAGCCCATTACACGACTGATTGTCCAGTGTGTCTCTTTGGAAACAAAATTCTGCATTCTTTCAGCAAAAGAATAATTGTACTTGCCAATGAGATTTTCTCTGCAAAGCTGGTCTCAAGAAATGGCATATAAGTAGCCCTGAAGTAAATTCTGGCTTAATTAAAGCTAATGTAATATGCAATGCCAGTGCATTGTAGAACTGTTGCTTTGTTCTAACTGGCAGTGCAAATTGCTTGTGAGGATGCAGGAATAACATGTGATATGAAAGAATTCGTACAACAGCAGCTTTTGATTGATTCAGATGGAAGTTTCAGGTTTTTGGGCTATGTATAAAACCCACATTTTAAGGGCAATGGGAATTATTTAGATATCACTATAGCTAAGAACAGGCATCCCATATTCATGTGTCTGAAAAGTTGGCAGTTGCTTCAATTTATATAAATTAAATCTTTTCCACATTGATTTGTTTTATGATCTTGGGTTATTGCTTGGGTACTTGGTCTTCAAGTAATATTATTGGTTCCAGCATTTAATAAAATTTACAATTAAAAATGTAATCAAACTTAGAAATATATTGTTGCCTACTACTTTTTGATGGTTCTTTTTATGACAAATCCAAATGTCAGACCAGTGAAATCTCTTCATATGTCATCACTGATGTATTGCTCTCGCCTTAGTGCTATTTTGGTTTATGCAAACTGCTTGTCTGCTTCTAATGTGAGATGTCACTCAACTGTTAGACCGTACTCTGGCCTTGGGTATGGGCAGGGAAGAGCATGTTGGTTCTCATGTTTGTGAGCAGATATTTTTTTTTGGTACATCCACTAGACTGTTGCATCCCTCAGATGGATTTAGAAAGTATGTCTGAGAAATATGATATTTCCATTGAGCAGTTCAGGAAAACTATGGTAACATGGTGAAAATGATATGACGTATTTTATAAAAATCTTCTCTTGACACTTCATGTGGCACAGTGGGAAGTGAAGTAATTAGAATCCCAACAGAATGATTTCCTGGGTGTTGGGAAAGCTTGGGGATCAAATGGTACTCCTTCCACTTCATACAAATGTTTTCCTCTTACGTGGGAGGGCGTATTTGATAATACAATTAGAGAGAAAGTTTTTTTCTTAAAGAAGAAGCAAGGCATAATACTGAGTATAAAGTTTTGCTCTGTGAGCAGATTTTGACGGCAAGAAAAATTCAGGTGGGCAGGGGGAGGAAAGGACCAAGGAAGAGAGAAGAAGAAATGGAGGAGGTGCAAAGAGCCCATTTGTTTATTTGTGGGGCTGTGTATACTAAGGAATAGTCTCCAACTCCCAAGAGGCTGGGGACCAAAGCAGTGAAGTGAGCTGTTTGGAACCCAGTTTCCAGTGAAACAATATTGTATGTGATCAGGGATGACCTTTCTGAAGAGGTGATATTTCCATTCTGCCCAGAAAGAAGAGAAGAAGCCATTTAAAGAGAAGAACCCATTTAAAGAGAAGGAAAAGTGTGTATCAGGCAGAGACAACAGTCTGTGCAAAGGTTGGAAGTAGGAAAAATCTCAATGTGCCCTGAGAGCTGAAAGGAGCTCGCTGTGGTTGGGAACGGTGGTATGGAGAGGCACCAGGTAAATCAGAGGAAGGCAGGTGCTGGGTCATACAAGAGGTTTGGATTTTATTCTATCTTCAGTGGGTGTTTTTAAGCAGAGGAGCAACTTGGTCTAAATGGTTTGATAGGTAACTTACAATCTGAGAGGTAAAGTTAAGACTATTTTAGGTACAACAATTTTGCATTGCCTCGCTATTGTTTTTGTGATCTGGATATGGGAACCTGGACATTGTCTACATAAAGATGGAATCTAATGCCATGGCAATGGATGAGATCACATAGGGTGAGAAGGCAAGGGAAAGAAAAGATGAAGGAAGTCAGGAGGAGGTGGTCACAGAAGCCCAGAGGGCAGAGAGTTTCAAGAAAGAAATGTCCAATTGAATCCAACTGTGAGAGGTCGAATGACAGGGGCCTCCACTTAATTCAGCAGCATGGAGTCCATAAGCAACCTTGCACAGAAGGCTTTCAGTGATGTGGGGAGATGGCAGCCAGGCGGGAGTGGGTTGAAAATATATTCAGAAGTGAGAGTACTTCTTTCAAGAATTTTACTTGAAGGGGAACAGAGAAGGGTTGTTAGCTGGGAGAGGTTTGAAGTCAAGAAAGTGTTTTTTTTCTTTATTCTTTTTGTAGTACAGAGGTATTATAGGAAATTTGTATGCTATTGGGAATGATTGAATGGAGAAGTAGTGTTTTATGAAGCAGGAGAGAGGGCATGCTAAGAAGCAAAGTTGAGAAGATAAGTATATCACCCAGGTGCCCCTGTTTTAGAAGAGCCTACTCCTACTGGATCAGGCAGAAAAGGACTTGCTTACTAGGCATTAAGGACCTCCCAGAATCCCTAGGAGAGACAGAGTCAGGCTTGGAGACTGTTCCTCCAAGGAATGGCCTTCCACACTGAGGAGCTTCTGTAGCGAAGTCCTCTGCTGCTTGCTTTTGGGGCTGGGCCCACACACTGAGGGTGGGCTCCAAAAGCCAGAATTACTGTCTCTGATACCCCTGAATCCAGATGCCTCTGCTGTCATCCTCAACAAAAATGAAACATGCAGGTTCCTGCTTCCTGTCTGCTGTCTTCCAAATTGAAGTGAACCTGGTGCTTAACTTGGAGGCAACAGCAAGTCCATGCCTAACAGAAACCTGGGGGTGACACCACATGCACATGCTTTCTTTGACCTTGCCCGCGACCGGACAGTCCTCTTTCAAATGCTCTAGCAACACAAATGCAGCATGGGCCATTGCTGGTGCAACAGTCAGTTCTTCAAGGCTGGCATTAAGAGAAGACAGGACTCAAATAGCAAAAGTCATTGGTACTTAGCAGCGAGTACTTCAGCTGGATGATGTGTTTTCTAGATTGTGTGTGGAGAAATTTTGGGGCGGACTTCCAAACTTTTTCACTTGTAGACCAAAGAGGGGAAAATGCTCATGTTACTTATTCAGTATGGTTTGCAGATTATTCATGCATCAGAGTGAATAACATCCAATTAAAGGATCAAAACTAATTAGCTTATATTTGTGGATGTTCTCATTGGAATATCTGTTTAACACTGCCTATACTATTTAACTCTTGCTTTAAACAGATTTAATTTTTTCCTTTTTTCAGTATTGAACTCTGAGAACCCTTTAAGTATTCAATAATGTGTGACAGTCCTCTACATAATATGATAAGAAAATTCAATTTCATGAATATGTACATGCTTTTTTGGAAGTCATCTTCTTATTTGTTGTTTATTACAAAAAGAAGTTAAATGGATAACTTAATTTGTTTAAAAATTACCCATTTTGTAAATGTTTAATAATTATTTATAGATAATTTTGAATGCAATAAAGACCTATTTAGAGTCACTAATTGTGGTATTAAACAAATCAGTGTAAGTTCTATAGGCTTATGTTTGCATCAAAACGTCATTCTGAATATTAAAACTAATTTACTATGGCATACTTTCATAATCTGTATAAGACTTGCTGACGTTCAGTGTGAAATATTCAAACTGGAGCCCCTGTCTTTATCAATGAATTTGGAGGGATGTTCAATCGCAAGGAAATGTCATGGCTCCATGTTTTACCACGGCTTGGGGAAGAGAGGTTGATAGAAAACTCGACAGAATCCTCTTCTGAGAAGCACAGAGAGAAAGTACCATGCAGAAAATGGTGTCCTCGGAGAACACACACGTGCACAATGAGTACCCTGAACAATGAGACTGCAGGGGGATTAAACCAGGGATATGCGCTGCCTGCGGCCAGCCAGCCAAGCAGGCAGCCAGAGTATTTCAAAGCATACTGATGCGTCCATAAAACCCAGTTTATTTCCGTATTTAAAATAAATGTAAACATTTGCAGGTACAAAAATTAATGATTTTGTACAAAAAGAAAGAAGCACCCTAGATGGACAAAGCAATATTTTAGTACAGAAGAGTAGGGGGTAAGAATATTATGGGATGTTGGCTCGTAAGAGAAATCTAGACTAGATGAGCAGGTAGTTGATAGACCAAAACATTTTTGCCAGTTTCTAAAAAGGGAAAACTGTAGGTTCACCTTGAAAGTGTAGTATACTGTTCTTTAATGCATTTATTTATTTAACAATAGTTCCTAAGCACACATTTGCAAGGTGAACAAAACATCATGTCCTTGCTCTCACGGAGTTTACATTGTAGTAGGAGAAGACAAATGTATCACATATGATAAAGATTGAGAGAGTAAGCTAGCTAGTATGTATAGAATGGATATGTACCAAGGACCAGGGACCATAATTAGACAGACAGGAATCTGGAAGAGAGGGAGAAACCTCCAGGGACCCCAATGCATTAATTTTACCAGTGTTGTAAAAACATTTCATGGACTGGATCCTCTTCCTCTTCTCCACACACACCTCAGGAAAGTTATAGTGTGCAGGTCTCAGAGATTGTATGGTGTGGAATGTTTGTCATGTTCTCCAATCGTCTCCTCTTGCTTATCTCCTGAATGGCTTGCTTAATTAAGGATGGCTGGTGGCCATGCTGCCCTGAAGAGAGTAAGGATTAGTAGAAAGAGTGCTTCTCTTTCCAGTGTTGACCTGTGTGCTAAGGGGATATTCATAGTCCTTCTAACTGAGCTAATTATTTTTTATTCTCACTCCCCACCTCTGCTCCCAGCTCAACGCTGATACATTTGAAGGAGCAGAAATGGGAGGAAAAGACAGTTAAGAACAAAGCCGGAATGGAAGCAAAATCTAAGATACTTGGTACTTTTGGGAAATTAGATAAATTTGATTTTTTCTTATTTTTCTGTCTTTAAAATGTACTTTGAATTTTAATTTCAATGTTGAGATTTTCCTGGATCTCTCATCTTTGGATGACCTCACCTTATTCATAATTTCTACTCTAAGTTTCCTTAGAGGTGCTCTGAGCGAAATTCCTGAATTTACTCATAGTAACTTGAACAAAAGTTACAGTAGCTTACCTCCTTAAGTCCACTCATCCACTCATCCAGACATGCTAAGTGGCAGGCACTGTGCTAGACCCTCAGTGTACAAAGGTAAGACGGAGATGATTTTTGCCAATTGCTTTAAACTGAGTACAAGAAAAACAAGTCAAATGATTACACAATGGGATAATGTAATGGGATAAATATAATGGGATGATGTATTTCAACAGAACATTTTTATAGAGGCACAAAGTAGGGAATACTTACGTCTTTGACAGTATTGACATAGAAATACAAACGTGTTTTGGTCTTATTAGCCAAATAGTTGAGAAGAGAGAACACTGAGTACAGAAGATTTCAGCATGGTTATCCATGCTGGTCAGTGCTCCCATTTATCCCTCGATCTCCCCTTGTAGGCTCTGGATTGCCGTGGGAGGACCTGGGCAGGCTGTGTTTTCTTGTGTCCTGGGTATTCTGGTTTCTGGCTGGCTTTGGCCAATGGGAGACACTGGAGGGAAATGGGAGAGGGGAGTGAGGCTATTTCTTTCCCTCATACTCTACCTCAGGTAGTGTCTCTAGTCACAGCTACATCTTTTCTGGGGCTCCAGTTCCTATAAGTCAGCCCCTTCTTCCATGGTCTCAGCTTCTGGGCAACTGCATTATGGCTCTAGCCCTTGCTGGGTGGCTTGCGCTTCTGCATTCTGGCGATGCCACCCCTCCTGTTGTGTCCCCAACTGCAGGGACCAGTCTTTTTGTAGTTATTATTCCTTGGGTTGCCTCTTCATCCCCTGTGTGGCTTCTTAACTCTTTTATTAATGGGAAACTAACTCATTGTATTGAATTTCCTCTGTTGAAATGCATAGAGTCGTAACTAATGGAGTACCAAAGGCTGTGTTCAAAGCACTGTTCCTTTCTGATGAGTACAGACAATAATATTCCAGGTCTGAGAGAATGAACCTTCTAAAGAGGCTCTCTGCCTTGGGAAGAGCATCTTGAGCAATTTTATTTCTACATCTTTAGAACAGTCTTCCTTATTTTTCTTACTGCGTCTTCATCAACCATGTCCACAAAATGCACTTAGATTATGTTACTTTTACTTACTTTTTCTGAAATACTGCTTCTCGTCTGGGTCCTCTTCTGACACTGGCCCCATGCTTATTTCAGCCAACTGGGACTTTGGTTATCTGCCTCCGCCCTTTCCAGTCTCTGACCAGGGTCTTCTTTCCCCTTTGGTATCCTCAGGGATAATATTAATATTTGGCTGAAAGCTTTCCTGCCTGTCTACACATCACAAGTTTTGACACTATAAAAACACAGTACCATTTTGTGAATGCACAAGGAACTTAGTGAAAACCTGCCCACTGGGGCTCCTTATGCAATCCATTTTACAGCCATTCTAAAGACTGTCATAATGTTAGAGCAGAAAGAACCCAGAGCAAGCTATGGGGAGACTTGAGTTGTTTTCCTGGCTCGATCTCTAACCTGATATATGACATGTACAGGAAAAAAAAAAGAAAAAGAACCATAATACCTGCCCTCCCACCTCACTGAATTGTTCAGAAGGCAAAAAAAAAAAAAAAGGATTAATATAAAGGTAACATTAATAGTCAGCTGCTTGACTTAAATACATTATTAAATTCTTACAATGATTCTGTGAAGTGGTTGTGATTCCAGCTGAAAAAACTGATGCTGAGAAGAGCCAAGGGGCTTCTCCAAGGTCATCTATGGAATAGGTGGGTATGGAATATCTGGAATTTTGGCTCTGTTTGCTTGCCTTCTATGCTCATGTTCTTTTCCATTCCACCTGGATGCCTCAGGATTTGAAAAGATGATTCATCGAAGTGTTTTAGGAAAAAAAAGTGTCATGCACTATACAAATTCTGGAGCATAGCAGTAGACACTACCATTCTTCTTTGAATTAAGGCTGTCACATACCAGAGGAAATAACCAACAGATTAATTGTTCTCTCTAAACAGCCGACACACTTAACAACCATCTGAGCTATTTCCTTTGAGTGAAAGCATTTTATTTTTTAATAATCTATGTTCGCATCACGTCTTTGGCTATACAGCCTTTCTTCTTGGCTCTTTAGCTCGGGACCCTAGTGGGAGCAGAAGTCCATTTGATCTCTTGAGCCTGCACACAGATCCACAGTGCTGTGAACAAAGAATGAAGCATGCAATAAACAGTGCTAGGTGACAGTTCTCTGCAAATCAAGGTAATCTAGCTGTCAGCTGTCTGCTTTAAGAGTTCAATGAAATGCAGTGGCTTAAGTTTTGCTTTTGTTGTATCACAAAAAGGACGCTAAGAACTTTCAAAGACACACTAAAACAGTCATTCAAATCTTTTTCCATATTTTTACTGCATTCTGAGTGTTCTAAAATTGTGTTATGTTGCATTTTGCCACATTTTGACTGTCATTCTGCTCTCTCCATGTTGTGTTTATTGCTGTTCATTCAGATTATAGTTTCAAACTGAAGTGCACCACACTGATAGTGTGTAGACATTAAAAGAAGGAACGTTTTTCCTCACTGGCTTCCTGACATGGTTGAAAAAATTCTCATTCCATATATCTTTCTCATTTGAATGTGCAGAGAAATGAATAAAGATGACCTTTTGGCACAAAATTATAAGAGATATTAGGAGTTTATCAATGACTGTGCACTGTCAAAAAACACCTGCTTATTTTGTGGCAATAAAGAGCATTTTAGCTGTCAGCTTAGGCTTGATGAGAGCATTCTGCTTACTTCTTCATTTTGCAGGGAGGGAAAACAGCTATAACTTCAAGGGCTCCAAAATAAAACATTGATTTCAGTGGGACATTTATTAGCCCACCGATGACAAAATTGCAAGTGTCTTGACCATATATTTCTTCCTCTTTTGTCTTTTTTGCAATTAGATGAGAAGGGTGGAAACATAATTATTACCATTTTCCAGTCCTATTCATCTTTAGGAATTTCATTGAAGACTTTGCTATTATATTTTTATGCAGTAAAGTTCTTCTGGAGCAGTATGAAGTGGGCAGTGGAAGCGAGTGGAAATGGGGCCTAGCCAATCTATTTTCTAGTTCTGTTGAGTTGTCCTGGATGTTTCACTCCTCCACCTGGACATACATTGCACATTTTGATTTATGTTCACAGGTAACCAAAGTAATCATGGAGGCTGCCGTGTCTGTTGGCCAGTCCTGGCTGACATGATGGCAGGTCTTCTCTCGAATAGTATATTTTCAGCTGCTGCACTGGAAATAGAGAATTGAAAAAAGGCAGTGGTAACTCGAAGGGTGAGTGGAAACTAGCAAGAAACTGCCAGGTGTTGCTGGAGTAGTTGTTCAGAGATTAACCAAGAAGGCCCCCACCAGGAGCAGAGAGCAGTTCAGCACAGAGGCCAGCTCACTATTTCTGTAAAGGGCCAGATTGTCAAAATTTTAGGCTTAGTGGGTCATATGGTCTCTGTTTCAACTTCATCATTGCAGCATGAAAGCCGCTATAGACAATACCTAAATGAAATGAACATGTCTTTGGCAATTAGCAGACTTCAGGTTTATGTTGATTTTGTTAAACATTTTTTATAAGTTTATATTAAGACTATTTATTTGTAAGGTGGTGGGAGTGGAGAGAACAGCGCCTGACTAATACTTTATAGTTCCCTCAAGTATTTTGAGTGGAAATTTGGCAGTAATCATGCCACGTCCTAAAGCATGAGTGACCTGGGTCCTTAGAACAATATGAAAGCTATAGGCATTTATTTTTAGAGCATCCTATTTATAACATATTTACAATATGGAATTACTTCCTAAATGATTTCCCCACCATTAGTCCCTCTATCTTCCTGATGTCTCAAATTTTGTTTCCAGAGTTTGAGAACTGCTTCTATTATATCACTACCCTGCTTTAACCTTTAATATCTCTTCATGGCTTAGAGAATAAAATACAATTTCTTCAACCTGTCATTCAAAGACTTCCGCAATTTGCACCCAACCTGTCTTGTCAGTTTTATCTCTAGCTTTCTGCAGTATCTTCAGTTCTTGCATAAAGTGATTTTTGCCACTCCCCAGAGCATAGCCTGACCTCTCCACCTCTAGGCTGTTATCAAGCTGATCCTCTGTGCCTTCCGCTTTATCTGCCTTTGAAAAGTCGACCTGTATCTCTTAGTTTCCAAAGAAGGTAACGATGCCGCAGTGCCACATATAATTATAACTAATTACTAAAAAAAATTAGGAAAGTTTTCTTTGCAAATATATAAAATCTAAGGCATCTATTTAATAATAAAACTGGAGAGCTCCAAATTATAGCAATTTAGAGTGTCAAATTTGGCCCAAATGAGCTCAGAAGGTATAATAAAGATATCATACCGATTTCAGCAAATTGCACAGTTTTTATCTATTAACACTTTCCCAGTGTGAAACCACCCCCTTGTGAGGATTATTAGCTCTCCTCCATAGCTCATTCAGACTGTGGAACGATGCAGTATTACTGGTGTTTGCAGTTTAAATAATAGTAACAATTACAATATCTAAGAGAGAGCTGTATTGAGTAGCAACAACACAAAGAGCTAGTAACACGCAGATCTGCAACCAAACAACACTTTATTTCTGCAAGATAGATCTGGGTTGATGATGGAATCCTTCTTCACCTCTCCTCAATCCTAAATAGCCTAAACATGCAAACAAAGCAATCCCAAAGAACAAAATGTTAGCATTGGACTCCAATGTCTTTTATAATACATAACACCTCTTGCCACTTAGCTAATGTAATTTTGATTTTTCAATCCATATATCACTCACTAACATTCCTACTAAAATCCTTATACTAGTGATGTATTTCTTTGCAGGACATTTCTTCCCACTAAAACTAACATGTAGTCCATGGGACAACTGACAGAAAGCAGGACCCATGGTCTATCTTTTTTCCCCTCCTTTCAGATGTTTCTGGGAAGACTAATACCTATTGCACAGTTTTAAGTATGAAATGAGATAATTTATGTACAATGATTGGAATAAAATATGAATACCATCTAGGAGATACTCAAGATAATGTACCCAGAAATATTTCAACAAAATATAGTAGCTATGGTAAAACAATAAAACGGAGCGTTTCCTATTTCTGCATTAATTCCAACCAATACAACAGCTGTCATAAAGCTAAGTTTACTTTAGCATTTTAAGGCCCAGGACCTTAGCTGATGCACCTTCATTCCTAGAAGACCCTGGTAGCTTTGGTTAAAGGAAGCATGTCGCTTTGACTCGCAGGGTCTTGGAAATGTTCTTTAAGATCCATGACCATCCTTCTGCAGCTCACAAGTACAGATGACAGCCTAGAAAAGCTGCAACTCTCTGAAACTTGTAATTGAATATCACTAGCCTATGTCATTTTGCTGGCAGGACTTGATTTAGAGGTGAGCAAATTTGTTTAAAATATCATTTTTTTGTTCAGACACACCAAGGTGTATTGTATAATCATATTTTTTCAATCTGCCAAATAGGGAAAATCACGGGCATAATTTGGAAGGAGACAGTGAAACAAAGAGACAGCTAAATTGCTCAGCATAATGCTAATAAGTATCTCATCACCGGGGAGAGCAGTTGAGAGAGGAGAGAGCAGAACAGGGAGGACAGAAAAATGCAGTGGGACCTGAAATGGGTGGGGATAGGTGGATGGTGGGATGCCCAGTGAAGTTTCAATATCTGTTTATTCCATCTCACGACAGACAGGTCTTTTCTGATTGCCTGTGTAGAGTGGTGGAATATCAGTGCCCAGGCTTTTGTTCCCATGACACTGAATGCAACTGGCCCAACTTGGGTCTGTGCTTACCTCTGACCAATCAACTGTAGTTAGGATGGAGGGTGAAGGAATATTAATGAGATTGTCACATACACACTCTGTGGGAGGATGGCAATTTTGGAGAAATGGGGTCATTGTGACGTGGGTATGTGCCTCAAAATATTTCTACCACAATTCTGCACTTAGCTTAGTGACTAGCACATAGATAACATTAATGAAACTCCTTGCTTTTCAATATTTTCCCTCATTTTGGAAATGCATGTTTCTTAAGACTAGAAAATAACTAAGTTATTATAACATTCTTCCAATAGCTTTCAATTTAGCATATACCGCATGTAACACCAACTTCAAGGGTCTCTGGGTCTAAAAGATAAGATAGCTGTGGATGCTTCCTTTAAGGAGTGGTATGGAACAAATTCACAAATAATGGATACAATGGCAAGAACTATAGGGAAGATGGATGTGTTAAAGGAGTTTAGGAGAAGAAAAAATATCACATCTCTTTAATATCAATCAGAAAGTCTTCGTGATTGTGGTGCGTTTTGAACTGCACTGTGAAAGATAGCTTGGAAGAGAAAAAATAAAAACAAAATAAAAATGATAATTGGGACAGCATTCTAGGTGGAAGGAACTGCATGAATAAGGATGTGAATATGGAAAACTGTAGAATATGAATATAATTTAGTAAATGATACAGATTTACTAGATCATTGAAAATGTAAGAAAATGTTGGCAAAGGATATTGGTGCAAGGTTTGGTAACTAATTTATCCAAAGCCTTGGATACCAAGTTTGTAAATATAAATATGATCTTAAATTTTCTATGTCCTCTTGCCTTTATTTTGAACTGAAAATGGTGAAAAGATGACACCTTATGGAGGGATGACACCTTTTGTCAGAGAAAACCTGCTGGGCTTTTCCAGCCCTGGCTGGCTGCCAGGGCAGAAAATGAGGATAGAAGACAATAAATGTCAACAGCACTTGATAAACACAACACATGAGGTTATTGATAAACAGTAACTATTGATACCAGATGGCAGGATTCCCATGAAATGTTATCTTTAAGAAACTTCCAATAACTTATTTCTACCTAGGCCTCTTAGAGATTTTGTCCTGTTCTGTTAGAATATCACTTTTATACCAATTAAATAGAATATAGAAAACAAAGTTTCCATAAAGTGCTCTGTAAGAGAAATACCTAGGGAAAAGTGGAACAAGCATTTGAGTCTGAGAACCTCAGCAGGTGAACTCGTTCCCAGAAGGAGTTGAAGGCTGCCCTCAACCTCTCAGAGGAAACCTGCTGAGGTTGACATTCCAGAAGGATGAGAGAGTCCTTCAACTCATGTGTTGGAAAATAAACTCTGTTTGATGAAAAAGAATCTTTCCAGATGCCATAATACCACTCAAATTGTTCTTTGATTTAATGCAAAGTAAACGTCTCAAATCCCTTGAGAATGAAGATGGTACAAAATAAAACACAAGGGGACATGTTAGTAATTAATAGAACAAGATTATTCTGAGAGCTGATTGTGATACCAGTTGAGAAAGGTCCTTTGATTTGGCCAATGAAAGGGCACTTCTGATTTGTAACTGGGAATGTGAAGATAGTGTTTCATCTTTTTTTCTTTTGGAAGTCACCCCAAAGCTTAAAAAAGCACCAGAAATAGAAATGTAGTTTCTGTCTCCTGTCGGATGAGACGGCTGAGACTCTGGGCTCTGAACCTGGAGGAAGGGTTGCTTGAAGCTGGGATGTCAAATCAAGAAGAAGGGAGACCAAGAGAAGAGAGCAGCACTGCAGACCTCAGAAGCCTTAAGTAGCGCTTCTTGAGTACAAAACCACCATCGCTTGTTTCTAACAAAAGAAAGAATCTAGAGAGACTAGTAGCTCCTTGCTATATAAAACTCTCGAAAAAATCTAGTCCAGAAAAAATAATTGCTTTAAAACATGAGTAACAATCAAAGAGCAATTGGCATCAGATCTAAACAATGACACAATAAAAGAAAGGTGCAAAGTCATAGGAAAAAACAAATAGCAAATAAAACAGCATCATAAGAATACTGTTGCTGTAAAATCAATGATAATTGTGAGCAGATATATTCTGATGAATTTTAAAAAGTGATTGTGAAACCATTATCAGTATAAACTAAGAATACAAAGAAAAGATAAGAGCTGAGGGAAGATATGGTGCAATAGAAGACAGAATATGGAGCTCTTAGTGAAAAAATGAAAGGAAAAGGAATTATAGTAGAAATGAAGTTAAAATCATGAGTAAAATAGGGGCCAGCCCAGTGGCATAGTGGTTAAGTTTGTGTGCTCTGCTTTGGCTGGCCAGAGTTTGTCAGTTTGGATCCTGGGTACGGACCTACACACCACTCATCAAGCCACATTGTGGAGGTGTCCCACATGCAATGTAGAGGAAGATTGGCACAGATGATAGCTTACTGCCAATCTTGCTCAAGGAAAAAGAGGAGGATTGGCAACTGGTGTTAGCCCAGGGCCCAACTTCCTCACCAAAATAAAATAAAATAAAGAAAAATCACTGCTAAAAATATATTGATGGGTTGAAGGGCAATATTGAAAAAAGCAAATGCCTGAGAGAATTTTAGATGTTGATTTTAGGCAAAAGGAATGAACATAATGTCTCTAACAAGAGAATTGTAATAATGAAACAAACTCATGTTTAAACATATAATTGGAGAACATCTTTCAGAGATTAAAATTAAAGATGAAGGATTGGTGCATTATTATAAAGTTACAGAGATAACTGAGAGAGATTTATTTTAAAAAGTGATAGTGGTGGAAATGGGGAAAGATCTATATGAATTACACCATAATATATCAAACAATAAAAATCAGATCCAAAATTGATAAACCAGGAAAATAGTTGATACTGATTATACAGATCTGTGCTATCCAATACAATAGCCATAGTCATATGTGGTGATTTTAATTAAAATAAATGTAAATTTAAATTTCAGATCTTAATTCCTACCAACCACATTTCAGGTGTTTAATAGCCACATGTGATTAGTGCTTATCATTAGATGGTACAAATATCGAATATATCTAGAGTCACGCAAGCTACACATGGATGAATCTTGAGGACATTATGCTAAGTAAAATAAGGTAGTCACAAAAAGAAAAGTACTGTTTGATTCCACTTTTATGAGGTACCTAGGTAGTCAAATTCATAGAGATGGAAAGTAGAATTGTAGTTGCTGAGGGGTGGGGAGAGGAGGGTACAGAGTTTCAGTTTTGCAAAGTGAGAATAGCTCTGGAGATGGATGGTGGTGACAGTTGTATAGCAAAGTGAATTAATGCCATTGAATTCTACACTTAAAAATGGTTAAGGGGCTGCGCCTGTGGCACAGTGGTTAAGTGCGCAAGTTTTGCCTCTCGGCGGCCTGGGGTTCACTGGTTCAGATCCCGGACGCGGACATGGCGCCGCTTGGCAAGTCATGCTGTGGTGGGCGTCCCATGTAAAGTAGAGGAGGATGGGTATGGATGGTAGCTCAGGGCCAGTCTTCCTGAGCAAAAAGAGGGGGATTGGCAGTAATTAGCTCAGGGCTAATCTTCCTAAAAAAAAAAAGGTTAAGATGGTACATTTTATTCTTATGTGAATTTTAACATGAGTAAAAAATAAAATAAACAGAAAAGCTAAAAACTAAAAACAAGTTTAGTCTAGAAAGTAAAATTCCTTAGCGTGTTTAGGAAAAATTGACACAACACATCAACAACAAGAAGTAAAATATCTTTGTAAAATTAGAAGGTTTCAAATAATTTCGGGAGTATCCAGGCAAAAAGAACAAGTTGCCTAACAAAGGAAATGTATCAGGCTGGCCTCAGACTTCTCGTCTGAAATGTTCAGTTTTCAAATACAGCATAGCAATGTCTACAGAGTGCTGGGAGGGAAAAAGGGAAGCGTGACCTGGGAATGTCAACAAACCAAATGGTAGTTCAAATACAAAGATAATCAACAAACTTTTAAACGGAAAGAAATTGGAGAATATTGTTCCAATTAGTCTTAAAATCCAGTTGCCTATACATGAATGTGTCCCTTTCTGCTGCCTCAGTTCCCAGCAGCTGGGGACCTGTCTTGTTCTCTTATATAGATATTCTGCTACATAGAGATATTCTCTGGTTAACACTGCTTCCAGCCCCTGGATCCTGTTATCTCCAAAATTGGATCCCCAAAGATGTTTGCTATCCTCTTAAAAATCAACTTGCCATCTTTCTGAGTTTCTGTGTCTTGCATTTCATTTCGTTAATGACACGGGCTCTTCTGTAGGGTCTTAGTCTAATAACGGTTATTTCCATGACTCTTGACACTTATTAACTTACACTTGACTTTATTACCTAACTTCAGATTTTAATCTTTACCTGTCAATTGCTAGAATAAGCATCCTTTAGTGTTGCTTCTACCCTTTTCTCAACTTCAGCTATTCTTCCCTGGGTCCCAAGGATTAGTCTTTCCTGGTATGGCCTCTGCCAGGTCTATTAATATGTGCATGTCTATAACTTGCTTCATCTGGTTCCCAACACAGTATCAGATAGCAATATTATAAGTGTGTTTGGATAAAGATGATCACAATTAGTGTGAAGCTCTCTCTCCATCTCCGTAATGTGGTGTTTATGCTGCTTCACAAGGAAAAAGGTTAACATTAACATTATTACAGCCAGGTCAGCGGCTAAATAATAGTTTCCCATAGATGAACAATGCAGCATTAAATCATCGCATGCAGGTCTCAGCATCACTAAAGAAGAATTTATGTGAGTTTGTGAATATACATTTTTTAACATGTGAAGTTGATTTTATGGGTACATTTCAAAGACTGTTGAGTCTACAAATTGATCTGTCAGGAAGGGGGCTATAGCATTAATGCCATTGCTTTATTTGACATGATTAGAATGTAAGTGATAATATGACATAAGATATGAAGTTGAGACTAAGTGAAGAAGGGTAGGACATAACCTGAGGCAATGAAGACAGATGTGGGTGAGGCAGCACTTAAATAAGTTTTTAAGAGTATAAGTGAAATATGTGACAATGTATATAAAAAGACATTTAAGACCAGATTCCAACATGATGTTATCAAAGTAATAATAATTGGGGAAATAATATTTAGCATAGTGATCAGGTGAAGTTCATGAAAGAAACTTTGGTTGTGCTACAGAGGAAG
The DNA here is from genome assembly GCF_037783145.1 of Equus przewalskii. Classification (NCBI taxonomy): domain Eukaryota; kingdom Metazoa; phylum Chordata; class Mammalia; order Perissodactyla; family Equidae; genus Equus; species Equus przewalskii. The sequence continues at coordinate 54,377,905 of NC_091839.1, read as the reverse complement.
TAGAAGGTCAAGAGTGATGATTTAATAGGCAAAGTGTTTCTTATATATGAAAAATTAGGCTAATACTGACTTTGATCAAGAAAAGGGAAGAGGACATTTGGTTTTTTTTTTTTTTTTTAAGATTTTATTATTTCCTTTTTCTCCCCAAAGTCCCCCAGTACATAGTTGTATATTCTTCGTTGTGGGTTCTTCTAGTTGTGGCATGTGGGACGCTGCCTCAGCGTGGTCTGATGAGCAGTGCCATGTCCGCGCCCAGGATTCGAACCAACGAAACACTGGGCCGCCTGCAGCAGAGCGCGCAAACTTAACCACTCGGCCACGGGGCCAGCCCCGGGAAGAGGACATTTGGAAGAGAATAAATGTAAATATTGTCATAAATGTCTGTAGAATACATTCCCAAAAATCTATTGATAACCAGCATATGGAATAAAATGAAAAATTTAGTTCTAGATAGTGGGTCTGATTCACTAATCTATAAGTGAGAGAAGGGAGGGAGACATTTCTGAGGCTTAATTCATAGAACAATTTTTAACTTATCTCTAGGAATAGTCCAGGGTCTGTGTTCTGGCTTCATTCCCACTTTTACATGGGCTGAATCTTCTAAGGAGCGTCGCAATGGTTCTGAAATGGTGAAGTCATCTCGAGTGCTGACAGGACCATGTAAATTCTACACCCCCTTCCCAGTGACTGATCATGGCTGGGCTCAACCCCACTTCTGGGTTTGGAATGAATGCTGTCAGGAATGAGGCCTCAAGGTAATGTTATAAGCATGGTTCTTAAATTGAGGTCTAATTTCAATAACAAAGTTTCCATATTGTTCCTGTGACCACATCTCGACCTAGTAGCTGTTCTAAGAACAAGTCCTATAATGTTCCCCTTTGCCTGAATCTCTAACTCAGTAGTTGGCCCAGCCCTTCAGTTTTTTTTTGTGATTGACCACTGCTTTTATCTTGCTGTTGCAGGAGTTTTTAAACAACCACCAGGTTATATAGTGAAACTTTAGATTCGGTAACCCAGAATTAAATGAAGATATTAGAGCTGAGGAAAGATGGTAGACGAGCAATGCAAAATCCCAAAGCACTTTCTGCACTGGGCATGCTCTGGCAGTGTCATGTGTACCAGTGCTGGTATGACTGTGGACTGTGGGCCTGCCTGGTGTTCCCTGGGCACAGTTCCTTAGGCTCAGACCTCTCCAGAATCTTCTTAATCCCAGAAGCTGATAGAGCTGATTATTGTCCTGTCTGTCTTAGTTTGGATTCTCCTAAAAGCAGAACCTAAGACAAGGACTTGGCTACATATGATTGATCTAGAAGGTGACAAAGGGTGGCAAGAATGAGGGAGTAAGGAGAGCATGATGGGGAAGATGAGTGCGTTATTGATATCTCTGCTGTGGGCAAAATGGGCTCTATTTCATCAGAACCTTTGCACAACAAAGAGAATGCCTCCCAGAAATGTCAGTGTGAAAAACAGGAGCTAGTATTTACCTGCAGCTGCCATCCCCATTGGTTGACATGCTCCTACTCCCCACGCAATCTTCTCTGCCTTTCCAGGCTGCCCTTGGCCACTGTGGGATGGTTTGCTTTCTCCCCATTGTTTTGGTTGGTGCATCCTCTCCAGCCCCATCCTCTGAGTCACAAGGGAGTCCATTCAATGGATCAATGGCCATATTCTAAGTGCCAAAATCTCTAATGATATCTTCTATTAGTTTTTACATTCACCCTAATCTGTCTGCTTTAATTTATTTATTTTTGGGGTCATTCAGGTGAAAAGAAGAGAGATCGTATAGAATCTTTTAAGTCTTGGCATGCTTGTGGGGTCTCTCTTGAAGACTTTCAAGGCAATAAAAACCAGCCAACTCCACAATCTATGTGTATATTATCGCCTGACAATGTTCAAGTGCTGGAACTACTGTCCAACTAGATGCTTCCTCCTCCTCTGTGATCAGAGTCTTAGTTGTGAGATGCTCTAGCCCACCTGTGTTTATCATCACTAGCATTTAAAAGATTTTCCCATTTGTCTGGTGAGTGTTCTAGGTCCCGAATTCCATCCCAAGGGTCTTCTTTCTCTGGACATTCCAGGAACAAACTATCTTAGAGTTCCTTGGAAAGTAGAGCCTGAAACAAGGATTTGTGTGTAAGTAGTTACTTTGGGAGGAGTCACTCTAGGAAACAGGGGTGGAAAAATTGAGATGGGAGATATTAACATAAGGCTGTTATTGAGGACTCTGCTATAGGCATAAAGGCTCAATTCCGCTGCTACCTAGAGACCATACAATGCCTGCAAATCATTGGTGTTGGCTGTTTGCTGCTACGTCGTATTGAAATCCTGGATAATAATAGTGAGAGATAAGAGTAAGGAAAGACTGAGGACTCTTAACAAGCAGGCTAAGAGTAAGAACCAGGGAACTTCCAAGGTAGCCTATCAAGATGCCCTTATCACCTGTAGGGGTCCCGGAGCTGAGAGACACTTGTATGCTCAGAGGAGACAGGTCTCATGGAATGCCAGAGCCCTGTTGGGGAAGATCTGGGAACCCAAATGATAGGAGGAGACACTTGGATGGATATCTCTGAGGATGTGTACACTACAAGATCTTTAAGATTCTCTGAGCGTGCAGCAGTGTCTCACACTTTCCTGATAAGGGTGGAACTTCTGATCCCGCCTTACACTGTCTAGGATGCTTGCCCCCAGCCTTCTTTCCTTCGCTGGAGTCAAACTTGTGTAGCAGTCTAGTGGCTCTCCCACTCTCCCCTGGCTCTGCTCTCTCTTACAGTCATTTCCCCAGTACAATGTTTGCACATTTAATCTTGTCTTGGCATCTGATTCTTGTAGGATTCGAACACAATAAGTATAAGTATACACAAAAAGTATAAGAAAGAGAGACAATTGAGAAAGAACAAAATCTCATTAAAAAAATAAAACAAACCTAGGCAAACTAGATTAAATTGTTTCACTCACCATCCATCCTCCAGCAAAAGGAGAAGAAAGTTAAAGACAGAGAGAGGAACCGTTGAAAGACAACAATCATAGAGCAACACAAAGAGAAATGATAAAGAAAATGATAAGTAACCACAATCAAAGTTAGAAAGATGTTAAACAAGTTAAGGGGGTTATCAATGAAGAGAAACAGAACAAAACAAAACACAAAGAGGAAATCTACAAATGCTGATTCTCCGAAAACAAAAGCCCCCTTCTGTGGAACAGGGAAGTGCTGATTCAGTAGAAGGGGACCTGGATCTGGGAGAGTGATTATTCCTCTCCAGGAATGGAATTGTAGGCCTGCATCAGTGTAGTTCTTTATGGGATTTCTCAAAGCTGTATTGGTTTATCTCAAAACTAGAAGGGTACAGGTCTGAGCTACATATGGTTTTAAAACATCTGAAATCAATATTTACATCATGCATGCAGATAACTATTTTGTTAAGATGGAATCTGAATAATCAAGGAGTTTTTTTCTGGAGGTGCTTTTTCAGAATGGCTGCATGCATCTATAGCAGGCGTGCATTGTCTATTTCATGTCTCTTGTTAAGTTCACTTACATATTCCTAGAATTTGATTCATTGTAGTAAGAGAGCACTATAGGGACATCCCGAATGTTATTAAAATCCTAACTATTTGATGAATCTACCTATGGTCTTGTTTGTTGATTTGAGAAATTTACATTCTTTTTTCTTTTAAAAAAAAATGGAAGTTGAGCAAGTTTTTTTTATTTTTATTTTTATTTTTCTTTGAGGAAGATTAGCCTTGAGCTAATGTCCACCACCAATCCTCCTCTTTTTGCTGAGGAAGACTGACCCTGAGCTAACATCCATTCCCATCTTCCTCTACTTTATGTGTGGGATGCCTGACACAGCATGGCTTGATAAGCAGTATGTAGGTCCGCACCCAAGATCTGAACTGGTGAACGCTGGGCTGCCGAAGCATAGCACAGGAACTTAACTGCTATGCCACCGAGCTGGCCCCAAATTTAACGCTCTTACAGTTACTGGAGTGAGCTTTAGAAGAAATAATCCTTTAAGCCATGTACTAAATTTTCTGTAGCTTTTGTATAGCTTTAAAAGGTTTAAGTGTCTGCTAATGGTTTTGGTTTTGATGGCTTACTAGGCATTAATTAAAGAAGCATAAGATTTCAAATCAAACTTTCTCTGGCAGTAAATAGCAGCATATTTTTGATTGTCTTATTTAATTTTTTATAACACACTAGAAAGCCCTTTCATCACATATTATTCTCCATCAACAATGCTAATGAAAGCTCTCTACCTATCCAGGGTCCATCTTTAAAATAAAGGTATAGCTAAACTTGATTTTTAAATTCAGACTTGTCTTAATTTTCTTTAAGAATAGCATTGAAAATAAAAGAATAATGCATTTTAAATCCACCTCCTTGCTTTTAAATAAAAGATAAATCCTGCTAATGAACTTTTTAGTTGATCACAAGTTGGATCAAACTAATAAATTTGTGTTAATGACAAAAAATTTGGACTGCTCTTCTACCTGTTAGCCATAAGGGACTGTTGAAGCATCTTTTCTTCATCCTTCTGTATATTTATTTGCAGCAGGAGAGTCCATGAAGTGTTCACATCTAGAACATTTTACAACTCTCTTGTGGAGTAGACTCTACTACAGGGCACAAATAATGTACCATTGAGACCCATCTGGAGGGGCATTCCTAAGATCCTTTTATCATTATATCAGCTTTCTATATCTATATTTCTATATCATTATATCAGCTTCCTCCGACCTCCCTCTTTGGAGCTAGAGTGCAGATCTCTACTACACTGGAAATCTTGCCCCCCAACTAATGGATTTCCATAATTCTAACTCTTTGGGGAGAAATCTCCTTACTGAGTGGTGTTTATTTGGGGGTGGAAGGAAAAGGTGAGGGGTGTCTAGGCCTGGAAAGGAATTGCTGTGGGCTTGCTTAAAAAACTGAAATATTGCCATTTGCTCTTTATAGGAAGTAAAATCATTATGAAATGATTTAGAAAGAAAGGATGCAGTAAACGCTTAATTTATCCTGTGTAGTAAATTCGAGTACAGGTATTAAATACAAACTGTTGGAAGAGCAGTAAAGATCCCACTCCACCTGCAACAGCAATGCCTTGAGGACGGGCCCCGTCATTCTCGCTTCAGCAAAGGAAGTGGGTAGAATTACACGTTGTTTTGTGACAACATGTAAACTAGTAGCGATTTTTGAGAGCAAATAATGCAAGTCCTTTTTTTCTTTTTCCATGTGTGGATTGACAAATATGCAAGTGAGACACATCAAAAGTTTATGAGAAAAAGCAATGTCAATCATTTTTCCATTCTGCGGGAAAGAAAAATGTGCCTGAAAATGTTTGGATCACTCATCCATTTACACTGTGAGCCACAGAGTCTTTGAAAAGGTCAGACATTGAGTGCATTCACATAATTAACTCTGAGAATGGTAGCTACAGAACAAAGTTTAGACAAAGATGTGTAAGTATTCCTAAAAATGAAACTCAGAAATAAGGCAAGTTCTGAAAACTTGTTCATGTCTTTTGTACTGAAGAACAGGCACAGAGAAGCCTTCACATTAGGCATTAGGGTTTGCTCCGCCTACCCCCTAGCCAAGATGTGGGAATGTAATATGTTAAAATGTAGGAATCAGTGGTAAAATGTGTCATATCTAGGGTGATATGGAAAGAAACTATAAAATTAGAGTGGAAAACACCACCATCCCTGACCTGATAAAAAAGGTTACATCCAAAAATTGCCCCTGGTTAGAATTTGGATTTGTTTCTTTGGTAGCCATGGCCTTGCTCATGAAAAATTCAACCTAGAGGGTTAACTTGTCCATCATACTTATCCTACAGAAATTCTGTGGTGAACTTCATGGCCTGCACACACCACGGAGCTTGGGCTCACCCCCTGCACCCTTTCTGAGAATTTCACAGAGAAACAGTGACTGAACTCAAGTCATCATCTGCTCTGCTCCCAACCTCATACTGACCCTGAATAAGCCCACCCTCAAAGAACATGGACTTGTTGCTCTGAGAAGGAGCTGCTGGCTCTGAACCTAAACCTCATAGAGGAGTTCCAAGTAAAACAACAAAAATGTTGAGCAATTGCAGTATCAGTGGAAGAAGTTTATTTTCTCTCAGGTTGTTTTGAAGGGAACAATGCTCGCTTAAAGGGATAGTTTCTGCTGTATCTGCTGAAAGAAAATCCTCCAAAGTCTTATTCAACTGCACTCATAAAAATGAAATGAATGCATAAATCACCCAAGCTTAAATACTGTTGAGTGAGGTGAAGCTGCCTTTATTTAACTTCTGCATTTCTAAGTTTTAAGAAGTCTCTCTCCTCTTGCCTGTTACTTTTTCATCTGAATTCCCTGGTCAGGCTCCAGTAACCATTTGAACGACAAATGTAGTGGTCATATAATGGCTTTTTAAAGACTGTTATTATGTTGTCTTTGAACTACAGCCACATGTCTTTCTTGTGATTATTTCTTTTTCTGTATAATTTGAAAATGCTTTAGATATGAGTTTTTTTTTCCTAAGAGCATGGCATTTTCTCAGCAATTGTTCTATCTGAACTCTGTGCAATGTCAAGGTCAAATTCCTCTTTCTCCCTCACTCCTCATATCATCAAGCTCTGTGGTGTCTGCTTCCCAAACATCTCCCCCAACGTTCCTCCCCACCTGCATCTCCACCACCTTTGTCCAAACTACTATCATCTTTCAACTGGCTTGCATTCTTGAGTAGCTTCCTTAGTATTCTTCCTGCTTCTACGTTTGCTTCCTACAAACTTCTCCACACAAGCAACCTGCTGTGTGATGCTCTTATGTGTAGATTGGGTCATGTAAGTCTCTTGCATAAAACCATCCAATGTCTTCTCATTGCACTTGGAAATTTCCCGCTTGGGACTTTGCTGTCTGCCTTTCCCTCCAACCTTATCTCAAGCCATTCTCCGCTGAGTTGCTCAAAATGACCCCAGCTACACTCTTCTGTTTCTGGACTTGGTCTAGTTTGCTCTGGCTGGAATACTCTTCTCACTGAACTTCTCATGGTCGGCTACTTCCTGTCCTTTAGATGCCAGTTCAAATGCTGTCTCTTCAGAGAGCTCATTTCAGGTTCTCAGCAATCTAAATGTCTCATTAATCTAAATTAGCTACCTAGTCACTCTCCATCATATCACCAGACTTGAATTCTCTATGATACTTATTACTCTCTGATGTTTTTCTTTTACATGTATACATTTCTTGTTTATTGCATACCTCTGCTCACTAAAACATGAGGGCTATGGGAAGCAGAGATATGATACATCTCTGACTCCCCACTGACTAGAATGGTGCTGGCACATGGTAGACATTCAATAAATATTTGTAGAATAAATGAATGGATATCAGACATGAGCCCCTCTTTGAAAATCTTGCAAGTTTCAATATCTGATCTCTCTGACCATTTACATTAGTCTTATTCCAGTCCTATTTTGTATTAGTGGCCCCTCTAAAACTCACTCTTGGGACCCCTGTTGTTATCTTTATAGATATATCCTTTTGGAATGGTTAAGAGCAGGGGGCGTAAATCATTGAGTGTAATATGTCTACCCCTCTGGTGATCTTCGGAAAGCAAATTAATATTTCTGAGTTTTATTTTCCAGTCTATAGAACAGGCTACTAATAGTGCTTATTTCCAGTGTTAAATGAAGTAATAATTGTAAAATGTTTAGAATTGTGTTGTGCCTGGCATATAGTTAGACAGTATAGGCTATATATATGTGTATGTGTGTATATGTGTGTATGTATGTATATATGTGTACATATGTATATGTGTATATATGTATATATGTACGTGTATATATGTATATACACACGCATATACAAATACATTTTTTTAATTAAGACTTTTTCTAAGAGCAGTTTTAAGTTCATAGCAAAACTGAGGGGAATGTATTTGCATAGCCTCTCTCATTATCAACATCCTCCACCAGAGTGGTACTTTTGTTAAAACTGATGAACCTTCATGGATACATCATAATCACCCAAATTCCATAGTTTACATTATGGTTCACTCTTGGTGGTGTACATTCTATGGGTTTGGGCAACTGTATAATGATTTGTATCCATCATTAAAACATCATACAGAGTAGTTTCACTGTCCGATGAATCCTCTGTGCTCCACCTATTCCTTCTCCCCCATTCATTCCACCAACCCTGGCAAATGATGATTTTTTTTCACTGTCTTGATTTAGCTTTGCCTTTTATAGAATGTCACATTGTTGAAATCATACAGTCTGTAGCCTTACAGGTTGGCTTCTTTCACTTAGTAATATGTATCTAAGGCTCCTCCATGTCTTTACATGGCTTGATAGCTCATTTCTTTTTAGTGCTGAATATTATTCCGTTGTCTGGATGTACCAAAGTTTATTTATCCATTCACCCACTAAAGGACATTTTGGGTTGCTTCTAAGTTTGGGCAGTTATGAATAAAGCTGCCATAAACATCCGTGAGCAGGTTTTGGTGTGGACATAAATTTTCATCTTGTTGAGTAAATATCAAGGATTACCCTATGTATTTATCTCTAGTTTTTCTGTGATAGTAATTTTTTAATCCTCTTTCTCTAATATATGCTGTGAGTTCTAGTATATTTATTATTGATAAGACCACCATCAACTGGAAGTGTGGAAGATTTGGCAATCTGGACACTTGGTTAACATTAATTAGCTGGAAGACCCTGAGAAAATTACTGTGCCTTTCTGGGATTTTTTTTATTCTGTAAAATGAATGTGGTCAAATCACACTCATTATAAAATTATAATTATTTTACGAAATGATAAAAACTTTTATAAAACAATTTTAGCAGGAAAACCATTTTCCAAACTTATATTGAACTCCAATGTTAATTACAGGCTAAAGCAGAGAGTCCCTCATTGAAAGAGTTCAGCCACAAGACAGAGTCGGCCTAGTCTCCCCCTCCCGTCCTTCCCTTTTTATGTCACGGCGGCCCCTAACCACAACTGCAGGAGTTGTGCTTTTCTCTTTATTTTGTGAACATTTTCAATGGGTATTACTTTAGTATTTTTTTAATCCCTAGCCACAGACAATTTAATTTTTAATTTTTCTGTGGTTTATAAACTGCTACATCATCTACTACAGTTCATAGCTATCAGCTTCATAGCTGGTATAAATCTCTATCCTGTACATGTGTGAAGTTGATTTACAATCATGGCATCACTCAATGCTCTTTGGTTGACCTTGCTTTGTTCCTATTGGTTGGAATATTGGATGACAATGACTGTTCCCAAGAGTATAGTTTCCAGTAACTGCTCTTGCAATTGAGAAATGTTGCACATATTTTTCATGGTACATATTTATTAAAACAAACGTTTGGGACTGTTCACTTCACCATAATTCTGTGAATATCTACAATACCTATGCCCTGCAAAAAAATTGAGAAAACACATTTTCTATGTATACTGTCCTTACATGAGACATACGTATATGGATGCTTCTGGAATGTGTTCATGTTCAATGTTTTTCCAAATCCTTATATGAAATGTCTCATACTAGGCAGGAGTCCTTTTTGGTCTAGAAAAGTCCCTGGCTTGGGAAGTTTTTATGTATTTGGGATAGACATTCACTGAAAATTCTGTATTTAATCATAAAGTAACTCTTCTAGAACAATAAATACTTTTACTTTTAACATAAAAAATCACTCCCTAAGTTACGTGATTTGTTGGGTTGAATTTTTATGTATTCAGTTTTCTTAAAGCAAGGCGTACATGAATATTGAGTATTATCTCCCTCTTTTGCTTCTAACCTTAATTCTTTTCTTATGATCGTTAGAAACTGTGACAAATGTGTTTCCGTCACTGTGCTATTATTTTTAATGTAGTTCTGAATTCTAATTATATTTTCCTTTGAAATTTTTTACCCTCGAGTTCTATATAGTTTGTAGCTTTCTTTCATGTGGATGTGCAAATGTAGAAGGTAAACATTTCAGATAGAAGATTTAATGCTCTCAGTTTCTCCTCACTTTTCCTGCTTTGGAAATCTATGTTCCATATAAGTACCTATTTTTCCCCTTATTATTAAAGGTATAAATGTCCCTATAGACCTCTGTATTCTGAGGTGAGCCTGATGGGAAGATGGATTCTGGAATCTCTGGGTGGTCCAGCTACACCCTTACCCCTGTAGCTGACTCATGACACACCTGGTCTCGCAACCACCCCCTGCGCTACACCATCAAGACAACCCCCATTACACCTGTTCCTCTCTGTAAGGCAGTGGCCCTACATGTCACTTGGACTCTAAACTAGGCATGCTTCCATCAATCAGCCACGTTCCCACCCACTGCTCTCTCCCACAGGGCTCGCTCTCTCCCTTTTCTGATATTTTTCATTGTGTACACTTACTCTTTGAGATGCTAGATATTTTACTTATTTATCTCTTTGTCCCCTTTTCCTCCATTAAAATGGAAGCTCCATGTAGATGGATATGTTGTCTGCTTTGTTGACTACTCTCTCTAGATCCTAGAATAATAACAAACACATAGAGGGCACTTAGTGTTTGTTAAAAAAAAATGAATAAATGAATAAGTAAATCCCTTGTTGTCTATTGCTCCCCTTTGTAAATCTCCCTTTCTCCTTAAATCCCTCTAGATAACAAGAGATTATAAGAGAGATGGTGTATTGGTTAAGATAATGTTAGCTGCTACAGCAGATAAATCTAATCTCAGTAACTTGGCATAATTCTTTCTGTAAGACTTCTATATGAAGTCTAAGTGAGTGTTCCTGGTTATCCGGCAGCTCGCCTCCAAACAGGAATTTGGAAATCCAGGCCCCTTCTGTCATTTGGCTCTGCCCTCTTTACAATGGGCTTCCGAGGTGAAGGTGCTCATCCATGTCAAGCCCACAGCGGGGGGGAAAGACTTTGAATCATGACACATGAGATGCATTGGTGTGGCTCACATTCCATTGCCTGGAGCCCAGTGATAGCCCTCTCTGCAGAGAGGCTGAGGAATTTCCACCTGCAGGCCCCAGAAAAAGAGAGAATAGGTTTGATAATTAGCCAGTCTCTGTCATAAATGAGTACATCCCATTGTGAATTAACAAACTTGCCTAAACCATCTCAGTGTTATTCCAACAAGATTCCACTCCAAGGAGATCAGTGAAAGTGATGCCAAGAGGCCAGCCTCATTGGTGAATCTGAAAAACTCCTGCTCATGAAAGTGTCTTCAGCAATGCTCTAGTATATTCTCCTCCTCTTCCCATTTTAGGCACACTTTTAAACAGTTTTTAATTCCAGGATGCCACAATCTTAGAATTCAAATCACAGAATTTTCTTGCCTTCCCTATGTCCAATACCCAGAACCATTTTTAGTTTTTCTGATTTCGCTTAATATGTGGCGTAGCAGTGCCAAGCACTTAATTATGAATTTTAGGAGGCAAGAGTATGCTGTACTAAATTGAACTCCTGAGGTCCTGTCGGGTGAATTCTGCTCAGTAACAAACGGCAACCAGGTTTAGGAATAGAGGCTGGGGTTTTAAGTTTTTACCCAATATCATGCCCAAACAGAGTTTAGATAATTACTACTTATTTCAAATGCTAAGTGAGTAGGCCAGATGTTTGCACACGGGAGGAAGTATTTTTAAATGACAGCTTTTTGATGACTATTAAACTATGTAGGAGTAAAATGTTAGCAGACTATTTATTCAAACAAATATTAAAACCATATTTTTAGGCACAGCAACCAGTGGAAAAAAGAGGAAAGACTTCAGATGAAAAAAAGTCACAAATCAAGTATTACATAAATATATTCAGTGACCTAAAAAATAGCAATCACCTTAAATGGCACTGGGCTATCACATAAGAGACCAGGCTTTCCCTGACAAGGAGATTTGGTAATTCATACAGACACCTTGTTGAGTTCTAATTCTGCTAATATTGTCTTTTTGTTAGGGATACATAGTGGTGCCTGAATCTGAGATGTGCAAGTATAGATGCTGGCAACCCTTTCTTATGCTTCTTTACCCAACCTTGAAGTTTCAAACATAAGATATTTCACTGATTTGACAACATGGTGACTAGGGTAAAACACTTGTATGATTTTCCCTTAAGAGCTTCACTCAACAACATTTATAGACCCTGAGGATCCAGAGATGAATAAGAGAAGATCTCTCCTGCAGAATTTTGTAGTCTAATGGGAGGCACACACATCACTGAGCAGCTGAAATATACAGCAGAGGTGCAGACAGGTGCTGGACTCATGGAGGAGGTGCTGCCAGGATGGCTCGGGAAGACTGTTCCTCCTGGACTCAGGCTCCTGGAAGGAAGAACAGGGTCATTCTGATTGTATCCCTAGTGCCTTGGAGGGGACATCAGGACAGAGAGAGTTTGCCTGCCCACAGAGGCTTAAGAAATGCTGTGATTTTTCTTGATAGTTTCAAATAAAAGAGACAACTGAAAGGGGGTGACAATAATGAAAGTAGAAGTTGTCATCCCCAGGTTTGCTGGCATTGGATAGAACCTTCAGATTAAAACAAGTTTCTTAATAGTGTAATTATTGACAATTTGGGCTGGAGAATTCTCTGTGGTGGGGTTGTCCTGTGTGAAGTAGGACGTTTAGCAGCATCCATTGCCTCTACCCACTAGGTGCCAATGGCATCTCCCTGCCCCCTACTTGTGACAAAAACATGTCTCAAGAGGTTGCCAAATATTCCTTGGGGTACAAAAATGATCCCTGTTGGGTAAATTTAACTAAGGAAGTGAAGGACCTATATAATGAAAATTACAAGGCCTTTCTGAGAGAATTGGATGACGACATAAGGAGATGGAAAGACATTCCATGTACATGGATTGGAAGAATAAACATAGTTAAAATGTCCGTTCTACCTAAAGCAATCTGCAGATTCAACGCCATCCCAATCAGAATCCCAATGACATTCTTTACAGAATTAGAACAAAGAATTCTAAAATTCATATGGGGCAACAAAAGACCCCGAATTTCTAAGGCAATCCTGAGAAAAAAGAACAAAACGGGAGGCATCGCAATCCCTGACTTCAAAACATACTACAAAGCTACAGTAATCAAAACAGCATGGTACTGGTACAAAAACAGGTCCACAGATCAATGGAATAGAATTGAAAGCCCAGAAATAAAACCACACATCTATGGACAGCTTATCTTTGACAAAGGAGCTGAGGGCATACAATGGAGAAAAGAACGTCTTTTCAACAAATGGTGCTGGGAAAACTGGAAAGCCACATGTAAAAGAATGAAAATTGACCATTCTTTTTCACCATTCACCAAAGTAAACTCAAAATGGATCAAAGACCTAAAGGTGAGACCTGAAACCATAAGGCTTCTTTCCATAAGGAAGAAAACGTAGGCAGTACACTCTTTGACATCAGTATTAAAAGGATCTTTTTGGACACCGTGCCTTCTCAGAGAAGGGAAACGATGGAAAGAATAAACAAATGGGACTTCATCAGATTAAAGAGCTTCTTCAAGGCAAATGAAAACAGGATTGAAACAAAAAAACAACCCACTAGCTGGGAAAAAATATTTGCAAGTCATATATCTGACAAATGCTTAATATCCATAATATATAAAGAACTCTCACAACTCAACAACAAAACATCAAACAACCCAATCAAAAAATGGCTGGAGACATGAATAGACATTTCTCCAAAGAAGATATACTGATGGCCAATAGGCACATGAAAAGATGCTCATCATCGCTGATCATCAGGGAAATGCAAATCAAAACAACACTAAGATATCACCTTACACCCGTTAGAATGACAAAAATATCTAAAACTAATAGCAACAAATTTTGGAGAGGTTGTGGAGAAAAAGGAACCCTCATACACTGCTGGTGGGAATGCAAACTGGTGCAGCCACTATGGAAAACAGTATGGAGATTCCTCAAAAAATTAAAAATAGAACTACTATATGATCCAGCCATCCCACTACTGGGTATTTATCCAAGGAGCTTCAAGTCAGCAATCCCAAAAGTCCTGTGCACCCCAATGTTTATTGCAGCACTGTTTACAATAGCCAAGACGTGGAAGCAACCTAAGTGCCCATCAACAGACGAATGGATAAAGAAGATGTGGTACATATATACAATGGAATACTACTCAGCTGCAAAACAGAACAAAATCATTCCATTTGCAATAACATGGATGGACCTTGAGAGAATTATGTTAAGTGAAATAAGCCAGCAAGAGAAAGATAATCTGTGTATGACTCCACTCATATGAGGAATTTAAAATTATGGACTAAGAACAGTTTAGTGGATACCAGGGGAAAGGAGGGGTGGGGGGTGGGTACAAAAGGTGAAGTGGTGCACCTACAACATGACTGACAAACATTAATGTACAATTGAAATTTCACAAGATTGTAACCTATCAATAACTCAATAAAAAAAAAAAATGACCCCTGTTGGAGAACCACTCAACTAGAAGACAGACCTTCTGCCTCCCACTTTCTACATATTGATTAAATTTACTTACCGTAGGATATTTTTATTTTACACCTTCATCTTAAATATTTAACAATTTTCTCACATTAAATATCACCTCAGATAATATGTAACGTAAAGGCAGGGAGCATGTTTGCTTTTTTAAAACAATGTGGTTTTAATTAACTACTGGCTTCCTGGTGCCTCACACTTTCTGTAGGATCACAATAACTTGGTAATAAATTTATGGATGTGGTAATTACAAAAATTGTCGCATGTTCTTTCCCTCCCTGTATCCACATCCTTGCAATGGGACTTTGCATTCCTCTCATAAAGAAGTGGTCCATTTTCCCACCCTTGAATCTGTTCTGGTCTCATGGTTAGCTTTGACTAATGGGATTATAGCAAATAGGATGACTTCCTCTTTTGCTTCTTGGAACTCCTGGGGCCAGCCTGCTGGAGGATGAGAGACCATGTGGAGGGATGTCCCATCATTCTCAAATGTCTCAGCTGAGGCCGTTACAGAGCACCAGCTGATCTTTGATGTATGAGTTGGCTCAGCTAATTTCAGACTAGAACTGCTTAGCTGAGCCCAGCTTAATTTGACAATCAGCAGAACAATGAGCTAAAGAAACGGGGGTTGTTTTAAACCGCTAATTTTGGGGGTTGTTTGTTACATGTCAAAAGCTAATTAATGAATGTTTCTTCACATCCTTATTCATCGGAGCTCAGGACTCTTTTGTGGAGAGTGGATAAGAAGTGATGTATTAATTTGCCATGGCTGCTATAACAAGGTACCACAAACTGGGGGCTTAAACAAAAGAAATTTATTATCTTGGTATTCTGGAGGCTAGAATTCTGAAATCAAGATGCTGGCAGGGTTGGTTCCTTCTGAGAGCTGTAAGGGAGGAATCTGTTTCAGGCCTTTCTCCTTGGCTTGTAGATGACCATCTTCATCTTCACATGGTATTCTCCCTGTATATGTCTGTGGTGGAACGTGTGAACTTAACTGCTGTGCCACTGGGCCAGCTCCCAGAAATCTTTAAATTATGGGAAAGCTACTATTCTATATCACAATTCTACCATGAAGGAAGTAGATAAGCGTGAGGATTTTAGTGGTGAGTGGTCCAGTAAGGAGACTGTTAAAGTAATTTCTCTACAGTAGAGACCTGGCCCCACACTGTGGATGGACAAGAGACATGAGGTATTTCTGGGGCATTATTGTTATAAATATGCAGTGGCTGTCAGTGGGCACCTGAAAGTTTTATTCAGTTCTGGGCATCACGCTTTAAGAGGGAGATGGACAAGGTGGGGCACACTCAGCAGGTCGTGATTAGGAGGGAGGAGTCTTGATAACATGTCATAGGGCTTCAGCTAGCGAGAGGGAAAGCGCAAAGACTGATCACTGCTTTCAGCTCCTTGAGGGGTTATCATGTGGGGGAGGGATTCAATTTGGACTTGTGTGGCCCAACAGAACTGGGACCACTGAGTTAAGACATCTGGCAGACAGCTTTCAGCTATAATGTACAGGTTGAAATTCTTTAGTCAGAGCAATCCTAAGAGGGAAGAGTGGGAAGTTTCTTCTGGTCCTAGGATTTTAAGTTGTGCTGTAGCAGAAAGAAGAGGAACTACTTTGTGTCAAGGTCTTTGCAGGGTCTGTGATAACACATGACATTTATGTAAGCAAATCAGCTTTCTGTTGCTCACTCTGTAAATGGATTAGAAAGACGCAGACTGCAAATCCCCTAAATGGTAAGGCATTATGCTAATCGTCAAGTTATCAAATGACATCAGAGTGTTTTTTGTGAATTCACTGAAACAACAGAAAACAAACCACCACTCCCCAAGTCCACAAGTGGTTTTATGTTTAAAAGTGACTTTGACTCTTCTTTTCTATTTTGCACTTATAGTTTATCCTACACAATTAGCTCCTTGTCATATGTTGCCTTATTTTCTAGTTATTTGTGTCAGAATTTATAAGTTTAGTCTATAATTATATAATGCCAGAATGACAGAACACATAAAACTCAGAAAAAAACTCAGGAAAGCCCTCTGATTGTTCTGTTTATTCTGTGTCTTCCAACTACGTCTTGCTTTTGAACAAGGACCATGTGTGCCTTTTATTAAAATGGCTTATGAAAGTGCCCTCAAGCTAATTTCCCTGGTCTAATATACGCCGTAAATAAGACACAACTTGAATATGTTGTTTTTTCATCCCCCAAATTATTCCATAAACAGAGGCAGACAATACACATAGGTCTATTACTTTGTTAGTGTAATAAATGTACCTATCAATAATATTTATGAAGGGTCCTCCCTCTGACCAGAAGAGTGCTAGGTACCATGGGGAATGGAGAGTGTCCTAAGATCCACTTGATCTTTAAAATGAGTCCAGCTTGGCAGACAGAACTAAGACAGCAGAAACATTAAATTCTCAACTACATGGCAACATAAAGAGAGATGATTGCAGTAGTATTTGGGGATGCTTTATAAATGAAGTCCGCTATGAAAGATGGGAGGAACAGAAGTACAGAACACAGATAAGAGGGAGAGAATTCCAGGAATGGGAACACGTTGGAGCAAAAATCTAGTGTTGTGTGTTGAATTGCGTCCCCCAAGAGATGTGCTCTAGTCCTAAGCACTGGTAACTGTGAATGTGGCCTTATTTGGAAAGGGGGTCTTTGCAGATGTAATCGAGCTGAAATGAGGTCACACTGGATTACAGTGGGCCCTAATCCAACGACTGGTATGCTTATGAGAAGAGGGAAATTTGGGCACAGACAAACAGGGAGAGACATCCATGTGATGACCGAGGCAGCAAGTGGAGTGATGCGTCAAGCCAAGAACGCCAAGGATTATAACAAGTCTCAGAAGCTAGGAGAGAGGCATGGAGCAGATTCCCCTTTAGGTCCTCCAGAAGGAACCAACCCTGCTGATACCTTGATCACAGACTTCTGGTCTCCAGAACTGCAAGACAATACATTTGTGTTTGAAGCCATCCAGTTTGTGGTATTTTTGTCACGGCAGCCCTAGGAAATGAATATACACAGGAACAGAAAAGTGAGGTGCATGTAGGGGCAGAGAGGAGACCTACTTGATTGAATGAAACAGAGGCTGGGTGATGGGGAAGGGCAAGACGTGAGTTGAATTATGTAAGAACTTTCCAGAAATATTAACACTGAATGTAGCCAATACTTTTCTATAGCACTTACTACATGCCAGATGCCATTATAAGTGCTTTACGTAGATTCTTTTATTTGTCTCGCAGCAACCTTTCAAGGTAGCAGCTAATGTTGTCTTCATTTTACAGATGAGGAAACTGAGGAGAGGTGGTTAAGTAACTTTCACAAAGACACATAGATAGTAAGCGATGGAGTCAGGATTAGAACTTAGAACGCTTGATCTTTTCACCTTCTCTGCATTGCAAGTAGGTGGAAGTGCAGGAGTCGTCTTCCGTCGGGTAAAAGACACAAACCAGAAGCCTCTTATTTTCCCTCCTCTGTGGTCTTCTATTATTTAAAACATTTTTGTTTCCTGATAGAATGTTAAACCATCTTTTTTGTGATGCTATAACACTTTGTTCTATAACTGTCTATAAATCAGACTGGTTTCCTCTCACTGTACTGTATTTCGTTTTTGGAACAATGTCTCATAAATTAGTTGCTCTCTGTCTTAGGTCATCCAGTCACCATAATTTCGCTGATTTCTTTACTCTTTTTGTCCAAAGAGTATGTTAATTGCCTCAGGAGTCATACTTTCCCCAGCATGACTATAATTAATTGAGAAGACAAGGCCTGGATAACCAAAGCAAAATCACTTCTCGTCGTCCATAGTAATCCCCCCTTAGGATTTTCCCAGAGTGTTTCTAATTAGAGGAAAATGAGCCAGCACATTAGCTACACCCAAATCTGCCTGCCAAAAGTTTCTTTAAAGTGACTTAGTTTACTTCAAGTTTTAATTTATAAAACTGTTTAATGAAGTTTATATATATGGCTCTATGTGGCAATAGTTTTGTCTATCTTATGAATTTAAAGAGAAAAATCAATGTGAATGTCACGATTAATTTAGATTAAATATGATGTCACATAAACTGACTTTCCATAATGTTTAATGAAAATATAACATAAAATATATTACAATAATAAAAAGATAGTTTACCTAAAGCTGAGGAGGGAGGGAATGCATAAAATTTAAGGATAATAGAGCAAAGAAATGCACAATGTAAAGGGAGACAATGAGGTTTTTGTCAAGGAGAAGAGCAGAACACTGTTTATTTAAAATAAGTAGTCCTGGGGCTGGCCTGGTGACATAGTGGTTAAGTTTGTGCTTTCCACTTCAGTGGCCTGGGGTTCATAGGTTCAGATCCTGGGCACAGACTTACACACTGTTCACCAAGCCATGCTGTGGTGGTGTCCCACATGCAAAGTAGAGGACGACTGGCATGGATGTTAGCTCAGTGGCAATCTTCCTCAAGCAAAAGGAGGAAGATTGGCAACAGATGTTAGCTCAGAGCCAATCTTCCTCACCAGAAAAGTCCTTAATTTAAAAATTATCCATATGCTGAATATTAGAGCTAATTGAAAAATAACACACAGGGGCTGGCCCCATGGCCGAGTGGTTAAGTTCATGTGCTCTGCTTTGGTGGCCCAGGGTTTCGCCAGTTTCAGATCCTGGGTGTGGACATGGCACTGCTCATCAAGCAATCCTGAGGCGGCATCCCACATCGCAGAACCAGAAGGACTCACAATTAGAACATATAACTATGTACCAGGGGCTTTGGAGAGAAGAAGAAGAATGGGGGAAAAAAAAAAAAAGATTGGCGTCAGATGTTCACTCAGGTGCCAATCTTAATACAGAAAAAAGGAGCCGGCTCCTTGGCTGAGTGGTTAAGTTCGCCCGCTCTGCTGCGGCGGCCCAGGGTTCAGATCCTGGGTGTGGACGTGGCACCGCTCGTCAGGCCACGTTGAGGCGGCATCCCACATCCCACAACTAGAAGGACATGCAACTCAGATATACAACCGTGTACAGGGTGGGTTTGGGGAGATAAAGCAGAACAAAAAACAAGATTGGCAACAGTTGTTAGCCCAGGTGCCAATCTTTGGTGGGGGGGGAAAGAAAAAGAACACAAATATTAGACTCTCCTGATATATTGATCCACATGTTAAACTTTTGGATTTATAGAAGAAAATAATCTATTACTAATTGATCATTTTTAAGGAGGAGTAATATGCATTACTCTCTCATGGTTTGGTATTAGCTGCCAGTTAACTGTAATAACAGCAAAGATGGACATTTAAACTGAAGGACAGACTTCTTAATTTTTAAGAGAGAGATACACACTCCTGAGGCTGAGGAAAATTACTTTTGCCTAAATCATATGTTTGATTAATGGCACACCTGAGAGTGGAATCATACCCGTGACACTTGCAATTTGAGGGGAAGGGCTACAGGTGTGGTGTGTGATAGAAGAATTGAACAAAAGAGAAGATCTGGGTTTTTATTTCTTACTCTACCATAAACTAGCTAAAAGGTGAGCATATCATTCTTAAATCACACATTTATTAAGTGTTTATTGTACAAGGTGCTAGAATTGTTCAACACCTTAATTTACTATATTTATGAATTCAGAAGATAATAAAATTAAGCTTCCTTACCTCCGAAGTAACTATCACGGCTAAAGGTTCTTGATTTTATGAATATTTAATTTATACTTTGGCCTATATTACATTCTACATTTGAATGCGTTTTTTTCTCAAAGCTTCCTTTATATATTTTAAAAAATATCACCTCTTTTATAAGGATGGACCCAAAGAATTGCCTCTCATTCCAGACTCCCGAACCTAAGGCTGGTCTCAGTGCTCAGACATAAGAAGACAGCTGTTGGGCTCAGTGCCTAAGCCTTCACAGCTCAGGAAGAGGACACTGGGACAGGCTGTAGTCACAGAATGACTGTGCAAACCATATTTTCCATCGCATCGAAATTGTCCATTTCCTTCAACAAATCTTACCATTTCATTTGCTGCAGCAAAAAGCACAAGTGCTGTCTGGTCTGAGTAAGCACCATCTACTTTTCTAGTTCTGTGCCTTCCATTCCTTGTCCATTTCTTAGACCCCTTCACCCGAGCAGTGAAGGGATGCTCATGGGCCTGTCATCTCCCCTGTTAGGCATATTTATCTTTCTCTGGCTAACAGAGTATAGTTTATCTTATTCAAATCTCTTGTCAGTAAGATAAGGAGGACCTTCTGTATGGAAAGCATAATTACATCTGTATCTGCATGCTGTGACCTCATTCTTATGATTAAGAATTCTCTAGGTATACAGTTCATTTTACCACAATTCCTGGCTCTGTGGAGTTCTGAAACACTTGAACAATATTCCTAAGTTGTTTTTAAGGATAGTTCCTGATAAAGAGCAATCTGATAATGGAGTTTTCTTCTCACTCCTAATCACCAGAGAAAAGTAATTCTAACTACAAGATGCATTCCATACCCATGACTTCCTTAGCATCAGTACCCACTGAGACCTGCCCAGACATCAGAATCACAGCCAAGCGATGGGAGATCATTAGCTCTCTTGGCACATTTCCAAATTGGAATCGGCTTTCTCCCCAAAAGGATTTGTTTTCCATTTTATGCTCTTCACAGTTGGAAAACATGTTTCTGTTTAAAATTTTTGCTTTAAAAGTTAAGACTACATCTATTTAATATGTTGAAATTTTCCTTTAAAAACAAAAAAGACTAGGTTATATAAGTGTAACTTTTAGTTTCTTTAAGGTCTTGATTCTGCAGTTTAAGAATAAAATACGTGTAGTGATGAGATGATTCAATGAAATTTGTTTTCCCAATAACGCTATTATCACTTCTGTTTTCTCTTATTCTTGTAATAAGACATTGGGCAGCCAATGATGTTTGATTACATTCCAGGCTAGGTTTCCAATTGGCTTTCTGCTTTTCCTGCCTCTCCTTGTTTAAACCCTTTGAATGATGGTCTCCTTTCTTTAACCCCAAGCTGCTCTTCAGCAGAAAGAAGCATCCTGGTATCATTACAAAAGATGGTTCAACCTACCACTTTCCTGGGAAATGCTATTTTAGAAGCTTTTCTTTTCTTCAGGCTCCCCTCTTTGATTTATCCTCCTTTTCACCTTCAAAGTTTCTGTGTCTTTCTCCTCATCTGCCTCTGGGTTAGCACAGAGCTGTCACTAGAATATGTATCATCATTCTTTTTCCCAACCCTTGTGTCTGGGTCTGACCTCTGCTTCCCTTATGTCTTGGTCTTTGTTAAGCATTTCAGGATAAAATTAAATTTCATGACAGTAGCCCTCTGGTATTTAAAGAAAAAAACTACCTAGTTAGGAGGTGTCTAGTTTGGAGCAACATTTCAACTTGACAGCAATCCATATATGATTTATGTAGCACGTTATTTCCCTGTGAAGAAAATAAAATTTCTTTATAATCATTAACAATTTACCCCTACAAGCTATCCTCAGAGAGAAATAATAGAATCACTGTGTTGAGAGGGCTCGTCAAAGTCCACCTCCCTTCTATTTTTGAGTGGGACTCCAGTCCTTTGAGAGGGCTTCTATTCTTAACACTGGGGAAGGCTGATTCCAGAATCCTGACTGTCAACATGTTTCAGTGTGTTGTGTTATATTGGCCCTTAGCAGAGGAGGGTACATTCCACGTGCCATTTTGTACTAGTCATGAGTTTAGGAAATGAAGAATGAAAAGGCACACAAATGGAACTTTGTACCATGGGATTTGATTGGTTGCTGTAATAACTGTGACCGTGAAACAGACCTTTCCCATAATTAACTGTTCCTATTATCACACAGTTCTCAAGAAAGCAGATGGGGGAAGATTTATGTGCAAGGCTGCTATCTTAGGTAAAGAAGAGAGAAAATGAAAATACCTTGGGGGACTGCGGAGTTCAATACCAGAAAAAGAACTATTGTTTTCCACTGTTACCATCATCATTATTTCTGTATGTACTCCTTGCACACCCCCACCTCTGCATCTTTGTAGTTATTTTCTTTCCCTCTCTCCTTTGCTTATATTCTTCCAGCCAAGTTCTAAGTTCTTGAAATTCACTAGGAATATTCTTCATACTTATTTCTCTGCCTGGAATGTTCTTTACTGACATAGACCTATGGTTGTCTTCCTCACCTCTCTCAGATTTTTCTCAGTTATCACTTTCTTAGTGAGTCCTTTCTTAAGAACCCTATCCAAAGTTACATTCATTGCTGCCACATATACACATACTCCCTACTTTGCCCCTGGCTTAATTACTCTTTTTAATACTTATCAAAATCTAACATACTAGGTAATATACTCATTTATTGTGTTAATTGTCTCTCTCTTCCCTCTAGAAAGAAGCTCCACTAGAGCCGGGATTTCTACCAGGCATCTCCCTCTTAATGTTCATAGCCCATTCCCGAAAATCCTATATTATGTGAAAACTGGGAACCTAATTCCCATTATTACAAGTCGGGGGGGGGGGGATGGGAAATGTGATGCATTATATGTCAAGCTGAGACTCATAACCAATTTCTCAACAAGTAATTAAAACATTTATGTATCAGTTAAAAAGCTATCATGTAAGAATGTAAAATGCATGAAAAAAATTCTTTTCTGTGCTCCAAACAGATAATGTAGTTGTTAACAAAAAGTTGCCCTATATGCAGAAGCATGTCACTTTTTAGAACAAGAGGTACCCCAGACACACATCTCCTGGGTTGACACCATGATTTTCAAAATACTGACATGTGATTTTGATGTTTCACAATTGCTTTCACAATATAACTGGAGACTCTTCATGCAATGTCTTGTGAAAAACTTGCATTTGAGTTTTATAAAAATATTTTTTCTAAATACCCTTATTTCCTAAATATTGATTTAAAAACTATGTTATTGAAAGATATTTTCTATAAAGTTTGGGTGTTAAAAAGCTAGAGGTGTTCTACCCAGAAGATGTTGAACAAGGAAACCTTATGCCAGGTAGGCTAGGATTCTCTTCACTGCTCTCTCCACAGCTTTTAGAACTGTGCTTGGCACATTGTTAAGCGCGCAACAAATACTTGATGAGTGAAGTAAGAACATTTAGAGTTTACTAGGCTCTGGCCTCTAAAACAAACGGCCGTGATGCAGACCCCACCTGTGGGTCTGTACAGGCCCAGTCTGCAAAACCCTGGGAGGCAAGATCACGCCAGGAAGAAAGTTGACTCTAAAAATTGGGTTCTGCCAAGCACAATTTTGTTGATGAGATGTGACCCATGGCAAGCGACAGCCTTCTGGAATTCAGTTTCTTTCTCTCTATGAGAGGATAAGTAGGACTTCAAAGTTCTTAAGGTCCACTGCAACTTAAACATGTCACCATATGTAAAATAGAAACCAAGATATTACTTCCTCCATAGGGTTTTGAATGGATTAAATGAAGATTGCATTTAAATTTCCTAGCACTGTGCATGATACATGGTTAGTGTCCAATAAATGGTAGCTATTGTTATTATTTTCATTACGTTTAATCTGTGTGTAATGATGCATCTGTTCACTTAATTTCCAGTTTTGTTTTAACTACTGTTAAGCTTAGGATGCAGTCAAGTGCTAGCTTTATAAAGAGTTTTAGAGAAGATTTCTGCCAATTATTTACAAATAGAATGAATGTATAGGCATGTATTTTGTTGTGGTGAGATCATTAAATTATTTTAAAGAAGACATAAACCCTCAGACTTTGGAAACTCCTACTGGGCCGTCAATAGAATAATAAGTGGTTTTGCTTTATTCATTTTTGTATGTCTCCTACCGTTTGTTAGATGAATAATCAAGCATGAACTGTACAAAATTGTCAAACAAGGAAATTCTTTTATCTTGGGGCATTTTTTGTTTCAATCCTATTTTCTTTTCTTGTGCAACCCTTTCGCGGAGGGTTATTTTTTTTCTCTCCTGCCTCTCACTTTGCAAATTTAGATTTCGATTCTCATATGTTGGAAAAAGGATATTTCTAGGTAGGGCTGATGGTACATTTGCTTTAACCCTTTCATACTTTATTACAGTGAGAGGTGTGACAGTAGCAAAGAATAATTACATGAAGCAGAATCCCAAAGGTTCTTTTTTCTTTCTTTTTTTTTTTGAGGAAGATCAGCCCTGAGCTAACTACTGCCAACCTTCCTCTTTTTGCTGAGAAAGGCTGGCCCTGAGCTAACATCCATGCCCATCTTCCTCTATTTTATACATGGGATGCCTACCACAGCATGGCTTTTGACAAGCGGTGCCATGTACGCACCTAGGATCCGAACCGGCGAACCCCGGGCCGCCGAAAAGTGGAAGGTATGAACTTAACCGCTGCCCCACTGGGCCGGCCCCCCTAAAGCTTCTTTAAAGCATTGTTTTAGAAGTATCCATAGGATATGAGAATGGAGGGGAGAGGCTTGATTGTAAATACCAATAAGCATGTGTTACTGTGATACTCAAGAAGTTTTTAAAATGCCGAAAAACACTATAAAACCCCACCCCCCCCCCCAACTTTTCATTTATGGAGAAACACAGGGAAAATTTCAAAGATTCAGTTGTTAAGAGCTGTGTTTTTTTTCCCATTGGCTTGTTCACTAGACTTGATTAGCTCATCAACTGATTTCAGACTCAGGTGATTTCCTTCGAATGCTGGGCTCATTTTATGAGAGCACCAACTCATGAGCATGTGTAGAGGGAAAATTCTCCTTTATTTCCTGGGAAATATGACTGTGCCTGTGATAATATAGACTCATACTGTGATAGAGTTATCAAAGATCATTTCACGGGGAAGGGAAGGTGAGGCATAACTTAAATCAGAGAAAAACTGAGAGTTGGAAAAAGCTAGTAACCTGGAAGGCAATTAATTGTGTACATATGTGTTTGTATAAATATTGATACTGCCATTCTGTACATTAGTGTACGTCAGTTTGAAATGAAGTTCAAAGAAGCACACAAAAACGATGTGGACACTACTTTTTTACACTGTATCTCCCATTAATGTGAAGGAGAAATATATGTACACTGGGGAGGGTTTTACGTGTTAAGTTCATGGCCATTCAGTCAGCTGAGGAGTTGTCACTGCTCCCTTTTCTACAAATGAAGCGGGAGCTAGAGAGGTCCTTTGCACAGGAAACTATAAGGTGCTGTGTCATCTAATGCAGAGGTTGGTGACCTATGGGGTGTGGGCCAAATCTGGACTGCCACCTGTTTTGGTACGGCCTGTAAGCTGAGAATAGTTTCTAGCTTTTTGAATAACTCAGGGGGAAAAAACCTCATAAAAAGAATAATATTCCTTGACACCTGAACATTAAATGAAATTCAAATTTCAACATCCGTAAATAAAGTTGCATTGGAGCACAGCAGTGCTCATTTGTTTATGCATGATCTGTGGCGGGCTTTTGCAGAATAATGGCAGAATTGAGTAGTTGCCAGAAGGAATGAACTTTCTGGCCCTCCCACCCTAAAATATTTACTATTTGGTACTTCATGGACAAGTTTGCTGATGCCTAGTTAAAGGAATACACAGCCTTTGAAATAGAGTCTGGAAGGCTAGGGCATTACTCTGCCTGAATCTTCCCATTTGGAATTCCCCAGGCACCGGGATTGGTTTTATTCTTTGTAGGGAAGAGTTTAAGGATCTATAACTCAGCAAGAAATCAACCTTATTGTTGGTGTTACAAATCTTCTACCATGATTATTGTAAAAGAACTCCTACCTGCCATGGTTTTTGTAGCCAAGACTCCACATTTTCCTGCAGTTTAATTACCTAGGATTCTAGTTTTATTGCTGTGGATTTGAGACCTTGTCGTGGGACCCTGCTATCATCCTCATACCCTCCTGAGCCTGTGGTTGCACGTTGCTCTTATCAGTCCTTCTTAAAACCTTAATGCATCCCCTATATCTTCATTCTGGTGTTGGGCTCCATGCCACCTGCTGTTAGATTGCCCTAATACAGTCTGCTTTCCTTCTTGAGGTTTGGACAATTGGCCTGAGGCCAGTTTCTTGTGTCATTAACTTCCTGACTTTCCTCTATCTCTACTGTAGGGACTTTCAGATGACTATTCCTACTTCCGTGAATACAATTCTTTAACACAGATATCCAAACCTTACTTCTGATGATTTTTGACCATTAGAGCTGATATCTTGCCGTGAGCCTTTCGGGAAAGATGGCCCTTGTTGACCTTATCATCAAGGCCATGTGGGCTGTAAGTGAGTCCAAATCCCCCAGAGCAGCAGGCATAGATCCAGAAGGGAAGACACGAGGTCTGCTTCTCTAGGGGACTAGGAGTTTGAGTAGTTTTAACAAGCCTCCATTAGCCAGTATCCACACAGATGGAATTAACCATCGAAAAGGAATTGGGGCAGGTTGTACCTCAGGCTGGTTCAACCAAGTCAGTATATGGTTTTAATTAATTTGTGATAAGAAATATATGCTCCGTAGACCTTATCTCTTGGCCATTTCTAGGATTTTACATGACATTTCTGGGATTTTACCACGCTTCAGTGGTAGAGGGGAAAAAGTTACACATACTTGAGTTTGTGTTCCGGTTCTGCCAGTGTGAGCTTGAGAAATCTTCTTTCGCTCTCCAAGCCTCAGTTTTATCATCTTTAAAATAGGGTAGGACCTGCTTCGCTATGAACATTAATGGAATATCATATGTAAGGTGACTAACATAATAGGCACTAAACAAAATATTAATTCTTATTTGTAAAACTATAACTTTGTCTTCCTCATGGAACTAAGAGGAAAATGAATTTTCTCCACCTTGGTCAGAACAACAGGGCAAGCCACCTTCCCTTAGTGCGTTGTGTCGTTATGGCAGTGAGAAGTTTACATCGTAGCCCTGGGAAGAGCTGGGAAAGTTGGGGAGAATGGTGAAAGCAGAAGAGAGGAGAGGCAGGGACTGCTGACCCAGCTGGAGTTTCTATTACTTGAACTTATCTATAAACTTCTCAAATAAGGGTGTTTCAATTAAGTAAAATAAGATTCAAAATGAAAGAAGGAGTGGTATCAGAGAGGGAGTTATCTACAAGGAAAGTGAATTCTGACTTTAAACTGACCGTAAAGCTCTGGCTAATGGTCAGATTCAGTTAGTTAATAGACGGGTTGAATGCACTCAGGTTGTGAAGAAACCAAAGTGAGGTCATAGAAATATAACTACCCAAATTAGGCGATGAGCCAGTAAAGGCTGCTATTCTTCAGGGTTTAAACTGAACCAGAGGACTTAAATGGCAATACCAACACCATCTGAATGGCATGGTATGTGAGACAATTTTGTCTTATGATGCTAAAGGGCTCACTGTGTTCATCTGAGACTGAAGACAATTGCCTTGGACACTTGCAGCCTCAAAGTGGGCCTTCCTGGTCATAAATCCCTGGGCTGTAACACTGCGTAGGGTGCTCATAAATTTCCCATCCAGTATCCTCGAATGACTTGAGAAAGTAACCTCGGTTCACCTGGAATGATAAGTGTGCTTTCCTTAGTAAAGGTTTTTCAAACCAAGGGGGTTTAGATAAGAAAAAAAAAAAAAAATGGTGAAGTAAATCAAGTCTGTGCTATTCATACTTTTATGTTAAGTTTAGGAGTAAATTTCACTCTCATTGGGACAATCTGTTGGGGCAAATTCTTACTATTCCAACTTAAACTTTTAATTGGTTTTAAACAACTGAGGTTGATTTTGAAATTTTAAGAGACTTTCAAAAGAACTCAGCTATTTGTATGTGTATTAGTTACAAAATATTTTTTGAGGTGTTGAAAAATAAAACAGGAAAAAATGAAAGTGCATATTAGTACATGAGAATTAAATAGGTAATGACACTTATTTGAATATGTTTATGAATGGCATTCATTGTTAAAATGGAATTTAAACTAATTCTTCCTTTTAGTAAATTATTGAATGAATATTTACTATGAATCAGGCAATCTTCTAAGATTTGGATTTACAGAAGGGTACAAAACACACCATCGTTTTAAAGGAGCTTCTAGTGAGTGGAAATAGAACAAGAAACAAATTAATGAAAAGCCAATAGGTGAGACAGGCCTAAGTGCTTGGAAGGCAGAAGGCCAGCTAAGAATAAGCTGTGTGGGGAAGGGTGTGGGCTATTTTATGCAGCGTGGTCAGGGGCATCCTCATTGGTCAGAGACCTGAAAAAAGTGAAAGGATGAGCAATGGACATTTCTAGAGAAGAGTATTCCAGAAGAGGGAGAGCAAATACAAAGGAGAATGTTTGAGAAGCAACAAAGAGGCCAGTGCTCTGGAGAAGAGTGAATGAAGGTGGATGATATTAGAATATCAAGAGTTAAAAGAGGCACAGGTCACTTAAACCCTTGAAGCTGATTGAAAGGAATTTGGAATTTTTTTGTCTTTTTTTTTTTTTTTTTTGAGGAAGATTAGCTCTGAGCTAACATCAGCCACCAATGCTCCTCTTTTTGCTGAGGAAGACTGGCCCTGAGCTAACATCTGTGCCCATCTTCCTCTACTTTATATGTGGGATGCCTACCACAGCATGGCTTGCCAAGTGGTGCCATGTCCGCACCAGGGATCCGAACTGGTGAACCCTGGGCTGCAGAAGCGAAACGTGGGAGCTTAGCTGCTGCACCACTGGGCCAGCCCCAGGAATTTGGATTTTCACTCTGAGTGAAATGAGGAACCATCAGAGGATTTTGAATAATGGAGTGACATGATTTGGCTTATGTTTTAGAAAGATTGCTCTGGCTGCGGTGTCTCCACACTGTTGGGGATCAAAACAAGGAGGAAGACCAGTTAGGAGTCTATCGCAGGAATCCAGGTGAGAGAGGTTGGTGGCTTCAAACAGTGTGGTAGTCATGGAGGTGTCCAGAGGATGCATATATTGCTAAGATACGATTAGCAAGATTTGTGGAAGGATTAAATGTGGGATTTGAGGGAAAGAAGGGAGTTATAAATGATCCAAGTTCTTCTGCTTCCGTGTATGTCAGGGCAAGACCCTACCAGATGATCTGACTGCAGAAAACACAATAAAAGCTGGACATAATGAGAAAAGCAACTCTTTGAAGCTTTTTGCTTCTGGAGAGTGAACAGGAAGAAGGTAGACTTTAGTGAGATGTGCACGTTTTCGTGGAGGAGGGTAGATGATCAGCTACACCACTAGTTCCCTCTCCAAGGCTTGCAGTCCGGAACTACGTGCCCTCTGAGCGACACAGTGAACACTTGTAGTGACCCATACGGTATACAATGTACAGCGGCAGCTGGGGCTCAAGTGGAAAAATCTTCTCTTTCTGGCCTAGGGAACCACGAAAGTGAAGCTGTGAAAACCCTGAATGCTGAAGAGTGTGGAGAATCCCAGACGATGAAAAACCAGAGAATCTCGAAGCTCTGTCTACCTACACCTCTGACTCATATATGTGCAGAACAGACTCAGATTAAAAACACAAGGTTGAGGTGAGCCTGGAACTGTTGCCCAAGGAACAGGGTTTGAAGTTCAGGTCTAGCTAGACTAATTAACTGTTGAAGGAAACAACACTCACTGGAGAAAACTGGCAGAATTCTGAATCTTCACCAATTAACATTAGTAACATTGAAGATATGATCGAAAAGTACTCAACATACCAAGTACCAAGAATATGGAAGACGTTCCCCAAAGAAAGTAAAATCTACTGAGTCCCACTCCAAGATGAACTGGATGCTGGAATTAACAGACTAGGATTTTAAAGTGATTGAAATATTTATTCTCTACAAAGTAAAGTATAACATGTTTTCAGTGAATAAAATTTCAGCAGAGAAATAGACACAATAAGAAAATAATCAATGGAAATTCTAGAACTTAATATAATTTCTAAAATAAAAATATTAACTGGATGCGCTTATGGCTGAGTGAATATGACAGGAAAGTAAGCGATGTTGAAGATTGATCAATAGAAATTATCCAAGGTGAGGAACAGAGAGAAAAAAGATCGAAAACGATGAACACAATCTTAGTGAGCTGTGAGACAATATCAAAGCGTCCAACGTAACAAAAACGGGAAACTAAAAAGAGAAAAGAGATTGGAGCAAAAATATTTTAAGATATACCAACAATTTTCCCAAGTTTTATGAAAGAAATTTTATCAATACAAGATGTTTAACAAACACTAAGCTGAATGAGGACAAATATGCCTATATTGAGGCATATTAGAGTCAAACTGTTGAAAGCCAAAGATAAAGAGCAAATCTTGAAAGAAGAGAAAATGACACGTTACGTACAGAGGAACGACAATCTCATTAACAGCTGCCTTCTCGTGAGAAAACATGGAGGTTAGGAGAGACTAAAACGAAATCTTTAAAGTACTGAAAAAAAAAAAAGAAATCTGTCAAAAAGAAGTCTATTTCCCTGAAAAATATCCTTTAAGAATGAAGGTAAAATACAGAGATTTTCAAGATAAAATAAACTAAGAAAATTTGTCACCAGCATTACAAGATATGCTAAAGGACAGTCTTTATTTTAACTAATAAATTTTATTTATTAAATTTTATTTTATGGTGGTAAGGACAGTTAGCATGAGATCTCCCCCCTTAACAAATTGTTTTGACGTTATTGTTGACTATAGGTACAATCTTGTACGGAGGATCCCTACAGCCTATTCACCTTTCTTAGCCGAAACTTTATGCTGATTGATGAGTAAGATCCTTAGACTTTATTTAGAATGAAAGAAATGATAGTAGATAGAAATTCAGAGTCTCAGGGAAGCGGTGGAAGACATGGGTGAAGGGTTCAAAAAGTAAAATAAATAAGTAAATAAAATAGAATATATAAACACCCACCTCATAGCTTGGTTCTGAGTATAAATACAATAATAAATGCAACATGTTTAGCACAGGACCTAGTACTCAGAGAGTTGTTAGATATACTTTTAAATAAAGGCTGAATTTGCCATATTAATATCAGATAAAATTGATCTGAAAACAAAATGTATTAGCAGAGATAAAGAGGGACAGTTCATAGTGACAAAAGCTCAATTCAGGAAGTCATAATATTCATAAATGTGCATGGGCCCAATAACAAAAGTTCAAAATACATGAGGTAAAAGCTGACAGATTTGTAGGAACCAATAGTCAAGGATACAATCATAGTTGTAGATTTTAGCCCCTCTTAGGAACTGATAAAACAATTAGACCAAAACCACCACCACTGCCACAAAAACTAGACACAGTTGATCTGAACAATCTTATCAGTCACTTTGACTTAATTGATATCCATAGGACAATACAGCCTAAAATGACAGAAAACCCATTCTTTTGAAATGTACATGGTACTTTACAAGGATAGACTATATTCTGGCAATAAAACAATTCTCAATAAATTAAGAAATACTGAAATCATATTGTTCGCTGACAACAATGGAATTAAATAAGAAATCAATAACAGGAAGATAACCAGAAACCCCAAACTTAGGGAAATTAAATGAAAGACTTCTATGTGGTCATTGGATCCAAAAAGAAATCGCAAGAAAAATTAAAATCTGTTTTGAATCGAATGATAAATAAACACACAACATATCAAAGTTTGTGGGATGCAGCCAGCGGTTCAGGCGGCCTTACAGGTCTCCAGGAGTGTTGAATAATAGATTATCCACAAAGAAGGTGACAAGATGGAGTTCACTCTCCTGGATAGTTCACGTTCAGAGTCCCTTCCACTCTGTGCCTTGGTTCTCTTCACAAAAGATTTTCCTTCTGCTTTACCCTTTGGATTTCCTCTGCATTTTTGAGTTACCATTCTGCCTTTCCTTACCTTATCTAAGCCCTTATTAACTTAATTCTCAGAGGAGAAATACCAGTCTAGCAAGTAGGCCTCAGAGAAGGGAATTAATGCTTTTGCAATTAGGTCAGCAATTCCTTTGAATCTTCTTTTGAGCTTTAGTGTGGGCTAAGGGAAGGAAAATGGCCCTTGGAGTGAAAGAGAAAGTGAGAAGTGGTGGGGCAGGAAATTAATGGAGCCAAGTCTTGAAGAGGAGGGAGCAGCTTAGTGGAGGAGCACAGTTGGAAAGATTCACCATTTACATGGGAGAGAGTGAGGGATAGAGACATATCTTTATACCCTGGAGGGATGGTGAGGCTAGGAGGAATCTTCAGTTCAGTGAGAGATTTCAACTGATTCTGTCTGGTCTTTTTCTGAGAGGTCCAGAAGCTATGCTTTCAGTCTACCACCATCAGTCGAGGTGTCCAAGGTCTCATCTCCCCACCATTCCAGAGCTCTTTCTGAGTTCTGGCCAACTGAATTGGGGTTGTCCATACAGTGTGCTTCAGATGGTTGCTGGTGTGATGATGATGGGGGAATGTTGAGCAAAGTCTAGGAACACAGGTGGAGCATCTCTCCTGCTAGATAATCAGTGGATCACTTGTTGGCTTGGTTGTGTAGAGGTCTTTACTGAGTGGCTGGAGAGGGAAGAATCTTCACTTGTTTCTGTGATACTCACAGCTTTCTATCTAACTTGCTCTGGTTGCTCTTTTCTCTCAGATCCTTCTCTCCCCACACTGTAAAGTCTTTTATCTTCATTTGGAGTTCTATAAAAATGCATCTGAATCTAATTCTTACAATCAGTTGAGTGTGTCTTTACCCCTGCAGTGGCTCAGCCCTGAAAGCTGTGGGAAAGTGAATCATCTCTAACTGAAAGTGAGTCTGAACTTGAATCTAGGCCCTCTGAGTACAAGTAAAGAGGTTGAACATGACAGGGGATGGGGAAACACATCACTAATACTTTAAAATGCCGTCCAGCCATGAGAACAAACGCTAACTAAAGATACAGAGAAATTGAGATAAAGGGAAGTTGTGGGTATTTAGGTGAGCTGATTGTTTTTGTTGATAAACTAGTCAAGGTCATCGGTTGAGAAGGAAGAGAGTAAAGGAGTTACAATATTTTTCCACTTGCAATGTTAACTATATGAAATATCAATAATATTCTATTTTTGTGAGGCTGTCTAGTGGAAGAATGAAATAAACTCTTTCCAATAAAGGAGAAACCCATTGTCTAGAACAGCTACAAAATAAAGACTATTTTTGGAGACTTGCAATTGAAAAATGAGACGGATGAGCTTACTTTTAGAGTTTAGTATTATTCCAAGTTGCAGAAGTGATTTTTTGAATCTCAGATTCCTTATAGGAAAAAATAAAGATAACTTGGAGTCAAGCAATTTAACCTGAACTCAGTTTATAAATATATGCGTGGTGTCTTGACCATCAGACTGTTTTGCAGAATCTCTGATTTGAAGTTGTTTCTCGTGCTGTGACCAACAATACCTCCTCCTTCTCTTTCTCAATTATGTCATGCTGCTCCATTTGTGCCTTAAGGATGCCAGGATTCAGCAGCAAGGTATTATTTAATGTTAGAAGAAAAATTGCTTGGCTCTATAGCTTTAAAAGGATCATGTGCTAGGATGTTATCCATGAAAAGAGTTTTCCCATAGGGGAAACTAGTTTTATAAGCAAAGAATGACCACAGGGAATAAACAGTCATTACATAAAGCATTTGAAGAACTTTAACAAAATAACATTTTATGCTGTAGAATATACCTCCTTCCTAAAACTTGCCAAGAAAGTCACAACCACTCATTCCTACTGTTATCAAGGTTAGAGTGTCTCCTTGGTCAACAACTCAACCATCCTTGGTGGCTGATTCTTTTCCCCTTACGCTGTTCTTCTGTAGGGTAGGTGGGGGGCTTCATGGAAAGCAGGTTTCAAGAGAAGGAAAAGCAGATCCATTTCTTTCCTTTCCTGATTCTGCTCTGAATTTTATTTTTAATATAGAATATTTTGTCTGGTACTTGGATTATTTGATAAAAGGATTTTACATTCTGGATATATTTCTTAGCTTCAGAAAGCACATTCTTTACGCAGCCATCTTCAAAAAGATATAACGTGGAAGGATCTCCAAGATTCTTTTCAACTCTAAGACGTTTGATTTGAAAGACCTACCAAACAAGTGTGCTTTTATGTATCTGTTTCCCAGACTGCAGAAAGAGGGTAGAGTGGCAGTACAATTGTTTGAAGTGAAGGTGGCTATTATTTACCATCATGCTTTGTAGATCGGTCATATTTTGGGAATTGACAAACACTGATTAAAGTTGCTTCTTGCAGAGGTGGTAGGAGAGATAGATGAGTAAGAAGACATTGATTAAGATAGTTTCTTGTTTTATCTCATTGAATTGACTGCCAAGAAAACCTGGCCATTTTAAATTACAGCCTTCTCCACATCCTGAAGCCACTGAACGCTGCAGATAACATACATAATTCAATTAGTCATTAAGAAGTTTACACATAATGGAATGTTTTCTGTCATGCAGATGAAATCTTAATTAGAATGTTTAATTCCATCAGCATATTAGACATCATCGACACAATCGTAAGCC
This sequence comes from Equus przewalskii, assembly GCF_037783145.1. Lineage (NCBI taxonomy): Eukaryota > Metazoa > Chordata > Mammalia > Perissodactyla > Equidae > Equus > Equus przewalskii. The sequence continues at coordinate 54,343,104 of NC_091839.1, read as the reverse complement.
AGGGTCAGCAGTCTTCACAAGGGCAAAAATGAAGCACTTTTGGTTTTATCCAACATCTTTTATTTCTTGCCTACAACTTATTTTTGCTTAGCTGTTTGTGTGACTAAAGCTATGATGTCAATATTTCCTCAGTTTTTTTCTACTTTGGTTGAATAGGCATTCTGCAGACTGTGTTGCTTGAGTAGTATAAATGTCATTAGATATTTCACTTAAAAGTTATTATTTTTGACTTTTATTATCCAAAAATTAAAGAAGTAACACTTAGCCTGCAAAATTAATGCAATTGTATATGATTTAATATTTAGTTTCAAACTTTATAATGCTCAGGTAATATCATGTTTAAAATATAATTTGTTTATTATTTTATATGCATTATCCAAGTCTTATATGTACATTAAGTATAAACTGGTTATTCTTCTTCCTTGAAGGTTGTAATTAGAGGAAAATGCTTGTGATAACGTATCTTTTAAAAGTGCATTGAATTTGCTTTCAAATATAGATTATAATTATCTTAAAAAATATTTCAGAAAAATATTCTCTTCTTCGTATATGTATTTTATTCTACTGTGAAACACTACTGAATTAATTCTGCTGTGGAGTACTAATGCTTTAAAATAAATATCTGAGTGCAAATGATATGTGATGTGGTTTGTTCTGAAACGTTGCTTCGAAGAATGCTAAGACATCAAAGTCTTTTTCAAAGTAAAAATGTCAAAATTCTCATTTGAAAAAGCTTCCTATGTTTTTCAGATAGGAAGAATACTTTTTTTCATGAACTGTATATTTTTTATAAGTGCATTTAAAAAGCTGATGGTATTTAGAAAGCATATTCTTCGTATGTCAACTTTGGTGAGGAAAAACCTCAGCAATTTTCATTGAACCTCTGTGGTAAGGTAAGTCTAGGCAAGAGACAGAAAATAATTCCACGATTACTGCACTATTTCATGAAGACTTCATTAGAACTTTCATTCTAAATCATAATGTCATTTGCATATCCATTGTGAATTCTATATTAATTTAGGGTGAATTGCCCTCTTATAGGAAAATTTGAGACAAGACCTTAACTTCCAAGATGAGAGAGGCTAGTGTCAGTATTTTTCTTGAAATGTGATACTATTCTTTTTGGTAATACTAAGACCACTTTTTAAATATAATACTTATTTTTTAGAATCTCTTATCAGGATTACATTTCTTTTAAACCTATAAATCTCATGTTTTGTGAACACTTTGAGGAAAAATAAAATGTTATGAGCCATTCGCCTTAATTTTGTCCAGGTTTTTCTCTGTGGCTCTCTGGACAGCATAAACACAATGAATAATTTAGATAAACTAATATCTTATGATTCTCTGCCAAAGGTATTGATTGGGATGATTCTTAAGTAAGGTTATATCACTATTTGTTTATGGGATAAATATTCTTCAGATTGTTAAATCTTTTTTTTGTTTGATTTTAAATAAATTTAATCTAGAGTCCCATTTGAATTTATTCGTTGACTCTCATAATTATTTCATATATTTTCTGTTGTGTTAGTATTCTTTTAACTTAGATCTTTGGTCATAAGGTATAATTTTTTGTTTTGTATTTATATCTTTTCAGAGCAACCGGCCCAGAGTAAGCTCTTTATAAATATTGTTGAATGAACATATATATGGTTCTATATATATATAGTTCATGGTTTTTTGAGGTATGTTCAATGTCAATCAAATTATACCAACCATGCTTCAAGACTGATAGCATTTCTGACTTTTTGATACTTTTATATCTGGGAAAAAAGTGCTACACAAGTGACATGAGGCAGAGTAGTAATTTTTCAACGTTAGTCAATAGTACTCGAGCGGAATGTAACAGATATGTTAACCTGTTAATAGAAGGAAATCCAATGGGATTTTTAAATGACTCAAAAGACAAGAGGGAAAGTTATAGTAGTCTGGTAGTGACAGCTGGCAAACTTGCCTTAAATGCTTTTAAGGAGAAAATTGATAACATCCACGATTGGCTACAGTTCAGGGTAGCCAATTCCAATGTGCTGTCAACCGTATGTATTTACTATTGATTAACGCTCTGGCTACGATCCTTTTAGACATTTTGATGTGGAAAAGTTATTTTATTTTAGGGGCAGCACCCATATACTTCTTCCCAAGACCTGTGATAAAATATATGAAAAAGAAATCAATTAATATGTTACCATTAGTAAAGTTAATGTTTTCATTAATCATGTCATATAAATCTAAGGAAACTGCTTTAGAGTCAAAGAAAAAACAATTTTAGTAAAAATGAAGGAAACCATTTGAAAAGAACGTGCACACTATTGGGCTAAGCACTGAATGAATATACTTAAATACTGTGTAACTTTCCAAGTAATATCTGCACACTTATGGTGACACATACAGAATCAGATGAATTCAGGACAGATGTTGCTGTCCATTCTGGAGAACCACCTGATGCCGTGCATTAGAACATAATTTCGAGTATTAACTACTCTTTGAATTTCATACATACACACAAAAAGCACCTAAACAAATGAAACAACCCTTGTTCTCCAATGTGCATAGGAATTTGCCTCCTTTATAAGAGAGGTCACACAATTTTTTCACTTGACAAATATTTATTGGACACTTCATATATGCCTTATACTGTTTAAGGGATACATTAGAATATGGATCAGAAAAAAATCCTGTTTTTATGAGCTTACATTCTATAGAGAGTGAAAAAGCAAACAATAAGCAAGAAAATATATAGCCAAATTGCAATAAGTACTCTGGAATGAAAATAAAGCAGGAAAGGGAGATAAGAAGGGTAAGTAATAAGGCTGCCAGAAAAAGCTCCACTGAGAAGTTGTCTGAGTAACAATCTAAAGAAAGTGAGGTAGTGGGTCATTGAGGTTGGGTTTGGGGTGGGGGATGGGGGAAGAGCATTTTAGCAGAGGGAGCATCTTCCTGAGATGGGAGCCTGATGTTGAGGGCCAGTGAAAATCCCAGGGTGATTTGGCAAACTGAGTCAAGGGAGGTTAGTAGGATAGGATATCAGAGGGGAAATGGAGTTGAAGGGCAAATTCTTAAGAGCCTTGTAGGCTTCTGTCAAGCTAGTTGGCTTTTACTGTGTGTGAGATTAGGAAACCCCTGAAAGATTTTGAGCAGACGAGTGACTTTTTTTTTTGAGGAAGATTAGCCCTGAGCTAACTACTGCCAGTCCTCCTCTTTCATTTTTGTTGAGGAAGCCTGGCCCTGAGCTAACATCCATGCCCATCTTCCTCCACTTTATATGTGGGACGCCTACCACAGCATGGCATGCCAAGCAGTGCCATGTCTGCACCCGGGATCCGAACTGGCAAACCCCAGGCCTCCAAGAAGCGGAACGTGCGCACTTAACCGCTGCGCCACTGACCGGCCCCTATGAGTGACTTTCTGATAAGGAATGGAAAGAATCATTCTGTGTGCTGTGCTGAGATCTGGCTGTAGGAGTCAGGGATAGAATGCTGGTGACAATTTATTGAATGATGGAATGGTGTTAAAACTAGAATATGCAACCTCTGAGGCTATCTGAAAACTTACAGGGACAAAAGTCTCTAAAAGAATAAATTTCCAGATCAATTCACTGCCTAAAATTTAGCTACCTGATAATGAATCTGAGGTCAAGACATTGTGCATGCTCACCATTCCCATCTCTCATTTGATATCTCCTTTCACTTTGAGAAGAAAGGCTTATTTTTTATCCATTCCAGCTTTTACTGTGGTGCGTTTCCCTAGGGTGTAAAAACTTCTCGAGTAAAACATGAAAGGACAATTCCAAAATTTTGATTTGACATCTTCATCTTTTCTACCCCCTTCTATTGCTAGAAAGACCACCATTCCTGTGGGAGATCACTTTGAGAGTAAAACCAAAATGAAATTGAGAAAAGTACCTTATTTCACCCTGTCACCAATTTCTGGCAAGTCTGTGCTTCATCCATTCATCTATCCATCTATTCATCTCTATAGCTATCCTAGAATTTGGATACAGAAAGGATTGTTTCCATATAGATCTTGATTAAAACAATTATTTAAACTGAAAAATCAAGTCAGACTTTCTGACAGAAGATAAGTTTAATTGTGGGCAATTGGTGTGATAATTGAGATCTGATTTTCCTAACTCCATTCATATTTTCCTGAAAATGAATTAACTAAATCTGCTGCTCTATGGCTTTAGCAAAAATGTATTCAGACCCTGTGATAAATATTTTATCTAAAAAATTGTTTTGCCAAGGTCATTTAGAAAATGATTATATTTTGACTTTTCCTTACCCTTTCTAATAGTATCTGGTAGAATAAGGAGGCTCTAAGTGACAGAATGATAGGTATACTGAATAGCTAGCTATTTAGTGGATATTGGTAATGCTTTTCTGGTGGTATACTTCCCATAAATTAGAAACCTAATGACTCTAACTACTAGACAAAACAAAAAAGTTGAAGGTTGAGTCTCTTGTGTTAACAAAATTAAGTATTTATCAGTTGATAGATTATTAAAATAATTTTTATTGCTAGACCACTATGAGTCTTTGTTGTGAAACTTGGATGAAGTTCAAATAATTTAGTAACATTAAAAAAATAAGACAAATTTCTATTCCAATCTATTTATGTGATTAATGTGTCTCAGTACTTAATCTATGAAAATAAAAAATACAAAACAAATTGTTGTTAAATCTCATCATTATACAATAAATTTTTCATCTATATGTATACCACCTAATTGGGGAAAATAGCCTTTATATATCTCATTAGAGTATGCAGTTCCAATAAAATTTTATCTTTTCACTTTTTCTTTAATAATTATGGAGTATTTTAAAGTTTGTTTTTATCAACTGTATTCCACTAATAATTAAAAAGATAATTCAACACATCTTTTAAAAGAATTGAGAATGTTATAGACCCAGGAAATGAAAAATATTCATTATAAATATATTTTTATTACAGAAAAGTTTGTTAGGCAATCCGTAGAAAGTTCTAAACCAGCACTATCCAATATAAATGTAATTCTAGTAGAATTACACGTGGCAACCACATATGTAATTTTAAATTTATATTAAAGATAGGTGAAATTTATTTTAATATATTTTTATTTAGACCAACATGTCAAAATATTATTTCAATGTCATGTAATTCATAAAAAATGATTAATGAAATAATTAGTATTCAATTTTCATATTTTTTGAAATCTAGTGTGCATTTTATCTTACAGCACTTCTCAGTTTGGACTAGCCATATTTCAAGTGCTCAGGAGCCACATGTGGCTAATGGCTAATCACTGTTGGCGAACACACTGCACAGCACGCTCTGAATTTTAAATATATCCATACACATATATATAGTGTAAAGACTTCTGTGTGGGTAACAGGGTGGAAACACACAATTAGGAAAAGAAACAATTTAAGATTTTCCCCTGTTAAACAAGTTCTTATTCATATATATATTTAACTGGGGAATGGTGAAATTAGATCAATATGACCTTTAGAGTCTATGAGATATATGTAAAATGAAAAATTCATCCTTTGCAACAAGTTAAACTCCTAGTGAAATTTTTAGTTGTTGACTTCAAAATGTTGAGAGGAGTATTTGAGCAAACGTGTTTGAAGACATTTCACTAATACTGGCAAGAGATGAAGGTCACTTGGGCTAGACTTTGGACTGCAGTAGGACTCTGAATGTATTTTGAAGCTTTGGGTCACTACTCAATTTTTTTAAGACAAAAAAGAAATATAGAAATGATTGCTTTTCAACCCTGTCAATATTGCTAGTGAAGGGATCCTTTGGGTTCTCATTAGGAATATATAATGTTTAGGGCCCGCAGGACATTATAAAGATTGGATTTAAAAAAATAGAACATGGGGCTGGCTCTGTGGCCAAGTGGTTAAGTTCACATGCTCTGCTGCGGCAGCCTGGGGTTTCACTGGTTCAGATCCTGGGTGTGGACATGGCACTGCTCATCAGGCCATGCTGAGGTGGCATCCCACATGCCACAACTAGAAGGACCCACAACTAAAAAAATATGCAACTATATACTGGGGGGATTTGGGGAGAAAAAGCAGAAAAAAAAAATGGAACATCGTGAGGCTGACCCCATGTCCTATTAGTTAAGTTCAGAGTGCTCCACTTTGGTGGCCCAGGATCAGTTCCTGGGCTTGGACATACACCACTCATTGGTGGCCATGCTGTGGTGGTGACCCACATACAAAATAGAAGAAGACTGGCACAGATGTTAGCTCAGTGTGAATCTTCCTCAAGCAAAAAGAGAAAGATTGGCAACAGATGTTAGCTCAGGGAGAATCTTCCTCAGGAAACAAACAAAAAAATTGAACCTCATGCTGTGCTGTGTTACCCTGGGTAGACTTCCCCCAATTGTTATATCTCAATGCCATTGGGACCTCCAATTGTGTTTGAGGTGTGACAGCAAGTTGTTTGTAATGGTTTGGCAGGATTTCAATCTGTAATTGTGAGTATGTCCTCAATGTCTTTAGGATTGCCTCCATTGTACTTGGGACTCTTTCTAAATTACAGTTTGGTGCTCAGCCAATATATATACTGTGGTATAAATTTTTTAAACACAGTCCCTGCCACAGTAAACTGGAGATGACACACATGTCAGATAGTTCTCTATCTGATTCAGCTTTGGCTTTCTATGGATAGATGGCAGTTTAAATGATTTGAAATTGGGTTGCCATCTCATTTTTTCAGCTTGAGTACTTGGAAGTCTGAGCTCCATCTCACTGAAGCCTCTGAGGAAAGATTAGAGCAATTCCTTTCACATGATTTCTGTTGATCTTGTATCTCCCTATGGAATTTGTAGTCTTGGAAGAAAGATATCTGTAGGTGGTGAAACTCTTATTTGTCTTGGTGTAACTGAACTCTTAGATTTTTCTCCACTGCCCCTCTGTGACACTTCCTTTGAAGGAGTATCAAGTTTCAACGTGTCCATGATTCTACTCTCTTGCTTCAGGATTCTAAAGAGTCTTATATTGTATCAAAGGAAGTCTTTGGACTTTTTGTAGTCATGAATTATAGCTGTTGCTAAATTTCCTTTAATATTTGTATTTATTATTTCTAATAGGGTAGGTCTTTTGCTTTGGATGAGCAGAAACTCCTGGAGCAAATTATCTTATATTTTTGCTGCCATTAGCATCTGTCTTTTTAAATATAAAGTAAAATTGTATTTATAGTCCTTGAATCTTTTATTTATGTCTGCTAGATTTCACATAAAACATAAGGTTTCATGTATTTTTGTTTGCTTGAAGCACTTTGGCAGGGTGAAATAAATTTGATATTCATTACTTTGGGATGAGAATTTTGTTGACATTGGGTATGTATATTTTTAAAACCCCTCAGGTATGACAGTCAGTCCATTCCCTGCCATGTGTGAATAGAGCCTGGGATGAGACATTGTGCTTTGACTAGAGACTTTTGGGCCCTAAATTTTTGCATATTTTAAACTTTTTATAAACCTCTGATATGTTTTTTCTATGTGTAACATTTCCAGTAGGAGCAAAATCTGCTAGTTATTTTTCGTGGGGGGGGGGGGTGGCGGTGGGCAACACATTCTTAGAAATTTAAATTTCAGTTTGTTCTGTAGATATTTTTGCTCCACTTATCTTTATTTCTCTCTTACCTGTCTTCATATAATTTACTTATTTATACCATACACAAATGCACATATATCTCCTCTAAGTATATAAATTATATACATAATATTCAATATATATTTCTCCGTGTAAATGATATATTCTCTATATATCTACAAAGTTATAGACAAATTTAAATTAATGGATAGTTTTTGAAAGAGTCAAGTACGCTCTGTGAAAAACGATAACATTGTCTAAGAACCCAAATGTTGTGTGTCTGTGAGTGTGTGTGCGCATGTGTGTTTGGTGGGGGTGGGTGGTGGGAGTGAAGTCTATCTGTCCTCATAACCATATAAAGATTGAGGACTCTGGCCAGGGTATCTGTTCTTAGTTTGCTGTCATAATTTATCTGCATGAAGGCTATGATAAATATTTGTATGTGTTGTTTTTAATTTTTCATCTTCTTAAGATTATATTGCTAGAATGATTTCTAGACAAGGAGTTTTTGTTATTCATTGCCTTTCGCTTATTTTTTTGGCAGTTTTAGGAATTCCTATAGAAATCGCATAGCTGTAGGATTTCTTTAGGTCAGACTAGTCGAGAAGTTTGCTTACATTCATGCATGATGTAGTCCACAGTTTTATATGGATTCTGCCAAACTACTCATTTTAGTCACTCGTTCACCCATTCATTCCACATTTATTGAGGGCCAACTCTGTGCTAGGAACTAGAAATATGAATTTGAGTTATAATTCCTACAACTAACAAACTTGATCTAGAGGAAAATACCATCAGATAAACCAGTTGCTATACTTTATTATTTATGTAATATAAGGTAGAAGGGATAAATCATGCCTTGGTAAGCATAACTCATATTATCAGTTCTTTAGAACAAAATTATTAGTGGTGGCCTTTGGAGACTACGTTTACTCCAATGTTACTATCATTTTTTGAAATTGATAATGGCCTTGAAATTGGTTTGTAAGCATTATAAGAAAATCAGTATCTTTATAATCATGTTTTTTTCCCATGGCCTGAATTCGTTCAAAAATCTCTCGTGATTATATATGTAATTTACCAGATTTGGATCTGAATGGCTCTTGCTATTTTAAAAATCAAATTTACCCAGAGAGGGAAAAATGATTTGCTTCATTTAAGATGATTAAGAGATAACTTAGAAAAGAATCTTCTAGAATATTTTAAGCAATGTGACAGAATCTCAATAGCATTTCTAAAAATGCAGTGTGAGTCGAGTCTCCAGACACCCATCTACACATGTGCATGCATGTGCACTGACATCTCCTGCAATAATAGTCCACCAGCATCTGAATCCCAATAGAATGGCCAGATCTGATCATCGTAAAGGTAGAGGTGCCTTCAGGAGTGCTTTCAATGGAACATCGTTACAAAGGAAGTTTCACCTCCACGATTATTTTAGAAAGACCAAGAAGCATGCTGAAGTCTCTCCTTATCTACCTAATTATAGTCCATTATATAAGCCAACACGTGACCCTGTAAGAACATATTTCTACTTGGGAGGATGTTGATCCATTTTATCAACCGATGTAAAAGTATCTTTGATAGCAGATGAGGTTGGGGACTGAGAGCTGCCCTAGCACAGCTATGATATTGTTCATTTTTTCTGTTTTATGTAAAATCAGCTTTTTAAAAGGTTATACATACTTTGTCTTTTTCAATTTCTTCCCTGATTCATTACAATTGATTTAATTGCCTTTTGCTGCGTAGTCATTATTATCAAATGTGATGCTTTGAGATTAAATAAGATCTTATTTGTAAATGACATTAACAGACAATCACTGATAAAATTGTCATTATATATCTAAAATTTCAGTAAGTTCTTTAGAATTCATAGGTCAAACAACTGCAAACCACCCAAGGTGACATATTTTGCAAGAATGACATTTATTTGGAGTTCTATGTTTTAGACTATTTACAAAATATTCAGCCTTCGATGTTCCTAGGAACAATTAATATTACGAATATGTGGCTGCTTTTTATTGCCCTCACTAATGGGATGCTTTCAGAAGCGTGCCTTGAGACGCTTGTAAGCCAGATTTAAATACTTATGACGTACAAAGGTTAATGGAATTTAATGAAATGCATATAGTAGTGAAGTTAGTCACAGGTCATCTGTTTCTTCTCTGTGAACATTTTTTCTTTTTAAAGATTGGCCCCTGAGCTAACTGTTGCCAATCATCTTTTTTTTTCTTTCTGCTTTTTCTCCCCAAATCCCCCCAGCACATAGTTGTATATTTTAGTTGTGGGTCCTTCTGGTTGTGGCATGTGAGATGCTGCCTCAGTGTGGCCTGATGAGGGGTGCCATGTCCACGCCCAGGATCTGAACTACTGAAACCCTGGTCCGCCGAATTGGAGCTTGTGAACTTAACCACTGAGCCATGGGGCCGGCCCCTCTGTGAACATTTTTATGAAGGTTCTTTTGTAATACTTTAACCTCTTGTGTTCTCTTCTGTGCACTTAAAATATCTCAGTGTAATTATTAGTTTGTGTTCCATCTCCATTGGCCATGTTTTGAGTGGGGCAGGGGCTGTCTTTACCATTGTCGTATTTCCAGTAGTTAGCACCTATGCTCAATCTGGAGTATAGTACTTATTCCAGAACATTTGTTAAATGAATGAGTGGGTAGCTGAAATGCATTTCAAGTCCTTTTACATAACTATACCATTGCCAAAAATTGAAAACGCGAATTCAGAACAACAATTGAAAATGCCTAGAATTGATCAAGAACAATTAGGGATGTCCACAACTGCTATTCAAATTTGCAGATGGAGTTTTTCATAAATATAGTATCTGACTATAATTACTGACATCAGTTTCCCTCTCCTGAGGAAATTTGTACATAATTCAGTGACAAAAATAAAAGGTGAATCCTCAGAAGTGGCAAAAATATTTATAAGGCAGGAGAATATTCCAGGTGTCTACATTAGTTCACTTTCCCATTCTTTGTATGGATATTAGATGTTTTTCTAATCTTATGGAAAATACATGCTTCTGGATAAACTCTTTAATCCCTCTTTCTGTACGGAAATTCTGGAGTCATCAATGAGAGGAAATAAGGGCCATGATTCTTTTATTCAACACTTTGAAGAAAAACCTTTGTACCTCCCTGGGATTTCTCTATTCCCTCTCTTTCTTGAAAAGGTGGTTTGTCTGAGGGAATCATTGTAATGTAGCATTGCTCTGAATCAAGAAAAAACATTGTCTCAGAATTTCAAAAAATAGTGCTCCTCAAACCTTATCATGCATTCACGTCACCTAGGGCTCCTGTTACAATGCAGGTTTTGATCAGTAGGTCTGGAATGTGCCCTGAGATTCTGCATTTCTCACAAGCTCCCAAGTGACCACATTTTGAGTGGATGCTAAAGCTACCTCAGATATTTGTGGAGTTGCCGACACAGCAGACCAGGTAGAAAGTGATACTGATGTATTTGGTTTGCTAAGATCCTAGGGTAATTCCCTGGCAAGATGGTTTGCTGCTTCAGTTCTGATGCTTTTCTTCCATGTCTTCATTGCCATCTGCTCTTGGAATCATTTTTAGTAGCAGAATTTGTACCCTTTAATTCAACTTGCTCTATTGATTACAGAGAATCAATAAACAACACAATGGCAGGTCAGAACCTCTGACCTCTGGAACATTTAAAATCTACCAGCCAATACTTATCTATTATACATGCCTATAAATAAATTAGCTCCTTTGATTTTTAGAGTACATGTATTCCTTTCTGACATGGGAATGGCTTACTTGTGTGCTGAAGCTAATAGTCATGGGAAGTTGTTGAATTCCAATTGTTGTAATATGTAAGCTGAGCTGATCACTTCCTTTGCCATTATGAAGCTACAACTTTTTTTATTGAGGTAACATTGGTTTATAACATTATGTAAATTTATACCATATAAATTCATAATATTATATAGATTTTATTGAGGTTACATTATGTTTTGATTTCTATAAACTACATTGTGTTCATCACCAAAAGTCTAATTGCTGTCCGTCACCATACAGATATCCCCCTTTACCCTTTTTGCCCTCCCCTACCCCCTTCCCTCTTGGTCATAACCACTCTGTTCTCTGTATCTATGTATTTGTTTGTTTGTTTATCTTCCACACATGAGTGAAATGATATGGTATTTGTCTTTCTCCATATGGCTTATTTTGCTTACCATAATACCCTCAAGGTCCATCCATGTTGCTGCAAATGGCAGGATTTCATCTTTTTTATGGCTGAGTAGTTTTCCATTGTATATGTGTAGTACATCTTCTTTATCCGTTCATCCATTGATGGGCATGAAGATTGTTTCCAAGTCTTGGCTGTTGTGAATAATACAGCAATGAATGCAAAGGTGCATGTATCATTTTGAATTAGTGTTTTTGTGTTCCTTTGGATAAATATCCAGAAGTGGAATAGCTGGATCATATGGTAGTTGTATTTTTAATTTTGTGAGGACTCTTGTACTGTTTTCCAAGAAATGGCATCTTTTTCTGGATAACTTTAAACATTGTTATAAGGATTTAGTCTGAATTATGACCAAAGTCTTGTAGGGTTGGATGTTCTCTCTCATTGAAAACAAGCTTGCAATCTAAAATTCAGGTGAAATAAAAAAATACAAAAATGTACTTTTGGCCAAGAATTTTCAAGATGTCAGATGGTAGTGTAACATCCTTGTAGCTCAGTGGACATAAATATGTTATTAGATTAGTTTCCTCCTTTGCTGTCAGAGGATACTTTCTCTCTGAGTTAATTTGGGGTTAGAGTTGATTTATTCAGCTTTAAAGAGATATGCTTTGTGGAAATGTTTTGCAAGGTGCAGGAGGGTGTCAATCATTGTGCAGAATGGTGCAGTTACACATGTAGTGTAATGTAGGTTGAGAAAGACTGGGACAAATATTTTCCTCCCAGTGAGGGCTTATATTTTCAGGACTATGTTTATGCCCAGGCAGATATGTTCACCAGGCTTGTGACTACATATCTTTTATCAAATACAACTCATGAAAACTGATGAAAACTGGCAGAGAATAATGGTATAAGACATTTTTTGAATTGTGGTAGTCTTGAGAATTCTGTTGCTGTAAATACGAATCCCTTTCAAACATGAGAACATTTGAGTTCTTTATTCTGGTCCCTAGGGGTCAGGCACCTTAATAGTAATGATAGTAATTAAGTCTTTTCTGGAGCATCTTTCTAGAAGATACCCAATAAGTATTTGTGAGTCAAAAAGACAAGTGGATGAATGCTCTCTAATTCATGTTTATCAAGAACAATAATTACTCCATTTTACATATCCATTTTGGGGTAATGTATGCATGCATAAAAATAAACACTGTTCTAGTTCAATGAATTCTTGTCAGAAGAACGATTTTGAGACTGTAAGCCAAGCTTTTGCCTATTATTAACCAAACTCCAGTACTTCATTAAGTAACAGGGAAGAAGGCATTGAAAGCACATTTTGTAAAGAGAAATGATTTCATTATAATGAATAGTTTTTCACCGTTCAACCAGATCAGGGAAATAGTTTTGCATTATACCTGCAACTGTCTGTTTAGGAAAGTATGGAAAAAGCTTACATTTGCAAAAGCTTCTGTTAAGAAGAACTGAAGTGATGGAAACTTTATTCTTTTTTTGTGCGGCACTGTGAACATCATTTCATTCTTGGTAAAATGATAAACTTTGTGAGAGTAAGCTTTTTATTTTCCTTATAACCATCTTCAAACTGAAAGCACAGCTCTAGCTGGAACTTTACATGCACATCAAACTTTCTCTTTGAAATAGTTTCTGAGACTTTTTACCTTATTCTTGGAAATGATTAATGCAGTTAAACTCTTCTCCCCCGAATTTGCTACAGTGTTTTTACGCGGTGGAACAGAATATTTGCAGTAAGAGAGAATAATAAAAGTACCTTACACTTTTACTTATGGTTTATTAGTGAAAAATATTTTCTTTTGTCATATATATTTGCAGAAAACATTCAACTAGATCAGTAAACCCTATTCTCTCTTACCTAATTCCCCAAGTCATACAGTATGTTTTAAGATTTATTTTGTTTGCTAGTTCTCTTTTTATTTTCATTTTTAAGCATTTGCAGTGTATCTAAATGACCCTGTTATATTTCCTCAGAAGTTCTTGTGGTTATAAATCTGTAGATAATTTACATCAGAATTGTAATTTATGTAGCCTGACACCTTTATTTTCATAATCTAAATGACACCCTCAGACATGCTCATGAATAACAAGTTGGTCATTTGCTCTCAGCATCTCTGACTCTTCAGCTAACTCCCTGCTTAGTCTGTTTCATTGGTATCAGACCCATTCCCCAACCCAGCTGCTGTGTTGCCTGCTCCAAATCTCATACGAATGTGGAGATGTTGGCAGAAGATGAAATCAGAGATTGGGCAGGTTGCCAGTGCAGCTGAAAATGAAGATGACCAAAGGAAAGAAGGGCTAGAGATGGGTGACGGACAATCAAATAGAACAACACCAATCCTATAGAGAGGACATGGGAAGCATGGGTCTGAAATGCACACACAACTTGAGTTGGCTTCACACACCCTCAAAACCAGTTTATCACAAAATGACAACCTGTTCCAGCAGGAAACACTGCTTTCCAAGTGCAAGCTCTACAAAACCTTTCATCAGGCCTGGTAGAGCTCAATGAGTGAAAGGAGAGGCAGTGCAGTGGTAGAAAATGACAGACCATAAAGGCTGGCCTGAAAAACCCTTTGAAATAGCTGCTGCTCATGGTGTTGCAGAAGCAGGTGAAGGAGAGGAATTAGCAGTTGAAGTCAGAGGCGTTTTTAAGTGGAAGGGGGATTGGATGTGTGGTGTAAACTTACAGGAGGGTTTGAAATACTCGCAGTTCAGCACTAGTTGGGTATCATGCTGGGAGGGAAGAGACTGAGTTGAGGGGTGAGGGGATTTGCAGGAAAGAAGGCAGTGATGGGAACTAGAATTTCAATTGGAGGAGAGCAATAAAAATTATATATCTAGTTTTGACGGGAGCATAGCAAATTCAAAGCAGTCCCAGACTGAAGTAGATATCCAAGACTGCAGGTCATATCTGGGAGAGGGTGTGCTGGGTAAAATGTAGGGGTATAGGAAAGAAAGATGGAAGCATCAAGCCCATGGAGGCATCCTGGAAGAATAAGGCAGAGGATAATGAAAAACTGTCTAGCCCCTGTGAAATAAGGTTAATGGGAATGAAGTGGGAAAGTGGCCCTAATCAGTAGATTAGAATACAGGGCAAGTCATCAGTAGCTTGTGTAATGTCTTTGCACCTGAGAAGTTAAGAGGCTAGTGGTGAGTCATTTAGCCTGGTCTTTGATGTGACTGGTGGTGGGCTCTACCATCTCTCAGTGCCTCTGAAGCACTTGGCAATTCACCTCTAGTGTCTGGACCTGCCAAGAATCTTTCTAAGACATAGCCCAACAGTGGTATTGCTCATTAGTTCCAGGATACGGTGAAGAATGTGCAGATGTCTAGTGTTCCAGGCAAGTCACTGGGATGGATGTGGCTTGGATCAAAAGACCATATTCTGCGCAAACTTATAGTTTATAAATGAACAGGTAAGAATAGCTCAGTAACTATTCTCAAGTTGAAACTTTTAGAGTGCATCCTGCTAGTTTTCTTCTCTAACCCTAATTTGGTGCTAGTATTATTAAATCATAAAAATATGAAACCGAAATAGCTCATGAGAAGATCTAGCACAATGTGATAACTTGTCGTTAAGCAGAGGACAGCTTGGGTTTCACCTTTATTAGATTCAACCAGTGCTAGAGGCACCTCCATGAGCAGGCAAGTATTTACGTCCGCAACATCGCAATCTTTGTTCCAACTGAGGCCCTAAGGCTTGTAGGTAAAATAATTAATACGGGGAAACATCAAACCAAAATGACAGAAAGGTTTCATAATTATTAGGACAATTAAAAGGCTGTTAAATATTATGGATAAACAAAACTCGGAATTCTAGTTGTTCTCATGGTATACGTACATATTTAAATGGGTAAAAATGGAGAATAGCAGGAAGAGAATTAATCTTCCTCAAATTTCCATACACTTGTGGATGGAGTTGTCATTAGAGTCACAGAACAGAATTCTCTGCTGAGGCATTCTGAAGAGGAGGAAAGCAGGGGGGTCAGTGAAGGGAAAGGAAAATGCCTCTTTCTACAAAATGATTAAAGCAGAGTTTTCCCTTTTCTCCATGGCTGACTGTTCATTCTTTCTGGATGCCGCAGAGTTAACTTTGCCGTTCAATGGGTGCTTATGGAAGTTGCCTTAAAGGTCGCAGAATCACTGCATTGCTCTCTTTGCCTAAGAGAAGATGTTGACTTTTGTTAATTCTTCTCTAGAAGAGTAAACTTGTTCCCACTGTATGTAATTTACAGCCAGAGAAGAATTTGGCTACTGGCCCAGTCATTCACTAAGCACTCCCCTGACTGAGGGATCTGGTGGGAGCTGTTAGTCTGGATGGAACAGACATGTCACAGTCAAGTGGACCACCAGACCCCAGCACGCCAGAGGACATGCCATAGCCAGCATGCTGAAGGAAGGGAGATTCCCCATAGGCAACCTTCATTGATCTATCCTGGCCAAGTGCATCTTTGCTTTTTGTTTACTTCGGTATTACAGGAGCAATCTGTTTTCTCTCAGCTCTTTGTATTTTCTGCAGATTAAGAACATTCTTTGCTGATTCCTTTTGTTAAGCTCTCAAATTCTTACACATTTATCAGGAGTTTTACTTTCCTGTCTGTCCCAGTCTGTGGCAAAGTCATTTCCTGCATGTCTAACATTTTTAATCAGTAAAATATTAAATCTATCAGAATTTTGGAGATTTTTCTTTTTCTTTTTGTTTTTTTTTTGGTGAGGAAGATTGGCCCTGAGCTAACATGTGTTGTGAATCTTCCTCTTTTTCTTTTTCTCCCCAAAGCCCCAGTGTTAGTTGTATATCCTAGGTGTAAGTCATTCTAGTTCTTCTATGTGGGATGCCGCCACAGCGTGGCTTGATGAGTAGTATAGGTCTGTGCCCTGCACCTGTGAACCCCAGGCCGCTGAAGCAGAGCATGTGAACTTAACCATTTGGCCATGGGGCCAGCCCCTGGGAATTTAATATTTACCTGCTGAGGATATTTTAGGTGTGCTATGTAAGTATATTTATCAATATTATTGTGATTGTGTACAATGTGTAAGTGTCAAAGAGTACAGAAAAGAAAATAACTATGTACATTTTTAATTTGGAGGAAAGTTTTTGCAAAATAAGAATCATTTGTGAGTTGAAGAACGGCAGAGTATGATTTGATGTATGCAATCACCTGAGGAATGATTGAGGAAAGAGGAATTTTGTAGGCCGATTTCAATGGACTACATGTGTTCATTCATGTTGAAAGATTTCTAGAGTCTGTGCGTTAGACACTGCGAAGATTCCAGAACTTCAGTTATTTGAAAGGACTCACCACACTCAAGAGAGCATATGCATATAAGGTTTTTATTTACAGGCAAATAGTACAGTACAGCAAGAGAAAGAGTGCAGGCAAGCACTGGGGTCTGATGGACATCCAGGTGCAAGCTTTGCAGGGCCCTTATTCATCCAAGGACACACTTTGTCTCTGAATTAAACTATCAAGATCTGGATGAAGAATCTCAGCTTTGGGGAGAGTTCAGGGCAGAAGTTCCCAGTGTTGATGTCTCTCTGGTCATGTAGTCAAACCAGGCTGGTTAACAAGATAAACCAGACAAAAACCATCAGTAAAAAAACTGACCCAGTGGGTGTCCACAGGAGTTTTGGACTTAAATCTGCGCATCATAAATCCCATTGCATTTATCTTGGCCAAAGGTCAAAGCTGACATTGAGTCCCCAGAGATGAGGATAGACCTTTCCCAGGTCAATTGTAAATTAACTCTGTTCTACACAGATACTTATTCACGGACTCCAGGAAGAGACATTTGAATATATATTTAATACAAGTAAGGCTATATTCTCCCCGGGAAGAAAAGATGACTATCCACAAAATTCTAGGGCAGAAAACTGAGCTGGAACTAAAATTTGGGTCAGCTG
The DNA here is from genome assembly GCF_037783145.1 of Equus przewalskii. Classification (NCBI taxonomy): domain Eukaryota; kingdom Metazoa; phylum Chordata; class Mammalia; order Perissodactyla; family Equidae; genus Equus; species Equus przewalskii. The sequence continues at coordinate 54,325,432 of NC_091839.1, read as the reverse complement.
TATTTAATGTCAGTGTTTTCCCCACTGATCTCTACCCAAACTCCTCCTCGTTGAGAATAAATATGCTCTCCTTTAAGCATAATGCTGGTTGTGTCAGACAGGCCTGTGTCAGAAACCCAGAAAGAAGCTTTCACCTTTAAAAGATATAAAAAGTCACTTACAGAATAAAATAGTACCATATTCATATTAGTAAAAATGCATTAACTTATTAGTAAATTTTATTAGTAAAATTTCATTATCATTGAAGTAATTCAAATGAAAATTTGAGAGGTAATAATTTATATTTAGGAAAGTCTTTCCATTGTTACCAAGATGGAAAATATGTGAAATACGTAAAGTTTGTTTTTAGTCATCTGTAAAACCCACCCCCCCCACGGCCCCCTTCACCCTCTCAGGAGCCACTGACACTGGGGCAGAGAATGCTTTTAAGGTATCTTTTGAGGATAAAAGTAATCTGATTACATTGTTTATTAAAGGTGTGAGACATTTAATTTGTTACTCTTTCAGGGGTATTTGTGTTTTAAAATAGAGACGCAGGTTGAGGGAAAGGCACAATAAATCCGTGATTTACCGACTGTAGAATTTCTGGTGGAAACGATGAGGGCACTGTGTGACAGAATGAATCTCTGGGCAGAGTTTGTTCTGGTGCCCCTAACACTTAGACCGTTACCTATTCCAGTTACTTCTGAGATGAATGATAGTGACTTGAAATGAAACTGTGGCCTCCTAGGGCCCAGCCAGCTCCACCCAGCTCAAAGGCCTCATTCTTACCTCAAGTGAATTGATCTCCTACTCAAAATAGAAAAGATGCTGATGCTGTACTATTTACCATTACTTCTTGAGAAAAAAATGTATCCTGGATTTTTATTTTCTAAAACATCATCTTAGCCCTATGAAAATGATAAGAGAAGACACATTTTAAAGGAAACAGTATAATGAGATAGGTTTAAAATTATATTTTACACTAAGACTTATAATAAAGCAAATATTTTCTATTCTTGAATTAAGATACATATTATGAATAGTATATTGAATAGTGTGCATATGTATACACACACATAAACACACACAAGATGGAGTTGTTTGAGCATTTTGCTTTTCTCCAGAACTCCTGAAGAAATCAACACAGAGATTTTATACTGTGAGAAATACGGCCTCACACAAATCTAGGACATAGTTAATTTCTGGAAGACAAATGGTTTATTTTTAGTAAGGAGAGTTCTGTCATTGAGTTACAACCTTGAAAAAGGAGGGAGAGCAAAATGAACTGCCCAGAATAGTTATCATCACCATGTGTATTTGGGATAATGACACGAGCATTTTTACTTCTGATTATGTTGCTTTTCCACCTCCTACTCAGCTTTTTCTGGAAAAACAAATAAATGGTCCCTTTCGAATCACATCACATTCAAAATGGATGAGATGGTGAAACCCTGCTTTGGCCAGCAGTCCAGTTTAGAGAATTCACTAGGAGCGCACTGAAAAGATAATAAACATTTCTAGAAAGGCATATTTTTCCTGGATTGATCCGGAGAGCAAATCAATAACTCAGAGAAAAGGCGAATGGTCAGAGCAGAGAAGAGAAGGGGCAAAATGGTTGTCTTAAATCTATAGTTAAAACTCCTGACAACCTCAGAATGGTTGAGTGCATTTTCACAATCCTGGTGAGGTCAGATCTTTAGCCCGGTGGTAATTTGGGAACTGAAGATGAAAGTCGGTTGGATCAATGAGGACAGGGTAGCTCTCAGCTGAGGGCCTACCCGCTTGTATATTTGAGTCTTGGGCTAGTGAAATACAGACGTTATCATTTGGCATCTACGTGAAAATAAACATTGCCATTCTACGGAATAAAATGATAAACACTCTGGTCCCATTAATTCATTCAAACTCCTCTAATGACGTTGTTGGCTTTGATGCTCTTTGCTGTTGTTCATATACTTTTCTGATTGTATTACCTGAAAACAAATTGCTGCTTAGCAAGAGCTAAAATTATTTTGTCTAATGATCTCAGATCTTTTCAGCACTTTTATATTGAAATTTGGTTTATATTTCTCTCCTTTTGTTGACGGCTTAGGATATGCATTAAAGACATGGATTCATGAATTTTTATATGTCAGACATGAGAGATTTTGGACTGGTGGACCACATAGAATACACTTTTTTGGCCACATTAAAAAACGTTTTAGTTTGTTGCCAAGGTTTAAACATTGCAAGACTTTAATTAAAAACATGCTTTTCTGACTTGAAAATTCAAAGTCCTGGTAGCACCAGGGTCCAATTCCCTCATGGTGACAGTCACCCATCACTGGACAGATGCTGTCTCCTGTGGTCTGGACAGTTGTACTCCACATTGCCTTGGATTTTTCTAGACCAATTTCGCTATGCATGACATATTCCTGGTCTCTGTTGGATACCTAGTAGAGGTGATCAGAAGCAGCTCAGATATTATCTATTTCTCTGCATGAATATCATTTTTTTATTTTTAGAGGTTTTTGGGACCAGGACATTCACACTGAGTATATATTCTTTACATTCTCAGTGGCCAGGTTCTGACCTGGTTGCTGCAGCATCTCCCTAATGAATGAGTCCGTGTATCACAATATCTGCATCCCTTTCCAACCTAGACATATATTTCCTGAGTCACTGTGTAAAATGAGAAGAGTGTGTTTCATATTTTCTACTACCTCATTTGTGTATAATGAGTGTGTCAAGGGTCCCCAAGAACTCCCTCAGGTTCAGGGATATGCAAGGAACGCTCGTGGGACTTAGCATAGAGTTATACTCATGGCTAAGATTTATTGCAGCAAAAGGATACAAGGCTAAATTAGGAAAGGGAAAAGGCACATGGGACAAAGTGTGGAGGAAACTAGGTACAAGCTTCCAAGAGTTCTCTCCCCATGGAGTCACACAAGACATGCTTAATTCCTCCGGCACTGAATTGTGACAACACGCGTAAACTGCTGTCTATCAGGAAAGCTCATTAGAGACGTGAGGCCCAGGATTTTTACAGGGGATCAGTTATAGGCACCCTCTGCCTAACATGTACCAAAATTTCAGACTCCCAGAAGGAAAGCAAGCATTTAAGCATAAATCACATTTTTCACACAAACTATCTAGACACATAAACCATCATTCTCAGTTAGGGAAGAGTGAGAATCCAAGTTCCCAGATCTCAGCCAAGGGCCAACCTTGTAAGCAGGCCCTTCTAAAGATGGCTGTCAGGACTGCTGTTAACCCTTTTGTGCAATGAGAAAGAGTAAGTCATTCTTTTCTTACAAGTGTATACCTAATATTTGGCTGAGTTGTTTTTTACCGAATGAAACTTCCCAGTTAGGAATTCTAGTCTGTTTCCCTTGGTAAACAGCCAGCTGTGGGCAGAATGTTTGAGGTAAACACCATCATTTATCTCTGAGAGCTCTACCAAGCATTCAACAGGGAAACATACCTCACACTGAGCTGTTCATTTGATTAATTCTTTCACTTCATTCATTCAACTCATATTAAGCACAGGGTCCTTGGGGTACAAGATCCTGGTTTTCATAGAAATGATGGCTTATAGTGAGACTCAATGAGTAAAATATATAGTAAGTTAGAAGATAATAATGTTATTGAGAAAAAGAAAAGCAGCGTATAGAACATCGGGAAAGCCAGTGATGGTGTTTGTGTTGGGAGCGGAAGTGGTGACGGGCAGACCTTATGGAGAGGGTGAGATCTGAGCAAAGATTTAAAGGAGGCTAGCAAGATAGAGAGAGAAATATATGGGCAAAGCATTCCAGGAAGACCAAAAGGATACCACCAAAGCTCTCAGGTGGTAGAGAAACCGACAACAGAAACAGCAAGGAGACCAATAGGGCTGGAGCAGAGTGAGCGAGGAGAGTGGTCAGAGATGAGATTAGAAAGGTACTGGAGGACCAGACTATGTAGGGCATGAAGCTATTGTAGGGATTTGGGGGTTTACGATGAAAAAAATGGGGAGCCACTGCAGGATTCTGAGCAAAGAAGTGATATAATTCTTATTTTGAGGTATAATGTGCAGAAAGTACATAAATCATAAGAGTACAAAACACTGAATTTTCACAAAGTAAACTCACTAATGTAATCAGCATTAAGATCAAGAAACATACCGTTACCAGTACATATAATCCTTCCTTTCTGTCACCTTCTGGTCACTACTTCCCCAAATCTCCTGATTTCTAACATCAAAAATTAGCTTTATGGTAAAAACTCATAAATTATGTCCTCTTCTGCATCTGGCATATTTTGTTTAATATTATATTTGTGAGTTGTATTTGTAGTTCCTACATTCTTCTTACTGGCTAGTATTCTATTGTATGACAATGCCACACTTTATCCATTCTCCTGTTGATAAACATTTGTTGTCACGTTTTGACTACTATAAATAGTGGTTCTATGAGTATTTTTGTATGTCTTCCATTGCACATTTATAGGCATTTTTTTATTTAACATACAGTTAGGAGTAGAATTACTGTGTCACAAAGTATGCTGATGTTCAAATTTAGTGGATACTACCAAAGAGTTTGCCAAAGTGATTATACCAATTTACAGGTCAGCAAGATTTGAATTCTAACTATTCCATATCCTTGCCGACACTTAGAACTGTCTTTACTTCACGTTTTAGTCATTCTGGTGCATGTGGAGTGGAATTACATTGTGATTTTTAATTGTTATTTCTTGGCTGGGACTTTGAGGACCTTTTATAAGTTCAGTAGCCATTTTGATGTCCTCTTTTGTGAAGTACTTGTTCAAGTCTTCGTCGTCTTGTTTCTGTTGGTTGCCTTTCTTTCCCATATTGATTTATAGAAGTTATTTTTATATTCTAGATTTGAATCTGTGGCAGTCAGGTTAATGGCCTCCAAAAATGTCTACATTCGAATCCCCTGGCACCTGTGAATATGTCATCTCACATGATAAAAGGGACTTTGCAGATATGATTAAGGTCAAGCACCTTGAGATGGAGAGAGTATGTTGGAATATCCAGGAAGGCCCAATTTATTATGAGTCCTTCAAAGTAGAAAAAAAGCAAAAGAGAGGGTCAGAGATGTGATGTGAGAAAGACTTGACCTACTGTCGCTGGTTCTGAAGAGAGAAGAGGGGTCCATGGGCCAAGGAATGTGTCAGCCCTAAGAAGCTGGATGTGGCTCTCAGCTGACAGCCAGCAAAGAAATGGGGACTTTGATCCTATAATCATAAGCAACTGAATTTTGCCAACAACCTGAAGGTGTAGGAAAATGGATCTGTTCTTGGAGCCTCCGGAAAGAAACACAGTCTTGATGACATCTTGATTTTAGCCCAGTGAGAGCCACGTCTGTGACCTACAGAATTGTTGAATAAGTTTGTGTTGTTTAAGCTGCTAGGTTTTTGGTAATTCGTTATGGTAGCAATAAAAAACTAATAGAATCCTGTGTAGTATATATTTCTTGTCAACATCTCCTAATCTGCAAATTGCTATTTCACTGTTTTAATGCTGTGATTTTAATAGAACTTACTAACGTTTTTTCTTTAATTAGGTATCTCCTGAGTGCCAGAATGTGTGCTACATTCTTTTGTCTTCCAGCTTTATTGAGAAAAAATTGACATATAACATTGTATAAATTTAAGGCATACAATGTGATTTGGTGTACCTGTATTGTGAAATGATTACCACAACGAGGTTAATGAATAATACATCTATCACCTCATAGAGTTACCTTTTTAAAAAATTATTTTAATTGAGGTCATAATCATTTATAACATTGTGAAATTTCAGTTGTACATTATTATTTGTCAGTCACCGTACATGTGTGTCCCTTTACCCCTTATGCCCACCCCTTGACCCCCTTCCCCTCTGGTAACCACTAATCTGTTCTCTTTGTCCATGTGTTTGTTTATCTTCACACATAAGTGAAATCATGCAGTGTTTGTCTTTCTCTCTCTGGCTTATTTTGCTTGACATAAAACTCTTGAGGTCCATTTATAATGTTGCAAATGGGACAATTTTGTCCTTTTTATGGCTGAGTATCATTCCATTGTATATATATATATACATCTTTATCCATTTATCAGTCAATGGGCACTTACCTTGCTTCCATGTCTTGGCTATTGTGAATAATGCTGCAATGAACATAGGGGTGCATAAGTCTCTTTGAATTGTTGATTTTAAGTTCTTTGGATAAATACCAAGTAGGGGGATAGCTGGGTCATACGGTATTTCTATTTTTAATTTTTCAAGAAATCTCCTTACTTTCTTCCATAGCAACTACACCAGTTTGCATTCCCACCAGCAGAGTAAGAGAGTTCTGTTTTTCCCACGTCCTCTCCAACATTTGTTATTTTTTGTCTTGGTAATTATAGCTACCCTAACGATTGTCTGGTGATATCTCATTTTAGTTTTGATCTGTATTTCCCTAATTATTAGTGATATTGAATATCTTGTCAGGTGGCTCTTGGCCATCTGTATATCTTCTTTGGAAAAATGTCTGTTCATATCCTCTGCCCAGTTTTTGATCAGATTCATTTTTTGTTGTTGAGTTGTTTGATTTCTTTATATATTTCGGAGATTAACCCCTTCTTGGATATATGATTTGCTCAAATTTTTCTCCCAGATATTGGGTTATCTTTTTATTTTGTTCCTGGTTTCCTTTGCCTTGCAGAAGTTCTTTAGTCTGATGAAGTCCTATTTGTTTATTTTTTCTTTTGTTTCCCATGCCTTAGTAGATATGGTATTCAAAAAGATCCTTCTAAGACCGATGTCTAAGAATGTACTGCATATATTTTCTTCTAGGAGTTTTATGGTTTCAGGTCTTGCCTTCAAGTTTTTAATCCATTTTGAGTTAATTTTTGTGTATGGCCAAAGATAGTGGTCTATTTTATTCTTTTGCATGTGGCTGTCCTGTTTTCCTAACACCATTTATTGAAGAGACTTTTCTTTTTTCATGATACGTTCTTAGCTGCTTTGTCAAAGATTAGCTCTCCATAGATGTGTGGTTTTATTTCTGGGCTTTCAGTTCTGTCCCATTGATCAGTGCCTCTTTTTGTACCAGTACCATGCTATTTTGACTACTATAGCTTTGTAGTATATTATGAAGTCAGAGTTTGTGATGCCTCCAGCTTTGTTCTTTTTTTCTCAGAATTGCTTTAGCTATTTGGCGTCTTTTGTTGCCCCATATGAATTTTAGGCTTCTTTGTTCTATTTTCATGAAGAATGTCATTGGGATTCTGATTTGGATTGTGTTGAATCTGCAGATTGCTTTAGGTAGTATGGACATTTCCACCATGTTTATTCTTCCAATCCCTGTGCGTGGAATATCTTTCCATTTCTTTATGTCATCATTGATTTCTTTCAATAATGTCTTGTAGCTTTCATTGTATAAGTCTTTCACCTGCTTGGTTAAATTTATTCCTAGGTATTTTATTCTTTTTTTGCGATTGTAAATGGGATTGTATTCTTGAGTTCTCTTTCTCTTAGTTAGTTATTAGAGTACAGAAATGCAACTGATTTTTGTAAGTTGATTTTGTACCTTGCAACATTGCTGTAGTTGCTGATTATTTCTAACAATTTTCCAATGGATTCTTCAGGGTTTTCTCTATATATAATCATGTTGTCTGCAAACAGTGAGAGTTTCAATTCTTCCTTGATGATTTGGCTACATTTTATTTCTTTTTCTTGTCTTTTGATCTAGCCAAAACCTCCAGTATTCTGTTGATTAAGAGTGGTGAGAGGCTGGCCCCGTGATGTAGTGGTTAAGTCTGGCGTGCTTCGCTTCGGTGGGCTGGGTTCGCAGTTTCAGATCCTGGTGCAGACCTACATCACTCATCAAGCCATGTTGTGGCAGTAACCCACAAACAAAATAGAAGAAGATTGGCACAGATATTATCTCAGGGCTAATCTTCCTCAAGCAAAAAGAAAAAAGGAGGAAGATTGGCAACAGATTGTAGCTCAGAGTGAACCTTCCTCACCACAAAAAAAATAAAAAGAGTGGTGAGAGTGGGCACCCTTGTCTTGTTCCTGTTCTCAGAAGGATGGCTTTCAGTTTTTTCCCATTGAGTAGGATGTTGGCTGTGTGTTGTCATATATGACCTTAATTATGTTGAGATACTTTCCTTCTATACCCATTTTATTTAGAGTTTTTATCTTAAATGATGTTGGATCTTGTCAAATGCTTTCTCTGAATCTATGGAGATTATCATGTGGTGGTTTTTCCTCATTTTATTAATGTGGTGTATCACATTGATTGATTTGTGGATGTTGAACCATCCCTGTTTCCCTGGTATAAATCCCACTTGATCATGGTGTATGATCCTTTCAATGTGTTGCTCTATTCAGTTTGCCAAGAGTTTGTTGAGGATTTTTGCACCTATGTTCATTGGTGATATTTTCCTGTAATTTTCCTTCTTTGTGTTGTCCTTGTCTGGCTTTGAGATCAGTGTGGTGTTGGCTTTGTAGAATGAGTTAGGAGGTGTTCCATCTTCTTCAATTTTTTGGAATAGTTTTAGAAGGATAGGTATTAAATCTTCTTTGAATGTTTGGTAGATTCTACTAAGAAGCCATCTGGTCCTGGGCTTTTATTTTTTGGGAGATTTTTGATTGCTTTTTCAACCTCTTTACTTGTGATTGGTCTATTCAGATTCTGTTTCTTCTTGATTCAGTTGGGCATGTTGTATTAGTCTAAGAACTTATCCATTTCTTCTAGATTGTCCAATTTGTTGGCATATAGTTTTTCATAGTATTCTCTTATAATCCTTTGTATTTCTTTGGTATCCATTGTAATTTCTCCTCTTTCATTTATAATTTTATCTATTTGACACTTCTCTTTTCTCAGTGAGTCTGGCTAAGTGTTTGTCAATTTTATCTTCTCAAAGAACCAGCTCTTAGTTTCATTGACCCTTTCTATGTTTTTTATTGTTTGTTTCTGTTTCATTTATTTCTATTCTTCTTTTTCTTATTTCACTCCTTCTGCTGACTTTGGACTTCATTTTTTCTTTTTCTAGTTCTGTTAGGTATAGTTTAAGATTACTTATTTGAGATTTTTCTTGTTTGTTAAAATGGGCCTGTATTGCTATGAATTTCCCTCATAGGACTGCTTTTGCTGCATCCTATATGAGTTGGTATGGTGTGTTTTCATTTTCATTTGTCTCGAGATTTTTTTTGATTTCTCCTTTAATTTCTCCATTGATCCATTGGTTGTTCAGTAGCCTGTTGTTTATTCTCCACATATTTATCACTTTCCCAGCTTTTTTCTTGTAGTTGATTTCTAGTTTCATAGTATTATGTTCAGGAAATATGCTTGATATGATTTCAGTCTTCTTAAATTTATTGAGCCTTGCCTTGTTTCCCAACATATGGTCTATCTTTGAGAATGTTCCATGTGCACTTGAGAAGAGTGTATTTTGGGTGGAGTATTCTATATGTATGTCTATTAAGTCCATCTGGTCTAGTTTTTCATTTAATTCCACTATTCTCTTGTTGACTTTCTCTCTGGGTGATCTATCCATTGATGTAAATGGGATGTTGAGGTCCCCTACTATTATTGTGTTGCTGTTAATTTTTCCCTTTAGGTCTGTTGATTGTCCTTTACGTACTTTGGTGCTCCTGCATTAGGTACATATATGTTTATAAGTGTTATGTCCTCTTGTTGCAGTATCCCTTTTATCATTATTCACTGCCCTTCTTTGTCTCTCATTACCTTTTTTGTCTTCAAATCTCCTTTGTCTGATACAAGTATAGCATCACCTGCTTTCTTTTGTTTGCCATTAGCTTGGAGTATCATCTTCTATCCCTTCACTCTGAACCTGTGTTTATCTTTAGAGCTGAGATGTGATTCCTGGAGGCAGCATATTGTTGGGTCTTGTTTTTTAATCCATCCATCCCTCTTTCTTTCAATTGGAGAATTCAATCCATTTACATTTAGAGTGATTATTGATATATGAGAGCTTAATGCTGCCGTTTTATCACTTGTTTTCTGGTTGTTCCATGTTTCCCTTGTTTCTTGTCCTGTTTATTTTGGACTGCCAGTTCAGTTTGGGGTTTCTTTATGATGATTTTCTCAGTTTTATCTTTATTTGTCATTTGTGTCTCTTCTGATTTTTTGTTTAGTGGTTACTGTGAGGTTTGTATAAAAGACCTTGTAGAGGAGATTGTCTATTTTCTGATAACCTCTTATTTTCTTAGTCTAAGCAGGTTCCATCCCTTTCCCCTTCCCCATCTAAGTTATTCTTGTGAGTTTGTGATTAAAATGAAATGAATATAGTTATTTTTGATGCTTTCTTTCTCTTTAATGTTATAATTGTTTGCTAACATGTTTTGATAGAGAGCTGCAATTTTCTGATTTTGTCTGCCTGTTTATCTCCTTGCTCAAGGCTTTGTAAATCTTTCTTTCTTTTTTTTTTTCAGGTATGAGGGCCTTGTTGAACATATCTTGAGGGCCTAGATGTTCTGGCAATGAACTCCTTCAGCTTGCGTTTATCTGGGAAAGATTTATTTCTCCATTGTCTTTGAAAGATAGCTTTGCTGGATAGAGTGTTCTTGGCTGAAAGTTTTTATCTTTCAGAATTTTGAATATATCATCCCATTCTCTCCTAGGCTGTAAAGTTTTTACTGAGAAATCCACTGAAAGCCTGATAAGGGTTGCTTTTAGGTTATTTTCTTCTGTCTTGCTGCCCTTAATATTTTTTCTTTGTCATTGACTTTTGACAGTTTTACTAATATATGCCTTGGAGAAGGTCTTTTTACATTGATGTAATTAGGAGTTCTATTAGCTTCATTTACATGTAATTGCAGCTCCTTCCCCAGGTGTGGGGAGTTCACAGCTGTTATTTCTTTGAACAAGCTCTCTGCTCCTTTCTCTCTCTCTCCTGCCTATGTAATACCTATAATCCTTATGTTGCATTTCCTATTTGAGTCAGATAGTTCTTGCAGAATTTATTCATTTCTTTTTAGTCTTACTTCTCTCTGCTCCTCCATCTACAGCATTTCTATATTTCTGTCCTCTAAATTACTGATTATGTCCTCCATAATATCAGTCCTGTTTTTTAGGACTCCAGATTTTTCTTTATCTTATTCATTGTGTTTTTCATCTCTAACATTTCTGATTTTTTCTTAATAGTGCCAATCTCTTTTGTGAAGAATTTCCTCTGTTCATCAATTTTATTCCTGAAATCATTGAACTGTCTTTTTGAGTTTTCTCGTAACTCATTGAGTTTCTTTATGGTAACTATTTTGAATTGTCTGTCATTTAGATTGTAAATTTCTATGACTTCAGGATTGATTTCTGGGTGCTTGTCATTTTCCTTCTGGTCTGAGTGTTATTATACCTCTTCATGCTATTTGATGGGGTAGACTTTTGTTGTGACATAGTGGTAGTATCTGGTCACAGATTGCACTTGCCACCACTGGGGGGAGCAGGAGCTGTGTTTTCTGAGCCCTCTGAAACCTGTGACAGATGTGCCTGTCTGTTGGAAGCTGTGCCAACAGGGTCCTGGGTTTGCCCACTGGCTGCTGCTACTTTACACATGTATGCACATGCACTCTGTTAGGGATCCCCTTCTCTGGCTGACTGGCTGAGCATGTGTGCTAGGTGGGAGGGTGGGCACTTCTGTCACAGGTGCGCCTGCTCTGCATTCACTGTCTGCCTGCCTGGGCTGCTCAGCTTGGTGTAGATGCCCCCAGTGATTGGTTGGTCACCTTGGTGTGGGGCATTCCCACAGGCTGGGAGGCAACTCTGAGCACAAGCATTCCTGTGGAGGGCTGCCTTTCCCCCTTCTCCTCTCAGGGTCACATGCTGGCTGCCATGTGAGGTTCTGTGCCCTAGATTGCTGCCACTTGGGGGAGAGAGAAGATATCCCCTTACTGCCTTCCACTGCCCCCTCGGGGGGCGGGGAGTCTCCAGCACACTCACCTTCAGATGTATGGCTGAGTGGATCTCTCAGACATCTCTTGTGTTGTGTGAATGTCCTCTGTTCATTTAGGAATGTCCTTCTTGTTCTACCTCAGGGGAGAGAGACTAAGAGAAGAGCTCACTCCTCCCGATGCTGACATCATGCCTCTTATTTTTAATGAGAACTTTTAAGACATATTCTCAGCAATTTTCCAATATACAATAAAGTGTTGCTAACTATAGTCACAGTGCTGTACGTTAGATCCCCAGAACTTAGTCATCTTATAATTAGAAGATTATCCCCTTTGACCACCTTACCCATTTCTTCCACCAGCCCACCAAACTGCCCTCTGACAACCACCAATCTACTCTTTCTATGATATTGATTATTTTAGATTCCATGTGTAAGTGAGATCATACAGTTCATGTAATTTTCTGTCTGATTTATTTCACTTAGCATAATACCCTCCGGAGTCATCCATGTTGTCACAAATGGCAAGATTTCCTTCTTTTGTATGGCTGTATAATAATCCGTTGTGCATATATACCACATTTTCTTTATCCATTCATCCATTGATGAGCATTTAGGTTCTTTCCATGTCTTGGCTATTTTAAACAATGCTACTACAGAGAAGGTCTTAATTTTTAAGGTCTAATTGTACTTAGCATTTTTTTATGCCCAGTTTAAGAAATTTTTGCCTACCTCAAGGGCAAAACATATTATCCTATGTTTTCTTCTTATATCTGTATTGTTTTAACTGTCACATTTGGCTAACATCCAACCTGGAATTGAATTTTTGCTTATGGAGTGAAGTAAAGGTCAATAATTAGTTTTTTCACTGATATAATTGACCCCACACATTTGTTGAAATGTTGTTATTTCCAAATGGTATTCTTTTGTCACCTTTGTCATGAATCAGATGATATGTGTGGGTCTGTTTCTTGGCTCTATTCTGGGCCATTGGTCCATTTGTTTATACTAACACAAATACTTCACTGTCTTAAGTTTTATTTTGTTATAATTACACTTGATATTTTTCTGGTACTTGAAGTCATCCTCTTTTTTCTTCCTCCTGAAGATCTCTTTGGCTATTCTTGTCCCTTTCAATTTCTAAATAAATTTTATAAATAACCTGTGAATTACCACAGAAAAATTGCATTTTGTTTGAAATTGCATTAAGCCTAAAGACTGATGTGGGAAAAATTGGTATCTTTACAATATTGAGTGATACACTCCATGAACATGGTATATGCCTGCATTTATTTAGGTCCTCTTTAGCTTCTCAAATTTTGTAATTTTTATTGTATAGAGCTTACATATTTTTCATTAAACTTTTCCTAGATATTTGATGTTTTTGAGAATATTGTAAGTAGAATCTTTATAAAATGTTATCTTATTTTCATTGGTAGATAAAAACACTTTCTATGGGGCAAGCCCTGTGACATAGTGGTTAAGTTTGTGTATTCTGCTTTGGTGGCCTGGGTTCATGAGTTTGGATCCCGGACACAGACTTACACCACTCGTTAGCCATGCTGTGGCAGTGAACTACATACAAAGTAGAAAGATATTGGCATGGATGTTAGCTCAGGATAATCTTCCTCAAGCAAAAGAAAAAAAAAGGAGAAGATTTTTGGTGGATGAAAAATAACCCTGTTATATTGACCCTTTTATCAAATGTCTTTGCAAATTTATTATTTCTACTAGTTTGTTTATAGTCACCATCATGTTATCTGTGAATAATGGTGTGTTCATCTGTTCCTTTCCAATCTTTATAGCTATTTTTCTTTTTTTTTTAAAGATTTTTAAAAATTTTTTTGCCTTTTTCTCCGCAAAGTCCCCCAGTACATAGTTATATATTCTTAGTTGTGGGTCCCTCTAGTTGTGGCACGTGGCATGCTGCCTCAGCGTGGCTCGGTGAGCAGTGCCATGTCCGCACCCAGGATTTGAACCGACAAAACACTGGGCTGCCTGCAGCAGAGCGCACAAACTTAACCACCTGGCCATGGGACTGGCCCCTATAGCTATTTTTCTTTACTAACAGTGCTGGCTAGAACTTTCATACAAAATTGAAAGAAAGCAGTGATATCACTAGATTTAGTTTGCTGAAATTTCCTTTTGGATTTTTGAAATTATGTCTATGAGAGAGATTAGCTTCTTCCTTTGTAATGTCTAAGATTTTGGCTTCAAAGTTATGCTGCTCTCAAAAATAAAAGTTAGGAGATGTTATTTCTTTCTTTCTTATTGTAAGACTTTGTATAAGATTGATGTTTTTATAACTAAACTACTTGGAGCATTCACTGAAGCTGACTGTGCCTGAAGATTTCTTTGTGAAAAAGTTGTTGAGAGGTTTTTCAATTTACTCTTGTTAGTTTTAGTAAGATGTTTTTCAAGGAGTTTGTCTACTTTATTTAGCTGTCCAATATTTTGACATAGAGTCATGCTTAATATGTTATAATTTTAGTGTTTACAGGATCTGTACCAGTTGATTCCTGATGCTGGTAATTTGGTTTTTTCCTCTTTTTTAAAGACTCCCCCCTTTTTTTTTTTTTTTTAAGATTTTATTTTTTCCTTTTTCTCCCCAAAGCCCCCCGCTACATAGTTGTGTATTCTTCGTTGTGGGTTCTTCTAGTTGTGGCATGTGGGATGCTGCCTCAGCGTGGTCTGATGAGCAGTGCCATGTCCGTGCCCAGGATTCGAACCAACGAAACACTGGGCCGCCTGCTGCGGAGTGTGCAAACTTAACCGCTCGGCCACGGGGCCAGCCCCAAAGACTCCCCCCTTTTATTTGCTGAGGAAGATTAGCCCTGAGATAATATCTGTTGCTGATCTTCCTCCTTTTTTGCTTAAGGAATATTAGACCTGAGCTAACATCTGTGCCAGTCTCCACCACTTTATATGTTGGTCACCACCACAGCAGGGCTGGTGAGTGGTGGAGGTCCATGTCTGGGATCTGAGCCTGCTAACCCAGGCCTCTGAAGTGGAGCACACCGAACTCAACCACTATGCCAATGGGGGCTGGCCCTAAAGTCTTTTTAAAAATCTTCAACAACTTTATCATTCTTTTTGAAATTAGTTTTAGTCTTCATCATTTTCTTCGTATAGCTTGATTGTTGTCTGCCTATTTTTTGATGGAAGAAGAAGAACAACAACAAAGATACTTCCCTGACAGATTTGCTATGGAGTGTGGGAGCCAAGGATGACTCTAAGGCTTCTGGCCTGTGCAACTTGATGGTTGACATTGCCATAAACTGTGATATGGAGGGCTGGACGAAGCAGGCTTTTTTTTTTTTTTTTTTTTTGCAGGGGGAGGAAAAAACAGAAGTTCAATTTTGGATATATTAGGTTTGAGATGTCAGTTAGACTTCTAAGAGGGTATGTTGAGTAAACAGTTGGATATATGATTCTGGAATTTGGAGACATATCTGGACTAGAGAGATAAATGAGGGAGTCATCTTCATAGATACAGCATTTAAGACCAAGAGAATAAATGACGTCTCTAATGGAGCAAGTACAGACAGGAAAGAGAAGACCAAAATCTGGATCTTGCAGCATTCCAAAACTAAGAGATTTGTGGGAATGAAATAGAACAAGCAAAGAGACTGAAAAGGAACAGCGAGGAAAAGGTTTTTGAATCCAAGTTAAGAAAGTGTATAAAGGAGTAGGGAGAGATTAAATTTGTCAAATGCTGGTGCTATGCCAAGTAAGATGAGGGTTGAGATTGCCTATTGGACTTAGCAACCAGGAGATCATTGAACAACTTTACAAGAAGCAGTTTTACTGGAGAGGTGGAAGGCAAAAGCCAGACTGAAGAATAGGAGAATGGAACAAAAGGAATTGGAGACTTTGAGGATAGACAATTTTTGAGGCATTTTGCTCCAAAGAGAAACTAAGAGTGGTGACGAGAATAATGGGATTAAAAAAATATTTTTAAGACGGGAGAAATAACAGTATGTTTGTATATGCAAAGGAATAATCAAGTATAAAGAAAAAACTTAATGCAGTAGGACAGAGAGGAAAACTTGGTGGAGTATGTTCTCGTATTGGTAAGAAGGCAAGGGATCTAGTCATTCTCCATTTCTCTCCTACATTCTTCATAGTATGGAGTGAAATTCCTTCTAACTGTGTCTATAACAGCTTTCCTTTCAGAATACCATTATAAGATGATTAATAATGGTGACTATTAGAGATACTGTGATACGCATTTTCAGAGGAAATTAAAGAACACTAAAATGTCACTCATTTGGCCAGTAACATCAAAATTTAGAATGTAGAATAAAGCAAGGGATATGTGAAATAAATACCTAAGCAGCAAATGAGTATCACTAATCTCAGATGTTTTAACTCAGAGGACCTTAGTGTCACTACCCAGGTTATTATATAAAGAAGCAGATTTACCAGCAAAATACAGTGACAGCAGGGAAAAGTGACAGAAATCAACAGAGGAACTAGACAAAACAAAATCTGGAAAATCCGACAAGTTCTTCTAAATAGTTTTAGCATGCATGTAATTAAACTAATAGATCTTAACACATTAATTTGGGGTCAGATAACATAGAGGCAAATAGCTCTACGAACCCCAAAACTTTTGAAGTTGCCATACTTTGCTGTAGTTCAATAATTGTACCTAATGAGATTAAGTTCTTTTATCAATATATGGTAATACACAACAGTAGATTTTCAACAGAAAATGTGTGAAAAACCACAAAAACATATTTGTACCAAAGGGATTAAGAGTAATGACCTGAAAATGTTGCTTAATGATTTGGTTGACGAACTTTGTTTCCTGTCATTCCTGATAAATGAAGCATTAATGCCTCATATGGATAAATATTATAAGATCTGACCATCTCTAACATAACTAGACAAGTGTATCCCAGGATGTGTATTTTTAAAACATTGAAAGGCAAGCATATTGATCATAGAATAGTAGAATGTTAGAAAGGACCTTAGAGTTTATCTGATCAATGCCATATCTGTTCAAATGTACAAAGCTTGCAATATTTGGTAATGGAGATATATTTCTTCTCGTACTTCTGAATCTCCATCTATATTTTTCATTGCTTATTCGGAAGAGCTTTTTATCTATATATTTACATTTTTCACACTAAAATATTTTCAGACCACCAATTATCTATAATTAATAAGGAATTCAGTTCTGAAGTAAATCATTATCTTATAGTTATGATTATTTTATAACAATTGTAAAGGAAAACTCAAATAGCCTAGGCTAAGTATGAAGCATAATGTCTTAAAATGGAGTCCCTGGAAATTAGCTCTATTCCAGTGACTTTGAAGAATTTTTTGCTTGGGACATATACGTCAGAAGACAGAAGAAAGAGAGCTAAACACATTTTCTAGACAAATGAAGTCAAATTTAGCTGGAGCCTAACTTCTAGGGTACAAAGAAGCTGTCTTTATGTGGGCTAAGTAGTAGTGAACCACTTTAGCAGAAATTCTGGTACCCAAGTCCCTTTCATGGAAGGACATGATTGTAAAAATATGCAAAGTTGTTGGTTGAGGTATATGATGCTATATCATTGTTTATAAGGCAAAAAAATAAATAAATAAAGTAACCATCAGGAGGGAAATTTAAAGAGATTACAGCTCAGATATAAAATTGATTAATATAGGAATACATACAGTACAGAAGTAATAAATATAGGGTTGCAAACATTTGTGTGATGCAATTTTTATAAGAAATGTACATGCAATGTTTATGCAAAGCCTTATATTTGAAGTTTATACATGAAAATATTAGTAGTGATTCTTTATGAGTGGTGGGAGTATGAGTTATTTTATTTTTATAACCTTCCATATTGTCTGAAGTGTTTGCCATGAGCATTTACTTTTATTTTTAATAACTTAAATTTTCAATTAAGCATAATATACTAATACATTCTCATTGTAGAATGAGGTGAATGTCTTACTATTTTCAGGTGTACCCTTCCTTTCCTGTGCCTGTATATTTACTTATTCTTACAGGTATGCACACAAATGTATTCTTTAATCACAAATGGATCATCTTACACATGATGCTGTTTATTCATTTGAGAATCCTCCAGAATTTTTCACATTGGTACGTTTAAATCCAAGTCAATAATTTTAACAAAACTTTGATGTTTTATTAAAATTTTAAAAAGTTAACTTACTATTTGATTCATTTTCAAATTTGTGTAATCATTTAAGGAGTGCTATCTAGCCATTAAATGACCTTCCGGGAGAGTTTCAAAAACTTGAACAAATTAGTGTCATATAATATCAAACCTAAAAGCAGAATGAAATAAAGTAACTTCTCAAAAAATGCAAGGAACAAGTGAGATAGAACAAGAGTGAAGGAAACTGCATTAAAGTGTTAGTACTGGGATCAGAGGTGACTTTTTTCTGTGTCAAAATGTTAAGAATGGTAGAATTGGAGTGACTTTTCTCTGGCTTTAGAGCTTTTTGTATTGTCAAATTGTCTATCATGGTCAGATATTACTTGGATAACCAAAAAATATAAAGTAAAATATTTATTTGATAACAATCTGTGTTCAATTTGTTACAGAAATTTGATTTTAAACTCTTTCAAACTTTAATTTCTAAGGAGTTCTAAAGATCTTTGAAAAGCAGGATGTCAACTCTGGAAAAATGGGTCACATGCTTCTTTTAGGCTCTAAAAATATAAACTTTATTGTTCTAAAACTGGTAAAATGAAATAACAGTTGGCTGAATGTCTTGCTATTACCATAGTTTTTATATCTGACTAAAGTTTTTCATGCTAAAATGAATTTGATTTCTCATTGGAATAATACTAAAAAGACCCCCAGGAGCCATGATTCTAACAAAGAACTTACTTTAGACACACTTTATTTATTTATTTAATTTTTTTGATGAGGAATATTGGCCCTGAGCTAACATCTCTTGCCAATCTTTCTCTTTTTGTTTGAGGAAAAGTGTCACTGAGCTAACATCTGTGGCAATCCTCCTCTATTTTGTATGTCAGATGCCACCACAGTGTGGCTCGATGAGTGGTGTGTAGGTCTGCACCTGGGATCAGAATTTATCAACCCTGGGCTGCTGAAGTGGAGCTCATGAAATTAATCACTACACCATTGGGTCAGTGCCCACAAACACTTTATTGCAGGATCATGGGCACAATATTTAATCAACTGTAATATGATATATACATACATAAAATAAGAAAATATTTTAATATGTATAAAAAGAAATTAATCAAGGATGATTCTAAGATGGTGGAGTAGGAAATACTAGGAATCTGTCTCCCTACCTGGACAATAATTGTGCTGCCAGAATCTGTCTGATGTGACTGTTTTGGAACTCTGTGGTCTATTGACGTCGTTAAACTCTCAGCAGAAGGCTTAGACAGTAAATTGCAGTTAATTTTGGTCAATTTCATCTCTTAGCGCTGTAGCAGCTACCCGTTCCCTGACCCCAGCCTCATGTCAGGTAGCTGTGCACATGTTCCTGGAGCAAACTAAATATAGCTTGAGGGAGTCTGGGTGGGCAAAAAGGACTTTGTTTTCCAAATATCAGGGATCTGTGCCCGGATCACCAATTGCTGCTTCTGATCACAGAGAAGCAGAAAAAGAAGCAAGCAGCCATTGTTATTGTACCTTCTCCCATTGTTGCAAGCCCTTCCCCTTCTTGCTGAAGTGACTTCCAAGGAACTTAAAGGGCTAGTACCCTTCCTGTCCCTTCATTTTTCTCTTTTTCCCCCTTTGGGAGCCAAACATTAAAGATTAGGACATTCAAAGCCAACTGCGTATATGGGGAAAATTAGAAAATGGCTGTGCATGCCCGGGGAAAGGTGCAAGCTCAGAAAAGACCTGAGAAGGCCTTAAGTTCACATCTTAGGCTTATCCGCAGCACAGAGACAGCCTACAACACTGAAAAAAACCAAAAATAATAAAAACAATAACAAACCCCAGCAAACTCTGGGGAAGGGGAGAAACTCATCTCCAGACTTACCACATTATTAGATTCAAGTGTCCAGTTTTCAACAACAAAAAAAATCAAAAGGCATGCAAAGAAACAGGAAAGTATTGCCTATTGAAAGGAAAAAATTAAACCAATAGAAACTGTCCATGAAAAAGAGCTGATGGCAAATCTTCTAGACAAAGATTTTAAAACAACTGTTTTAAAGATGCTCAGAGAACAAAGGAAGATGTGAAGAAAGCCAAGAAAACGATATATGGATAAAATGGAAATATTAGTAAAGAGAGACAACCTAAAAGGAAACCAAAAGGAAATTTGGAACTGAAAAGTACAATACTGAAGTGAAAAATTCACAAGAGAGATTTGAGCAGGCAGAATAAAGAATCAGCAAACTTGAGGATAGGACAATGGAAATTATTGAGTCTGAGGAACAGAAAGAAAAAAGATTAGAGAAAATCAAGCAGAGCCTAAGGGACCTTTGGGACACCATCAAGGGAACCAATCATACACTTTGTGGGAATCCCAGGAGAAAGATAAGGGGGCAGAGAAAATATTTGAAGAAAGAATGCCTGAAAACTTCCTAAATTTGATGAAAGATGTGAATATAAACATCTAAGAAGGTCAATGAATTCCAAGTAAGGTGAACTCAAAGAGACACACACAAGACACATTATATTCAAACTTACCAAAGACAAAGAGAGGACCTTGAAAGCAGCAAGAAAGAAATGACTGTCACATGCAAGGAATCCTCAGTAAGGTTATCATCAGATTTCTCCTGAGAAACTTTGAAGGCCAGAAGACAAAGGGCTGATATATTCAGAGTATTAAAAGGAAAAAACCATCAACCAAGAATCCTATATCTGGAAAAACTGTCCTTTAAAAGTGAGGGAGAAATTAAGACATTCCCAGATAAACAAAAGCTGAGGGAGCTCATGACCATTAGACCTGCCCTGCAAGAAATGCTCAAGGGAGTCCTATCAGGGTGAAATGAAAGGACACTAGATGGTAACTGGAAACCATATGAAGAAATAAGATCTAAAAGAAGGTAAATACATGGGCAATTATAAAAGCTAATATTATTGCCATAATGGCTTGTAACTGTACTTATTGTTTTGTACATGATTTAAGATTAATGCATTGAAAGAATTAATATTTTATGTTTTTGGACATAAGATGTAGCATACAAAGTCAACATACAAAACTCTATTGCATTTCTACTTAATAACAATGAACAAATGAGAAGAAAATGACAAAAGCAATTCCATTTTTGTACACTACAATAAAAAGGAATAAAATACTTAGGCATTAACTTAACCAATGAAGTGGGAGACCTGTAGGATGAAAACTACAAAACAGTGCTGAAAGAAAAAAGAAGAGGCAAATAAATGGGAACACATCCCATGTTGATGGACTGGAAGACTCAGTGTTGTTACTAGCCAAAGCGACTTACTGATTCAATGCAATCATATTAAAATCCCAATGACATTTTTGTAGAAATAGAAAAATCCATCTTAACATTCGTATGGAATCTCAAGGACCTCCAAATGGCCAAAACAATCTTGAAAAAGAAGAAGTGAGCTGGAGGACCGACACTTCCTGATTTCAAAACTTTCTCCAAGACTATAGTAAACAAAACAGTGCGGTACTGGCATAAAGACAGACATATAGGCAAATGGAGTAGAATAGCGAGTCCAGAAATAAATGCTCACCTATGTTGTCAAGTGATTTTTGACAAGGGTGCCAAGAGCATTCAATGGGGAGAGCACAGTCTATTCAACAAATGGTGCTGGGAAAATGTGGTGTATACATACAATGGAATATTATTCGGCCTTAAAGAAGAAGGAAATTCTGACGCATGCTACAACATGGATGAAACTTGAGACGTTATGCCAAGTGAAATAAGCCAGTCACAAAAAGACACTTATGATTCCACTTATATGAATTGCTTACACTAGTCAAATTCACAGAGACAGAAAGTAGAATGGTGGATGCCAGGAGTTGGGGGGGTGGGGAATGGGGAGGTGTTTAGCTGGTGTAGAGTTTCAGTTTTACAAGATAAAAAGCATTCCGGAGATGGATGGTGGCGATGGTTGCACAGCATTATGAATGTATTTAATATCACTCAACTGTACACTTAATGGTTAAGATAAAGATTATGTGTGCTTTTCCACAATAAAAAGAAATTGGGAAAAAGATTAATCAAGAAGCACAGTAACTAGACGAAACCAGTGCAGTGTGAAATTGTATTTAATAAAACACATTGCACTACATACAGTTCTTATCTTCATAATTTCTTTATCTACCTCTCCTAGAAAAAAGGAAGTGATAGCACCTTTTACCAGAATCAAAGGATTCACAAAGGCCTCTTCAGGGAGACCCTGGGTTACTTAAGGCCACCAGATAACTATTGAAGAAAATGTATCCAGAGGTGTCTATTTCTGTTGCTCTCTTTCCTCTTGAAAAATTTCCCAAGATGAGCAGAGGCATTCAACAGCAGGTTGTTCCAATTGCTACCTTCAAAGAAAATGTCTCCCTTCAGGTGCATCTCCTTGGCGCTAGCGCCTCCCCCTTGCACCCTGATGTACGTGGCAATCCTGCCTTTAAGATTCAGGAAACTTGTTTGCACGATGTTTGCTGTTCTTTGATCCTTACCAGGCAGCTGCTTCACAGGGTCAGACCCTCAAAGCCCTGGCCAAACTCAAAAGCACCCAGTGTTTAGTTTGATCCTGTGTGCACGATATCAGATCTTTCGAACTCAGGCACAAGTCTTGCCCTTTGCCTTAAAATCATGGGTTAGCAGTTTTCAACTTAGCATTGCTTTTTTCCTTTTGTTAGCTATTTTTAAGGACTGACCACAAAGTTGAAGTATAAAATAGTGAGCCCGACTTTTCAGCAATATGTCAGAACTTTTATGTCCTAGCTAGTGTTAATCCCTTCAAATAGTTCCCTTGGGAACAATAGAACTCAACAAAGATACTATTGCTTAGCATTCTTCAGAGCCAATTTCCTAACTACACAAGAAAAATGTTTTTTATTACTTTATTGACAGAATTCTTCCTTTCTCCCCACCATTCTTACTTCTCTTTCTCTTTTCCTTAACTTCTTCCCTTCCCTTATTTAATTGACTTGTGCATCCATCTATTAAATGACTTATAAAAAATAGTTATCAGGTGCCATTCTTGCTTGGCTCAACTTAATTTTGTGAAGTCTTTTGCCTTTTTTTTGCTGGAGGCAATTGAATGGAGTGGTGTCAATGGTGGCACCCAAGAAATTCCTAGGAATAGGATTATACAGGATTTGGGGAGAAATCGTACAGCCAAACATAAAGCAGAAGCTAGAAGTAACGTTTCCTAGGGCACACTCGGAAATTGATTAGTGTCTATGATACAGGCAGTGTTAGACTGCTTGTACTGTCTATGTTAAACAAGGGTTTATTTGGAGAAATATTGCAAACCAATATGGATAAAAATCTGTAACTACCTGTGACATATCCCAAATCATTCAGCATAGTTTTAGCAGGCTAGCGCTGATCTCCTTCTCAGTGGCCATCAGCCAGTCTCTGCCTATATTCGATGCTTTTATCATCTCCTGTAGGCCAGTTCTTAACCAGGGGCAATTTTGCCTTCTATCTCAGGGAATATTTAGCAATGTCTAGAGATATTTTTGTTGTCACAGCTGGATGGGTGAGGGTTGCTACTGGCATGTAGCGGGTAGAGGCCAGGAATGCTGCTAACATCTTACAATGCACAGGACAGCCTTCCATAACAAAAAATTATCCATCCCCAAATGCCAATAATGCCCAGGTTGGGAAGCCCTGCCATAGGCCTTTTCATAGGTACACCGGGGCACGTGCTGTGACATCCCGTCCTTTCCTTTCTTTAGTTACCAAACCTCTAATTGCCCATCTTAAAATTCAGCCCCGAGGACAGTTTCTCTTTAAAATGTTAGTTGAAATTGGTTTCTTCGCCATATTAATGTGCTCTGAGAGCAGAACATTTGGTTATTGCTTCAGTTTTTCCCTCTCACATGCTTAATCATAACTTAATTCTTTGCTTTTCTTTCTCCTGCCCTGGGCTCTAAGCTGCTCAAGGACAAGGTAAATGTGTCTTGTTAACCTTTATAACTCCAATGCTTGCTGCATGATAGGTGCTTAATCTGTTTATAGAGATAATGAATAAAAGATAGATGATTAATATTTAAAATGCCAGCAGTGAGTCACTGGCAAAGGTCAATCACCTTGACTTCAGTAAATAACTCCTGGGACTCCTCAGCCAGCCATCTGAAGCATCAACGCTGTGTATCTCTGAGAAGAGAAAAATTCAGTGTGGCTGAAATAGAGAACGTGCTTATCTTAGTTTAACTGCTAATACGTCACTATTTTAGCATGTTTTATAAATTATAACAGATCAAACATACGTTGATATGGGGGAGAAAGTAAATGTTTGGTCCAGTTGTACTAGGATGTTTTCTAGTAAAGAGGTGCTTGACCATGACAAGCCAGAATGCCAAGCTGTGAGGCCATGACTCATTTAAAGATGCCAAATGGTTGGGCCTTTTCACCTTGTCTGAGCTAAAGATGGAAAACTTCATCTCTTGAGAGCTAAGGAACACAGGTTACCCGCAGTTCTTCCGAGAACAGGCAGCACTTCTAGATAGAGGATCTGGGAATCTGGCTACGCAGCCTATGCTGAAAACTTGCCTGAATGGCTTGTGTTTCAAGAGTAAGTTGGTACAGAGATGGAGTAAAAGAGTTTCTGAAAGAGTCTATATGGAGTCTGTACTTCAAAGGAGGGTCACGTATAAGCCTGTCTCCCTGTGGAGTGAAACACAGGCAGGTATTCTTTTCTTGACACATGAAAGCTGCTTGAAACACAGCATTACTTTTCATTTTGTACCTTTTGGGTATGTTTTGAAATTTCTAACCACGTGAGAATTTCTTTTTAATTTTATCTTTACTTTTGGAAGGAAACTTGAAGAAGGCTTGTGGGGCCAGGAAGCAGTAATTACAACAGAGCATAAGAGATATGCAGGACGGGCCCATTTCTAGCTAGGATTGCTGAAACAGAAAAAGAATTTGTAACTTGCTGAGCAAGTCCTTGGATGATTTTTATATTAACAAATGCATTTTTATGTTAAAGCCATACCGCTTGGCCATTTGAAAAGTTATTTTTCTGAGATATAGACATGAACATGAAGAATTTTCTCTAAACTTTAAATTTTTTTATGCCACAATCAATTAAATAAATAAGATAGAAGGGATAGCTTAAAATGCATGTAAAATCAAAGGAAAAGCGATTTAAAATAAGTAAGGGATCATAAGCAAAAATAACGTGTAAAAAAAATAAGGTGAATTAAGATGGAAGGATAATATACAAAAGACAACTAAAAATATACTTAGCACTTCTGAATTTCCAGATGCAAATAGGAAGAGAGCAGCATGATTTGTTACACATACTCTGGGATTCATAAAACAAAAACAGATTTGTCCCAGTAATGAGATGCTGGAGATGTGTTTCTTGTATTTCCACATGAGATAGTAAACAAGGTCCTCAGCAACATCCTCACACTGAGTGCCTTGAGGGTGTTTCTTATAGACTTTCCTGGTAGGCTAAAGGCATCACCCATGACTCTTTGTTCAGGGTAGTCACTGCTAATGTTAGCAAGTAAGCCATCTTTTGCTTAAACACTACATTTTAGAGTTTCTACAGAATTGGATGCCCTGAATATCTATTGTGGACCCTAATGTGTTGCCTTTCCAATTCCCACTGACCCACACATGATGTGATTGCTTTCTCTTCTCTATGATAATTTTGAAAAACATGGTCCTGACCTCTTGGCTGGATCAGGGGTAGGAATCTGATCCAAGATAGACCAAGCTGGTCCTTACTGTAGATTCTATTTTTTACCCATAATTTATTAGTTCAGCATGAATCAAACTGCCTCTTGAACAATCATAGCCCTTTCCCCCGGTATTTGGAATTGAGACAGGGTGGCGGGTGATAGTCTCTCTTATGGAGGATGAACCTATAAGCTTATAAGTAGTCAAGATTAAACATCTTTAGCTATCCTTATGAACTCAAGTAGCAGAAGTTGGTCAATGGACAGAGGGAGCCATGACTCAGGTATGCAGAAGAAAACACACCTGAGGCACAGATTTGAATCCATTTCTAAAGCCTGGTTGCATCCCTGTTCTTGACTTCCATCTCTGTTTCCTATAAGGAATGGAAGGAAGGAAGGGTTCTGTAACTTAAAATCAAACAGGTTTAAACTAACGCAAATTCCTCCAGACACTTATTCCTTTTATTTCTCTTGACCAAGTTTTGCTTGGTTTTGCTGTAGTGGGCCAGGGTTATATTCCCTGAAAAATGCCTGGAGAACCATTGTTTAGTGACAGTGAATCAGTGCCAAGAAATAAGCTTTAACACTCAGTGAGGTTGGGGAGAACATTGGCAGGCTCTCATGGACATTGAGGACTTTAACAAGGACATATATTCAAACAGAATGCAGGATCAAACTTGTCCTAAGTATGTGTAATTATTTTGGATTTTTTTTTTGTTTTAATTTGAATCATATTTTAATATTCTTGCTGGAAAGTTTCAGGATCAGAAGATAAAGACTTTCTTGAGTAAAATTCGAATAGTCTATCGACTTCAGTGAAAGTCGATAACTTTCTCCTCTGTCCATTTTCTTATGGCTATTTGTGGAAATGTGCCCTTTAGGTTATGATCTTGAAAGCTGAGACCACATATTATTTCTCTTTGCATCTCCCATAGGTGTCTGTAGAATATCTGTCACAAAAGGGATGCTCAGTAAGAATCCCTGACTGCTCCTTTTTCAAGAAGAACTTTCTAGAAGGTCTTGAATTGATAACAGTTGCTCTGTGGGGAGAAACATAGAAGCTTTGATCCTTCTTATGTAGAATCATCAAATATCTTCCTTTGTTGAAACAGCTCAGAGTTTTCCCATTCAATCACATCAAACCCACTGTTACGTAGGCAGCTGTAGGACGACTTGTGCTTTTCTGCTGGAAGTAGAGTAGGGAAGATCATTCTCCAGCACACAGAACCAGGGACATTATAGTGCATCTCTATATGAGAGATGCAGGAAGGAGGAGCACAGTGATTGGCCTGCTTTAAGCAGAGGCTACCCTTTTACACTCATTGGATGAGAAAAGCTGACCTTCCTTCAAAGTGGGTGGGGTTGCGATTCTTCACCCTGAGAGTACATCTATTAACTGATGGTCAAGGGATGACCTCCTTTTTGCCCAGGAAGCTGTTTATTAGGTATGCTTCAGACAGAATGAATACTTGTCCCTCCAAAAAAGCATAGCTTGAAAAAGAGCTTATTTCTATGAGTGTGTAAAATTGTATAAAATCAAGGTGGAGAATTGTCTGCTGAAATCTATACTGTTCTGTACTTACATAGATTGAGAGTCTGAAAACTTTATTAGATTCTTCAAAGTTAGTTCTGGCTCCTGAGCCCTGGGCAGATGGGCTGGGCAGCCTTCAAACAGGCAAATGATGGGCAAAAACAGTGTATCCTCTTAACTTATTCTCTATGGCTCAGATTGAGTGAAGAGTAGTTAATAATGACAATATTTTTCACAACAAAATGTACCATAGAGTTTACAATCTCCAATGACATTCTCATGCAAAACTGACTTTAATCTGAAATACAAATGACATATATTTAGACAAGTTTCCCCCGCTATGAGGCAAAACTCATTTGATGCAATCACTTTAATCGAGAGTATATACGGGTTATTAAGTATCAAACTGTGTGTGTTTATTGCTCATTACTATATTTAGAGGTTTAAATAGCTTTACTGCTTAAAGAGGTAGTTAGAAGCTTTCAAATATTTAAAACCCAAACAACTAAACTGTTCGTTTATTCCAAGTTCATGATTTTGTTTAGACAGGAGCAAAATGTTTTTCCTGTGCAACTTTCTATCAGTGAAGCGAATTTCAGGCACGAAGTAGAGAGAAGACATTTTCTAAATTAAAGAGTTAGGTGTGAGAGAGGTAATATGAAGTTAAAATGTTGAGGACCATTCAGGCTCAAATTGCTTTTGAGGGAAATAAAGGGTGAGTTTGGGTTTACTGTGAAGGGTCATCTCTGTGGTTGTCTGGGTAGTGCCAGAAATCTGGAACTACCAAGAAAAACATCTGAGGCTGCTTTCTTTTCCAGGTATCAGTGTCCAATATCACAAGGGAATATACATATTGGTCACAATCACTTAATAATTGCTCTAAATCTTTGCTCAGGTAACCTCAGATTTAAAGGTGATTTAACAAAAAGGAGTGATGTACTTCCAAAAATTAGTTATAATTGAACTTAATTAAAATCTTTGGGAGATATATCAAAATATGATGAAAGCCCCACGTCAAGCCAAAACCACTGCTGAGAATCTTTCTCTGTTTAAAAAAAAAAAAAGATAATTAGGGGAAAGTGTGGTTTGATTTTCCTGCAATAAAATAATAGCATTAATTATGAAGTAAACACTCATTTGAAGATATTTAAAGTTATAATTTTAAAGATTCTAAGACAAGATTATGGCATACATGGAAAAATTTAATAATAATTGACGCTTTTCTCTTTTGAGATGACACTCCTGGACATAGCTATTTCTAGGTACTGTCTTACCCTATCATTGTGGGGAAGAGTCTTAAACAGTCTTTTTTTTTTTGGAAATGAAAATGCTGATGTGTATATATCTGTAATTAGTATGTTACCTTTAATTAGTTTTCTTCCAGCTCCCTTTTCTAAGACTTTAACGGACTTAGGCATCCATAACAATTCTGATCTGTGCCCTAAGGAAAAAGCTCAGCCCAACACCCCTCAAGAACTAGTGAGTTGATGTAAGAGGCTGAGAACACAGCCAAGGGAATACTGCTGCTTTCTGGAGCAATCGTTACACTGTGGTAGCTTCGGAGTGAACAGGTTGTGTCGAGTGAGAATCCCGCCTTAGCAGGTGGTTCTCAACATGAAATCTTACTCAAACAGTTCTTACTAAGGGCAGGTCCTTCAAGATGAAATTCTAAGAGACAAAAAAATACCTGCTTGAACAATCCCTTAACTACTGGTAAGAACAAAATCATTCAAAAGTGTCACCAGTTAAATGTTTCCTTTTTTTAATAATGTGAAACTCGGCTGAGGTTTATTAAATTTTCTTTTTACATGTAACATCTTACTACATTGATAAGCTATAGAAAATGCATTTCTAGCTTCTGCCACCAGTTATACCCTCCCTAACTACCCCCTCCTCCAAATAAAAGCCTTTGTTACTGCCCAAGGGGGGTTGCCTGCTTGCCACAGGACATGCCAATAGTCAGGAGGCAAGGTGGTAGGAGAGAACGGATTTCTTTATTACAGTTTTTTATTATTATTTATTCTTTATTATAGTTTGTTACTAAGAGGAAAGATGGCTGACTCGTGTCTGAAAGAACCATCTCCCAGAACAAAGACTACAGTGCAGTTATATAAGGGACTGGTCTCCAGGTGGGAGAGATGGCTGGTCTCTTGGTGGGGCCTCCATCTGATCTCTGGTTTGGGGCAGACATCTGGTCCTAGTTCCTGATAGTCCTTTGTTTTACTAGATATGCATCAGAGAATGGGGCAATGCCATATACCCTGATCTTTCAGTTGTCATTGATGATCTCTATCAGTATAGGCTCTCTGCCCAGGGTTAATCACATTCCTAAGGAACTCAAAAGAACAAAGTTATCAACTTATAGCACCTTGGAGGGACCATAAAATCTGCAGAGCAGGTCTGGGTTAGTTAATCAGAGGTCATTAAAACTTATAAAATGGTTTCCTTTCTACAATACGGCTTCCCTTATGTCAACTTTGTGTTGAGCCAGTATCAGCTTGAATACATAGAAATATAGAAATTCTGTAGGAAGAGATGTATTTAACTCCTATAGCCTAAAGAGACCCTGATGCTCAAAGTTATTTGATAATAATGATGATTCTTTTAATGCTGGCAGCCTGTTTAAGAGCTACCGAGGCAATGCTTTATGTTTTCATCCATCTCCTCATTGCATATTTGTACCATTGCTTATTCAGAAACAGCACTTCACATGTTGTGATCTAATGCCTCAAGCAAAGTAACCTGGAATTGAAGTCTAATGCTGACCCTGTTTACTCATCCATTTAATGAATATTTACTGAGATCTTCTGATAGATAGTACATTGTTTTAGAAACGCAGGGACAAAAATTTAGTCCTAAATAGAAAGACAATAAATTAAGGAAGCTAAAAACTGTGTGCAAATTGTTATAAAATAAAGTAGGATGCCTATTGATAAGCACGTACTTATTGCCATTTTGTTACTTTTTTTCTGGGTGTTTTAGTAGTTCTTCTCTGTTCCTTTCTTCTTCTCTTGCTCTCTTCCCTTGTGGTTTGATGGATTCCTTTAGTGTGATGTTTGGGTTCCTTTCTCTTAATTTTTTGTGTATTTATTATAGGTTTCTGGTTTTTGATTACCATGCAAGTAAGTATATACTTATCAATAGCTACTTTAAATATCAGTGGGCTAAATGCTCCAAGCAAAAGGCATAGGATGGCTAATTGGATAAAAAAACAAGACCCATATATATGCTGCATGCAAGAGACACACTTCAGACCTAAAGACAGTCACAAACTGAAAGTGAAGGAATGGAAAAAGATACTCCACACAAATGACAATGAAAAGAAAGCTTGGGTGGCAATACTTCCATCAGACAAAATGACTTTAAAACAAAAACAAAAACTGTAACAGACAAAGAAGGGCCCTACATAGGGATAAAGGAAACAATCCAACAAGAGGAAATAACAGTTGTAAATATCTATGCATCAACATTGGAGCACATAAATATATAAAGCAATCATTAACAGACATAGAAGGTGAAATAGACAGTGACATAATAATAGTAGGGAACTTTAACACTCCACTTACACCAATGGATCATCCAAACATAAGAGCAATAAGGAAACATTGGCCTTAAATGACACATTAGACCAGATGGACTTAGTAGATTTATATTGAACATTTCATCCCAAAACCACAGAATACACATTCCTTTCAAATGCTCATAGAATATTCTCCAGGATTGCCACAAAACAAGTCTCAATAAATTTAAGAAGACTGAAATAATACCGAGGATCTCTTCTGACCACAACAATATGAAACTAGAAGTCAACTATAGGAATTAAATCAGAAATGCCTTAAGTATGTGGAGATTAAACAAAATGCTACTGAACAAAAATTGGCTCAATGAAAAAATGAGAAGTGAAAGAATAAAACCTGAAGACAAATGAAAATGAAAATACTACATGCCAAAATTTATGGTATACAGCAAAAGCGGTTCTAAGAGGGAAGTTCACAGTAATACAGGCCTAACTCAACAAAGAAGAAAAATCTCAAACAATCTAACTGTGCACTTAAAGGAATTGGAAAAAGAACAAACACAGGCCCAAATCAGTAGAAGGAAGGAAATAATACAAATCAGAACAGAAATAAATGAAATAGAGAGTTAAAAAAAAAAAAACCCAGAAAAAAATCAATGAAACAAAGAGCTGCTTCTTTGAAAAGATAAATAAAATCGACAAACATTCAGCTAGACTCACCAAGAAAAAAAGAGAGAAGGCTCAAATAAAATAAGAAATGAAAGAGGAGAAATTACAATGCATACCCCAGAAATACAAAAATTATAAAAGAATACTACAAAAATCTATACACCAAAAAAGTAGATAATTTAGAAGAAATGGGTAACCTCTTAGAATCATACAGCTTTCCAAAACTGAATCAAGAATAAATAGATAATTTGAATAGACCAATTACCAGTAAGTAGATAGAAACAGTAATCAAAAACCTCCCCCAAAATGAAAGTCCAGGACCAGATGGCTTCCTGGTGAATTCTACCAAACATTCAAAGAAGACAGTACCTATCCTTCTCAAACTCCTCCAAAAACATGAAGAGGATGGGAAGCTTCCTAATTCATTCTACAAAGCAACATTACCCTGATACCAAAACCAGAGAAGGCCAACACAAAAAAGGAAAATTACAGGTCAGTATCACTGATAAACATCAATGCCAAAATCCTCAACAAATTACTAGCAAATTGAATACAACAATACATTAAAAGATTATTCACCATGATACAGTGGGATTTATTCCAGGGGTGTGGGGATGGTTCAACATCTGCAAATCAATCAACATGCTATACCACATTAATAAAATAAAGAATAAAAATCACATGATCATCTCAATAGATGCAGAGAAAGCATTTGACAAGATACAGCATCCATTTATGATAAAAACTCTGAATAAAATGGGTATAGAAGGAAAGTACCTCAACATAAGAAAGATCATATATGACAAACCCACAGCTATTATCATTCTCAATGGGGAAAAAGTGAAAGCTATTGCTCTAAGAACAGGAAGCAGACAAGGATGCCCACTGTCACCACTCTTATTTAGTGTAGTATTGGAACTCTTGTCCAGAGCATTGAGGCAAGAAAAAGAAATAAAAGTGATCAAAATTGGATAGGAAGATGTGAAACTGTCACTATTTACATATGACATGATTTTGTATATAGAAAACCCTCAAGAATCCACTAAAAAACTTTTAGAAATAATAAACGAATATGGTAAAGTTGCAGGATACAAAATCAACTTGCAAAAATCAGTTGAATTTCTATACACTAACAACAAAGGAGTAGAAAGAGAAATTAGCAATACAATCCCCTTTACAATTGCAACAAAAAGAATAAAATACCTAGGAGTAAACTTAACCAGAGGTGGAAGATATGTACATTGAAAACTATAAAATATTGTTGAACGAAATCAAAGAAGACACAAAGAAATGGAAAGATATTCCATGCCCTTGGATTAGAAGAATTAATGTAATTAAAATGTCCGTACTTCCTAAAGCAATCTACAGATTCATCGCAATCCCTATCAAAGTTCCAACAACATTTTTCACAGAAATGGAACAAAGAATCCTAAAACTTATATGGAACAACAAAAGAGTCTCAATAGCCAAAGGAATCCTGAGAAAAAAGAATAAAGCTGGAGGTATCACACTCCCTAATTTCAAAGTACACTGCAAAGCCATAGTCAAAACAGCATGTACTGGCACAAAAACAGACACAGAGATCAATGGAACAGAATCAAGAGCCCAGAAGTAAACCCACAGATCTAGGGACAGCTAATTTTCAACAAGGAAGCCAAGAACATACAATCAAGAAAGGAAAATCTCTTCAATAAATAGTGTTGGGAAAACTGGACTGCCACATGCAAAGAAAGTAGACCATTATCTTATATCATACGCAAACATCAGCTCAAAATGGATTGAAGATTTGAATGTAAGACCTGAAATTGTGAAACTCCTGGAAGAAAACATAGGCAGTACACTCTTCGACATCGATCTTAGCAGCATCTTTTCAAGTACCATGTCTGACCAGGAAAGGGAAACAATAGAAAAAAAAAGAAAAAACTGGGACTATATCAAACTAGAAAGCTTCTGAACAGCAAAGGAAACCATCAACAAGATGAAAATACAACCTAAGAATTTGGAGAAGATATTTGCAAACCATATATCTGATAAGGGGTTAATATCCAAAATATATAAAGAACTCCTACTTCTCAACAACAAAAAAACTAACAACCTGATTTAAAAATGGACAAAAGATCTGAACAGACATTTCTCCAAAGAAGGTATACAGATGGCCAACAGGCACATGAAGGGATGTTCAACATCATTAGCTATCAGGGAAATGCAAACCAAAACTGCAATGAGGTATCACCTCACTCTGGTCAGAATGGCTATAATTAACAACACAGGAAACAGCAAAGGTTGGAGAGGATGTAGAGAGAAGGGAACTCTCATACACAGCTGGTGGGAGTGCAAACTAGTGCAGCCACTATGGAAAACAGTATGGAGTTTCCTTAGAAAATTAAGAATAGATCTATCATACGATCCAGCTATTCCTCTGCTGGGTATTTATCCAAATAACATGAAAACACGAATGCACAAAGATACCTGCACCGCTATGTTCATTGCAGCATTATTCACAATAGCCAAGACCTGGAAGCACCCTGGGTGCCCATCAAGGGACAAATGGATAAAGATGTGCTATATATACACGATGGAATACTAGTCAGCCATAAGAAACTTGAAGTCCGGCCATTTGTGACAACATGGATGGCAACTTGAGGGTATTACACGGAGTGAAACAGGTCAGAAGGAGAAAGTCAAATATCATGTGATCTCACTCACAAGTAGAAGATAAAAACAACAGCAAACAATCACATAGAGACAGAGATTGGATTGGTGGTTACCAGAGGGGAAGTAGGGAGGGATGTGGGCTAAAGGGGTGATTAAGAAAAAAAAAAGCAATTAAGTTCGATAAAAACAACCATGTTTCCAATTAGGGGAGAGGTGAGGAGAACATTACTATGAAACTGTAAACTAGTGTCAACTTTATGGGGAGCAACTTAGCAATGTCTGTCAAAAGACCCAGGAATTCTACTTGTTCCACAAATCCTACCTTTTGAAATTTAATTTGCAGACATACACATGAGATGGAATGTATTTTTCAAAGATATTTACTGTAGCATTCTTCTTAGTGTTTATAAAAAGAACAGAGACAGTTGAAGGTGCCCATCTCTGGACTTTCATATAATGTAATACGAGCAATTGTTAAAAAGAATAAGCTACCCCCTGTTATACTGCACTGAGAAGAGCACAATATCACTTCTTTGTTATTGTTGTCAAAAATGCATAAACTCAACCTAAGCATGAAAAAACAGACAAACCCAAATCAAAGGATATGGTAGAAAATACCTGACCAGTACTACCCAAAGTGTCAGTGTTATGAAGGACAAGGGAAGACTGAGGAAGTGTCAAAGGTTGCAAGATACTGAGGAGATATGACAACTAAATGAAGTAGGAGACACTGGAGTGGATCCTGGAACAGAAAGAGAACATTATAAAGATAGGTGCAATTCAAATAGAGTCTAGAGTTAACAGAATTGCAACAATGTTTATTTCTTAGTTTTCCTAATTGTACAATGGTTATGCAATCTGCTAACATTAGGGGAAGCTGGATGAAGAGTGTAGAGAAATTTCTGTACTGTTTTTGTAATTCTTCCATATGTATGAGAAAATGTGTACATGTTTAAAGACTCGTCATACTTTCCACCCCTGTCTATTTCCTTCCCATTGCTCTTCCCCACTGTTTTCAGGCAAGTGGGACTGATTCTCTTATAATTTTGAACTACTTTTAGACTCAAGACAACTTTAATTAGAAGTAAAAGAAACCTAGAATAAAACGATCATTTTTTGCTGTTATTTCCTATTCAGATATTTCTTTTTATTTAATTTTTTTGTTTAATGTTTTAAGATTTCTGTGGATTTCTAAGTCTTCATACAGAAAATTTTGCGTTGAGATAGAAAAACACGTATTTTGGTACTTATACTTTTTCCATCTGTGCAATGGCAAATCAATTCATCAACTTAGCACAATATCTGCCATGTGCAATGTGTTACGCTTATTAGTAAAAATGTGAAATATATGCAATATAGGGCAAGTAGGTAAAAAGGAAATATATGGCCTACTCGTAACTAAATTAGCTACAAGTGAAGATAGCTCTTTAAATGGATTTTCTAATAAAAATTCTAATTTCTTATGAAGGAATATTCACATCTTGTTTTTAAAAACCGCTGAGCTCTCTCAACTTGCTTTGTGCTTAGTTCACTGTATCACAAGCTTTCACCCTTCCAGGCAATCGTTAGGGTGCTTCTCTCCATATATTAGTAACTTCTACCTAGTTTTTCCTCGTTCTGTTGCTCTATGGCCCTGGGATACACATTAGTAAGACAGAGTGAGAGTGGAAGATGCTATTATCCAGCACATACTAATTACTCTCTATACTTGGTATGTATAGGGAAGGTTTTCAGCTTGTATGTGTCCAGGTCAGCATGCGGGGGATTATGGGCATGGTGTTTTCAAGGGAGACCCTGTCTCTGATAGTGTTTCTGCAGGGAAACACACCTTTGATCAGAAGTAGCTTCAGGGTTGAGGTTTCCTCTTCGACTATTTCACTTGGATCAGCCTCACAACCTTGTTCCTCCTCCCTTGAAAATGTGTAGCCTCCATCGTGAAAATGTGCTTTATTTGGTTGGAACAATGTTGACCAGCACAGAATTGATTTCTGAAATTTAAAGATGTTACAAAAACTTGAATTCCCCCCCTTTTTTGTGTGTGTGTGTGTAATCAAAAGATCTGACAATGCTGGGATCATCTTCCTGTGTGGCAAAAAATCTACCAGTGCTGGGTAGCAACAGCCCTCTTTGGATGGGGAAGCATTCTCCACTTGGCACACACTCAAACATTTCCTGATGTCTTTCTGACCCTGAGAGCCATTAGCACTTGCTATTTATCATCATGCTTGAAGGAAATAAAATATCTCTTGTACCAGGATGAATGGAAATCCTGGTGCTGTAGCTTACCAGCATGCCTGAGTGACTATAGAAACCCATCTCCCACATCATCTGTAACTTTTACTGTGTGGTGCTGTGCAAATGTCTGCCCCAGTGGAGGGAGCAGATGGTGATACCTTTCAAGATAACTTCATCCTTAGCTCATTCTTTTCTACACAGTATACAGATGGAAGAATCTTCCTGCATGAATCTCTTCATTTATTTTTTTGTTCATACATCATTTAATACAATTCGATTGAGATAATAAACATCCATAATCATAGAGTGCACACATATTATTTTGTATTAAACTAACAAAAATTTAAACATAAGGGTTTGACAAAAATATAAAACATTTAAAAATGAAACAAACAAAAAAAATCAAGAAAAATAAAACAACTTAAGAATGTGTGTGATTCTGCCTGCCATTTTACTCCACAGTACTTGCCCTGAAGTGAGTGATGAATCCACTTTTCTTTCCCCCAGCCTCATTTCCCCAGAGCTTCTCATTGTGTTGTCATTCTGACCCTCTGAATGGTATTACTGTGTTTATAAAAACATTTTAAAAAATAACATGACCCTTCATGAACAGACATGGAGGAAACTCAAATGCATATTACTAAGTGAAAGAAGTTGATCTGAAAAGGCTACACACTATATGATTCCAACTATATGACATGCTAGAAAAGGCAAAACTGTGGAGACAATAAAAAGATCAGTGATTGCCAGAGCTTAGGAGGGAGGGAGGGATGAAGAGGTGGAGCACAGAGGATTTTCAGGGCAGTGAAATTATTCTGTATGACACTGTAATGGTGGATACATGTTATTATAGATTTGGCCAAACACGTGGAATGTATGACACTAAAAGAGAACACTAAAGTAAACCACGTAAACCAAATGGATTCTAGGTGATAATGATGTGTCAATGTAGGTTTGTCAATTGTACCACTCTGATGGAGGATGTTGATAATGGGGGAGCCCATGCATGTGTCGGGGCAGGAGGTATATGGGAAATCTCTGTATCTTCCTCTCAATTTTGCTGGGAAGCTAAAACTGCTCTAAAAGAAATCAAAATTTTAAAAAAATAACATAACACATTGCAAGGAAAAGACTTGTATACATAATTTAAGACTCCACTAAATGCTGCTTTCAACTTTAATATGACTGTGGTAGTCATAAGCTTTTACTAGGATATTTCTACTAACCTTACTAGTATCATGTATTTACCTTCTCATAGCCCACCTACAGCCTTACTTATAAACAAAGCCAGCTAAGTCCTCATCATCTTGAGTTCAGTTTGTTTCTTTCTTCCTTACAAAATTTACAAACTAGCTTAAGATTTCTGTAAATTATATTTCCACCCCCCTGCTACCCCCCATCTGAATCACTGGCCTTGAATGCTGTATAACTCCATGTCTTTTTCTCATGTGGGCATTCCTAACCAAATTTTGTATTTCCCTCTTTTAGTTTTTCTTTCACTATTTTTTTTATTACAATAGAGAAAGGAAAGTCTCTTCAATAAAT
The DNA here is from genome assembly GCF_037783145.1 of Equus przewalskii. Classification (NCBI taxonomy): domain Eukaryota; kingdom Metazoa; phylum Chordata; class Mammalia; order Perissodactyla; family Equidae; genus Equus; species Equus przewalskii. The sequence goes on along the minus strand of NC_091839.1, from coordinate 54,287,633 downwards.
GGTGTTGGGAAAACTGGGTAGCCATGTTCCAAAAAATGAAAGTAACCCATTATCTTACATCATACACAAAAATTAACTTAAATGGATTAAAGACTTGAATATAAGACCTGAAACCGTAAAACTCCTAGAAGAAAACATAGGCAGTACGCACTTCAACATTGATCTTAGCAGTATCTTTTTGAATACCATGTCTCCTTAGGCAAGAGAAACAAAAGAAAAAATAAACAAATGGGATTCCATCACTCTTCTATTTCTTTCCTAGGTCTTTTCATCGTTCTCTCTTGTCATGTAGAAGCTCTGTTACTCATCTGCTTTTCCTTTTCTTTCAATTGTCTTGAAAGCACTTCGAAAACAGAGGAAATGAAAAGTCTCATGGCTTTAACTTTTTTACTTAAGGACTTAGGAATGAGTATTTAAGGACAAATGTCAAAACTTTAAAAATCTGTGTTTCTGTTTTCATTCAGTGCACCTTAATATCTTGTTACTGTGCCTTTGAATGTGTAAATAAAACATTTGCTCTGGATAATGGTATTTAGAATCAAAGATTATAAATTACCTTCTGGTCATAAATATCAAATTCATAATCAGTAATAAAGCTGTATTCCTTAATTACTTTGCTTTTACCATCTGCCAAGGAATACATTAGTAAACAAAAGGAGGGAGCTGTAAACCCTGACTGAAATTCTTGTGAAACACCCGCAGGAGTTTTCCTTTGCGACAAATGACACATTACTTCGGTGGAAGATATGAGAGAAGGGGAAGGGAAGGAAGCTGTCAAGCAAGATTGAAAGGCAGATGTGCGATAGATGTAAGCAAACTTCCACAACTCCTTTTAAGCTTTCTTAAATTTTAACTCTTGATTGGGCTATAACACAACATTGATATCCTTCCTCTCTCTACATAATTGCATACATGTAGAAAAGGCATTTACATTATAATTTGTTGCATTTTGAAACATAAAACTTTGGGCAAAATTTTATGGCAGTAACTGTTGGGCTTGAAATTTTGAAATATGTATTTGAACCTGAAAATTATTTTCCATGCTTGGGCAGTACACTGTTTTCCATCCATTTGAGGCACATAGAATGTTCAAGCTGGAAGGATTTTGGAAATCATCTAGTCCGAGAATTAATTTTATAGATGACTGAGTTAAAATTATGAAAAGTGTAACGATGAATCTAGGGCACTTGTTTGAAGATTCAATTTGTTGTTTCACATTACTATAGCTATTGGAAGATAAGACCAAGCCAAAAAGACCACAACTCAATATAAAGTGATAGTACTTTGAATTAAAAAGGGAAAACATAATAAAGGCTGCATTCATTTAAATAAAAATCCTGTTATCCATGGTTGAGGTTATTGTCATGACATAGACACTTGCCAAGTATAATGGAGGAGATTGGCAGCAACTTCTCAAAAAAGAAAAATAGGTTTCTATTCAGGTTAAATCAGTAATCATACTGATTTCTGACAATTTAAGTTATGTTAGATGGTGTAATTGTCAGCATGAAGCATCTGAATTTTATTAACCAGGATTTCTATGATAACTTTTAAGAAAGTTTGGGGTTAGAATTGCTAATGAATCATCCTACCTGCATATTAAGGATTTTAATTTTAGGAATATCGATTCTAATCTTATCAATTTTTAAAATTTTATTTAAATATATATTTGCTTTTAGAACAAGTGATGTTAGGATAATTACAAAAATTTCAGTTATCTTTTTATTAGTGTAATTTCATAATCAGGAATTTGCTTTAGTATGGCATTCCAATGTTATATAATGTTACATAATAACACTGGAAAACTGGAAATAATGAGGCACTTCATGAATAAATTCCATTGTGAACCTTGAAAGAATGAAGAATGCATTGATATTTAAGATAAAAAAGCTAGGAAGTAGAGAGTCTAATATGTGTATATTTATTTCACAAATATGAGGAGCTAAAAAATTACGTAGTCTGAGACAGATAAGGAAACCCTGTATAAATTGGAAAGACAATATTTAACAAATGTATCAAATTGCATACTATTTACTGTGTTCAAAGCAGAAAAGAACAATAAAAAATATTTTGTGGGGCTGGCCCAGTGGTATAGTGGTTAAGTTTGCACGCTCCACTTTGGCAGCCTGGGGTTCATGGGTTCGGATACTGGGCATGGATCTACACACTGCTCTTCAAGCTGTGCTGTGGTGGTGGTGTCCCATATACAAAATAGAGGAAGACTGGCACAAATGTTAGCTCAGGGACAATCTTCCTCACAAAAATTTGAAAAGATAAAGTATTTTGAGCTTTTCAGAGTCTAAGAATTAATACTAATAAATAGCCAAAGGATTCATATAGTAGTGAGTCAGATACGAATTTCAGTACTTGAAATTCCACAAAATCAGCAGTTTGTCTGGGCAGTGGAGTAAAAAGAACATAACTTCAAAGTGGGGAGTGAGGGGTGAGCAAAATGGGTGAAGGGGATCAAAAAACACAAACTTCCAGTTATAAAATAAATAAGTCCTGGGGATGTAATGTATAGCATGTGACTATAGTTAGTAATGCTGTATTGCATATTTGAAAGTTGCAAAGAAAGTAGATCTTAAAACTTCTCATCACAAGAAGAAAATTCTGGAACTATACATGGTGAGGGATGTTAACTAGACTTATTGTGGTGATCATTTTGCAATATATACAAATATCAATTTGTTATGTTGTACACCTGAAACTAATATAGTGTTATAGGTCAATGATGCCTCAATAAAAAAAGAAAAGAACTTCAAGCAATATATATATATAGGTTCCAATCCTGGCTCCACTATATTTTAGCTTTGTAATAATGAATGTACTACTTAAAATGTCTGAGCTTCAGTTTTATATCTTTATCTTAAGGGAGGTTGCAATAATGTATATAAAATGTCTAGCACAATAGCTATCAATATATATTAGTTTCCTTTCTCTACAAGCTCCGAGTGTGAGGGGAACTACTTGGCACGCTTTGCTTAGGAACTTGGGATTCACGTTCTATTAGGTAAATAAAAATGTAATGAAGTTGGATATTTTCACAAAAAAGTGAGACAGCAAAAATGAAGTTAGGAGAGTGGAGGGAAGGAATGCAAGGACTGTTCTGAGGACCCATTAGTTAAAGCTAAGGCATTAGTAAACTATCAAGGTTCAAGAGGGAAGGAAAAGCAATTTACAATAATGAGGGTTGGAGAGAAAAGATAGGATCAGGAAGAGGGGTTTTTGCTAAGTGAAGAAAGAAACATAAAAAGTTACAAAGGAGTGAAGAAAAAATTAAAAATAGTCAAGATGGTGGTATAAGCTAAAGAGCTCACGCTTGGGAATCGATGTCAGCCGACCCAACTGTGTGAGCCTTAATGAGGATCTAATCTTGTCTGAGCTAGGCAGGAGAGTCTATTTTAATGCTGAGGGAGATAGGAAACTATTTGCCTGTGACCAAATTATTTCACTAACTTATGACTATTTTGTGAGAAGTGTAGAATAAATTGAGGGCTCATTTCCCATGAGGGAGAGTATTCATGGGTAATATTGATGATATTCCTTTTTGATTTGTATGCACTTCTAGGTTATTTTGTTTCCACTTGTATGTAGTAATGAAAGTGGCAAGACAGAAGTTTGTGAGCAAAACAAATAAAAAATGAGATATGGTCTGACGATTTATACTTTAATATACCAGGAAGCATAGGTTAAGAGTATGGGCTGGAGTTAGACACAGCTGGATTTCAGTCCCTATCTTTTCATTTTTGTGATATTGGTCAAGTTATTTAAGAAGTTTCCTCATCTGTCAAATGAGGCTATAAATACAATCCACTTCATATGGTCTCAACATAAATATGGTATTTAGATTAGCTCTTATTGTTAGTTGTGACAAACTAAACATCAGGAAGGGAAGGATGGATGGATGGAGAAAAGAAAGGCACAGGGAAAAGAGGAAGAGGGAAAGATGGAAGAATGAAGGAAAGTAGGAAGCAGAGAGGAAGGGAAGAGAAACAGCCAATTGATTAGAACAAAATTGTTATTGTTTGTGTGTTTTAATTTGGAATCTCCAAGATGTTACATACTGTATAATAAGATGGTATATGCATCAAGTTTTCTTTTTCTTAAATGCAATTCCTACAAGGCTTCAGTCAAATATTGAGTGATTTCAGATAGGCATGTTTAAAATTTGTAGAGAACATAGGGGTTGGCCACTGTCATATCCTGTCCATCAGCTTCTTTTAGAAGCTTTTAAATCAAATTCACTTGTAAAAGAATTCAAGTAATTTATAATAGCCAGTTGAAATGTCAGCTGGAGCCTGAAATTAAGATTTATTTATGCCTTAGTGCCAAAGCAGTTGAAATATGGTGTCCTTAGAAAGTGTCATCTGGAATGTTAATGTTCTTAATGGTAGATCAGAAATGGGTGAAACAATGTGATGTTAACCTGTCAATTCATCTTTGCTTGAAATAGAATTTAAGAAATTTTAGTTTTCTCTTTTTAATATACTTTTGTACATTCATTTTTTTTGCTTTCATATTTTCATATTTCAGGCAGAAAGTCTGGAACATAAATGTTTTCTTTATGTTGTTTAAGGACTGTGGCCTAAGGAAAATACCATTTTCACGCAAATCTAAGAAGCCACAAAAATTTATATAATCATAAAATATCTCTGCTTTAAAGTTTACCACAAACAAAGCCAATAGATAAACAACAACCTGGGAGAAAACATTTGCAACTCACGTCACACGAGAGATGCTAATTTCCTTAATGAAAAAGAACCCCTACAAACCACTGAGAAAAATTCCAAGTATATAATAGAAAAATAAACGAAGCATAAGATAGTTAACAGAAAAAAAAAATACAAATAGTTCTTATACGTAAAAAAAGATGCTTAGCCTCATTAATTAGAGAAATGTCAGTTAAAACTATGATATCTTTTCCCACTTTTTAGATTAGCAAACACCAACTTTGTTTTTTAAAACCCAGTGTTGGCAAATTCTAAGGGAAACAGACATGTTCATACAATGGTGCAGGTAAAATTTATAAGGAACACAATTGTGACTAGCTGTTAAAGTAAAAATATGCATCACCTTTGACCTGGCAAATGCTAGTCTTAGGTTTTTTTCAGACAGATGGATCTACTTACACAAAGGAGGGGTGGACCATTTATAAAAATTCTCACTACAGAGTTTTTGTAATAGCAAAGGACTGAACACACCCAAATGTCCCTAAATAAAGGACTAATTAAATTATGATACATTTATATAGTGAAATAGTGTTTAGCTGTTAAGAAGAACAAATGGCCCTATTGGCACCAATAAGAGAAATGTCCAAGACATACTGTATAAAAGAAGATTCAGAGCAGTGTACATAGTGTGTTACCATTGTGTAAAAATTGTCATATATATGCTTGTGTATTGAGGGGGGATCTGCAAGGCCACCGTAGGTTCAGTGATTTGCTATGAAGACTCACAGGACTCAGTAAACAGTCATATTCATTCCTAGGCTTAGATACAAAGCCAATTCAGCAAAGGGAAAAGGCACATGACGTAAAGTCTGGAGGAAAGTTAGTGCAAGCTGGCAAGAGTCCTCTCCCCATGGAGTCACTACTTAATCCAGCTACAAATTGTGATAGCATGTGGAAGGTGTTATCTACCGGGGAAGCTTAGCACAGACTCACTGCCCAGGGTTTTTTATTAGGGCCTGGTCACATGGGCACCCTCTGCCTAGCATATATCAAAATTCCAGATTCCCAGAAGGAATCTGTTCAGCATAAACCACGGTCTTTGTACAGCGTAGGCAGAGAAAGCCACAGTTTTTAGAGTATGTGAGAACATTCCCCAAATCCAAGTGTCCAAACACCAGCTGATGGCCACCCTTGTAAGGGGTCTTTCTAAGGAAGGCAGTCTTAGGCCTGTCATCTTACCATTTCTCTGCACAGCTTCTATATAGAATATTTCTGGAACAATAAAAGCTAATCAGTGACAGTGGTTTCTTCAGGAAAATAACTGAGTGGCTGAAGGACTGGAGGAGATTTGAGTAAAGATGCTTTCTTCAACATTTGCCCTTTTCTTTCCTTTTTTTTGTTTTTTTCAATCACCAAGGAATTTGTTAGTTATTTGAAAACAAGGAAGACTAAAAAGCTCACTGAGTTAAGTTACACTTTGTTAAAATGATTTTTTTCTCCTCATATATTTTATTGTATTCACTCTTAATACACAGTTCTTCTGCGATGGGGTTACATTCAGATAATCTCATCATAAGTTGAAAATATCATAAGTTGAAAATGCATTTGGTACACCTAAGCTACCCAACATTATAGCTTAGCCTAGCCTACCTTAAATGTGCTCAGAACACTTACATTAGCCTACAGTTGGGCAAAATCATCTAAAACAAAACCTATTTTATAATAAATTGTTGAATATCTCATGTAATTTATTGAATACTGTACTGAAAATGAAAAACAGAATGGTTGGATGGGTACAGCCTGGTTGTAGGTGTATCGGATGTTTACCCTGGTGATCACGTGGCTGACAGGGAACTGCAGCTCTGGGCCACTCCCAGCATCAGGAGACAGTATCATACTAGTATCATATTAGTAGCCCAGGAAAAGATCAAAATTCAAAGTATGGTTTTTAGTGAGTACATATCACTTTTGCACCATCGTAAAGTAGAAAAATTGTAAGTCAAACTATCTTAAGTCAGGGCCCATCTGTACTTGTTTATTTTCATTAACATTTTAATTTTCACTTTTCTATTTAATTTGTAAGCTTAATAGAAAATGGGAACTCCGAGAGCAGGCGGTCAGCCCTGTACATGAAGCAAAATGGTTGTGTAGGGTAGATCAGCGCTTTCTAAACTCTCTCCTGTCTTAGCCTAGTTACGGAATGATATATCTTTACAGATACTGGGGTATAGACATAAGGCTACTTGCAGATAAGACAACCAACCTGTGAAGCTCATCCATGCCAGCACAGCTTTGGGGAGTACAGCCACAGCACCACTTCTCCCCACATCTTAGAATGAAGAGGTTCTGCCTAGATGTCAAATAAATCTCTGCTTTTATCCTAGACATCCTCTTGACTTTTAAGATTATCTCTGGTATATGTAAACTCACTCACTCAAATTTCCCACTCCAGATTCCTTATGTTGTCACCTGGCTCCCCATTCACCTGGAAACAGGATTCCTGGCCTTTTCTCCAAACTCTTCAATACTTTCCTACCCATGGTCTTCTGCTTTGCTCTTATTTCCAGGAATGTCCTTCCCTTTCAAAAACCCATCTGATGAATTTACAACTATTTTTCAAAATCTAAGTTAGATTCTATCTCCTCCACAAATTCTTCTCTGAGCCATCCATTTAGGATTAATTTCTTCCATCTCCAGCTCTGTTTGTTTTTACCTCTAATTCTAGTACTCACCTCCTTGGGTCTTATCAAGTCACTTCCCCACCCTGGTTTCCAGTGGTACTTAACCCTTTGGGGGCATTACAATAGTCAGCGAGTTTCTCAACATCTGATGCCAGATGTCCAGGCTCAGCTTCTCTGATATTGTGCTTCAGGTGGTCATGTGAGGAGGGCCCAGACTTCCTCCAGGGGATTTCAACATGCACACAAGACTGAGCACCCTGAGTACAGCTTCTGATTTTCAAGCGAAGTGCCTGTGTTATTTTAGTCACTTGTTTGAATACTTTAATCACTTAATTCATTTGCATGAGATAATTTAGGACTGATCATTTAGGGAAGATTGGTTAAGTTCACTGTTTCAGGTAAGTGATGTTAAGTCCTGCTTTCTAAACATGACAGATCCATGTACATTATTAGCAATTTCTAGTTTATATCATCAGGGAGAAGAAAGGTTCTTATTTAACTATGTGCTTTGGCACGAATCTATTTCAACTAATTTCTGTGTCAGTATATTTCTATTCAAGCTTTTGTTTATGGTAAGAAAGATACAACCACAGCTACAATAATTAAATTGGAATTTCATCCACCGGAGAACTATTTCTATTCTTTTTAATTTATTAAGATTTTGTTATTGTTAGTGCCGTCCAGTTAATTCTGACTTCATTCCTTTCTCAAGGTAGATTTTCTCTTTGTAATTAGCAAGTTATCTGTGGTATGATACTTTTGCATCCTGTGAGTATTCTACACATTTTTACCTAATAGTTTTAGTATCAACTGATGATGCTTGCCTGTTTTGATTATTTTACAGGGTGTCACGAAATAGTGATTTTCTGATTTTGTCATTATTTACAAATTATTGACAAATAAATATTTGTCAATATCTATTAGTTTGTATTCTGTAAAAAAAAACCCCAAAACTTTCCCTTAGTGAGATTTATGATCACTATAAAAATGTCTTTTATAATTGTTAGAAACTTGCCGAACAACAAATAACAGTGATCAGTTGTTCAAAAATTATGTCTTTTATTTGCTTACCTCTTATGTACAATACAAAATGGGCCAGATGTGAAATTTATGAAGGAAGCAAGAATAAATTTTAAAGTGATGCCCAGGTAGATGAGTATTTACATGAAGACTTAGCTTTAGAGAAAGATTTACTGGGCAGTTTGGGATAGTAAAAATATTATTGCATAAAATTCCAACGAGGGTATGAACTATGGTTTTCTTTGAATATTTTAAGTCTATCATAACAGCCCTAGAGAGACATACTATGGAGCTATTGTGTTCTTTCGTGATTGATTTCCAGATATCTAAAGACATCTTTTAAAATGATGGAACTTAGCATATTCCGAGTGGTTAGAGAATATTTATTTCAAGAGCTTCTTGAGTTGAGTGAGACCTCTTTATCAAGAGAAATATATCAACATGACGGTCATAAATCTATCAGATCTATCATAAAATCTCTGATGGAAACCAGTCCACCTCCAAGCAATATCACTTTGCCTTCCTGATGGATGAACATTGGATGAAACAGCATGATTGAGCATCTCTTTTGAAATTTTGACTTGATGGAATCTTAAACAAATTAATGAATTTTTTTTTATCCTTGAGGGAGGCTACTTTGAAACATATCCTAATAAAATAGTTATTTTATTAATATAAATATATACAATAGTTATCCTTTATTATGTCTCTTTATAAAATATTCAAGAATCAATAAATATTTGTGAGTCAAGTAGAAAATTTTGGAGCTTTTTAACCCTAACCAAATTCTGGTTATTTTCCAAAATTAAACCTGAGGAGGGACTTTTTACAACGACAACAACAATAATGATATTTTAAGGAGAATTACAACTAGAAATACCTATATCTCCTTTAATTGGATACATAAAACAAATATTATGTGGCTACATTGATCCTAAGCTTTTAAACCTATAATTCCAGATTTGTTTTTAATTGGGGGATTCCACTGATGCAAAAGTGGAATTTATGGTAGAAAAGAGATACAGAAGAATGAGGTCACATGGGAGATAGTTGTTGGGACTGGTTCCTAGAAGCCAAAAATGTATGGCTCTCATAAGGTCAAAACAACAAAGTAGGCTATCCATTCTCAACATGGCTTGTTAAGAAATCCAATTGTGATATATTGGAACCTCTAAATAGCAGGATTTGTGAGGATGGGTCTTAAATTGTTCTACAACCCTTAAGATTTAGAAACCCGAAAGTAAAAGAATAAAGTAAAAATGGAATCCTAAAAGGCTCTAGTCAAAGTTACAAGACAAATCACCCCATAGTGAAATGTATTCTTATGTCATGGCAGGACTACGCCCATGCTCAGAAGATATTTTATTTTGAAAATGAAGTTAAAGACAAAAAATTCTAAAGAATATAAGGAAGTTTATTGCCATGAGAAAGAATCAGCAAAAGGAAACAAGAAAATTACACCCTTGTAATCAAAGAATAAAATCAGAATGCATATGTTTAGATTGCTGAAGAAGTAAAAGTGATAGAATTCATATAACAATAGTAGAATGTTACTGAAGTAATCAAGGAGAAGTGAAAGTAACCAAACAGTATTTCTAGAAATAAAAGATATACTCAGTGAAATTTAAAATTTCATAGATGGGTTAAACAACAGACTAGATACAGTCAAAGAAAAAATAGTGAATTTGAAGATATATTTGAGGAAATCATTCAGAGTCAATGTGAGGAAATATGGAGGTGGAAAATAAGAAAAGAAATTAAGGGACACAGAAGAAAAAAATTTTCAACCTGTGTCTAATAGGAAACCAAGAAATAGAGAATAGAGACGGGAAAATAAAATATTCAAAGCTATCAAGGCTCATAATTTCCCAGAACTGAAGAAAGACATGACTGTTATCATTCAAACTGTGTGTAACCACCCAGAATATCTGATCATTTCATTTTTCTGCTTGACACTTTTCAAAAGCTCTGCATTGCCCACAAATAGTCTTAAAATTCCTTAGCGAGACAGATGATCAGACCCATAGTTTGTCTCCTTTGACCTTCATTATTAGCATTCCCAGCCTCACTAAACATCATATAGCTAATCCACAACCAGTTTCTTTCTTCTCTCTTTCCCGTTATTCATGAATCTGCATTGAATGGAATTCCCTTTTCCTCATTCACTGTCATCTCTCATCCTATCCAACCTTCATCACCATCTGCCAGGCCAGGCTTTACCTGCTTTTCCTTTAAAGCTAATTTTACACATCATTTCCTCCAGACTACCCATCCCAGTAGCCCCAGGCAGAGTATGTTTCCTTTTCTCTTTTTGCCTTAACCTCTGCCAATTTATGGTTGGAGGGGAAATATTTCAGTTTAAAATGTAAGAGTTGGTTAGATAAGGAAAAAATATCTGGGTTTTGAAGCCTCTGAGTAGTTGATTTAAACAGAATGTGAAAAATCTCACTGGAGCCTAGTGGATCAAGGAACTATTAAGGTATTGAATAATTAGGCACATAGGCCATTACTACCACCTGGAATTATGGCAAGGGGAAGATGACTCATTCAGTGCTCAAGTCCTTGATAAAGGTGGAGCAACAATCATAAAGCAGATAATCATGACAAGGAAGGGAAGAGAGTGGTATCTGTAGATGGAAGCATCAAAAATAACTTTTTATGGAAATTGAAAATTAATGGTTTGAAAGTAATAATCACGTGGAAGAGATGCTTGATTATTCCTTCCCACTAAAGCCTAAATGATGTATTTGGGCTGTAGCAAAATGGGCAGTCCTGCTTTAAAGTCAACCAAAGATGAAATGGCCTGTCAGCAGGGGAAAGCCATGGATAAGTCAAGGTAAGAAAATGTAGGAGATAGCTGTGAAAAACACAGTAGCAAATGTCCTTATTTGTAAATTAGGTGGCATTAGCTCATCAAATTATAATGCTCTATTCCCTTGAAAGGCATAATAGATAATATAATCCCCAAAATCTTCAAAAATCTTGGGTTAACTTGGGTTTGGTGAGAGTCAACAGATTCACTGGGAACTGAGAAATTCTAAGTGCTGGCAAGTTTTACCTCAGGATATAGCAAGTGTGTTTCTTGGTTTGGTGAACTCAGAGTCACTTTCTTATTATTTGTGAAACTATAAGTCAGGCTAAATCATTGGACCTTTGGCCAGTCCTCCTTTGAGAGGAGCTTAACAGACTTAGTCTTACCAAACAGTAGTTTAAAACTTTGACCATTTTTCATTGTATCTCCGAGCGGAGAGATGGTGAGAGACAGACACTTATATCAGGTAGCTTGGAAGGCAGACATTCATAATATTTGGATGGGATCAGTTCCAGTGGCTGGTGTCAGTGAATCTGCCAGCTGCTGAGTCTAAAGTAATTGTTGCTTGCCTAAGGCTTTCCTGGTTCCATGGGTGATAGATATTGACAGATAGGAAGAAGCTTGTAAAGAATTTCCTTTCTGATTTATAGAGATCCCACATGGTGCCGGTGTATTTCTGTGTTTCATGGGGGTGATATATTTTCACTTTAGAGTCTGCTTACCTTGTGTTCACTATTGTGTCACTCTTTCCCCAAAGATCAATATGTCTCAGGCAATGAGAGAACTGATGCTTTGCTCTGAGTAGGCTGCTCATAAATGATCCCTCAGTCAAAGTAGAACACAAATGAGTGCTTCCAGGAGCCAGTGGATGAGCAATGCCTGTGGGGACCTGGACCTTTAAAATTTGCTTTAACTCATGACAGAGGAGAACTGAACTGGGGACTAACACAGACAACTCTTCTACGGTAAAACAACCTTTTCTCTCTTTCGTTACCAGCACAATTTGGGCAAACACAGATTCTCTTTCTCTATTACATATTCAACAGAAAACCCCGTTAGTTTTACATATGAATATGTAATAAAACATTCAAGTGTTCCTTCAATAAATTGTTGAACTTTTTTTCATACTAGGGTTACAAAGAGAAAGCAATCTAGATATACAAGAAATTCAGTCTGTTTGGAGATATAGACATATTTAAATCATCTGCTTCGCCATTTTGAGGAACAAATATGATCATGTCTCTAATTTTTTTCAATTAATTATGCAAATCCCCATGTCCTTTTATTCTTTCTGATTTTTCAAGCATCCTGGACTTCATGTGGGCCAAGGGATATGTCTGAACTATGAAATCTGATCACTTTTCTTTGGTTGCTAAAGAATAGTGTCGTTGTTAAGCATAGTTCCTTCAGAGTCTGAGGAATACTTGCTCATGCACGGGCGATGTCTTACTGAAAGAGTCCTTTGCACAGGCTCCAGTGGTGCCCCCATCCTGGGGATTCAAGATGAGAGGACTTTGTTCATCCTCAAGCTCAGCCTCCGTTTCCCAGTGGACTGGGTCAACTGTGTATGCTCTAGAACTGGCCTCTCCCCCTGAATTTCTTGTCTGTTAGGCAGATTTTTCTGACACCCTCCCCGTGAAGGATCATGATTATGGAAGGACACCAAAGTTAGAGGGAAGGGCCTCTTTCTGGAACTATATTGCACTCGTCATTCTTGGAATGGGTATTTCCCACTGTCCTTACATTTGCACTGAAGTAAAATGGTCTTATAATAATAAAGTTTACTTCTAAGTGATTTCTCTGTCTCTGCTTGTGGATCTGGATGTACTTGACAATTTTTTTTAATTCACTTCAATCTAGCGCTGGGTAGCAAGGATCATTTCTTGAGATGTTCATTTCTATTTTGTTCCCACTACTTGTTATTGTTTCTTTCATATCTCAAGAAGGTATCCTGGCCATGTTGTATTTGATTGGCTTTGATTTAGTTAATTAATGAGTACATATTAGAATGTCCTAAAGAGAGGAAAGGACAGGGGTGAGTATAAGATCTGAGGGCCAGACTTGAGTGAAAGTGAAATATCTGAAGACTCTCTGAGACAAAGAGGAGGGATGAGAATGGCAACAGTGACAGACTTCTGGACTTGTGGATCTCCTGAGAGTAAACACCTAGGCCCCACTTACACGCAGGGTACTAGATAGGGGATTTCTCCCCAAGCTGGAGATGTGGAACACTAAGTGTCCTAGTATTACAGTATGAGCCTGAGCTTGACTTGTTAGCCCTGGAGCTGCCCCTTCCAGCAAAAGCCTAGCTTAGATAATGGGCACGTTGGCAGAGGTAAGCATGGTCTGAACACTACAGAACATTTCCACAAATGACCTGGACTATAGAAGATTCCAAGACCCTCATTTATAGGCCTGAGAAAATCCTTATAGGGAGTTATATGCTTCATTCATATGCTCGTTATTCATTCATTCTTTCATTCGTTGAAAATTTATTGAGTACCAGTTTGTGGTATGCACTATTCTAGGGCTTGGGGTTCAATAGTAAACAACAGAGACAAAGTCCCTGCTAACATTCTAAGGAGGAAAGAAGGCTAAGAAAACATCATCAAATAGATAATATACTGTTGGATAATGTGATAAGTGCCAGATGATAAAATAAAGTGGCACAAGGGCATGAGGAATAATGAGGGATGTTTTATTAGATAGGAGGGCTAAGGGAAGTCTCTCTACAGAGAAATGACTGAGAAAACCATGGGAATATTTGATGTAAGAGCATTTCAATCAGAGGGAGCAGCAAGTGCAAAGGTCCTGAGGTAGACGTGTGCTTGGTATCTTCCGGCAATGCTCAGGCATGGCTGGTAGAAGATGATGTCAGAAAGGAAGCCAAGAGACAAAATGTGGGGCTTGTAAACCATGGAAGAGATTCTGCATTCAATTTTAAGTGTACCGGGAAATACTGGAGGACTTTGAGCAAGGCCATGCCTGCATGATGTTTATGCTTTTGAAAGATAACCCTGTCTCTGCAAGGACAACTGAGGATAGGAAGGGTAAGAGTGAAAGCAGGGAGAGCAATTAGGATGCACTGCGGTAGTCCAGGCCAAAGAGGAGGCCGCAGTGCAGGAAGTAGGGTAGACATATGGCCCAGAGGCAGGTTTGGGCCAGAAGGTAAAGAGCCAAATCGAGTTCATTCTGTAGTCTAGCTCTACAGACAATGGGGAGCCAACTTGCCCAGGAGAACAGTACGTTAAGGCACTGCGGACTTTTCCTGGAGTATTTTCGCTCAACACTCACCCCTGTAAGCTCCCCACCTGGGGGCGTGGAGTCTGGGACATTGACTACTGGTGCATGCAAGCTTCTCCCTCGAACCAGAAGAAAACCCATGCAACAGTTACTTGTCTCAGCTGCTACACCCGTCAGAGGTGTTCTCAGTGTTCAGCTGCAGCCAATGCATAGTGACATCTCTTCTCCGGGTCTTTGTCCCACGGTGTAGCTGTTTTAATAGAACAACCCTCTCAAGTCTTCTCAGAAGTAAATGGGTTAAAAACATAGAAAAGAGAGCATAGTTATGATGGTCAGATTTTTTCATAGGAGGCACAGATTATGTGCTTTTTAGCTTCAAGGAAGAAAATAAGAAAGCAATTTTAAAAAGGCAAATATACTGGTAAATTGATTTACTAAAGCTATGTTTTCCCCCAAGCACTTATTCTAGCTAATACAGTCAACCCAAATGCATGGAATTATATAGTTCAACTCAGAATAATTTTCAAAGAAAACACTATACTTCTTATTAATTCCTGATAATGTGGCCAAATGGAGGTTTAAAAGACGGCAGTAGACTGGGTGACAATTAGTGAAGATATTCAGAAAGATATCAGGCAACACAATAGACAGTGTGTTAGAGACGAGATAACAAGCAGAAAGATCTTAGAGATAGACAGCTTTGAGAGCTGGGCAGGAATATAGACTCTGAAGATACTTTAGAGCTGGCTTGTGGGTGGGTCAAGAACACAGTCTCTCAGAAAGGTGATTGAGTGTGAATCCCGGCTTTAGCAGTTCCCAGCTGTGGGATTTGGCAAGCTACTTAAGCTTGCTGTGCCTCAGTTTCCACATGAGAAAAAGGGGTATTAGCACTTACCTTATAGGATCATTGCCAGGATCAAATGAGATTTTACACACCCAATTCTTAATATAGAGACTGGCACATAATAAATATTGAATGTATTTGACCTAATATTATGAGACTGGGCAATATCTGGAGATTGATTGGATGTAGAGTGTAAAGATACAGAAGGAATAAAAAAATAGACTCAAGTTTCATTGTTTGGTCCTCTTGGTTGATATTTCATTGCATCTTTATACCAGGAAAGATATATTTAAATTGGAAAGAAGAAAAATTAAAAGAAATGGGCTTGGTTTTAAACCTATTTATCTTGGGATGCAGTACTTGTTGCATACATCTGCAGTTCATTCATTTTTACTGCAGTAATTCCATTTTATGGATAAATCAAAATATATACAGTGGATGGACACTGGTCATTTTCATTGTTTTGGTATTGGGCACAGTGCTGCTGTGAGCAATCTTGTGCATGTTTTTTCAGTGCATGTATGTGTAGAATGTGTTTGGGAATATACTTAGGAGTGTTTGTCAGGAGTTCCCCAGGCAGCTCCTGTGAATATCGTCTCCCTTTTCTGCGGCTTAGAACTTGCTTTCTCTTCCACTTTTCAAGTGGAATGCAAGTGCCTTTTATTAGGAAGCTCTAAACTCCATGGGGAAGGGGATTCTAGAAAATGTAACTGTTGGCCTCTCCTTCGTGATGCAGAGAACTTAAAAGTGGGTGGCGATGATGCTTAATTGGTAACAGACACTAAAACATGAGCACCTTTTCATGTGTCTAATGGTCGAGTGGATATCGTATTTTATGTTGTGTCCATTGAATTATCTTGCCCATTTTCTATTTGTAGTCTTTATTTGCAAAGAAATATTTAAATATTCCAGATATGAGCCTTTTATCTGTTATAGGTTTTGAAAATAGCTTTCTCCACTCTGCAGTTTGCCTTTTCTCTCTGAATGGTGTCTTTTGATGAAGAAAAGTTCATAATTTTAATGTAGTGCATTTTATCAATTCTTTCCATTATTGTTAGGGTCCATTATACACTGTTTAACAAATCTCTCTCTACCATTTGTTCAGCCTTTTATTTTCAACTTTTTAAAAAATTCTATTTTAGGTATGTCCCTTGTAAACAGTCTTTTGTTATTCTATATCCCCAAGTAGCTTGGTATTTTTATGCTGTTTTACAACTATTATTATGGTTGCCCCATTATAAAAATATCTCCTTGACTTTTCAATGTCTAATATAAATAGTACTTCTATTCCTTCCTTGAGAGTGCGAAAGTCCTAAAATACTTTAACATCATTTATTGCCTGTTCAACTTTCGCATTATGTGTCAAATATTGTAATTCTCGATATATTTTAAATACCACAAATTATGATTATTTATTCGATAAATATTATTGAGATTTAACCAAATATTCTATATTCCCTTTCCTTCATTCTTCCTTTCCACTTGCATCTCTTATTTCAACTAATATTATTTTTATTTTCATGAAGAATCATCTTTCATGTATCCTGCTGGTAATGAACTCTGATAGAATTTTTCTCGGAAGTGTCCTTTTTTCTCTTCATTTTTGAAAACGATTTTCTTGGTATAGAATTAAGGTCTGTAGTTTTTTCCTGTCAGTGCCTTGAAGGTAGCATTTCATCATACTTCATCATGGTCTAGCTTCCACTGTTTCTGTTGAGAAGTTGGCTGTACATCTGATTGACTCTCCTTTGCAAATAATGAGTCTTTTTCTCTGTGTTTTAAAGATTTCTTTTGGGTTTTGCTTTTCAGTCACGTTACTATGGTGTGCCTAGGAATGAGTTGTTTGTTATATTTATGCTTCTTTGTGTTCGTGGCAAATTTTGAAATCTGTAGCTTGAACTTCAATTTTATGTCTGTCTAGCCTAGGAGTCTGTTGAAATCTGTGGTCAGAGTCGACTGAAAGTTCTGCTCAGCTTCTCAGCCTCTCAGCTGCCTCTTCTGGAAGGATCAGGTACCCCCTAAGACAAAAGCAGTACTCAAGTTCACCTCACTCAGTCACTTCGCCTTTTGTCTCATATCTTTCCTTAGTTCTCCACAGCCTTGTTATCTCTCTGAAGAGAATAAGGAATATAATCAATATAGTCTATTAAAAATGCAGTATGGTGTTTTGAAATGAATTTTACTTGCTTTTCTAGTGAGGGGAATATAACTCATAAACTATTTTCCTTTACAATTTTCATAGAGGCATAAGATATAATGTCTTTGTTTCAAACTATAGCTTTAAATGTATGAATAGATTATGACAGAAGAAAAATTATCCTTGAACACTAATAATCTTGTCCTTCTGAATGTCTTTCTGCATTACTTCTAAGTAACCTTAAGTGTATCACAGAGTTTTTAGTGGGTCTTGGGGATAATCTTTCAGTGTAATGTTTTCCCCCAGTAGCTTAGAGAAATGACATCCACTCTTACTCTGGAATTTAACTGAGATCTTCAGTTAAATCAAACTTAGTATGTTAAAAGTAACTAATGGAGTCAGCCATAATGGCCTAGTGGTTAAAGGTTGGCACTCTCACCGCTTCTACAGCCCAGGTCCAGTTTCCGGTTGTGGAACCACACCACCTGTTGTCAGTTGCCATGCTGTGGCTGCAGCTCACATAGAAGACCTAGAAGGAACTACAACTAGGATTTACAGCCATGAGCTGGGGCTTTGGGGAGAGGAAAAAGAAGAAGAAGATTGGCAATAGATGTTAGTTCAGGGCAAATCTTTCTCTGCCCCCCCAAATAAATAAACAAGTAAATAAATAATACTAACAAACTATTAAAAAAAAGCAATGGAAAGAATTCTTGAAAAAGCAACTTTTGCTAAATTTATACTTCTGTGTATCTTCAGAAGTCCATCTTCACAGGTAGTTTACATTCACTAGCCATGAGTAAGCTTGGTTTATATTACTTTTTGTTGCAGAATAAATAAAGTAATATTTCTAAATATATCAGTAGATGACTTTAGTAACTCTGCCTCAGTTGGGGTATGACTGCAAAGAGATCTATCTGCCACGTATTGCTGCTTCTGATTCTCTATTCACATTAGAGAATAATTTCAGTCCCACTGTGTTTTACCAACAAATTAGAACAAAGCCATTCATAACAAAATAGGAGTCAAATGCAATCTAAGGAATAATGATATACATCCTCGCGTTCAATTGACCTACAACAAACACTGTCTCTGGCTGAGCTTGACATTGTGAGGAAAGATTCTATTTTTGACATTTATTCCTACTGAAAAATAACTACGTATAAGTCCACAAAATATTAAGGGCTTAATATTTTCTAAACCTGTTTTTCCTTCAGCATAAGTAAAACATTTGGCAGGTTTATTGAACTGTTGATACAGCATGATGCCTCAGGGAAACTAAAATCTTTGACTGCACGCAAGTGCTTGAAAATAATGACAGTTCGCATCCTTGATCAGGGCTGGGAATGCATATCAGGGAAGAAGGCAGAGAAGCATCCATAAGAATAGAGCAGAATGAATGTGAAATAGAGAAGTCAAAATTAGCTAACTACCGCTATAAAAGATTGATGTTAACTGTTTACTTTCTGAACAAAACTTTTTTCCTAATGTACCTTTTTTATGTTTTGCAAACAAAGGGAACTGAATAATTATTTTTTAAAGTTTTATTTTTCATTTTTATACTCAAATTTCCTGTGAAGGGTCATAAGCAGACTTAATAACATTGCTTATTAATCCTTATTTAATGATTTTGAGGTTTCTACAGCCTTCAAATTAGGTTGTAAAATTAACGTTCATGTATGATATTATGGGATATTTATAGACACAGTACATGACTCATAAGTTACTACGTTTCCAAATATTCATTTATAAATCAACTGGAGTTCGGAACTGATTTCAGGTGGAATTAAGTTCTCCTATATATCCTGCGGGTATCTTCTTTGTATTGGAATTTACTGGTTTAAATGTCACCTTTTCCCTGGAAAATGAGCTAGTTAAGGCCACTAATCAGGTTCTCATTCATGCATTAAGGATGCTGTATGCAGCATTTAGTTAGTGCTCAACAAATGATGAATAGATCAACTAAAGATAAATTACGTTTGTAGGCCAGACCATAATAGTCAGCACTAGCTTGACTCTTGGTCTATAAAGCACAGAACTCTTCAAAGAGAAGAGAGAAGAGGAAAAAAGTAAAAAACAGAATTTCTTCCTATTTTCCTGGGGACAAGGCCAGTAGCAAATATCTTGAAACACCTGATGGTAATCTTTGTAATCACTCAGGACCCCGTCAATGCTCCACCCCTAGTACCCGGGAAACATACTGGTACTTCCAATTAAAATTTACTTGAAATGGCTTTTTGAGACGTCCAAATTGTGTCAAAATTAATGTGAGATTGCAAAGCATCAAGTATGCAAACTCTTCTCTTCTGGACTTTGAAGTTGTGTAGTTTTAACATTTATATGAGGAACTCAATGGCTTAATAAAATTTATTGTCAGATGCCTTTTAAACAAAAGTCTACAAATGCAAATATGAGTTGAAGCTGTATGAATGCCTTTAGCTTACAGACACAGGCAATAAATTACAGAGTGAAATTTATTAAAACTGCAAATGAATCTATCTAGAAAATATGATAAAAATCCTGGTAATTCAATATGAGGAAAAATGTGGAAAGTGATAATGACTGAGAGTCTGCTGGAGGAATGATGGTTGGTGCTGGATAACAAATTAAAAATAAGCTTTTAATCTGGGGTAGTGGTAAACTACATCTTTTGGGATGCTTATCTACGGACTGACTGCGATAGCCCCACAGGTGTAAGTCCTTCTCTGTGTGATTGTAGGAGTTTGGCGTGAATTTGGATCACCTGCACTGAGAAAGTTTGGGTCACCTGAAGGGCATCTTTTAACCAACTGGAAGGAGATAGTGGGGATAATTATGTCTCTAGAAGAACCCACTTTGGAGGATATATTCAAATAATAAGATAGATTAAATTGCTTAAGTCAAATCAATGAGAAATTATGGTTCTCCCTATTTCAAAATAGGTTATAAATAGCAAAAGATTTACTTAATTTTCTTCAAGAGTCATAGGAAATGTAGAAGCAGGAGGTGGCTAACAGAAATACTACTTGACATCTTTCAGAAATATAATAAAGCAGTTTACTGGTAAAATAGTGCACTTGCCTGGGGACACTGTGGAATTATGTCCACTGAAACATAAAAATAAAATTTGATTTAGAATAACAATGTGAAATTCTTCTCCAGAAATATGGCTTAAGGTATATGGAACTTTTCACTTTACCTTGTGTTAAATTTTCTTGATCATCAGCAATTTGTGCTAATAACTGATCAGTTTAATTTCTTACTCTCTTGTTATACCTTTCTCTGTAATTGACTAATCATAATTTTTAAAAACTAACTCCATTTTAGCAAAAACTGTTATAAAAGTTTGCTATTTACATCATTAATCTCTCTCCAGAGTTTCTAATTTATTTATTGGAAGAGTAGGTAGAAACTTCCATTAGAAAAAAAATGCCATTCAAATTGCAGGGTCTCTCCTTTTTTTTTTTAGGATTTAGGTGTACTAAAATGCTGTTACTATGTGACCTTCCAAGTAGAATACTTTAGAAACCAATTCAAGTTATCCAAATATTGACTACATTAACCAATCTTAATATTTATATGTTTAATCTTCTAATATGTACTTTTCTATATAATATTAGATACACAGAACAAACTTACTGGTGACGTCAATTTTTCTCTCAGTTCTTACAGGATGACATTGGATAGCAAGTAAATAAGTGTGTAGAAGCTCTTGGAAAATTTCAGTTAGCTGGCTTCAAAAAGCCCAAGTTTGATAATTCACTCAACCCTTTTTTTCTGTTTGGGTTTGTACATTTTCAAATTCCCCAGCTTATCACTACTGACCTCACCCTGACTGAGTGGTGAAAAGCACTGATGTTACCCACTTCTCTGAGCCTGACACCTTATAAGGAGTGCTTCACCTTTCTCTACAAGTGAGATAGCCAGCCCTGGTGGTCTAGTGGTTAAGATTCTGTGTTCTCACTGCTCTATCCTGGCTTTGTTTCCCAGTTAGGGAGCTACAGTACCCGTCTGTCTGGCAGGTGTCCACTTCTGAAATCTCGGCCATGAAGACCCTATGAATAGCAGCAGATATAGTCGTGGGAGGTGAGAGGATGGCCCAAAAAGACCGGGCAGGGTTCAGCTCTGCTGTACCCAGGGTCACTAGGAGTCGAAATAGACTCATTGGCACTAATAAGCAAGTGATATGCTTATTTTAACATGTTTCTAAGTTAATAGAACAACACTTAATTTCCTCAATAAGTTTATAGTGAAAAATACACATTGAGATAAATGTATGTCTCTTTTTACCTTTCAGTTTTTTTCTTCTCATCCTGTGATATCAAATGACAACATTCAGTCTAATTGTATACATAATGTAAGCCTGTAAGTGCAATTGCCTTTATTTTTATCACAGTTATGAGTTATGTTACACTCTGCAAAATTTCCACCTCTCTTTGCTAATCTGTTAACCCTTTTGCTTGAATAATAAGGCTCCTTATATCAGCCATCTCAATTCTTAGACAAGAAAGTAATTTCTTTACAAGACGAGAGCATAATGGGTTGTTCTACTCAATTATTTTGTGAAAAATCTCTAGTTTGAGTTGTGAAGGTTATTCTTGTATTCTATACCTACTACAATTATCAGAAATTATCTATTCAGTGTATGTGGAAGGTGCTTATTTTCAAATACTCAGTTTCATATTCTGAAATCAAAGAGGAAAGGCATTTATAATGGAAATATTAGAAAACCTTTAATTTTTTAAATTAGTTCATCTTCTGTCCGTCATTTCAGTCATAAAGAGGAAAACTCTAATTCTGATAGAAAAGTGGAATTGCTGAAATTGTATTTAAGCAAACTTACATAATGATTTAGTTAGCATAAATGTCTTAAGAGGATATGATAATTAAAAATTAATCTTAATTTTGGTCCGTTACCTTGCAAGATTTCAAATCATTTAACAAAAAGAAGTTCACGGTTTGGAGATCTGAGAAATGGCAAGTTGAGGCTAGTTAGAATATCTGGCCAGTGGAAGTGTCAAATGTTTGAAGTACACAGTGTATCATTAGAGTCTGGTTCAGTATGAATATGAGTGGATTTTAATATCATGGACTAGGTCCTCACATACTACATTTTTACTGTTGTTTTCGCCAGTTATGGTATAGACTCTGAAGGCAATTGTTAGATTGTAGGATTTTTCCTGCCTGCAGCTCACCATTCTTTGCACATAGTAGGTGAGGAATAATTGGTATATTCACAATACTAATGTTCTCAATCAAAACCGAGAAGGATAAAGCACCTTCTTCTCAAAGAAAATGCCAGTTACACAGTATTATTTTGAGAAAATGAGGTGAGGGAAAAGGAAGACAGGAGGAAAAAAAGGAAGATTTAACGAGGTATCTCCTGGCAGGCCCTGTGCTTATGGGAGACACAATAACAAAGATCAAGTGACCTGCCATAATCCTACTGTTCATCGCTGACAGGAAGAGTGAAAAGTTGTCCATTACAGTGATGATTTTTCAAAGTCTCAGAGTTTTTTGGAACTTGATTGCACACTTGGAACTCAAGTTGGAAAAGATTCTGGAGGAGATTAAAAAAATAGTCTAGCAACCCATCAGAATTTCTCCAGACTTGGTGAATGATAAGAATTTTGAACTTGGATTCACATGCTGTGAATACTGGCATTCATTTTATCTGACATTCTTGGTTACCTTTTTTGAAAACTGTATTTCTGGGGATTAGACTTGGCTGTTTTTACAGAGAAAGGGATAATATTATATAAAGAATTAAACATAGGATTATAAAACATGTTTCTCTAGAGCTCATTTTAATGCTATGAATGTGACAAAATCATCTTTCTAGAACCCACCCGTGAGTGTGCTTTTTCTATGATGTGAGAGAGTCCAACCAGGTATGCCTCATTTCACTGTCTTCTAGCGTCAAAACTTGCCAGTGAGAAGTGGCAGTTATCCAGACCATTAAAGGCTGGCAAGTTTCTGTTGCTTTGAGGTCTGGCTTTGTAATGTCAGTCTTTCTGAGGCTGAATTTGCAACTTCCCCAAGAGAATACTCAGCTTATAAAGTATTTTTTCTCTGAATTATAGCTCCGGATTATTATAGGAGCACCTCTTTATCCTTTTCACCCCTCATGGGGTCTCCATTATTGTTCACTCTTGGCCTCTGTTTGCCCTACCTCCCTGGGTGTGTAGAGAGAAGGACATGGGTCTGCACACGTGGTGGCTTGCCCCCTCTCTCTGTCTACCCCCTGGCATCTGGCTGCCTGCACAGAGCATGAGCTCTGAGTTTCTCTTGTCCACGTGACAAATGTGGCAGCCACATCACTGACCTTTCAAGGGGGTTCTGCCACTTCCAAGTTTGCTGTAACTGGTT
Organism: Equus przewalskii; assembly: GCF_037783145.1. NCBI lineage: Eukaryota > Metazoa > Chordata > Mammalia > Perissodactyla > Equidae > Equus > Equus przewalskii. The sequence continues at coordinate 54,263,878 of NC_091839.1, read as the reverse complement.
TTGTAAATATGCCCAATTCAGAGGTTCATTATTAAGAAGTCTATATTTTCCCTAAACTGAACCTTGTTCTACAAACTCTGTCAATGACAAGGCTGACATTGCTGATGACCATCTACCTGACTCCTTTGTCTTAGTTGGTTCAGGTCTTGGGTGGAAAAAGCAGAAGTGTTATTCATTGGCCCTCTAAAAATCCTCACGTGTGAAAGTTGCTAAAATTTACGAACATAGACTTGAGCTTTTGAGAAGACATAAACATTAGCCCATAATGAAACAAACATGGAAACCAAACACTGGTTGGTCTGGCCTTACTAACTTTTACCTCCTTTTAATTACTGTTTAGGTAACCAAGTGATTACAACTCTTAGATTTAATTCTCCTTCAGCTACATGTTTCTCTTGGACTTCAGACTTAGTCATTAAAAACTCATTTTTATTCTAACCTGTGATCACCAGCATACTAGATCTTTTTTTTTTTTTTTTTGCTGTGGAAGATTCTCCATGAGCTAACATCCGTGCCATTTTGTAGTACGTGGGCTGCCAGCACAGCATGGCTGCTAACAGAGTGGTACAGATCTGTGCCCAGATTCTGAACCTGGGCCGCCAAAGTGGAGCTTGCTGAACTTAACCACCAGGCCACCTGTGGCCAGCTCTAGATCTTTTACCTCCTACTTATTTAATCGAAAAGTATTAACTGATCAGTGGAACCCGTATTTAACCCTGCCCTTTCCTGACAATGAAGTTAGATATGGTATTTGTTTTCCCACAGCTCACTTTCATGCTCTGAGATTGATCAATATTAGTGTTGTTTGTGGTGTGGGAGAAACTGACTTGGTGTGCCAGCTTGGACACAGCAAGATTTGACCTTTACTATTTCTCCTCATCCCTCAGATGTGAGTTTCATCTTTCTCAAACTGTTCTAATACCATAATTCCTTGTCTTTGAAGTCTACAGCTGATATAAATGTTTTGATTCACTGATTAACTTTTTAAACCAATTATTTATTCTATAGAAAGCAGTAGTTTCAGCACTCGGCTTTTGTCAGTCTTCTTAAAGGTCTTGTTCTATTTAACATTGACAAATAAATCGACAAATGTAAAAAAGAAAAAAAATCCACGCATCATAAAACTGACATTCATTAACTTTTGCCATTTTTGTCTTTTCCTGTGTCTAGATTATCAAAAATTAACTGGAGAAAATCATGTAATTTTTTGTCTAATACTGAGCTTCATCATTTGAGCAAAAACTATCATTTGGCAATTCTTAATTTCTCGTTAACTGCTTGTCACATTTTTCACGTCAGTTCAAACACCTTTTCTACTTTTGAGCATCCTGCCTCCCCTCTCCTCCTGTCCAGTGGCTGCTGTCCACTGTGTTGGACAGGTTTGGGGAGGGCAGCACTGTGCTGGCTTTGTTCATTGCTGCATCTCTAGTGCTTTTAAACACCACATGCCTAAAAACGGAAGCTGAGCCAATGAACTTCCCTCCTCATAACGCCAAAATATGTCTGTATCCCAACTTTCTTTATAAATTGCTTGCTTTTCACTTGGACAGAGAGAGGATTCTAAGAATCTCCCTCCTACCATGCATTTCAATCGTTCCTGCTGTTACAACCTCACTGTTCTTTTACATTTTCAATCGCATCTTCTCCGTTATCCCCTTCCCTCTGTTTTAAAACATGCTCAGGTTTTTCCAAAGATTAAACATAAAATAAAGATGAATCTACCCAATCAGACACTAAAACTATTCCCCATACATAACTAAAGTCAAGTGCCAAAGTCAATGGCTTTTCCACATCATGTGTCCCATGTACACTGGATGCTAGTGCATTAGATGTTGCCAGGCCATCCTTCCTGAGTATGAGTTCTTCCATTTTGGCCTTTGGGACCTTCTACTGCCCTGCTTCTTCTTCTATTCCTCTATTTCTCTTTCTAGTCCTTTCTTCACTCATCATAGCATTCTCAAATTGTCTACCTTACTTAACTATATTGTTTTCTTTTAAAATCCTGATCCTTCTCATGAGTTTAACTACCACCACCATCCAGATAACTTCAAATACAAGCCCTCAATTACGAGCTTTATTCCTGTATCTTTGTGTGTGACACTATCTCCATTTCCTGAGTGTTCCATGGGTACTGCCATGCAATATCTGTAAACAAATCACTCTCTCAAAGAAAACAACAAAAAGAAAAAGAAGAAAAGAAATTTCCCTTCCATATTTTTTCATAGATTCTTATTTATTTCAATAACACCATTTAAACTATTGGAACCATCCTTATTATTAATATTAATATTTTTTATTTATATATCACATCAAATTTCAAAAGCACTTTTATGGACCAATCTGACATTTGCAGTCAATCCTGTGTGGCCAACAGACGTTGTTTCTACAAGTTTCTATATTTGTAAATACAGCCCTGTGCCCCCAGATGGAGTAGATCCACAGAGAAACTAAGTAACTTACTTAAGATCACATGACTTGTTAGAAACAAGGTAAAGCTTACAGGTCTGCCTTCTATGCAGTGGATCTTTCCTTGAAAATTGCCTTATGCTGCTGAAGAAAGACTACCTTCTAGAATTATAAGAACCTGTATTTTAATAATAGCTTATCCATATGACTTCAGCCATTCTGAGCCTTAGTTTTTAATTTAAAAAATGGGAATAAAAATCATAAGCTTGCAGGAGAATTATATAAGGATTAAACATACTGCACATAAGTTATCTGGCACATTGTTCAATCATCCAACAAGCATTTATTGAGCTCCTACTGTGTGTTAGGCACAATTTTAGGAAATGAGTGCACAGCAGTCAAAAATATAGATAAAAATCCCCGCCCATTGGAGCTTACGTTCTAGCATACAATGCATGAATTGTAGCTGTTTTTATTGCTTCTATGGCTTTTTGTCTTTTCCCCCACAATTAGTCAGTCATCAAATCCCATCTCTTCCATGTCTTTCCCTCTGACACCTATGGTTCTAGATCTATAGTATTGTAATTGCTTCTGTTTAGCTCTGTTGCTGTTATCTCTAATCTGTTACAGTGTGTAGAAGCACTTCATGGATACCATACATGCCTTTATAAATATTCCAATGGCTGCTTTCAACCAGATTTTAAACCCCCTTAAGGCAAGTACTATGTCTTAAATAAATCTCTTTCTAGCCCATGCTTTATACATCATACACCTTCCATTCAGCCTTATTGAGGATATATGAATAAGATTGCTGTACAGAAAAACTTCATTTTCTGTAACTTAGTTATAGAAACTGACTAGATACCATGTTTTAATTGCTTCATAATAAATAATTTTTTTCAATGTGGGATAAGAGACAATCCTTGGTCTTAATAGATAATATATCTTTTTACACAATATCTAAACAATTGGTTGACAATTTATTAAAATGAAAATAAGTAAATTCAATTTCAAATTATTTTTATTCTTTTGTAGTGAAGTACCTATTTGAATTTTTTTTACTTATTATATCTTTTTTTTGTAAGAAAAATCAGTTTATTATTCACTTATTTCCTAACAGGCATAGCCTCTCTCTGTCTCTCTCTCAATCTATCTCTATATCTATATTTATCTGTCTATCTATTTCTTTCTCTGGGACATCTTGAGAACTTGAAATCTTCCATTTTAAAATTTAAGAGATAGATTCCATTGTTAATTTAAAGAAGGAGTCACATAGCAAATTTGTAAAAATAAAACAAAATCTTTTAAAAAATGCCCCTGAATGCGTTGTTCTGCCCCAAGCACTTGGATTAGAAGCTGGAGAACAGCCTCTGGGTTCCCTTCACCTCCCACCGCCACCCCAAGGTCTATACCCTCACCCCGTCTGTGTCCATCTGGGAGGCTCCCCAAGGAGTGGACCTGCTCTTCTTCAATGACCAGTGAGATCTACTCACCTTGCTGGTTTTTTATCTTAGGTCAATAGATGACTGTTGTCTCTATTAGCAGATTTCCTGTTCTTTTCTCATACTTTATCTACACTTCAGTTTGCTTATTTAAACAGAGCTTAATTTCAGTCACAAATGTTGTCACTAATAGTTTGAATGGTTGTCAGTCGTTTTCCAGTTGAGAAAACCATATAGAATCTAGTATAATGAGTTGGAAATAAAATTTTACCATCAGTAGCACTAAAAATGTAGAATGCCTTTGAAACAAATAATAGATATACTCCTTTTAATTAACCAAACACACTTTTTGTGTAGTAAATGCACCATATAATTACAATTGTTTTATATTCACAAAGCAGAAAATATGCTTTATGTAACAGTTTTACTTTAGTAAATATTGTATAAGATGATTAAAAGAATTAATTTAGTTGCAGCCTGGGTAGCTCCATAAAAACTAGAAACACTATTGTAAAATAGACTCTGAAGCAATGGGAACATGATTTTGATTAAATTTTTCTCCTGTGTTTCTTAAATCCTGTACTGTTAGCAGTCGTATTGTTGGAAGAGTAAATAAACTGAATTGTACTTTGATGCCAAGGCGAGTGCTAAAATGACCGCTACGAAGGAAAGATAATAGCAAGATAGTTTTCCACAAACCCTTTTGCTTTAAAATGGGGGAATGTTTCACCATTGTGCTTAAATGATGAGTAGTGTTTCCTAGTCTCACAGCTACTTGTTTTATGGGCTCTGGTATTATTTTAGTTACACAATAAAACCAATTCTTTTAAAACAAATATGATTATGAAAGTTCTCAGACAAGCATGAAACTACAGCATGTAAAAGCAATAAGCACAAAACTAATGGAGTGGAATTCATGGTCTGTTTTCTATACCTCCTGACTGATGTTCTCATGGAGGAGGTTTTCTTCAAAGAACGTACTGTCACTATAGCCAAGAGCACATACACTTACTACACAGCTGTGTGGTATGATCTAAGAAATGAATTTGCATTGGAGACTGAAGCTTTTGAAAAGATCCCCTCTGGTGTGCAGCATTCTTATAGCAACCACTTCTCAAAATAGTTGTTTGTGTGAGTAACATTTCAGTTTTATCATAAAAAATATTTTTTTAGGAGAAGAAAGGAAAAAATAGTTTCAGACCAATTACACATTTATCTGTGCGATAGCAGAAAAGAAGCACATTTTCCTGCGATATGGTGGAGAGGTCAGTGGTCCTTGGGTGTTGGGGAAGCACTGTTTTAGAAACAGGAGAGTGCATCCCTACCCTCAATGAGTCCCCTTTGGACCATCAATATCTCCTCAAATTTAATTCATCAGTGCTATATAAATAGAAAAACAAATGGCCCTTAAAATGTCTGTCATGTTACAGACTGGTAGCAGCCATAACTGATGCCGTGTGGCAATTTGATGATTAAAATGATTACAGAACAGGTGGCATTCAGCATTTCTAGAGAGACCACACATCACTCATTCAAGAACGGGAGTCAATTAAGCTTGTCTATTAAAATGCAGCCGTCTGCAGTCTTGAGCTACTTCTAAAGTATAATTTAAAGGCCACGTATTCTCTGGTGCTTTCAGGAATAAAAAACAAATAATGGTAACATATGAAATGTCCCTTTTATTCCCTGCACACAATTAAAGTCACAACTAACGTCAGTCCAGCCTTCAAGATTTGTAAGTCAACACAATATAGAGAAACAAAGGACAGTGATCAGCCTGAATTAAATCACAGTTTTAAGATCCTTTTCTGAATAATATATTTCACTGAATTTTCTTATTCAGTAAGATTTCTAATGAGTTTGCTGGCCTTTTAGAGTAACCTGCACATAAGCATTCTTACAACCCTTTTTCCTGGAGAGTCTGGGATTTATTTGTTAGCTCCTTTATACTAATAGTAGGTCATCTGTCGCTCTGGCAGTCTTTTTTCCGGATATAAAGTTCTGGCTGTTGCCTGAGAATAATATCCTACTGAAGGTGTCACGCCTCAAAATTCACATGTTCACAATTCAATTCCATGTTCCCCTTCCACCCTTCAGATTTTCCTCCGGCATTCTTGGTGGCACCACTCATCTTCCGAGTCATTCAGGCTCGAAACTTGGGAGTCAGCCAAAATTTGATTGATTGATTGCAACTTTTTCTTTGGATGAAATTTCAAATTCTTACAAAAATTTTTCAAGAGTGCCGCCTGTATCCTGGCTATCCAGATTCAGCAGTTGTTTACATTTGCCTCATTTCTTTTTATTTTTCTCTTTTTTCTCTCTCTCTCGAGATACACATAACTTTTGAAACATTTTAAATTGGAACATTATGTCCTTTTGCTCCAAAATACTTCAATATGTATTGTCTAAGAACAAAGACAATATCTTACATCACTGCAGTATAATTATGTATATGTGATATAATTATTTGGTAATATAAATATCAAAGTAAAAAGTTAATGTTGGTAGAATAATACTGTCTGATCCACTATCTATCTTTTTCCTGGCCCGAGATACAACCTAGCATCATGTGTTCTTTAATTTCCATCTCTTTGAATCGATTGCTAGTCCTGGTGTTAGGAGGCTTGTGGAAGAGAATAGGTCCATACTTGAGTTGTCTTCAGGGGAAGCAGTTTCCTCAGGGGAAAGTCAGATCTCAGTTAGACCAGGGAGAGGATAGAAACATTGGGGATGGAGTGAGAATTTTAGGGATTTTCTAATGATTAGCTGTGAATTCTGGATGACGCAGAGGAAGGTTTTAGGAATTAGGAAGGAAAGGTAGATTGAAGGGGGGATGTGCAGAACAGTGTGGGAGATGTGACCTGAAGAGGGCAACTTGAGTTTCATGTGGAGATGGACATAAACAGAAAGAAAGGGTGTAATGAGATAAGTATATTGAGTATTGAGAGGGAGAAATGGCTTGAGACCTTGCCAGGAGCGCACAGACCCTCAACTTCCACATGGCTGCAGCAGGAGAGCCAGAGTTGGGGCAGACTGACTTCAAGTATGCGAGCTCTTCATTGATCTCTCAAGACGGAGGCAGAAATGTTAAACGTATACACCATTTGTAGTAGCAATTCTACTTACGAATGGAAGATAGAGAAATTCACTCACTTTTGAATTAGTTTCATTTTTTATTATGAACCTATTTTCTTTTTGATTTCAAAGAATATTCCTGAGCACTTAAAAACAAGAAGCGTTCACATACACCAAATAGATAATTCCTAATAATAACGGCTAGTGAGGAATGCATATCACCTTAAGAATGAAAACTAAAGCCTTTTCTTAAGACGTATTAATTGATAAATTTCACTATTCTTTCTGCTTAAATAGAAAAGCCTTTCCTGTCTACGAACATAAATGGCTGGTTTAGGTAAATAAAAGAGTTTAACATATTTCAAAGGAAAGGCTGGTATTTGTTTCACAAGAAGCTAATATAACTTACCAGCTAGGTATGATACACAGAAAAGTATTCTTAGACTCTAGAACTATAGTGAATATTTTCATTTAAAGATGTGAAATTGGTGAAGAAAAAAAGAGCTAAAATAGGGCACACATTAACTATAGCATATTACATTTATATGATTAAATCTTCTTATTTATATTTTGGGGAGATTACGAGTTCTACCAACCTTTGAGTAACACTTATTTTGCAGGATTCTACCACATATATGTTCGTAGTGGGTAGTGGGGATCAGGAGGAAAGGATTATCATTAGGTTATACACATATTTTTCCTTTGCAATTTTTTTTTACCACGTTCATGTATTACCTATCCAAAAAAGACAAAATTAACTACATTTGCTTAGCAGTGTGTAAACAACTCATCTTAGTATTCAATATTCTCCAGCGAAAAAGTATTTTATACGCCTCAATTCGGTTAATCCTCACAGTAACCCTATCAAGATGTCATCTCTATATTTATCCCTATTTTATAGGTGAGAAAATTGAGGTGACACTGAACGCAGGAGCCTTCACCACCCTCTCAGAAGGGACTGTCAGGAGCTCGGCCAAACCAGGAAAGAAAGCTGAGTGGTCAGGAGGCAGAGTAGCTGATTAAAGCAACAAGCCCAAAATGAAAGAGTTACTCTTTTAATCACTTACTGCTATGGTGTAAGCAAGAGTCTAAAACTGGAGAAAATGTCAACACCCTCTGTTCATTTTTCTGCATGGAAAGGCGTACCAGTGGAGGATGAGGTGGATCAGCACAGCCCTAGGGGCTGACTCATGGTGGAGGGAGCAGAGAGCAGAAGTCTTGGCAGCTTTAGGAACCTTGAGGTTGAGGGAAGTGTGAGGCAGGGGGGCTAGGAGTGGAAAAGCACTGGGTACTAAGTCAAAGAAAGGAAAAGGGTCTTCAAGACCTCTGCCCAAGACCTCAGATAAGGAGAGCTAGGAATGAAGGGGCTGGGAATGTGAACACGTGGAGATCAGGGCCAGCCAGGGGCGCCTGGGTCCACGCTGCAGCTCCCTTCAGAGACTGCAATGTCTTGGCCGTGCACCAGTCTGCTGGTGGGAGTGGGTGGCAACCTTCCCTGTGAGGCCTGCCAGGTAAAGCCTTTGTAATTGCCTGTGGCCAGATCTGAAAAATCTCTCAATGGTTTTTAACCAGGAGCCAGACTCCTCAGGGATTTCATATCCTTTTGCACAAAACACAGAAACAGCCAGATATGATTGGACGACTTCCCCTGCGGTATTATTACACTTTACCTATCTTTTCTTCTGTTAAAACAGAGCTTTGCCACTTCTTATCTAAGCCTGGTCCTTCTACCTGTATGGACTGTGGTTTGGTTTCCTTTCTAGGACATATGACCCTATGGAATTATCTCCTTGATCTTATTTAACAGTTAAGGATCTTCCATCTTAAAAAGGAACAAACAAGCAGTCATCTATGTGCTGTTTATCCTGCTAATGCACTTTACTAGGTGCCTGAATACTAGACTCTTGCTTGTGGCATCAACATCCTTAGATCATTTCCTAATCTTTCTGATACTTTCCAAGTTCACAGGTTGACTGGCAGCAAAACCATAAAGAATAGAGCTCTTGTGAAAAAGAATAGTATTTAAATTAAATTAGAATGTTTAAGATCTATACGTTTTTGGTTACAAAAACGTGAACATGGTAACAAAATAAGATTAATCTCCTTTTAGTACATATTCTGGGATTTCAATTCCAAGTTTATTACCCTCCAAATTCTTCTGTTAGATAACATCTGGACTCAATGTGGTTTAGAAACCCCCTCATTAAAACAATCTTTGGATTTTTACTTCTAAATTTGTAAATCTGTGTCTATGTCTACCCTACACTTTATTGATATATATTATATATATTTAATACATATATTTATCATATATGTTAAATACATATTTTACCTAAAGAAATGATACTTTAAAGCATTTTTTAAAAATCTTTAAAAAATGATATTGGGAGATTGCTGAATCTTCAGTGTTTTCCTGTTGCCCTCCACTGATTCCTAGTCTTCTAGCCCACAAAAAAAAAAGCTTTCTTTTAGTTCATTTCTTCAGAGTGTTAGTCCATTTTAAGTGATGCTAAGTAGAGAAGCTTTGATTGAATTGAAGAGCTCCTGTTGCTGTGTTAGCTCCCTCACGTGGATAACTTCCAATGACAATTATCTGCATTGTGGGGAAACCTGACCTTGGAAGGCCAGAGGGAGATATGTCTAGTTAAGGCTCCACTGCTAGTAATGGTTGAGGGTGGTAAGTGGTGAAGCCTTCATTCCTAGGTGTGGTGGTAACATTATACAGAGAGGTAGAGAGATGACAAGGATTTAGTTGGGGAAAAATTGAGACAAAGTTGGATTGAACAACTCAGTTTGAACTTTCATGCATTTTGAAGGTGGCCTTTTACCTCTGAGAGTAGAAACTGGAATAGAACCTTAGAAACTCTCAGAGTTCAACATGGACAAAGAAGAAGGGAGACCCTGACAATTTCCTGTTTTGAGATTGGACATCTAAGGGCATCTGATAATAAGTGGCTGTTTGCATATCAATGATAATCCAGTTTTAGTATATAAGTAGTAATATTGGTTGTTTAAAAAATTATATCATTCTGTGGAAGCAAGTAACCAGGAGGGAGAAATATCTTGTTGGTTCTTTCCTGGAACTGTCTATCGCTATACTCCCTCCATCAGTCACTGACTGCTTATGCTGGAAGGTCCTTTAATCTGGGAAAACTCTTCACTTCCACAGCCTGGTAGTATTACTGAAAACCATGAAGGTTTTTCTGACTTTCATATTAAAACATAACTGTTTAATACCTTTGCCTTTCCTAAAAGAACCAGAACACTAGGATTTTGAAAAGGGAATAAGATAATTTACATGGATCAGGACAGGCACAGGGAGGAAAGTGGAGGAAAGTAGTAAATTTGGCTAAAATTTTATCTAGATCAGCAGCAGATAAACACTAGAGAATTCTTTCATATGTGCATTCATATATCATTATCCATTCAGTCACTTAATAATTCACCTACAGAATGCCAGGTGGTGGAGTTATAACAGAAATATGACAGAGTTGGCTTCTTCTGTTATGAAAAGCACACAGTGAACTAAGATTTACATTAAAACTTATTTAAGTTTGTCCTAAATGTTAGAATGGAAAATATAGATATTCAATATATTTTTTCCAGTGCATGAGAATGGATGCCAATTAGAATATTCCTAATTTCTAATTGTTCTGTTTTAGTAATAGTTTATTTTCATTATTTCAATTCTGATATTATGTAAGTTATGCCACAAGTTCAGCCCTGCACTTGATGATAAGCATTCTTTTTTTTTTTTTTTTTTGAGGAAGATTAGTCCTGAGCTAATATCTGCTGCCAGTTCTCCTCTTTTTGCCAAGGAAGATTGGCCCTGAGCTAACACTCATGCCCATCTTCCTCTACTTTATATGCGGGACACCTGCCACAGCATGGCTTGAGCAGCAGTGCCTAGGTCCACTCCTGGGATCTGAACTGGTGAACCCCAGGTCACCAAAGTGGAGCATGCGAACTTAACCACTGCACCACCAGGCCAGCCCTGATGATGAACATTCTAATCGTAAGAAGGCCCAAAACTCAAGCTTATGTAGGTTCACCTTATTGCTATGAAGTTGGCAGTGCTGTGTGTTTAGAAACTATTAACTCTATAGTTTTACATATAAAATCCCAAATATAGCTCTTGACTTTGTCTGTATTTTGGAGTCTAAATATACTAAGATGAACTAATACATAAAGATGGGTAGCTCTGAGACCTCGGGTCATGTTACTAGTGTTTTGTTGAAATAAGGAACTGAGCCCAATCCAGAAGAGTGGTTATCTGTGAGTATGATGTCTGTGGCTCACCAGGCCATATTATTTTTGCATGAACACATCTGTTACAGTAAAATGTTATTATTGTGTGATTAAAGCTATGGAAATGAACAGGTTCATTGGAACTGGGAAGTTGGAGTCACTTACATTCAAGGGCTTTTCATCTCTCCTTATTCTTGAAAATTGATGTTAAGTGTTCCTTCGAAATTTTGTTCTTTTGCCCTACTCCATACAACAAACCCATCCTCAGACTTACCTGCAACTATTTGCATCCTGAAGATGAAGCTTACTTACTTACCTATTTCAGGGCAAACTCTTCAACAACAGACCTTATTTAACAATTGTTCCCTTGATAGTGTAAATAAAAAAGTAAGATGATAAACTATGAAAGAACCTATAATTGTATCCTTATATTTTTCCTAAAATATGAAGCTTTCTGAGAGGGACAACCACATTGAGTGCTCTTTCTTGTTTCCATGATTTTAAAGAATGACACTATTTTAGACGGATTCTACAGTGGTTTTCTTTGTGAGTAGTTAGCTGATTTCAAATACAGTCCCTTTTCTGTCTAGCATACTAAGAAACTGCCTTATATGTTAAATTTAACTTTGAGTGTTAAATGCCCGTCATCAAGAGTAAGCATGTAAACAGTAAGTCACTCATTCCTGATTGCTTTTCTGTTGCTCAGCTGGCTGAACCTATTCATATTCTTGTTATTTTAACAGTTTATTTACAGCCTGTATGTAAATAATTTCTTCTTCAAAACAAGTTTCTGAAATAGGTAAAGATTCACATCTTCCTTCTGTCACATTAGTTGAAGCATAGAGCAGTTATACTCAGCATGTCCAAATATAGTTAATAAATGACCACCACTAGGTTCTGTGTAAACCATTCAGCCACTCTTATTTCTTCTTCTTTTTTTCCTTTATTTTTATTTTTTTCTTTATTTTTCTTTCTTTCTTTATTCTTGAGGAAGATTAGCCCCGAGCTAACATTTGCTGCCAATCCTCCTCTTTTTGCTGAAGAAGACTGGCCCTGAGCTAACATCCATGTCCATCCTCCTCTACTTTATACGTGGGGCGCCTACCACAGCATGACTTGCCAAGTGGTGCCATGTCCGCACCCAGGATCCGAACTGGCAAACCCCAGGCCCCCGAAGCGGAACATGCACACTTAACCACTGCGCCACTGAGCTGGCCCCCTTATTTCTTCTTAAGTAGTTGACTAATTATTAGATATTTCCATTTTAAGATAAATAATTTCGCATCTTGGACTGCTGGGTTTTTTTTTCCTTAGATTGTTCTTGTTCACATTGGAAAAAAAAAAATCATTGTTTTTCAGTTTAAACATGGTGAAAAGATAATTTTGCCTGGAAGGAATAATTATTACTGAGAATCTTACAAGGTACCTACATAAGGATTAAGCTGGATCCAGTATATCTGCATTTATTTTTTAGCAATATATTCTTAAGTGAATATATATTATATAAAGAATATAAAAAAGAAACGTATACAAATAAACTAAAAGTCATAAAATAACGTCTCTATTTTCTTGCGTCTCTTCGTATGTACTTTTTAATGGGTGAATATGTGTGTGGATCAAAGACAAACTGCTCCTTCAAGGCTGTCAGTACTCCCACTACAGTGCTTTTACTGTCGGCTGCTTTTACTTCTCCTGCAGAGGAGGTCTGGAGTTCTCAAATATCGTCATTAGAAAGCTGACATTTCCCGAAGTGATGCATTCTATAGGGGATGGAAGCTCACATTTGGCTCAGGCTCTGCCTTTGCTCTGAAAGAAGCCTTTTTGGGAGAGCCCTTTAGTCAGGACCACTGTGGCAGGTTTTCCCTGGGTAGGCCTCCACATTCCCGGAGGCTATCTTGAGCAAGTTAAGTAATTCAAGTGAGAGGTTTGAGACTTGCTGTCAACCATATTATTTAGTTCCTATTTGCTGGATGAATATATTTCAGTAGTTTCTTTGCCTGTAGAATTTTTTCTAACTGTGATTAACAGTGGACTATCTCTGAGACATACTGTTTTTAGGAGAGATGGGCCCACAGAGTGTTGCAAGCTTGACCTGCCCAGGGGGACAGAGCAGGCTTATCTTTCCTTTACCTTGACAGGATTACAGACTACCCTGAGGGACTCAACCAGGTTGGAGACAGAGCTACAACTAGACCGACAGTGTCCCCTGAATGGGACGTCGAAACAACTGAATAACCAAGAATGTGGGAAATTTACTGTTGACTATTATGTTTATCTCATCCTAGCCATGTTCTTTGAAAAATTAAATATCATGCCACGTTGCTCAATACATGAGACAAGAGAAAAGGAAATGAATCTTGAATTGGAAGAGGAGAGGATTTCCTTTGGGGAGGGCCAAGTCACATACCAGATCCTAGCAGAAATAGGACAGGACTAAAGAGACTCCTTTGAGAGATAAGAGGGCCCTTTGGACACATTGGCGGATGAGTTTCAGGAGTAAGATGGCCAGTGAGATGCCATGTCAGGGATGTCCTGAATAGGTGCATGGCCAATGACTTAGAGAAGAGGAATATCTCCTGACATCTAGCCTTGGGCTTTTGTTTTCTGCTCTGTAGTATATTTATGTTATCTAGCCTTTTGTAAAATTTGGTTAAACTCTGTGGCCTGTGTTAACTGAACTCTGTGGGAACTCAAGGAGACCGTGTTCATATTTGTGGTTCATTAGATTTGAAGATAGCTGCAACTACACAAGAACTGGTTACCAGGCACTGAGCTGTGATCTAGAACAAGAGGTAGAAAGAGCTGATGAGAATAGATTTGTGGAATATGTAAGCCTCCCTTGGGGATTCTCAGGAATACTGAGTGATAAAAACACAATAAAAGACTGCTTGCAGAAACACAGAATGAGGGTGCTGTCTACAGTCGCTGATTGTGAAAGCGAAGGTGGGAGAACACATTGCCTTTAGTATTATCTTTATAAATACATATAATCAGGGGCCGGCCCCATGGCTGAGTGGTTAAGTTCCCGTGCTCCACTTCAGCTACCCAGGGTTTCACTGGTTTGGACCCTGGGCATGGACGTAGCACCGCTCATCAGGCTGCCTTGAAGCGGTGTCCCACATGCCACAACTAGGAGGACATACAACTCAAAATAAATATACAACTATGTACTGGGGGGATTGGGGGAGAAAAAGCAGGGGGAAAAAAAGAAGATTGGCAACAGTTGTTAGCTCATGTGCCAATCTTTGAAATAAAAAAAAAATACATATAATTAGTTAGGGGTTCTTAATCTGGGATCCCTCGGGGTGCTGTAGATGATCTATGTTATAGTCACTGTTTTGCATAGGCGTATGTATTTCCTTGGGGAAAGGATTTATGACTCTTACTAGATTCTAAAAAGAGTTCGTATGTCAAAAAAGGTACAGAGATCTCTTTCATTGTAGTATCTTATCTTCATATATTTTAGGAAATTTTGTTTTCTTCTTTTTAATTTAAATACTATACTTCAAACATTTTTCTCCAGGTAATAATTATTTGAAGGTATCAATTTTGATAGCTGCCTCATAGTCTAAAATACAGACGCATCATGATTTAAGCATTCCATTGTTATTAACCAACTTGTTTTCTAATTTTTCACTATTAAAAATAATGCTACTGTAGTATTAGAATTCTGAATGTGTGCCCCCAGGTCTCCATGTCCTGATTACTAGAACCTGTGAAGACAATGAGACATCACTCCCAGGATTTTATGCATATGCTCCAGTTGACTTTAATCTAAGGATTATCTAAATTAATCTAAATTATCCTGCTGGGCCTATTCTAATCATGTGAGCCCCTGTAAAAGCAGAGACTTTTCTTCAACTGGTTACAGAAGAGGAAATCAAAGAGATTGACACCCCAAGAAGTTACTAGCCATTGCTGCCTGCTTTAAAGATGGGAGGTGGAGGGGTATGTGCTAAGTAATGTAAATGGCCTCTAGAAGCTGACTGGTCCCAGGGACAGCCAACAAGGAAAAGGGACCACAGCCCTATAACCACAAAGATCTGAATTTTACCAACACCATGACTGAGCTTAGGAGTGGATTCCTCCCCAGAGCCTCTAGAAAGGAGTGCAGCCTGAGAACACCTTGATTTTAACCTGAGCAGAGAACACGGCCACAACATGCCAGGCCTCTAACCTACAGAACTATGTGCTATTAAGCAGGCGTTACAAAGCCATTGAGTTTGTGGTAAGTTGTTACACAGCACAACCTATGGTAATAGAGCTACCATAAATAGGTTGGCTTGAAATCATGCCTGAATTTATAATTTACTTATTGAAATAGAAATGTACGTACTAGTTCTAAGCACAGAACTATATAAAGGATTGCTGTTGAAGTTATCCTTCCCAAAATATCTGACAATAAAATCCTGCCAAAGTATAAGAGGGCAAATGCTGCTTTAGCTATTCCAAAATTAGGTAAGAGTAGTTGAAGAAAACTTTGTTAGTTAGATAAGCGAAAAAATGTACTTATTATTCTCTTTTATTATTGAGACTGAAATTTTTTTATATTTATTAAACATTTAAATTACTTCTGTGAATTGTCTTTTGATGTCCCTTGACATTTATGCTTTTTTTCTTTTTAGATTTTTTTTTCGTTTTTCTCCCAAAGCCCCCTTGTACATAGTTGTGTATTTCTTTAGTTGTGGCATGTGGGACGCCACCTCAGCATGGCCTAGATGAGCTGTGTCATGTCTGTGCCCAGGATTCGAACTAGCGAAACCCTGGGCCTCCAGAGCAGAGCGCACGAACTTAACCACTCGGCCACGGGGCCAGTCCCAACATTTATTCTATTGGGGTTTTAGTAGGTAGGTTTGATTTGTATGAGATCTTCACGTAACAAGAATAGGAAACTTCGTCTATAACACCTGGGACAAATGGTGTTTTAAAGTTTGTTGCTTGAAGAGGTACGGAAAGTTTAAAATATGTAGTCAAATCTATTGGATTTTCTCTTTTGCTTTCTTTCAATGCCTATATGCTGGAAAAGTTTATTTCCATGCTTAAATTAGATATTCAGCTATAATATATTTTTACTATTTGTGAAGTTTGAATTTTGTGATAATTAATCTACGGCGTATTTTGGAGCATGACGTGACGAAAGAAACTTTTTTCCCTGATAATAACTTTACATCACTGTTACAATATAGTAAATAATCTTTCTTTCTTGCTGAGATATTCTTTTTCTCTTTTTTATTCTCCTTTATTCTTCTAAATATGTAGGAAAATGTCCTTTATTGAGGGGTGGGAGAAGGGTTCTAGTTAAATTCCAGGCGAGTGGCAATATTTTTAGTGTCCATTCACAATGCATTTTTATCTCTGAATGTCAAAGGCCTTCTTATTTCTTACTTTTTTCTCACATTTTCTTTTCTGACATCAGTCTTGATTTCTTCCAAATGAAATTTAGAATCACCATGTCAGATTTCAAAAGGGAGTTTGGACTGAAGATTATTAATCCTTTGAATCAATATAGGATGAATTGAAATATTAGAATAACCTGCAGATGTAGAATCATGATATACTCTCCTTTTATTTAAGCGTTGTACATCCCTCTGTAAAAATTTGTGGCTATCTTTGTAGGACCAACACTTTTTTTAAAGATTATTTGTAGATATTTTATAGTTTGTATTGATATTTCGAGTGGAGAATTTTCCAGTATATTTTGTACTTTGTTATTGATGTTATGAAGGGAAATAATTTCCCATTTGTATCATATATACACAAGAAAATCTTCTGAATGTTAAGAGAGATTTTCATGGGATTTCTAAATGCATATGATTTTGTAAATAAATACCTCCTCTTTTTCTTGTCTTATTGAGTTGGCAAGGATTTTCAGAGCAATTTTAAATAATATGCTGATAACAGTTATCCTGTTCTTGTTCCCGATTTTAATGAGAATGTTACTGCTGTTTTATTACTGAATATAATGTTAATTTCTGTTTAAGTAGACAGTCTTTATTATGTTGTTAAAGTTTTCTTCTTAAATCCTATGCAATGCGCTCAGTAGGAATATTACTTGGGATATCAGGTTTATTTTAATGGCGTCTGTGCTTCTCATCTCTCTCTTTTTCCTGTGACATAAAACGAAAATACTGCTACATAAGAGTTTTAAAAAACTTTGATTATTTTGAAAGAAATATTTGCTTACTGTTTTGATTTCTTGCATGTTTATGGACTTCTTTATGAGCCAATTTTCACTATTTATGTTTTCTGAGAAACCATAAATTTCACAAAAATTTCAAATATACTATGTATAGTATTTTATTCATTTACTCTAACAACTTATGGCTATGTCTCATTTTTTACAATTAAATTTAGTTTTAAAATATATTATTAGAACATATTATTTGCTTTAATTTTCACTATCTTGCAAGACTTTAATATTTGATTATTTCACAATTATCTTTTGCATTTATTTATCATTTCTACTTGTATTTAATCTTGAATAATTTCTGCTTTTAACTCTAATATGTGTAAGCTTCATGAGGGTAGGACAACGTCCATTGGTGCAGCATTTTATCCCCAGTGTTTATAATATGTCTGGCACCTAGTAGGTGGCAATGTGTATTGGCTAAATGTAAGAATCACACTTCTTAGATTTTTAAAAATACATTTGAGTCAAATATTTTGTTAAATAATAAAATCACTTAAGGTGATTAAAATTACTTTGGGTTTCAACCCTACTTTGAATGCATATGTAATCTCTTGATTAGTTGTGTGGTAGTTCTCATCATTTTCTAAAAATGTTATGCTTTCAATTATACCTTTCAACAACAGTTTTTTAATCATGTTTCAAATTCCTGAATTATCAGGTATGTTGTTTAAATTTTTATTAGTAACTTTAAATTATAGAACATTATGTCAGAGAATAAATACTATAAATATTTGTGGCCCAATATGATTAGTTTTTATAAATATTTCATAAGTGCTTAAAAGAAATCTGTACTCTCTGTTTATGGGTCATTAAATGATTTTATTATAATAATGAAAATTTTGTGTCCTAATTTATTTTATTTGCTGATTTAAAAGCTGAAGAATATGTTAATGGCAACCACAACTTTAATTCCTTCTTGACATTCAAATAATATTAATTGTATATATTTACAGCTATATATGCTATATTGCTCATAAAACTTTCTAAATATTTAATTTTAAGTTTACAGTAGACTTCTTATAGAAATAAAATGAAATTTGCTTGCATTCAATGCTTTTAGAGTTGCATTATACAATACACATTGTCTGAAATTTATACTGTCATTCATACTTAAAAATAAATTTGTTTAAAGCAGTAATAGTAACAATGAATTGAGTGATTATATAATATGGATAAGTGAAATGAACAGCAGCAATGTCATAAGGAATGGGAGGGAAGAATCAGGAATTGTAGTGTTATAGCATTATTTGCAAGTGACTTATATTAGTGAAAAACGTATATTGTAAATGCCAGGGAAACCACTAAAATCAGTTTTTAAAAAGTATAATAGGGGCCGGCCTGGTGGTGTAGTGGTTGAGTTCGTGTGCTCCACTTTGGTGGCCTGGGGTTTGCAGGTTTGACTCCTGGATGCAGACCTACCCACTGCTGGGCAGGTCATGCTATGCTGGCATCCCACATGCAAAGTAGAGGAAGATTGGCAAAGATGTTAGCTCAGGTCAATCTTCCTCACACACACACACACACAAAATAAAAAGCATAATATAATACAATGGGATGAGATAAAATGCTCAATTGAAATCAGAGAAGGCAGAAAAACAAGGAGAAAAAGATAAACAACAAATGTAATGAGTAGAAAGCAGTTATAAACATGGTAGATACTAATCTAACTATTTCAATAATCACTTTAAATGTGAAAGATCTAATTACACCAATTAAAAGATGGAGATTGTGAGAATGGATAAAAAACTTGAGACTCAACTATATGTTGTCTACAAGAAATTCACTTTAAAGACAAAGACAAGATACATTAAAAGTAAGAGATGGAAAAAGATATGCTATGTTAACACTAATCAAAAGAAAGTTGTAGTAGTTCTATTAATTTCAGTCAAAGCTGACCTCCCAACATGGAATTGTTTTAGTTGCCTCCTCTTTACCCCATTGGTGAGGGAAGGATTCTCATCCTGGAGTTAATGGAGGTGGCTGAACATAGACCACCCAACACTGGACACATGAAATCACAGCTGTTTATTAGTCACATATACCCACAGCCCAGGGGAGGAGGACATGAGTACCATGCAGGACCACGAGGGGGTTGCACTCAAGAATAGAGTGAACAACCAGGGCCTGTGGGAGGCAAGCTTTGGAGTATCAAGAGGAAGAGGTGTTCCCTGGTTCCTGCAGGGAGGATGTGTTTAGCTTGTTTGAGTGATTCCACTGATTGGCAGGGAACTGAAACCTGTTACTCAGGGTAAGCAGCAATGGTGCCTGGTCCCCGGATAGGAGTTGTTTGGCTAGGAGGACCTTATCTGAGGGAGCCAAATGGGGAGGGGAACTCGTGTTTAGGCCATTTGAGGTCCTCCCGATTTTACCAGATATCAAGGCAGCATATAACATTGGGCCTTAAATTTTAGGCCTTATACCACAGAAAGATTATCAGAGCAAAAAAAGGGCTTTACATATTAACAAAGGGGTCAGTTCTCTAAGAACACGTAACAATCGTAAATGTGTATGAACCTAACAACAAAGCATCAAAATACTTGAGGCAAAATCTGATAGAACTGAAAGGAGAAATAGATAAATCCACTCTTATGGTTAAAGACTTCAACACCCTTCTGTCAGTAACTGATAAATCAAGCAGACAGGAAATCAGTACAGATATATGTGACCTGAAGAGCAGTATCACTCAACTTGATCTAATTGACATTTATAGAATACTTCATCCATTTATATGACGTTAGAAAAGGCAAAACGATAAAGATAGTTAATAGATCAGTGGTTGCCAGGGATTCAGTGATGGCAAGAGGATATTTTACAACAGTGAAACTATTCTGTGTGTTACTGTAATGGTGGATACGTGACATTCTGCATTTGTCAAAATCTATAGAATTTTACAAAACAGGTAATGAAGCTTAATGTTTGATTAAAAAAAAAAACTTCTAGGATGTTGTGGAGCCCAGCATAGAATGCAGACTCTGCAGAAGAATCTAACTGTATTACAAATGTGTGAAATACCAAAGAGAGATTGTGGAAAAGGTATTGACCTAAGAAATGAGTGCAGTCTATGAGGCTAAAGATAAAGGTATTTATTGTAGAAAAGCACAACATCTAGTTGATAACGTTGGGAGTATAGATTAACAATTATGAAGCCACTATACATGTTTTTTTGGAATTCAACAATTAAGCAAGTTGGTGGTGATAGTGGGAGCCAGGATTCTCTGTTAAAATGGGGGATTACAGACAAGCAAGGGGGGAGTCTAGAATGATCTATGTGGTAATGGATAAGAGTTGAAGACACCAGTATGGCATCATGATCAGCTTTATCTAGACACAGATGGATGCATGTAGAAATGCTTACAGATATGTGTATATTCAAAGTTAGTATAGGGGCGGGCCCGGTGGTGCAGCAGTTAAGTTCACACGTTCCACTTTGGCGGCCCAGGGTTCACCAGTTCAGATCTCAGGTGCAGACTTATGCACCACTTGTCAAGCCATGCTGTGGCAGACATCCCACATATAAAGTGGAGAAAGATGGGCATGGAGGTTAGCTCAGGGCCAGTCTTCTTCAGCAAAAAGAGGAGGATTGGCAGCAGATGTTAGCTCAGTGCTAATCTCCCTCAAAAATAAAGTTAGTATACACACACATATTCCTCACTTTGTCGGATGAGGGCACAGAAGCAATGACATCCCAGTAGCAAAACCATACCTATAACCCAGATCTTGGTTTTTGATATCACTCTCCAATGAAAGAAATCAGGAATTAGAAAAGCAAGGATTTAGAAAAATGCTAGTTCTAAGACTGGAGCAGGAAATATACAACATGAGCCCAGAGTATTTTATAGTTCTAGAAAGTAAAGAATGCTTAAAAAGAAAAATGCGTCTTGCCTGGTGGTGTGGTGGTTAATTCACGTGTCCTCTTTGGCAGCCTGGGGTTCATGGGTTCAGATCATGGGTGTGGACCTACACACCTCTTATAAAGCCATGCTGTGGCAGCATCCCACATATAAATACAGGAAGATTGGCACAGATATTATCTCAGGGACAATCTTCCTCAAGCCAAAAAAAAACAAAAGGAAGATTGGCAACAGATGTTAGCTCAGGGCCGATCTTCCTCATGAGAAAATAAAGTAATGATGGTGGTATGCCAAAGTGAGAAGGAGCCAAATGAAAGAGCTCCCAAACTTCAGAAAAATCAGAGTAATAAAGCAAGTACATGAAAATATGCTCAACATCACTAATCATTAGGGAAATGCAAATTGAAACCACAATGAGATGTCATCTGACATCTGTTAGAATGGCTGTCACCAAAAACACAAGATAAATGTTGGCAAAGATATGGAGAAAAGGGAACCCTTGTAAATTGTTAGTGGGAATGTAAATTGGTACAGCCACTATGGAAAGCAGTATGGAAGTTCCTCAAAAAATTAAAAATAAAGCTACTATATGATCTAGCAATTCCACTTCTAGGTATTTATCCAAAGAAAATGAAACACTACTCAAAAATATGTATGCACCCCCATGTTCATTGCAGCATTATTTACAATAGCCAAGATATTAAAACAACCTAAGTGTCTGTTGATGGATGAATGGCTAAAGAAAATGTGGTTTGTATGGGGGTGTGTGTGTATATACACATATATACATAATGGAATATTATTCGGCCATAGAAAAGAATAACATCTTACCATATGCAATAATGTGGATGGACTTTGAGGGCATTGTGCTAAGTGAAATAAGTCAGAGAAGGACAAATACTGTATTATCTCTTTTATATGTGGAATCTGAAAAATGAAAAAACACAAATGAGGTCATAGATACAGAGAACAGATTGGTGGCTACCAGAAGTGGGGGTTAGGGGTGAAATGGGTGAACAAAATCAAAAACGTACAAACTTCCAGTTTTAAAATGCATATCATGGGGTTGTAACGTGCAAAATGGTGTCTACAGTTAATAATACTGTATTCCATATTTGAAAGTTGCTAAGAGAGTAGATTTTAAAGTCCTCATCACAAGAAAAAATTTTGTAACTATGTATGAGTGACAGAAGTTAACTAGACTTATTGTGGTGGTCATGTCACAATATATACAAATATTGAACCATTATATTGTACACCTAAAATTAATATAATGTTATATGTCAATTATACCTCAATAAAAAAAGAATTAAAGAGACACTATTTAATTATATATGGTTTATCAAACGAGAAGATATAAATATTTTAAAACTTACATATACTTAATACTATGGTCTAAAAATATGCATATCAAAACCTTTTTTTTTAAAATAAAGCAAATCTAATCATTCTGAAACAATCAGATAAATACTAATTGAGGATTATTTTGCAAACAGTTAGCAATGACTTTTCAAAATATTAACGTCATAAGAGACAAAATTGTCTGGGAACTCTTCTAGATTAAAGAAGACAACAGCAACTTAGTGTCACTCACGATCCTTTATTATATGCTGAATAGAAAAAAAGGAGCTATAAAGAAAATTAAAAGCTATAAATGACATTATTGGGTCAACTGTGGAAATTTGAATGTAAACTATATGTTACAGAAAAGTTTTGTGTCAGTGTTAAATTTCCTAATGCAACATTTGTGTTTTGCTTATATAGATTAATCAGTTTGGTTTTAGAAGATGCACACGGAAGTATTTAGGGGTAAGGTCTCATGGTGTCTGTATGTCTCTCTGTCTCTTGTGTAGGCACACATACCCGTGATCTATAATGTGTAAATCGAGTTCACACTAAGCAAAGGAAGATATATGGTCACTTTACTCATACAACTCACTAATGTGCACACATCAGTATGCTTTACTTCTTAACCCCTTTTCCACTGTCTGGTTGAGGTTATCATGGTTGGATTTGTTGATGCAATGAACTACCCAGGTGTCCTCTTCTTCCTCTATCGTTAGTGCTTTCTTGTGTGGTTTCCAACAAATGTATTCATGAAGAAACTCATCCCAAAAAGAGAAGTCAGATCTAAGCAATCATTACAGTCCTCTGACAGTTCTTTTGGCTTTCTTCTATTTCACTCTAAACTTTGGTACTTTTTTAAGAAAAATTTTCAGCACTTAATAATTTGTTCAGCCAGTATACCAAGTTCTAGGAAATCGCAGAGGTGAAATCCAGCCACTCTACACCTCTACAGCCCTACTGGTTGTTAAAACACTGGAATACTTTTGCAATGATTAGTAAACAGGTGATGACCCAAGCTCCTGTAGCACCAGTCCTCCACTCTGGCCACCAAAGTGAGATCTTAGGATGGCCCTAAGATCCATCAGCTAAAGGATTAGGTGCTAGCATAGCAGGGGCCCTTCAGGACCACGCTCAGTCCTAAGTCAGCATCCATGCTGATTAGCCAGTGCCAACACAGGTACCAGTTGTTAGATGCTTTGAGCAATACCTCTGGGAAAAATCTTTTATGGCCTGATACGCAGAGATCTCTTAATGGAACACACATCTCATGTGTATAATCGGTTTATTAATTTCTAAACAAAATTGCTAACTGTGGATTGTGTATCATTTTTGTTGGTTTCCTTCTTTATATTTTTATGTATTTAAAAAATTCAACTAGCACATCTATTTAAAAGTTTAGGTGGTTTTCCTTATGTTTTGTTTTTCTGAAAGTCAAATCTCATTTTCCATTGCAGCAGATGTTTGTGAACTTCTTTCTGTTTTTTCCTGTGATATCGGAATGTACCAACATACACTTGGCTGGATTAATATTTACTTGACGTTATAAGTAATCTAAAATCTAAATGACACTTTTTGAGAGCTGTCTTCTAAGTCTTGTGCCAGGAGTCATTGCCTGAGCATGATATATATTAATATATACGTATACATATATAGTGTTATGTATATTATATGGAATAGGACAGTAAGTGTAAAGGGAAGTAGACAAGGGGAGAAAGCTCAGCCACACCATCTTAAAGGATCTTAGAAAGGGAACTTGGAGCACAAGCTGGTAATTGTTAAAAAAATAAATTGTTTAAAAAGATTTTATATTGCCTTTTTTCTCGAAAAATAGAACATATGTAAATACAACATTATATTCTATTTTTCAAGAGAAAAGCAAACCATACCAAAACGTCTTTTCCTACAACACTTCAATGATGCAAGATTCATAAGGCAGTCACATAAGCTTTATTTAAAATGCAAGCGTCTCTTTTTTTCAAGTAACAAGTTACTGTCCAAATATTTTGAATCAAAAGGCACTATTGATCTGAAAGATTGTTTTCTCCTTACCAAAAGCCAAGCCCTTCCTTCAGTTGCCATCTCTCTCGGTCGCATTTTACACTCTTGCTCTCTGC
This sequence comes from Equus przewalskii, assembly GCF_037783145.1. Lineage (NCBI taxonomy): Eukaryota > Metazoa > Chordata > Mammalia > Perissodactyla > Equidae > Equus > Equus przewalskii. Next base: position 54,239,205 of record NC_091839.1, on the reverse strand, counting down.
CATGTTAACATATTCTCCTTTTTGCTTCCATACTAGTTTACTCTCCTGGTTCTTTTTCTGCTTCTTTGATCTTCCTTCCCCTCCCTCTAACTGGCTTAAGAACATTAATTATTATTTTTAAATTGTCTTTAATTATCCATCTGCTCTAATAATTTCAACTGTTAGTTCTCTGTTGACTAGTTCTAAATTTTTATCTGCATCTCTAATACTTCACTTTTGTCTTTTATTTCCAGCTGTCTATAATAGTTACTGCAAAAGCAGCATGTTTGAAACAGACGTCACCATCCACCTCGCCCAAATAATTCAAAAACATGATTCCCAACTTTTCCATTAAGAAGATGTTTTCGGAAGTCAGATAGAACTGAGTTCAAACTCAGTTCTGCGTCTTATTAGCTATAAGATTGTAGAGGATGTTTCTCTTCCCCATTCTTGTAAGTTTTTAGAGATAAATGAGATTAGGTATGTGAGACTATGTATCTGGCTCAATAATATTAATTGTTCTCTTATTCATTCCTTAATGTGGTAACCAGAATATTAGCTATCCAAAGATGCCCATATCCAAATCATTGGAATCTGTGAATATGTTATCTTTCATTGCAAAAGGGACTTTTCAGATGTGATTAAGTTAAGAATCTGGATGTGGAAAATTATCCTGGATTATTTGAGTGGGTCTAATGTAATCACAAGAATTCTTATAAAAGAGAGAATAAATTTGTGTTTTAAGCCATTAAGTTTACAGCATTTGTTACAGTAGTGGTAGGAAATTAATATACTTGGTAATGCCATTCTTCAAGTTGACCACAATATCTTATGTTAAGTTGTTCATTCTCCTTTGTATGCTATGAAAAAAAGTAAAAATATCTGTTACTTCTTCCTTGACGCTGTCTGATTCACCTGTTCTCCTTCAATGCTTCATGTATCTAGATTATTTCAAAGATGGCCTATTTTCCCCGTTTCTCAGTCATCTGAAGGTCAACCAATTCTCTACTGGTATTTCAAAATTACCGAAATACTATTGATCTCATCACGTCCATGTTCAAAACCAAAATGACCGTATTTCCTACCACATCAAGTTCATCTCTGTCTTGCTTTCCCAAGTGTGACTTGACTAAATAGCTTTTCTCCCCACACTTCTCCCACATTAAACTAACTTTAGTCAAACTCGTCTCTATGCTTGCATTGTGCACACTTATTTCTGCCTCTCTGTTTTTGCTCATCCTTTACCCCTCTTCTGGACCCCTCTCTCTTGCTCTTTGCCCTCTCAAATCCATTTCTCTCTTCACAGGCAGGCATGTCTCACTAGTCCCAATTCTTTTCATTGACTACTGCTAAGTCAGAAGAGCTTCACTCTTGAGAATGATGTATTCGTTCCTCACAGTTTTGTTCTTGATGCCTCTCTAATTGTTTCACATATTTTACTCTTTTCTCCACAACTAAAGCATAAACTTTGTTTTAGGGTGGGGATATTTCACACTTTTTAATATAATCATGTATTAATATATATGTTATATATGTAGTCATATCATAAAATGATGTAACATTTTTCAAATGGTCAATGAAAATAATCCAGAATCAATCTGTAAATCAAAATTGGAGTGAGTTTATTATGAGCCAATTGGAGGATAATGGCTCAGGAGAATGTTTCCACCAAGGAAGGAAGGAAGCTCTCAAAGAAGTGATGTGTACAGAGTGGTTATATACTATCTTGGAGCAAAAAGCATACATCATATGTGACAGGAGTGTCTCCTCTACCACTGTCATGAGATGCTTTGCTAGCATGGCAGGTCAGTGGTCACAGGTGAACACGGCAAGTTGGTGGTCAGCACGTCAGTGGTCAAGAGATGAGTTAAAGTAGGTCAGTAATTAATCTTTAGTTTCTGGGAAGAAATGCTTATCCTTAAAGAAATATTGATATGTGGGAGGCAACATCCTTATCTTTAAAGGCATCATTCTTGGCTTTGGGACATTGTAAATGTTTAAAGCAGATGTACAATGCATGCTCAACAGACCACGTCAGACCTTTCTGGAAAAACGAAGTCAGGCTGAATTAGTGTTAAACCAAATGGCTTCCTTAAATACTTCAATATGTCCTGTTGCTTTTCGTTTATTCATCAAAATTATCATATATTTGAAATAATTTGTGATGAAAAATTATTTTAAAATAGATTAATATCTATATTTTATTTCCCCAATGTAGAAATTTTATTTTATTTTTTTTGCAGTAACACTCATTTATAACATTATATAAATTTCAGAAGTACACCATTATATTTCGATCTCTGTGTAGATTACATCATGTTTACCACCCAAAGACAAGTTACAATCCATCACCATACACGTGTGTCCGATAACCTTCCCTTGCTCTCCTCCTTTCCCCCTTCCCCTCTGGTGATCATCAATCCAATCTCTGTCTCTATGTGATTGTTTGTTGTTGTTTTTATCTTCTACTTATGAGTGAAATCATATGGTATTTGACTTCCTCCCTCTGACTTATTTCGCTTAGCATAATATGCTCAAGGTCCATCCATGTTGTCACAAATGGCTGGATTTCATGTTTTTTTTTAATGGCTGAGTAGTATTCCATTGTGTATAAATACCACATCTTTATCCATTCGTCCCTTGATGGCCACCTAGGTTACTTCCAAGTCTTGGTTATTGTGAAGAATACTGCAATGGACATAGGGTTGCATGTATCTTTGCACATTCGTGTTTTTATGTTCTTTGGATAAATACTGAGCAGTGGAATAGCTGGATCATATGGTAGTTCTATTCTCAATTTTTTGAGGAATCTCCATAATGTTTTCCATAGTGGCTGCACCAGTTTGCAGTCCCAGAAGAAGTGCGTGAGGATTCCCTTCTCTCTCTATCCTCTCCGACACTTGTTTCCTGTCTTGTTAATTATTGCCATCCTGATGGATATAAGTTGATATTTCATTGTAGTTTTGATTTGCATTTCTCTGATAGTTAATGATGTTGAACATCCTTTCATATGCCTGTTGGCCATCTGTGTATCTTCTTTGGAGAAATGTCTATTTAGATGTTTTGTCCATTTTTTAATTCAGTTTTTAGGTTTTTCTTGTTGAGATGTGTGAGTTCTTTATATATTTTTGGTATTAACCCCTTATCAGATATATGGTTTGCAAATATCTCCTCCCAATTGTTAGGTTGTGTTTTCATTTTGATGGTGGTTTCTTTTGCTGTGCCGAAGCTTTTTAGTTTGCTGTAGTCCCATTTGTTATTTTGTCTAATATTTCTCTTGCCTGGTCAGATGTGGTAATTGAAAATATTCTGCTAAGACCGATGTTGAAGAGCTTACTGCCTATGTTTTCTTCAAGAAGTTTCACGGTTTGAGGTCTTACATTCGTCTTTAATCCATTTTGAGTTAATTTTTGTGTGTAGTGTAAGATACTGAACTGCTTTCACTCTTTTGCATGTGGTTGTCCAGTATTTCCAACACCATTTATTGAGGAGACTTTCCTTTCTCCATTGTCTGTTCTTGACTCCCTTGTTGAAACTTAGCTGTCTGGAGATGTGTAGGTTTTTCTCTGGGCTCTTGATTTTATTCCTTTGATCTGTGTGTCTGTGTTTGTGCTAGTACCATGCTGTTCTGGTTACTATAGCTTTGTAGTATATTTTGAAGTCAGGGAATGTGATACCTCAGCTTTGTTATTTTTTCTCAGGATTCCTTTGACAATTTGGGGTCTTTTGTTGTTCACATGAATTTTAGGATTCTTTGTTCTATTTCTGTGAAAAATGTTGTTGCAACTTTGATAGGGATTGCATTGAATCTGTAGATTGCTTTAGGAAGTAAGGACATTTTAACTATGTTAATTCTTCCAATCAAGAGCACAGAATATCTTTCCATTTCTTTGTGTCTCCTTCGATTTCTTTCAACAATGTTTTGGTTATTTTGGTGTACAGATCTTTCACCTCTTTGATTAAGTTTGTTCCTAGGTATTTTATTCTTTTTGTTGCAATTGTAAATGGGATTGTATTCTTAACATCTCTTTCTGCTTCTTTGTTGTTAGTGTATAGAAATGCAACTGATTTTTGTATGTTGATTTTGTATCCTGCAACTTTACCATATTCGTTTATTATTTCTAAAAGTTTTTTAGTGGAATCTTCAGGGTTTTCTATATACAAAATCATGTCATCTGCAAATAGTGACAGTTTCACTTCTTCCTTTCCAATCTGGATCCCTTTTATTTCTTTTTCTTGCCTGAATGCTCTGGCTTGATCTTCCAATATGGTGTTAAATAAGAGTGATGACAGTGGGCATCCTTGTCTGGTTCCTGTTCTTAGAGGGATAGCTTTCAGTTTTTCTCCATTGAGAATGATCTTAGCTGTGAGTTTGTCGTATATGGCCTCTTTTATATTGAGGTACTTTCCTTCTATGCCCATTTTATTCAGAATTTTTATCATAAATGGATGCTCTATCTTGTCAAATGCTTTCTGGCATCTAGTGAGATGATCATGTGATTTTTATTCCTCGTTTTGTTACTGTGGTGTATCATGTTGATTGATTTGTAGATGTTGAACCATTTCTGGAATAAATCCAACTTGATCATGATGTATGACCTTTTTAATGCATTATTGTATTCGATTTGGGAGTATTTTGTTGGGATTTTTGCATCGATGTTCATCAGTGATATTGGGCTGTAATTTTCTTTTGTTGTGTTGTCCTTGTCTGGTTTTGGTGTCAGGATAATGTTGGTTTCGTAGAATGAGTTAGGAAGCTTTCCTTCCTCTTCAATTTTTTGGAAGTGTGAGAAGAATTGGTATTAAGTCCTCTTTGAATGTTTGGTAGAGTTTACCAGGGAAGCCATCTGGTCCTGGACTTTTATTTTTGGGGAGGTGTTTGATTACTGTTTCGTTCTCCTTACTGGTAATTGGTCTATTCAAATTGTCTATTTCTTCTTGATTCAGTTTTGGAGGTTGTATGATTCTAAGAATTTATCCGTTTCTTCTAGATTGTCCAGTTCGTTGATGTATAACTTTTTTCAGTATTCTCTTAGAATCTTTTTGTATTTCTGAGATGTCTGTTGTAATTTTTCCTATTTCATTTCTGATATTATTTATTTGAGCCATCTCTCTTTTTTCATGGGGAGTCTAGCTAAAGGTTTGTCAATTTTATTTATCTTTTAAAAGAACTAGCTCTTGGTTTCATTGATTTTTTTTTCTTTTAGTATCTATTTCATTCATTTCCACTCTGATTATTTTTTATTTCCTACCTTCTACTGATTTGGGGCTTTGTTTGCTCTTCCTTTTCCAGTTCCTTTAGGTGCACTGTTTATTGTTTATTTGAGATTTTTCTTGTTTGTCGTGGTAGGCCTGTTTTGCTATAAACTTCCCTCTTTGAAGCACTTTTTCCATATCCCATAAATTTTGGCATCTCATATTTTCATTTTCATTAGTCTCCAGGTAATTTTTGATTTCTCCTTTGATTTCTTTGTTAACCCAGTGGTTGTACGGTAGCATTTTGTTTAACCTCCACATATTTGTGACTTTTCTGATTTTCTTCCTGTAGATGATTTCTAGTTTGATACCATTGTGGTCAGAAATGTTGCTTGGTGTTACATTTATGGAGACTTGTTTTATGGCCTAATATGTGATCAATCCTGAAGAATGTTCCATGTGCATTTGAAAAGAATGTGTATTCTGCAGTTTCAGGCTTTGGAAGGTGGGGCCAGTTCTCTATGGGGCTGTTTGAGTACCGCAAGTCTGCTGCAGCTGACAAGCCCCACTACCCACAGGACCACACACACTGTCAACACTGTCTTGCCCTGTGCATGTACCCCAACCCCCTGAAAGTGGACCCAGTCACCCCCTCAGCGTAGAAATTTAAAAAATGTGATACCAATTTCTTTATTTGCCAAATTTGCAATGACTGAAAGTCATTGCAATGACTGCTTTGAAAGAAAAATTACAATCACACAATGATTTTCTTATTTACATAATTAGTAATAGTAATTTATAGAATCATAGGTTCCCTACATTTTCCTGATTTAATTACCTAAATCAGTGCTATGCTGTGTTCCCATTCTACATGTGTGCACTGATTTCTCAGTAAGTGCTTTTTGTTAACCCAATAGTAGTTTCTACCTCCAGTGATGCTGATCAACTGTATCACTTGCATTTCTAGCCCCTTCTCAAGGCATGCAAATCACATTGTTGTCCTAAACACAGAGGTATCCTAAATGACTGCTGTGCATTTTGGTCAAGTTGAATGATCAGAAAGAAAGACAATCTCTTTCAGCCTAACTCATCTTTTTTTTTTTTCCTCCTTATCAGTCGTTATCCAAATACCCCAAGAGAACCTTTAGAAATCACAAAATAGCGAGCTTCTATTACTATATGATTTTACAACAAATATGTGAAATAGGAAGCTCTCCTCAATGGGAAAATCGGTCATGTAGAAGGGATTCTAAGGCCAATGTGAAATAGATCTCAAAATTACTTTAACTCTTGGAAAATTGGCTACCTTATTTATTGATGTAATGATACCAAGATATCTCATAAGAGTAATTTGAATATAAAATAAGATACAGTGTAATTGTCATACTCTCATATCCCAAAAGCTGTGCCTTTTTATTGCCCATGGGTGAATGTTTTTTAAATATGTATTTTGAGGTCTTTAAAATTGGGGAGAAAGTGACAGTTCACCAGTAATGAAAACTGATATGCATATTGCATTCACTCATACATCGCAAGAGCTTGATCTTGAAACAGAAGCTATACACTTTCATAGAACAAGCTGTATAGCTGGCTGCCAGGTGTTCTTTGCAGAAAACCTTCAAGGCTGTGACTGCATACACACACTTTTGACCTAACAATTACTTAGTAGTCTTTATAGAATATGGAGTATTTTGAACAGACAAGAGTGGCATGTCTTGACAGAGTTCCATCTGTTAAAAAAGGAAGAGTGATCTTAATTAAAATGTTATTTCTGCACTTAAAAAAGTCTCATTCTATTTCCAATTCTATCAGTTCTTTAGTAAGCATCTGGTTAAAACATTTAGAAATCATTTATATGTTAAAAGTGTATCTGAAACAAACAATTTAGTTTTTAATACACTGTTGCTGAAAGCCAATATAAAAATATGGGAATGCTGAAAAATAATTTCCAAAGTTATGATCTAATTAAATACAATTGGGCCTAGAAAGTGAGTATATAAATAGTAGGTATTTTCCAGTGATATTTGAGCTCATTATGGCCATGTTATGTAATGATGAAGTCTATTATTGAATTGTTCTTTACCATCTCTATATGGAAATCAGCTTGGAGATTAAAATAGATGCATACTATGAGAGACTCTACAAAATGTTGAGTTTGAAGTAAAGACTCTGTGTCTCCTATGTAATAATAATTTCACAAATGTGAGATTTGATATGCATATCAAATCACCATGTACGTGTAAATCTCTATATAAGACATGTAACACCAACAGAAACATCTTAGAAATGAAAACTTGAATTAATGGATCCTTGCCATCATAAAACTCAAAATGTTGCACCAAAAGCTCTAACTGCCTCATAAAGGCAGATTTAATGGAATAGAGGAAAGGGAGCCCATTTTTTCCAATTACTATAACTGATTTGACTTTTTAAAAAATCACTAGATTGACAATTACTTTTAACATCAGTCAGGGACGGCTTAAGTCATGAATCAGTTAAGTAATGGAAGACTTTTAATAGATCATCAAGAATATAGAAAAAACATTGTGCTTAGTTCATTGGTAGCTGCCTTTTATTTGTTTAATTCACTTTTGTTGAACATTATAATTTAAGCATAATTTTGTAGATTATAGTTGACAACAGCCTTAAGAGAAATGAATGTTTCTAACAGTTACTCATCTATACAGATTTCTCAATCAGAAAATTCAGTCTTCTGGTAAGTGAGGAGTTTATCTCACAAGTGCTGGTAGCACTAAGAATGGAAAACATTGTCAGAGTAACCTTTGGGCAATAGTCTAAACATGTAGAGATGTGGTATTTTCAAATGAAATACTAATTCTCATTTATTATACACAAACTCATTCAGTACTTTAATCAACTGTCATTTGAGGAACTACAAATGTAAAATGAAGTACAATAACAATAAAATCAAGCAACAAAACACATGTACTACACACAGGCTCATGGGTTCAAGCAAGGTTTATTTTGTGTTGTCTGAATTCTTCTCAGTTCCTAATGGACGATTATGACGTATGAACACATAGACCATAAACTTGGCTTTATTATTAATATATCCTTTAGCCTTTCAAACTTAGCTTAAAAAATCTGCAAATATAGGGTAAGATAGGATAAGATATACACTGTCACTCCTAGAAATATTCTTTAGTATGTTTCACATTAGCCATTTTATGACAATTGTCACAAAGCCAGAATTCATATTTTAAAATTACTAAAATCCACCATGCAGATAGGGTCCATTTCCTATCAGATACAATGATAGCAGTTGCAAATAAAAAAGAATGGAATGCCCTGGGAGTGATTTCTGTGTTTGACATCGGTATACGTTTTATTAGCTACCATATTTTGAATGTGATAATAACATAGAGTGGAGACCAAAGCTCCCATCCCCTTTAAATTGACTTTGGCAATTATACCCCTGGTATATACTGGTTTATCTCTCCTCTATCTAGTATAAAAATCACATCTGTCAGGAAATATGGACTTTTTATGCAATCATTTATTGATTCATGACTGAGGAAGCCACAGAAATAAAAAATGAAGGAATAAAACACGGTTACATAGTAAAGTGTGAGCACTGTCTAGCGATAAAGAGAGAATTTATGTTAGTATTGAAATGAAGAGAAAATATCTTTGGTTTAGGTTTAAATGAAAGTTACTAGGGATTTCACTAGGATGGAATATGGCAACTATTAAAAGTTTAAGTATATATTACAAATTTTAAAAGTCTGTACGTATATAATATTAAATATATCCAGTTGAAAATATTAATGTGAAAATTAAAGACTTTTTGATTTTTGAATATTCTAATCATCTTGGAAAACTTTTTTACTAGTTTAATCTTGTGATTTTCCATCATTGTTGCCTATCTCACTAGAGGTAATCTAGTTGAACTGTATGGGATGCGAATATGAGGACTGTGTGGTTATAGGTTTACCTTGGTAGACCTGTTGCCTGATCTGGTCCTGGTTCATGTCAAAGTCTCAGCAAATATTTTTTGTATGTAATGAATGAGTTAATGAGAGAAAATACTCAGTTTTGAGAAAAATGAATAGTTATAAATAAGCTGAACCGCCATTTGCAATTGCTACCAGTAAATGGACTATTAGGATAAATTTCAGGTAGCATTTACTAAGATCTATTTGGTGTTTTGACTGATTTCACTAACAATTTTATGCTGTTGTTTTTTTTTTAGTTTAATTTTATTCGTTTATTTTTAAAATCTGAAAGTACACCTTAAATGTCTGCCTTACTGTCAAGGGCACTTTAGACTGATCAAAAAGAAAGGCAAGTCTTTTCCAAACAATGTTTCAATTCCAGCCTGAGGAGAAATATTAACCAACTTTTTACCAAAATTCTATCTTGCATCAAAGCAGCTGTTACCCAAGTCGTAATATATGGTCAAATGCTGCCTATATCTGCCCCTACTGTCTCATAAGGTCCCTTTCCATTTCAGAATTTAGGTCCCCCAAATCCTCCAAGGCTCACCCAGTATAAAAAATCTGTAATCTCCCCACAGTTGACAAAACATAAAATCTCATCATAAATGAGATCAGTTATGTAAACTATAAAACATACATTAAAGATATTTTAATATTTTTCTTTTTGGAGACTAATAATTAACATATCCGCCATCATCATTTCAGTTAATGCCTTTTTAATCTTGATTCCTTTGTTGTGATATGAGGGTGAGGGTAATATTACGATGTGACTTCTTCCTGTTCAATACTCCCTTTTCACTCCCCAACCCCAATCTGCCTGTCACTGCCTGGCCACCACCCCCCTCACATACACACTATGCTACTACACAGAGATTTCACTTATAACCCCAGGGACAATTAATTCCTGTCGTGCCACTCGTCCCTGAGCTTCATCCCAAATGTAACCCTTTTGTCACCCAGCCATTCTTAGGTTCTCGTTCCTTGACTATTCTTATGTATTCTCTCCAAGGCTCATTCTTATCCAGGCCTAATCCCTCTATATATTTTCATAGTGTCCTCAGGGATCCTCTCTCCATCGCTGCAAGCTTCCATGCATCATTCTTTACTCCTTCATGCCCTAACTGAAGCATGCTACTTCCCAGTCGCACTCCTTCCCCTGTAGATTGCTCAGTTGGACACTGATCAAAGGTCTGGGAGATGACATTAGCATTCTCCTGGATCTTCACAGCTGCTTTAAAGTTATTGCTCTTCTTCTCTAGAGCAGAGCCCCTTCTTTCTGAGAGGTTCATAGCATCTGGTTGTACCAGTCTTTTTTTTCTTCTAATTTTTATTGAGGTATAATTGATATGTTAGTTTCAGATGTACAACATAACAATTCAATATTGGCATATATTGCAAAATATTACCACATTAAGTCTAATTAACATCTGTCACCATGCTTAGTTACAAAATTTTTTTTTCTTATAATGAGAACTTTTAAGATTTGCTCTCCTGGTAACTTTCAAATATGCAATAGGGTATTATTAATTATAGTCACCATGCTGGACATTATGTCTCCATGACATGTTTATTTTATAACTGGAAGTTTGTACATTTTGACCTCCTTTACCCATTTAGCCTATCCACTACCCTCTGCCACTCGCAACCACAAATCTGTTCTCTGTATCTATGAGCTCTTTTTGTTGTTGTTGTTGTTTTAATTCCATGTAGGAGTGAGATCCTATGGTATTTGTCTTTCTTAGTCTGACTTTTTTCACTTAGCATAAGGCCTTCAAGATCTGTCCATGTTGTCAAAACGATGCATTACCTTCTTTTTTATGACTGAATAATATTCCATTGTGTATATGTGTGTATATATATATATATATCACACACACACACCACATTTTCTTTAACCATTCATTCACTAATGGACATTAATGGACATGAATGGACGGGTTGTATCCATATCTTGGCTATTGTAAATAATGCTGCCATGAACATGGGGCTGCATATATCTTTTTGAGTTAGTGTTTTTGTTTTCTTTGGATAAATACCCAGAAGTGGAATTGCTAAGTCATATGGTGGTTCTATTTTTAATTTTTTGAGGAACCTCCATAAGGTTTTCTATACTGGCTTCACCAATTTACATTCCCATCAATAGTGCCCAAGGGTTCCCTTTCCTCCACATCCTCACCAGCATTTGTTATTTCTTTTCTTTTTGATAATAGCCATTCTAACAGATGTGAGGTGATATCTCATTGTGGTCTTCATTTGCATTTCCCTGATGATTAGTGATGTTGAACATGTTTTCATGTACCTGTTGGCCATCTGTTTATATTCTTTGGAAAAATGTCAATTCAGATCTACCCATTTTTTAATCAAATCGTTTTTTGTTTCTCTTGAGTTGTATGAGTTCTTTATATATTTTGGATATTAATCCCTCATCAGGTGCATGATTTGTAAATATTTTCCCCTATTCATTAGGTTGCCTTTTCATTTTGTTGATGATTTCCTTTGCTGCACAGGCACTTTTTAGTTTGATGTAGCCCAACTTGTTTATTTTTGCTTTTGTTGCCTTTGCTTTTGGTGTCAAATCCAAAAAATCATCACCAAGACTGATGCCAAGGAGCTTACCACTTGTTTTCTTCTAGGAGTTTTACGGTTTCAGGTTTTGCATTGAAGTCTTCAATCCATTTTGAGTTAATTTTTGTGTATGGTGTAAGATAGTGGTCCAGTTTCGTTCTTTTGCATGTGACTGTCCACTTTTCCGAACACCATTTATTGAAGAGACTATCCTTTCCCCATTGTATATCCCCAAGAACTGATTGGGTCAATTAATTGACCACTTATGCATGGGTTTGTTTCTAGGCTCTCTATTCTTTTCCATTGATCTATGTGTCTATTTTTATGCCAATACCATACTCTTTTGATTACTCTAGCTTTATAATATAGTTTGAAATGAGGGAGTATGATGATTCTAGTTTGTTCTTCTTTCTCAAGATTCTTTCAGGGATGTGTAGTTTTTGGTGGTTCCATACAAATTTTGGGATTTTTTTTCCATGAAAAATGCCATTGGAATTTTGATATGGATTGCATTGAATCTGTAGATTGCTTTGAGTGGTATGGACACTTTAACAATATTTATTAATACAGCTCATGATAACAGAATATTTTTCTATTTATTTGTGTCATCTTTAATTTCTTTATCAATATGTTATAGTTTTTAGTGTACAGGACTTTCACCTCCTTGGTTAAATTTATTCCTAGATATTTTATTCTTTTTGATGCAATTATAGATGGGATTGTTTTCTTAATTTCTCTTTCTGATGGTTCATTGTTAATGTATATAAACACAACAAATTTTTGTATATTGATTATGTATTCTCCAACTTTACTGAATTTATTTATTAGTTCTAACAGTATTTTTGTGAAGTTTTTAGGGTTTTCTACATATAATATCATGTTATCTGCAAATAGTGACAGTTTTACTTCTTTCTTTCCAATTTGGATGCCTTTTATTTCCTTCTCTTGCCCAATTACCCCTGCTAGGATTTCCAATACTATGTTGAACAAAAGTGGTGAGAGGGGGCATCCTTGTATTGTTCCTGATCTTAGAGGAAAAGATTTCAGCTTTTCACTACTGAGTATAAATTTAGCTCTGGGCTTGTCGTATATGGCCTTTATTATGTTGAGGTACTTTCCTCTATACCCACTTTGTTGAGAGTTTTTATCACAAATGGATGTTGAATTTTGTCAAACGCTTTTTCTACATCTTTTGAGATGATCATGTGATTTTATCTTTCATTTGTTTAATGTGGTGTATCAGTGATTGATTGATTTATAGGTGTTGAACTATCTTTGTATCCCTGGAATAAATCCTACTTGATCATGGTGTACGATCTTTTTAATGTATTGTTGAATTCGGTTTGCTAATATTTTGCTGAAGATTTTTGCATCTGTGTTCATCAGGGATGTTGGCTTGTAGTTTTCTTTTCTTATGGTGTCCTTACCTGACTTTGATATCAGAGTAATTCTGGCCCTGTTAAATGAGTTTGGAAATGTTCCCTTCTTTTCTATATTTTTGGAAGAATTTGAGAAGGATTGGTATTAATTCTTATTTGAATGTTTGGTAGAATTTACCAGTGAAACCATCTGGTCCTGGATTTTTCTGTGTCCGGAAGTTTTGCATCACTGATTTAATCCCCTTACTAGTAATCAGTCTGTTCAGATTTTCTTTTTCTTTTTTTTTCTGCTTTATCTCCCCAAACTCCTGCTGTACACAGTTGTATATCTTAGTTGCCGGTCCTTCTAGTTGTGGGATGTGGGACGCCGCCTCAACGTGGCCTGACGAGCGGTGCCATGTCTGCGCCCAGGATCCGAACCCTGGGCTGCCGCAGCGGAGCACGCGAACTTAACCACTCAGCCACGGAGCCGGCCCTGTTCAGATTTTCTGTTTCATCATGATTTCATCTTGCTAGGAAGTATGTTTCTAGGAATGTATCCATTTCTTCTATGTTGTCCAATTTGTTGGTGTAAAATTGTTCATAGTAGTCTCTTATCCTTCGTATTTCTGTGGTATCAGTTGTAATGTCTCCTCTTTCATTTCTGATTTTATTAGAGTTCTCTCTTTTTTTCTTGATGAGCCTAATTTAAGGTTTGTCAGTTTTGTTTATCTTTTCAAAGAAACACCTCTTAGTTTCATTGATCTTTTCTGTTGTCTTTTTAGTCTTTATTTCATTTATTTTTGCTCTGACCTTTATTTCCTTCCTTCTACTAACTTCAGGCTTCATTTGTTCTTCTTTTTCTAATTCCATGAGGTGTAAAGTTAAGCTGTTTATTTGAGATTTTTCTTGTTTCTTGATGTCATTATTTATTGCCATGAAATTATTTTGTTGTATCCCATAAGTTTTGGCATGTTGTATTTCTATTTCGTTTTTCTCAAGGTATTTTTTGATTTCTCTTTTCATTAGTTGTACCACTCTTTCGGCTTATTTTTCTTTCTTTATGAAACTCTTGGTAAATTTTTCACCTTATTGAGGACTATGACAAGTCTTTTAAATCTTTAATTTTGACCTAAATCATTCAAAATTTTAACTGTTTCCTTGATTTCATTTTTATTAACTTCACATCCAAATTCAATTAACAACCTATAATCAGATATATCTGTTACTGATTTAAACTTTTCTACCTCTGCTGTAGACGGAATGTTTGTGTCCTCCCCTTCCCCAAATCCATATCTTGAAATTAATCCCCAGTGAGATGGTATTTGGAGGTGGGGCCTTTGGGAGTCATTAGGATGAATATCTCTTAAAAGCAATTAGTGCCTTTATAAAAGAGACTCTGAGAGGACAGTGTCAAGATGGCAGTGTAGACAGACTCTGAACTCACCTCTTCCCATGGACACAACAAATTTACAACTACTCTTAGAACAATTACCCCTAAGAGAGAACTGAAAAGTGAACCCACAGCAAGGGATGGTGCTGACTGAGGTGAAAGAGTCAGAAATTCCTTTATGGAGAGAAAAAAGCCCCCTTCCAGCTGCAGCACTTCATGGCTGGCCATGAGCAATCTTGAGGTATGAAGCCTTCCCTAGAGGAGTCAGGGATCTGAGTGGGGGGCATTACCACAATAAGCAGCTTTTGGACTCAGCACAATCAAGATGAATATCATAATACCTTGCTTTGCTGGCTATTAACTACAATGAGTAATGCCTCCAGAAAACCTATCTGAAATAAGGGGGAAAAAGAATCCCTGCTCTTAAAGGGCCCACACACTAATTCACTTGTTTAGGGAGACAACCTAAAATCACCAGAGGGAAAGGTGCACAGTCCTTTGGTGAAAGAGAACTGCCTGATAGGCTCTGGGAGCATCTCAATGAGACTTGAGACCTCTCCAGGGACTAAGACATTGGCAGCAGCCATTATTGTGACCTAATACAGGCATACTGACACAGACACTGACAGATGCCATTGGAGTTCTTCTCCTGGCCTGTTAGTGCAAGGGTCCACCCCATCCAGTAGAGCACTGACTTAATCCAGCTCAGTGAGGGCAGGCAGCCCACCCTATGGACTGGCCCCACCCAATAGAAAGCCCTCGGGTAACTTGTGGGCCCAAATACATGGGGTGCCTGGGACCTCTACAACCTGATGAGTGGGTCCACCTCTATGGGGCAGGGTGTACACAAGAGGCAGGACTGCATTGGTGGAGTGTGTGGGGCCTCTGCAGTGGGGTGATTGAGTCTACTTCAGTGGGCTGGGGCACATGCACAGGGCAGGACTATGTTGATAGTGTGTGTGGCCCAGCAGGTGGTGGGGCCTGACAGTAGTATCAGACTCATTGTTCTCAAACAGCCACATGGGGGTTCAGCCCTACCCTCCAAAGCCTGAAACAATTGGGTGCTTCCATGTCAGCCCCACTCAGCTGCAAACTTGAGAGAACTGACAACAGCTTTGCAGGCCAGAGCCCAGCAGCAATTGTAAGACCGTGAGCATAGCAACCAGCCACACTGGGGACCTACTCACTTAACAGAAAAATTGCAATAAGAATGTGCTATTAGTCCTTGGAGCCAACTGTGCTGGGGATCCCCATTCCCAATAAAGTGACTGAATGGTCCATAGTGGCCATACAGCTGAGCATTGCAATAAGCCATCCAGGGGACAGCCTAAACTCCCCAGACACCTGCAGCAAGAGCAACCCTGTCACAACAGAAGGATGCACATAGCCCACACAGGCAGCACTCCTGGAACATTTGGAACTGGTGATGAGAGGCAAGTACATTGCTGGGCTCCATAAGGCATCTCTTACAAACAGTCACCTCTCCAAGATTGGGAGACATAGCTGCCCTACCTCATACATAGAAATAAGCACAGAGAAAGAGAGAAAATGAGGAGACAAAGGAATACATTCTGAATAAGGATACAGGACAAATTCTCAAAAAAAAGAACTAAAAGAAACAGAGAGAAACAATCTATCTGCCAAAGAGTACAAACTAATAGTCATAAGGATGCTCACTGATCTTGGGAGAAGAATGGATGAACTCAGTGACAGCTTCAACAAAGAATTGGAAAATATTTTAAAAAACCAATCATAAATGTAGAATACAATATTGGAAATGAAAAATTCACTGGAGGGACTCAAGAGCAAAGTAGATCATACAGAAGAACAGACCAGAAAGTTTGATGAGAGAGTAGAGGAAATCACTCAAGCTGAACAGATAAAAGAAAAAAGAATTAAAAAGAACAAGGACAGCCTTAGGGACCTTGGCACAACATCAAGCACGCTAACATCTGTGTTATAGGTGTCCCAGAAGGAGAAGAGAGAGACAAGGGGCAAAGAATCTATTTGAAGAAATAATAGCTAAAAACTGCCCTAACCTAAGGAAGGAAACAGACATCTAATTACAGGAAGCACAGCGAGCACCAAACAAGATAAATGCAAAGAGGCCCACACCAAGGCACAGTATAATTAAAATGTCAAGAACTAAAGATAAAGAGAGAATCTTAAAAGCCACAAGAGAAAGGCAACAAGTTACATGCAAAGAAACCCCATAAAGCTATAAGCTGACTTCCCAGCAGAAACCTTACAAGTTAGAAGGGAGTGACATGATATATTTAAAGTGCTGAAAGGAAAAAACCTACATCCAAGAATACTCTACCCAGCAAGGTTATCATTCAGATTGGAAGGAGAGAGAAAGATTTTCTCAGACAAGCTAAAACTAAAGGAGTTTATCACCAAGAAACCAGCTTTACAAGAAATGCAAAAGGGACTTATTTAAGTGGGAAAGAGAAGACCACAAATAGAAATAAGAAGATTATTTTTTAAAAAGCAATCAAATCTTGGGTAAAGGCAAAAATACAGTAAAAGTAGCAGATCAACCACCTATGAAGATAACATGAAGGTCAAAAGACAAAAGTAATATAATTACCTATTTCCATGATAAAAGGGTAACAGTTACACACACACACAGAAAGAGGTTATATATGATATCAAAAACATAAAATATAGTAGGAGGGCAGTAAAATAGTAGAGCTTTTAGAAAGAGGTCAAACTAAGAGCAACATCAACTAAATATAGATCGCTATATATGAAAATTATTATATATGAACCTCATGGTAATCACAGAAACCTATAATAAATACACAAAAAATTAAGAGAAAGGAACCCAAAAATAACACTAAAGAAAGCCATCCAACCACAAGGGAAGAGAGCAAGAGAAGAAAGGAAGAGAGAACTAATAAAACATGCAGAAAAAAGGTAACAAAATGGTGATAAGTAAAATTTTATCAATACCTACTTTAAGTGTCAGTGGACTAAATGCTCCAATCAAAAGGCATAGGGTGGACGATTGGATGCAAAAAAACCAAGACCCCTATATATGCTGCATAGAAGAGACACGCTTCAGACCTAAAGACAACTGAAAGTGAAGGGATGGAAATGATACTCCATTCAAATTGCAATGAAAAGAAAGCTGGGGTAGCAATATTTATATAAGACAAAATAGACCTTAAAACAAAAATAATAAAAGACAAAGAGGGTATTACATAATGATAAAGGGACTAATCCAATGAGAAGATATAACTCATAAATATTGATGCATATAACATTGGAGCACCTAAATGTATAAAGAAATTATTAACAGACATAAAAGGAGAAATAGATAGTAGCACGATAATAGTAGGGGACTCCACTTATACCAATGGATAGATCATCCAGACAGAACATCAATATGGAAACACTGGCCTGAAATGATACACTAGATCAGTTGGACTTAGTAAATATATACAGAACATTCCATCCAAAAACTGCAGAATACACATGCTTCTCAAATGCACATGGAACATTCTCCAGGATAGATCACATATTAGGCCACAAAACAAGTCTTAATAAACTTAAGAAGGTTGAAATAATCCCAAGCATCTTTCCTGACCACAATGGTATGAAACTAGAAATCACCTACAGGAAGAAAATCAGAAAAGCCAGAAATATGTTGAGATTAAACAATATGCCACTGAACGATGATTGAGGCAATGAAGAAATCAAAGGAGAAATAAAAAATACCTAGAGAAAAATGAAAATGAAAATACAACATGCCAAAATTTATAGGCTACAACAAAATGGTTCTAAGAGGGAAGTTTATAGCAATGCAGGCCTACCACAACAAAGAAGGAAAATCTAAAATAATCTAACAGTGCACCTAAATGAACTGGAAAAAGAAGACCAAACAAAGCCTCAAGTCAGTAGAAGGAAGGAAATAATAAAAATCAGAGCAGAAAATAAATGAAATAGAGACTAAAAAAAGAAAAAAGAAAAAATCAATGAAACCAAGAGCTGGTTCTTTGAAAAGAAACAAAATTCACAAACCTTTAGCTAGACTCACCAAGAAAAAAAAGAGAGAAGGCTCAAATAAATAAAATCAGAAATGAAAGATGAGAAATTACAACAGACACCTCAGAGATACAAAAGATTGTAAGAAAATACTAGGAAACGCTATGAGCCAACAAACTGGATAACCTAGAAGAAATGGATAAATTCTTAGACTCATACAACCTTCCAAAAGTGAATCAAGAATAGACAATTTGAATAGACCAATGACCAGTAAGGAGACTGAAAGAGTAATCAAAAACCTCCCCAACAATAAAAGTCCAGGAGCAGAGGGCTTCCCTGGTGAATTCTACCAAACATTCAAAGAAGACTTAATAAGTATCCTTCTCAAATTCTTCCAAAGGATTGAAGAGGAGGGGAAGCTTCCTAACTCATTCTACAAAGCAAACATTACTCTTATACCAAAACCACACAAGGACAACACCAAAAAAGAAAATTACAGGACAATATCACTGAAGAATATCTATGCAAAAATGCTCTACAAAATACTAGCAAAGCAAATACAACAATACATTAAAAAGATCATATACCATGATGAATTAGGATATATTCCAGGGATGCAGGGATGGTTCAGTATCTGCAAATCAATACACATGATACACCACATTAACAAAATGAAGGATAAAAATCACATGATTATCTCAATAGATGTAGACAAAGCATTTGACAAGACACGGCATCCACTTATGATAAAAACTCTGAATAAAATGGGTATATAAGGAAAGTACCTCAGCATAAAAAGGCCATATATGACAAATGCACAGCTAACATCATTCTCAATGGAGAAAAACTGAAAGCTATCTCTCTAAGAACAGGAACAAGACAAGGATGCCCACTTTCACTACCCTTATTTAACATAGTATTGGAAGTCATAGCCAGAGCAATATAGTTTTGTACTATATTTTGTAGTATATTATAGCATGGTACTGGCACAAAAACAGACACACAGATCAATGAACAGATTCGAGAGCCCAGAAATAAGCCCATGCATATATGGACAGCTAGTTTTTGGCAAGGGAGCCAAGAACATAGAATGGAGAAAGGAAAGTCTCTTCAATAAATGGTTTTGGGAAAACTGGACAGCCACATGAGAAAGAAAGACAGTACACCATTATCTTATACCATACACAAAAATTAACTCAAAATGGATTAATGAGTTGAATGTAAGGCCTGAAATCATGAAACTTCTAGAAGAAAAGGCAGTACGCTCTTTGACATCGATCTTAGCAGCATCTTTTCAAGTAACATGTCTGACTGGGCAAGGGAAACAATAGAAAAAATAAACAAATGGGACTACATCAATCCAAAAATCTTCTGCAAAGCAAAGGAAAATATCAACAAAATGCAAAGACAGCCTAACAATTGGGAGAAGATATTTGCAAACCATATATCAGATAAGGGGTTAGTATCCAAAATATACAAAGAACTCATATGTCTCAACAACAAAAAAAAAACTAACAAGCCAATTAAAAAATGGGCAAAAGATCTGAACAGAGATTTCTCCAAAGAAGATATACAGATGGCCGACAGGCACATGAAAAGATGTTCAACATCAATAATTATCAGGGAAATGCAAATCAAAACTACAATGAGATATCACCTCACACTCATCTGAATGGCTATAATTAAGACAGTAAACAATAAGTGTTGGAGAGGATGAGGAGAGAAGGAAACTCTCATACACTGCTGGTGGGAGTGCAAAATGGTACAGCCACTATGGAAAATAGTAGGGAGATTCCTAAAAGAATTAAGAATAGAACTACCATATGATCCAGGTTTTCCACTTCTGGGTATTTATCCAAAGAACATAAAAACACTAATGCATAAAAATGTACCCCTGTATTCATTGCAGCATTATTCACAATAGCCAAGACTTGGAAGCGACTGAGGTGCCCATTAGGGGACCAATGGATAAAGAAGATGTGGTATATGAACACAGTGGAATACTACTCAGCCATAAAAGCAGTTGAAATCAGGCCATTTGTGACAACATAGGTGGGCCTTGAGGATATTATGCTAAGCGAAATAAGTCGAAGGAAGAAAGTCAAATACTGTATGATCTCACTTAGAAAAGAAGATAAAAACAACAAACACATAGAGAGAGAGATTGGATTGGTGGTTACCAGGGGAAGTAGGGTGGGCAGAGGGCGAAAAGGTGATTAGGTACATGTGTCTGGTGATGGATCATAATTCCTCTTTGGGTGGTGAACATGGTGTAATCTACACATAAATTCAAATATAATGATGTACACCAAAAATTTATATAATGTTATAAGCCAATGTTACCACAATAAAAGAAAAAAACATACAAAAAATAAATAAAATAAATTAAGATTTCAAAGTTGTAAAGAGAAAAAAGACACTTCTGAGTGCCCTGTTGCCTCTTTTACCATGTGAGGACAGTGAGAAAATGGCTGTTTATGAACCAGGAAATGAGCTCTCACCAGACATCGAGTCTACCGGCGCCTTGATCTTGGACTTCCCATTCTCCAGAACTGTGAGAAATAAATTTCTGTTGTTTTTAACTGCCCAGTATGTAGTATTCTCTTACAGCAGCTGGCACAGACTAAGACAACCCCTTAATTCTTAAATTCCCATATTCAATGCTTTGATACTTTTACTACTGTCTCATGCCTTTGCTTTCACAGTAATCTTTTAAATTTCTCCTAGAAATATCCAATATGATAACGTTGCTTCTTATTCCAGTCTATCAGCTATTTTGTACCAAGTTAAAGTATACACACAATCACATCCACTGGTCTTGCCTGGGCCCTTAATGAAGTATCTTTCTCTTACATTCACATGCAAAACTCCAACACTGGGGGCTGGCCCTGTGGCCGAGTGGTTAAGTTCGCGCACTCCGCTGCAGGCGGCCCAGTGTTTCGTTGGTTCGAATCCTGGGCGTGGACATGGCACTGCTTGTTCATCAAACCACGCTGAGGCAGCATCCCACATGCCACAACTAGAAGGACCCGCAACGAAGAATATACAACTATGTACTGCGGGGCTTTGGGGAGAAAAAAGGAAAAAAATAAAATCTTGAAAACTCCAACACTGGCTCAGTACAACCAGAGGTTGCTTCCTCTGCGAAGCT
The DNA here is from genome assembly GCF_037783145.1 of Equus przewalskii. Lineage (NCBI taxonomy): Eukaryota > Metazoa > Chordata > Mammalia > Perissodactyla > Equidae > Equus > Equus przewalskii. Next base: position 54,217,614 of record NC_091839.1, on the reverse strand, counting down.
CACCCGCTGAGTCTAGATAGGTGCTTCCTGCTTCTTCCCTAGCAGCTTGTAATGTACTTCTCCTAGATATCTGCAGTTTATTTGTTCTTCTCTCTATATTTTATTTTACTCTATATTTTACTCTATTTTACCTCTATATTTTACTCTAGTGGAAAGGGGGCAATGTTCTATTAACTCTTTTTATCCCTATTTTAATCTTTTTACCATGATGTTTAGTAACTAATACATGCCTAAAACATTCATTGAATGAATGTATGAATTCATCCTTATTATTTAAAGATGTTCTTCAAGGGAAAAAAGTTTTGTAAAGAACAGTTTATTAAGTGAACAATGATTCTACTTTGTCTTTGATTTTAAAAGAAAGCAACCCTACTGGAGCAGATGCCGTTGGTGCTCTGTCCAATCCCCTCAGATCCCTTTACTGCGCACACCTGCTCTTGTCGGGCTTTCATTCCCCAGCCAGCCTCTATGAATCTCTGTCAAAAGACTGCCTCAGGCTGCCATTGCTTTGCCGTGCACACAGGGAGCCAGAAATGCTTAAAAAGATATGTCCCTTTGAAGCCAGCCCTTAGTCCGGGATTTTAGACCTGAGTGTTTAAATACTGCAGTTCTCTCCCTTTGATCCAGACTACTCTTAGGTGTTTCCTGCAGTGTTTCCAGAGCTCCCTGACCGATTGAGCCACAGTTATGCACTGTGGGGCTTTGCTTGATATTTCAGGCTTGTCTGGCTCCATTCCCTCCTGGTCCCACTTCCCCATTCTCCTACTGATTTTTTCCTGCAACAATTCCTAATAAATTGTATTTTTATAAATCTTTCAGCATCTGTTTTTGGGGAACCAATCTAAGACACCTACTAATAGTTTGAAGGGGGGCATATATAATATATAAAATCAATAACATGTTGAATAACCAAATGATGACCATAGAAGCGTAGCTTCAAAAGTTTATGACCAGTTAAAACCGTTAATCTTAGTGTAGAGAAAACCACTCAGTCATGTAACACTTATTTCCACATAGTCCTTCAGCGGAGAAGTCAAATTTTCTCAAGGACTGTCTTTTCCCTTTTTCACTCTTGTTAAAAATTATTAAAATACTTTATTATAAATACATTATTATATGTGTGAAAATATTTGATAGAGAAAAATAACATTCAGAGAAAGATCTTGTGCTTACATCTTTTGCTATCTCAGCAAAAGAAAGCCTCCATTATGACCATCACTAGCTTCTCATAATTTTTAGATAAACTGACAGCTTTGGAACTAATGTTAATCTAAATGTAGTGTATTGTGTAACAACCATTATTGCATAATATTTAATACTGCAGCCTATAGAAACACAAGAATGATTATTGCAAAAGTACCATAATTCCCAGTTTGAAGTGGACTTCATGTCAACATCTATGTTCCTGCTGCTTTGTCATGTTCAGCTAATGTGGGGCATTAGGTATGTCATTAATATTCAGCTCAAGAAATTTTCGTATATTGTACACCATCACGTAACAGCACCTAGACCAAGAAATCGAACATTGCCTGCGGCTCAAGGCTCCCCTCGGCCTCCCTCCACTCACCACTCACATCAAGGAAACTTCTAGCCTGACTTTTAAGATTGTAGAATAGCTTTGATGTTGTTTTTGTGCATAATAAACATGGAATAATAAAGTCCAAACTCTTTTCAGATCTGGCCTCTTTTGCTTAAAGTTGTGTGTGTGATATTCCTTTATGCTCTTGTGTGTAGTTGAAGTTTGTTTACTCTCATTGCTGTGCAGTTTCTATTGTGTGAATATATCACTGTTTATTTATTTATTCCTTTGTTGATGAAGATTTGGATTGTTTCAATATTTTGGCTGCTAAAATAATGCTGCTACGGCCACAATAGTTCATGTGTTTTGGGTCAAGGGGCATGTATATGTTTAGCTTTGGTGTATTCCGCCAAATGCTTCTCCAGAGTGGGCGTACCATTTAAGCTTCTATCAACAGCATATGATCCTTTCTTTTGTTTCACATCCTTGCCAAAGTTTGTCACCTATTTCTTTGTCATTTTAATCCTTAGACATGTTGCATTCTAAATTACTGTCATTTCCAAGATGACTAACGAATGAGTATATTTGCATGTTCATTGGCCATTTATATTTTTAGTTAAAATTTCTTACACATTAAATATAAATGCAAATTCTGTGATATAAATACACCTAATACACAGAGCCAGGATTCCTACATTAAGTAAGACAATAATAATTGTGGGATTGTCTTTAATTTTTTTCCTTTAGATTGACTTTAGCTTTTTAGAGCAGTTTTAGGTTCACAGTAAAATTGAGCAGAAGATACGGAGAGTTCCCCTGCCCCCCCCACCCCCACCCTCTGTGCCCACCAGCCTCCCACACTATCAATATCCTGCACCAGAGTGGTACATTTGTTAAATTGATGAACCCCCATTGCCACATCATTATCACCAAAAGTCCATAGTTTACATTAGGGTTCACTCTTGGTGCTGTGCATTCTATGGGTTTTGACAAATGTATAATGGCATGTATCCACTATTATAGCATCATGCAGAGTAGTTTTACTGCCCTAAAAATCTTCAGTGCTTCATCTATTGATCCATCTTTCCCCTCAACCCCTGACAACCACTGACATTTTTACTGTCTTCATAGTTTTGTCTTTTCCAGACGTAATTCTCGATTAACTTATTTTTAATATGACATTTGAACAAAACTATTTCAACTTTTAACAATCTAAGGTGGAAATGTATTCACTTTTCCAGAGAAATTTTAAGTCTAGAGTTCACATAATGAATGTGCAAATACATAATACATTTTTATTACAGCAACTGGGGCAGACTTGGTTAAAGTTGTGTTGAACACGTACATCACCAGTTTATGACAATCAGGAACTGGTTTTGCCATGGTCCTACTATTGCAGAGTCATGTGGAAATTATCCTGGCAAGTTGCATTCACCACAAGACAATTTTCACTATAAATATTATTGTCCATACTAAGAAAAAAAGGCAAGAAGCTGGGCTACTCTGTGAATCAAAAGGAAAATAGGAAATTTCCTTGAGGTTACTATTGTTTCTAATAATATCTCCTCAGTTACGAATTGTTTTCTTTTTTTCTCCAAGCTTACAGTGTATCACCATAAACCATGAACACCACATTGGAAAACACCTTCATTGTTTTGCCCAGTGTTGTTTTGTTTCGTTCTTTTCTAATGGTAGCAGAAATTAATATATACAATAAAAACTAGATGAAACTTTATAGCTATCTCTTCTATATGACTTTAACTTTTTGGAGCTCTGTTTAGAGATGCAACATTGAATTTATTCTTCACCAGAAATATGACCCGTGTATTTCTTCCAATTCTCACATTCACTCTCTGCATCTGATTATGATTCTCACTTTTAGATGAGGGCATTGTCACTGAGAGAAGTTAAAATCCAGGCAGCTTATCATAACGGGTAAGCCTTGGAGCCAGGATTGGGGGCCAGGAGTGCTGACTCCCACATCCTTCACCATTACACTGCTCCGTGGACCAGAGAACTCAAGTGTTCCTCTGAGTGAAAGGAGAATGTGAATGCGTATCAGCCTAGTGCTGAGCAGCTACCTGCTTAGCTTTTTCAGTTAATATATTTGACATAAGGTAGAAAATACATGGATAGCAGAATTATTACTGAAGTGAGCAAATGTTTGTATGTAATCCCATCTAAAAGCCATTTTCATTTCTTCACCACATAGAGTTGCCCAAACTCATTATTCCTCAACAACAACAGAAATGTGCAAATCAAAATGCTCTGGCTCTGAATCAGAGTTGTGGAATACTGGTAAGTTATTTAACTTCTCTGAATCCTAAGTATCTCATGTAAGAAAATACGCAGTATAACAATAATATTTCACAGGATTGTCAAGAAGATTAAGATAAATATGCAATCTTTTTTGCAGCTACTTATGTTTATTAACAATTTCCCCTTCACCCCCCAGCAAGTGTTTGAATAATTTCAGGCTCCTATTCCCTGCAAAAGTGGTATATGTTATATTTTAAATATATTAAAGTAAAATCAGTTCTTTGAGAATTTTAAATATGTATCTGTGAACATTACAAAATTAGGGTTGGGAATGACTGGTTTACAAAAATGCGATATATTTGATGGATTCAGTTGGAGAAAGTATGAGTGTTTTGGTGTAAACTGGATCAGGAACTTAGCTAAATGATTAGAGTTTTCACTTTTCAAGTAGATTGATATTTAGAAACAACATATAATCAAACAACTTTTTTTTGGTAAGGAAGATTGGCCCTGAGCTAACATCTTTTGCCAATCTTCCTCTTTTTGCTTGAGGAAGATTGTCACTGAGCTAACATCTGTGCCCATCTGCCTCTAGTTTGTATGTGGGATACCACCACAGTGTGGCTTGATGAGTGGTGTACAGGTCTGTGCCTGGGATCCAACCCTGTGAACCCTGGGTGGCCAAAGCGGAGTATGTAAACTTAACTACTATGCCACTGGGGTGGCCCCTGTAATCAAGCAACTTTTAGAAAACCTGATCCTGTAACACAGGGGCATAACCCTGATAGCATGCATAGAAAATGTGTATTCCCCCAAAGTTAAATCACAGAGCATTTTGATACAATTGGGAATCCTTTCTATGAGTCAGTCTGCTGACCACGGAACTATTTAATTTAAAAACTCACTGGGATTGTGTGATACAAGCTTTGGACATTGGTTGTCCTTGTTATTCATTTCACTTTCATTGCACAATGCAGATAATTCCTTTTCTATTCACTCAAAATTTCCCAATTATCTTTTACAAGTCAGTTGTAACAAAGAGACATGAAGGACTTAATATATTTAATTAGGTCACCTGCTAGACTGAAATAACAATGTGAAAATGTAAATAAAATAATATTATAACTATTTATTGAAGTTGAACGTGTTATTTAGTTTTTCTAACAACAATTTTTTTTGTGTGTTTCCTTTGCTGAGAAATAATATATTTTTACATTTTTGTAAGAAACAGAACAGATGACTGTTCTTTCTCTGGTTGATTTTCCCTTTGGTACCTTGACTCTTGTCCTTGCTAAGAGCTTGCTTTCTCTTCTCTTTGTCTCTTTCTAATAACAATCTCAAGCTCACAGAATATGGAGAGGCTATATTGTTAGAAAACACGAGAAAAGGAATAAACTGAATAAAATATACAGCAAGACTAAAATAATGATGTTCAGATTATTTTCTGGTCATTGGGACATTTATGTTTTCTGATGTGTCTCTGGTTTTTATAATTTATAATTGAGCATAATTAAATAAAAATTCAAAATACTAATATTTAAAAGGTTGTCCTCTTTCAAGTTAAGTTAGAAGTTGGAGTTGCCATTTATTCTCTTTTTTTAAATGCCATTCTCTCCTAGAAATTTGACAAATAGGCTTCTAATGTACCTTTTATCCCTTGTCAATATTTTAAATAGTTTTGCATATGCTATTTTAAGAAATATTGTCACTTAATTGGAAATGTAAATTATAAATTATTATATTTACTGGAGGGAAAATGAGTTGACTATTTTAACCTTAATTAGTCCATCAAAACAATTTTGTCTAACCTTTAATTTTAGCTGACTTAGTCAAGACAGTAAAAATAAAAGAAAAAAATTCCACATGTGTATTCATAGTAAAGGAAGCACAAGAACAATGACCTCTGAAACTTCGTATCAAAAAATTTATAGGTACAATTTTGTATTTTTTATGGCTGAGTAGTATTCCATTGGACCTTGAGGGTATTATGCTAAGCAAAATAAGTCAGACAGAAAAAGACAAACACTGTATGGTTTTACTCATATATGGAAGATAAACACATAGATAAAGAGAACAGGTTGGTGGTTACCAGAGGAGAAGTGGGTGGGGGGAGGGTGAAAGGGGTAAAGGGGCACCTATGTTTGGTGACGGATGGAAGCTAGACTTTTGGTGGTGAACACGATGCAGTCTATACAGAAGCTGAAATATGATAATGTACACCTGAAATTTACACAATGTTATAAAGCTGTGTGACCACAATAAAATAATTAAAATAAAAATTTAGAGGTAAAAATGTATCCAAATTCGAGTTCCAGATTATATTTCAAAGAACCCTAGAACGCACTTTTATAATCTCATAGCAGCTGACTTGCCTTTTCGACACACAGACATCTCTGAGGAAAGACTATTGTTCCATCAGGTCCAGATCGCTGCTGCTTCCATCTCAAATGTTTTTAATCCTACAAATAAAATAAAGCTCAGGAATGCAGATAGTTTGTCCAAAATGCCTTTAGCTCATTGACATTCCCACTGGAAGTCTACTGTTGAAATGATTTCTTAGCTAACTCGATATATTCTGCAAACCATGAAAACATCCTTGAGAAGTGGTCCGTGCATATGAGTGAAAGGGGAGAAATAGCCAACCAGAATTACTGTAATGATAGGTGACTGCAGGCGTTCGGCACAGTGGAATTTTGATATGAGTAAAAATAAAATCAGATCTGATGTTCACGTTATTATTCTTAAATACCACTTCTTTATGAAAAATGATATCAGATCATGTTTCTAGGAATGCATAAGTGAACAGAATAATAATTCTCTACAGTTACAGGGAATTCTTGCCGTGCTTGTCAGGAAATGGCTCTGCAAAGCTTTAAGCAATTAAGAGATTTATCTTCTAAGATGACTATTTTCCTGTTCTAGTCAGATTGAACATATTAAAACTGAGGTTTGCAGCATGTACATTCATGTGTACTTGTTATGCATGGTCCCATAAAAATATGCTTTTGGGAAAGACATTACAACCTCAGTTCCTTGTAAAGATAGCAGGACTTAATGGGCCAGAAAGCAGGTGTGCAATCCAAGGAGAAATTGCTCTCGAAGGGTGCAGTGTCGTGGTTGGGCAGAATCATGGTTTCGCTTTTCTTTCCAATATCATTGCACAGTCTATTTAGATGCTTTCTGTAAAATTGTGTTGTGTCATAGTATCCTATTAACAATAAATCAAGCCACTGCGCAAACCAGTGAAGCTCTTTTGTGATGCTCAATGTGGGGAGGCAGGCCTGACATGTATTTTATAGACTAATTATGTGGTATCAGCACCTACTCTGTAGTTCTCTGTGTAGTATGTTTTAATGGACGTTATATTACTCCTAGTATAAACTAATACTATTTTAAAATATATTATGCACTTGTAGAGTTTTAGCTACAATTCAAGATATCTCCATTCAAAATAAATTCTCCTTGCTTAGGAAAACTGTTTTTCCAGAAATATAAACCCTTTTATATTTCCAAATACCATAAATATGTAATTTAAGAGTTTAAGATTGTTTTTAATAATATTATATTTCATTATTGTAATTCCATATCCAGGATATGAATATAAAAGTGTTAAGACCACGTTTTAATAGGTACACAGTGGTAAATGAAAATAGTATGACAGAATGTTGAGACGTAGCATTAAATAATGGGTTGAAATCAGTAGCATTACTTTATTTTTAGGCATTTTAATTTTGCTGGCCAAATTCCAGAAAACTAATAATAAAAACAGAACAAATTTAAATAGTAAAATATCTTCTTTACAAAAAAAATGGCATTTAAAAAAATTATAACAACTGGTACTAATGAAGGATCCTGAAATGGGAAAATGGCAGTCCTTGCCACAGCTGCTGGAAGAAGGCATCAATACAGCTTTCTCTGGAGAGAAATTTGACAGTTAAGCAAGATTGCTGAAATATTTATATCTTTTCACTAAATTAGACTTCTAGGAATTATCCTGAGGAAGAAAATCAGATGTATATGAATATTTAATTTCCAAATGTTAATCCCCATGGTGTTTATAATATAAAACTGGAAACACCCTAAATGCCCAATAATTGGGCATAAATAAAATAAATTATTACATATTTATATAATGGATATTCTACAATCATCAAACTTGCATTTCATAGAACATTAATTACATTGGAAAATATTTATATTTTGTATGTAATGTAAAAAGCAAATTAAAATCACTATCTCATCAAATTAATTTATATATAAATGGACAGGAAAGATAAAGTAAATATTCATAGTAGTTACATTTAAGAGATAAAATTAAGAATGTTTTTAAATTATGATTTTTGAATTTTCAAAATTTTCTACAGTGAATAAATACTGCTTTTACAATAAAAAAGATCTTATTTAAATTAAGTAGAAATATTACTTGCAATCTATGTCAACTACTTTATACCTAAATTCAGTGAAAATATTAATTTTATTGCTAATATTTTTAAAACTCTCCATTCTGTCTCTAAAACTTAAACTTGCAATATCTCATTCAAAGTCACTTTGTGAATCTTCTGTTAATGTCTCCCATTCTATCCAGGAAGCCATCCTTAACCCCTAAGCCTTAATTAGTTGTCTCTTAGATTTCTCGTATAGCTCCTTAAAGTTGTCTCAAACAAATAGGCATACGATATTCATGGATTGGAATACTCAATTCTTTCAATAGGTCGATTTAAGCTTACACTGATCTGTAGATTCAGTACAATTCCAATGTAGCATTTTTCATAGATTTTTGACAAGCTGATGCTAAAATTTATCTGGAGAAGCAAATGATTTAGATTGCCCAATTGAGTTTTGAAAAAGAAAAACTAAGAGTACTCACAGTACCGAATTTCAAAATTAAGTATGAAGCTACATTGATAAAGCCAGGGTGAATTGGTGAAAGGATAGACACAGAGATCAATGGAACAGAATAGAGATTCCACCAACTGACCCACACAGATATATTCAACTGATATTTTATAAAGGTGCAAAAGCTATTCAAAGGAAAACGGATAATGTTTTAAACAAATGACGCTGAAAATGAACCTCAACCTATGCCTGGTATCATACTCAAAAACTAACTCAAAATGGCTTAATGACCTAACATAAAATTTCTAGAGAAAATATAGGGCAAATGTTTTGTGACGCTGAGTAGGCAAAGATGTTTTAGACAAGACACCATTCAGAAAAAATAGTGGATAATCTAGACGTTATAAATATTAAAACCTGTTTTTTGATAGATGCTGTTGAGAGATTGGAAAAGTAAGTAAACAGAGTACTGAAAATATTTGCACAACATATCTGACGGAGGAATTATATCCAGAGTACAAAAAGAATTCTCACAAGTCAATAAGGAAGCAAACAATTAGATAAAAAATGGACAAATGGGTAAAAGTGTCTGAACAAACCTTTTACCAAAGAAGATAGACTGAGGGCAAGTAAGCCCATTGAAAAGATCTTCAACGCCATTAGGGAAATGTAAATTCAAAGCACAATGGGAAGCCACCATGCATCCATTAGAAAGGCAAAACTTAAAATTGTTGACAATACCTAGTGACTGTGATGATATAGAGCAACAGAAACATTCCTACATTGCTGGTGGGAATTTAAAATGGTACTGCCACTTTGAAAAACAGTTTGTCAGTTTCTCATAAAGTTAAATCTACACTTACCTTATAACCCTTTATTCTTGCTCTTACGTATTTACCCCAAAGAAATGAAACTTATCTTCTCTGTGAATGCTTATAGTTACTTTATTCATAGTTTCCCCAAACTGGAAATAACCAAATGCCTTTCAACTGGTGAGTGGAAGAAAAGAGAAAATAACTTTATTGCATCCATACAATGGATTTCTACTCATCAATAGATAGAATAGGACTATTGATTATTGCAACAACACAGATGAATTGTTAATATATTATGCTAAGTAAAGAAGCCAGGCACAAAAATATCTGTATTGTATGATTTTATATATATGTAAACAAAAAATTTTATTTGAGGGTGATAATATTCTGTGTTTTGACGTAGTGATTGTTATGACTATGCAGTTTTCAAAGCTCATAGACTTTTAAAAGGGTGCATTTTACTGTATTATTTTATACTTCAATTAAAAAATGAATATTTTGAGAAATATGGCAATTATGAACTTTGAGACCAATTTCTTATTTTTGAATTTATTTGATGATGAAAACAGAGCACTAAACATCTCATTTAGTTTTTAAATTTCTTGGTCTTTGAAGAGTCAAACCACGTTTGTAATTATTGTTGCAAAGCATCATAGTTTAACATATACTTAGGTACATGACGCAAACTCCAGTCATAGCTAATGTTAAATCTGTGAATAAAAAGCTAAGAAGGTATTAGGAAATTCCTGACTCCTATTCTGAAGTATATTATCAATGATGAAGGGATTAGATTAATTCCCCTTGAGAAATAAACCAGTTTGGAAAGCTACTTGACAACAGTTCCATGATATTGTCTCTGAGGTGGAGCAGAAAAGAGGTAAAAATAAGAGAAGAATGAAAGTGGTTTTCAATTTCAGAGAAAATAGGAGTGATAGCAGACCCACGTATTTTCCATTTTGTCATGGAAGAGTTATAGTACACCTCAGGTGGAACCAGGTATGAAAACTGCTGAGTAGAACCAGAAGGAAATGTTAAGCGCTAATTCTATAGTCTTTCCTTTGGCTTCAAGGATACCTGAGAATTAAACCAAGGTGTTGAAATATTACTCGAGGAGTTGTTAGTTCACCTACACTGGATCTAAAGTAAATGGGAATTTGGCTGAAAATTAAGTACCTGTACCTCACTATCAAGATTTTTTATGAGGTAATGAGTAACTGACATTGATAACATGCAGTTGCACTGAGAATGAGAGTTAACCAAGTTCTCCTGAGGAGACTACCAGGACAACTAGGTATAAAATCTGTATGAGCTCCAGATCAGATTGCTTCCAGAACTGAGCTGGTACATACACATGCTTTCCTGTCTTTTGTTACTACACATGCCCCAAGTGGCATAGAAGAACTCATTCATCAGGAGTCGTACTTGGGAGTCACTCTGCTAACCCTGCTTTGGAAACCTGTGCTAAACTATTGCTGTGCATGTTGTGTTATTTGTATTCTGTATCTTTTCTAAAATATAAAGAAACTCATATTAAAGCCTATTGTGCCACAAGTGTTTGAAAATCAAGCTGAACCCAATCCCAATTACTGGTTAGAGAAGCATGGATGTTGCAGAAGTTGTGGGTAAGAGGGAATCATTTTGAATCTGCCCAATGGGTATTTCAATATAATGAATCTAGAATGTAAGTTACACTATAGAACAAGGAATAAATACCGTTTCTGAGTAGAAGCTGTCTAGACTTCCCACTGTGTGCTTAAGCCCCAATTAACCAAATTTGGGAATGTTACCCAAAGCAACAATTAGCAAGTTTTAGTCTATGCTTTACTTACTACAGCATTCTTATCACATAGAAGAGCTCTTAACATATTATAGGCACTCAACAAATATCTGTTAGTTAAATAAAACAATCTTGGAAAAAATTATCTTATTGAACTCTGTCCTGTTTGGGGTATATTTCTAAATGAGAATATGAACAGTGACCAAGGCTGTGCTTAATCTCTGAGGAAGGGTGCCACAGGTGTTGGTTCATTTTATTGAAGCCAAGGCAGAGGTTATAGGCGTGTCAACTTGTATGCACACACATGTGGATTCCAAGACAGATGCAGACCATGATGAGAAAGGAGACTGTTCATTTTTTTTAATCAAATTGTGTAAACTAGGAGATAGCACTGATTGCTTGTGCAAAACTTACATACCCAAGCTAAGGCCGGGGTGAATAGATCCAACTGTGAATGTGAGCTCCTTAGACACAGTTAGGTAATCAGTGGATAATCTGTCTAAAAGGTGCAGAAAGCTGAGGTGAGCAGGTTATGCAGCTGAGAGTCATGATAGATGTTATATATGATAGCTGCTATATATGGAAATAGGGGATTCTAAGAGTACGTCAGGATTCTTTTTAAAATAAAATGACTCAAGTATGTGTATATGCTATGATGGAAGGAACCAATTCCAAGAAGACAATAACATGTATAGGAAAGAACTCCAGACAACTCAGTAAACAGGCCCAAAGGAAACCTGGAGACTAGGCAGACTAAACAGCAGGTAGGTTAGGGAGTAAAGCGGAATCCTAGGCTTTATAACTGGGTAAGAGAAAGAGAAAAGAGAGAGCTGTGTCTTACAACAAACTTGAATATTCCGAGTTCAGTGATTGTGGCCCTAGATCATGGGGATATTGACAAGCGATTCCAGAAATTCAACCGTCATAGATGAGCTATTCCATTAATCCAAGATCTAGGGGGGGTGACCCAGTTGATAGAAGTGAGGATTTCTCTCTGAAGTTCATATTCATCTGACAGTTCTGGCTTTGTCTTTCCCTACTTATCCATCGTATTCATTTTTGACCCACCATTGCAAGCTTAGTCATATAGCAGGGTTCTGAGTCAATCTGGAAGCCAGGAATCAGATTGACAACTTCAGCTCTATCATGTTTGGACCAAGAAGGAAATAATAATGAGGTGGTTTGGTAATTTCATAACATCATGCATTGTATGTCTGCTTTAAGCATTTACTATGGCAAGAACAAATGCCCTTAAGATACAGGTGCAACTTCCCCCCAACATTGGCATTTCCTTAAGGATAAGCATCTTTCCTTAGGCTAGGAACTGACTGCTGTGCCCACCTTTGACCACCCAGCTCACCTGTGACCACCCAGCTCTAGACGACAGACCTGCCATCCTGCTGTGTCTACAGAGACAGCAGACCTACCTGCTGTGTCCATCAATCGTTGTGCTGACAGAGCAGTCTCGCAACTATTGTAAAAGGGACATTTCAATCATGTCTGAAAACATCCTCTTTGGGGGTATACAACCACTCTGTACACCCCACTTCTTTGGTGCCTTTTCTTCCTTCGGGAAGAAAGGCCCTGGGCTATGGTCCTCACATTTTAGCTCAGAATAAACTCACCCAAATTTTCATTTATAGATTGGTTATGGATTACTTTTGTCAACAATATGAAACAGAGTTGCACTTGCCTGTAACTTACCTAAGGTTTATTAGAGAAGATGCTGTTTTAAAACAAACACTCATTTTCTTTTGCTTCTTAGCGCAGATCATTGTATGCATTCCTGTGTCACAGAAGTTTGCTACACAGGAGAAATAGTTAATCATACATAGAAACTGATTTTTGGCATTATGTTATACCAGAGACAAAGATTTTTATGTTGTTGGATAACTGAAACTGTATTCATATTGTTTGCTTTAGTAGTTTATGTTTTAGAGTTTAGCTCAGGTATGAGATGGTATGAGAGTGGGCTTCTGAAATTCAAAATTATGTAAAGATTTTTCTCTCAAAGAGTCTCTCTTTCTATTCTTTTTATGCATAGAAGGGCAAAATGAAAGTAACCTTCCAGGCACAAATTTGAAAATAATCTCATTTTCTACTCCCTGTTAGGATCTCCCCTTTGGCCCAGCTTAAATATATGTCTGTTAAAATAAACTTCCTGTGGCCACAGCCTAGAGTATTTACAGATGATATAATTTGGTCATCGATTTGTACTTTCTTTCAAGAAAATTCATCAGAAACTACCAAGGGAAATTGTTGGTTATTTTCTGTGGTCACCAGCTTTCTGCTACCAACTTATTTCCTTCACATCAACAAAACAAATCTATCATTGTGGCATTCTTAGCCCCAGGGCTTTCGACAGTTTCTTCATGTTGTGTGATCTGAAATACGTACCAGTTATTTTGTGAAATGCAGAGAGACATAAATTACCAAATCAGTAGGAGTTATTCTCCATCTAGCTACTTTATACATTTTTTCCAGTGAGCTCGTTATATAATCTACATGAAGATGTGATTAATATGATTCTGAAACAAAGAGTGAGAACAAGGCAGAGATCATGGGAGTGGACAAGGGAGAAGATACAAACATGTGCGTGAACCCAAGAATCAGGGTAAGTGGGATGTTACAGCAAATGTAAGTAAATAGACAAGAAATTAACAAGGGAGTCAGAGGTTTTATTGTCAAGACCAGATAATGAATACAGTATATTTAATTACCCAATGGCAAAGAAACATAGGAGCCTAAATTCTGAATAGTCTAAAGCAGAAAATAGATTTCAGTAGACATCTGTATCTAGAGTCTAGAAAAGATTCTAAGTGTTCAGAAAATTGTGAGAAAGCATGATCAAAGGAAAATCCAGGGATAAGGATTCTATGAACCGCTATTAAAAGGATCAGAAAGTTCATAGGTATCTATTATTAGAGAAAGGGAGCAAACAACTTTACCTTCCAAGCAGCTGTAGAAAGGTAATGCAATTCGTCTAGAATTCTGAACGTGGCCTAATTTATGAGACACTGGACATTTGCTTTGGGAGCATTTCCCAGCCAGCCCTGGTTCTGCACGTGTGCAGATTATGCGGAAAGCTAGTCCAGGGGTGGCAGCATAGTCAAGGTGACAAAGATATTTTTACATCAAGGATTAGAATATATGTATATATATATGTATATATTCATGTGAGAATGGAAACTCAGGATCATAATGCCTTATAGGTTTGAAAAGTTAGGGAAAAAAATTCTACAGTCTGCCTGAAAGAATTTTGCTTAGGTAATTTTGAAAGACTCCTTTGAGAGGCTGCCCTAAGGAATCTATTTCACAGTCTCATAGACTTAGCTCATTTAGGTTTTCTTTACATCTAATCAACCCTTTCTCCTGTTTAATTTAACCTTAATGAAGACATTTCAACAAGTTTGTACTTTGCATCCTGTAGCTTTTCAACTCCAGAATTTCTGAAATTAAAGAACTTTCTAGAAGTCTATGCACAGCAATATTTAAGTAGTACCTTTGCCTGGGACTTGAATATAAGGGGACCATATTAAGAATGTGTCAAAATAATTGAATTGTGACTGTATTTTTTAACATCACTGAATACAATTTCTTCCCAAGAAATTCAAAGCCATATAGTTTTATTTTTGTATGTTAATAAGACTACTAATAATAGATAAAGTAAAAGTTGTAAACACTGATCAATATTTAGATTTGGTACATTCTTCCTCTTGTTAGACTGTGGGCCACCAGGTCATCAGTTATGCATTCCAGTGCCATATTATTGCTTTCAGTTGCTCTTACAAAAGACATCAGATTCAAACCATGAGTAAATGAATTAGGGATTTTAGAGAATGCTATGGTCAGCTGCATACAAGAAAAGACAAAGATGAAGGCTATAGAGAAAATCTTCGTAATGAGAAAGAACCCCAAGCAAGAATGTGTTGAATATCTGTCACTATCCAGAACCTTCTCCTTCCTTCTCTCTCTCTCTTTCTCTCTCTTTCTCTCTCTCTCCTCTCTCTCTTTTTGGACTGCTCCTGCACCCTCTCAAACCATGTAAATGTGCCTTTCTGGACATATCTGATTGGTTTAGAGTCAGACATTTGACCCATCTTAAGCCAAACAAAGAACCTTATAGGATTTTCCATACTGGAACTGAAGAAGAGAATCTTGCTGACCATCACAAATGCCTTTTTCATCTCTCTGTGTTCCCAGTAACTTCCATTCTTCACCAGAGAAAATGAGTATCATGAATTAGGAGTTTATTTTTCAAACAAATAACTATACTTTTGCTAAATACTAAATGTAGAGTGTTATTTTTCCATATATTTAAACTTGATACTAAATATTTCTCACAACAGCCTGCTTTATTTGCCCAGTATTATGTTTATCAGCTTATAGAAGCTCTCTTATACTACGACTTTTGCTTATTAATACAAATAGATGTTCACATTTTTAAATATCTTTTCTGCATCCATTAATATTAGTCCTTCTTATTCACAAGTCTTTTATGTGTTAAATAATTACATTTTCTAATATTAAGCTATTCTTGCATTCCTAAGGAAATCCCAACTTGATTTTGATGTATTACTCTTTACATATTGAATATTTTGTTTAGGATTTTTAGCTCTTACTGGCATAATTTGACTGAAATTCTTTTTACTACCACTCTTGTTCATTGGATTCATGGAATGATTTAGGATTTTATTCTCTTAATCTCATCTCTTCAAGAGTATATATAACAATGAATTTATCTGTTCTTGAACATAAAACCTGTGAGAACATCTAGATTTATGATGTGTGGGAGGAGAAGGGGACTAAATTTTAACTATTTTTTTTAAGGTTATGAGTCTATATCTAGTCAGATTTCAAACTTCTTTTATAACGAATTTTGGTGGGTTGACTCTTTCCTGAAAATTTTCTGTCTTTCTAAGTTTCAAATTTATTTTTACGAATTTATTTCAAATTGCTTCCTCCTACTTTTTTTTGAGTTTATTATGTAATTATTTTGATAACTTCTTAAATGGATGCTATCTTGATTTGGATTTCAACAAAATCAGATCCTGAGAGTATTAGAGTGCAAATAGTCAATTTGGGAGGGTGATCCCAGAAAACATTTGTAGAGAGAATGGGAACCAGTAGAGAGTGCATTTATTAGAATGTCATTGCTATGAAAAAATAGTCGTCATCTCCACAGGGACATGGTGGAAAACACACCTCAGACATGTGCCACCCAAATAGTTGGGAGATTATATCCACAAAGGGACATGTATATGTGAAAACCACTGGCTGAGGACTACTCCTGAGGCTATCAAGTCACCAGCACATCCAGCCTGTTCCATACATGTTCCGAGCATCTCAAAAAAGTCTTTAGGGAGAAAGGAGAGTGACAGCTACCTACAATAAGAAACTCAGTATGCATGGTGATTCTGAATGCTGAGGAAATACGTATAGCATTTTGATTGCATCTGGCTTGATGCCTAGTTGATTAAGTATCAGTCTCCTCCCTTTAAAGAAAAAGAATTTATGATTTTAATTATTTTATTCACTACTTTATTAAAGTTGCATATGATTGTATATGTTATGTTTTAATTTAAGTACTTTCTAAGGATTACTGTGATCTTTTAACTTAAGTTATTTTAAAGTTTCACCATCTTGAGTCTGAGTGTGGATTTTCTCCCTTGCTCTTCATGGGGTTCAGAGTGATTGTTGAGTGTGATGATGTATGTCTTCCATTAATTCTGAAAAATCATTCAGAAGTATTCATCTATTCTCTTCCTTTGGGAATCTATTTAACATATCTCAGATTTGCTAATTCTACATTCCAAGTTTCTCAAGTTCTTTTCTCATGCTTATCCATTTCCTTGTGTTTTATGCTCAGAAGTTTTAGAATTTATTTTTATTTTTTATTTTATATGTTTATCTTTTTCTCTTCAGTTGTATTCATCTGGTCTTTAAACCCATGCAGTGAATTTTAAATTTCAGTAACTGGGTTCTGGGTTCTGATCATGACAGAGGAACTGGTATAAAACTTGTTGACGCCTATAATCCAGGTCAAAGTATATGAGGAAACTGTTTTCGGGTATTGGACAGTAGGCAGTGCAGGAATGCGATCCTTGAGAGAAGAGAAACACACAAAAACAAGAAACACTCATTTTCTACTGAATTTTTGCCTGAAAGGATCTACTGGTCATTGCACGTGGAGATGGAAGATTAGCAGAGATCAGTGTTCTCCATAGATTGAGAAAGCAGAGATGAGGTTTCAGGGTTACTGAAGCAGTTGTATATTTGGAGCAAGGTACTGGAGATAAAGGAGAATTGCAAAGGGAAAGCCCCAGAAATATGTATGGGGTTCTCCAAGAGTCCCTGGCTACGGGCTGAATTCAGGGTAAGAGTCCATTTAAGACTAACAGAGAGCACCTGCTGTCAAGGTGGGCCGTGGGGAGATCATGGAGATAACACAAAGTCAATCATACAAAACTGAGAGGTTGTTGCAGGTCCAGCCCAGAAAGACAGGAGATGTGTTGCAGAGCAACTTGGGCATTCAAGTCCCAAGAAAGGTCATGACTTATCAATAAAATTTATGCTACAACTTAAGAGCTGCATCTAGGACTAAGGGGAAAACAAAAACCCCAACCACTTACAAATAAAAAGAAAAGAAGCCTGGCAGGATCTGCTAGCAATAAAACTGTCTGCCTAAGCAAAACATAATCCAGACTACCTTGTTGTTAGTGCTGTTGAGCCAGTTCTGACTCCAACAACCCTGTGCACAGCAGACTAGAACCCTGCCCATCCTGTCACTTTCTGGAGCTATATCAGACAGTGCTTCACTGCTATTCACAGGGTTTTCACAGCCAATTTTTTCAGAAGTGGGTGGCCAGGTCCTTCTTCCTAGTCTGTCTTAGTCTGGAAGCTCCACTGAAATCTGTCCACCATGCGTTACCCTGCTGGTATTTGAAATACTGGTGGAATAGTTTTCAGCCACCACAGTATGACAACTGATGGACGACTGGTGTAACCATGAAACCAACCTGGGGAGCAGTGGTGAGAGCATTGACTCTTAACCACTAGACCACCAGGGCTGGCTCCTGACTACCTACAATGTATCAATTACAATATTTAACGTATAATCAATAATTCCTAGACTTATGCAAAAATGGACAAATAAAACTCTTGATGAAAAAGAAAACAGTCAATATAAACATACTCCAAAGGGACACAATTATTGGTATTAGAAGACAAAAGCTTTAAAATGCTATTATAAATATGTTCAATGACTTAAAGAAAAATATGAACATTAAGAGTGAAATGATGGGCAATATCAGTAGAGAAATGGGGACCATCAAAAAAGAATCAAATGAAAATTCTATAATGGGAAAGTACAATATCTGACACAGTCAATTCACTCAATGGGTTTTGCACATTGGAGACTGCAGAAGAAACAGTGAACTGGAAAACAGGTCAATAGAAACTATCCAATCTGGGGATCAGAGAGACAAAAATGACTGCAAATAAATGACCATAGAATCAGTGACCCGTAAAATAATATCAACCATCTAACATGTTTGTGATTAGACTCTCAGAGGGAAAGGAGTTTCGGAATAGGAAAGTGACAGTATAAAAAATATTCAAAGATTTAATTGCTAAAATATTCCCAAATTTGTGAAAAAAAATCAACCTACATATCCTATAAGTTCAAATATCTCACGGAGGAGAACCACAAAGAAAACCACACCTAAGTACGTCATAGTCAATGGTAAAAACCAGGATTAAGAAAAAATCTTATCAGTACCCAAACAAAAGACACATTGCACATAAGGAAAGTACCATATGAATGACGATGAACTCATCGTAACAAACAATTGAAATCAGAAGACAGTGGAAAATATCTCTAAATTGCTGAGACAGGGAGGGTGAGTTACAACACAGCAAACATATTCCTTACAAATGAGGGTAAAATAATAACAAGACAAATAGAAAATAAATAACAAGATTGCACACTTTAGCCCAGCCACATGAAGAATTAAATGAATGTAAATGGACTGAGCAATTTGTGAAAAAGGAATAAATCAAGACCAAAGTATATACTATTTACAACTAATGTACGACACAGAAGTAGAGAGTAAAGTGATAGAAAGTTATGTCAAATAGTAATATCAGACAAAATAAACTTAAAGACAATATTATCAAATATAAAAAGGGACTTTTTATAATAATAAAAGCATCAATTAGTCAGCAAGGCATAATCCCAAATGAGTGTATTCCTAATAATAGAGCTTTAAAATTCATGATGCAAAATCTGAAATCTTTAAGGGAAAAATATCAAATTTATAACATAATTGATATTTCTATAGCAAATATACGGATATAGAAGATTTTAAAACATAATCAAATGACTTAATTGACTTTTATAGAACACTAATGCCAGTGACTGAGAATATGCTTTCAAGACCATATGAAATATTACCCAGTGATATACTGGGCCATAAAATAAGTCTCAATAAATTTTAAAAAATTGGATTTTATAGAGCATGTCCCCAGACCAAGATGGGGAACAAGCTATGCCTCCTCTTTCACTCCTGTTCCTGTTGCAGCACCTTGGAGAGGAAGAAGAAGCTTGGGTTAGCCTTGAGACATGCCCTTCTTGACCCTTATGGGGTCTAGGGTTGAAGATAGGTAAGCAGGATAGAGGAACAAGGAAAATGTCTCTTTACTAGCTGGCCATGATCTGATTTCCTCCTAGTCAGTTGTTGTTGCTTTACTAGTTAGCAGTGACTGACACTTCAGATCACCCATTAACTCTTTTGAAGGACACACCAGTAGGTTTTTCAGAAAGCCCTGAGTCAGCCATGAGTGCACATTTCTCTTCACCCCCACTTTTCCAGGACATCTGGCTTGGCCTCCCACTCTATAACCTGCTTCCAAGTTCATCAGTCGGTTATATTCTCCACAGTCACTTGCTGCTGGAATTCCCTCAGCTGGCTGAGGAGCTGCTTTCTCAGATGGCATTCTAGCAAGATTTCTCAACCCAGTAATTTTCCACAGCACCACTTTCTCAGAGGAAATTTACCTATTCTTGTTAGGCCAAATGATGGAAGTACAGGAGACTTCACTAGGCCTTTCTCCAATTCTCTTTTTCACTGCAAAAAAATCTCTACAGGCAGACAGACAGATCCTCAGACTGAGCATAAGTCTAATTGACAAGGTGATGATAGCTTCCTGTTCTTATAGTCTTTCCAAATGTCTCCCACTAGAATGCTGTACTCTTGATGACTCTCTCAACTGGCTGTCTCTCCCTTTCTCCTCCTGCCTTCTTGTACAAGCCGGAGGAGGGATGGATGTAGTTGGGATGATGGCTTATGTGAAACTTGTCTGTATATGTACAAATATAATAAAAATATATTAAATATATTTAAAGAAAAGAAGAATATTATACCTAAAATGTTAATAGTATTTATCTCTAGATTGAAATTATGAGGGATGTTAATTTCTGTCTTGTGTTTTTCTGATTTTTGCCAGTTTCTATGTTGCAGCTTATTATTTTTTCTTTAGACAAAAAATCACTAGTTTTTCAAGTCTGGTAAAAAGTCAATTTAATCTACAAGTCAGCTTTATCCATGAAAAGCTATGGCACTATATGTTCGACTTCTGTAGACTACTGAAAAATAACGTGATTTACAGGAGTGAGAATTGACATCTCTGAGGTTGCAAGCTCACATTTATACTTTTGTTAACAATGACTCAGAGTTTGAATGGAGAACACATTTCACTGTCTTGTTCTTTTGCTTTTACTAGAAACTTGGAGAAGCTCCTGGATTTTGCTCCATTCTCTTATAGTTCATGAGGTTGTCCTACATAAAATAAATAACCTGAGAATTCATTATTTGATCAACATCTCAGATGCTTTACAAAGACTAGAACTTGACCTGTATAACTGTTAACAGATAAGAGAATGTAGGAGTGTTGCTTATCATTAATGACAACAGAGAGGAAGTTGGGGAAGATTATGCGTCTGCTAAAGATAAATGGAATTTTAGCTTATTCTGATTGACACTAAGATTATGTGGATATAAGGAAAGTGTAACCCAGAACACTAAGTTAATTTTTTCAAAATAGTGTTTATATGAACTCCATTTTAAACATTTATATGCTATTAAATTGCCTTGACATTAGTTCAGTTTTTGTGTGGCCAGATATGTCTTGGTTTCTTCATACCTGGAAAGAGGTAAATATCTATTTTACATGATTTTCATGAGACTTTAATGCAATGATGAATATATTTAAAAATATAGAATACTATACAAATCCAAGTGTATTAGTCATCTTAGGCTACCACAACAAGATATGAGAGACTAGGTGGGTTAAACACCTACAGAAAATTTATTTTCTCATGGTTTTGGAGACTGGAAGTTCAAGATCAAGGTGCCAGCATGGTGAGTTCCTGGTGAGAGCGCTCCCCTTGAGTTGCAGAAGGCCACCTTCCCACATGTGCTCACAGGATCCCTTCCTTGTGCAAGCATGGAGAGAGAGAAGCTCTCCGGTGTCTCTTCTTGTAGGGGCACTAATCTCATCATGAGGACCACACCCTTGTGACCTCATCTAATCCTAATTACCTCCCAAAGGCCCCATCTCCAAATATCAACACATTAGGGGTTAGGGCTTCATCATATACTTTTTAGGGGCACACAAACATTCAGTCCATAAGGCCAAGTTACTGTTATTGGCAGCATAATAATGGTAATTGTATTAGTCAGGGTTCTCCAGAGAAACAGAAGCAGTAAGATATATATGTATATAGAGAGAGATTTATTGTAAGGAATTGGCTCACACGATTATGGAGGCTGGCAAGTCCTAAGATCTCCAGGGTGAGTTGGCAAGCTGGAGACTCAGGAGAGCTGATAGTGTAGTTCCGGTTCAAAGGATGGCAGTGTCGAAACCCAGGAAGTGCCAACGTTTCAGTTAGAATCTGAAGGTGGGAAAAAGCCAATATCCCAGTTTGAAAGCAGTCAGGCTAGAAAAACTCTCCCTTACTTGGAGGAGGTTCAACCCTTTTGTTCTATTCAGATCTTCAACTGACTGGATGAGGCCCACCCACACTAGGGAGAGCAATCTGCTTTACACAGTCTGCCTATTTAATGTGACTCCCATCCAGAAACACCCCCACAGAAACACCTACCTGACCAAATATCTGGGTGCTCTGTGGCCCAGTCATCTTGACACATACAGTAACTATCATGGTAATAAACAAACTAGAGGAAAAGAGAACTGGCAACCAGGGTTTTCCTGACTGTAGTAATGTCGTAGTTTGCACTAAGTCTCCTCACAGAAATGAGCTAATGATGTGTAAAGACCCCAGCACAGTGGCCAGCAGGCAATAGATATACAATAAATATTACTACTTTTCCCTTCACGTTACTGCTGTATCATCACCAACCACTACGTCAGTCCTTTGGGGGAAAAAACCCAGATTTTCTTGTGGCACATTTTTGTGGGAAGGGCAGTGGGAACATACAGACATGAAGTCTGAAAGACCCACTATAAATATTTATTCTTGTAAATTACATTTCCTCTACTTTTTCTTACCTGTCTCATTTCATTATTTTTCTTTTTAGTTTTAGTCCCTTGGTTATAATTTCCCTTTTTTTCTCTATCACTTTTATTTCATATCTAATTCCCATAGAGGAGTTAAAATTGTGGGGCAGGCCAGACTCTTAGAAAACAGAAGATCCTGTAACCTGCTCGAAGTCACACTCTATTAGGATGTGGCAGAACTATTTATAAAATAATTTTTCCTCCCATCAAATTCAATCATTCTTCCCCTAAAACAGTCTGCTTTACAAAACTGATAGATATTTTAAAATTATCATCGCTAAGAGAGGAATATCTCAAAGAGCACGTGCCCCTTAAAATCGACAGGCTGAAGAGAACATATTTCATTGCCCTGGGATTTGAATTCTGCATTAAAAAACCCCGAAACTAAAATACATAAGACACTATAATTTAGAATTAACCGTGAGCTTGCTGTATATATCACTACATATAAGATGAACACAAAATCTGTAGAATTAACTTCATCTCATATTTTTAAATAAAAATCTCATTATAAATTGTAAGTTATAAATTGAAGATAACGATATTAATTTCTTGTTAACAAACTAAACCACAATATAAGCCATTGAATTAAAGAAAGCTTTTTATGTATTAAATATTTTAACTAATTTGCACCATAGCACCTAAAAGAATTTTCTGTATAATTCTGAATTTTCCTGTGGTTAAAAAAATGAGATACCAGTAAACGTGTTTTCTGTTAGTTTAAGATTATCTTAAATGGCTTTTCACTTCAGCATAAAAATGAACTTAACAAAAATACCTAATTGCCACATTTACAAAAAAGTTGATGTACATATCATCTATTTGGAAGGGGAATAAGGGGACAAAGGGGTTGGTAAGGCATTGTCAATTATCCTAGGGAAATGTAAGCACATTTTAGCTGTGCTTAAAATCTATTTGCAGCTTTATCTTGTTTTCTTCTGATTTCAAAAGGGAAAAACAAGATGCACTTTCCATATTTACTGGCACATGTATGTGAAATACCTCGGGAAGGGTGTATGGCAAAGTGAGAAGGGGGTTCCCTCGGCCAGGCCTTTGGTTGAGGAGCGGGAGCAGAAATAGGCAGATGGGTTACCAGGATGGGAAGAAAACTTGTCATGCATACCTTTTTTTATATTCTTGTTTTGGAACCATGTGAACACATATCTTTTCAAATAGTTAAATTTACAATTAATTTAAAAAGAAAGGAAATGATTCCTTCCGTGTTATTTCTCATCTAAGCAGAACCGCTGATCCGGTGTACTGAGCCCAGTGTTTGCGGCTTGCTAAATGGCAGTGTCTTTCTTGCTGTCCTCTTACTTGTCTGGCTGCCATAGATCTCGGTGAATTTGACCTAGCCTATCTTTCAGTTTAGTCTAATTAGGATCTAATCTTATAGACACAACATACACAAATCTGACACAATAGCAGCGCACCAAAGGCTCAGAAGCTGGATTTAGGAATGTATTAGTTTTCTATAGTGATGGCAGAAACAATGTTATGAAATATTGTTCGCATCAAATATTCATTCTGCAGAGGTCCTAAAAAGTGGCATCCCAGCTACTTTAATTCCATTATTTCTTCTGAAAGACAGCTCTCGACAGGAAGTAATCTCACTGAGACAGACAATTCTGTGTGGCTCTAATTTCCATATGAATTGCAAGATTAAGGCGGAAGCTTTATGCTTGGAGTCTATAAGATGGATAAAAATGAGTATCACATATGTCAGGAGAAGGCACCTTAATAAGGCCTAGGCTATGGGGAGAACTGAGGCTGATGCGGAGTATAAAGTTATTCTAGTTTTTCTCCCTCTTGATTGTGGAGCAGCAAGTTTAAAAAGTGAGCAGTCTCTTTTATGGGTGGACTTCAGCAGTAAAGCAAATGCATCCTATTGCTCAATGCCAAAGAAAGAGGAGAATTTTGTGTGTTCTGTTATGTCACAGTTCTGTGGTGTGCCCTGAAGCATAAATTGTAGACAATTCCCACAGCAGTAGTAAGGCGGACAAATTGCCTTTATATATTTTAAGGCATAAAAGTTAAGAGCTGATATAAGTAATAGCAAAAATTCATATGAGCTCAGGGGCCAAGCTGTAGTTGGTATGGCAACTATCACTTTGAATTTTCTCACCTTCGTGTAAAATAAAATCCTAGCTATATTCTTTCCGTTAATGGAAACACATAACAAGGTGCTCAGTGGGTATGAGATCTGTGTAGAGACCAGCCCTTGAGACCGCGCGTATGAAATACTAGGAATGCACAGTGAAGCAGTCATATTTTTTGTTAAAGAATGTGTCTCTAGCGATAATATATACCAAATAGAAACTTAATAAATTACCAGACTTATTGGGCTTTGTTTTCCTTTCAATTAAGCACTCCTTGGTTATAACCATACATTCATTCAATTTTTCATTCATTCACCTAACAAATATTTATTAAGCAACTGTTAAATACTTGACACTATTTTAAGACTTTTGCAAACAACAGTGAGCAAAAGAGACAAAACGTTTTGTCCTTACGGAGCTTTCATTCTGTTGGAGTAGATGGATTAAAAGAGAAGTAAGTAAAACACAAACCACGTTAGATTGCTATAAATGATATGAGAAAAAATAAGCAGCCATGAGAGATATAAACATTGAGGGAGACTGGAATTTTAGATAATTGGCCAAGGAAGCTCTTACTGGGAACCTGATTGCTGAGTAAGGACCCAAAGGAAATGAGGGAATAAGCCACGTACATATCTAGGGAGAGCACAGCGCAGGAAACCCTGATTGAAAGGCCTTGAGGCAGAATAGGCCTGGTGAGTTGCCAGAGCATTCTGTAGGCACCTGGTGAAGAGGATAGAGTAGTAGGAGATAAGTTAGAAAGGAAATGGGGGTGGAAGGAGAAGAAGCGTAGGCTTCCTCAGGCCTTCATGGGTGAGGGCATTGCAGGGAGTTTGGCTTATATTCAGGGTGAGCTGGGAACTCATTAGAGGGTTCTGAGCGGTGGTGTCATGAACCCTGGCCCACGTGTCAATAGGGACTTGCTAGACGTTGTGTGAGGAAAAGACTATAGTGGAGGCAGGAACTGATGCATGAAGACCAGGTACGGCTATGGCAGTGATCTCTGCAAGACATGCCCAAGGGATAGCTGTCGAGCGGGTGAGGAGGTGAAGCTGTCAGATCCTCACTTCTACTTTTATAATTGAGTGACAAATATTGGTTGAACGATTAGATATTGGATCTAAGAGATAGGGAGGAGTCAAGATGAGGCCCAGTTTTTTTGCCAGTAACTGAAATAATGGTGATTCCATTTACATAGAGGGAAGAGCTACAAGAACGGGTTTAGTAGGGACAGGTGAATATCAGCATCTCGATTCTAGACATACTAACTTTGAGATGTCAATTAGTAATCTGATTGGAGAGGTCTGGTTGGAGATAAATGCCTAGTCATCACTGTGTAAGGGTATTTAAAGCCAGAAGACTGGATGAGACTGCCCAAGAGGGAACTATCTAAGCGATCAAAGATTTGGACTTCTGTGAGGGTACAAGAAGGTATCAGATCAGTGTCCTAGTCCACTGGTTCCTGGTATTGACAGAATTAGGAACATGACATTGGCACACCCTGGGTTTCTACTCACAGACCATTGAATCTGCAAGTGAATCAGAATGAAAGTGGCCCAAACACAGTTAGCCAACTGTTCCTTGAGCAGGGACAATGCCTGGGCTGTACCAAGTTCTTGGCTCTATCACTGTCCAGAGACTCCATGGCATTACTTCTTGCGGTACCCTCTGACCACCACACTTTGAAGGAGCCACCTCAATCATTCTCTATCCTATTACACATTTTGTTGTTGAATTTATTATGTTCTGAAACTATTTATTTATTTATTTACTTTTGGAAGCCCTCATTAGAGCATAAACTCCCTGATGGTAGACTACATATGTCTTTCTTGCTGCTATAACCTCTGTGACCAGAAAAATGCCTAGCACATAAGAACTGTTCAATAAGAATTTTCTGTGCAAATCATAATGTGGTCTGAAGGAGCCCCTGTACCCTCACAAACAGAGGAAGTAGATGCCTTTGCCAATGTTCCCTCTGCCCAGGATGCCTACTCCTTTCTTCTGCATCCTTAAAGCTTTTCTTTCTTTTTTTTTAAATCCCTCATTTCATCACATTCAGGCAAATGGAAATTATTCTTGAACTAAATTTAATTTTAATTCCAATCAGAGAAAATTAGGAAATAGGTAGGGACTTTTTTTCTTTTTGGAAAAAACCACGCAACCATGGACACTGCTGTTTTGGAGTTTATTTCCTCATTGAGAAAATGGGAACAGTAACATTCATCTTACAAAATTTTAGATGAAATGAATTACATGGCTCTATGAATGCCACGTACCTGCTTTCCTGAGGTTGACCCAGGCAAAAAGCTCCCCCAGCTCCTTCTTCTGCATCAATATTATCACGACACGGACAATTAGGGAACAAATGCCCCATCCATGCAAGCCAGGGAGAGGGAATGCTGGGTGTGTTTTCTGCTCATCCCAGAGGCAGGCTGAGCCTCTAGCAGGCTCTTCCTTGAGACCTGTAATCATCAGACCTCAAGACTTCCTCTGAGAAGAATGTAGGCCTTGCCCTCCTGTTTTCTCCATCAAAGGGATCCCTGAGTCTTGTGGAGAGGACTATTCAATAAACAGCTTCTCCTGTTAGAGCGATGTCACCAGTGCTCCCCAGAATTCATCTCAAGCAGTAGGAAGGAAAATAGAATTCCTCCCAAGTTGTGAGCATGGTAAGATACAAAGACCTGAGGTTTTCTTGATGACAATGCGTCCCCTCTGTCTTTCTTCCCTTTGTACTATCTGGGATCACCATAAGATGAACATTCCCAATGTGCACCTTGAATCATGATAGTCCTTGCTCTAAAATTTTCACAACCTCTCTGATATCTAACAGAAGATGACTCTGCCATTCGCAGTGTTGTGGCACCATTTATTAGTTGAGGATTTATGGAAAGACATTTAATCTCTCTGTCTTGGTTTCCTCATCTATAGAATATGGATAATTTTAGCACTTATAAGGTTGTTGTGAAGATTAGATGAGTTAACACATTTAAGCATTTAGAAAAATATCTGGCACATAAGGTTTGTTATTAGTGATAATAATATATTATTGTTAACTTGTGTTATCATATGGTAGCAACTTCCCTAAAGGAATGGAATGATGAAAAACGTAAAGACCACAAGTCTTTGGAATCACTCAGATGTATGTTTAAATTCTAGGTCCAAAATGTACTAATTTTACGTTAGGCAAGATGCCTAGCTTTTCACCAGGAAAGTGGAGTTAATAATTCCTACCTCTTCTAATGATTGTAAAGGTTATGTGGGGGATCAGAATTGGCCACCCCAAAATGTATCTTTTTGGCATGAGGATTATTTTGGGCTGGGTACTTTTAAAAACTACAGACATGGGAGAAGCTCTGAAAAGTAGAATTTTTACCCTTTGTAAGAGACATTTATATTTGTAAGGGAAGTCTCCATCTCCATCTAAGTGTCTCTCTCTCGGTACCAGGAAGAAGGGGGGATGACCTTATGTCTAGAAATCCTTATCAATGTGGAAGGCAAGGACTTACATCTGCATAATAATCTTACCCTTGTTTACTGTGCTTTTCTGGTAATCTCCCCTAACTGACTCCCCCCACCCCCAACACCCTCCTTTGCCTTTAGCTGAAGATGGTATTTAAGACGAGAACCTCTGCCATTTTGGTGAGTTGCTCAGTTTTCCTCAGTGTCTCCCATGTATACATGTCATAAAGCTTTCTTTGATTGTCTCCTGTTAGTCTGTCTCAAGTGAATTTAATTCATAGCCCAGCTAGAAGGACCCAGAGGGTAGAGGATATGTCTTCCTCCTCTACAGTTTCACTCAATGACCTTAAATAACATATAATTAATGCCTGCCCCATAGTTTTAAAAAATCAACTTAACAATTTCATCACTCGAAACTCTCTTTTCTTCACAATGAAAATAGCTTTATTGACATTGTACAAAATAGTATACACTTACTGTAAAAATAATGAACTATACATAAAAAATAGGAGGATGATAGTAAAAATTACCTGAAATCCCACCTGCCTAAGACAATCATGATCCTCTCTTCAAAGACCTTCCTTTCATGATTTTTTGTGTGCATATACCCATATGCACATACTTATATAATATTTTATGCTAAAAGTGTAGTATTTCTTTTATTATATATACTTTTAAACATTTTTAGTGAGGTATAATTGACATACAATAAACTGCACATATTTAAAGTGAACAATTTGAAAATTTCTGATGTGTGTATACACCATGAAACCATCATCACAATCAAGACGGTGACTATGTCCATCACCCCAAAAGTTTCCTCTTAGCCTTCTGTAATCCCTCTTTCCTGCTCACACTGCTTTCTGTCATTCTAGGTTAGTTTGCATCTTCTAGAATTTTATATAAATAGAATCATATGGCATATGCTTTTTTTTTTTGTCTGACTTCTTTCAGTCAGCATATCTATTTCGAAATTTACCCATATTGTTTCACACCAAAAGTTCATTCTGGGGCAGCCCAGTGGCATAGAGGTTAAGTCTGCATGCTCTGTTTCGGCAGCCCAGCATTCATGGGATTGGATCCCGGGCACAGACCAACATACCACTCGTCAAGCCATGCTGTGGCATCATCCCACATGCAGAATAGAGGGAGATTGGCACAGATGTTAGCTCAGGGCCAATCTTCCTCAGAGACACACACAAAAAAGGTCATTCTATTTATTGTTGAATAGTAAAGAGTAGTAGGATATATCACAATTTGTTTATCCAATAACTTCTTGATGGATATTTGAGTTATGTTCAGTTTCTGACTATCACAAATAGTTGCTATGAATGTTTGAATATAAGTCTTTGTGTGGACGTATGGGTTCATTCTCCTACTTAAATACCTAAGAGTAGAATGACTGGGTCATATGGTGGGTATATGCTTAATTCTTAAAGAAAATTTCAAAACATTTTTCCAAAATGGTTTTACCATTTTACATTCCCACCAGCAGTGTATGAGAATTCCAGTTCAGTTCCTTCACAGCCTCATGAACAATTATTATGGTCAGCTTTTTTTTAGACACTCTAATGGACATGTGGTATCTTATTGTGGTTTAATTTGTATTGCCCTGTTGACTAATGATGTTGAACATCTTTTTAAATGCTTACTTACGATCTGTATATCCTCTGCAGTGGCATATCTTTTCAAATCTTATTCATATTTTATTGGGTTGCTTTTTTATTATTTGTTTATTTATTTAATAATTTGAATGCTTTTTTGGGAGAATGGGGGTGAGGAAGATTGACCCTGAGCTAACATCTGTTGCCAATCTTCCTCATTTTTTTCTCTCCCCAAAGCCCCAGGACATAGCTGTATATCCTGTTTGTAACTCATTCTAGTTCTTCCATGTGGGATGCTGCCACAGCATGGCTTGATGAGTGGTGTGTAGCTCCATGCCCAGGATCCAAACCAGCAAACACTGGGCTGCTGAAGTGGAGCACACGCGTTTAACCACTCAGCCGTGGGGCTGACCCCTTGTTTTTTTATTTTTTAGTTTTGAGAACTCTTTATATATTCTGGATACAAATCTTTTACTAGATATGTGGGTTGCAAATATTTTCTCCCAATTTCTGGTTTGTAGTTTTGTTGTTGTTTTTTTTCCTCCCCAAAGAACAGAAGCTTTTTATTTTGATGAGGTCAAGCTTATCAAGTTTTATTTTATGGAGCATTCTTTTTGTATTGTATTAAGAAATTTTTATTACATTTAAGGCCACAAAGATTTTCTCCTATGTTTTCTTCTAGAAGCTTTACAGTTTTAGGGTTTATATTTAATTCTGTGATCCATTTTTTTTTTTTATGGTGGAAGCTATGAATCAAAGTACATTTTTTTTGGTATATGGATATCCAATTGTTCCAGCACCACTTATTGAAAAGACAACTTGTATACATCTTTTTTCCACTAAAATATCTTTTCATCTCTGTTGAAGTCAACTGACCATCTATGTATTGATCATATTGAACTATTACTGGACTCTACATTCTGTTCTATTGATCTCTTTGTCTATCTTAATGCCAAAACCACACTAACTTGATTATTATATTTTTATAAATTTTGACGTCAGGTAATTTTCCAACTTTGTTGTTTTTAAAAGTTGTGTTGAATATTCTAAGTCCTTTTCATTTTCATGTGAATTTAAAAATCAGCATATGAATTTCCATAAAAATGCATGCTATGGTTTTGCTATGGATTGCTTTGAGTTTACAGACTGGGGAGAATGACACTCAACATACTGTGAAATGTAATTGTGAAACACATTCATTTCTATTTAAAAATATCCAAAGTTATTTAAATAAACATATTTTAGATAAACTATTTTATACAAATTAATCATAATTTTTCATCTTATGTACTTTTGTAAAATTATAGTTCTATAGGTAAATTTTTATTTATTTATTTTTTGGCCTTATTTCTCTCTTCTTCCCATCCCCTTTCCAGGACAAATGTAACCAATGATACAATGAGTACATATTCACCCGTTATTATCTCATACTGAAAAAAGTCATTTTAAAACTTGTGGCATTGGACTGGCCCAGTGGTGCAGAGGTTAAGTTTCCACATTCCACTTCGGTGACCCAGGGTTCTCCCCGTCCGATCCTGGGTGCGGGTGCAGACATGGCAACGCTTGGCAAGCCATGCTGTGGTAGGCGTCCCACATATAAAATGGAGGAAGATGACCAAAGATATTAGCTCAGGGCCAATATTCTTCAGCAAAAAGAGGAGGATTGGCTGATGTTAGCTCAAGGCTAATCTTCCTCAAAAAAAATAAAAACACAAAAAATTTGTGGCAGCCATGAAAATTTGCCTCTTAGATATCTGATGGCAGGGAGCTTATTTGACCTGTGGCCCTAGCTACTGAACTCTGAAATCCATCACCATGCTGGCACAAAGACCATACTTTCTACCAGGTGCACCCAGCCAGCGATTGAAAGTGGTGGACCCAGTTCTGCAAAATGTGGACCTCTGACTGGCAGCTGTGGTGGAGAACTCCCCACCAGCCTGGCCAAACTTTCTTAGGACTGCACTGCAGTCGAAGTCTCTTCCGTCAAACCTCCTGTCCTCCCTCTCTCCTTCATAGGAGACTTTCCCTGCCTCTTTCAGCAACCACCTCCTTTGCCTTACAGATTCTATCCTTATAAATTTTTCATGTCTAATCCATCTTAGTGTCTGCTTCTTGTAGGACTTGTACTAATAAAACATTTCTCATCATCTTGCTTTTTTCTTTCTTAACAATATATGCTGGCCATCCTCTCAAATTAACCAAGATAGACCTAACCTATACCATGTATAATATTCCATGAGAGGGTTGAGTTTATTCATCCATTCTCCAAATACATTAATTTTTTTCTGCCACTTGCAACAAGGCTTTATCTCATAAATGATCTCTATGTGTGTCTGCATATTTTTCCTTACATTTGCACATTTGTTTCAATGGAATAGATGTTTAGATGTGGAGTTACTGTATTTTTACAGTTAATAAATATTGCCAGTCTGTTTTCTAAAATGATAATGTGGACTATATCATTATTATCTGAAATCCCAGCAAGAACTTGAACTAATATTTGTTAAGGTTTTTACCCTCCTAGCAGATGTGAAGTGGTTAGTTTAATTTGCATCCCTCTAAATACTAAGGCAACAATATAAAAACCTGTAGGAACTATGGAAATGATTCCTGATGAACTCAAAGACATAGAGACTAAAATGGTGGCTGCCAGGGGCTGAGGGGCGGGGAGAAGGCGGGGAAGTTGGTGAAACGGGACAAACTTTTAGATATAAGATGAATAAGTTCTGAAGGTCTCATGTACAGAATGGTGACTATAGTTAATAATATTGTATTGTATACTTGAAATTTCCTAAGAAAGTAGATCTTAAACATCCTCATCAAAAAAATAAAGAGGTAATAACTATGTGTGGTGATGGACGTGTTCATTAATTTGATTGTGGTAATCATTTCACAATGCATATAAATTTCAAATCTTCACATTATACACATTAAGTAGGTACAGTTTTATTTGTCAATTATATCTCAATAAAAAAACCTGTAGGAAAAAATTTCCTAGAACATATTAATTATCAATATTGAAGCGATAAGAAAATGGAAACTTAAGTAAACTTTAAAATTTTTTAGGTAATTGATTTATGATTTCTCATAAAAGCAACAAATAGTTTTAGAGCTGCGTTATATCCAGTCTTGACAGAAAAGTCAATTTAAATGTTATTAACAGAATTTCAGAAAAAAGATTTATCAATTTAATTTATGATACTTGCTAAATCTTAATACCAAAATTCTCATAAAGAAAATTTATTTAAAAAAATCTATAGGTCATTATTCTTCATAGGCATAGACATAAAAAAAATCTAAGAAAAATATTAATTAATTTAGCAGAATATCCAAAGAATAATTCATTGTAAAAAAAGTTTATTTCAGTGTACTTTAATATTACGGAATCTATCACTATAATGAATTTCACCAGTAAATTAAAAGGTAAAACTATTTAATCACACAAATAGTTAGTAAGAAATCATTTAGTAAAATTCAACAGGAGATCCTAATAAATCCCGATAGAAAACAGAAATGAAAGTCACTCACATAAATATCACAAAGAATATTTGCCAGAAACATCAGTCTAAACAATAAAATTCATAGGGGAAAAAGGAGATGGTCTTATTCTGGAGATTTTAATGAATGAAATAAAGTGACAGAAAATAAAATAATTGATTTAAATTAAAGGCTGTATAAGAAAAATTTTGCATTTTTAATTAAGAGAAAAATGTAAAATCCCCAAAATAGAATAACAAGAAAATTACGAGACTTATAAAGAGAAAACCATCAAAACTTATTGAGTAGCACAAAACCACATGTGAAAGGAAATACGCTGGTCCTAGATGAATAGGCTTAAAATCGTAAAAATATCAATTCTAACCACATTTGTCAGTAAATTTAATGGAATTTGAAGAAGCATTAAATTATCTTAAGTTATCAAAGCAAAAAAAACCCTTAAAAGTGATAATAAAGAAATTTGAAAAAAGTATTAAGGGAGAATTTGTCTTATCAAGAACTAAAATGTATTATTAAGCTATAGTAATCAAAATAGTATGGATATTAGCATAATAATAGTAACAAATGTAAGTGGAATATACCAGAGAGCCCAGATAGGTCCTAGCTTAAGAGGATTTAGTATATACAGTTCAATAAAAGTATTATGTAAGTGATACATATTTAACTTGCACAACTATACGTAAGAAATCATATCTATAGCTCACACCATTAAAGGATGTTGTTAATGATATGCCAGAAAATGCAAAAAAAATAAATAGAGAAAAAGGAAGGAAAGAAGGAAGGAAACAAATGACAGTAATAACAACATTATAATCAGTTAATGTTAATTTGAGGAGGAAATTACCAGAGGATAAAGGACTTTGTGATGTTATGATGAAAAATCAACAATTTTAAACCTCCATGCACCAACAACATAACAACTAAATAAATATAGCAAAGATGATCAGAAGCACAAATGATCTAAAAATAAAATTATAGTGGGAGAGTTTAATACACACTTTCAGAAATGGATGGCTATAATAGCAAAGAAAATACACACAAAGAATTGAATAACATAATTAACAAAGTCGCTTGTACATTGATGTCTGCATATTTAAATTAAAGAGATAATCGATGAGTTTGTTTAGAAATGTTAACACAATTTCTCTGAGTATGTTGTTCCAAGCTATAGATTCAAGTATTTTTTCAACCAATGGGATTTTTAACAGCTTGTTTTTCAATTCCTGTCTCTTTTTACTTCTGTTCTTTTTTTCTTTCTGGAATTCCTATTATTTGCGTATTGAAGAAAGAATTCCTACTCTCTGCATGTTGTGTTTCCCAGTTCAGCCCTCCCAACTGTCTTATCTTCTCCTGATTTCCTCCTTTTTGTATTTTCACTGTGTTGTGAGATTTTCATTCCTTAGGTCTTGTAGGCCACTGGTTAGATTCTCAAGGGTAATTATCATTTCCTTTTTATCAATTGGTAGATTTTTAAACTTGATAATCATTTTTTATTCCTCCAAGCAGTGCATTTTTTCTTTTGATGGTTGTTGTTTGTATGTTCCATAATTAAATTTTTGCAATTTCTCATTAGTGTTTTATCCAAGCCACCAACTCCCTCCCTTGTTAGTTCTTTTTCACTAGTCGCAGCTTGATCTGGTGTTCTGGTTACTTGTCTTTTCTGACTGATGAGTTTCCTGACATGCTGTTTTCTCTGCCCATTCATCACTTACATTGTGGCTCAAGACCAGCCTGGTTCTCTGAAGCAGTGAGAATCCTGAGAGTGGAGAAGGTGAGTGTCCTCCTTTCTGAGGGCTGGCTGTACAGAGGCCCCAGAAGGAAGGCACTCTGTACCCCGGGCCTCCTAGATGTGATGATCCTGGCTTCCAGCCTCAGGGGTAGAGAATACTTGGCCCATAGTTGTCCCCCAATCCATGGCTCTCTGAGCGCCCCCAGAGACCTCTAGGTGCTCCCAGTTACATCAACAAAGCCTGTCTGGCCCTTCCTCTTGGGGCTCTAGAGACTAAATTTTTCCAGTATCTTCATTTTTCTGATTTTTGCCCATGGACTCTTGGTTGCTGGCCTCCAGGTTTTCCTCAGGACCAGAGGAGGAAAGTCTTGATTTTACTCTTCACCCAGATCCCACCTTGATCCATCATATGGATTCCATTATCTGGCCCCAGGAACTTGTCTGGCAAGGAGTGATGGTCGATATTCATCTTGCATTGAAGTTGGGAGCAGAGAGCCACCTGGAATCCCAGATTCCTCCTATTCTCTCAAATATATCCCACGTATGTTTAAAAAGGACAACTTGCGTTCCTTAAGACTGACCCAAATATCTGGCTTTATTCCTTTGCTGCCACCTGGAATGCTTCATTCTCATCAGTTTCCCAGTCAGTAAGTATTACCCATTCTTCTAAGTCCACCTTAAATAATATCTACTCCTTAAAGCATTCCTGCTTTTTTAGTTTTCTACTATGTATTTGCATATTTTATATTTTATATGCAATATTCTTGCTTTCCCTTAAAACATAGTTAACACAAGTTGCCCCTAGTTTATAAAATTAGTCATAGAGCACAGAGGGATATTAAATGTTCTGAAGTAATACCACGTGCAACAAAAACCTTGATTTTTAAATGCAGACAGGATTCAGATGGATCTCCTCATGCATATAGCAGGTGGCAGGGTCTGGACTTTGGTGATCTGCAGAGCACATGCCATAGCTCTTGGCAGCCTCCCATCAGCCCCTTCCCTAGGTCCTGAAGGCAAGTCTTTCTAGATCTTCCAATTTTTTTAAATTTTTTGAGGAAGATTAACTCTGAGCTAACATCTGCCACAAATCCTCCTCTTTTTTGATGAGAAAGATTGGCTTTGAGCTAACATCCATGCCCATCTTCCTCTACCTTATATGTGGGACGCCCGCCACAGCATGGCTTGACAAGTGGTGTGCAGGTCCGTGCCTGGGATCCAAACCGTCGAACCCCGGGCCACCGACGAGGAGCATGCGAACTTAACTGCTACACCACTGGACCAGCCCCAGATCTTCTAATTTTTAAAGATAACCTAGAAACAGGAATTTTTATATGAAAATTCACAATTTTTAAAACATTGCAACATATTTAAAGTTTTTAAAACACAGTGTCAATAAGTATATTTGCAGGCGCCCTGTTGCAATTTCTGATGTAAAGCCAGAAGGGCCCATGAATCTTATTTTTCTTTGTGTTTTACCTCCTATTGGGAGGTAAAGCATTTATTGATCCTAACTTGTATGCAATCATTCCCCCTCTATTGGCCACCAAAAGCACTCTGTATGTCTCCTATGGCACATTATAATTTTTCTTTGCATTTTATACGTTTTTATACATACTTAATTTCTCTGTCTTCTTTATTAAAGTACTTATTCCTTGATGGCAGAAACACGCTCATCCTATTTTGTCTGGCATTGTCTAGCTAATCCATCCCTCACAGAATGAGCTCAGTAAAAATACATTGAGTTAACTCCTCTTCCTCCCTCATATTAAAATTACCATTTATACAGATGCAGCTAAATGTCAAGTAAAGTAGCTAGATGAATGAAGTGCAGAGAAGAATGATATGCTTTACCCTCAGGAGTATTTGCATGTAAAAGACCATCTTGCTAACTCTTAAGCCTGTCTAGGTGGTGAATAATGGAATAATCTGGGTCGATGTTGCTTCTGTCAGTGTTTCTCATGCTCATTTTGAAGGCTACACGTGCCTGCATAAGCTCCTCTCTCTAAATTTCAAACTTCTGGAGAAAGAAACTACTTGGTATTTTCGCCAGGAATTGAGAGGGGAGTGCGGGCACCAAATAGAGGAAATTTATCCTTGTTCATTCTTACTTCTTCTATTCATCCCTCTGCCTCTAAGAGATTTTGGTGTCTACTCTCAAATTTGGGACTAAAGATTTCATAAAGTTACGTTTTCAATTGAAGTTTTCGTCTGTTTGTTTCAACATTTTTTTAGAGGAAATTATGTTATCAAATCTTTTTCAATTTGATAGTTGTGTTTTCTCTAACTACATGGTTTTGAGTTACTCAGAGCTTTCAGCACTTTTTTGCACATAACTCAGCTTTTAACCATACTTAAAGTGATTACCACTATTCAGGGAAAGTAAGAGGAAGAGTCAGGTTTGGCATAAAATTCTTACAGATGTAAAAGAAAAAAGTCACAAATGTAAACGATGATAATAATAGTCATGATTATAATTTAGTGAGGTCTTACTGTGTTCCAGGAACTAGCTAAGTGAGTATCAACTCATCTCATTTTTGTAGCAACCATTTGAAAAAGTAATATATCTCCATTTTACAAATGAGAAAAGTGGGGCATGTGAGCTTAACTTGTCCAAGGATACAGAGCTAAAATATGGAGGATACATGATCCCAATTCAGGCAATCTGACTCCAGAAGTCCCCAGAAAACCCTCAACAGTGTAATGGACTGTCTTCCACTAAGGAGGATAGAGTGTTTTCAACGTTAAAAGAAATACATTATATCAACTTATATAAAGTTCTTATTAAATCCAGCAAGTAATGAGGCTCTTGGGTGATTATTTAAGTATGGCTATTAATAAGTTCATACTGAGAATGCCTGGCTCGTCCACCACAGGTCTGAAGGAGCTCCTGATCAAACAATAAAATGTAAGTTCCATCACCTGCAATGTGACTAAGATACACTGCTCTAACAACCCATTTCATTCTAGGGAACTTAAAAAAAAAAAATCACATCTCTTTTGCAAATCCTTTGAGTTAGTAAACTTTTATCTAAATAAGCATTATAAATCTCTATGGGACCCAAGGGTCACATTACTAATCCAATTAAGACTGTTCCCCTCTGTCCACTGGACAAATCAGTATTGTTCTTTACAACAGAATTCTATTATCCTAACTTAACGAAGGGCTTTGGGGCTCTCATTTTACTTAAATAGGCTCGGGGGCCCCACTCCAAAGGGATATTAGTAGAACTTAGAGGTTCCAGTGGATAAACCATTGCACTTTTCTGCAAATGGAAGGAATGAAGGTGGGGGTGACAGAGGTTGACAGGTGCAGATGAAGACAACAGCAAACATGGGCAGCCTTAGAAAATAAGTTCCAGGATGTAACGTTGCTATTTTTTCTCCTTCTTTCTTTTATTTTTTTTGACTAGCAGATTGGAATCTACAAATAAGACTATGAAAAATGTGAAATCTGAGTTTTACTCTCATTAAATTTTTGAGTCTAGGTTTCTGTAACTCATAAAGAGACTCTGAATTGAGTGCAATAGAGATCAACAACGATAATTTCAAGTAACACCCATGAAGAAGTGCTCAGGGAGTGAGGAATTATTTAGTGTGAAACAGAGAAGATTGGGGAATAATTTAAACATTGTTCAAAGATATGAAGAAAAATTATTCATCTTCTTCCTATTGAGAGCTAACAGCAGGAAATGGGCTTTTGCTGCTATCTGAGGAATTCATGTTATTATAGAAAATAGTTTCCTCAGGCAAAAGTTTTTAGGTATTTTTTCAAGAATGTATTATTGAAAGAGGTTTGTGAATCTTTTTCTCTGAAGGTTTTAAACACAAAATGTTTCCTCATCAGTTTAGATATAATTTTATAAAAGATGTAGGGATGAAAATAATAGCATTTTCTGAATTCTTAAAACCTAAAAATGGAGACAGGATCACTTTTTTTCTGTGAAATGACTGTGATAAATATGAGAATAAGTATAATAAAATATATCATATTTTTAATGCTTCAGCTTTTGGTGCAGAATATTGGCATGCATCTGTGTACACAGAAATTTATATCTTCGACACACACATATGAAAATTACAATTATTGAATTGTATAAATAGAAACTGTTCTAGGAAAACCTTATGACATATTGTGTGATGCAACTTGACTTTGCAAACATAAGAACCCACCCCTCAAACATAATGAGGGCCCTTCATTTACAAAGTAAACTGAGTAAACATTGATTTATGCTGTTCTGAAATATTTCCCTCTGGGGGCCTGTCTGCCTGCTCCCTCTCCTTTCTCTGCACACAGGCTCCACCTTGGGAATCACAGTTTGATGATGTCCTTAGCAAAAGGTGAGTGATTGTTCCCAGAGCCAGTCCAGGTGTGGTCCATGACTAGCATTCTCTCCCAATTCAGGCTGCTGGACCAAGTGATAACTCACAAATTAAGTGTCTCTGGCAGCTTTTCGAAAGCTATCCTTTGCTTGTGTTGAGGACAATTTCTCTTTCCCCATGGCTGGGAGATAATACTTTTTAAAAGTCCTATGGCTTACTTTTTAGTAACATACCCCACGCAGGACCAAGGACTTTATTTTCTAATTTCACAGGCATTGAAATTTCATTAACTGGGACAGCTAATATTATAAATTTAAAGTTTATAATAATTTGGAAAAGGGGGCTGATTGCAAATTATTTTTACTCAGCAAATCTTTCCCTCAAATTGTTCTAGATTGCAGCCTGAGC
Organism: Equus przewalskii; assembly: GCF_037783145.1. Classification (NCBI taxonomy): domain Eukaryota; kingdom Metazoa; phylum Chordata; class Mammalia; order Perissodactyla; family Equidae; genus Equus; species Equus przewalskii. The sequence continues at coordinate 54,177,708 of NC_091839.1, read as the reverse complement.
TAAATTACAGGAGGAATGCTTAAAATACTTAAGTGGATGGGTGATTTTGAAACACTTTCAGAAACGCCCACACGCTTACAATTTATATGCTAGCTTGCAAGCATTTCTATTTTTTCAGACTGAGTTCCTTAGCACCTCTGTAAGAATTTGTTAGTCTAGTTTGGAATACCTTAGTTAAAACTAATACAATTGCATTCATTTTAACATCATGCCATAATTTTTTTTCCCACACAGTCCTGATTGATTTTTTTCCTTCTTGGCCTGAGTTGGTAAGATTTCATCATATTTTTGTGCTGCCATGTGATCAATATAAGTGGATTGCTAAACTTGGCCAGTCATTAAAGGGTCATAGAGAAAACTGTTTCATACACGTTATTTCCTGAAATGCCCCCCTGCACTGAAATTCTAGTCAAGAGCTTTTTCTTTAGATATCATTCTCTGACCACATGTATTGAGCATGTACTGTATGTCAGGCATTGTGCTTGATGATGGGGGACTAAGAGATTTAAGGTAGACATAATCTCCAACCCCACTGAGCTTAATAGCAGATATAGCTAATCAGAGCTAAGAAAAAGGTGATCAAGAGTGCAAGAGTGTGGGCTATTGTAGAAGAAGTACTGGATGGGATGGATTCAAAAGATGACTTCTAAGATGAAGAGATGTCTACAGAGAAACAGTATGAGTTACATGATGATGACAGGTGAAGATGGGAAAGAGTCTATTAAGCAAGAGCGAACAGTCTGTGTTCAAGTCCAGTGCCTTTAGAGGACTGAAGGTTGATGAGTGACTAGATTGCTAGACGGGAGGAAAAAGTATCAAGAAATGAAGTTGGAGAACTAATTAGGGGTCGTATAACAAAGGACCATGTCAGTTGTGTTAAGAAAATCATATTTTATCCTATGGGTAATGAGGAGTCCATAAAATATTTTAGAAAAGGTAAAATGTAATCAGATTTATTTATTTATTTTTAAATTTTTTTTGAAAGATTGCTCTATCTAGTATGTGGGAAATTGATTTGAGGAAATAAGAATGAATTCAAAAAGACTGTGAAAAATGGATAAGGAGGCCTGATTTAAAATGGAGTCAGGAAGCCATGAAGGGGCAGCTCTCACACATGTACCACTCATCTCAGTTTGCACAAACCAGCAAGAAGAAGGAAGATTTCCATATTGGCCTCAGTAATGGCAAACTGTTTGCTTCCTGCAGCCAATGAGAAACCACCACGACCCTGAACTCTTGTTCTTCTCCAATGAACTTTGGCTCAAAACTGCCCTCCCCAATTTCCTCCCAGAATCTAATAGAAGCTGGCCTATCCTTTGTCTCTTTGGACTGGCCTATGGTTCTCCCTAGTTTGCTTGTCTTAAATTGCAATTCTCCTGCTATTCCCAAATAAACTCATTTTTGCTTAAATAAAATTGCCATTTCCTCTGTTTAAGGTTGACAAGACAACTAAGGAGACTATTGCTATAATTTAGGCAGTCTTGGTATATCTAAATAATAACCTAGAATAATATGAATATGTTGGAGAGAAGTAGAAGGGAAGTGAGTGAGGTTTGTTGATTGATAGGGTATGAAGTGGTAAGGGAGAATGATAAGATGATTTCAGTTTTGAACATATTCAATTTTATGTATGAAGGGGAAATTCAAAGATATATAATAGAGTGAACAGTTTAGTCTTCAAATGTGTATATAAAGCTCAAGAGATAAAAATGTACTAATGATCCTAATTTTGAAACCATCAGCCTAACAATGGTCATTGAAGCCATGGGGTAGGATGTGTCCACTCAGGAAGGACATGAACAGCACAGAGCAGACCCCAAGGGATGTTCAAGTATCAGACAGAAGAGATTTCTACACTTTATGCTTCAACCACCCACATATAATTCATTCGTCAACCAATAGCTTCATGTCCGTGTCTTGAAAAGTAAACAACTTATAAGAAAGTGGAAACACCGAGTATAAGCATTATTTTAAGGAAATTTTATGAAGAAAGGATTGAAGTTATCAAGTTGGAGAGGTGATTTTAAATGGGAGAGACTCGAACCATTTTTAATATTGATAGAAAAGTAGGACTGTCCTTTAGTAGTAAGGAGAAAAGATGGCTTTCATCTCAGCAGGAGGAATAGATGAAAGAATGGGACAGATTCTAGTGAATACCTCCTTTTTAAATTCCCTCTCCCATGGCATATTTAGCATATTTTCTAAGATACTCTCTTTTATTGTGTATTTCATGTGTTGGTCATGTCTATTAATTTCGAAGCGTCTTGAAAGTGGGCAATCACAGTTTACACCATTTCCAGCATTGAGGTTAGAGAGGTTGCTCAGAATCCTTCCCCAATTGAGTCCTGAGAATTTCAGGACAAGATATTTAACCGTTTTTCCTTCTTTTATAGAAAGAGAGAATACTAATAAAACACAAAAATGCAGCGTCAAGCAAAATCTCTCTACCCTTTTTTTTTTCCCTAAAATACAGTCTGCATGTCCACTCTGAGGGAAAATGAGAAATGCCCTCTAACCTGTGATTAAAATAATCCTGCTTATTTGCTCTTTATGTATTTAGATACATAGGTAAAGGTGCAGGGATTGGGGAGAGATTGGCCCTTTTTAGCCTAAATAAAGGAAAAGAAAGGTTTATCCTACTTCATCAAAAGCCTATCATTTCTGAGTAGCATGAGGAATAAAAAAGGTCCCAGTCCTCTCCATTTCCTTGGTGTTTTCCGGTCTAGATCACAAATACCCAGTTGGGCAGCTGTAGGCAAACGCCATGGTACTAACACAACATATGTGTAAGAGAGGCCAGCTTTGAAGTTCAGGACATTTCTTGTTAAGGATAACTCCCCACCTTAAGGGAAAGGACTGAAGCAGGTTGGATATTATATGGACAATGCACTGACTAGTGAATAGCAAAGCTTATTGACCCATGTTTGGCAGTGGTATCCTGACATTGCCACTTCAATGCAATTAAAGAATCTAAGAACAGTCATGACCGGAGGAGAGAGGCATCCTCAGGTTTGGCAGATACTGTTTTGGTGATGTTAACACAGTAATGAACTTACAAATCTATCATTTGTTGATTGATTGATTTCCAAAATATTTTTAAGGTGTGGTGAGATGTGTTTCCTGTTAATAGTTAATAAGTGTAGAATTCAGAATAGTACATCCAGAATTAGGAGACACACCAGCTGCCACTATTAAAATATGCCAGTGTTTTTGATTTGTTTCCTTTAAGGAGGTAATATAGTCAAATGACATACAATGAGAAAGTTCAAAACCCCTCAGAATAGAGTGTTTCAATTATTTTTCTCCCTGCTGCCATTCGATGTAAGCATCGTGGGTGACTATTCTGTATTTCACTTATATCTCGGTTTTTTGTTTTGTTCTACTTTTCCAAAAACTGTGTCGTTAAATAGATGTCCCTGAAATGGAGTCCACAGTCTTTATTTGTCCCTCTTTTCCCAACTCAACCTGTGCTCTTTCTGTTTCCCCTGGCCACCTAAGGGACAAATACTTAACATGCACTGTTTCTCTACTTCTAGTTTTCTCTTCCATCAATAACTGATACTTGAGCTTTCTTTATGACATTTTGGAGAGAGGAGAAAGAGAAAGAGAAGGATAGCTTGAGAGAAGTTGTATTTTATTTATACCAAACAGATTTGGTTTCCCAAATCCTCCTTTTCAAGTTGAAGTTCGGCTGTTGGAAAATGGTGTGCTGTGCACATGAATCAGCCTGCACACAGACACACACTGCTCTGTGTGTGGAATCTGGCTCAAAGGTGCTGTTTGACAGCTTGTATTTGCTTACTAGCCATCCCACAGCAGGGAGATATTTGGGTCTGCAATAAGAGTTGTTTATAGATATTGTAAAAGTTGTCCATTGGCACTGAGCGTGTAAACATTTAGAACTGTGCAGAGAATCTGGTTACATGAGACATTATTCAGAAAATTTTCCACTAGAGCCTGTTTCTCTCAGTCTTTTTCAACAAAGCTATTTTTCTTCTTCCCCTTTTCTCCCATACCTAAGCCTGGTGAAACTCAGAGTGAGTCAAAATCAAAAAGTATCTTCTCGTCTATTTGTAGGACTGTATTTCACTCTTCCCAGAGAACATGCCTTCCCTTTTCTTTAAAATCTTCAAATTGATCCCACAATGATTCTTATTGTCTCATTTTTATGACTAGCACTTGATTTATTCACAGATGTTGTGGGACACATGCAATGATTCATTTAACAGAGAATTCTGACTATATGTTTTCTAGTATCGATCTATTTCTTTTTGTTCTTAGTGGAAATTGAACAATTGCTTGTGTCTAACCCCAAAATATTGTTTCATGCAGTAATATGAGTTTGGGGAAAATTGAATAGTGAAGTGTTGTAGATTGCCCTTGGAGTTCCAAACTGCTCTCATACATCATGGTGGATTGTTCTAGCAAACTAGTATTTCAGCATTCTATTAGAACATGCCATCTTACTACAATCCTTTGCAATGAATTCGTTCTGTATTAATTACCTCCTCTTCTAGTAGTGGACATATTATTTCCTGGATGCTTCCATCAAAGTCTTTAGGACACTTATTTCTCAGAAAACCTCTTTCATCTATCTATTATAGACCTCACCACAGACATGCTAAAAAGACTTATTATTACATTTTCTATTACCACCAAAATCATATTTTAAAAATATCCTGTGAGGACCCATAAAATAATTTATACTTATATCTATCTTCTAGTTCCTCCTTTTAATAACACAATACACAGCAGATTTTTTAAAAATATGTTCTATTTGTTTAGACTTTTACTCATTTATTTTCAATATGTTTCACTTTTTCTCTGCCCAAATTGAGTTTCATTCTTGTTAGAATAAAAGTCTTTGGGAATTGTGCTCTTGTGCCCTGATAAAGTACATAGCATTTCAATTTCTGTCCTTTTGGTTATTTGGTAAAAAGCTACCTGAAGAATGCAGGAACCCTGAAATATTCTCATAAATCTTTACAGCACCAGGAAAAAATGGAAATGAGCATTGTTGTTTGATTTCCAATTAAATAAATTTGAGTCTTCTAAGTTCAAATTCATCTTTCTTTATTTTTTATTATTCTTTTTATAGCTCTAAGAGTTTCAAGTTATGCATTTAGGTTAGTGGCAGGACGTCCCTCGGGCTGCTGTTTTCTCACCATCTCTTGTGTCCCATCCATTCTTCCACCCACTCCAATTTGGTTCCAGCCACTAGTTTTTCACTGAAATGGCTCTTATTCAGTCTGTTTGGCTAATACATTTATCAAATTTTGGACCTCATTTTACTTGATTCTTAGCAGTTGTCCCCCTTGCTCCCTCCTTTGAAACACATACATCCTTTGGCTTTGTCTCATCTTCCTCTGACGAATCCTTCTAAGTGTCCTTAGCAGCTTTCATTGAGCTTTAAATCTTGACTTTTTTTAAGGCTCTGTCATAAGCTTTTGCTCTTCTTTTCTATACCCTATCCCTTAGAGATCTCAGCTAGAACTAATGTCTTCCTTGTCATCTATGACTGATAGTTCTCCAATTTAAAATCTCTATCCCAGAGCTTTTTAAAATGATCTGCAGCACATATATCCACCTGGATGTACCATAGACACCTAAGATTCAACATGTCCCAAACTGAACATGTGGTTCTCTCTCCGTGTCTATCCAACCTCCACCAAAAGGATTTATTCTTCTCCGTAGTAGTGAGTTGGTCCAAATTCTACTAGAAACCTGAGTCATCTTTGGCTTCTTCCTCTTCATCTCCTTCCTTAGTTAATCAATCACCAGGTTATTTCAATTCTACCTCTAAAATATATCCAATTCAATCTGTCTCTCCATTTCCAGGGTCGTTACTTTATCCTGAGCTACCACTGTGTCTCACCTAGAACATTGCCACACCCTTATAACTAACATCCTTGATTCTCTTTAACTGGTTTTTTGTACTATAGTCAGAGCAATTTCCTTTATAAAAGCATATGTAAGCATGTCACTCCTATACTTAAAAAGTTGTTCAATGTCTACCAAATTGTTAACTTGGCCCAAAAGGCCATATAAGTTCTGGCACATACCTACCTCTCAAGCTTTGCTTCCTACCATGCTTTATCACATTCATTACTACAAAAATACTGCCTTTGCTTCAGTTCCTCCAATATGGCATCCCACTCCAGGGCCTTCTTATATGCTGTTCTCTTTGTTTATGTGATTTCTGTCTCTTTCTTTTGTTTTTGTTTTGAGGAAGTTTAACTCTGAGCTAACATCTGTTGCCAATCCTTCTCTTTTTGCTGATGAAGATTGTCCCTGAGTTGACATCTGTGCCAATCTTCCTCCATTTTGTATCTGAGACAGCTGCCACAGCATGGCTTGATAAGCAGTGTATAGGTCCACACCTGGGATCCAAACTGGTGAACCCAGGGCCACCAAAGTGGAGCATGTGAATGTAACCACTACACCACTGGGCCAGCCCCTGTCTCTTATTTTTTAATAAATTAATTTTCAGAGCTCAATTGTTATCTTCTCAACAATCCTAATAATCCAGATTAAATCGGGTGCCTTGTTAAAAGCTCTGATTAGACCCTGTTATGGACTGAATGTGTCTTCCCAAAATTCATATACTGAAGCCCTACCTCCCAGTGTGGTTGTATTTGGGGATAGGATCTCTAAGGAAGTAATTCAAGATTGACGGAGGTCATAAGAATGAGGCCCTGATCCAATAGGATTAGTCTATATAAGAAGAGACACCAGAGAGCTCTCTCTTTCTCTCCTTGAGGATGCACTGAGGAAAGGCATGTGAGGACATAGTGAGAAGATGGCCATCTGCAAGCCAGGAAGAGAGCTCTCACCAGAAACCAACCCTGTTGAAACTTGATCTGGGACTTCTAGCCTCCAGAACTGTGAGAAAATAAATTTCTCTTGGTTAAGCCACTTAGTCTATTGCATTTTATTATGGCAGCTTGAGCAGGCTAATATAGACTTATACTTTCTCTTTATAGCATTCCTTGTGACTCTAAATAACAAATTATTAAATCAGTCATTGTGTGACTACCTCTCCTTAAGGGAAGGTAGCCTGCTTGAGGGCTAGGATTAGGCTCGTCTTGTTTAGCACATGGCCTCCAGTGTCTATCTGCATCACGAGTAGTCAACAAGAAAGTATATTGTTGAATGAATGTCCAGGAAAAAATGGGATTGAAAGGGTTAACTCTTGGAAAATGAGTACTTAGAAAAGAGATTCCAGGCCGAAGAACTTTCCAGTCACAGGCAGAAATAAGGCAAAGGAAGGAGGGTAAATGGCAGATAGCAGGACAGTAAAATAAGTTTGTTGCAGTAGGGCACCTTAGAAATTCATCAGCCGTTCTAACCATTACTAAAATAAGTATATAAAGTTCAAAAGCCAACATAATTTCATCATCTCACAACAACCACTTATCCACTCCTTTATTCTCACAATCCTCCTATAAGACTTATTATTTTGAAATAAATATAAGATTATTGGCGGTGCCCAAATTCTGCAACTTGAAGCTACGGCAACTTGAAACCCTTGCTCTTCTGTGTTATCTGCCTGGAATAATATCCTCCCTTCCCCTTCTAACTAGTTCACAAACTCAACTCTAAGGTCACTGATTCTCAACTTTGGGGTTTTAAGATAAGCTTCAGGATATGTGGGAACCATCTAAAAGTATATGCTCCTTTTGTATAAATGAACAGGTATGTGTTTTTGTGAGACAGGGTGAGAGAAAGCTTGGAAGGTACATGCAATAATTTGGAGATTTGAAAAATAAACTCTGGAAAGAGGTGATTTTACCTCCAATAAATTACTAATGCATCCATTAAGGGGAAAGTGGGGAAGACTTTTGCTTTCTCTAATGCATCGCTCTTCAAGAACAGTGCCTAGAGTGTTCCCTGGGCTTCAACTTGTCATCATCTGCTTTCTACTCCCATTTTCTGCACTCTATATATTGCCTCACCTCTTTTTGCCTTTGTAGTGCTAAATATTTCAAGGTTCGAATTAGCCATTCACTGCCTTAAGCTCTTCAGAGTAGTAAAATTTGAGTATTAATCAAATAAATAAATTTCTAACTCTGAAGCTAGAAGCTGAATGACAGTTATACTGCTAACCAGAATTTTTTAGTCAGTGGTAAAATATTGAATGATTCAAGTAGAAAGACATAAATCAAAACTATTATTAGAGCTATTAGATTTAAAATACAGTTATTTAATATCAACGAGTATTCAAACACGTGCATAACAGAAAAATTTACAATGATTTGACTTCTCTGGCTAAAGCAGTTGTTCAAATTTATAAGATTTTTTTTTAACTTGCCATATTTTGCCGAGTTAATACCCTTAGATTATAAAGTTGAGCTAACACATATTAGTATAAAATATGGTTAATGCATGTACAGATTTAAAATGAGTTAGCTGAACTAAATATATCCTGGCTATTATTCATTTCAAATACATAATCATTTAGGGTAATGGATGCCTAGAAGTAGAAATTTATTAGCATGGAGAAAAACCAAGCCACCCATATTATCCAAACAAAGACTTTTGTTTCCTGGAGCAGAAACTTCTAGCACCTCTCAGGTACCCATTTTCCCTTCTCCTTATTAAGAGAACAATGGCTTTATTGGGGTTAGAAGGGTGCTTAACTAAAACACTACATCTCCTCCTCTCTCCTGCAGGCAGTGGTGACTAATGAGACATAACAGGAGTTACTGGGCAGACTATTGAGAGCACACATTTAAAGAAAGCTGAGTCATCTGGGACAATGTCCCTGTTTTACCTTTGATTCGTTTTCCTTCTTTCTATTTGGGATGTGAAAGTGATGACTGAGTCTTCAGTATCTTGCAACATTGAGGCAGCCTTGAGAATGGAAGCCACATGCTAAGGATGAATATGCAGAAAAAAGTGAAGGATCCTGGGGTAATGGTGACATTACACAGTAGTCAAAGTGGACCACCTCCCTTCAGACTTCTGTAAAGGAAAAAATAAACTCTTATCTTCTTTAAGCTATTATTATTCTGGGTTTCTGTTGCTAACAGCCAAATATAACTCATAAGTGATACATTCTCCCCCAGTAGGAATATTGCTTAATTGTAAAAAATTAACATTGGTAGTTAAGGTAATGGTGAAGGATGACTACCTAAATCTGAATCTTTTACTAATCTTTCCCCAAACCCTACAAATCAACAAGAAAAAATAAATTCATTCATTTCCATACCTCCATCATGATGAGAAGATAGAGAGTATTGTCTTTAACTATTAAAATAAACGATTTTTGGCTATACTTTTTGTTGAGCTGCTATTGAAGACTTTGCATGGGAAAGACGAGATGGATTAAGCTAAAATCATCCCCTTCAAGAAAAAGTCCTCCTCAAGTGTGAAAGTGCTAAGAAAGAATCCTGCATATCAAAGTACTTACTATTGGAAATGGACTTAGGATATGAGACTTGAGAAAGTGGTGTAAGTATAGTAACATTGCACGGGGGGAATATAGTGAAAAGGAAGACAGAAGTGGCATTTGGAGACTGAGAGGTAAAGGGAAAGGAAGCAAGAGGAGAAAATTTAGGATTTTGAAAAATAAAAGAAAGCAAGTTCTTTCTCCAGTAGCCTCCACCAAAAGCTAGCTATTAAACTGAATTTAACTACACTCACAGAAGAAATGGTCCCGGATTAGAATCCTTTCCTTTAACCTCCAAACTTCAACCCCATTCATGAACTGCATAGACACAAGCAACATTTATCTATACAAAACTACTATCGGAAGAAAACAGAAAATAAAAATTTTTCATCTCCTCTAAAATTAAATATGAAAAAAGAAACCTCTACCATAACACTCCCAACCAACATTTAGGGATATAGAAAAAAGCAAAAACAAACAAATGGAAAAAGCCTTAATCAGAAATAAAAAACCTAGAAAGAGAAATGGACAAAAGAAAAAAAATGAAACGACAATTGATTGAATTCAAGAAAGATATGAAGGGAAAGATAAAAACCTTTTCAGAAATAAAGGCTAAGTTGCAAAATGCTCAAAGGAAATATAGATTAAAATAAAAATTTAGAAAGGGACATTGAAGAAAAACAGGAAAATAACCAAGAGAATGGGAATGAGAATGAGTTAAAGAAAATAAAAGGAGCCAGAGAGAAAGCAAATGAAATGGAATACAGACAAAGAATATTTAATGACCTGAGTCTCTGAAAAAGATAAAGCAATGGAACCCAGTTAATTTTTAAAACTGTAACCCAAGAAAACTTTCCAGAATAATAAAAGACCTGATTTGACATGTTGGAAGGATCCTATGGGCATCTGGGAAAATTGAAAATTGATCTGGGGCAATAACTTCTACTCTGTTGCATCAGGCAATCCATTCCTATGTCAATATCACAATATCTTAATTACTTTATTTTTATAGCAGGTACTAAGATCTAGTAATATGACTACTTTGTGTAGCTCTTCATTGTCTTTGCTATTTTCTGCCCTTTGCATTTCCATATAAATTTTCAAATTGGCCTGTCAATTTCCACAATAAAACTTATTGGAGTTTTATTAGGATCTCATTGAATCTATACATCAATTTGGTGAGAACCATCACACATACAATGTTGAGTCTTCCAAACCACGAATGCAGTATGTCCTTCTAATTTCTCTCAATAACGTTTTGTGGTTTTCAGTGAATGGTATGTGTTTTAATTTCTTTGTTTTAAAAATAAATATATAAAGATATTTTAAGTAGTTTTCTCTTTAAAATGGAACAGATTGAGAATCTCTGAGTATATAATGATAGAGTGTATACAGCGATTAGTGAAGACTAGATGAGTGCATTCATAATCTATTTCTTACTTGAGTGTAAAATTCAAGAATTTTAAGCATCAGTATGAAGAATGTAACTTTTTTCCAACCTAAATGTTAATACATACTTCGTATGCATTTTAATTTCTAATACCAAACATGAGAAAATATACAAAATATCCTATCTTGAAATTTATCAGCAAATCATCTCTTTTGTTACGTAATTAAAATAATGTTCCACTGCATCACTTGTAAAATGCAACATTGTCAAAATTTGTCTTATAAATATTTAAAGATTTGAAAAGCTTCTTAGGGTTGCCCTAAGAAAGTAAGGCAAACTGGGTAGCCTAACAGAAGTTTATTTTCTCACAGTTCTGGATGCTAGACATCTGAGATCAAGGTGTCCTCAGGGTTGCTTCCTTCTGAGAGCTGTAAGGAGAATCCATTCCATGCCTCTCCCCTGGCTTCTGGTGGTTTGCTGATGGTCTTTGGTGTTCCTTGGCTTGTGGGCACATTAGCCTAATCTCTGCCTTCGTATTCACTTGGCATGCCCCCTGTGTGCCTGTCTGTGTCCAAATTTCCCCTTTTTATGGGAAAACCAGTCATATTTGTTGAGCGGCTCACCCTAATCAAGTATGACCTTATCTTAACTAATTACATCTTCAGTGACCCTATTTCCAAATACGGTCACATTCTGAGATACTAGGGTTAGGACTTCAACATATGAGTTTTCAGGGGACACAATTCAACCTCTAACAAGGATTATTTCTATACCATGAATATTTTTTTAACATGAAAATTTTAAATATTTGTTTAAACCCCTACTTTATCAAATAACATACAATAAATTGAAACTAGAGACTATAAAATCTCCAGGGAGAGGTCAGGAAATTCACACATGAATCACATAATGTTAGGAAATACTGCTCTGCATGAAAGTGAATCATCCTTTTTTCTCTTCACTCTAAAGTTTACATTCTTTCATGAGAGAATGGAAATTTACTTACCTCGTAACATATCCCATTTTGCTTTATAATTATGTGGAAAGTGTTTGTTTTCTTTATTAGCCTGCAGATTTTGGAAGTTGATTGTGCACAATTCAATGCCAGTGTGCTGCATCTAGTTGATGTTCAATAGCTATTTCTTTAACAAATAAGTGACTGCCTAAAGGTGATGGTATCAAAAAAAGAACTCAATAAGCTTCCCATTGCTATCACTGCATTTTCTTTTCCTCCCCAAAGCGCCAGTGCATAGTGGTACATCTTAGTTGTAAATCAGTCTAGTTCTTCTATGTGGGATGCCACAACAGCATGGCTTGATAAGCGGTGCTTGGTCTGTGCCCAGGATCTGAACCGGTGAACTCCAGGTGGCTGAAGTGGAGTATGCAAACTTAACTACTTGGCCACAGGGCTGGCCCCTGCACTTTTTCATATGCCATTTATTTCATTTGAGTAAACATTCTTTATTTGAGTGATGTCCTGTATTCCACTATATTATACTCCAGGGTGAAATGTGGCATCTGCTCTACAACGTGCAACACAGCCCCAGAATGATTCCATCACCAGGGAGGAACTTGAAGCCTGACTGAAAGCATAGTGGCTCAGATTTAGGACAGTCAAAATATAATTACTCAAAGATAAATTGGACTAGGAAAGTAGAATTAAGCTATTTTGCCAAGATGTGCATTGAATCTTTTGAGACAACAGTAAAATATCCCTTAGGCAGTTAGCTGAGTACAATCAAAGTTACATGCCACCTAATAACACAGAAAAATATTTCTGGAGCTTTAGATTATGAAAATTGGAGGTTATAGATGCAGTTTTCAAAGATATTGGGATTTTCTCCAGTCTTTCCAATTGCAACGCAATAGAAGTGGAAATAAATTTACTTGCCATCCCATTTAGTTTCAGGAAATTAAGACTGTCTTATGAACCTTTACAAACATGGTAGTTAAGTAGTAGGCAATATTTCACTTTTATGTTTTTAGCAATATAACTATATCAAACCATCACACTTATTCAGGGGAGAAACCAATGGACTTTCATGAGAGTAAGCAGTCTCTAACTCTGTCAGTAAGGAAAAATATTTGGGTGTAGTGGTTCTTAAAATTTCACAACTAAATATTCTAAAAACCAAGAATAATACAAATGCTCTAGGGCCTAGGACCAAAATAGGAATCAGCCAAACACCTTTAAGGTTACAGCTTTTAGATTGTCAAATTGATGAAACTTTTGTACCAAATACTATAATAGAGAAGGGTTTGTTTTAATATCAAAATAAAATACATTTTCCAAAGTTTTACTAAAATGATAGGAAGATGCACTATTTTGCGGATTCCAGGACATCAGCATGTTTTCCATATTTCGGTTTAAGGTAGTAAAACGAGCACAAGCTTTGAAGTCACCCTGACTTTCCATCAAATGTCATATCAGGCATATTCCAGAGCTTAGAGGCATAAACTCTTCGCTCATTGAGGAAGATCACAAGTGGATTCTTATCTAACAATTTAAATTCTTATTTTTCACTTAAAATTTTTGGTGAGAACTTACGGTTTATCTTGAATATGTAAAGGTTATAAAAGTGAGCTAGTGTCACCAAGAAGTAGCAGGTAAAACTGACGACTAGGGGAGTAAGAGAAGCCCCCGGGCTGCCCAATGGCATTTTCCTGGAAGAGAGAGAGTGAAAAGACTTGAGGGCTGACCTTTGCCGTTAGTTATCCCAGGGTTTTAGTCAGCACATTCCCCAAAATTCCAGAACGAAAGTTAAAGAGAATGTATTTCTGAGCATGTTGATTTCTTGGGATAATTAACATCGAATCTTATTGGAATTGGGTTCCCAAGCAATTTGTGCGGACTGCATTAAGGCCCATTCCTTTGTCTCGCTTAAAAGGCCCTCTGAGCACCAGTCCTGATGTGCCTCCATGGTCTCCCTTACATCCTTAGAAACTTCTGCTCAAAATACATCACTCAGCACTTCCCGCATAAACTTCCCACTTTCCCTCTTTCATCTCATTGGTTATATTATTCCTTTGCCTGATATAGTTCCTAACCAGTTTGGAATAGCTTCTTATTCAGCTCTTTCCAACTCCATCTAGTAAAATTAAATCTTCTGTTCCATGCAGAGTTCAGAATGCTCTCTCTTTCACAAAGCCTTTCCTGATTCCACCAATAAACTGTAGGCTTTGCCTCCCCTAAAGCCATACCTGAGTGTTAATATCTGTCTTACACAGCTATTTTTTCACTTTCATTATAATTGTGTTTGCAATTTTTGTTTTTCTCTTTTTAGTTTCTTAAAGTTAGAGAATATATTTTCTTCATATTTCTACCTCCACACAGCACAATGTTTTACACACGTTTGGAATTCCAGCCTAAAGTGCTTGAATTGGATTCCATTTACATAAAATTCTAGAAAATCCAAAATATAGTGACAGAAAATAAATCAGAAGTTACCGGGAAGGGACATAGAAGGAGTAGTCAGAGAGGGTGTGACAGAGGCATGACAGAGGGACGTGAGGAAGATTGTAGAGGTGACGGATTTATTCACTATGTTAGCTTTGCTGATAGCTTCATGGGTGTATCTATAGGTCAGAACTTATCACTTAAATATGCGTCATTTATTGTCAATTTTACTTCAATAAAACTGTTTACAAAACTTATGTTTGTGCATTACAAAACACAGAGTGTGAGGAAACATCATGGCAGTCAGCGACAGCTCTTTTTTGAGATAGCAATGAAGTCTAATCCTAATGGGTGAGAAAGAGCTCATGGAATTCTGGGAAAAAATTTATCCAGATAGAGGAAATAGCTGCAAAATTGTAAATACCTTAGAATATTCATGAAAATAAAAGGAATAGAGAAAGGCAGGTGTGGGAGAGTAGCAAAGAATGAGGTTGGAACAGTGGGGAGGGGTCCTCAAGATAGAGAGACTGGATTTTATTTGAAATAAAAAGGGAACTTACTAAAGGCCTTTAAGCAGGAGCTTGTGTTGACATAATGTAATTTGTATATTAACAAGATTACTCTCTCTGAGATATATGGACAATAAATCTGTGTCTCTCTGTGTCAGATGAGACTTGAGTAGAAATTAAAGTAGAAGCAGAAAGGCCAGGTGTCATGGTGAGATGAGAGACTATGTGGCCTGGATTGGGGTGATAGAAGTGTAGTTGGAGAACTGTGAATCAATTCTACATGTATTTCAAAGATAGAAGTCAAGGCAGTTGGAGGTGGCTTTAATAAGTGCGAGATCAGACAGAGAGAAGAAGAAAGCATTGTGATTAAGTTTCTGGCTCTATGCAACTAGATAAAAGTAGGTTGCACGTACTGAAGTGGAGAAGGCTGCAGGAGCAGTTGGTTTCTAGAAGGAAAATCAGAGTTCTGATTTGGATATGTTATATTTCAAATGGATGTGAAATGTTTAGGAGAGATGTAGAAGTGGCTGGGAATTATAAAGGTTTAGGTTGGAGATAAAGTGTAGTTAGATTAAAACATACACACACACCCCCCTACACCCACCCCAAGTGAAATAGTTTGAACAATTTCCTCCCTTCATCTCACTGAGAATATCCTCTAGGATGAGCCTGTAGAGGTGATTCCAATGGTTTTCAAGCCCTCTTGATCTCCACATCCCCTCACAGTGCAGGCATCTTGCCAGACATGGAGATTTTGCTGTGTAAAGAGTCATGTCTTTGTGAGAACATTGATCCTAAATACAAGCCAGATATTTTACTTGGTACAAAGAAATAGCAATCTCTGTCGATTCTGGAGGAATAAAAGGTAATAGGTTGTTCTCTAAGGAGGTGACTTCCCAAAGGATTCTCAAAGGTAATTTTGACCTTCAATGATTTGAGTCTTATTTTCTGACTTTCAAAAAAACTGAAAGGCAGGGGGTGGCCTGGTGGCATAGCGGTTAAGTTCACTTGCTCTGCTTGGGTGGCCAGGGTTTGCTGGTTCAGATCCTGGGCACAGACCTAGCACTGCTTATCAAGCCATACTGTGGCAGGCATCCCACATATGACATAGAGGAAGATGGTCACAGATGTTAGCTAAGGGTCAATCTTCC
The DNA here is from genome assembly GCF_037783145.1 of Equus przewalskii. NCBI lineage: Eukaryota > Metazoa > Chordata > Mammalia > Perissodactyla > Equidae > Equus > Equus przewalskii. The sequence continues at coordinate 54,161,870 of NC_091839.1, read as the reverse complement.
TCAGCAAAAAGAGGAGAATTGAAGGCAGATGTTAACTCAGGGTTAATCTTCCTCAAAAGACAACCCTAAAAGGTAGGTAAATGGATCATCAGTATATTGATGGTATTTAGGACCAAGGGAATAGCAGGATCATCTGGGAGAGAGAGAAAAGACACCCTCAATTCAGCCCTAGTACATTCCATCATGCATAAATCTGGTACAGGAAGAGGGACTAGCAACAATAACTCATTAGCAGTAGGCCAAGGGGTAGGAGCAAAACAGTGCATAGTGTCAAAAAACTCAAGAGAAGATTATAAGAAATGATCAACTATGTCAGTTGTTACTGGAAGTTGAGTAATATGCATAATGGACTATGTTGTTCTTTATTATACCCAGTGCCCAGAACAGAATCTGGCACTCAGGAGGAATTCAGTAAGATTTGTGGCTTAAATGCTGTAAAATCCCATCATATACTCCATGAGTGAATATGGTGAACCATGGTTTATTATCATATGGGTTTTTATGCTATCTGGTGTACTAAAAAAATTATTAAAAAATTCATGTAGAAATCTATAAAACACTGTATCTGAAACTACCATAACAAAGCACAGCGGCTTAGAGAATTTCATTGCAGCATGAAAACCAGTCCAAAGTAATCCATAATCACTACAATTAACTGCTGCATTTTTATTAGGTTCTGACTGATCCCTTTACCCTGAGATTTAGGAAGCTGTTTGCCAATATACACTTAAAAAAAACAAAAAGCAGAGCTGAGATGGAGGCATAAGGTGGGAACTTTTTAGTTCTCCAGTCAGTAGATGAGTGGCGAGGGCTGACCCACGTGTTATCTAATTTCAGAAGGGCTCCAGGTACAAGGCAGTTTTTTGTATATGCTCTAGAAATATTGTTTTAAAAAACTTGGAATTCTTGTCGAGTTCTATTTGTCAAAATATCATTCCATTATGAATAGTCTAGTAGGATTTTAATGTATTTCAGTTATATTGGAAAAGGGAAAATAGGATAAATGTAGCTTCAATTATTTAAACACCCCACCCACTAACCAAAAACAAAACTCCAACTCCCTTTTCCTGGCCAGGATAATTGACCTTTTTCTAAGGTAATTCCTCAAGAGCGTCTTCCTTGAGTATTTCTCTTGATTTATGACTTCTTTTCTATGAAGGCTTTTTCAAGCAGGGCCAATCTGCTTGTTGAATGATTGACAGAGTTTAAACCTTTGCTAAGACAGCAGGCTCAAAAGGTTCAAAGATTGTGATAGATCATATGAAGAAGTTGTTACAAAGGAATTTAAAAATATAAGCCAATAATCTAGACCTAAGTAAAGTGTAGGTTCTATCCAGTTAAAATTTTCTGGGTTTTGGGCAATATTTCTTGATTCTAACTTCAGAAAAGGGGGTTTGAAGTCTTTTGATATAAACTGTTTTATTCCTAATATGTATTAAAATAGACATTAAATACCTGATGATGTCAATTTCATTTAGATTTAGAAGTATGGATTTTAATTTTATATATGCTTAATTATATTTTAGCTTTATGCAGCTATTTGTTATGCATTTCCTATATTACATGTAGAGAAAGGTGGCTGGAATAGAACTGAAGAGATTAATTTTGGACATAACAGCACTAAATTAACAGAGCAAAGATTTTAGTCATGGAAAGTCCTACATTTCCAAAGATTTTAATCTGACTATTAAACCATTAATAAGTATAATAAAAGAAAATATAACATGAACAAAATTGATAGTAAAGAGTATTTAATATACCCATTATTAAACATAAATGAATTGCCCTAATGTGGAAAATTTGTTGTTTTAAAAAATAACAGGTAATGCATTGATAATGAAATTCTATGAAATATGATATTTTGTATCACTTTGTGGAATGTGTTTTATTAATCACTCAAAAAAAGAGTTCATTTTTCATTGTTCTTTAGAGGTGTTGAATTACCAAGAAAATGTGAAAAGTCAGAAATAGCTTTTATAGCTCTAAGTATGTGTTCTTTAAAGTACACAGAAGCCTCACTATCTGGACCATATGAATGGTAGTCGAATCATTTAAATTCTGAGAATTTATGTAAGACGGAGAATATCCAAAGTAAAATAATTCATTTAGAACATTTAGTGGCTTTGGAATAAATTACTTTTTGTTCATTATTTTATCTAGCCACATCATAAAGACTTTAAAATTGGTACATGGAGAAAAAAGGCTTTTCCATGGATAAGGCCGGTATCTAATTCTAGAAGATGGCAGGAATTCAATTAAGTAGGGAAGAGAGTGTCAACATCAGATCTGTGTGTCACAATTCATGTGGATTTAGGTGTAAAGTATCCTGGATCTTCACCAATGAGCTAGTGGTAGCACTGGAAATGTTTTGAGCTCAATTTGGACCAGTAAGTATAGTGGTAGTCCCCAAGGATGGTGGTCAGGAAGCCAAATCACAAGGTCCAAGGAAGCCTAGTATACATAGGCCCATTTCAGGTTGTTGGCGTAAGCAAGAGGGATAATGTGTGCACTGCAGAAGACCCTGGGCAATCGCTTTATTCTTATATAGAGGTTGGTTATACAAGGAGGTAGTTATGTGAGTTGAAATGAAACCCCAAGGCGTGGTTGGAGGTGCAACCACAGGGTTTAACTCCTTAGGAGATGGGACTGGAAATGTTTGGGCTGAGTTTCATGGTCCCAATCAAATTAGGCTGGGGTCAGGGAAATGTGGCAAGAGTGCAATTATACCAAGTTAGTACAAGTAGAATGAGGAGAGTAGATCCGAGCCACCAGTTATTGGACAGGTATGTCTGGGGCCTTACTAGACCCACTCAAGGCTGGGGGGTAGCAAAGAAATTCCAGATTCTGGCTGCTGATGGTTCAGGGCTTCAAAGGTGCTAGACTGCATTCACACGGCTCAAGCTTTGAGCATCTATTTCAGCAACTGGCTGGGGCAGGGGCATTGGAGGAGCACTTCACTGTTATAATATGTTTAAGGATATCACATGTCTGGATCTCAGAGGGACCTAATCACGCAGGAAGAGATGACATGGCTCCAGTTGCAAAGGTTTGAGGGAATGTAGGGACAAGATTCCTGTACACAGGAGGTTTTAGGGAGTGGTGATTCATATGCTAATTAGTAGAATCACAATCTTTCTGAAAGAGTTAGTATAGTGTGTTTCAGTTTATAACAGTCAGGATTGAGGGAAGTCATTAGCTTTCTCATTGCTCTGTGGATCCATGGCAACTAGTTACTACACCAAATTGAGAAACAGCAGTACAGTGGCTCAGGCTCATGTTCCCCGACTCAAACACCATAAACGCTCTCTGTTAGGTCTCCGTGTAGGCCTTTCATTTTGCAAGTGAGAAAATTAAGGCTTTTTCTCTCTGAGTCATGCAATGTCAGAGGCCCCATCAAGGTTCTGCTCCTGTCCAGTAGACTTCCCACTGCATAATCTTTTGTTCTAGAATTAAATTAATTGCTACATGTGTTCCTTCTACATCTTATAATCAAGATTACTTCTATTTCAGGAAATGTTCAAATGATGGCTCGTTCCTTAAGATTCCCTATTTGAAGCTTTTGCTGTGGGTTGGACAATTTCTAATATTTGAGAAGGTAATGGGAATTTAGAGAGGAAAATAAATTACAGGCACTGAAGAATCTCTGTTGAAAGTTTTTTTTTTCCCCCTTAGGTTTTGTAGTATATAATAGCACACCTTACTGCCTGCTTAAAATATTTCACTAAAGACTACTTTGCAGCAATTATACTAATGGCAAATCTTGTTGTTAAAACAAGTAATATTAAGGCATTGTAGGAGGTGATAATAATCCTTTTTATAGTTGATAAAGTACTTTGAGCACACACCTTTGCTTTCATACACTTAAAACTTCCTAAGATAATTGGTCCTTGGATAAATTACTTTGTTTTTCTGAAACCAGAGAATCATTTTCTTTTTTGGAAAGTTAAAAGAAACTATTTAAAATATTTGAATGGGAAGAAAAAGTGCTTATATATGAGTACAAAATATATTTAAATATACTTTAATATCCAAAATTGGGATCCTTATGGAAATCTGTATTTCAGTTTGGGGAAAAAAGGGATAAGAATGAGACTTGAAGACAAATTCAAGATTAATAATAATAATAATAAAAAAACACATGGAAACCAAACCAATCTTTCCTTACAGTCACCGTTTTCAATGTTTTTGAAAGTCTTTAAAGACTCAGAGACTAAAGGGACTATATTTATGTGACATTTTAATTTTAAAACAAATATTGTAAATTTAAAAGTAAAATATGTACACATAAGAAATTCAAATAATGGAATAAAATGGGAATACAGTGCTAAGCTGATGAACAGTTGTAATATATCCTTGGGTTCTTCTTAGCTGTAAGTTTCTCAGGCTTTCCTTATTTTTGATGACATTGAAAGTTATGAAGAGTACTGGTAAGGTATTTTGTAGAATTTCCCTCAACTGGAATTTGTTCGATGTTTTTCTCATGATTAGTCTGGAGTTATAGGTCTTTGGGAGGAAGCCAACAGAGGGAAAGTGCCACTTCTCATCACATCATATCAAGGATACATACTACCAACATGGCATCACTGTGGATCACCTGGTGGAGATAGTTTGTCAGTTTTTTCCACTAAGTTACTCTTTTTTTCTCTCTTTTCTATACTCTACTCTTTGGGAGGACATCACAATGCATAGCCCATGCTTAAAGAGTACGGAGTTCTGCTCCACCTCAGAGGGTGAAGTAGCTACAAAAATTATTTAGATTCTTCTGCATGGGAGATTTGCCTATTCTCCCCCATTTATTTATTCAATCATTTATTTATATAATTATGGAATCCTGTATATTTACTTTATACTTTGGGTCCATTTCTTTAACAATCTAAAGTAAATTTATCTTGCTTCAGGAGAAGAAAATACTGATGGGCCAGCAGACAACAGGGCAGAGGGCAGATACATGATGATGTGAGCAAAAAGGATTAGAGCCTGAGTCACCGCCTGGGGAAATAACTTCTGGAAGCAGAACAGAGGCCAAGGGATTAAGTGATAAAGAAAAACCATTAAAAATAATTCTGAATTATTTTTATTTACTCAAAATTCGAGTAGGATGATACGGCGAAGACTTGCTATTTTCCCCTCAGTATCTATTTTCTCTCTTCCTTCTAAAGTAACCTCACCACTGATACTTGGCTGGATATAAGATACCCAGAAAAAAGACTATATATCCTAGATTAAAATGTATTTATATGTGGCCCTGTGACTAAGCTCTGACCACTGGAATATTAAGAGAATTGATGTCTGTGACTCCTGGTTGTTTCCTTAATAATTAGGAATGCAGATATGATGGAGAGCAATTTGTGGCCATGTGGGGGGTGGTAGGCAGCAGTCTGGGAATGAGCAGTGAAATAGAAGGAACCTGGGTGACTGACACCAAACCACACCGAGACGGCTGCACTTGGACTCTTACCTGGTCTGGACCTGTTCAGGAAGAAACATACCTGCAAAGAGTTTGAGCTTGCAATATTCCGTTATAATAGATCATAACTTACCAGTTAAGATATTAGGAAAAAAAGAAAAGAAATTGAAGTTATGTTCACCTAGTTATATTAGTTTAAGGGTCTAAAAGAAGAAAGGAAAAAAGAAAAGTGTACATTTCAGGCTTTTTCTATTTAAAATGTGTGTGACCAGCATTGTTTGTTTTTTCCTCTCAGAGAGATTGTCTTAAAGACGCTGGGAACCCTTAAAAAATGTTATGGCGGAACAATCTTATTGAAAGGCCTTTCAGGATAGTTTGTTCTCTCTGGACGATCTCTTTACAGTGTATATTAAAACTTGAGTCTAACCCTTCGCAATGCCCCTCCCAGTGCAGGTCTTGGGGATCAAGGCCTATGTACAACTGTGAAAAGCTTTACACTTTAATTCCAGCTTTTTAGAAAGCTCCCCAAGTATCAGTTCTAACTAAAAGATATATTCTTTCTTTTTTATCCTCTACTTATTGTAAATATCCACATTATGTTTAAGTTAGTCTATAGGGCTTTATTAGAACAGATATCATTAATCAAAAGATGCCTGAGAAGTAATGAGGATGTGAATTTATTCCCGGTCTTACAGACTGGTGAGGGATTCTGAATTATATCAGATGATACAAATGATGTTTTAGTATGAGAAATTGCAGAATTAACTCATCTCAAAGTAAATGTCAGTTTGCATAAATGTTTTTCATTATAACAGTCTTAAGTGTTTTTCTGTGTGTATTATTTGTTGCTAGTGTCCAAAAATAAGCATTTCATAATATGTGAATATTTCTATCTGAATTATTGCCGAGAAGAGATTTGTCCACGAGCTTTTATGATTAAAGTGGATTTAACCTAAATCCAAAATTTAATTACAAATAAGGTTGTTGTGTTGACTCATTCTTATGCATTTCAATTAGACAGGAAACACGCCAGCTGGGAACTATCCACTTATAGATGAAGAAACATTAATTTCAAGATATTCCAGTGTACTTAAAAAGGATTCACATCATAACAGACTTTCAATATTTTTATTTTGATAGCCCTGTTTGGCATAATACATATTTTTTCTTTGTTGTCTAGTTGTCAGGATTTAATGGTGGAAATAAAAGTATCATCGTATATTGGCTTAGAGTGTTCCCAAGCAAGGTCACGTTAAGAACTGGTCATTTTAAAAGACTTGTAACTCAGAATATCTTGAATTTTATTCAATTAATTCTTACAAAGACTTTTGTTCTCTTCTCCCTTGTGTGTAATTATCACTACAAAAAAGTTGGCCTATATGAAAGGTCTCAGATGATTATCTTGATCCTTGGAACTTCCAAGACATTATCCTTCTACACCATTACAACAAATAGACATTCTCTGATAGATGCAAATACAATTTCCAAAACTAAATTTAATTGCATAATTTGTAATAGAAATGGGGTATGGGCACTGCCTGCAGAGTGAAAAACAATCCAGAATAATCTAATCAGCATGATCACTGAATCTTTATTAGTCTTTAGTTAGCTACCCATTAGCATGGAAAGGAATCTGTCGCTGTGCTCTTCTCTTTCATTAATGCACCTTTTTAAAGTTACTCCAGAGAAATTTAGAGGAAACTGGAAAATAAATGTCTGTTTCCTTTAAAGTCTGACTCTATGTACATCTTCTTTCACCGGTTGACTCTGCATTGAGCCCTTCTAGCTTTTACTAATATATTCCTTTGACCATGCGTATAGGTTGGGCTAAACTTAGCATGTAGCTGATATTATTTAATTTTAAAATTTTCTAGTTATTTATAGCTGGAGAAAAAGAGGAGGCGCTACACTTTCTTTTCCTCCTCCATTTTTTATACCAATTGGAAATATCAGGACATCTTAGTTTTAATTCTTTTGCTAATAGCTCAGTGTCAAGTCACCTCACCTCTTTAGGTCTCAATTTTCTTATCTGCAATATGAAGGGGTTTGACAAAAAGTTTTTCTAAAGCCTCTTAGTAACTAAAGGGCATTAAAATTAATGCATATGTATAAAATCAGGGTCTTTTATTCAAAACATTTTTGAAGGTGTTTTCTAACAGTTCTTTCTTCCTTTGGATGAACCATATAAACTTTTTGTGTATACATTTGGAAATGATGCATCTTTTCAATGTTTTAGTCCTCAAAGTCACTTCCAGTTGTATCAGTTTCCTAATGATATTGAAAAAAATTACCACAAACTTTGTGGCTTAAAACAGCACAAACTAACCTTATAGTTCTGGATGTCAAAATTCCAAAACAGGTCTCAAAAGGATAAAATCCAGGTGTCAATGGGAGCTATGTAATGCTTTGGCTCATGTCTCCTTCTTCCGTCTTCAAAACCAGCAGTACAACGTCTTCAAATCTTCTCACTCTCTCTCTGACACACCTGTCTTCCTCTATAAAGACTCTTGTGATTACAGGAGACCCCCCTGGATAATCCAGGATAATTTTCCTATTTTAAGATCCTTAATCACATCTGCAAAGTCCCCTTTGCCACCTAAAGTAAAGTATTCATGGATTCCAGGGAATCTTTGGGGAGTCAGTATTCTGCCTACCACACTGGTGACCCCCAGGTGTCTTGCTTGTCCTTCCTTTATGAGCTACTATTACCAACTCAGTATCTTGGTAAAAATTGCCAGTTTCTTTCTTTTCATAAGAATAAGCGCAAATGAAATAGGTAAGAGAAAATAAAAATGACAAGCATAGGAAAGGTTTAACATTTAGAAAATTTAAAGTTTTCAACAACAGATGTGGTCTGTTTCTTGACTGTCCAAGTTAGATGCTCGGTGGTATTGAGATGTCGTGTCTCAGAGGTGGTCCTAGAAGTACCTCTTTGATCTCAGATTCTTGCTCAAGGGAGATTCGGGAGAGAATCACAGCATTTTGCAACTGTCTGTCCCATCCTTACTCACAGCTGGAAGAGGAGGATTTGTGCAACACCCTCTTAGTTTTTCCTTAATAAAGAACATTGTCTTATCTGGTGCAAGGATCTTTTCCCTGGTTCCAATGCCAGAAATAGACTCATCTTTTGCCCTAGGGCTCCCCTCACTCACTGGTGCTGGAACACGTCACTTGAAGACTTCAGTGTAATTTGTCCATCTTAGTTTCTTTTCTACTTCTTTTTTTAAGAAAACTTTGAAATCTGTAAGTTGTATTTAAATTCAATGCTATTTTTTTTACTCAAACAGCACTAATGATTTGAATATCCTTAAGTGCCAAGTGCCTGCTGCTCTGGTCTGAGATTCTTTCTCAAACACAACTATCATTTAATTGGTCAATACTTTTCAGACTATTTTCTATATGTTTACGTATGTGTATGTATATATAGACATGTAGAAACACATGCTTCTTTTGTGTGGACTTTTTAAATTATTGAAATCATACACTACATAAATCACCCCAAAATTTTTTTGCACTTGTATCTGGGAGATCTTTCAATGTCCTTATATAGTGATTTGATACATTCTGTTTTATTGATGCATGGCATTCCTTAGTATAGATGTACTATTACTTATATAAACATTTCTTTGTAAGATCAACAATATAGTTATCAATATTAACCTGTTAAAATCATTAGAGAAATTAACATCTTTTTATATCTCTAGGGTGGAATTTCCTGATCAAAGAAGTGGCATATATAAAATTAAGACGCTGCCATATTGTGCTTTAAAAGGTTGGATTAATTAAAATTCCAACAGCACTTGCCCATCTCATGGATGAAAAATGGTATCTCATTGTTTTAATATTTATAGTTCAGTGGCATTTCATTTCTTCTCTGTTGCCTTTGTTCTATCTTTTTATGAGTAGGTTTGTATTTTTTTTTTCTAATTTGAAGGATTTTTTTTCACATGTTCTACATGTAAAAGACAAGCCCAGTTTATGGCTTATCTTTTAACTTTCTTTCTGGCAATTTGGATGTGTAAAAGCCTTTACATCTTGCTATAATCAAAGCTTTTCAATATTTCAGTTATGGCTTTTACACTTTGTCTACTGTTTAAGGAGAACTCTTTTGTCCTATGTCTATTAATAATTTATTATTATTCTATGATACTCATTCTATGATACTTTTATTTGTTATTTTTTACATTTAGCTCGTTAATCTTCTGTAATTAATGTTTTGCCTTGTCACAGGCAAGTAAGCTTGTTTTTATCTATTGGTCTAGACTAAATTCTGGTTTCTGCTACTTTAGAGTCTGTATTAATTTTCTATTGCTGATGTAACAAATAAAAACTTAGCATCTTAAAACAACGTAAATTTATTATGTCACAATTCTGTAGTCAGAAGTCCAGGTATAGCATCCCTCAGTTGGGTCCTCTGCTTAGTTTCAGAGGTTGAAGTCAAGGTGTCTACAGGGCTGTATTCCCTCCTGGAGGCACTGAAGATGGACCTGCTTCCAAGTCCATTCAGGTTCTTGGCAGAATTCAGTTCCTTGAGGTTGTAGGGCCAAGGTTTCTGTTTCTTTGCTGGCTGTCAGCCATGAGTCTCTCTCAGCTTTTTAACGCTGCCTGGGTGCTTTATCACGTTGCTTCTTCCATCTTCAACCCAGGAAAGACATATCAAGTCCTTCTCATGCTTTGAATCTCTCTCATTTTACCTTCTCTAAATCTTCTGCCTCCAGCTAGAGAAAGGTCTCTGCTTTGAAGGGCTCATGTGATTAGATTGAGCTCACCTGGATGAGCCAGGATATTCTCCGTATTTTAAGATTCATAAACTTTATCACATTTGCAAAGGCCCATTTGCGATGTAATTGAAAATATTTACAGGTTCTGAGAATCAGGGCACAGGCACTTTTGAGGGGCCATTATTTTGTCTACTATCGAGGTACAGTGATCCTGAGGTTGGACACCATCTTCTTAGTTATTCCAACTGGTTTATGCTTAGTTTACTGATGTTTCTGATTCAAAATGGTTTTTCTTGCTTCTGAAATCTTCCACTTCCAAGGGAATTTTTCTAGGTTCCTATTTTCTTTTGAGGAATAGCTCAGCTTGTGGTCCATTTATAGAACCACAATGTTTGGCATGATCCATTGAATGGATTTCACGTGTCCACTTTGTCTCATTCTTATTATCTTCTCTTATCATACTGATCATGAGAGCAATCTCTGGGAACGTATAAAGCAACACTGAAATATATACTTTCAATAAGATGAGAAACCTTTTCTTTGTGGAAAATAATATATACAAGTAGTAAAAAAAATCAAAGTAAAGGCATATAATGACACAACTCAACTCAAAGTCCTGAGTTAAACATATTAATTGTTTATGCAGAAATTTCCCACACATGTGCACACAGTTTTTTTTTCCCACGACTGGTGAACTAGAATCTGTATATAGATATCTGCACTTTATATTTTTCACTTAAAATATGTCCTGAAGGTATTTACGTGTCAGCACATATAAACTTACCACGTTTGTCATGTCTTGGGAAATCTTTATCTTCAATATACCTTTTGGTAAAAAGCAAACCCCACTGAGTTTTTCTGACTACCTTTTTGAAAGAAACTTGACCGTGACTATAGATGAAAGAAAATGATGAATGTAAAAGCCACTGTGAATTTGAAAGCCACTTAACATGTAAAACATACGAGTGCCAGCATAACATTTGGTTGGTTATTTGTACTAGTCTGGTGTAATTTAAAATAAAAGTAAAATGAACAATTTGTAGTTACTATATCTTCTGTATGTAAAATTAGCTTTTCATAATGTACTTCAAAAAGGTATTTAATTTTTATTTTGACCAGAACTATCTACTTCCCATAATTACCTTTCTTAATATTAAATATTTTTGACTGAATTATTTTAAAATATAAAAAAGGAAATTGGTTATCAAAACCTCCTTGTGTTAAAATTTGTATTATTTAAAAAAGAACATATACAACAATTCAATTTTCTTAGAAATCTACTTATTAAATTAAGTATTTAAATGATTTTCTTCAGTTTAAAATGATTATTATAATGATTTTTTTCTCTCAGGTTGTCTATGATAGGAGGTAGTCCTTTGGTTAAAACAACATTTTGGAATGAATTTCACTAACAACTGGAAAAAGAGCCTGATACCATTGTGGTCTTCCCTCTGTTTCAGTCCCTGTACATGTACATCACATAAAATCCCAGTGATCTTGTGTAAAACAAAGAAATACCTATTGCTTTTCAATCTTTATTAGAATAAAAGCAATTCTCTCTTTTTCACTCTCTCTCTACATATAGTTTGCTATATAGTATGTATATAATATCATATAAATAATATTTCATATATGTATATGTATATACAGTGAAGAGGTCAATGGTATGTGTGTATATGGTATGTATGTATATGTATACGCAATAGCATGTATACAAACATGTGTATGTATACACAGGAATATATAGTTGTATGTACCCCTGTGTATATGTATGCATATGTATGTGTATGCAAACACATGTATAGTGGTATGAATCCACATATAAGTATGTATGTATATAGTGGTATATATACACACATGTGGTATGTATGGAGTATGTATGGATGTGTATATGTATATATATATATAGTGAAGGGGCCCTGTGGGAGAACCTACTCACTGGTAGGTTAAATCTACTTCCAACACAGGAATTAATAAATATGCAATTATTAACATATTTCAATGAATGTATGACAGTGAGAGTTGATTTGATTTGGTACTTGTATTTTAAATATCATAAAACAGCTGTTAAAAGATAATTTTCAAAATGGTTATCATACAAATATTTACACATATGTCAAAGATATTATTTAACTCTAATAACTAATTGGAAGACCAATAAGATGTTATTCTGGTTTGAAGGAGAATCTGCAGAATAAACATAAATGGGCAATCAGGAAAGCTGAAAGGAATTTGAAAAATGGTTGATTAGGGCATTAAAAATAATATATGGAATCATCTTTTGTGCAGGGCAAAAATTAATTATATCTCTAGTAGTACAACATTTAGTTGCATTTATATGCACAAGAGTCATTTATATTACTAATCCTTTTCTACAACTTACGGAGCTGTAACACAGCGTAGTCAAAACAATCAAAAACACAGACTTGTTTATAAGCATATAACTCTGAGGGTTTACTAGAAAAAAACCAACATTTCACTGAAAGGACACTCAGTAATCTTTTGCCCATTACTAATTCTTCCACAATTTTCCCTAAAATAACACCCTTATTTGCAGTTAACATCAGATTATTTGTTTGTTTGTTTGTTTGTTTTGTGAGGAAGATTGTCACGGAGCTAACATCTGTGCCAATCTTCCTCTGTTTTATGTGGGATGCTGCCACAGCATGGCTTGCCAAGCAGTGCTGGGGCTGTGCCTGGGTGCAAACCTGTGAACCCTGGGCCCCAGAAGTGGAGTGTGAGAACTTAACCACTATGCCACTGGGCCAGACCTCAGATTATTTTAAATGTAGAAATATTCTAAGGTTCCATATTAAAATTGTATAAATTTAGAGTAGGGATTGACAAATAAAAGCTTGTATACAATGTCATTTCATTTTATTTATTGTTTTCTTCACTCATTCATCCAAACATGTTGAAGGACCATTGTACGCCAGGTGCTGAGGTAGATATAGACAACGCAGTGATGGGCGATATATACATAGTCTCTGGTCTCATGGAGCTGAGAGTCTTGTGGGGAAGACTGTCATTAATGAAGCTGGCACAAAGCACAGCATTCAACGAGGTAAGTCTGATGGCACATAGGGTGTCAGGAAAACTCTGAGGCAATCAACTGTGAGCTGAGTGCTAAAAGATAAATAGAAAGACTTAAATAGGTAAAGAGGGTATTGAGTGAGGGAGAGGAGAGAGCACAGTTCATGAAGAAGGGATATCTTATGCAAAGTCCCTGTGCATGGAAGGAATATGGTCATAGTGGGGAGACAGGCAAGTGATTTGAGGTGAAATCAGAGAAAAATGCAGAGATAAAGCCTGCAAACTACAGTTATGGCCATACGAGAGATTTAAGCCCAAAAATATCATAATTAGAACTGCTTTTTGAGAAGATCACTCTTACCATCTTGTGAGGATAGATTGAAGGAGGGGCCAGAAATGATGCTAAGAGACTAGTTAAGAGGCCATCATAAAATTGTTAAAAATATTGGTATGACTAACATGAGGGCTACATGTAAACAGAACCATAAAACATGGCTCAAAGCAGAGAGTCAGGGTGTTTTGAAGATGAAGAAGAACAAATGGTTAGCTTTGCTCAATTTTGTTTGATGTAAAGTAGTATTTTATTTCCTGGGCAGTAATTGTTTTGAATTTTGCCGAAAAGGAGCTTTAAACAAAATGGTGCACCTCATTGAATAAATTGACTCCTTAGGTTCTGGTTGAATTTACTACTCAGTAAATGCTGTTAGAGATTAAAATATGGTCTGTAGTACTTTCTTTTGGAATAGCTGTTTATTAAAATAACATTTTTTTTAATATGGAGTGTTTTATGTTAGTACTCTGAGGAAGCTAAACATCTTTTGGAAATATTCCTAATTTTCTTGAATTTCAAATAACAAAGGTTTGGGGTTTTTTTGATAAGTACACATCTGCTTGAAACAATTGGGTGGGCTTATTGTGTAAAGTTGCTTCTGTTTTAACTAATTCTCTCTCAATTTGGAGCCCACACTTTATATAAGACTTAAGAATAATATTTCAAAACAAGATCTGACGCTTTTACCAAAAATTGTGTACGCTTGTTTGCCACATTTTTTTAAACCCAAGTTTTCTACTGTTGTCATTAGATTATATATTTTAATCATCATACACGAGTCATAGTTATTAAGCAATTATTCATTTGTCTTAAAGTATAGCTCCAAATATTTCCTATACTATGTGTACTTTTTTGTATGTTTTGAAGTAGTTGTATTTTGAGAGTAAAAGATTTAGGCATAAACAAATCTTAAAACCAACTGCTGTACACCGACCAAAATGTAGTTTTTAGAAGAGAATCCTGAAGGCCAAGACATCCCAGATCATTGCTACCTAATAAAGACAGGCAATGAAATAGGAAAATTGACCTCCTATTAAGCCAGAGTCACCAATATTGTGATAAGATTCTTGCCGATGAGAGAAATCTTGGGGAGGATGAAGAACTTTGCTAAGAATGGTCGTTTTCATATCTTGAATAATCACACACACCAAAAAAAACCCAAAGCCAAAATATCCCAGATGACTAACAGCTATATTGGGTTGTGTGATGATGTAACCTATGTAATTTGCATCTAATTTTCATCTAATCAAGTGTAGAAATGTATCTATTTTTTTCTTGACTATTTGATTTTATCCCCTTATTCTCAGTAGATTCAGAGGGGTGAGTTTATATTCTCTTAGCTTCCTTTGCTGCTTTCTATCCCTTTATCGATCCATTCTAATGAAAAATATCTTTTCTCCTCTGGTTCCTCTCATCTACCTGCACTAACATTTTCCTCTCCTTCTGTCAACCAACCTCTCAGTTATTTATTCACACTCTCTCATTTGTGGAAGATATAGCTCCTTCCTCTTCTCTCAATGTCCTGCCACAATCTTAAGAGATTTCAATCAATCAACAATTTAGCTTTGACATTCTTGTTTCTACTTAAATCCAATGGCCTCCGTCTCTGCTGTTCTCTCTGTTTCAATATGGATTTAATTCTAGTTAGAAACTTCTGCAATATTAACTCTGAATCATAGTAGTCCACTTTTCTGTAACCACTTACGTTTCTAGATTTCTCAGGTTCTCATTTCACTATACATGCTATCCAACCTCAAAGATAACTCTCATGTTAACTAATTTCAGTTTCCCTCAATTTTCTCTCAGACAACTAGCAGCAGCCACCCCACTCCCCAAACCTTCCCCATGATGCTCTTTTCCTCCTTTCTTTCTTTTGCCTTGAAGCTCCACCAGCCTCAATTCGTAGATTCTATTTTGCACCTTCTTTTGACCGCAACAGTCTAGTCACAAATCCCAACGTCTAGGTCAAAAGTTTGCATTTTCTGCTCCTTTATCTGGGCAGCTGAGAAATTACATATATTTGTGATCTCAATTTCAATGCCACTCTCAGCACATTCTGTTAATTCTTTCATTTGTCCTTATCTATGTTTTTCTCTTATCCTCCTTGAAAGTTACTCCAAACTTTCTCTATTATGGTTTTCAAACTACCTTTTTACCCATGCAAATTCATTCTCAATTGGTGATCTTGCTGCCTATTTTAAGGAGAAAACTGAAGTCAACAGATGATTTTTCTCAGTTTCTCTCCTCACACCATCTTCAAGTGTATCTAGTGTCTGAGATACAGTGTGCTTCTGCCTGTATGATAATAACGCCTTCACACATACGTTTTATTCTCTTTTCATCCACCTTCCTTTCTTGTTCCCTTCATTAGCCTTCTCCCTGCTATATCCTAAAAATCTCCCTCTTTATTGGCTTCTCCTGGCCATGCTTATGTCTCTCAATCTAAGGAAAGAAACAATTCAAACAAAATGAGGACATTCATTTTGTATCCTTTAGTACCACTTAATTTTCTTCTTATTCTTCTCATACATTTTTTCCCCCAAAAGCAACTCAAGTTCACTATCTCTACTACTTTACATCTCACACTCCTTATAACCCACTGTAATCAGATTTCGGCTGCTTCCAATTATTAAATCTAATGGAGACCTATTATTTCTTATGTCACTTTATCCTTAACTTAACTATTCTCTTCTTTCTCTATCTATTAGAACTTCTTGCTTGCGAGAAACACATATCAACTCTCAAGGGAAAGATATTACAAAGTGAACTGGAAGACTTGGGAAGCCAACTCAGAAATAGATATTAGGGCTACCCAACAGTTTGGTCAGGTTGCCACTTACAGAATGAATAAGTATTGATATAATTTTTCCTGCTTTTGAACACAATGCTAAAATTCAAACTTGGGAGAGGAAATCCAGTTGGTCTATCCTATGTCATGTTCTTATCCTTCACAGGTCAAAAATGGACAGCTAAGAAACAAAAAATGTCCCCTGCAATTTCCATAATATGATACTCCCCTGGTTATTTTACCTCTCTCTCTCCTTCATATACTTTCATACTTATCTCCCCATTGATTTCTTGTTGGCCCAACTTTTAAATATGAATGTGATCTTGTGGCTTTGTTCTTTTCATTTTCTGATGTCATCCCGTGTAGTATCATCGTCGTACTTATTGTGATGACTTCATTTAATTTGGCTATTTTACATTAAGCCTTTTCTGTGGATGAGTATTGTACCAAGTGCTTTATATGTATAAAAACTGTACAAAACTTTATGAGTTATGGGATTATAATACTAATTTTACAAATAAGAAAACTGGGGCTCAGGGAGATTAAGTAATGTTTCCAGTTCCTACAGGTGAGACTAGGGAATCAAGTCTATAAAAACCAAATGCTCTTTTCCATCTATATACTGATAATGCCCCAATATATTTTCAACCAAGCTTTGTCAACTGTCTATTTGACATCTCCTCTTATTCTTAGTTTCTTAGGGACTTTATATATTTAAAATGAAATTTGTCATCCTTTATTCCTCTTATTTGGTGGTTCTCATGACTACTAAATATTAAGACTTGGTGTTGGAGAGAGGCACATGTAATCAACCTCACTTTCCAACTAATAAATGTTCCCACTACTCTAGACCTGTCACCATTGACTCATCATTTTTAGTCAAAGTGTTAAAACAGCCACTAACCTTGGATTCCTGCACATATAACCATGTCACTCAAATCTATCAAACACATAGGGTCCTAAGTGTTTAAAACACAACATTATTTGTGTTATTTCTCTGTTTAAAGTACTCCATTGGCTTCCTGTGTCCTATAGGATAAAGCCCAAATTTCTTAGCATTGGTATATCAGGGCCCTTTTGATTTGGTCTTTTTTACTTCTCTAGCCTCTTCTCGTAGGTTCACATGACTAATCGCATGCTTCTGAAATATTTGGCTGCATATAATATCTTCAGTACACCATGACACTGGAAAGAAATCTTGCATTCTTTCTTTATATATACTTCTTCTTTTTAAGGTTATTATCTTTCTCTATTTCTAAGACTGGCTAACTCTTTTCCTCTGTGACTTTTTATATTTTCAAGGAAAGCTACTGAATTTATTTTCCCGTCATGTATGCCTCCATGATCATCAGTGAATAACTATTATTTATGCATTGTCTAACTTCCCATCCCTACCGTCATTATTAGGAAATCCAGAAACAGGGTGTTTCCACAATGGGATAGGAGTATGGTTCCATAGAGTATGTTTGGATGGGAGGGGGCTGCTCCCCAAGTTCTGCATGAATAGATAAGGCAGAAAGGATTTTAAAAGTAGATAGCCCCACTTACTGAAATATCCAGATATCAGTAATTCAGAGAAATTTACAAGTATAGTAGACAATGAGATTTAAGATGATACATTCGTTAATCACAGTCACATAAAACACACTTCAGGCAAGGAGATATGAGGTGATAGGTTTGGCTGATTTTTAATTTGTTTTTACAGTATAATCATATAAGCTCAGGATTGCAAACAACCTTAAACGTTATGTAGAAATCTCTTATAAACTAGCTCTTTGCGATTACCTGAGGATGTCAATTATGCAAGCAGTAGGTTAAGGGAAATGTAAATGCAATGCAATTTGCATTGTGACATAAAGTAAATCTCATTTTTTTTTTTTTTTTTTTACTTCTGCAATTAGGTTGGGTATTGGAGCATTCTGGAAAATTTCAAAATACACATTCTTAAAGTTTTCCAGGAACTAGTAGTTAAGCCACAATCCAATTTACAGATGAGTCAAAATGCTGAGACGAGCAGATGGCTTTGTATTGGTTTCCTACTGTCACTATAATGAATTACCACAAATTGGTGGCTTAAAAACAAAAATATATTTTCTTACAGTTCTGGAGGTCAGAAGTTGGAAATGGGCATTACTGGGCTCAGTCGGTATGAGTTCTTTCTGGAGACTCCAGGGTGAATCCATTCCCTTGCCTTTTCCAGCTTCTAGAAGCTGCCTGCATTTGTTGGCTTGTAGCCCCTTGCACCAGCTTCAAAGCCAGCTGTATAGCATCTTCAAATCTCTTTTTCTGACCTCTGCTTTGATTGTCACATCTCCTTTTCTGACTCAGGCTCTCCTGATTCCCTCTTTTCCTCATAAGTACCATTGTGATTATATTGGGTCCAGTTGGATAACCTGGGTAATCTTCCTACCTAACAATCTTTAATTTAATCATGTCTGTAAAGTTCATTTTGCCATGTAGGGTAACACATGCACAGGTTCTGGAGATTAAGACGTAGGCCTCTTCAGGGGACCATTATTCTGCTTATCACAGACTCCCCCAAAACTTTCTGATATTGGTCCTCTCGTTAATGTAAAAATGTGGAGCACTGAACATGTTGTGCTTGTTTGGCTTGCAAAACAAGGATAGTCCTGAAACTTTATGGCCAGAAATGCAAGAGGGCAATGAGGAAAAAATAAAAGGTGAGAGAGGGCTATGGGGAAAAGGGGGTATCAGAGAGAATTGTGCAAGAAAAATCTGTGAGAGAGTCAGCAAAAACAAAAAAGTGGTGAGAGGAGGAATGTGAAAAAGAAAGATAAGAAACTGATATAAACTTAACTCCAAGAACTGGAAAATTCCCTTATTCAGAGCATTACATTTATAGGACCCACAATTCAACTGAGGTGTTGCTGTATTTGTCAATTTCACGAGGGCCCTCCACTTAGAAAGCAGAATTATAGCAACAGCGAGTGTCAGAGCTGAAAAAGACCTTCAATATTTTCTAGTGTAACTTCACTTTACAGAAAGTAAATTGAGGTCTATGTTTTTTAACAATTTAAGAAAAGTTGCACAGTTACTTGGTGCCAAAGACAGGATTTAAACCCAAATATCATGATTTAAAGTTCATGACTTTCTCCTCTAAGAGTTCTTTTCTCTCTGAGTAGAAAAATAATAAAACTTTCCTTCCTTTGGAAATATAAAAATTGTTTCCTATCATAAAAGATTTTTCTGTCATATTTCTCTCCAAGAGTGGCGTAGAAAAGTCATCTTTCTTCTTTTACATAGAAGCTGGAGCTAGATTTAGCCTGAACTGCATAGCATGATTTTCATGTCACATGATAACATATTGTCTAGCACTGTGCGGGTTTGAAGACACTTTCACATTTTACATATTATTGTCCTTGGGTCTCAGAATGATACTGGGAGTCCTTGAGATAGAGCAGCGCCTTTTGTTGCTGTTGTACATACATACAAAGACAAGCTCATTAGAAAAAGTCAGGACCAGAGCCCGGGTCTCCTGGCTTTCTTTTTCCCCCTACACTTCTGCTACCATGGAGCACTGTGATTTTAGTCAAGTCTCTCAGCCACTTGGTGTAGTAGTATTCTCATTTGTGATATAATGGCAGGAATTTTTGTCCTACTGCATAGGGAAATTATAAGACTAAAATGAGACACTAAATGGGAAAGCCCTTTGAAAAAAGGTTACATCTGCTACAGCAAATGCAATGAGCTGATAATTGAAGCACTTCTAACATGAGGAGCACCAGAAACATCGCTGGATTATCCTAGATGATTTAACCAAATTTGCTTTCCATATAGTTTCTTGCATGCGTTAAGGAAAAAATACATCCATTCTTAAATTATTTAAAATAATAATAAATTATAAGTAATGTTTATTGAGCTTTTACTTTGTTCCAGGCCTATGCTATCAAGCTATTCTTGTTCTGGGTCATTAAATACTAAGTGATCAAATCTGGTCTCCCAGGAACCAGGTTCACATGACATGAAACCAACATGTTCAATCACTAACTCCCCTCAAAGACTGAAAATACTGTGGAAGGAAGAAAATGGCAGAGCAAGTGATTGGGTGATGATGAACTCTCCCCACCTTCACGGCCTACAACCAATTTTCCTTGCTTGAAAGCTGTTTGAAATATAAGCCAGGAAGAGGTTATTTGAAGAATGTTGGCTACATAAACATGATGTCGACTAAAGCTTCCATTTCAACAATTAGGCTTATTTTCCTAAAATCTTGACTTTTTCAGAGTCTGAGGAGATGAGCATCCATTTGGACACTTCTGTGTGTTATACTCTATGCTGAAGATTTCAAAATATTACCTCCTAAAATCCTCACAATGCCTCTCTGATGTAGGTACTGTTCTCATCCACATTTACCAGATGTGGGTAATGAAATTGGAGAGATTTAGGATCTTTCTGAGGTCGCACAGCCAGCAGGAGTGGAGCTCAGGCAGCTTGACTCACGGCTGCACATTCTTAGCCACCGAGGACCTCTCCTGGTGACACTTGCCCTTCGGATGTATTAGGGGGAGCAAATGCTACCTAAACCACAAAATATTTACCTCCTACATTGCCAACAGTGACATCTAAACTCCAGGATTTGGTTTTCTCTGGGATTTTGTAAACTATTTCTTTGAATCTTATACTCAATGGGTTTCAACTTATTTAAAGCCCACAAAGCAAATTATTATTATTTTATAAATACCATTAGGGGGCTTAAATGAAAAAACAAATCAAATTTTACACTTAACTCATGGAGCAGTACAAAAGCATACAATTATAGCCATATGGAAATAGAAAAAAATGATAGAAATATTGCTTTTCAAATTGTTTCAATCTTTGGCCGATCTCTGTTTTCTTCAACATTACCCATTACTGTCATCACTTTCAGCAATTGATTTTTAATTAGTGTTTTAATATGACATAGTATATTGATTATTCAGCTCCATTTTTGACACCTATAAATACAGCTTAGCTCTTCCACATTTGAGTTAAAAATTTCACAAAAATGAGAGATGCAGAAAATTAAGATGAATGTTCTATAAGATGTCAACAATACAAGAAATTTTAAAAATTACAGAGCTGTTAGATGTAACTACTTTCAATATCAATATGTGAAAGCTGTTAGAAAGCATATCAATTATCTTCCATACACAACTTGAAATGTAGAATCAGATGATTGAATATCTTTCCTTTATACACAAAATCATTTCCTGCTACTTTAGGCTTTTGAACCTTTGATTTGTCAGAATTAACAACCAGGTGAGAAATAAGGGTGCAAAAAAGGAAATAATAATGATGACGCAAAATTTCTAGTCAAAGTGCCTAACGTGAAAATGAGAAATTTTATCCTCAAAATGTTAAACCTGAAAGTAAGATGTACTACTCAAACTCCAAAATGTTGTTGGACATTGCTAAACTAAGATTAGCTCAAGGTTCAGGACCTTAGGATCAGATCTCTAGAAAAACAAACTTTAAACCCATGCCCCAAATAATTCCTAAAGTTAAAGTTCTAAGAAATGTGACCTCATTATCCAAAATCACTTATCACGTAAAGAAAAAGAGGACAGGAGTAAGAGTCATGAAATAACATCTCAACAACATCTACAGATTCTAGAATTTTAGTGGTGGAATATAGAATAAATATGTTTAATATATTGAAATAAATGCAAGAGTATATTAATAACTAAAAACCAAGAGACTATAAAAATTAAAAAGGTAGATTTAAAAAAGAACTAAAGAGAGCCAGCCCTGACAGCCTAATGGTTAAAGTTCAGCACACCCCACTTCCGCAGCTTGGGTTCAGTTCCCAGGTGTGGAACCACACCACTTGTCTGTCAGTAGCCATGCTGTGGTGGTGGCTCACATAGAAGAACTAGAAGGACTTACAACTAGAATATACAACTATGTACTGGGGCTTTGGGGAGAAAAAGCCAAAGGAAGACTGGCAACAGATGTTAACTCAGGGTGAATCTTTCCCAGCAAAAAACCTAAAGAAAAATTTGTGAATTTATTAGAAATTCAATAAACTGGATAAACAGCAGTTAAACATGGGTATAAAGAGAATTAGTAAACTGGTAGACACAAAAATATTATATAAAATTTAAATCACAGAGTGAAAAAAAGATGGAAATTATATAGGGAGATGAAATGAGAATATTCAGTACACATCTAATCAGAGTTTTAAAAGGAGAAAATCATGTAGGAATAAAGAATATCTGTATGGAATATACACAAATCTGTAGACAAATATAAATTGGGTTTATCACAGACATGCAAAGGTATTTTATCATTAGAAAACCTTAAAGATACTTCACCATAGTAGCAGATTAAATTAGACAAAAAGAAAAATCCACATGATTATCACAACAAATGCAGATAATTCATTCTAATAACATTAAAGAGCATATTGTTTGAAATGTACCTGATTGCAAATAACACTAAACATCACTTAACTGTGGCTGAAACCAATTGGAGTTATTGTGGTCATCTAAAAAAGCCTGGAAGTTACAGTTGCTGGTTTTGGCTTAGTTGCTCAAAAATGTTGGAGTGAACATCTTTGCAATTCTCCTGGATTTTCCCTCGCCTTTGAAAGATCGCTTCCTGAACTCTAGGTTGTTGAGAGAGGAGGAGCTAAGAAGCTGCTGTGTCCTCCTTTCTAGCTAACTGCAAGCTTCTTTCTTATACCTAGAAAAGCTGAGAGAGAGAAGTTTAAACTTTAAGGCAGATTTGGACTTTGATAATCACATGTGACTGGAACTTTTATATAGCAAATTGAGCTGTTTTGTGGCTTAAAGCCCCCAATGTATCCATTAAGTCATTAGACCTATTTGAATTTTTCATTTTCTGTCTTTGGAAGAGTAGAACCACATAGAGGATTTAAAGTGACATGACTAAATTAAAAATAGAACTACCATATGATCTAGCTATTCCGCTACTGTTTATTTATCCAAAGAACATGAAAACATGACTGTGTAAAGATATATGCACCCCTATGTTCATTGCTGCATTATTCACTATAGCCAAGACTTGGAAACAATCTAAGTGCCCATCATAGGATGAATGGATAAAGATGTGGTATATATACACAATGGAGTACTATTCAGCCATAAAAAGAGGAAATCTTGCTATTTTTGCGACAACATGGATGGACCTTGGGGTATGATACTAAATGAAATAAGTCAGACAGAGAAAGTCAAATACCATGTGATCTCACTTGTAAGTAGAAGATAAAAACAGCAACAAACAATCACATAGATATAGATATTAGATTGGTGGTTACCAGAAAGGAAGAAGTGGGAGAGGAGGGTGAAAGAGGTAACAGGACACAAGTGTATAGTGATGGATGGCAATTAGTCTTTGCATGGTGAACATGACATAGTCTACAAAGAAATCAAAAATATTGTATACCTGAAATTTATATAATGTTATCAACCAGTGTTACTGTAATAAAAAACAATGACATGAAAGGAGAAAAACAAAGGGGCTTTATGCATGTTCAACATAATGGTTATACCAAAGAACAGCAGAGAGTCAGTGAATTAGAATTACAGTTGTCCCTCGATATACATGGGGGATTGGTTCCAGGACCCCCGTCAATACCAAAATCCTCAGATGCTCAGGTTCCTTACATAAAATGACAAAGTATTTGCACATAACCTACGCACATCCTCCCATATACTTTAAATCATCTCTAGATTACTTATAATACCTGATACTTTGTAAATAGTTGCTATGCTATATTGTTTAGGGAAGAATGACAAGAAAAAAGTCTATACATATTCAGTACAGACGCAACCATTTTGGGTATTTCAATTCCCAGTTGATTGAATCCACAGATGCGGAACCCATGGATACGAGGACCAACTGTACATGTGTCATAGAAATGAATTCATGACCATGGTAATGTCAAGTGAAAAATATGAAGAATGAAAAATTTGTACACTGTTAAAAATCCAGAAACAATAACAATTAAAACCAGATCAGGAAAATGGTGTTTAGTAAGAGTATATTGTGCATATAAGAACAATTCACAAACTGAGGGTTTTCAAACCCAAAACTGATATGAAGCTTGGAGACATTACATTACAGGATGGCTTATAAAAGGAAAATGAGGACGCTGTTTAACCTTCACAATGATGAGTTATTACTGCGAGGGTTTCCAGACAACAGGGGATTTGTTAAAAGTGATTATCTTATACCACTTTAGGAAGATGACTTCAGTTTCATTTATGATTATTGGAGGCATTTACAAGAAATAACCTAAGTTAAGTTTCACTTATGTTTATGAAATAAGCTAGATGTAGTTTTGCTTATGTGGCTTAAATGGTTTTGTCTGCTCCAGGAATTTTTGAGTTTGGTTTCCATTTTGTATTTTAAAAACAGTATGGTAGCATTTCTAAACTATTTAAAAATATCCTGAACTAATGGATTACCATTTTACTTTGATGTGTATATAGACATGGAAAAAGTATAGGATAATGAACAGGAATCATGAATGTTAAATTTAGGACAAAGATTACGTGAGTGAGTGGGTATATATCAGGGGAAGGTGCATGAGGACTTTTGTATTTCACGTAATCCTCTATTTCTTAAACTGAGTGGTGAGCACATGAGGACCCATCGAATTATTCTTTTTACTTTTTCGTATGTTTTCTAAGTTTTCTCCATGAGCAAGAAATAAGTTTCCAGACTGAAAACACTGAGAGATTACTTCCTTTTGTTTAAAAAAAATGAATTGAGAGAAAATTTATATTTAAGGAGGAAAATTAGTGATAGTTAGACGGAAAACTCAGACAATGGAGAAACGGAAGCAATCGTGAACACCAGAGGGAACAAAACATCATTCAAGACAGGAAATGAAATTCTAGAAGACTTCATGGCTCATCTCTGAGTAATGTTTAAATAGTAATAATAATATAAACACTGAATACTGATTCAAACAAAATTATGATATTATTACATTTGAAAGATGGATAGAGAAGAAGTATGTGGGAGCAGAAGTGTGAAAGGACTATATCCTCATCTTCCTTAGCAGGAGGTCAATAGGAAATATAGAAAATGGGGAGAAATCATGAAGTAACAATATAAACACGTTACTTGAGAATCATGGGGCAAACCTCTGATTACATAGCTAACCAGCTAAGAGAGGAAAACGTCTAATGTTCTGGAGTAGGGTGGGGAGAAGAGCAGAGACTGCTGGTTTTTAACACCGCCTTATAGACTCATTTGACATTTTAAATTATACACACATGTAACTAAAAAAACTTCAAAAATTCAGTAGATTGGATCTTACACGTGTTGCTTAAATTAAACATGAAATGCCATATTTCTCAACTCTTCACCATTGTGTGAATATCCTAGAGTCCACTTAAATAATGTCTTAGACATACTGTATATGCTTTCTGTATATCTGCCTTGTGAATAATTAACAATGCTGTTTCCTAGATGAAGAACTACAGAGTAACTTTGTAGAATAAACCTACGCTCACAACCAGTAGAATGTTCGAATCTATTGCTGTCTACATTGTATCAGGCTGACTCAATTCAAGCAGAATACTAAAGCCACAGTGGCGATCCCAGGAAAACGTATCCACTTAGTACAGTTACTGCTAACTTCGCCAAAGACTGATTAAAATGGCCTCTGATTGCAGGAACTTGCCACCAGCTGTAAGCAGGAGCATTGGACCCAGTGGCAGCTCAGTGGGAGCCCTGAACCCACTGATGAGCACTCTACTATAATCTCAGCATCTCCTTCCTTGTCCTGCTTTGGCATCTAGAAGTTGGCAGAATGTGGATGTGATATCCAACTGTTAATATACACTACAGTGAAACATTTACTGAAAATCATTTGGTATCCTGGGGCTTGACTTTCACATCACATTTGAAAAAGGAAATTAATTATTTTGTATTTCAACAATTGCAAGTCACATTTTACAACATTTTATCTTAGTTGAGATAAGATATCTGAAAACTTGAAAAAAAATGTGGGAAATTAAGCACAGAGGTCAACAAAATACTCATCTTTAAGAACTGACCAATTCTACAAAGTGAGTAATGAGTCCCATTGCACAGGCAACCATTCAGGGTTCCTGAGGATAACAAAGCCCTCAATCTCCCAATCCTTCTCCCAAAGCAAGAAAAGGAAATGCAGGCTGCCCACTGGCCCTTGGGGGTGGTAAGGAGGTGAGGTGTGGAGAGAGAGGCAGAAAGACTCCAGAAAAGTAGCTGCTAGAGGGAACCCTGTAATGGCTTAAGTTTGGAAATCAACTGATCTTTTGTGTAAAAGAGGTAATGAATCGCTGCATTGTTTCTATCAATGTCATGTCTTTGTACTGCACAGTCATGAAGCAGAGTGTACCAAGCTAGAGCTTGTTAAAGTATAAACTAAATCACACAAATAGGCAGCAGCCTACTTCTCTTCCCCTTTTTTGAAAATCAAATTACTGAAGGATTAATGCAATATTTGGCAAATCTCAGTACTATTTTAAATGCATCAATGGTCTAAACTCCATGATATTTCCTAAGGCAAGTGTATACTTGAATATTTAAGCATGGACAAGTCCACACTCTAAGAATGATCATTTCAACTCCACCTTATTTTGTTCACTGTAATTTATACGCCCTTTTCTTAAGCATTAAGCTAGAGGTACAACAGCACTTCTTTGGTTAAGTCTCTGTTGAAATTTCCACTACAATACATTTTCTCTAGGCTAATATTTAACATGATTTTCAAGTTTAAGAACACTATCTTGCCTAATAACAATGATATATAAATTTAAACACACTTTGCTTAATAATATATTCAAACTCTCTAAAAAATGTAATTTCCAAATATTTGTGTTCATTTTTTCCAAAATTTAGTTTGCTATATTGAAAAGAAAAAAACATGACATTATCCAAGGGAGAAAGTTAACTGTATTAACAGAAGAATTTACTTCAATTAATACCCTTCATATTTTCAAGTTTGAATCTTGAACATGGCAAACTGTGGTACAGCATAAGTGCCAGGCAGCTGTTTGAATCTCTGCTCAACTCTTTCACCCTAAGACTGGAATTTTTTTTTAGTAAAAGAAGTAACATCCAAGTTCATTTATTTCATAGATTTGCTATTGTGTGTATATGCTATGGCTTAAGTCCGTAAGAATATCTCCATTGTTTAAATTCCAAGAAAGCAGAAATAACTATCATTTAATGAACTGTTTTATTTATACAGTGGTTTTAATACAACAGGATAAATTATAGTGGAGCATACTTGTAAGATCCTGCATGAAACCTCTAGGTGAATATAAATCTCATTAATAGTTTGAGCCTAGGTTCTGTCAACATAATAAAGTATATCCATTCCTTCTATTGAGTCACACACATGCATGCACACACATGGAAACCACACCATTATACAAGTCAATTAAACTTTTGGCAGCCCTCCAAAACATTATACTCCAGGGAAGAAATCCCGGCATTCATTCATTCATTCATTTATTCATTCACTCATTCAGAAACTATTTACTGAACACTAACATTGTCAGTTACTGTGCTAGGTAATATACAAAGATAAAGAAAACACAGACTCTGCTCTAATGAAGTACAGTGTCTAGTAGGAACAGGCAGTTTAATATGTTTAGTCTAATTGGGATCCCTAGATTTATTACAAGGAGGATCCACTTTCTTTTTCTAGATACCTGAAAGGAAAGTGAAGAAGAGAGAAAAGCTGGCATACAAAATTGCTATGCTATATTTGGATGGTTGCAGCGTTGCTATCAAAATCCATGTCCTGTAGCCATTTCTTGCAGTGCCGTGTAACCGAGGTCCTCGTTAGGGAGAAGATCAGGTTATTGCTGCCATTCAGCAACCAACAAA
Source organism: Equus przewalskii (assembly GCF_037783145.1). NCBI lineage: Eukaryota > Metazoa > Chordata > Mammalia > Perissodactyla > Equidae > Equus > Equus przewalskii. The sequence continues at coordinate 54,133,734 of NC_091839.1, read as the reverse complement.
TTCAAACTCCATTATAATGACATTGAACAATTTTATATTATTTGAAAATCATTTACATTTGTACTTGTAAATTTTTGTAAACTTCTTCATGTAGAGCACTTGGGTTTATAGAATTCTCCCTACAGTTTTATTTAATATTTTCGTTTCATTTCTCTACCCCCCCCGCCAATGATATACCTCTAGCACACAAAAGCCACATTTTGCTCATGTGTATAGCTCAAGTATATGGCATAGTGCTTAGCACTTGCTATTTATCTTATTTCCATGTCTGTTGGGTCCTGTTTGTTACATGATTTTGACTGGTGCCTGGTATGACTTTTCATATCCAGAGTCATTCAAAGTCTTGCCCCAGGTATCCACGTCAGAGTTCAATACTGACTTCTGTCAGAGTTCTCTCCGACTCCTATACCGAGAACTTCTTTTTGTACAGCAGAAGCTGCGGTAATGAAGGCAATATCCTTTCTCTAGGCAATTGCTGCCATCCTTTCCCAGGAGCACTGTGGACTTGGCAGCATTCTCTTCCATTGATTGTAGACTTTGATGTCTGCTTTTCCTGAAATAGAGCTAAATTGGCCAAGCTGGCCCACTAAAGTCAGGTAAGTTCCTCACTTGGCAGTGTCTCTGAAGCCCAGGGGAACAACCTGAACCATGTCTAAATAGGTCATCGGCAAAGGTGTTTCACCAAAATGGATTCTGGAAGGAGGGTCAGACATGTATGCTGTGTAAGAGAATTCTCCTTTTATTAAAATAAAGATTTTGTTGAAAAGTGGTTTAATTATAACTGAGCTGCAGAAAGTGTTCATTTAGAGTTAATCAACTTTTGGGAATTGTACCAAAATGTGGACATGAAATACATATAATAAAAATTATTTGGGGCCAGCCTGGTGGTGCAGTGGTTAAGTTCGTATGCTCTTCTTTGGTGGTTGGGGTTCACTGGTTCAGATCCCAGGTGCAGACCTACGCACTGCTTATCAAACCATGCTATGGCAGGTGTCTCACATATAAAACAGGAAGATGGGCACAGATGTTAGCTCAGGGCCAATCTTCCTCAAAAAGAGAAAATTATTTGCAACAGGGAAATAACAAAAGATGTTAAATGGAAACAGAAGAGGTCTTAAGTAAATTATAATACTATGCGATATTATGTTGCCACTCATATCAGATTATAAGCACCATGAAAAACATGAAAAATCCTTGATATAGCACTAAAGGAATAAAGCCACTCCCACAGAAAGTCATTTAACAGAACTAGCCCTCCCAAGTTTGTCCTTCTTAAAGTTTACTCACTTAGGGATTTGCTATATATCTGATGATATAGACACTCTCTCCTGAACACAACATTTGGCATTTTTCAGGGGTTTGATGGCTTTTTTGAGGGGCTTTTGGCAGGGGCAGGGCCTGTAAATTTCACTTTAAGAATACGTCCTTTAAGACACGAAGAATTTAATATTAGCTGCTTCTCAGGGGTATTTGCATTTTAGGAGTGGATAGCTAGACTGTAGTTACTGTAAATGACTGACTGGCGAGCAAAGCCTTCAGATATCAGAATGTGATATATCTGATTCTCCTTCAGACAATAAAGATGACAGCTGATTCCTGGAGAAGCGGAGAGGGAATTCCCTTGAAGGCTCACACAGAACGTAGTCGAGCTGCTTCTCTTTAATCTTGAGAACTCTGATCACACCTGTGGGTTGTGCGCTTGTCCCTGAAGGATGAATTGAGGTCAATTTTGGAGAAAATTATTACTTTTTAAATTTTACATAATATTTACTTAACACACGGCAGCATCTCTCAGGAGAATCTCACTAAATGTAAGTGATTGATGAACCTCGAGCCTAACAGGAATCACATGTGGGTAAGCTTTCACTCTGGCAACACTAATTAGGATCAAAACAATCTTTATCTCCCTTGGTATGTAAGCTCTAGTTGTTACCAACCCACTGCATTTGATTTGCAATATATAGATGCCAAAACGCAAATCAACAATCAGATTTTTCTCAAATATGAATCTCAATAAATTTAATTTTGAAGATATAATGATTTCTCAAGTTGAGTGTGACAACACGCAGTATCCTATATTCTACTGCTGTGTGCTGACTACAGTCGGAAAGGGATGTGCACTCCTTGGTCTTCCAAGAAGCCCAGAGCCCCTGGGATAGGATAGGATTATCTAATTAGATTCCAGCCTTTAGAAAGTCAGCTTATTACATTTCAGACAGAAAATATCTGTCTTACTGTAAGGATTAACAAGTAGGGGATTCTCAAGTGTAACTCAATATTAATCCATTTGAAGACTTCTGGTCATTTTTTTTACTTGTTCCTCATTTTAAGGTAAAGCATGGTCATAAAATAAGGCATTTTTAGCACTTACAAAGTTTTATAATATGTAATACCATATATCATCATGCGTATTTGCCCTTTTAACATAAAAATAAAGGCCTCAAAATGTAATTCAGGGGAGAAAGGATAGTATTTTCAATGCATATACTGGGACAATTGGATATTCACATGCAAAACAATGAACTTTGATGAACACCTTGTACCACAATATAACAAATTGCTCAAAATGGATTATAGATCTAAATGTATTACATGAAAATATAAAATTTCTTGGAGAAAATCTTTGTGTCCCTGGGTTAGGCAAAGATTTGTGAGAAACATGTTACACAAATGAAAATGAATGCATGATACACAAATGAAAATACTGAAATTGGTTTTTAGTGGAAGTAAGAACCTCTGCTCTTCAGTTCACTCCTAATAGAATGAAAATGTAGGCCACATTTGCAAATCACATATCTGATAAAAAGACTTGCACATAGGATATATAGAGATCAAACAACCCAATTAAAGGTAAAAGATTTATAGTTGCTTCAAAAGAAGATATGCAGATGGCAAATAAACACACGATAAAATTAAACAACATCATTAGTTACTGGGGAAATGCAAATGAAATTCACAATGAAATAAACTACACACATATGAGAAAGTTAAAAATTTTCAAAGACCATGCAAATTATTGACATAGAGGTAAACTGACAAATTCTTGTACACTTATGTTGAGAATATAAATGGTACAAACACTTAGGGAAATAGTTTGGTGGCTTTTTTAAAAGGTTAAACGTATACCTAGAAAATGAAACAGTCCTTCTACTTCTAAGTATTTACTCAAGACAAATGAAAGCATATGTTCATACAAAGACCTCTACAGGAATGTTCATATCAGCTTTACTTGTAATAGACAAGAGCTGGAAACAACCCAAATGTTCCTCAACAGGTGAATGGATTAAAAAAAATATGGTACATCCATATGATGGACTACTACTCAGCAATACAAATAAATTAATGATACATCCACCAACATGGATAAATCTCAAGATTATTTTTCTTAAAGAAGGCAGACAAAAATTAGTACATATTGCATGATTCCATTTATATATATTTCTAGAAAATACAAATATTCTATAGTGGCGCAAAGCAGTTCAGTGGTTGCCAAGGGACAGATGGTAGGGGGATGTAGGGAAGGTCAGAAATAGTAATTTAAAAGAGCAGAGAAAATTTGGGGGGTGATAGATATTTTCTGGTGGTCTAGTGGTTAAGATTCTGCACTCTCACCCCACGACCCAGGTTCTTAGCCTGGTCAGGGACCCACACCACCCAGCTGGTTGGTTGTCATACTGTGGTATCTGTGTGTTATTGTGATGCTGAAAGCTATGCCACTGGTAGGTCACCCATGGTGGAAAGGTTTCAGCAGAGCTTCCAGACTAAGACAGACTAGGAAGAAGGACCTGGCCATCCACTTCCAAAAAATAAAAAGGCCATGAAAATCCTGTGAATAGCAGCAGAGCACCGTCTGATACAGCACCAGAAGGTGAGAGGATGGTGTAAAAAGACCGGGCAGGATTCCCCTCTGCTGTGCACAGGATCACTAGGAGTCAAATCTATTTGACAGCACTAGCAACAAACGATATTTTCTGCACAGTGTAGATATTTGTCAAAACTTATCAAATTGTATATTTTAAACATGTGCTGTTTATTCTATATCAAGTATACCTCAATAAAGCCTCCAAGAATATCAGGTCAGCTTACATATCTAGTACACTAGCAGCTCAGCTTCTTTATACAAATGGTTGTGCAAAATTCATTTTGCCATGATGGCCATCCTACGGCTTACTTCTAATGTATTCTGAAAAGTCTTAATGGTTTAGTGAAAACTAAGTACCTTGAGATGACTAGACAGTGAGGCTGGAGTAATTGCCGAGACGCCAATGATTTCAGCTGTGGCTAATCAGGACTGAAACTGCTAAGAGTGGAACAGCAAAATGTCTACACTTCTGAAAATTAAATTATTTATAAAGAAAATGTTATTTAATCTGATGATTTCGACTATGAATAATATATCTCAACCTGGCACTTCTCTTTAATTCCTGACATTCGTGGTCAGCTGTCTACTGTACTTTTCCTCCTAAATGTTACAGATAATGTCAGCATTCACAACCACCTTCCCTCCCCTAAAATCTGTCCTTCCTTGTGTTCTCCTTAGCTCGGTCAATGACAGCACAATCCACCCTATTGTCCATCTCAGGAACTTTAGCACTTTTCTTAATTCTTTCCTAAATTCATGGTTTATAGTCTATCAGCCTCCTTGACCTGTTGATTCTGTCTCCTTATTTCTTGAATCCTTCTGCAAATGATCATTCTATTTTACTGCTGTTATTCTGATCCTCAGTTTTCCAGACTGGATTCCATAAATGTCTTCTCATATTTTTCTTGTTCTTTGTTGAATAAGCACATCATCATTGCAGAAAGAGAGGAAATATAAATAGATATTATGGGACATAATATATTTCTCATCATTATGTCACCCAATTCCTTTAATTTACCCCACCCCTTTTGTTGAAGTGCAATAGGAATTTAATACTATATATAAAATAATAGGTGAAAGTTATAAATAATAGGTCAAAAAATATTTCCTTTTTTTCTTTTCTTCCCTCCCTTTCTCTCTCCCAAAAGCCAAAACCACATATGTGAGTTTGTATGTATTCGTATATATTAATATATGTGCAGATATAGCACGCTAACATTTTTTACTCAAAAATATATAATAGGATGCTCCTCCATGTTTATACCTAAGAATTCACCTCACTTAAAAAACTGATTCAATAGTATTTTTTTTACATAATTCCATAATTTTTAACAAATCTTCTCTTGATAGATGTGAAGTTTTTTTCTAGTAAGCCTCTATGAATGGTCTTGTACATTTATCCTTATAAGTGCCTTTGGGTGTACTTCAGTAGAATTACAGGAGGTGAAATTCCAATGATTGCAAACTATCTTCAACTAAAGTGGGTTTTTTTTTTTTGCAGATGTTGGACATTTTTTGCTAGAAGTCAGTGACCACATTCTTCACATGCACTCATGGCACATTTACAAAAATCGCCCATGTGCTAGGCCATAAATAAAATCTCAAAAAATTTCAAAAAATTTGTTTAATATAGGCATACAGTTAGTGTTAATAAAATTAGGAATCAATTTTAAATATAACTTAAAACAAACGTCTTCTAAATAATATACCAATGAAATAAATCATAATGGGAAAGGGAACATATTTGGGACTGAATGACAATGAAGAATTAGATATTGAAACTTTAGAGATGCATCTAAAGTAGTAAGTAGAGAAAAAATCATTTGTTTAAACTTTTTATAAGGAAAGAATCAAGTCTGAAAATTAATGAGCCAAGCATCCCACATAAGATGTTAGAAAAGAAGACAGAATGAGCCAAAATAAAGTAAAAAGAAATAACTTTGTGTGTGTGCATAAGTTATGAAGAAATTCATGAAAATGATAAACACCAAATTAATGGTGGTGGTTACTTGTGTGTAGAAGAGAAGGAAATATGTTTTGGCAAAGTATACGAACAGTTTCAACTGTATTGGTTATGTATTTCCTAAGATAAGTAGTACGTATGTGTCCACTTGTATTATTTTATGCTTTTTATATGTCTGAAATGTTTTATAACATTTTAAAAATTTACCTAATAATCTCCCTGATTAGCAACTTATTCGTTATTATTTACCTTCAGCAAATATTTTTTGAACTTCAAGATGTCATTTGTCCAAATTCTTACTCTGGGTATTTTCTCCTTTGTCATTATTGTTTTTCAAAGGGTATCAATATTGTTCTTTAGCATCAAATCTAGAAAACATATGAGAAGAAATGTTATAATTTTAAGGAATAAACATTCAGTTCAAGGCCTTAAAGTTACCTTCATTTATTCTTTTAAGCTTTTAACCCATTTGTTTCTTCTCTATTCTATCTGCTAGATCACTTCCCCTGTTCTTTAACTATAAAAAAGTAAAATGTAGCTTTTAAAGGGACTAATTTTTAATAACTATAAAGAAAAATCAAGCACAATTAAGTGCATATACTTGGCATTAAATGATTGTAATAAATGATTGTATAAAATTCACTTTGTCACACATATTGTATAATGTGACATAAGCTATTGTTTTGTTTCTTTTCCTGTTGTTTGGACCTTAATTTTCAGTTAGTCATTGACTTACATCTTATCTCTCATCACAATGGTAGAAATTATTGGGATAAAAGTACTCTATTCAAAGACAAATGATTATTTCACTGATCTACTTCAGTAACTGCAAATTCCCTCTGCCCCCATTAAAAGATTGAGAACAGGAGAAAAAGTGTTAAACTAAAATTCTGTTTCCTTTGTTAGACCATGAAACTTTCATTTCTTTCATCTGTTAAACAGTTTTGTAAATACAGTAATTTTAGGGCCTTTCGGTATTATGTGATCCATATTTTGGCATTGTAGCTATTCTGGATTTCTTCCATGGTCCTTTAATTTTGTGGTTCAGTGAGCAAAACTAAGAGTTCTCCAGGAGGACTTGTGCTTGAAACAGTCAGGGCTGTACTGCCTGATGAGACATTCAATCTTTTCCCTTGATGAGGGTGTCCAGTCAGAAAAGTCCTTTTGTTTTCAAACTCAGGAAAGGTTTTAAGGAAAATTACCACCCAAACAGTAACAAGTAACTAAGATTTTCTCAGTGCTATACAGCGTCACAATCTAACACGTGTTTGGTAAATGTTTTTAGGGGCTGTTGCGTGTGATGATGGAATAGACATCTCTGTTTTCCTCATTTCACCTCTCCAAGTCAAACAGAAGAGTGTGAGGAATTCTATCTCAGAGAGTAAGTTAGCAACAATGTATTTTACATCATTAAATCCTCAAAAAAACCAAATGAAGTAGGTCTTAGTAAATTTCTTCTTGGGCGAGAAACTGGAGTCTTAGGCAAGTTTTGGTAAGTGGTGTGCTGGGATTCCAACTCAAGTCTTTCTGATCCCCAAGCACAAAATAAGCCAAATATTCAAATAAAATAAGACAAAATTTATAATCCAATTAATCAAAAATATGTCTTAAATGACTAATATTCGGGAGTTAGCATTCCTGGCACCGAAGAAGATAAGTAAATAATAAACTCATTGTAATGGTGAGTTTCACCTCTAGTCATGGTAAATCTAGCTACCATTCTGATTACAATTCCTTAGTTTGGCTGTTATCATAAACTAGTTGGTCCAGACATTTTGTTAGCTATCCCCAGGCCACCTTTATATAATGGATACTTTATGAACCACATTAGAGAAATATTTCATTTATAAATAAAAATTTAAATTATATGAACCAATAAATTTATATCATTAAAACCTATAATAAAGACTAAACACCTATAGCAGGGCATACAGTCATATAAAAATTAATGTCTTATAATAACAGTTTTATGTTTTGATTTTGACTTTTAAGATTTCAAATATCTACACATATATTAATGAATTGGTCATTTTTATATCTATTATACATGATTAAGGACTTGAGTGGCAATATCTTGTATAGAAATCATTTCCAAGTTATCTTCTCTAATTTTAGGTATTTCTTGCGGTTACTAACCAGGGGAGCTTAGAGAGTGAGTGTGGTTTCTGCTGGACTCTGCCTATTCCAGCTTGTAATCAGCTGCCCACTTTTTTGTATCAATCTCTTGATAGGCAGATAAAGGGAAACATTTTGTGTCCCAGCCCCACTAACGAATAGATCTAGAAAAATGCTGCTGATTCCACTCCCAAGGTTCTAATTTATATTGTCATCTATCCTGCACAGTTTCTGGTCAACTACTTTACTCCTGCCCCCCATTCCCCACCAGGTTCTTGTAACAAAGATTTTTACTTATTTACTTGAATACCAGAAGCTAGGTTCCTGTTGGACATGGAGCTCCCCTGTTTCCCCTCCGGGCTCTGGTGCGCTTGAGTTCTGACTCTCTCTCCCCTGGTTCCTATCTCTTTCTTTCAATTACGGGGCTTCTTCTCATATCATTCACCTCATCTTGAAAGATCTTCCTAAGTATCTGGGAAAGCTTCATGTTGGGGACTGCTGTTCACCTAGAAGACAGGACCATGTGCCACTCTATACATTTTGCCCTATGTTTACCCCATGAAAGTCCTAGCCTGGTTCCACATCATTCCACATTTTTTCTTCCATGAGACCAAGCCAGTTATGGCCATTCATAGGGAGTCACATCTTTGTTATCAATTAAAAAGTGAAAGTGTAGATCAAAGAATTATTTCAAGAAAAAGAGCTAAAATATTCCTGAACTAACTTACCGATAGAGGAAGGGAAGGGAGGACCTTGTGACTTGTCCTATTTACTTAATTACCCTCAAAGTTTCCTGACTGGTCATGAGAAAAGCAGGAAGAAAATCGGGACACAATGTTTGCTTAGTGATAGCTGAAAACTAAAGAGGAAACAATTTTCTGTTTATCTGTTAGATTAGAAAAGAACATTCTAATTTGAGGAATTAGCCCTAATTACCTAATTAACACATGCTATCCTAAAAAGGTTTAGGCACAGAATAGAGAGGAATGCTTAAGTGAGCAGAACTATAGAGAAGCAGACTGAGAAGTCCTTTACTACTTCTGGGCATCTATTTCTTCATCTATAAAATGAATGGGTTGAATAATATCATCTGTAAATTATCTTTCCACTTAAGTAATTTATAATCTATACCCTGATCAGGGGAATCTCTGACAGCTGGGCTGTCAGAGGCAAATCAGTGTAAGGCCTTATACCTACTTAAGAGAATGTGTTTACATAGATTAATATTACAAATTCACATATATCTTTATGTCTGTGTCTATATCTATATCTCTACTATCATTGAGCAGTAGATTTTATGCTTATTTTCAACATTTATCCATTGGAAAATATTTACTGACTGTCTACTCCAAAAGATACGAAGTAAACAGAACTAATCCCTCCACAGGTGTGTGTTTGGGGTGGGGAGGCATTTAATATTTAATCCAGTGGTATTGTCTGAGGAGGCAGGCCAGCAAAGGGATAAAACACAATACCAGTGTGTTCGGAAAAGAACAAGATCATTTCCGGCTACAGAGAAGACGATGTTAAAATCAGAATGTAGTAGTTGGGTTTCCACAGTTGAATGGATGAAAAAAATTCAGGAAGGAGGCAAGGGCTGGAGCAAAGGCCCAGAGGCTAAAAGGCAACGGATGTAGCCAAAGGAGGGTAAATAGATCAACTTGGCTGGAGTAAAAAGTTAATAGCAAACTATGAGCTTGAATGCAAGATCACATTGAAGGAATGATACATTTTAATTTATTTTGGTTGCTATTGGGAAGCAATTGAACGATTTTGAGGGAGGGATTTATGTAGTTTACAAAAAATGACTAGAAATAAGAGAAGGATTGGAGGAGGGGCTGATTAGAAGAGTGAAAGAAAACTTTTAGAAACCATCGGCATAATTTAGGCCAGAGTCAAACCAGGTCTGAAAAGAGAAAGGGGCAGTCACATAGACCTAGTAGCTAATTGCATAACAGGGTGGGGAAAGGAAAGCATAATTCTGAAATGGCTGTAAGAATAGTGGACCTTTGAATGAAACAGGAGAAAAAAGGAAATTCTGCAGCTTTGACAAGAGATTGTTGAATAGGTAGGACTAGGTTAAAGAGATTTTGCCTAGAAATATTTTAGATTCATTTGCAAAGAGATAGATATTGAGTAGGTTTTTCTTTTTTTAGTTTACAACATTCTGTGAAGTAAGAATAATTTCATTTTTAAATGAGGAAACTGAAACTCGGGTAGGTTATACGGCCTGTTCAAAGCCACACAGCCAGTCAGCAATTGCGTGGAGATAAATACCCTGTTTCAAGTAATAGGTACAGCATTCACTTCTTTTCTGAGACTTTTGGTAGAGACGGATAGAGAAATTGAGAAAATAGTACATTAATGATTTTGTTGGCTTGCATATTTGTCTTAACATAGAGGAGGAAGAAAATGATGCTAAATGAGAAGAGTTTTATCTGCTGATGACATAAGGCTTGGGAAGAGACCAATGAGAAACGGAACCAAAGTACAAGCTAACTTAGGGAAGGAGAGAAACTATTCGTTTTTTTGAGACAGGAAGGAGGTCAGAGACATGGAGTCATTAGGGTGTGAGCCAAGAAACTGCAGTGCTTTGCAGATGAGTGGAAAATGTAGAAATTTTATGGAGTAATGAGTTGAACATATGAATTTCCAAGAAACGTCAGACCAGATGAGGATAAATAGTATGACTATATAGTGATGTCGACCATCGTTCATTACTTTCTAAAACAACGATTCAAGTCCAAGAGGCCGTATTTATGCAATAAATATCCCATAAGTAAAGTAGTGTTATGTTACTTATAAAATAAAACTGCTATCTTCAGGTCAAAGTTAGTTTTACTTTGCAAAGAGTAACACATTTTCAGAGGGCTAGTTAAGACTGTTCTTTCTCTCTGCAGCTTCTGTCAGAAGCTTTTTGCTGACAGCCTGACTGGCGGCTCTGAAGCTTACCAGATGGAAGTGTTTCCCACACTGACCTCCCTGATGAGCCATGCGCGTCTTTATTTCTCCTAGATAACAATATAAAACAATAGAATAAATAGAAAAATAGTGACCGATTTAGATACCTATAACAAACTACACTTTTCACAAAATGTGGATTTCATTCATCACTAAATGGTAATTATACACACAGAACAGCACAGAAACAAAGTATGGGGTGAGAGACCAACTGAATTATAAATCACAGGAAGGATAAATTACATTGTTACAGTGGCCAAGGAAGGTTTAAAGGAGGATATGAGATGAGTCAACCTTTGAATTATCTTTTGGATTTAGAACTATGAAGCATATGGAACAAGGGATTATGAGCAAAGTAGAGGCGGGAGAGTTATGTTTCTAGAACAATGAATAAACTAATTTGACCGAAAAAGATTTATATAAGTAAAATGGGTATTGCTAAAAAAAAGAGGTGGGCAATAGATTGTAGAGGATAATATTATTTATAAAATGAAGAAAATAAATTTTAAGCACTGTTTGATGTATTCCAAGCTGGTGTTTGAAAGATTACTTTGAAATGTGAAGAAAACAGAGAAAAAGAGAACAGATGGAAGATGTGATGGTCTAGGTATACATTAAGTGCCACTGACCTGACCAGGCCTACTGCAGAGGGAATTTTAAACACAGCGAAAAATAATCAGGTAAGGAGTTTAAGGAGCTGGCCCCATGCCATAGTTGTTAACTTGGGCAGGCTCCACTTTGGTGGCCTGGGTTTGCAGGTTTGGATCCCCGGCACAGACTTATACCACTCGTTAGCCATGCTGTGGTGGCAACCCACATATAAAGTGGAGGAAGATTGGCACAGATGAGGCTAATCTTACTCAAGAAAAAAAAAAGGAAGATTGGCAACAGATGTTAGCGTGGGGCTAATCTTCCTTAGCAAAAAAAAAAAAAAAAAAGCAAAGAGGTTTAAAAGTGAAAGAGATGTTCTCTTCACAAAAAATATAATAAATAAAGGAATACGGGAATCAAAGTGATAGGCATACTCAAACAAGAATTCTGATATAAATAGAGTGTAGGGGAGGTGTGTGGAAATGAAGTTGGAAAATCTAGTCGGAGCTAAGATGCAAAATGCCATGTCAAACAACTTGAAATTTATGTGGCATAAAATGAGGACTCAGCAAAGTTGTTGTAAGCAGAAGAATAGATAGAGATGATTCAAGGAAAGTTTCTTTAGTTGGTGAGGGGGCCATAAGTCAAACGAGCTTGTCTGGATGAAGAAAGAAGGAGCCAGTAGAGCAGAAAACTAAAGGCACAATGCTCAATCAGTAATTGCAGAGCATTCTGGAGGATGAAATCAAGAACGCAGGAGGATGAAGAGGTTGTGGGATAAAAGGATATGATAAGAGAGTGAAATACGTATGTTAAATTATCTAGAGGTAGAAGTCAAGATCAGATTGTGGCCAACTGAATAGTTACAGAGATGAATAGAAGTGAAAGTCCCTGGTGCAGAATAAGTTAAGGAATTATGAAATCCAGCTGGTGAATAGCTCATCATTGTAGCTATTTTTTGTTATCCACTATTAATGCAGGAATGACTGGCTATCAGCGGACAGTGAACAAAATGGTTGAAGAAAGGTGGCATAGACAACTGGATTTCATAGACCATAAGAAGATAAGATATTAAAGGAGATTTTCAGAAGAATAGGCTGGAAATTGGCAACAGAGATCCAGGAGAATGCTGGACTTAGTACACGAACTATAGGAAAATGAGAATCTTGCCTTTTAGAAGGCTGTGAGGAAGGTGATATTATCAGAATTATGTTAGCAAGTGAGCAGAGATTTCTAGATGACTAAGCAAGTAGAGGGATTTCTCAACAATACAAAATGAGAAAACACTGAAAGCAATGAATTCTTTACCCATTAAAAAAAAAAGCACATTCAAAAACCATTTCAGGGGGCTCATGGGTCCTCTGACCGCCCTCCATGGACTTCAGGCAACATCAGCCACTGTAGAAAGAAGTTCAGCAAGTGGAGGGCTGGGCTAATTCAGGGTGTAGTACAGGAAAACTGACAGGACTGGAGGGGGTAAGGACAAATGCAAATTAAAAAGAAGAGGCTAAATTCTCCTTGAAAATAAGAGAAGAGATTTCCCTCTCCTCCTTTTTCTCAGAGCATTTCCTTTCAAAAACTTGTAATTGTGAGTACTTTCTCTTCCTGAAATGCATATAAATACCTTTGAAAACTAGAGGGGCCTTTCATCAAGATTGTCTGTTCATTACAAATGTCTTTCTCTAGGACCTGGGACCCATCTCTTTGAATTCTAAAGGTCAAGGAGACAGCACACCTATCTCCCAGCTTCTGTGGGAGGGAAGGAGCCTAAATTTGATGGGCTCCTTACAAAACTATCTCCTGTCATAAGAATATGAGAAGTTTGTTTTTCTTCTAGATCAAGCTGGTTTAGGTTACACAGATGGCCACCCCAACTACCAGGTAAAGTAGGATAAACTATGTATGACAAATGGTGTTGTCAAGTCCCCTCACTTGAGGAATAGTTATTTATCTTGAAAACTTGTATGCAATGAGTTGTATCTGCTTGGCTATATAAAAGGTCAAGATTTCTTTTAGTCTTTGCAATCTCAGTGGATCGCCTGTAATGTACATCACATCTGGCTTAATGCTTATTCAATAATAAAATAACAAAATTCAATAATAAAATCTCTACTACAGGGCCGGCCCCGTGGCTGAGTGGTTAAGTTCGTGTACTCTGTTTTGGCAGCCCAGAGTTTCACCGGTTCGAATTCTGGGCGCAGACATGGCACTGCTCATCAGGCCATGCTGAGGTGGCATCCCACATAGCACATCTACAAAGACCCACAACTCAAAGTACACAACTATGTACTGGGGGGGCTTTGGGACAAAAAGGAAAACTAAAATCTTAAAAAAAAAAAATCTCTACTACCTTGGGGAGAGAATTTCTGGATTGGGAAAAGATTTCCTTTTTAATTATATTTCCCCTTCAAGATTTGGGTCGGGATTGTACATCTAAGGTACCTTAATATAACTGACAGAAGTCAACTTTCTAATTACAATTTTGGGTAAAGCTGTTACAGGAATTCTGTAAATCTTCTCATCTAAGAGTTTTGTCAGCAATCGGTGATTGTGACATCTGTAGCTTAAGCATGGGTAGCTGAACAATGTGACCGCAAAATTTCTTTTAGCCCAGAGGGTTTATGATTTTCTCATTCTGATTTTCTTCATGGAGTAGGAAAGCTTGATTCAGTTAACTTTTCTCATGTCATTCATTAACAAGATATATAAAAATTTGTCATTAATACCTTTTTTTTGGTGAGGAAGATTGTCCCTGAGTGAACATCTGTGCCAATCCTCCTCTATTTTGTATATGGGACATCGCTCCAGCATGGCTTGATGAGCAGTATGTAGGTCTGCGCCCGGGAACGGAACATGCAAACCCTGGGCCGCCAAAGCAGAGTTCACAAATTTAACCACTACACCACTGGGCTGGCCCCATCATTAATACTTTTGTGTCAATAAATATTACCTTGGTGTACTAACAATTTTAGGTCCTAATTTATATCAAGGATTATGCAAATAGTGTTTTTCTGTCTGTGTGCCAAACATCGAAAAATAGGAGGGACAGTCTTGAATTCTGAAATTCAGTTATTGATTAAATCCTGTCCCGCATATTCCTATTGCCTATTTTATCTTTCCTTGTAGTATTTCCTTCATTTTCCCTTTTTCTTTTCTCCTGAGGTCTTTCAATCTCCTACTAATTTGTTATTTACCAAACGACTGCTTTTATATTTCTCATATGTACAGTTCCTTGGAAATTCACACTGGTGACTTCACTTCTGATTAGTTTCAGTTTCTTTCTAACCACCACAGCCTCTTCGGCTTCATTCACTTTTCTTAGGAGTCTCTCAATATACACATCAAACGAATGGCAAATACTATCTTGACCTCCTTTAGTATGCTTAAAATGTATTAGCTCTTCTCCTTTTGTCCAGAAGCATAGTTTCTGTTTATCGGGGTCTCCTGGGTTCTGGTATCCTCAGCAGCAATTCTTGACAAGCTAGACACTGTGGAAAGCCTTGTGTTACTAAAGAGTTTCAAGTCTCACCACCATCCTGCCCAGATAACCCACTATTTAATCCTCATTCATTTTTGGGCTGACAGCACTAAACAAAGAGCCCAGCTTCGTGAGGGAGCTTTAAAAAATCGTCTTAACTGGCTCCTTTTGATACTGCGCTATAGCCACACCCTCCAGACAAACTACTGGAGATGCAGTGGTTACAATGAGAACAGAAGAGGAAATGTTTGCCACCAGAACTAGACCCAGACCGTAATGAATGCGATATGGGAGGGGCTTTAGGTTAGATCTTTTCTCTCTCAAACAGATTTCTTCTTCATTTTCAACCTCTGGTTTAAGAAAGCAAAGAAACAATGGCCTCTTAACAGTGTTTGTGAGCTGACCTTTTCTGTCTTCAGTGTCTGAATAGAAGACTATAACTCCCTGGAGTGAGAACCAAAGAAATCTTGTGGAAAAAAAGCAGCAGAGCCCCCAGGCAAATCAGGTCTTGGACCATTATTTCCAGAAAGTATATATATAAACAGAAGTTCCCGAAATAACATAAAGTCAGACTTCATGAACTATTCATCACATCTGATTTAATGGGATCATTAAAACTGGCATTCGGCGTGTGTTAATAGCATCGAACACTCAGATACTTTTTTTCTTTTTTGACTATTGAATGGATAATGATCCATGATTTAGGTTTTCTTAATGGATCCTTAACATCAACTCTTTGGGCAAGAAAAACTGGTAAAATGTATGACATTTATTTTATATTAGCAGCAAGGAAAATGTGCATGTTTGTAATCAAGGTAGATTTTTATGTCTCAGCTCTAATGATTTCTCATGAAAAGTGGGTTGTTACAAGGATGTATCTCCAGCGTGAGTATCAAATGGCAGCATATTACCCAGCAATGGGAGAAAAAGTATAGACACTAGGATGATATTGCTGATTTACAAAGCAAGAACAATCTTATACTTTTCAAAGAATTCATCACTTGAATGAAGCCCTCACAAGCTACAAATTGATGGGCTAGGATTTTCCTTCTGTGTGTAAAAAATTATTTCCTGCAAAAGGATCAGAGAGAAGACATTGTTTTGTCCCACTTTCATCTATGACTCTTCCTAAAAGTACATTCTCTGTACTTTCTAGTGTGATCTAGGAAGACAGCATTATTTCCTTTGGCATCTAACCTTAAGGAAATTTCTAGATGAGCAATAATGTTGTGTCCCATCCCCTAAAGTTGTTCTGAGCCTCCTAATCTTGGACCATATTAATGAGAAGCCTAGATTTGTTGCTTATGTCAGAGGGAACTTCCCATGCAGCAAGACTTAGAGTGAGATGACAAACTATCAACCTAATTCAAGAGAAGGGCTGGCACTTTTGCTGACACAGTGTATAATGTTGGTATCGGTTGGAGTTTGTATGACAATGTAGAATACAGAAATCTACATAATTGGAAAATGAACTAATTTAAACATTGTCTCCACTCCCCAGCTTGGATTATAAAATAACGGTAACATTTGTGTTTGAATGTTTCAGTTAAATGCTTTGGACCCCAATAGTTCCTCTAGTAAGACTATTTCTTCTCATCATTCCTCTATGATAATCTTGAGTCCTTTAGCTTGTTCACCACTGTCTTTTGGATTCATTATGTAAATTTGCATATTCTTGCTCCCCAATACTTCCAACTCCACGTTTCAATAGCTTCTTTCAGAGAAAAAGAATACTGCATTAGCATTTCCATGTTGGAAGGAACCAGCTCTTTTCTTCATGTTCCTTTCATCTCAAAATCGTCCATATGTTTCCTGATGGCTCCTTTTTCCGGCTCTCATTTCCGTGAGCAATAACCAGGAGACGTGTGTGCGTTTCAAGATGAAGCCCCTTTCCCGGCCCCACAGTAAAACTAATCCCATGATTACCAAGCCTTTACATCCTGTCCACCAGCAATGACCGCGCTAACATGGAAGCAGGGAGCTGGGTTTCTGTGCAGCATTGCAGTTACAAGCATTAACATTATTTGTAACCTCTCTTGATTTCCTTTTATTGGCTCAGAAAAAATTTATTAATGCTTAGTCCGTTGAGTGCCTTGCAGATGAGCAAACAGAACAAAGAAAGGTTGTAATTTGCTCAATGGTGCTCAAAATTAGGGGAGCATTGCAGTCACCTGTGGAGCGTTTGAAACCGTACTGGGGGATCACTTTTAATAGATGGGGCTCAGGAATCTGTGTTTTTAACACTTCTTCAGGTGGCTCAGGTGCAGTGGTTACAAAACCTGCATCCAGGAACCTCTCCCAAAAAACGCAATTACTTGTAACCATGGAGACTATGTTCTCCATATTTATTTTTTAGTTCACTTTAGTGATTCTCTGTTATAATTCAAAATTAGTTTTCAATCAAGAACAACAGTTTTATTTTCAGAAGTGTTAAAATAAGAACATACTTTTTTTCCTCAAGGCAATTTTCTTTCATCTAAAAAAAATGAGTAAATCAGCAAGCTTGTAGTTATGCTCTGGTTTCTTTTTCTTTTTTTTTTTTGAACAGGTTTATTTTCTCATACCTGGGTTCTCTTTTCATTTTTCAATTTTTGATACCATAGGCCAGGCATCACATTAATGCACAATTCTGTCCATGACTGAATTAAATTGCTGATTTAACTTCAGAAGAATCAGCCAGTGTTATCTCTGAGCCTCAGCAGTAACACCAATTCTCATCCAAATGGACATGCACGCCAATGCTAGGGTGAGGAGGGTTAATTATAGTTTATACACTTTTATTAATATAGGGAACAAATTTTAATCTAATTAGAAGCAATATTTCCTCCTTAAGGACTTGTGTGTAAGCCTGTTAACAAGAATATTAATTCGTTTGATCAAATCACCTCACATACTTCTTTGAATTTGAAGTACACATATGTAGTCTATGAAGCAACACAGAAAAACATTTTTGAATATTTTAATTATTTCTGAGACTTTCATGATAGGCAAATTATCTGGAGAAGATGACTCAATTCTCTTCCTCTCTGTTTTCTTTAATATCAAGTTGCTTCACAAGAGGTAACACAAAAAACATCCTTGTGTTTCACGAACAGTTTGATTACCTGGATAAGCCATTAATGAAAATTGGACAAGTTACAAGAGCTTTTCTTTACGAAGTTGAGTACAGCGCTCTGGAGAGATTAAATATCCAGCAATGTGGAGATCAACAGAAATAGAATTGGGGACAAAATGTAGTATTTCAAAACTTTGTATGGAGCAACCATATTTCATAAGAGAAAATGCTGAATTTTATACTTCAGAGTGAATATTAAGTTCAAGCAATGTTACAAGAAGGGCATTTATTTTGTTGATGTTAAATTGGATTATATTATCCCAAGGCAAATCAACGAGTCTGTCTGATGCTGTTAGTATGTTCTAATGACAATTTAAATGGAAGCCTCACCCATTAGGAGGGCAGGAATAGTCCTGAGTAAGTGGAGCTGTTCTTAATGAATGCCTTGAAGATATTAGCCAAAGAGATAAGGTTATAGAGTAGATTTTGCAGTTTGGTTTTGCCTCATTTCTAAAAACAAGGATATTTGTGATAAAATTCTAACACATCACCTAATTAATTTATTATAATAGTGAATTTGGTTAGGAGTCTGGACTACAATCTAGGGTTGCTTAGAAAGCAGAGGGATGTGTGTGTGTGTGTGCGCACACGTGTGCGTGCGCGTGTGTGCAAACACACATTTGTAAGGTATTTTGTAAAAGTGTTGATGAAAAGGTAAACTATCAGGAATTAGTAAGAACAGCTGGAATTACAGAGTCTATTGCTGCTACCCAATAGGAAAGTGACCCTAATATTTTGAGGAAGGGGAACTAACGAAGAAGAAAGGAGAAACGCTGTACTAAGAAAGAGCAGGCATCTCCAGAAGCCACTGCTCGCCCTAGAAGGGCTGCAGAGTCATAGACACTCTAGGGCTTTATCTTATTTCAGAGTCCGTTCTCTGTCTTTGCATAATAAAAAGCTTGCTTCTTTGTTGTTTAGTTCACTGACAACTGACTAAGCTATGGCGGATTTGTTCAAACTGACCAAAGTCTTAATAGTCTATATCATACATGAATTATTATG
Organism: Equus przewalskii; assembly: GCF_037783145.1. Classification (NCBI taxonomy): domain Eukaryota; kingdom Metazoa; phylum Chordata; class Mammalia; order Perissodactyla; family Equidae; genus Equus; species Equus przewalskii. The sequence continues at coordinate 54,114,647 of NC_091839.1, read as the reverse complement.
CTCATTTAACATTTACAGTTAGAAAATGTAACTCAAGAGGAACAGCATGAAATCACAGCAAGGATATTATCTGTATTCTTCCTGGTAAGTATCATTGAGCTCTGATAGTCCACAATATCCTTCTGCATTTTAGAGATACCTGCCCAGGAAACCTAGCTGGTTCTATCATCGCCTCCCCTAGATAAGACTGAAAAAGTGTTACTCTTAAGCTTCCTCCTTAATTCTAGTTTTCTTACATGCCACTCAGCTTTTAGAAGCTCTTTATTGTGAAACTCTTTATTCAGACTGAATATAATGCGATTGATAAGCCTGTCAATTAAAAGTGTCAATATACTCATGTTCATCATGACAAGAATTTTAGCATGTGTATTTATGTGTCCAGTCTCATCCTGCTAGAGAAGAGGAAATGTAAAATCCACTGCTATAACCCTAGCACTTACCTTGATCCCTGACATACCATATCAGCTTAATAAATATTTAATACCTTTTAAAAATTATTCTTTTTTAAAAAAGTAATCAAATTTCCATCCACAGATTATGGTATTGTAACTAGTTATGGTATGTAATTAGTTAACTATGCAGACTGAAATCAGATTATCAGGGTTTGAATCCAGTGACTTCTAGTTTTTTAACCTTCGGCAAATTATGTCACTTCCCTAAGCCCCATTTTTCTCATCTGCAAAATAAGACTGATAACTATTTACTTCATAGGATTATTTATAAAGAGCTTTGCAAAACACTTGGTCCAGAGAAAGTGTTCAACATATCTTAGCTGCTAATATCATTTAAGTTGAATTGTTTTATAGAGGATGAATCTCATTTATTGCATGTTCATTTTCCCTAATTTAATAAAATTCTTCAATGGGTAACCTTAACTCGAAATTTTCTGGATACCTTTCTCTCCTTCCCTGCTCCTACTACCAAAAAGAACCACCTACAAGAAGCAAATTGAAAACCGACTAACTTCTTTGGAAATATTGGTCACAATGAATTGGTTGTAAACCTTCAGCAAAAGCGATCTGAAAGCAAGACAGGTTAGTATTAAGCAGCAAAATGCTGAGTCGTAATTCATCTTAACAAATACCTATTAAGAACCAACTAGATGTTCACTGGTGTGCTAGAAAAAGAAGGAAATAATTACATTTATTGATTGTCTAGTCTAAACTCCTTGTTCTGAATGCAACATACATCATCTTAAGTCCTCACAATTATTGTGTGGAGTCGGTATTCTCATGTAAGTAACAGTCTCAGGTTCATCCTTGCTTTTGCCAACGCTAAACCTCAGTGTTAGGCGATGTGGAGAAGATTCAATGAATGAAGGTAGAACTTTAAACAAAACTAGTATGCATAGAATGGTAAGACTAGACCAGTGGTTTCAAGCATTATCTCTAGCAGAGGGACTCTCTAGTAAAATTAAAGTCCAACACACAGAAAAGACACCAGTGAGCACTGGGTTGGTTGTAGGAGGGGTAGTGGACTTCAAAACCACCTGATGCACACTTTTTCTACACTTCACTATGGGACAGCCTATTTCCCTCTGCAAAAACTTGCGGGGACCCAGAGACTGGTTTCAAAGTAACCCTCCCCAATCTACAGATTTAGAGTAAGCTGAACCCAAGAGATGTTAAGTAAGTAGTTGCTCCATTTCCTGATTCATTGTAGTTTTCTAGATAATTAATGTTGTGATTCAGGGATTTTAATTGTACTGTGTCTAAGGCATGTTTCATAGCAGAAAGTAATTGTGTTGGCCAAAGTTTCTTGGGAGAGGCCTGTGTAACATTTATATATTAAGCACTTCTTATTTGGATAAAGGAATGCATTTGAAAATTTTAATTCATGAATGATTCCTAACTTTATCAATATTCATAGCTATCATAGCTATCAATATATCACTTGGAATAGGGGCAGGACTTACACGGCCTGTACAGCTGCAATGAGATGACGGGATCAGGCAGAGGTGAGTCAGAGGGGACTTGTCTACAGAGACGAATCCTACAGAAAGTTTGGGACAGAGATGTTGGCCAGCCTGGTATGGGTATTGGTTACACACAGGGTACTAAGCAAATAAGTTGATGTATTCAGGATAATAGGAGCCAGGTTTCTCAGTGTTGGAGAAGGAACCTACAGATATGGAAAGGGAAAAGCATAAAGTAAATCCTGTGGCATTGGATTCGAATTGGGGATATAGATGTGAACTGACATGATAAATACACACGTATATATTTGATATTGTATTATTTATGCATTTATTTTTATATACGGCTAGAAGTAGAAAAAGATATTGAGTATGTGTCTTGTGAAAGGGCTTAGGAAGCAGTGACATGACAGTACTGATGAGCATACCTAGCACTCAATCTTGCTTTCTAAGTATTCTCTCTCCACTAAAGGAAACCAGAGCTCCTCAAAGAAATAACTGACTTCAGGAGTAGGCAGGTATGAAGAAAAATCTTCTCAAACCAAAAAGTTGGGAGGTACTCAGAGAATGATGAGGACCAGTCAAAACAACATAGGATTGAAGAAGTGCCTATGGGACGAAACTGTGAAGGTTTGATAGCAACGTATTATAATTTATTGTATAAAATCGGAAGATGAGTCTATACTGACATGAATGAGAGCGAGAGAGAGAAAGAATAGTGTTGGCATGAGGCAAATATGGAACGTGTGAAAAATTGTGGAATCTAGATAAAGAGTCCACGGAAGTCCTTTACACATTAAAATCCAAGTTCTCCCTTAAGCTTCTAAATTAAGGTTAAAATTTTTAATATTTTATTTATAAATCTAATAAATTTTAACAACCATTTTTAGTGGACTTTGAGCAATATTTAGTCCTATTTACAAATCCCACTTTCGAATATTTTAAATTGTATTTATAAATTTTCACATGTAATCTCTTTTTAAACATATTGACTAAGAATGAAAGTTTTCATGAGTTTGATAAAGTTTATTCATATATTTATTCTTATTTGATCCAATATAACACAGACATTTGTTAAGATTTCTATTTAAAATCACAAATCTGTATCAGTCAATTACACATTCTATTTTTTTAATTACACATTTTAATTGGAACTACAAGGCTAATTTAAAGCCAAAATCATCTAAACCTTAAAAATAGTTAAAATCTACACAAAATACAAAAATATAAATATTATAGTTTGATAACTTCAATAATTCTGCACTTCATTCCAAATCCTCCTAAGAGAAAAAATGAGTACCTACAAAGAAAACAATTGTGTCACCAGAAACAAATTTTGGAAGTGACCTTCTGTAGTAAATTGGTCTCTAAGATCTATAATCTCCTTCCACACTGTACTAGTGCTGATTTCGTGATCAATAGAATATAGAGGAAATGACAGTATGTCACTTCCAAGATTAGGTTATAAAAGATACAGCAGGCTTCACTTTGACTGTTCTGTCACTCTTGGATCACTTACTGTGGGAAAGCCAGCTGTTTTGTGAAGAGGAAACTTAGCCCTGTGGAGAGGCTCATATGGTGGAGAACTGAGATCTCCAACCAATCGCCAATGAGGAGCCGAGTTCTGCCAGCAACCATGTGAGTGAGCATGAAAGCTAATTTTCTAGCACCAGTCAGAACTCCAGATGACTTAGTCCCAGCCAACACCTTGGCTGCAACCTCATGAGAGACTCTGAGCCATGACCACACAGCTAAGCTACTCCCCGTTTCTTGCCCCTAATAAATTGGATGAAATAGTATAAGCTATCTTAAGCTGCTAAACTTTGGAGTAATTTTTTATGCAGAAATAGATAACTGATGTACTTTTCATGCAAATTTCCTGAGTTTGCCTGCTTAGTTCCTGTGGTTTACTAAATGAATGAGAGTTTCAGCTGCTTTGTGATTGACGTTTTGTATTCTCTGCTGATGAAATGCACTGAGCCCTATATAGAGTTCCCGTAATTTGAGGTGGACCCCAAACATGGAGTTGTAGGCAAATATGAAGTTAAAATGCACCTACACTTTAATTCTTTTTGAGAATAAAAATACAAATCATGGAATAATGTGAAATTAATAAAGTCAATTTGCTGTTCTACTTTTAAGCTATTTCATGAAATGTTTGAATAAAAGGAAAGAAAATTTCAATCTTTATAAAAGTGAAAGTGTTTTCCATGTACATCTGGAAGAGGAAACTTAGCCCTATGGAGAGGCTCATATGGTGGAGAACTGAGACCTCCAGCCAATAGCCAGTGAGGAACTGAGTTCTGCCAGCCACCATGTGAGAGAGCATGAAAGCTAATTTTCTAGCACCAGTTGGACCTCCAGATAACAGTCCCAGCCAACAGCTTGGCTGCAACCTCATGGACATAATCTTGTACGTGTACAAGCTCCATGTACATAATCTGCTTTCAATTCAAATTCTCTATTACCTAATTCTTCCTTCTGATAACAAGACTGCGAACCCCACCCACTCTGCTTCTATTTACTTGATTGGATTTTGTGTTCCTTGGGCTCTAAAGGTATATAAATTCATTCCCACCAAGGTCTAAAGATCTGTGAATTTAAAAGAATCTTGCATTTTATTTTTCATATGCTTTCTGCCTGATGGTGCCATACAACTATTACATATTTTAAATTGTGTTCAAAGGAATTCTGACTATCTCTCATGGCTTTCTCCATTTAGGCACAACAAATAGCATTATTGTGGTTATATTTCCCTACACAGTATTTCTTGTCTTATCTTCATGCCTTTATTAACTTCATTCATTCTGTCTAAAATGGTTTTCCCCTCTAGCTCTATCAGGTGATGCCTTATCCATCTTTCAAGACCTGCTTCTACAGTTTTCTTGTCAGCCATACTCTCTCAATAAGAGGAGACTTGCCCCTTTGTGTTTCTGCAATCTATTGCTCATAAATGAAAAAAAATAAGCACAACATTCTGCAATTTTCCTTTCTTATTGGCTTGCATCCCAACAACAATAGATGCTGTTAAGAGCAGAGTTCCTATGAGTTCACCTTTGCATGCCTCCATAGCACGGAACACTGTTTACATAGAAAGGAAATAACCCCACTGAGCCACTTTTTCCTGTTAAGCTCTAAAGAAACATTACATAGTTCTGTGCCAGGATACTTGGAGCCTAGACAATGTGGGGACAAAAGTTTTCCACATGCTAGTTTTGGTGGCTTTGTTTCCTAATACAAACATTCTTCGCTAGATCTTGGTGGTATGAATATCTTCGATATGGATAGCACTAAGTTTGTTTGAGCACCTGGAAGTGTATAACACGTAGTAAATGTTTGGTAAAAATAGGTTGAATAGACAACAGTCACTTAGTGAAGTGCACAATGTTGAGAAACGCACATAAAAAACATCCTCAAAACTCTAAAATTGCTCTGTATGATGAGCTATAATGTACGTTGCTTCTCGAGACTGGTGAGGAAGTAGTTATTAATTAGTTCTCCAGAATAAAGCTAACAATCCTGAACTGTAGAAATGATTTTCCCCTTTTCTTCAGCTGCAGTAGATTTTCAGAATTGGAAGTAGCAATATAGGAAAAAATGTTCTTACGACCTAGTCTGTGATAAATAAACATAGTCTATTTTCATTTCCACATGTACGTGGAAAACGCTTTTACTTTTATAAAGACTGAAAATTTCTTTTCCTTTATTCAAACATTCCCTGAAATAGCCTAAAAGTAGAACAGCAAATTGATTTTGTTAATTTCACATTATTCCATGATTTGCATTTTTATTTTCAAAAAGAATTAAAATTTAAGTGCATTTTAATTTCATTTTTTGCCTACAACTCAAAATTTGCCGTTTACTCAGATTTTGCTATGACATAAATGAAACCTAAGTGTATGATTTTGAAGCTGTTAGAAAAGAATGCATTTCAGTTGGGATATAGTGCTGAACAAAAAAGAAAGAAAAAAAGAAAAATTCATAGGTCATTGTGTGCAACACAATAGTAAAACATTTGATTTACTGCATAATTCTCCCTGCATTATTTTATAAACTGGAAAATTTGGTGTAGTGTCTCTTTAGTTCTCTTGATTATTTCATGCAATAAAAGAGGTATTTTTCTTTTGATATAGAACTGACAAACTATTGTGAACCTCAGAGAACAAAATAAGGTTCTGTTTCTATTTACTCTGAAGAGGACAGTATTGAAAAATACTTTGTTTTTGTAGTGGAGGTACTGTAATAGCCTAGATCTTAGCGACGACTTACAATATCTTTTTGGTGTTCAATAATGGAGAAATGAAGAAATAAAATAGTCATTTTCTTGGAGTTCCATCTACACTTTCATTCCCAAGGTCAATATAAAGCATGTTTGTTAGGAATGGTGTTTGATTTGAATGAGATGCTTGGTCTGGTCATAGAAAGATAGCGGCCTAAAGAGTTCTTGCTTTGCCAGCTCTCAGAAGAACAGTGGCATGCATACCTCTTTGTCTTCTGTTAAAACTTCCAAGAGATTTTCTTCTGGCAATGTATGCTACTTTCTATTGAAAGTTTTTAACCAGATCACAGTCCAGTAAGTATGCAGCAGGATTTATACCAGATTCCTTGAAACTTCTCTTCATTTCCCAGTTACGGAAAACAATAGTCAAGGCAGAATATCAGGATGATCTGACAATCATTGTAATGTGAGAGGAGGTACTGGCCAATCAAAGTTTAGTTCCTTGTTATGTCTGGGATTTTGACACACAACTCAGTTCACCTTCCAGCAGCAGAGAAGGTAAGAATATGTTCTTACCATAAATATGTCTCATCATGCTACTCGTTATGGCTCTTCCAGCTTTTAAATTCTATTTTCTATCTCTCATCAGATAAAAGCCAATCCTTTCTGTCATAGGGCCCTTTGTGTCTCATGGCCCTTTATGATTTGGTTTCTAGCTCTTTTTTCACCCTCACCTTGTATCACAGGATATCTAAAGTCAAGCCATAGCAAGCTGCTCAGAATTGCCAGAACAGACTCTGTTTTCTGACATCCCTTACCCGATATTCATGCTGGTCACTCTCCCTGGATTGTCTATCTTTAGCTTTATACACTTGGGAGACTCCTATTCATTCTTGAACACACAGTTCTGATGTCTTCCTCAATGTTACCTTCCCTTCTTTGTCCAGAACTAATTTCTTATGCATATATTTATTATAGTAATTATTGAATTATTATTCGCTCCATCCATCTCTCTCCTCTTGTGTAATCACTCAGAACAGGGATTACGTTTTGCCCATTTTGCATCCTATGCACAGCACCTAAGTATACTATAGTCCCAGGCACATACTAGACGCTCAATAAATGTGACTGAATTGAAAAGTACCGAACATTTTGCCATATCTCCTTGGTGGCTCTGTCTCTCCGAGTTAGCAAGCTATACCAAGAATCTACTTATAGAATTTAATTTTCCTTCATTTCCAATCTTTTAATACTTCATCATTTCCTTTCATTTTCTCCTAAATTATAATAACTATATTACTTGCATAGCAACGTCTCCCTGGCATAAACTCAGATATTTTACAAGGTGCCCTGTTGAAATGAACCTGAACACCAGAGAGTAATTTTAAAAGACCTTCAGCTACTATAATTGCTGCCCCAAAGTCCATTTGCATCCCCCATAAATATTGGATGCAAAACAGTTGAGTAAAATATCTGAGCTATTGGGGACAGTATGTTGTTTCACAAAGAAAGTAGTGTAGGGGCCGGCCTGGTGGTGTACTGGTTAAGTTTGTGCTCTCTGCTTCAGTGGCCTGGGATTCACAGGTTCAGATCCAGGGTATAGACCTACACACTGCTCATCAAGCCATGCTGTGGCGGCATCCTACATACAAAATAGAGGAAGATTGGCACAGATGTTAGTTCAGGGCCAATCGTCCTCATCAAAAAAAAAAAAAAATTGCATCCAGTTTGCTACATATTATTTTCAGCATTAATACAATTTCAAAGTGTATTTTATTCCCTATAAAAAGTAATAGAAAATATACCTCCCATTGGCACAATGTGATCAGAACACTAAGGCAACTGGCCAGAGAATATGGAGGATACACAGTAGAAAGGAAAGGAAATCCATATGTAACCAAAATATAAAGAAACATAAAGAGAATTGATTTCCTGGTAATAGGTAACCAGTGCCTTTGAGCATTTAGTGGATTGTGAAAAGCTTCTTCTCTTGAATGCAACTGATTTAAAAAACGTATTTAAAGCAAACTTCATTCAGACTCATGAACCAAGATTTAGTATTTCCTCAAATAATAAAGACCCAGGTATAGGTAATCGATATTTTACCAAAGAAAAAAGTAGCACACAACACACAGAAAAAACATAAAGAAGATGAATCAGAATCACAGACAATATATTTTGTTCAGAGCTTTCATCAATCTTAAATTCTGAACTGGAAATTTATATCAGGATTGCCCTAGATAGAATGCATGGTATGCCATATATGTTTATGCTCATATAAACTATATAGTGTGAGTTCAAGGCATTCTCAAGCTTATGTGTTTATTTTACTGATAGAAGAGTTCCTCAGATAACGCTTGTTTTTTTTGTGTTCTAGCAAGTTTCGTGCTTGGTTTATATGCTCACTATAGATGGTATAGAACAAGTCATAATGGAAATGCAGAAAAAATAAAAAGCAGACACTAAAATTAATTTAAAAACCCAACAACAAACAAACAAATATATACAATTTATTGACTTTGAGCGTAGGGGCAAGCATGATGACATACCTCAAGGTTTTCTGGAAGCATCATTGCATACAACATGTGGTTCTTATTGGTATTGGTACTGCTCAGCAATAACCTACTGTGCCCAATGGTAACCATGTGTCCTCCAGGACCCCCTCTGGGCAGGACGCCAACCCTCTGGGATTTGTTACCATCCAGGGCCTGGCCAACCCAGACCTTAACTTATCTCAAAGAACAACATGTCTTAAAGGAACACAGAGCCCTTCCACGTGAGCTACTGTTCCTGGGAATGCTGGTCGTACCAACGACAGTCCCTCTTGGCAAGCATGTAGTCTTTGTTCCACTGACTATATAAGCAACCCCCACGCTGCCTGTGGCAGTGGGTGCACAACTCCATCCAGCTAGCCACTCCTGGACACTCCCTGTATGTAGGTCCCAATAAAACCTATATGTCTCATCCAACATCTCCAGGTCTTTTTTTTCAGTCTCTCTGCTACCTATCCTGCACTGCTTGCACAGCTGGATGTGCTGAATTGGTGAGCCAACGAAGAGACAGAGGAAAAAATCCATGAGTGCTGAGACTATGGGCAATAGGAAGGGAAAATCCATGGGGGAAATGCTAAGTTGGCCAGTGTCCTCAATATTTGGGAATGTCGCCACCAGGCCAGTGTCCCTGATATGGGTGCCAGTTGCTGCCATCCTACATGGATGGAGCCCATTGTGTGGGTACCGGGATGCCCCCAAAATGCCCAAGGGCCTAGGGAAAGTTGCTACAGCCATAGGGTGGCCCCTTCTCACAGTGGGACCGCTCACAACAGAAGCTGAGATGGAAGCAACAGCAAAAGTGAGGCAGTTGCAGAAGGAAGTAATCACTCTTGGAGGAGCACAAGCTGAATGGCCAGCACAGCGTGAGACAACACATCCTGCCCACACCAGGCCCACCGCCATCGGGAGCCGCTGGAGCACCACCACCTCGTGGCTGCTGCCAGCAACTTGGTTGCTCCTGATCCTGGCCTTGTTTGCTACCCACCTTGAGGGCCCCAAGCAGCTGCCATGACTGATAAGCGTCCCAGGGTGGCTTTTGCATCTCTGGGATACTGAAGCGGAAGGTATTTGGCTGTCAGGGGTGGAGATGAGCAAAATTGAGCGGTCTCCCTCTCGACTTGGTTAATGGCTGCCTGCAAAGGGGCGTGGCTTAATGAGGGGGACACACCTATGCCTGCCCTCCCGTGGCAAACCATGGAAAAATTACGGGATTTGTTAAGGAAACTAGACATAAGACATGCAGTTTATTCCAACCATTACCGAAGACGAACTGTTCACTGCAGGCAAAAGACACCATGTTACAGACGGCTCTGAATCAACAAAATGGGCTTTGGTATCTCTCTCTTAAGCCCCTTCGTAGGTCACCTCGTGTCCTGGCAGGCCCAAGCCGCTGCTGACCTTGGGGAGACAGATAGGGTCAGGCAGAAGAGAGAGTGGGCCTCCAGGAGAAAGAGACAGCAAAGGGGCCAAAACCAGTAAGGGCCCCGTCAAAGTAACGCGTAGACAGATGTGGCATGACCTGGTGGTAGCAGGCACCCCTCTAGAAAAAAACTGATAAACAACCAAACGCTGTTCTGGTGGCTTTGAATCTGGAGCCAAAACAAAGATTCACAAGACCACCCAGAGTGTCCCAAACCAACAGCAGCACGCCCCCGCCCCCAAGAGCCTGGATGGGAACACCCTAGTACCTTCAACTAGAGGGCAGGCCAAGGGACCTCCCCTTCCCACAACTCACTCCTGCAGTGTTGCGCAGGTGGTTTGGGTATTGGGGGACTGGAGGCTACATATGGTGATAACAATTTATTGGTCTACTAAGAATAAACAGACATCTTAGCATTAGTAGATACAGGAGCAGAATGCACACTGATTCATGAAAATCCATCTTGTTTGAAGGCCCTATTTCTGTCATAGATGGTTGCGATGGGGACACAGTCAAGGTGAAACTGGTGCCACTAGCGCTGCAGATATGGCATCTCCTGCCAAAACAGCATATGGTCTATATTGACCCTGTACCTGAATATATCCTAGGTGTGGTTGTCCTCACTGGTCTGACCCTACAGATTAGTGCTGGAGAATTCCACTTTTGGGTCTGCCTGGTAAAATCTGTGACAAAAGGATATGCCAAATGGACTCTGGTTAAATTGCCCCAACCACATCATGTGGTGGCGCTAAGACAATATTGCCTCTGGGGGAGACATTATGAAATCATTGTACAAGAATTGGTGAAAGTAGGAATTACTAGACCCACACATAGCCCATTTAAGAGGCCAGAGTGGTCCGTCCAGAAGCCAAATGGTTCCTGGCGAATGACTGTGGACTATCAAGAATTGAACAAAGTGACACTGCCTATGTATGCTGCCGTCCCCAATATAGCCTCCCTCTTAGAACCAACAGGGGACACTTTGGAGTGAATCATTTTGTTCTGGACCTTGCTAATGCCATTTTCAGTATCCCCTTGGATGAAGGACGTTGAGACCAGTTTGCCTTTACCTGGCAGGGCACACAATGGACTTTCACTGTTCTGCCTCAAGGATATCCCCACAGTCCCACCATTTGTCATGGTCTTGTGGCCTGCTGTTGCCTTCTTCCCTTATATTGATGATGTCATGTTAACCTCTGAGTCTTTTTTGGACCTGCAGGAAACCTCCCACTCCCTCGTCATCCGCCTATACCAACGAGGATGGGTGGTGAATGACAACAAATGACAAGGGCCTGGGTTATCTGTCAAATAATTGGGTGTTGTCTGGTCAGGTAAGACAAAAGTGGTGCCTTATAGATAAGATACAGGCTTTCTGTACACCCAACACCACGAAACAACTATAGACCTTTCTGGGCTTATTGGGTTACCGGCACCCTTTCACTCCTCATGTGGCCCAGCTACTGCGTTCTCTTTAAAGTTGGTGTGAAAGGGAGTTATCTGGCACTGGGGGACCATTGAGTAGGAGGCATTCACCCAAGCCAATATAGCAGTAAAACAAATTCGGTCCTTGGGTGTTTTGAACACAGAGACAATCATGTGAATTGGATGTTCTCAGTTACCCAGAGGGCTTCAGATGGAGTCTCTGGCAGAGGTAAGGCAATAAACAAGCTCCTCTTGGCTTCTGGTCCCAATTGTGGAAAGGGGCTTAAAGATGATATAGTGTCCTGGAGCAACAATTATGTGCTGCTTACTTGGCCCTCCAACAAGTGGAGCCCATAACCTGTTCCCTGCCAGTCACAGTCTGTACCCATCTGCCCATTGCAGGTTGGCTGTGGGACACTTTCCAAAAGCCCCACTCGGGAACAGCCCAAACAGAGACACTGACAAAGTGGCATGCAGACTTACAACAATGAGGGACCCTTACTAATAGGTACCTAAGCAGAATTGCATCCCATCCCAGGACCAGTAACATATACCACAGAAGAAACAATGCCGTTGGATGAGGTGCCCATGCCTGAAACTCTGCCAAATGTACAGGAAGCAGGAGGATCCATCCCGGCAGAGCCTGGTATACAGATGGCTCCACAAGGGGCAATCCCCTCCTCCACGGTGGATGGCAGTGGCCACCCAGACTTTGACCAATAGCATGTGGTTGGATTCTGGATCCGGGTACAGTAATCAATGGGCTGAATTGTAGTCCACCTGGATGGTGCTGCCTTGAGAGCTCAATCCAATACATCTGTGTATGGACAGTTGGGCAGTCTATAAGGGGGTCACCCTGTGGATGGCCCAATGCATGACAAAAGTGGACTATTAACAGTCACCCATTGTTGGTGGCAGAGCTCTGGGATGACATCTGGCAGCAGATGCAGGGAATGACAATAACAGTCTATCACATTTCTGCACATCAGGCAACAATGCTGCCAGGGAACCAACAAGCAGATGAGTTAGCTCGGATTCGTGTCCTGGAGGAAGTCCCAGCAGAGAGATTGGCAGAATGGTTACACAAGAAGGCTGGACATAAAGGACAAAAGACTCTATGGACTATTGCCAAGGCCTGGGGTCTCCCCCTGTGCTATGCTGACGTGGTGCAACTCTGCTAGGCGTACCCTTCTTCTTCCTTGCAGAGACCCCAGGCCATTCCCCAGGATGTAGGCCAAATCACCAGAGGCAACCAACCCGCCCAAGGCTGGCAGGTGGATTATGGTGGACCCTCACCTCTCTCCAACGGCTGCTAGTAAGCATATCAGATGTTGACACAAGAACTCGCTACAACACTACACCTACAGACAAGAGCTAATCAAGGAGAGAAACTACAACCACAGATGGGCACTCAGAACAACTTGCTTTTGCCTTTGCCACAGGTACTCCTTGCTGGGACCCACGTGGTCACTTGGCCTTGGGACAGGCAGGTGGGGTCCTGCTGGTTTGGTCTCTTAGCCCCTTTGGGAACAGGCTTAGAACAGGATATCCTGGTGACACCCCTTATCATGGAGAGGCCACCTAAAACCTCCAGACTCACGAATCCAAGGCCTCCAGTTCCCCAAGGCACTTTCATCCTTTCCCTCTGGGGAGTCATTGTTCTTACTTTATCTTATACTACTGCCCCTGTGGTGCCCAACCCAACTAGACACACGGTGTCATATTGCTGTCCTAGTCTAAAACCACAGGCTGGTACCCTAGTAATCCAAAACACTGCAACTGTGTGTGTCTTGTTGGAAAGTCATTACCGCCCTGTTTTTGTTCCCTCTAAACATCTTACTTTCAGCCTTAGGGCAACATCTGCCAACCTCTTCGCTGATTGGGCGCACACCATTGCTGACTTACAAAATCGCTCCAACTGCTGGGTATGCAGCAAGATGCCTGTATCTTCAACCACGGGGTTACCATGGAAGAAAGTGTTCTTTGACGTTCTTGCCTTTTTGTCATTGCTGTTATTTTCTTGCTGTGCTCTCTATTGCTGTTGTCGTGTATGGTTACAGTGCTCCTCTATGTGCCCGGCCCAAGGGACTCTATGGAAAAATGTCACAGTAAGATTATAAGGGCCATTTGGACACATGGGGGCATGGAGTGTAGAACTTTTCTTGCTCAGTAATAACCTATGTGCCCTATTGTAACCATCTGTCTTCTTGGCCCCTCTCTGGGCAGGATGCCAGCCCTCTGGGAATTGTAACCATCCAGGGCCTGGCCAACCTAGATCTTAACGTATCTTAAAGGACAACATGTCTTGAAGGAACACAGAGCCCTTCCACGTGAGCTACTGGTCCTGGGAACACTAATCATACCAAGAACAGTCCCTTTTGGCAAGCACTTAGTCTTGTTCCCCTGACTATGTAAGCAACCCCCTCTCTGCCCATGGTAGCGGGTGTGCAACTCTGTCCAGCCAGTCACCCCTGGACACTCCCTGTATGTAAGTCCCAATAAAACCTATATATCTCATATGCCATCTCTGTGTCTTTTCTTCAGTCTCTCTGGACCTGTCCTGCATTGCTTGTACAACTGGGCATGTGGCCAGACAACATGCCTCATACCGAAACTAAGACACCAGCAAAGGGTGGATGTGGTTCAGCAAACACAACCAAAACAATAATTTCAAAACAGGAAATTTTGTAACACTTCTAAGCAAAGAGGTTAAAATAAAAGACTGTTTTGGTGCTTAAATGAACAAACCACAGGTATCTTTCAAAAACAATGTTTCTAAAAGGATTTTCAGTAGAACATTATCCCATTAAAATAGATCATCTACTACAAAAGAAAAAAAAAATCCAATGGTTAAATATTTGGGAAGTGATGTTGGAATAGTTTGCAAATTGTTCTAGTTTTGATTGTGGAGTCTCAAAAAATAAACTTAATCCCTCATTCAAAAAGTCACTCCATGAAGAGAGTCATTGCTTTCCTCCAAGTCACTTTTTTTCTTATAAAAACAGTTCTACTTGAACTCTCTCTTGCTGTGATTCGAGAGCTTTTTGTTTTAATAAGCCATCTGAAAACTCCAGTCAGTCATTTTTCCTATTAAGTATGTTGATTATATTCCATAGCCTCAATTATCACTTTTGTGTGAATGACTACAAAATAAAAAGCATTTTCTAGAATTTTGATGATATCAATTTATTTCAGAAGTAAATGGAGCACTAGGCAAGCTCTAATTTAACATCTCTATCTACACCCTAATTCACTTCTACTGTTTTCTTAGCCCACACATTGCTGGTGTTGTTTTACAGTCTGAGCACAGAGGTACACTTGCAGAAGCATTTGGATGAAACGTGGTAAGAAATAAGTTGAAATATATTGAGCAGCCCAATCCCAGGACACCCATATGCAACTCTGGAATGTAACCTTTGGACAACTCTTATGACCTCGTAAATTCACCAGAAACCTCAAAATATTATGTACATTCAGAATCCAAAAGACAGAGCCATCTTCTGTTGTGAAACAATGGCCTTTGTTCATCATGTCTGTGTTATGGCGGATTCTTGAGTTGATGAGGTGAGACTCTTTAATTTAATTCTGAGTACAGCACATTGGATCCTAATGAGCCAGGTTTTCCCTATTGCCTAATTCACTTTGTCTATAGTTAGATGCTTAGGGAGGCCACTAGAAGTCCATTAGATTGGAGTGCTGAAAAATGGGCCCCATGTGACCTAAGAAAGAGAAATACCTCACTTGCAGAGTTTCAACTATGTTCCTGGCTTACTGAAAGCTAATGTGATAAAGAAGCAATAAGTGTTTATTTACTGTTTTTTTTTTAACTTAACTTTACTTTTTTTTAACTGGAAAATAATATCCATATGAATAAAATGATAATTCTGTCCATTTGTTTGATCATTGGATCAAACAGATATGTTTAAATGGATGTTTGCCAAATTTTGAGGTTAGTTTTAGAGTGGCCCAACTTAAAATATAGGCCACATGGCATACTCAGTATTTTCATGGGGATAGCCCAATCGCACCTCTTGCACAGGGCCTGGCATATGGTCAGCACCCATGTCTACTCTGTAAGGTGCTAGCAATTTCATCATTTCCTTCACTGTCATTATCCACATCCTTCTTATAGGTTACAAAATCAACCTGGATTCTTTACTCTTTTACTAATCACACATTTCTTCCCCTCCCCTTTTTTTCTATTTGGGAAAAATGTTTGAGTAAAATCTTACTTAAATTTTATGAAATAATTGTCACCTTCCTTTATATTTTCTGGGTAAGGAAGGGATCTCAGGGCAGGGTTAGTTTGAAAGGAAGTAGAGCGCCAGTATTCTTTCAAGTCTTACTGCCCACGTTTCTAGCATCCTTATAACCACACAACATGTACCGTATTTGTCAGGAAAAAAATTCTGATTTTGGTTTATTTATTGTCATGTTGTAAAAAAAGACATATATTACCCAGATTGGCAACACATTGATTGTATAATTTTTGCTTACATATGTAACGTCCATCTCATAGTGAACTCATGGCCCAGAAGCATGAGGCAACATGACTGTTGCTGTTGAAAAAATAATTCATAACCATTATTAACATCTTTATTTCTCTTTAATCATAAATAAAAAGTTCCACCTAAGCTATCAGGCTTTTCCAGTACCTCTCCTTCTGGACGTGAGCTAAAATTTTTGCTTGTTCTGTGTTAGAACATCCAAAAATCTAGCAGTCTTCTCTAAGTGGCCCTCTCAGCCCCTTTTACATTTCAGAAATATACTCTATTATCTTGCCTCAATTTCATCTCTTCTTCTACCAAAATTTCCCCAATACTTAAAATATTTATAAAACCTCTGATTTTATAACTTACACAAAATGACAGCACCTGTTTGTCAATAGCCATGTTCCTTTCTGATGTTTAAATATACATACCCTTTCCTTCTTTCCCCTTAACTTTAGAATTAAGTCACATATAATGTGCCTTACTTGGCTATTTTTCCTGTTGTATCATTTTTTACAAAAATTTCATAATATTTTAAAATTTCAATGATTTTCATAATTCTTACAGTTCATCACCCAGCAAATCTTATGCTACCAATCCTAGAAACACCGTGAAGGAATCATAACCACTCAGTATCACAAAAATGATTATAAGTTAATAAAGTCTATAGAACATCAATAGGGAGCAATTGAGAAAAAGGAAACATGGAATGGAAATACATGCAAGAACCAGTTGCAGTTAAGAGCTACTTAAAAAGCAGCCAATTAGGTAAGAGCTCTTGCCATCTGAGAGCAGAAGCCAAAGCATTTATAAACTTTCTCATCAACCAAAAGTAGAAAGGCCATTATAGAAATGAGGAAGGAACACATTTATGGAAGTTATTAAGGATCAGTATGTAGAAGACAGAAGTGGTTAAGGTTAATTGCATGGATGATATCAAGCAATAGGCCAAAGATTTTTAACCCCATAGTAAATGCTACCTTTGAACTATTTGCAGTTGTAGTAACTCATAAATGAGTTTGATGAATACAGTTGTGCTTTATTTAGTTTATATTTTTATTCTTTTGCATGTTTGACAATAAACAAGCCCTTTTGTATTCATTTACTATATGGGCACTGATATTTTATTTCTGCAATTTCTTTTTAGATAAAGCTTTCAGGCATACCTATAAGAAAACACGGCATGCTAAATTTGGCATCCCAGAGCTATTCTTATCCATCTGTTTGCTTTAAAGTTGTAGACTTTTAAGATACCGCAACTAATTTCTAACATTTTGAAAATGCAATCTTCTAATTATACTACTAGTTACATTAGTATGCTGCATATGTTTGTATGGCGTTTTAGCAAAGTTTTCAAATTCATTGTCTCACTTGATCTTCACAAGATCCCTTTGGGTAAGCAGAACAGGTTCTGTTACCATTGTTTGACACAAAAATAAGGTACAAAGAGGGAAAGTGTCTTGCCTGAGAATTCGTAATCAATTATGTATTGGGAGGGCTGTGGTTAGAATCTATGACTTATGTTTTACTCGGTATCCTTAACATAGCATGGTTCTAGCATCAACTTTTTGTGCTTTCTTATTAGTTTCAACCATTTATTTTATTCAAAATAAATTTACAGAAAATTTAGTATTTGGACACATATTCCACTATCAAAGATTCATAATAAACTTTTTGCAAATCACTTTACTACTGAAGTTTATTTCCTTAAAATATCCCAGAACCACAGCATTTATGTATTTGGAGCATGGTATTTTGTTTATTTTTGTCAAGTTACCTTCTTAATTGTTGAACTTCAAAAAAGCAAGTTTTATGTCCTCTTACAGTACCTTGTACAGATATTTGTGACTTCTAACCCATGGAAGATTCTTTTCTACTATAGTTTATTTTATATTTATTTTACTTTGAACTCATAAAATGCTTGAAGAAACCATACAATAAAAGACACATAAAATACGAACAAGAAAACCCAAGTCCAAATAGGAAACATGAGTTCTAGGAATGAAAAAAGTCATATCAGCAACAACACTTACTTAGCACTTACTATGGGTCAAGCACTGTTCTAAGTAGTTTCTCTGAGAAACTGCATCGTTGCTGTGATTAAGCACTAAATCTCCTTATAGCCAAATTGAAAAGGAAAAGAGATAGAAGGAGAAAAGGAGGGAGGAGGAGGGATGAGAGAAGGAAGGGAGAGGGAGAAAGAAAGAAAGAGAAAGAGAAAGCAAGTGAAATGATGCTGTCATTTTCAGAGCTTACCATGTACCAGGCTTACCATGTTTGAAGATTTATATGCGTTAATTCATATATTATCACAGTAGCCCTGCTGGGTAAGTTCTATTGATGACCTTATTTTAAGTAGGAGGAAAGAGACACAGAATGGTGAAGTAACCTTGCTTTCACATACACAGCCATAAGTGTAGACACTGGGATTTTGACTCATGAATCCAGCTCCAGAAACTGCAGGATTAACTACTTATTTAGACATGCAGTCTCTGCATTGGAAAATGCTCCTTATCAGAAAGTAGAAAGCCGTAGGAGACGGTTTTTCCTGGAACTAAGTACTTAAACATTTATTAAGTGGCAACTTGGGTCAACAAGTAGGCAAAGTTCTCAATAACATTTACTTTGAATGCAGAAAGACTATTTCACGACTGTTCATTAAAGTCATTAAAAGCATCCAAAGTCTAAATTCAAATAAGTAAAGAAAATTGTTTTATGTGTTCTCTGTGGTTAATCAGAACAAATAAAAAGAATAATGACTTGGCTTCTAATGTCCCTGCTTTGAGCCGCTGAGTTAGAAAAACAAACAAAATGTATGTTGATGGTGGGTGTGAGACTGAAGCCATCACACAGTCTTGGTTTCCTGCCTCTGAACACTGAACACTGTCATCTTCCATTATCGGTATTTCGTATAGACTGAGGGTTCATTTGACTCCTGACCTTGCCTCTTAGCAAGTGTAGAGAAGCCTTCAGAAGGAGTTAGGCAGCATTGTACCACACCAGCATACATCACCTCTACTCTAGGCACGCCTCTCTTTTACTGGATAATTTCTCCACCTCAGTGAATTGGTGTGCTGAGCATCAATGTGCTGGTAGGTCACATATGGCAGCTAACCAAGGACACCTTAATGTTTCCTTCTGCTTGACCAAACTTTAGACAGATTTCTTCATGACTGCAGGCCCTTGACCTCCTTTTTCTTAAAGCATTTCCTTTAGAAAACTTGAAATTTGTAAATTCTTTCTCTACTCCTTTGAGATGTTAATCTTCTACAAGGGAGGGCGGGATGTCTTTCTCAAGGACCTGGGCCCCATCCCTCTGAAATGTAATCATCAAGAAAGATAGTGCCCCTGCCTCCCAGTCTCTGAGGGAGGGTAGGAATCTAACTCCAGTAAGCACCCATTAACAAACATGGGTGGCCTAATCACATTGACCAACCTTGCCCCTAATGTCTTTCGACACTTCTCATCCAGCTCGCCCCAGTGCTTAAGCACTCTCCTGCCTTTTGTTTCAGGGAGTTGAGTTCAATATCTCTTCTTTATTGTCATGGTCCCTCTTTTTTTGTTTTGCAGGTAAATTATTATTTTTTATTGATGTAACATTGGTTTATAATATTATATAAATTTTAAGTGCACATCATTATATTTTGACTTCTGTATAGTCTACATTGTGTTTGCCACCAAAAGTCTAGTTGCCATCCATCATGGTACAAATGTGCCCCTTTACTCCTTTTGCCCTCCTGCTACCCCTTTCCCCCCTGGTAATAGTCTTGAATAAAGTCTTCCTTGCCCATTTAACTCCGTCTGGAGGAATTATTCTTTGACACAGCTCAGTTCCACTTGAAATTGTTTTCTCGTCTCCCAGGAGGAAAGGCTTTATAGGAGTTGTAGCTCATAGAAGGGTCTTCTTCTGAGTCCCTGCTGTGGGGGCTGGGCCACTGCAGAGTATTTCAGTCATGAAATACTAAGAGTTGGAGAAAACCAACTCCTGTTTCATAGGAAATGTTATAAGTGAAGTTGGACTTTAAGGATATTTTACAAGCATTATTAGAATTTTTCATATTTAATTGTGTCTTAAAAGGATATATATTTTTTCCTTAACTCCAGTTATTTTTCCCCTTCTAATATTCTATTATACTCATATTATTCTGTCGCATATATTTGTTTTCAAGGGCATTCCATGATATCAGAAAGAAAAAAAAGGTTTTTCCCTATATGAGTGAAATTTCACTATACCCTTTATTGTGATTCAGGTAAGGAACAATATAAAAAAGAATGTTAGGCCTTCTTTTTCAATATTCAACATCTCCTACCCTAAATAGAAAACCATAATAATTAACTGCCAAGACTACCATTACGTCAAATACCCTTCTCTCCTTAACTGATTACAAATTTTGTTTTATCACTATTTTTATTACTACCATTATTATTATTATTATTATTATTATTATTATCCTTTACACTGACCATTGTTCCATGTCAATTTTTTAAAATACAAAGACTCAGGGCACTGGCCCAGTGGCATAGTGGTTAAGTTCGCATGCTCTGCTTTGGTGGCCCCAGGGTTCACTGGTTGGGATCTTGGGCACAGACCTACACACCTCTCATCAAGCCATGCTGTGGTGGCATCCCACATAGAAGAACTAGAATGACTTACAACCAGGATATACAATTACGTACTGGGGCTTTGGGGAGTAAAAAAAGGGGGAAGATTGGCAACAGATGTTAGCTCAGGGCCAATCTTCCTCTCAAAAAACAAAATAAAAAACAAAGATTCAAATGGTCAAAAATTACTTGACTTGAAGGGCAAATAAAACCTATAAAGCTACAAATGCCGTTACAAATACAAAAAGGCCTACCACATTAACCATGGAAAGAAAAATATTGAATAATGTGAACTAGTTGTAGATAATGTTCTAAAGTAAGATAATATCACAATACGGGAAACCATATGCACAGGCCAAGGAACATTTGGATAAACTTCAGTGACTACAAGTGGTTTCTGCCCTGGTCCCTAGTTCTAAAGATTTGTCCTTATTATTTACTCCATCTAGAGCTCAACTCAAGCTGCAGACCTTTACTTCCCATCTCAACTGCAACCTCTACTATCCCTGAGCTGCCCTGTGGTCCTTTCTGACCACTGTTCCTAAATCCAGGATTGTTGATCTCACCATCACCAGATAGTCTTCACATCACAGACTCTCCCTTCTTCTTTGGCTCTGTGGTGATGAAATTGCCCTTCTTCCTGAGCTGTGAACTAGTTGGAGTCAACTATAGCTTGTATTCTTTTATCACCTCTGGACAAATAGAAGCAGTATTGGTAAGATAGTATTCCAGAAGGTGGAGCAAGATGGTATTAGAGCAGGAGCAACTAGAAAGGGGGAATGTGGTGGATGGGTTATTGAGGAGTAGAAGAAAAGGAGATATTTCCTGCTACCCTCCCAGCACCTCCTGGTGGCCTAGTATGATCAATTTTCTCCTGCTGATTTTATTGGCTACATAGACTTCCACTCTAAAGATGCTCTATCATTTATCTAACCATTATATTATTATTGGGCTTTTAGACTTTTCTAATGTCTTATTTTTAAATGTGGTGTGGGTAGGATCATTGTTAACAAATCTTAAGGTTTTCCTTAAAATATATAAAACATGGGGGCCGGCCCCGTGGCCAAGTGGTTAAGTTCACGTGCTCCACTTCGGCGGCCCAGGGTTTTGCCGGTTCAGATCCTGGGTGCCAACACGGCACCTCTCATCAGGCCATGCTGAAGTGGCATCCCACATGCCACAACTAGAAGGACCCACAACTAAAATATACAGCTATGTACCAGGGGCTTTGGGAGAAAAAGGAAAAATAAAATCTTAAAAAAATATATGTATATGTATATATATATAAAACATGGAATAAATGAGAGCAAGTGCACATTATATCTGAGACTATTTTCATACATCCCTAGAGAAATTTTGACCAGCCTCCCACATGAGTATATTAGCGGCAACCGTATGAAATTCTTAATAGTCAAATATATTCTACCCTTAAAAATTGAAGTTTTATATGGTTCCATCCAATGTGCACCATTGTACACAAAACAACACTGAATAATATGCTTTGCTTTGTCCATTTTGTCTAGGTGGTTTATACTTTTCTTATTTTTTTGTAAAACCTCTTCAGAAAGTGCATTCTCACACTGAATTAGATAAATATTTGTCCATTTTTAAAATTAGTTTATGATTCATATTTGTAAGAGTAATTCTTTAGATTTTTTAAAGTGCATTTTTGAGTAAGGTGTGTGGTACCTTATTATTATTATTTTTGTAAATAGTTACTCCAATAAGGTTCACGTACTACCAACTCTTTTCCCCACCAATTTTAAATACCATGTTTACTTTATCTAGAACTATTAACTATATTGGAGTTTCTCTTCTGAACACAGAGCTTAAAACATGCTGAGAGAAGGGTGAGACATCTCAACATTAATTTCAAGTTTTTGTTGAGAGTAAGAAGCCCTTTGGTTGAAACAAGGACACATAGGGGAATTAATTCTCCCCTTGAGTTGATTGATTTCCACCCAGGAAGTACCCTTCATGCCCCTAAGGAATTTGAAAAACAAGGAAAAGACAAGATAGTACAACCAGCAGTAGCAAGAGACAACTGGAAATTCTTTTTTCCTTCTGCACTTCTCTGTTTAAACTTTTGTAATTTTCATTATCTTCTGACTCACTTTCTTCTTCATAGTCTGTCTTCTAACACCAGTTAAGCTGCCTTATTATTTTCTTGAGGTAGAAAACTGATATGAGTATTTTTTAATGAAAATAATTTAAAAAATAGTTTTATGAAAAGATTAAAGGTGGAATGAGGTTGTACAAAGCTGGCTTAACTCTTCTGTGAGTTGTTTTATGTTTTATTGACATTTGAGGGAGAAAGTGAAAAGCATCACATGCAGTCAGGAAATAAAAGGTCTAATACTGGTCCAGAATTTTTCCTCTTTTCAACCATGACATTGGCAGAATGGACTTATACTCATTTTTCCAATTTAGAACAATGCAGTTCCTAGCAAATCCACTGAAAACTCTTTGGTTACATATTTGGTTTACGAGGATAGTAATTGTATTTGTCGATGATATTTCAGTGGTGGGTTCTTAATTACATATCATTCTACTTGTCAAAAATATTTAAATCAATTATGACATAACATTCTTAAACACTGGACAGACTGCTAGTGAGAAGGCCATTAGGCTAAAAATAGGTCCTGTAACTCGTGGTATAGAAATTAGCCATAAAGAAGGAAGTCATGTTTTCTGAGAACAATTGTTTATAAGTTTTTTAAAATGCTAAGATGTAAACATAGGAGAATTATTGTAATTACAGCAGTGCAACCTGTCTTCTAATCTTGTTGAACACACCCCAAAATGCATCAATTTGAAAAAAATTAACTACTAAAAAGGACATCAATAATATATAATATTGTCAGAGAGAAAATAGAGATAAATGCTCTACACCAAGAGTGGGCAAAGCTTCTCTGTAAAGGGCTACATAGTAAATATTTTAGGCTTTATGGGCCATGTGGTCTCTGTTACAACTACTCATCTCAGCCATTGTAATATGAAAGCGGCCACAGACAATGCAGAAACAAATGACCAAAGCTATGTTCCCATAAAACTTTATCTATGGACACTCACATTTGAATTTCCTGTGATTTTCACTGGGCACGTCCTTTGATAATTTTTTCCCAACCATTATATAACTGTAGAAATCAGTCTTAGGTCGGGGGTCATAGAAAAACAGCTGCAGCCAGCTTTGGCCTAAGGGTAGTAGTTTGCTGACCACTATGCTACACAATAAAACTAAATGAGAGCTTCAGATGAAGAGAATGGAATTCTCCAAGGTAGGACCTTTGCCACAGTTTCAGTCCACTATTTAACTCTAGGGCATAATCACAAATATTTAAATTTAGAATTTAAACATCAAGTATCTGAAATAAATGGAAATTGCATTGAAAAGAAGCAAAATAGGAGGGAAATCCCAATCATATGAGTGATTTGCTGTAATTAAGAAGTGACGAGAACAATTATATCCTTCAAGTGAAGCAGGAATCAATATACATGCCCCTAAATTTAAATTATCCACCTATATAAAGTCATGTGGTTAACTGAGTTAATTATCTGGTTTACTCATATAAACCTCGCTCTGTTGCATTGATCTGGAGAATTAGGGCTGTGGAGTTTTTTACCCTTTCTTCTCCATTTCACTTTGTACATATTGAAAATTAATGCCTTCATTTGCTTTTACACCTAAAAAATGAAGTACTGCTAGAACTTCATTGTAACTATCCTTCATAAAAGAGAAAAAAAGGCAGTTGCAATATATATTTCAACATATATTTATTGTCTACTTTGTTCTGTGTGCTATTCTAAGCAGTGGGATCAGAATGATAAACAACACTGGTGGCAAGAATTTTTATTTCATCTGTGTCAAGACAGACATTAATGGAAGTGGCAATAACCACAAGGTTTTGAACTTCAGAAAAGACTCACATGAAACGAAAGAGTCCACTTGGACGTTGTATGTTAGATTAACCAATATGATGGACTTATTCAGATGCACAACATGCAATTTATAATATTTATATGACATTGATAAACTAATGAATTAAATTGAAAAATACAAATAATCCCATATGCGTGGAGTAGGGGAACAATTTGCTTACTGAGTTATAAATAGCAGGATATTCTACTGACATCCTTCTGGACAAATAAATGTTGTGTTGAAGGGGCTGAGACTGGTTCCCATAAAAATGCATTAAAATTTCAGTGCCTGCTTGGGACATGTTTGAGTCTGCCCTGCGATATTTCAGGAGGTCATAAAAGGAAACTTTTTGAAATATGATATAGAAGACAACATATAATCAAAAATAAGCTCAGGGCGTTGGTCACTGAAATAAAAATGAGTAAGGAAGAGGATCAAAATTGAAAATTATCATTTGGCTTTCTCTAGGAGGAAATTTGTTATATCATATTTATGTTTAAATCCATGTTTAATCTTAAGATAATTTTCAAGAGGGAGAGAAAAGTCCTGTCAACTTAATTTCTAGTAAGTGCTCCAGGTAAAATTTATCATTGGATAACTTTAACTCATTTTTGTCCACTTGATCTTTGTATGAAGGTCTTGAAGGAACGCTGGGGGGCAAAAAAAAAGCCAGAAAGGGTTTTTTTGAATAGACATAAAAATGGCCATATGCCATATGCCTCTGAGGTCCCTGTAAAATGCTTTTCTTTTAAGTGAAATTTCTACATTTTCCAAAATTCACATCATTTTTTAATTAGCCTAAGGACTAAACTAGATGATAGCAAGAGAAATTAAGTAAAAGCATGTAGAAAATATTTGGCTTTATACTGCACTTTGAAATTTCATTTTTGTTTCCTACAAGTGCATCTAACTACACTTACTCAGAGTATCTCTATGACCCAAAAAGAACCCCTTGGAAGATAATTAATACATGCACATGAAATAAATGCTGCTAACTCCTTTTTGCCTTATTTCATTAAATTTAACAACACTTGTGAACTGATACTGTCTGAATTATTTATATGTAATATTTCTTTTGAATTTGTAGTGGTCTTGCTGTCAAAGCATCAGTAATCATTGAAGAATCTCATGTTCTGAGTAAATTCCCAGATAGAAAGATATAATGAGATTGGAAATATTCACCTCATTGAAAAAAACATCTAAAACTACAAATTTGACAAACACTGTTGTCAGGCATTCTAAAAAACATGTATCTCCTTCTGCTCTTTTATTTTCATCGACTTTTCCCTCCTCTCCCTGCCTCTATTCAGTGTGTGAGGGGAATAAAGAAGAGTGTGCATTTTCAAAAATACTTGTGTTGAATTTTTCGTTTCAGTGCTCCCCCAAATAAATATCTCTTAGGGAGGTTATATCTTTTGACATTAATTCTGGGTTGTTGATGTGCTAAACAATGAAAACTATGAACTTTCCTTTTCCAAGGTGAACTGCAATGTCTCCCTAACTCTCAGTTGATAAACCAATTGATTCAGGAGATTTTAAATACAGATAATATTGTGCACAAAGTAAAACTCACTCTTCCTCCCCCACACAAAAAATCCCTCCAACTGAAATTCTTGTCCTGTTGGCCCCATTGATCCACTCTCCTTGCCCCCTCCATACACAGCAACAAATTGGGAACAAAAAGAAGCATTTTAAAATACCAGAAAATTAATTTCATATGACTTAGGATTGAATAGGATATTGAAGGTTATCTTGTCAGAGTCTTCCAAATTTGACTGATTATCAGAACAGCTGTTGAGTTTTAAAAATGTGTGCTAGCTTTAGGTCCCAGTTCAGATCTACTGAATGAAATTATACACACGTAAGAATTAAAATCTGTATTTTACAATACGTTTCCCTGGCCATTATGAGAGTTAGGAAGGTGTGGCAATCACTGCTACAACAAAGCTATTAATGAAGTGCTGCTGACTTGCACAGACTGAGCGGATTAGCTCAGACCTAGAGGGAAAGGTGAGGATGAGCGCAGCTCTGAAGAAAAGCTATTCTTTGACGGATTTCACCAGGTAAATGTGAGAACTCTCATGATTGCTGGGATTGACTGAGCATCTGCAAAACGCTAGGCACTGTGCAGAGCATATGCAAATTTTAATTATTTAATCCTCACCAAGAGATTTTGAAATAAGTCCCATTGTTACCTGCATTTATGACGGAGAGGGTCAAGAACTTGATGTAAGTGACAGAGCTTATTATTGCTGGTAGCAACACAACCCAGGGCTGATTTGGTTAAGCAGTATGCTAGTATGCTAGCAAGAAACCCCAGACATTAGGGGCAATTTAAACTTCTCTTTACTTATTCTGTCGTTCATTCTCCCAGGAGGAAGGAACAATGACGAAGAAGCCAATCGCAGGAAGTGGCATGGCAGGAGCAAATTGTAAAGCTCTTCTTCTCTGTCGTCTTGATCGGCCTTGTCCCCTCTTGTCTCCTACGAGTTTTTTCATGGTGCTGATTTTGCCTCTCTCTCATCAGAAGCAGCACAAGACTGATAGAGCCAAGTGTGCCCCACAGCTGTGCTCACATGAATGATCCTCCCCCGCCTTGTGAACAATCCTCTCCCACTGTCCTGAGATTGCCCTAGAGAAGCCAGGCAAGACCAGGGTGGGTTCTGCACAAAAAAAACAGGTAGAAAAGCAGTCATTTATGGCTTCCACTAACACGATGATCTTCAAGTGGAGTAAGCACACTCTTGGTGGCACATGGAAACTTTCCAGGGGGTGACTGGGCACAGATGGATTGGAGGATGTCAATTTCTGAATGCTCACCATCCAGCTTTTCTTTCTTAAAATCCAGCTGCCTGATAAAGTGTTTGGGGTAGATGCATCATGCAGGTTCTGCTTCTCCACCTCCCCTTTCTCCCATTTTGCAAAGAAATGGTATACCTTTCTCCCAGCCTGAAATCTTCTGGATGCTAAACAAAGGAAAAATTAAAATACTGGTACCAGAGGCGGTTCCTTTAATAAAAGTACCATAAAACTGCCTTTGTCCATCTCATTAAGGGAATATGTATGTATCAATATCAATAAAATACTTTAATGAATAAGTATATATTTGTGAAAAATTCTTTGAGAGAAGTAATATATTACTATAGTTTCTAGAAGAAAAAGGAACAAAGAAACATTTCTTTTAAAGGAGAGATTGTTCATGTATTTTTTTAATGAATGATTATGTTATCACACATTTCATTGGCTATGTTTAAAAGAGTTATATTGGCAGTTTTCTATAAAACATTTTATAAATATAAAATACCAGTATTTAAAGTAAACTAGAAAGTACAACTTTTAAGCTTAATGAGACAAAAAATTAGATGTCAACTTAAAAATGTGAGGAAAGAGAGTACATGTTTTTTAAACTTCTTTTTTTTTTTTTTTTTTGAGGAAGATTAGCCTTGAGCTAACATCTGCCGCCAATCCTCCTCATTTTGCTGAGGAAGACTGGCCCTGAGCTAACATCCATGCCCATCTTCCTCTACTTTATATGTGGGATGCCTACCACAGAATGGCTTGACAAGCGGTGCACAGGTCTGCACCAGGGCTCCGAACCAGTGAACCCTGGGCTGCTGAAGTGGAACGTGCGAACTTAATGCCTGCGCCACCAGGCCAGCCCCTAAACTTCTTAAACAGGGTCCTTGAACAAGAATACTTGGAGACCATTACTACAGTCTAGGCAAAGATGACTTCCCTGATTTGGAGAGCAACTAAGATGAAAGAAACTTGCATGGAGTTTGGAGGAGGCCTAACAGTCATAAAAAGGATGCACTAGGTTGGGATGTCCCCTCTCCATACATCCCTTGAAGGTCTGTGACTGCAGCAAATTCTACACCTGAAGACCTTCATTATGAGTAAAAAATGGCAGAAATTGTGCTTAGTCTGAAGGCTTTTACATTTATACGTAAAGCCAAAAATAGAAAGATAGAAAGATAACAATAGTAGAAGATAAATTGCAGATAAATATAAGAATAAAGCTAATCTATCTTAGAACAAGAGGTCAGTCAAAATCAGCTGCCTTACTGAAGTAGCAAGAATTAGAGGTGATTATAAAGACAACCCTTTTTATGGCTGATTTCCTAGAGTTAGGTTTTCTTATTCGGAAAGAGATTTTCTTTTTTCAGAATAAAGCTTGATTAGTGTGTTTGTGTGTGGGGAGGGTCGAGGGCATTTTTTTCTTGAGGAAAGAACCCTCATTTAATGCTGTTTTCTGCTCCCTTTGTTCATGGATTTTTGATGTTCAAAACTAATTTCTTCCTCAACAGGCAATCTTCACTTGGAAATACCCCTGTTGACCTCTGTCTTCGGTTCTGCGTTAAAATGTTTGTGTGCCATTTTTTAAGTTCACACGTCTAATTTTCTCCCCAGAGGGTGTTCACAGTTTCTTCAAAGACTTCAGGGCTTCTCTGTTGTTTGAGGTTCTTGTTAACAGGGCTCACACATTGTGCCTCCCAAGGTCTCCCCTGGGCAGCTCAATGCGGAAAAGGAGCCCCTGAATAAGGCTGCTCCGAACTGATTGCTGTTAATTAGGGAGGTTAGAACACCCTGCATTTGCAATTGGCTGTTTCAGGTCCGATAGTTTACCCAAAATCTAAATTGGAAGCAGCAGGTATCAGATCTGAAAATAAATATTTTTCATCTTTTTGATCGCCGCCTTTTTAACTTAGGGATGATAGCAGTAAAAATACACTTTATTTTTTTAAAGCAGATTCCAGAATATTATAGGCTGTGATAGGACTCTGCCAAATATCACAGAAGCCCAGATCCTCATTAACAGAAGACGTTTTTCCAGATTTGTAATCTTGGAACAATTTTGGCTAAATTCTGTATAGCTCAGACTCTAGTAATATTCTTGATATTGCATGGATGATTAAAAAGGTCAGTTATTAAAAATAACAACAACAATAACAGGAACCTCTAATATTCTGCACACGCATGAGATGCAATGCCCCAGCACATGCACCCTGGCAGCTCAGGCCTATTC
This sequence comes from Equus przewalskii, assembly GCF_037783145.1. Lineage (NCBI taxonomy): Eukaryota > Metazoa > Chordata > Mammalia > Perissodactyla > Equidae > Equus > Equus przewalskii. The sequence continues at coordinate 54,085,082 of NC_091839.1, read as the reverse complement.
TCAGCCCGATGATGTTCAGGACCAGCCTTACCATGCCCATTATTCTTACTTGTATAGTCCACCATGTTATCCTCATCCAACAGACTCTGATCTCTGCGGAGCTCTGGGCAATGTCCTGAAACACTCTCACTGTGCCTTTGGAAGGGAGTCTCCATATCGTTCTCTTCTGTGAAATTCCCTCGGCTTCTTGCTCTGCTCTCGAAAACTCTCTCCTCTGAGGACGCTGCTTTCTCGTGTCACTCTTAAGTAACGGATGCTGTTGTCTGCCTCTCTTTTACCTCTGTACCTGCAAGGGAAGGTTCTTCCCTTTGGCAATTTGCAATGATTCTCTCTCCTTTATCCCTAAAAGTCATTTGCATGAGGCTTATGTCATCAAACTTTACTACTCTCTTGCCTTGTTACAAGTCATCTGCTTACCCTTACCTGTCTCTCTCTCCATTTTTAGTCACTCCTCTTCATTTCTTAAGATTTTCGCTCATGACTCAGTGTTACTCTTGCTAACACTACCTAGGTCATCATTCTTGAAGATTTCAAAATCACTGTAGGTCGTCCTTCCAACACCCTATCTTCCTGTTCTTGACCTTCTCTGCTTCTATGATCCTGCCGTCCCCTCTTCCTCAGCCACTCACTTTCATGCCATGTTCTAGACCTTGTCATTAGCCATAACTGTACCCCCTTTATAATCCCATTGTCAAGTATCCCATTCTCAACCACCTTGTTCTATCTTTCCAGTTCATTAGCTCTAGTCGCCCCAATGTAGGTCCTCTTTTTTCATCAGCATAAACTCCATGACTTATAATTATTATAATTCCCCCCCTTGCTCACATCCTCAACAACCTTACTTCATGATCTCCTCTTTACTAAACCACCAATCTTAGTTAAAATAAAGTCTTCTCCTACCCTGTGCGTGTACTCAAGCAACTGAACATGGCTGACAAAAACAACACATACACACAGATACATGATGATTGGTTTCATTTTAGATTCATGATCAAGGTAAGGCCTGACTATTGTGCTATATTTCCCTAGTCAATCTCTCACTCTTAAATGAGATGATTTCTTACTTTCTTCTCTCATACAGACATCTAAAACCACTCCACCATCCTCACTTTCCACTGATGAGCTTGATCTTTATGTTATGGAAAAAATAGAGACAGTTAGAAGATACCTTTCATCTACTCTCACTACTCTCACTACATTTACGCATCTATGCCCATTGACTCTGCCCTGCCTCCTATCACTATGGGTGAGCTCTTCATGTTCCTCCCTAAGGCCAGCTCTCCATTGTGCATGATATCCCATCCATCCAGTCCATTCAAGGATGTCGCTCCAGCATTTTTGTCTTTTCTATCCTGCAACTTCATTTTTTTCCCTTTCTATTGGCTGTCTCCCATTGCTATACAAGTGCTGTTTTGTTCTGCTGTCTACAGCAACAGCATCGACAAAATAAAATACAAATACCTCTTGAATATTCTCTTTCCCTTATATTTTTTCCTTTAAGATACTAATTCCTTTAAAGAGTCTCCTAGAAATCTTCTCTACTTCCTCTTCTAGCATTGTTTCTTGAACCACTCTAACCAGAATTTTTTTCTCACATCTTCACTGAAACTATTCTGATCAACTTTGTCAGTAACCTCTAACAAAGTTCCTATATCTAATTAGGAATTCTCAGATCTCATATTACTTGAAACTTCTGCAGTATTTGACATGGTTGATCATTTTATCCTCACTTGATTTCTAGGACACTTCACTAGGTGCTTTCTCTCATTCTCTTTTGCTAGTTCTGTTTCTTCTTCCTGACATTTTAACATGTGCAAGGGCTCAGTCATTAGACCATTTCTCTTTTCTATTCCCATTTACTCCCTTGATGATTTCATCCAGTGTCAAGATTTTAAATACCATGTATACACTGATCACTCCCAATTTTATAACTCTAGTTCAGGCCAAAATCTAAGTTTAAGAATCAGATATTCAACTGCCTTCTTGATATCTCAACTTATATCCTCGACTCCCTTATTTATTATCTGCATATCAAATTTATATCCAAAACTAAACTTTTGACACCAGGATCACTTAATAAAAGTGTCAGTTGACACTTTTGACAACTCTATCATCACTATCTAATTTTAGAGTATTTTTATCACGCCCAAAAGAAACTCTAAACTCTTTAACAGTCACTCCTCACTTGCCCCTTGCCCTTGCCCTTGCCCTTGGTAACCACTAATCTACTGTTGTCTCAATGGTTTTTCCTATTCAGGACATTTCATATAAATGTGATTACACAATATGTGGCCTTTTGTTTCTGGCTTCTTTCATTTAGCATAATGTTTTGAAAGTTCATCCACATAGTATCAGTACTTTACTCCTTTTTATGGCTGAATTGTATTCCATTGTATGAACTCACAGTGTGTTCCAGCTTAGTTAATGACAATTCAGTATTTCTAGTTGCTAATCCTACTGACCCTATATTGAAAATATACCCAAAATCTGACCACCTTTATCCACTTTTAGTGATCAAGTCACTAAAATTTCTTTATTTCTGTAAATGGCCTTTTTACATCTGTCCTTGGCCTCTTTCATGTATTCCTAATACAGAACATGGAGTAGTTTTTTGTGTTTTTTTCTTTAAGTCAAATGAGAGTGCTTAAGTCATTCCTCTTTTAATGGCTTTGCATTTCATAATAAGTGCATTTCATAATGAATCAAAACCAAATATAATGCAACTCCATAAGGCCCTGCACAATCTTGCCCTGGGCTTTTTTCCCTTGGTCCTCAACTCCTACTCCTCTCTCCCTTGCTCAGTCTGTTCTGGGCACTTAGACATGACACAGAAATAACATCATATAAATTTGATATCATTTGCATGGCTTCATAAGGTACTTCATCTGATTTTTCAGAAGGACAATCTGCCTAAATTATAGACCCAGCAGTCTAAGATTCTACCTGAGAAGCAGGCAGGTTTTAAGTAAGGTTGATCTAATTTGGTCACTGCTATGGCTATTTTTTAATGTAAACATTTTATTTGAGAACATTTTATATTTACAGAATTATTTTAAAGATAGTACATAGAGTTCTCATATATCCCATGCCTATTTCCCTAGTATTGACAACTCAATATGGTACATATTAATATATTATTAACTAAAGAACATAATTTGTTCAGATTTTCTTTTATCCCCTATTTTCTATTTTCTTTCCTAAGAAGTACTGGAATTTGGTGTTTTTCTCATAATTAGACTGGTGTTATAGGTTCTGAGGAGGAAGATCACAGTGGTAAAGTACTCTTTTCATCACATCATATTCGTGGTATACGCTATCCACACGATTTATAACTGTTGATGTTGACTTTGATCCCCTGGCTGAAGTACTGTTTTTCAGGTTTCACTATAGTAAAGCGACACATTTTTATCCCCTTTCATACTGTACTCTTTGGAAGGAAGTCACTATGCACAGCTCGTATTTTAGAAGCAGGGATGTACATTTTCCTCATTTAGTGAAGGATACTTAGATAATTCATTGGGAGTTCTTCTAATAGGAGATTTGTCTCTTCCCCCCAATTTATTTAATAATTCAATAATTTATTTACATCAATATAGACTCATGGATATTTATTTAATACTTTGATTTGTCACCCAGCACTATTTTATTTTTTTGCTCGAATTACTCCAGTTTTGGCCATTGGAAGCCCTCTCAGTTGGTTTCTGCATCCCTTGATCATCTGCGCCCCCATCAATAATTCCTCACCTTCTGATACTACAAGATGCTCCAGGCTCATTTGGATACTTCCTGCTTTGGGGAAATATGATACAGTTACTCCTAGAATTATCTATTTTTCCAAGGAGCTCTGGTTCCTTTTATTGGAGAATGGTATTAGAAACCAAGATCTGGACACTTGTTACCAAGTCTTATTGCTTCTAAGCCCTCTCAGTTGACAGGAAAAAAATGTATATGCAAACACTAACCTGTAGGTATACACATATCTGTAAATATTTATATATGTAACCCTTCCTATTTATGTTAAGCTAACCATGAGTCCATACTGATGTGTTCTACTCTATTGCAGTACCGCAGGGAGCATTCTCACCTCCTCTCCTTGCTTATTTGTAAACTCCCATTCTAACAGTGAGAAATCCAACTCCTAACATCCAATAAACATTCACTTAAATCTTCAATTCCAGTATACATTATATAATAGTATCAGAATTGTTAACCTATACCCTAACGGAAAGCAACTTTATCAACTAGAGTTTAACCCTTCCTCCACTCCCCTCGGTCTCCTAGAAACCACTGATCTTTTTTACTATTCTATAGTTTTGCCTCTTCTATAATGTCATGTAATTGGAAATGATACAGTGTAGATCCTTTTTAGACCAGCTTCTTTCACTTAGTAATATGCATTTAGGATGCATCCATGTCTCTCTGTGACTTGATAGTTCATTGATTTTTGTCTTTTTAAATTTCTTCTATAAAATTTGTAGAAATCAGTGGTGAAAACATTTGGGCCTAATGACATCTTTTTTTGAAGGTTATTACTTATTGATTCAATTTCTTTAATAGATATAGGGCTATTTGAGTTATCTGTTTCTCCCAGTGTCAGTTTCAGTGCTTTGTGTTTTTCAAGGAGTTGGTCCATTTCATTAAATTATTAAGACTGTAGGAATAGAGTTATTTATAGTAGTCCTCTATTGTCCTTTTAATGTCCGTGGGTTCAGCAGTGATGACCTCTCTCATTTCTGATGTTGGTAATTTGTGTCTTCTCTATTTTTCTTTCTTGGTTAGCCTGGCTAGAGGTTTATCAATTTTATTGGTCTTTTTTTAAAAAACCCAATTTTTGGTTTTGTTGATTTTCTTTAATGCTTTCTTCTTTCCAATTTCATTGATTTCTGCTCTAATTTTTATTATATCTTTTATTCTGACTCCTTTAGACTTAAATTGCTCTTCTTGATCTAATAATATAAAGGGAAAGTTTAGGTTATTGATTTTAGATCTTTCTTCTTTTCTAGTATATGCACTTAATTCTATAAATTTGCCTTTAAACACTGCTTAAAAGAGAAGCATCCCACACATTCCACAGAGCTACATTTTTATGTTCATTTTATATTTTATGTTCACTTATTTCAAAATATATTTTCATCTTTGGCCAACATGACTTTTAGAAGTGTGTTGTTTTATTTCCAAATACTTGGGGGTTTTTCCCTACTGTTCCATTAGTTCTAGTTTAATTTAATTGGTTTCTGTTTAAATTCCATGTGGTCTCAGAAGATACTTTGTGAGATTTATATTCTGTTAAATTTGTTAAGGTATGATTTATGGATCAGAATGTCAGTTATCATGGTGAAAGTTCAATGCAAGTTTGAGAGGCATGCAAACTCTGCCGCTGTTGGATGGAATAGTCCATAAATGTCAATTAGATCAAGTTGATTGATAGTGCTCTTTGGATGAACTGTATCCTTACTGATTTTCTGCCTGCTCGATCTTCATTTGCTGATACAGAGTTGAATTCTTCAATTCTAATGGTGTGTTTTTCCATTTCTCCTTTCTGTTCTGTCAGTTTTTGCCTCACACATTCTGACTTTTAGATGCACACATGTTTAGAATTGTCTTCTTAGAGAATTAACCCATTCATCATCATGTTGTACCTGTCTTTATGTCTGATAATTTTCTTTCTTTTGAAGTCTTCTTTGTCTAAAATTAATATAGAAACTCCATATTTCTTTTGATTAGCGTTTCATGGTATCTTTTTCTACACTCCTTTACTTTTAACATATCTGAGCCTTTATTTTTAAAGTGATTTTCTTGTAGCTAACATATGGTTGAGTCTTTTTTTATATAATCTTTGTTTTAGCCACTCTGACAATCTCTGTCTTTTAATTATATATGTAGACCATTCACATTTAAAGGAATTATTGATATCTTTGGATTAATATCTACCATGTTTGTAACTTTTCTATTTGTTACCAGTGCTTCTTTTACTGTTTTCTTTGGTTTTAGTTGAATATTCTATATGACTTCATTTTGTCTCCTATCTTAGTGTGTCAATTATATTTCTTTGGAAAATTGTTTTAATTGTTTGCTTACAGGTTTGTTATGTTTTTGGTGAGGAAGATTGGCCCTGAGCTAACATCTGTTGCCAATCTTCCTCTTTTTGCATGAGGAAGATTGCAGCTGTGCTAACATCTGTGCCAACCTTCCTCTATTTTGTATGTGGGACACTGCCACAGCATGGCTTGATGAGCAGTGTGTAAGTCCATGCCTGGGATCCAGACCTGTGATCTCCAGGTCACTGAAGCACAGCGTGCAAACTTAACCACTATGCCACCAGGCCAGCCCCTGGAGTTTTTAATAGACATTTTTAACTAATTCAAGCATACTGTCAAATAGCACTTTTCCACTTCATGTGTATTGCATGTCCCTTATAATTTTTCCCTCCAACCTCTTGTGACATTGCTCTCACTCATTTTAATTATCCATATGCTATAGTCACCAAATGCATTGTTACTGTTATTACTTTAAACAAACAGATATCTTTTTTGGTCAATTAAAAATAAGAAAAATAATTTTTTTAATCTTCCTTTATTTCTACTCTGATAATCTTCATTTCTTTATGTAGTCACAAGTTTCTGACCTATATTATTTTCTTTCTGCCTGAAAAAAAATTCTTAATATGTCTTGCAAGGCAGATCTGCTGGTAGCGAATATGTTCCATTTTATTTGTATGAGAAAGTCTTTATGTCGCCTTTACTTTAGCATAATTTCACTGAATATAGAATACTAGATTTGCATTTTTTTTCTGTTGACATTTTAAGTAATTTACTCCACTCTCTTCTTGCAGTGTGGTTTCTATGAGAAGTCCACTATAATTGTTCTCCTTTTCCTCTGCAGGTAAGGTGTTTCTTCTGGCTTCTTTCAATATGTTCTTTTTGTCTTTAGTTTACCGGAGTTTGACAACGATACAGCTAGGTGCAGTTTTTGGTATTTATTCTGTTTATTGTTCTCTGAGCCTCCTGGATCTGTGGTTTGGTACCTGTCACTAATTTTGAAGAGTTTTCAGCCATTGTTATTTCAAATATATCTTCTGCTCTGTTCTCTTTCTTCTCCTTCTGGTGTTCCAATTAACCACACATTACACTCTTGAAATTTTCTCACAGATGTTGGATTGTTTTTTCCATTTTTTTCTCTTTGACTTTCAGTTTGGAAGGTTTCTATTAACTCATCTTCAAGTTCACTGATTCTTTCTTCAGCTTTGTTGAATCTACACATAAGCCAATCAAAGATGTTCTTTCGGTTATGGTGCTGTTTATTTATAGCATCTCGTTTTGATTCTTTCTTGGAATTTCCTTCTCTCTGCTTACACAGCCATCTATTCGTGCAGGTTGTCCAAGTTTTCTATTAGAGCGTTTAGCATACTAGTCTTAGTTATTTTGAATTCCCTGTCTGTTAATTCTGATATCTGCATCTATCTGAGTCAGGTTCTGATGATTACTTTGTCTGTTCAGATTGTTTTTCTTGCCTTTGATGTGTCTTATAATTTTTTGTTGAAAGTTGAGCACGGTAGAATGTACTAGAGATAAATAGGCCTCTTCTGTGAGAATTTATGTCAATCTGGCTAGAAGTTCGGCTTTGCTTAGTATTTTCTATAGCTATAAGTGCCACAGGCTTCATGTGCCTCTAATGTCCTTGTTTTTGTTTCCCATCTTCATTTTGGGCTTTCTAAGTTTCTTCCTCAGAGAAGTGTTTGTATGTGCCTCAGCTGTGATCCACTACTATTCTATTGGAGCCCTGTTGGTGTGATGGTCAAGTGTGAGGGAGTGGGAGAGTTCTATTACCTTCCAGTTAAATCTCAGTCTTTAATGGGCCTGTGTCTATGGACTGCGGCCTTCACTGTATAACATCCTCCACTCCTACTGGCTTTAAGTGGCTAACGGATGCTGGAGTGGAATTCCCTTCCCTCAGGTTGGATAAGACTCTGGCAAAGTGCTCTTTCCAGGGGAAAGTAGGCCTTTTATAGGAGAAGGTGCTGGGAATATTTCACAAGGATTGCTCATCTAGTCCTCCTGTCAGAGTCTTGTGGTGGTCTTCCTAGGATTTTCACTGCTCAAACCTGGTGGAGTTTCTGGAGAGAAAGCCTATGAGTGTGAGGCCCCACCTAAGAGTGTGGCCCGTAGATGTTTCTCATTTTTATACTAATCCAACTCAGCCCCTAGCAATTCACCAAAGTAACCGTGTAAGCTTTTCTATCATTTTTTGGCTCAAGCGGCCTCTGCTCCAGGTCAACCCATCTCTGCTGTCTCTCTGGATTTGCCTGACTCTCCAGATTTTGGCATGGCAACTTGCTCTGAACTCAAATCTCTGATAGGTCCAAGAAAAGTCATTGATTTTCATGTTTTACAGCTTTTTCGTGTTGTAAAAATGGCAGTGAACACTTCCAAGCTCTTTATAGGAAGTCTGCTTTCACTACTACAGTTTTACTATCCTATGTAACTTATGATTTTATTTGTTGTTTCTTGTCCTTTGACTTCGTAGATAGGAGGTTTTCGCAGGCTAAGCACACCATAAGCTGGTTCCTTAACTCCTTTAGAACATGAATTTTAATACTACCTTAGAATTGAGGTCAGTAGGAATTTTATTATGATAAATAATGAATTTCAAATAATATTTCACAGTGTGTTTTGGGCCCTTTTATTTTACATTCGAGTTTAATATTTACAATAAAAATAGCCAACATTTCTTGAGTAATTTACTATGTGACTTGTGCTATATGCAAGAGGCTTATCTTGTTTGTGTAATTCGTTTTAGATAAAATCTCTATGAGACAGGTATTTCTATCATCCCTACTTTATCCATAAAGAAGGAGATTAAGAAAGATTATGTAATCTGCTAAAGGTCACAAAGCTAATAAGAGGAGCAGGATTTGAATTTAAACAGTCTGATTTCAATCTTTGCTCTTAATGTCTACATTAGTTCCCCAAAAATCCTTTAGGATTAGCCATATGAATTAGTCTCTCCAATGGCAAAACACAATATAAATATTCTTTTATATGCTTTGGTCATAGGTGAACAGATATTTGATCCTGAAACCAAAATGCACTTCCATCTCCCCAAGACGACAGATATCTCTTACACTAAAACCAAAGCATTTTTGCTAACCCTAAATAGCAGATTAATTCTATTTATATTTTACTTATTCACATAGGAGAACATTTTACATCTAATTTATATTAAATATGTCGTCACAACACTTTAAATTTTTCTTAGGTGGTTTATTCAAATTTTCCTATGGACATTGCAGAGAATTTTTTATTTCTTACTTAATAATGCAGTGCAGTTCAAAAAGAGCCAGACGTTTTCACTCCTCTCTCTATTCCCATCCCTCTTGCAAGGTGACTTTGAAGCTCCTCGCATGAAGAGGTGTGGTTTATTCCTTTACTCTTTGAACTTGGTCCAGGCTTGTGACTTGATTTGCCCCATTAAACATGGTGTGAGTGGCATTGTGCCCATTCTAAGTTTAGATCTCAGGAAGGTTTGCGTGTTTGTATTATCCCTTTTAGAAACTTCCTGAGCCACAGTATGAAAAAGCTAACCATTTGGGTGGCGGACTACATATGGTCCAGTTAACCTTGGCCCAGTCAACAACTTGGCAATCGGAAGACATTTGAGTGAGGCCGTCTTAGATAAGCCAGCCTCAGCTAACTACTACCGGCCTCAGACACACGAGCAAGTCCAGCCCAGATCAGCCAAGCCTGGCTGAGATCAGAAGGACCACCTGGTCAACGTGTAGACTTGGTGGCAATATAAATGGCTCTGGTTTTAAACCACTGAAGTTGGAGTGATTTAGTACGCAGAAAAATCTCCAGATACAAATCATATGCTAGACCAAATACATAGCAGGTGTACAATATGATGGAGAATTATTTTATTCATTTGTTGAATGGTAAATAAAGGTTTTTTGGGGGGGAGGGTTTGCTGAGAAAGATTGGCCCTGACCTAACATCTCTGCCCATCTTCCTCTATTTTATATGTGGGACACCTGCCACAGCACAGCTTGATAAGCCGTGCACAGGTCTGCATAGATGACCCAAACCAACGAACCCCTGGCCGCAGAAGCGGAGTGTGTGAACTCAACTGCTATGCCACCAGGCTGGCCCCAAATAAAAGTATTTTAATGGGAATATCTCAGACTTCCCTATGGTTATTCAGTTTTTTCACATAGATGCTCAATTCATAATAGTAATGGTAGTAGCAGTAGTAACAACAGTAAACATATTAATAGTACTTTATATATAATAGCTGTTTAATTCTCAAAACCACCCATAAGATAGGTATATCATTTTCCCCATTTAACTGCATTCTCAGGCACAAATAATTTAAGAACTCAGGTCTATGTCAACAGTTTAAGATTTAATCCTCTTAATTTTCCTAACTATCCTTCATGTCTTCAATCTTCTACTCAGGTTTTATTTTTCTTTTTTCAGAATATTTTAAAAGTTATAATTTTGCTTATAATTAGCAACACAACACCTGTACTTCAGGCTCCTGCCAATATGTGTAACACCACCACTAGTTTGTTGTCCCAAACACATCACAACCTGAGTTTAAAAAATAAGTTTAAAGAAATACTCCAAGGGAAATACTAACTGTGAGATAAATAGTTCACCAACTTCCTTTTCTACATCAGTGGCAACTGACCTTTTGGGGTCAAGGATCCTTGAGAATATAATGGAAGTCATGAATTTTCCTTCCAAAAAAATGTGCAAACATACCAAATATGTCTTCCAATTTAGAATTTCTGTACCCCCTTTAAAGCTCATCTTGGAACCTCAAAATTCATTCTAGATAAATAGAAAAGTTTGTTTTTGCATGAAACTAAAGCCATCACAGAGCTTTAGAGCTATGTATTTAGAGGACATCATTTACCTACCACTATCGCTTCCACTTCCCATCATACCCATACACTGACCCCATGCAGGACTTGTAGCCATTTTCTAAAGTAAATTTAGTAAAGTGAATTCTGCTCTTATGGCCTATAGGAAACTGTCACAAGATGCTGGATATTGTATTTTGTCTAAGAATTTCTTCCATTTCATCAATCAATGAATAGGCTTTGTGTGAAAACAGGGGAAACATTTTCAACTCTCAATGTTAGGTAAAGTTGTGCTTCTCTTAAGCAAATATTATATGTTTATATTGTGGGAGAAGTAATTTTGTAATTGTTTATGGTTGCCTTTGTGCTTTTTCAACAACCTTTATGGGGACATGTTGTTACCACGTACTTTCTTCTATTTTATTTTGCTATTTGGCTACCATTTTCCTTTAATTTATTTGTGCTTTCTTCTCCTCCCATCCCAACCCTTTTTTTATCTGAGGAAGATTTCCCCTGAGCTAACATCCATGCCAATCCTCCTCTATTTTTCACTATGTGGGCCACCAGCACAGCATGGCATGTAGCAGAGCAGTGTAGGTCCACACCTGGGAACCGAACCCAGGCCGCCAAAGCAGAGCATGCTGAACTTAACCACTAGGCCACTGGGGCTGTCCCCCTTTCCTTTTTATTATATGATTTTAGTTCTGTATGACACCTCAAATCCTTCATGGAATGAAGTGGGATATAAATTCATATATATTAAAAAATAGAGAAATCTCTTGAAATATTCAAGTCATCAACATTGTTCTTGTAATTTCCAAGGAATGTGATTTCACAAAGGAATTTGCCAACCTTTTCCAGGTTTTACGTTTCTCAAAAATAAATGTTTCCACTCCGGGATTTTACAGTCATATGACATTGGTTTATGCAACATTATTTTGGAATAATACAATATATCTATGATAACAGAATTCGGATTTTTTTACTCCCAACTCTGATGCTGGCCTATCTTTGACAGGTTACCAAATCCTTATGCACCTATGTTGCTATGTCTCTGAAAGCAGAGTAATAAAATAAGCTAACTTCCTTCCTCTTGAGGAGTGTGCCTTTATATAGAAAAGACTTAAGGGTCTCGAAACAAAATCCTTTGTGTCTACAAGAACAGCAGGGACCATTATTCCCACTTCATAGAGGTTGGCTCCTCAGTTTACTAACTTGAATGTCCCTAGAGTGGCATCCATAAACATTATGAGAATGCCCCAAGAAAAAGTTAGGATGTTCATAATTCCATCAATAGTCATGTTTTGATTGTGACCTTCTATAACCATAGCTGTTTAAAGTTACTAGAGCTTGTGTGTGAGGAACAACTTGTGGGCTCTCAGAGTCTGGTAAGGCCACTTGATTAGGACCAGGAAGTAGTAAGGACTGTAGTCTCCCACTAGCCTTACTCTGTGCAGTGTTTTTATATTCCCCCTAACCCTGGCCAGCTGCCTCTTGGATCCTTATTATTTGTATTCCAAAGGAGCATGTTTTCAACACCCCTCATGGCATAAAAACTTAAAGAGTAGTTGACTGATAGTCACAACTTACCTGGTGAAAATATAGGGAGGTTGGGGACCCCCAGATGGTCTAGAGCAGAGGTTTAAGCACGTGTGTCAGATGCCTATGTACACAGAATATAACTTTATGTTATGAAGGAAGTGGAAGAAAACAGAGATTATTATTCCTCTCATAAATGAGAAATCTAAGGCAAAGTAATTTTTCTAAGATCAGGAAGAAGTAATGGAAAACCAAGAAATAAAACTCAGATTTCCCAATACCCAAATAAGTCTTCTTTCTATGTCTTATAACATATTTGTTTCTCTTACAAAAGCACTGTTACACTCTAAGTCTTTATGGTTGGTGACCTTTCCATTCCAACATCCTTTCCAATTCTTAGTTTCTATGAAAATGCAATTTTGCCCATTGATGATACCTTTGCTCATGGAATCTAGCCAGAGAAGAAATGCTACTGATTTCTTTACCAGTGCCAAACAGTTTTTATTTTTATTTCTGTTATATAGCTATTTTAAATATGTACTATATTCATATTTAAATCAACCCAATCAGCTTGGTCAGAACATTTTGAAATACACTATGTTGTGTCTTGCACAATATAGAGCTTTGCATATTGTAAACAGTCAATTTTTTTCTGAGTGAGTGGATGGCTGAATGAAGAAAATAGGGTTAAAATTTAAAATTAGATTATTAGTTTTATTGGCAGTTTGATAGAATAGTTTAAATCTATATTGAAAATAAACTTAAGAATATAATCATTTGATAGCTTTTGTGTTTCAGGGTAGCTTTACATAATTTTAGACAAACTCAGATTTTTTTCACACTGAAAATATGCACAGACAAATTATTTTAGAATTAGTCATTACTTCAGAGAACCAACTTTTTGATGGAATTTATATGTTGCCAAACTTGGTATTTGGATATGTTATTCACTTCTGTGTTTCTGTCTAGTATTGTATAGATGCATCATTTTTCTGTGTCTAATCATGATATTTACCATAGTACTCAAATTGTGGTTTTAGAATGTGTAAAATTCTGAAAAGTAACCTTCCCCCTAACTTCATTATATGTTTGGAGGGGCCAATATATTTCTGCTACATAAGTCATTTCTGATCTTTCTACGAATGCTGCTTGGAAATCCAAAATTTTGCTGTTAAAACATTTTTACACTAGTTAGCTTGCATTTGTCTAAATTTGAAAAGATTTCTGAAGATTAATAATACGTCCTGCCATTCTTTTGGTATTTTCTGATGATTATCTGTGAGAAGTGACATTATTGTGTTAGGTTTATATCCAGAAATTATAAAGAAACTCCAAGTTTCACTCAGTTTTCACTAGCTGTAAGTTTATATTCAGTAAAATATATATATTTGGCTGTTATAATACCACCACAGATGACAATAGCTTGAAAAATATATGTCTATTTATCTCTCAGATAATAGACAGAATAATTAGTCCAGGGGCTGAGATAATAAGTCCAAGATGCCAAGGACCCAAGATTTTGCTAAAACTGTTGCTTTATAATCTTCCCTGTAATACCATTCAGACAGCAAGTAGGGTAAAGAGAAGAAAAGAAGAGCTTTCCCCTTCCTTTAAGAGCACGTCCTAAAAATCACACATACAACCTCTTCTCAAATCCCACTGACCTTAATTTGGTGCATGGTTACTGCAAGATACAAAGTCGGCTGGTAATTCAGTGTTTGTCCAAGTATCCATATGTCTCACTATAATTTCTACAATCGTGTCAGAAGGGAAGAAGAGATACTCAAGGAAAACTAGCAATCTCTGCCCAGGGTTTAGATCCTTCGCTATTGTTCCACAACTCTTGGATACACGTTTCCATTTTTTGTTGCTGTTGTTTTCTATTCATTTTTTCCTCTGCTTATTTCAATTTGGATAATTTCTATTGACCTATTTTTAAGTTCACTGATTCTGTCTTCTGCTGTGTCCTACCTACTGATAAAGAATTCTCCATCTCTGACATCATACTTTTTAACTCTCGGTTTTCAATTTTGGCATCTTTTACAGCTTCCATCTTTCTGCTGAAATTCTGTGATGACTATTCATGCATGTTGTACTTTTCCACTAGATCCTTTAACATATTCGTGAATTAAAGTCTGATAGTTCCAATATTTAAGTCACCTCTGTGTCTGGTTCTGTTGTCCGCTTTATCACTTGACAGAGATTCATTTCATTCCCCTGCTATATTTGTGTATGTGTGTGTGTGATACATTTTTATTGAATTCTGGAATCATGTATAAAAGAATAGTAGAGACTGAAGCAAATAGCACCTATGACTAGAAAGGTGCATGAGTCTTCTTTTGTGGGGCTATTACTCTGGGGAGTTGAGTCAAACGAGACAGTAGTTGAGCTGGGTTTGATTTTGCTGTGGCTGTAGTTACCTTTAGTGCATCCCAGGTTTCAATTCCCAACAGTGAGCTGCTGCTACCTTTTGTGTAGTGTGGAATGTAGGGTCTTGGTGAGATTTTCTTTACATTCCTTCTCCATGCTCAGCTTTCAGCAGACCCTGCACAAATGCACTAGAGGGGATCTTTCCATGCTATTTCCCTTCCTCCAACGGTATACAGCTGTTGTTTGTTAGTAGGTATGAGGCATGTAGTGGGAATAAGGGATGTCTCTAAGATTTTATGATCAGCCTTGTCTTAGGCGGGTCCTCTCTACCTGGGTCATAATGATGGGTCTTTCCCAGCATCCCGTGCTCCTCCATAACAGTCACACTTTGCTTTATATCTGCGAGATTCTTGATTAGGAGTTTCCTGCCCCTCCAGCAACAGAAGCCAACCTCTTTCACAGGGCACACCAATTTGCTCTACACCTCCATCAGCAGCAGTGTCCCTTTGCCTGGGACTGGTGGCACGGAGTTTCTCTCTTTAAGCAGAAGATTTCTGGTGTTTGTCCTTTGTGGCAAGGCTTGTGGTAGGAGAAGGGGAGGTTTCCTGACCCTTTCCCAGGGTCAGACAATTTTTGATTCTAGAGTTTACCTTTGCTGGAGTAGAAGTGAGGTGTTCCTGCCCCTTACACAGTGGCATACAGCTTTTGATCCACACAAGAAAAAGTTCAAGAAGTTAGTATGGATTCGCGCTGTGCACCATGAGGGGGATCTCTATGTGGACTCCTCCTCTGCTCTCCTCAATCTTTCTCATAAGCACATGATGGAGGCTCAGAGTGAAGAACAACAGAGTCACCTTGTCCGGGATATTCTAAACTTGCATCCTGATCATCTCTTTGTCTTTAAGAAAGCATGACTGTTTCAGCTGTTTTCTTTTACTTTCTTCTTATGCTGGTTTATTCTTACTCTTGCGCTCTGTGAAGGTAAAATAGTTCATGCGTCCCTTCTTTCCTTAAAAGGCTTTCATCCTTTGGAATTTACTTCACCCATCACTTCAGTTCTCAGATGGGCTTATAACGTTACTATTTTGTAGTTTTTTTTCTGTTTTTTTGTTCTTATTGCTGTTAGGGTAGACAGGATGTTTTCTTGTGGATTCATCCATCCTAAATTGAATCAGAACTTGTTCCGGGGTTTAAATAGCTCATGTTCAGTATTACCTGTTACTAAAATAGTTTCTTGGCATTTATAGACTTAGGATTTACAGTACCAGCTGTTTGTGATCCATTGCAAAACAGGAGCAGTAATTTTCGATTGGAATTTTAGTGTTAAAATTGTCTGATTTGGGGGGCCGGCTCCCCGGCTGAGTGGTTAAGTTTGCGCGCTCCGCTGCAGCGGCCCAGGGTTCGGATCCTAGGCGCGGACATGGCACTGCTCGTCAGGCCACGTTGAGGCGGCATCCCACATCCCACATCTAGAAGGACCTGCAACTAAGATATCCAACTGTGTACAGGGGGCTTTTGAGGAGATAAAGCAGAAAAAGAAAAAAAAAATTGTCTGATTTGTGTAGTAAACCTAGCCCTGTCTTCGGTAGTGTGTGAACCCAGCTGAATCCCTCAATATTTGTATCTCAACCAGTTCTCCACTGTTTTTCGTGTATGTAATTTCCTGTTCTTACACGGGTTGGGTGGGTTTTTTGCAATGCTGGAAATTTTATGCTCTTGTGACGTGCATAAATTTAGCCATTTGCAAAGATTATGGATAGTGTTATTAACAAATTCAAACATCTATTCTATTTAGAATATGTAATGGATGCATGACATATGTCTGGATATATTCTGGATATTCTATCTAATCCTCAACTTCATGAAAATAGACATGTTATTTCAGGCGAGTGGTTTCATTTTAATGATACTCGGGATGAGAATCAGGTATTTCATATAGGTAACAAGTTAACTCAATGCCTATTTAACCTAAGAAAGTTCTTTTTATCACTACAATAGAACTATTGTGTGTAGAATACCAGATGTAAATGTGCAGGGAATGAGTACATGCCCTAGTTAAGTGACTTCCTCAAACACTCAGCTTTTTAGCACACACGATTCAAATTTACACTTGAAAAAAATAATAGGTTAATCTGTGTCATAGATAATCATCACCAGTAGCATATCATTGAAATAGTAAATATTAAACCTACAAAGGACAAGGATCTGCCGTGCCATAAGCAACAGCAATGCAGAATCATTATTGGGGTTTAGGCTAGGATTAATTTATGTTTAAAAATGGGCCCTAGCTTAAGCTATTAGCATCGTACAAGATAAATGTCAGCTTTTTCTTTTGCACTTTCCATTTTGAAAATTACAAAAATGCAAACTTTCCTTGAAGCTTAATAAATATATTTACTTGTAGCTTAATAAATATCTTACGGAAGAGATAAAGTCAAGTTAATGATGTGTGCCCAGTAGAAATGTTCTTCTTATCAAACTATTAAAGCCATTTTTTCTCTATGAGGAACTAATCTTCATAAGCCATAAGAACTATCCATTTGACACACTCTATTAATTGTAATTAAAACACGAACATCTACTTTGCTGTGCTGTCATTCAAGAGATTTTTGATCAGCTTTCATATTTGTTCCCAGAGTGGTGGTTTGTGTGTGATTAAGACTCAATTTGAGACCCAGTACCATGTGTCATTACTTGTGACAATATAAACTCTGAGATCAGTCATCTGCACTGTTTTTCCTTATGCTATTTTTTTTAAATTGTCAATATAATGACATTCAAATACTGAGATACATTTGGAAATAAATGCTCAGCTATCCTAGTCATTTTCCATTCACTGTCACAATGTTAATCACGATGGTCTTGTGTGGCGTTATTTGGATGTAATTTCATTGTAAGATCCTACAGAATCCTCTATCTCTTGTCTGGATTTAGTCAAGTGTATCTGCCTGAGTATGTCTGGATTTGGCAGCATTCCAGTCCCTCTGATGCTTCTGTTAGAGGGATATTTGAAAAGCAGAAACCAGCGTGCAGGGAGGAGCAAACCTACCCATCAGGCAGTTTAATTCAGATGCCCTTAATCTGGTTCAGGTTCAGTGGTTTGATTTTGAAAACGGGTTTTTCTCTAACTCTTCAACTTTCCTCCTCTGTACCTTAGATAAGGTCAATTAGCCAGAGAGGAAATGTTCACACCTAATGCGAAAACGCAAACGGTTGGCGTGTTGTGCTTGTGAAAGTGCCAGAAATTGCATGTGTTAGTGTTATCTTACATTGTAGAAAAAGCCAATTTGATAATTGCAAACTGCTTTCTGCAGCTGTGAATGCCCCCTTTCAAACCAATAGAAAACAACAGGAGGCCCAACTGTGAACATTCTTTTGAAAATTCTATTTACAAAATGCATCCATTAACAAACTACCCCACAGCTTCCTGGGAATTAAACAAAGTCAGACCTGGTAAAGTAACAGTGCTGCTAAATGGGCCTTGCTCTCATCAGGTCTCTTGTAGTCAACTTCCAGTGGAGTAGAATTGGTAGATTTTCTTGGAAATCTTGGAAAGATTTTATAAAATTTTTCTATTTGTATAGAAAAATGGCATAGCCAGTGTAAATACCAAAAACCAGAAGCCTAAATGGGCTTTATAATAAATATTTAAATGATACCGTGCCTTAAGGAAATACCTATCATTTGGTTCCAAATTTTTCATGGACTTATTCCAATTCACTTGAAACTTATTATTTATGTCATGTATTGGTTGTTTTTTCTATTTTTTGGAGGAGGATTAGCCCTGAGCTAACATCGGCCACCAATCCTCCTCTTTGTGCTGAGGAAGACTGGCCCTGAGCTAACATCGGTGCCCATCATCTTCCACTTTATATGTGGGACATGCATGGCTTGTCACGCGGTGTGTAGGTCTGCACCCAGGACCCAAACTGGCGAACCCCGGGCTGCCAAAGTGGAATGTGCGAACTTAACTGCTGTGCCACCATGCTGGTCCGGGTTGTTTTTTCTTAATTGTTTATTTCCACCAAAAGATTGTAAGCTTTTTGAGGGCAGAGATAATGCTATATACATATATATAGGTCTTACTACTTAGTGGGCTCTTCATAGATGTTGATAAATTGGTTGAAGAAACAAATTTACTAATATTACAAAATTTAAAAAAAATTGGTGAGATGGATTTGCACAAATCTAACCTTTAAAATCAAATCTTTATTTCTCCTTTAGACAGAAATTTCACTCGTTCTTGTATTTTTTAATTTATGGATGTGAAGTCCACTAATAAAATATACTCTGTGTTTATGTTGTATTTTTCATTTTTCTTAATAAAATTAATAAAACTCTAAAAATATATCAAACTCTACTGTAACATTTAGCCAAATTGTTTATCCTTAAAAAAAAAAAATGTTCTTTATGAAATAAAGGTCAGTATTACAAGGCATTTAGAAAAAGTGAGAAGGATTCTAGCTCATTGCAATGACCCCAGCAAACTACAACTAAATAAGCTAATAGTTTTTCTTGAAAACTCCTAGTAACAGAGGATGCATTTTCTCTATTTGTATTGTGTTTTAGTTCAACGAGACTGAAATATATTTAAGGGTGTCAATGGAGTTTATTTTACCAGTTCAGGATATGGACCCTATTTCACAATCTAAATCTTTCTCCCAAATATTCAAAACGGCCCCATTCCCGAGGATTCATCTTAGATTCTATGGACATAGTAGGTGGAAAAAAATTGCTAAGCAAAAGCAATAGCAGAAGTACACACAGTCTTTAGGAGGGTGAAAGGTAATTCTTCCTGTCCAAAGAAACGAAAACAATTTAAATCTAGATATAATCTGTGAACAATTGCTTTGAGTTTCTCTCTCAAAGTTTATCTATCTCTCAAAGTCCACCTCTCCCCAGTATACAAAATATATACAAATAATCAAAGCAACACCAAATTATGGGTGCCTCTGAAGACAAATAAAACAAAAATACTAAAAGTGAGTATTTTTTAGCAACATATAATATATATATATATATTTTTAATAGCAGATCAGTACTAGGTTTCTGGAGATAGACGTTGTAATTTTTTGTTAAATTAACATTTATTAAGTAGAGCCCTGGGGTGTCAGGATGATGAATCATGATTCAGCAAAGACTGAACATTAAGGGAAAGCAAAAGAGAGAAATTCATCACTCACAAGTCATGGAGGAGGTACACCACATGGGGAGGTCAAGGTGGGATGCAGGCAGAGAGAGCTTGGCAGGACCTGGGACACATGCCTTTATTAGAGTCCAAGGGTGGAATGCTTTGACGTTCCTGGGCTAGTGTGGGATTGGGCAATTCAAACCGAAAAAAGCTGGGTTTTGGTAAGATTCATGGGGGTCTTATCTAAGAGACCCAGGAGGAGAAGGCCCTGGGAGGCAAGGAAGAATGCTTATCACATAGGTCGTTGGGAGAGTCATATCGGGAGCTTACATTTACTTGTGACTCTGCTGGCTGTTACCTGGGACATGTGCTCAGGGCAGGGGCTATTGTCAGTTCAAGGCCCCTGCAGGGCCACACAAAATGGATACAGAGGCAGCAATACTACGTAGCTAACTTCCTACAGTCATCTAACACAGCTGGCAATGTATTGCTATTTCCTATGGAAAATCTAATCACTGGTGGCACCTGTGTGGCCTGAGTAAAGACCACTATCCTAGAAGACGAGATAAAGTCATCTCCGGAAGTCAGTTTAGGTTAGATATTAACAATTGCTAAGAGTTTCCTGGCATTTAATCCTAGAGAAGAATATTTTAATAACACAAATATTTTAAATACAAAATTGGTCTAAATATCTATCAAGGAGGAACTCCTATCTCACAGAACAGATTCTCCAGGGACCTAGAGTAAGAGAGTGTGTCAGGAAATTTAATTCATATAAATCCAGATAAAAATGAGCCTTATTTAAGAGCATTGTGTAATGGTGCTACCTGAACCTAGACAACAGAATTTTCTACCCTCTGAAGATATCTATCTATAACTCAAGACTTTATGAAACAAGAAAGCCTTTGGTTGAAAATTACTGAAATCAAGTTTTGTAATAAGAACTATGTTATTTTTGTGATATATTAACTTGATAGCGTACCCTTGGCATGGATAGGAATCTCCATTCTTTTTCACCAAAGGTATATAGCAGAGTTAAAACTTGATCCGAACCTTTGCTTAGTAGGGCTCAAAGGTAAATTACTCAGTTTTGGTCTGAATTTCTTCTTCTTGTGCTGCATTCATCCTCAGTTGTGGAGTCCATGTGGTTCTTGTTTCACACTGAACTACCACAACTGTGGTCTCCTTTATTGATTAGGTCCATAATTCATAGTTGCAGAAAGTGTTCAGCATTTGCAGCTAAAAGTTTTCGAAGTTTTCTTCCAGGATTGAGTATCTGATTTTCCTTTCCCTCACTATGCTCTCCAAAGTAGGAATGGCTTTTAGATAAAGCCATCTGTCTCTCTAATATTTACCTTATGTATTCTCTTCCTTTGTGTTCCATTATCCCCGTCCCCCATTCCTGTGGTCAAGGAAGAAATATTAAAGAAAAAAATCCTTAAAGGTAAGAGTGCTTTCAGATTGCATTGTGTCAAGTCACTTCCTGTGCAACCCCATTACACAGCCCCACAGCTTTGGTATCTCACAGTCATTATTCATAAATTATGTTTCCTTCTTCATAAGATATGGGTTATATTGGCACATGATTATATGGGATCTTTGTATTCCCTTTTTTCTTTTCATATGTCACTCTTTCCTATTCCCATCCTGCAGACAGATTATAAATGGGTAGAAATCATTCATGTATTGTTTTTCTTTCCTATATTCCACAGCTGAGGGCATTGTAAGCTATCAAAATGTCCCTTATTGTTTAGCTGAAATAACTACAGGTCTATTTTAAAGGAGAGATTCTATTTCATCTAAGGAAATTACTAATGGAAAAAGCAAATGGTGAATGATGTGGAAAATGTCCCATCAACCTGCATAATCCATTTATATAATGATGGCAGATTTGTCTCTTGAGGTACTTCTGCTTCTATCATTCTATAATTATGGGTAGTCGAATTGGAGCCCTGAAATAATGATTGCTTTGAGCACTCGGAGAGATTTCTGTCTTAATAGCAGGCACCTACCACTCCAACTGCATTTCATGCTAATCTTTCCCTAGATCAGGGATTAGGAAACTTTTTCTGTAAATGGTCAGATAGCAAATATTTCAGCCTTTATGGGTCATACGGTGTCGCCTGTAACTAGTCAACTACTCTTTTTTAACAGCGTCTGACATTTATTGAAAATAAGAAGTAGACTTTTGTCCAGGTAGTACTGAGGAGTTGAGCAGAGTGTAGGAGTTATTTTGATGACCAGCAGGCCTGTAACTGAGAAGATGCTGCAAATTCAGAAGAGATCTGGAATCTGGGCCACAATAACTGATTCAAAGGTGAAATGACTGGATTGGGCTGTTAGGTACTTCAGGGCCCTGGCAGACATCTGGCAGGAGTAGAAATGGTCTCTGGGAATGAAGAAGGAATGGGCTTCCTTCATTCGGCTTTCAATGAAGATGAAAGCTGGCCCCTTCAGAGGAGCGGTGAGCTGTCTGAATTGTTGTCCAAGGCCTATGTCCAGTTCAGACACCTCCTGGGCGAGTCTAGATGGCTAAAGGTGGCAGTTTCTCTGTTTGATGTGGTGGATGATGATAGCAGTGACAGCTCAGCTCTGAAGACAGATGCAGGTCTGGTAATCTTTTCCACGTCTTTTCACTCAGCTGTGCAGCGTCAAAGAGCCATAGATAGTAGTAAACAAATGGCTACAGTTGTGTCCTAATAAAACTATAAAAGCATAAATGAGATTTGGTCTGAGGTTTGCCAACCTTTGCTGTAAGTCATTATTGGCCAGCCACATTGGCCATTTTTCATTCTCTAGTTCCCCTAACAGGGAACGCTCTTCCCCACTTCAGGTGCTGTTCTACCACTTAGAATACTCTTATCTCTGCTTTTCTGCACTCTTCATTTCTTTTACTCCTTTTGATTTCAGCTCAAATGAAACTAGCCTCAGAGATTGGGTGACATTCTGGTTTACCTGGAACAAACTTGGTTTACATCTGTGGTCATAGTGTAATCACTTTTAAATGTGACAAAGTTGGGATGATAAATTACTGGTCACCCTACTTGAAAAAGACTTTTGTGATGATTCTATGTAAATTAGGTCACTGTCAGAGCATCCATTATTTACACTAGAAACACTTACTAGAATTTGCTTACACACATTTATATTATTTACTGTATGCCTCTCCCTCGTAGAATGTGAACTACGGCGGGGCAGAGGCAACAACAGAAAGTCTGTCCTGTTCATGTTGTATTTCCACTCCAAGTATATTACATGCAAGATATACAGTATACTCAAAACAGTTGAATGAGTGAGTACATAAGTATTTGCTAAATGACTTCACATCTAGGCATGGTAAAATTCTCACTATTATATACTATCCACAGTGACCAAAGACTTTTTCTTTACATTTATTGCTTATTATTAGAGATTTTCTTTCATCCTCAGCAGAGAGGTGGATGCAGACTCCTGAACCAATTGGCCTGACAAGAGTGGGTCTAGATTTTTGCTTCATGGTTCCTCCTCCAGCCCCTTCCAAGGATTTCTGGGCAAATGTGGTCTGGACATCTCTTATACTAAGACCTACTTGGATAGTCAAAAGATGGCAGTGTTGTTTAAGTGAGGCTAGTTTACTGCACGCCATCCTCCTCTTCTCCAAGAAGGGACCTATTATTCCGCTGAGAATCTTTTGAAAAATCCCTGATATCTGTACCACCTTTTTTTCGGGCATTTACTACTTCTGTAATGATAACTTTTTCTTAATATAAGGGGATATGATTTTTCACCATTTCCAGAAAGGTTGACAGAATTCCCATCTGCTCAATCTCATTAAAGAAATATAGTCATGTTCACTGTGAATAAAGGAGTTTTATATAACTAAGAAAAATTTAAAGAAGAATATAAAGTTTTCATACAGCTTCAAACTGTGGGAATGCATTTGCATCTGTAACTGAAAATACAGTAATGTATTCTTGCTAATTAAAATGAATTTTTATTAGTCTCAGGCTGCGGTGAAAAAAGAAAAAATGAGTTTCTACTTCCTTTGGAGGGGACCTAAGCAACTCGAAACAAAATTTAATAGCAATCAAAGCTTTTATTTACTTCTAAATATGTGAATATATTAATATCTTCTCTCGGCATTCTTATTTCACTTTTTGAATATGTTAATTTCTGTTTAAAAATCTCTATCTCCAAAGAAACAAATACTGCCTCCATATTCCAGTTCGGAATTAATCAAGTTGTTATGCGCTGTTTTTAATTTTTTTACAATGTTTCCTTTTTCTTAAGAGAAAACATTAAAAAAGAATTTTTGTTAAATAATAATTGATCTTATTGAATATAAATATAATTTGATAAATTACCAATGAGATATGGCCATTTTGGTAATATAGAAATGATTCCATTTTAAATCATTGAAAAAAATTAATGAATTATTTTCGATTATACAGAAAACACTATGCAGAAATAAATAGCATGTTTTCCTTAGTATTAAGTGGCAAAGCATAACTAACAAATAAGGGAAATTATATTGTGTTATGGGCTGAGTTGTGTTTTCCCAAAATTTATATGTTGATATCCTAACCCCCAGTACTTCAGAATGACTGTATTTGGAAGTAGGGTCTTTAGAGGTAATTAAATTAAAATAAGGTCATTAGGATGGGTCCTAACCCAACATTACTGGTGTCCTTATAAAAGGAGGAGATTAGGACACAGATATGCACAGAAAGAAGACCATGTGAAGACACAGGGTGAAGGCAGCCATCTACCAGCCAAGGAGAGAGAAAAAACCACAGAAGAAACCAACCCTGTCAACACCTTGATCTCAAAATTCTAGGCTCCTGAATTGTAAAAAAATTAATTTCTCTTTTTTTGAGGAAGCTTAGCCCTGAGCTAACATCTGCCGCCAATCCTCCTCATTTTGCTGAGGAAGACTGGCCCTGAGCTAACATCTGTGCCCATCTTCCTCTACTTTATATGTGGGACACCTGCCATAGCATGGCTTGACAAGCGGTGCCATGTCCACACCTGGGGTCTGAACCGGTGAACCCCGGGCTGCCAAAGGGAAACCTGCAAACTTAACCGCTGCACCACAGGGCTGGCCCCTCTTTTTTTTTAATGGCTGTTTAATCTACCAAGTCTGTGGCATTTTGTTAGGACAGCCCCAGCAGACTAATAGAGACGGGAAAACTGTCCTGCATCGCCTGAAGACAGCACGGTCTCTGGACAGCAGGCTCCCATGTGCATTGACTTAAGGAACCACTCTTTCCCCCTAGTTGCTGCAGAATATCTTCTTTGCTGTAAAAATAAAGTTGAAAAATTAAAATTACTGTAAAAAGACCCATGAGTCTCTAAAAACTTAGTATAATGGTCTGGTCTATTTCTAGCTATTTAAACATTCAAATAAACTGTAATTTTTGTTACATTACAATTTACAAAATGCTTCCACATTCATTATCACTGTTTATTTTCATAAATGCCATATTCGATGGGATAGACAGAATCTTATTTTCTGTTTTTGTAGATGAAAAACCAAGGCTCTGAAATTGCTCGACTTAGAGTAGCTCATAAAGTCTACACAGTAGAACTGCAATATTATTCAAGATCTTTTGATTTCAAATTCAGTTATCTTTCTTGTGTACCCCATTGCCCAATCCTTTATGTGAAAATCTTTAGGTCCTTAATAATATCTCTTAGTGCAGTATTCTTCAAATTGCAGATTATGACCTGTTAGTGACTCGTTGTCAATGTAATGTTTGGCAATTGCATCAAAAACAGCATCAAATGGAACAGAATAGAACAAAGTATATCACTCAAGATAAGGGTAAATATTGTTTCTTGACCCTCTGTTTCTGCTTTATGAGAACAATTTGTGTATCTGTGTATGTGTACTTGGTTTTAAAATAAAACATATTTCTTACTATAGGTTATAGTAAGAAAATATTTGAAAAGCATTGCCATAGTATATTTTTCTAATATCATCAGAGAAGTACATTCTCATAAGCTGGTACGGACTTTTCTTTTAACCTTTTGCTTTCCATAGATTTGCAAGAAAATTTTCAAATCCTACTGATGGCCTGGGAAACTTAGGCCCTCTCAAAAAGTGAACTTTAAAGCACTGGCCCAGTGGTAGAACGGTTAAGTTCGTGTGCAACGCTCCTCACGCCATGCTGGGGTGGCATCACACTAAAATAGAGGAAGATTGGCACAGATGTCAGTGCAGCAACAATCTTCCTCAAGGAAAAGGAGGAAGACTGGCAACAGATGTTAACTCAGGGCAATCTTCCTCACACACAGAAAAAAGGAAAAAGTAGACTTTAAAACCGAAAAAAATTCCTTCTAATTTTTAACTTGCATTTCTTTTCAATTTATACATTAATATATTTGTAAATATATTGATATAAATTTATATTAATAGCTGAGTATTATATGTACATTCTTTAAAACACAGCCCTGTTTTTACAAATACACACATACACACACACACTCCCTTCAGGACTCAAACAATCCTGGAGGAAAAAATCCGTGTAGAGACAAATTGAGAAAGCTTGTTATTAGGGAAATGCCAAACCAGAATGATGAGCTTTAGATTATGATCCAAATATCAATAAAGCATAGCTGTATTTCTGGAGAGAGATGGGGTTTTATCAATCAATACCTGCCACTGGAAGGAGCAAACAGGTATTTGGTGATTCAAATATTGAAGAAGTTAACTGCCTTTTTGATTAATATTAAAAGCATATTGCACAAAGACGGGGTGAGCTATATACACACACAACATACACTCACACACACACACATACATGTACATATACACTTACACACACGTATATATGTATATATGGATATATACACATATGAGACCTAAATTGTTTTGAGTTTAATAGAATCAATATTTTGAATTTAGTTGAAAATATTAGGAAAACTAGAGGAAGTTTCAGAACACAAGCCAAATATAAACTCAAAGTTCTTAAAACGTTATTCCTCTAACATTTGTTTGTATTTTCTTTGTAATCCATTTGACTTCAACAACATAAAATTCAAGTGAAACAGGAGTAAATTTTTTTTCTATCAAGTATCCAATAGTAAATATTTTAGGCTTGCAGGCCATATAGCTTCTGTCACAACTACTCGACTTTGCTGTTATAGCCATAGATAATACAGAAATGAAGAGCATGGTTATGTTACAAAAAACTTTTATTTACAAAAATGGGAAGTGGTCCATACCTTACCCATCCCAGGTGTAATAGAAATTAAAGTCTTTTTTAAATTATAAAACTTGCATGTATTTAATTTCTAATTTTTATAAACTGCTATCCTCTGTATGTTGAAATATGGTTTCATTTCCCTTCTTCATACATTTAATAGCGTGAAAATTGTGTCTTTTGCTCTTTTTTTCCTCAGTTATAGCAAGTGCATCTGAGAGCAACACTGTAAAGTTCAATGGTAAAAGAAAGGTAAGATGCATCACCTGAAAGATGGCATTCTTCTGAAATGTGGGGTCAGGTTTCCTAGTCAAGAAGGAAAAGAGGGGCCAGCTCCATGGCTGAGTGGTTGGGATCCTGCACTCTGCTTTGTGGCCCAGGGCTTTGCTGGTTCGGATCCTGGGCACAGACCTAGCACCGCTCATCAGGCCATGCTGAGGTGGCGTCCCACGTAACAGAGCCAGGAGGACCCACAACTAGGATATACAACTATGTACTGGGGGGCTTTAGGGAGAAGAATTAAAAAAAAGGAAAAAAACAAATTGGCAACAGATGTTAGCGCAAGTGCCAATCTTTAAAAAAATAACCCGAAAAATAGTAAAAAAGAATTTGGGTTTGGTTTTAAAACCAAATTGGTTTTAAGAAAAGCCTAGTCCTGTAAATCTTAAAGATTATATCACAGTCCACAGAAATATATTCTTTGAAGTGAAGTTTACTTAGTACTAGATATGAGAAAGTTTATGTACCTTTCTCAAAGATAATTTGCTCATTTCTCTTGTCATAACCCATGAGTCAGTTGTCATAATGAACGATTAATTCATTATTTGAAACTTACACTTATTTAAAAATATATATAATATAATGACCTATAGGCTTTGTTTTCCACTCAAGTGTCGATATCCCACGTTCTGTTTTCTATCAACCGGGACTGTCAAACAGGAAGAAGGAGATTAGAGCTGCATTTTCAACCTGGGTAAAAGCTCTTTTACTTTGTCCTACATAAAATCCCAAGGAGCATTATTACTATTATTACCTTTTTTTCTTAATAATCACTTGAATGACCTTTCCAGTATGCTTGCTAATTTTCAAAGTAAATTCCTGATGCGAACTCTACCATTAAGGAGCAGGGGTACTTCATCCTGTTAGTTATATTTGAACAATTTGGTAGACACACACACACAAAATTTCCTCCTCTTGGCACAGAAAGAATTAACTAGCAGGAGATGAGATATACAGAAGGTTTGCTAGGTATGGAGAACATAATAACCATAGTCAATGTGTTTCTCCAATCTATAACTAGAAATATGTATAATTATGAATGGCATATCTATATTAGTGGGTCAGGGGGAAATATGACTCGAGGTCTGCATACACATTCTCCATCCAAGCACAAACACACAATAAGTATATTGCAAATAAAATTCTGCTTATTTCTATTTTAAATGAAAATGTAAGGTGACCAGGCTATTGAAACATTTGGAACTGTCATTCGTATGTTCTTTATGATATAATAAATGACGCACATGCACATATATATTTATGCTACAATTTGTACAACTTGTAATAATAAACTTTATATATAGGCATCTTAACATTAGATATTGAAATAAGATTTGTAGAAATTAAAGTGAATTTGATACAAAAACTTCTTTTAGTTATGTAATAAATAATTTATTTATTAAATAATAAATAATTTACTCCTTGTGGATTAGTTTCCATACAAGAGCTAAATTAAGGTTTTAAATTAAGCCTAATAATTATGTATTGGCAACATCTGATTTGATTACCATATATCCATATATGCATATTAATGTGCAAAATTAGTTTGGGGATTTGTTTATTATGTTCAAAATGGAACTACATTTTTCTACCCACTTAAGCCATTTCATCAGAGATAAGGCAAAACTAGTGTTTTTTTTCTTTCTGGAAAAAGTATAAAATGCATTTTTTTTAACCCTGAATTTATAAAATGAGAACATTATTTGGATAATTACTTCATACTTTCACATTAACTTATCTGTGAAAGTCTTGGGTTGAATATTCCAAGGAGGTTATGAGAGTTGTAGGTCTAAATACCACACTTTCCTTTTTTTTGGTGAGGAAGATTGGCCCTGAGCTAACATCTGTTGCCAATCTTCCTCTTTTTGCTTGAGGAAGATTGCTGCTGAGCTAACATCTGTGCCAATCTTCCTCTATTTTGTATGTGGGACACCACCACAGCATGGCTTGATGAGTGGTATATGGGTCCACGCCCAGGATCTGAACCAGTGAACCCTGGGCCACTGTAGCAGAGCATGCAAACTTAACCACTACACCACTGGGCTAGCCCCTAAATACTGTACTTTCTTGTGAAATCACCACACTCTAGGGGATGAGGCCAGTGTCCTTCCTATTAATTACTTAATTCTTCATGGAAAATGTATCCAAACAAAATATAATAATAATGATTATATAATATAATATAAAATAATAGTGTAAAATATAATATCTGATAATCATTCAGATAGTCCTGAATCAAGAAGGACTACATCTAATTAAGTGCATCAATGAATTACTTTTCTCCACAAAACTTTCCTTCCTTCCATTCCTCCTTCCTTCCTTGTCTCTCTGTCTCCTTCTTATGTATGGTAATGCTCAGTCTTTATATAATCAGTTTCAAGAATAATTCTTCATTCTTGTCTCTTTAAGTCTCCTACCTGCTCTGGGTTACAAGAAATTTCATCTTACTTAGTGCAATTTTCAAAATCAACTGCAGACGTGCCGAGGTTCCCGGATGTTGAGGAGAAGCACTAAGATATGAGAGTGCGGAAGTCCAGCTTTGTTTTCCTCTAGTTTGGCTGATGGCAATCTCTCAGTATGGCAAAGTCAGAATCTCTGATCCAATGCTACAAGTCTGCACCCATGATTCTGGGGCTGGAGAGTAGAAAAGGAAGAGTGTAAATATTAGGTAAGTACCTTGGTTCCTTTTCTTTAGGGCACAACAGGAATTATCAACAGGGCATAGTAAGAGCCCACATTTGGTGTTCAGATCCTGGTGAAGCTTCATATTAGCTGTGCAAACTTGGACCTTTACTCTGCCTCGGTTCCTTATCTGCAAAATGGGGCCAATAACAGCATCTACTTCCTGTTGTTATTGTGGCGCCAATTACTAGAATTTTAAAAATTGCTGTGAATTTCAGCTTCCTGTAAAAGATTTCTGGGAGTTGCTTTTATATATATATCTGGGAATTTTGAATACTGACGTTATAAGTGAGAACTTTATTGAGAATGTAACTGGGAATTTAAAATTACTTTTAGTAAGTATATTTGTCATTATGGGATTAAGATTATATATTTACCTTTATGTACATAATTGAAGATATTACATAGTGTAACAGTGTTCCATGAAAACATTTGATAACATAAGGCCTGATTAAAAGTCTGCATTAAATGTGCTAAAACATGCTTGTCTTTCACAGTCTCAGATTAGACTTTGCCCATATATCTAATAATTGAACAAAACTCTTTTCCCCTCTGGAAATACGGCTCCTTCTGATTAGAGAGCTTCTGGCTTTCTAATGCTACTGCCTCATATGTGTTTTAGGAAATAATTCTTCTGTCCTCCACTTGAGATCATCTCTGCCTGCCACAACTTTGCTGGAGATCTCCATTGCTGGCCACTGCTCATCTGCCTTCTGCTAATGATCCATTAGGGCTTCTTGGAGGAGCTATGGTCCCAAGGACTAGTCCTGGTTTGGCTCATTGGAGGGATAGGAATGCAGGTGTTTTCCGGGCATGAGGAGTGGGGGATTAGTGAGCTCTACAATTGTAGCTCATGACCATAGGCTAAGATTAATGGCCTAGCCACTGGAGTCAAAAGGCTGCAGATGAAATCCTAGCTCAATCACTTAGAGGGCTCTGCAACTTTCAGCAAATTACT
This sequence comes from Equus przewalskii, assembly GCF_037783145.1. Taxonomy (NCBI): domain Eukaryota; kingdom Metazoa; phylum Chordata; class Mammalia; order Perissodactyla; family Equidae; genus Equus; species Equus przewalskii. The sequence goes on along the minus strand of NC_091839.1, from coordinate 54,054,078 downwards.
TAAACTCCCTAAAATGGAGATAATAATTATATGTTTACCAAGGGTTGTCATGAGCGTTAAATGAAATAATCCATATAAACTACCTGGCACATAGTAATTGCTCAATAAATGATGATGACAATGATGATGGAAGCCTCTTCTCTGCCTTGTTGATCCTCCTGGCTTTCTACTACAGGACTACCAGCTCACTCTCAGTTTTCTCCAGAGGAGTCCAAAGACCATCTAATTTTCTGACTCTGATTAATCTCCTCATTAAATTAAAAGTGGGAATACTCATGATAGTCAGGCCAAAACCCCATTTTCTATCCCCTGATACCTAGAGCCACCAGAAAACAATACGATGCTCTGAACTTTCTCAAGGCCTGAACTCTGCAGTCTTATTCTTGATCAATTTTCACAATACAATGGAAGTTAATAACATTAAAATTTACTCTTCGATGATAGCGTTAGCCCTAAAAAAATTCAAACATAGAGCTAAATTGTACATAATTGTTGAAAGGTAGGTTTGAGGCATTGTTTCCTAAGTCCCAAATGCTTCCATTTTAGAAAGGAATAAGATTGTTTCTTCCCAAATTATTCAGGTTTTCTTTATTTCCTGTTTTTTTTGCATACCTTATGGTCATTTTCAAATTAGATATGATTCTCCTGAAATTTTACTAACTAGTTACATATCTATCAGTTTAGTGGAACAGATATTTATTTAGACAAATTTTCAATCTAAATTATCTTATCACTTTTAAAATACCAAAAACCAAATTATTTTAAAGAGTATGAGAATGTTAGAAAAGGGAGATGAGAGAGATCAAACGTAATCAGTGAATGTACTGGTTTGTCTCTTCCTTGAATGTTTAACCCTCATCCTCCATCTTTTCCCTGTCATAACAGATTCCATGGTTTTACCTCTGAATCCACACTCCCATTCACACTTAACAAGTACATCAAAACACAACTCCACCTGCCTTCTGACCCTGCAGAGGGGCCATCTCTGAACATGCACAAGAGTAGACAGAAAATAGGAAGAGTGAGGGAGATGAATTGACCCAGAAAGAAACACTTTCTTGAAATACATTTTCCATGATGATGTTCATAAACCTTTACAATACAGATTGTGCACTCTCAACATTGGTGCATGCTTTTTTGAGGATTGTTTTGTATTTGCTTTGCAGGTGAAATAACAGTTTTTCAAGATCTTTTTGTTTTTTTCCCCATTTGTCAGTGAGTTTCAAGTTATCTCATCACCATCATCATCGTTGTCATCACCATTCCAATCATCTCATCATTAGCAATCATAGGAAGAAGACCATTTATTAATTGCTTATTATATGACAGATACTATATTAAATGTAATCAATATTTCATTTATTTCTTACAATGATTCCAGTGAGCAGGAGCCAGCTCATACCTTCCTGTGAGAGCAGTTTATGTAAAGCTTTCTCAACACCACATTTAGTGATATGATGGAAGCTTAGACTTGGGCAAAGTGGGAGCATTTATACCGTGGAAATTGGTAATTCTACACATCAAGGCTTTTCTTTCCTCGAGTGCCACTTAAACATGTACCAACATACCACTGAATAAACTTTGTGATAAAGCATTATAAACTCTGTTACATATTGAGAGAGAGAGAGAGAATATATTTACAGATAGTCATGTGCTGCATAATGACGTTTTGGTCCATGATGGACCACGTCTATAACAACGGTCCCATAAGATTAGGAGCATATAGCCTAGGGGTATAGTAGGCTATACCAGCTAGGTTTGTGTAAGTATTCTCTGTGATATTCACACAACGATGAAATCAACTAAGGATGCATTTCTCAGAATGTATCCCTCTCATTAAGCGATGCATAAAACCAGGTAATAACTACCACTTATGAAGTGTTTACCATTGCCTTAGCCAATAGAAACATATTAAAGCATGCCATCACACAGTATGTTTAAAGTAGAGAAGACTTGATAGTCACTTTTAGGATCCTTCCTCATTTAATCCCCTGCCCTTGGGTATGGGCAGAAACTACGACTTCCTACTACCAGAACATGGCAATGGTGATGGGACTTCACTCCTTTGATTACATTACATCATGGAGAACTCCATCGTGCTAGTAAACTTGACTTGCTCTAAAGACTTTCTCCTTTGCTGGCTTTGAAGAAGCCTGTTTTGAAGCCTCTTTTGAAGCCTGTTAGCAGGCCCACGTGGCATGGCAAGGAGCTGTGGGCAGTGTCTAAGAACTGAGAGCAGCCAACAGCCAGCAAGAAGTTGTGGCCCTCAGTTCTATAACCACAAGGAAATGAATTCAGCCATCAACATGAGGAAGCTTGGAAGAGCGCCTTTCTCTAGTTGAGCCTCTATATGAGAATGCAGCCTGGCAGGCACTGTGATTAAAGCCTTGCAGAGAACCCAACTAAACTGTGCCCAGACTCCTGCCTCACAGAAACTGTGAAATGATAAATGTGTGTTGTTTTAAGATACTAAATTTGTGGTAATTTTTATGCAGAATAGAAAACTAACATGATGTATTAGGTAATTTTTAGGTTTTGTTTATTTATTTATTTATCTTTTGATGAGAAAGACTGGCCCTGAGCTAACATCTGTTGCCAATCTTCCTCTTTTTTTTTTCTCCTCAAGCCCCAATACATAGTTGTATATCTTAGTTGTAAGTCCTTCTAGTTCCTCTATGTGGGATGCTGCCACAGCATGGCCCAATGAGCAGTGTGTAGGTCTGTGCTCAGGATCTGAACCAGCAAACCCTGGGCCACCAAAGCAGAGCATGTGAACTTAACCACTGGGCCACGGGCCCAGCCCCTATCATTTTTTTAGTTAATCCTTTTGTGTCCTAAAATATCTTTGCATATCCAAAGTTATGAAGATTTCCTTATATGATTTATTCTGGAAATTTTGATTGATCTTTTGTTCATTATTACCAATTAAAGTATTCAAAGTCCTATTGTAAGCATTTACCATAGATTATTTCTTCACAGTCAAATAATGGTGATTTGACTAGTTGATCAACTTGTATATAGATAAGTTCTATAAATATATCCACCTTATAATATAAAACTACTGAAAAAATTTCAAATAATTCATATTTTGCTTTTAAATGATAAATGTGACAAATGTGAGAAATGATAAATGATGGTTTCTATTGTAATCCATGCTCCACCTACAGTCATGTAACCCGTATCACCACGAGATTCATGAGAAAACAGTCCTGAAGGAAAGCTGCTTCATAAACCACTTCACTTAGTGGTGAATACAACTAAACCTGATGAGAATTCTGTACCTAAATATAACTTAAAGTTCTAGAAATCTCTTTTAATGCCATATATGACATCTAATGTTTCAAATCTATAGTACTTTATAGAATAGGACACAATTGTGATCCAATAACAAGTCATAAAGTTATTTATTAATCAATTCTTTTAGTACGTTTTCATTGATAACAATTGTGGTCCACTTTTATTAAGTATGAGGAGGTAGGCAGAAGAATAGTTAGAGAAGCTGCAAAAGATATAGTTCATTTCCAACTACCTGAAAATATAGTACACATATAATCCTAATGATGAGAGGACGTCTTAAAACTTTTGCCCAAGCACCTAGCAGAGGTCATGGAAGTGATAATAATTCAATAACTACCATTCAGAATGCACATTAGTATTTATATAGCATTTTTACAGATATTTCCTCATTTGATCCTTGTAACAACACTGTAAGACCAGTGGTCAAGAACATATTTGTTTGTTTTCTGTTAATTTTTATTTATTTATTTACTTATTTTGAGGAAGATTAGCACTGAGCTAACATCCACCGCCAATCCTCATTTTGCTGAGGAAGACTGGCGCTGAGCTAACATCCGTGCCCATCTTCCTCCACTTTATATGTGGGACGCCTACCACAGCATGGCTTGCCAAACGGTGCCATGTCTGCACCTGGGATCCAAACCAGCGAACCCTAGGCCACTGAAGCAGAACGTGCACACGTAACCGCTGGGTCACCGGGCAAGCCTCAAGACATATTTGTTAAATGAAGTAATTCTAGAGATAATTTCAAGGTGATATTATGTAAGTTATAGCTGATATTTTGATACTTGTTTTTCATGTCAAAATGAACACAAAGCAAAAAGTAGGTCTCTATAGAATGACATTAGTCAGGTTGAATAATGTGCATAATATATACCCTTATTCAGATCTCTAGATAATTTCACTGGCCTCTTGAGGAAAGTCATATTTTTAAGCAAACACATAATGATTAAATTCACTGCTTATGTATTCACAATTACATTTCATTTTGAGTACATAGAAATGTAGCTCTTTAAAAATCATCATCACAAATTTTCTTTGCAATATATTTAAAATAGTTTCTAGATACAAATAAATAGTAGCAGTTCTTTTCAAAATAACTTTTTATACCACAGGTTTCCATTTATTGTTACATAAAGGCATGGGATCTTAAATGTTTATATTTTGGGAATATGAAATTATAAAACTTGGCTAAATACAGCCATTTTGTGAGTAATTCTTGCCTCTGGGTCTCATAACCTTTCCGATCATCATTTTGATTTTATTCCACTGAATCCAGAACTATGTACTAAGTCTCTGGGTGCTCTTATTAGGAAGGTGAATGAGTTAATATTATTTTTCCCACATTACACATGAAAAAGAAGTTCAGCAAAATGAACGACTTATTCAAAGGCATAGAACTCTGTCCATATGGGAATTCGTATTTAGGATTCTTTCCTTCTGCTCTAGCTAATCTCTTTCTCTTCTCTCATTCTCCTTGATCAAATAAAATTACCACAGTATTAATGGCAGATTCCTGATATACGTGACAGGTCATACTGTAGCCAAATGAGCCCTTTTTAGCTCTAGTTAGGTTTTATACTTCAGATCCTTCTATGTTCTTCTTCAAGGATGAGAACCAGCTAGAAATCTTAGACATTGTCTTATTCACTGCTATTATCTGCAGCACTAAAATGGAACTGAGTGCACAGTAAGTAGTCAATAAATATTTGTTGAATAAATGCATGATTTACAAAATAAAGAGATTTATCTGTTCTCTCCTTCTACCAAAGTCTCATCACCGCCCCCTCGCCCCCCAGAGAAGATTGTCCCATATATATTCCTCTGATGTTTACATGCTTTCCTCAATACATATCAGAGTCTCTTTTCCCTAAAGATATTGAAATGGCACTAGGTGGCACAACTAGGTATTCAAGAAAGAAATTCATCACACCGAACATAACTTATATAAATTTGCTAATAAAGTCAATTCACCACATGTATAGGTATGTTGCAATTAAAAGTAAAACACTTTGTTAAAATATAATATAATGGGAAACTTAGCACAATTCCTGAAACTCAGTAGGTGTTTAATACATTTTAATTAAGTTCTTATTCTTCCTATCCTCAGTTTAGGATACTCTTGTCATGTATGATATTATCAGTTTGTAATCTTTATGTGCATTAGCATAATCTTTACAGATGTTCTGGTGTGTTTCAACATTCAAAGTGTGGTGTCCCTGACAATTTTTATTTCATGTAAAATTCTGTACATTGGATGGCAATTTCTCCCTGACTTTAATTATTTCCATAATATAATTATTCATTCAAGCATAAAAGAACATTGATTCTCTAAGTTAAATAGCCAAGGAACAATAAAAACAAAACCAAAAGCAACTTGAATTGCATGCTTAGGGCCAGTTTTCTTTCTGTGTTTTTTCTTTTAATCTTGTGGGGAGCGATTCAAAGGCTACTAGTATATTGGAAAAATTTCTATTTTGAAGGTCATGTCAACTTTAATACACGTGCTAGGGAGTAAATAGATTCCAAGTCATCAGGATATTGAATGAACACACACACACACACATCAACCTTGGCAGGACTGTCATCATGAAAGGCTTCATAATTTTTTTTTATAGCATTAGACTAACTTTTCCCCTTGGTTTTCCTTGTCATGAGACTAATAATGCTTATGCCAATATCAGAAAGAACTATTTTTATAAGTATCAGTAGATACTTATGACACAACTCCAAGATGTACAAGACCACAGAAGCAAGGGTTAAGCTATATCAGTTGATTTCCATTCTCACCTTATAGAATTGATTGATGGTCACTTCAGAGGCTAAATGTCTGCCATTGGTGGGCTCAAGGATTGTCTTTTGTCTGCCCAAACATGGTAATTTAGGTTGCAAAATAGTGGCCTGTGAAGTTTCACCAAGTTTTAAGTTCTACCATGGCCTACAGCTCTGTCTCGGGGCCCAGGGCCTAGTGTCACTAGAACTCAATTTGTAGATAGGAAAGTTGAGAATGGAAACCAATGATTTGTCTGGATCTAACTTTGTCCCCTCCTAGCTTTCTTGTTACTAGTTTACTCGTTATTACTGACTTATACATTTTTTCATGGTCATACTATGCTGAAAATGCTTAAAAAGGGTAAATAGAAACCAAGATATAAAGAAACTAGCACAGAAACATAGCTTCCTCTAAGAGAGACTAGGAAAACAGTTTGTATCAAGACGCCACCTTTTATTAGCTTCCCCAAAATGTGAATAGTAAATAGTGTTTTAGGTGTAACAGATTTTCAGAGATTCCTTTGCTCATGAGATCCCAAGAATAAGAATGCTTTTTCCTAATTTTCTAGGGATCTAATATGTGCAATGAGACTAATATATTTTCTCTTTCTTTCAGGCTATTATATATGGGCTCTCTTAAAATTACATTTCCCAATTATTTGCTACCAATTATAAAAGTAAACATTTTTATATGTATTACATTTTTAATTTGTGACCTTGCTAAGTTATTACTTCCAGTAATTGTTTGGTAGATTTCTTTTTTCTCTTTTTAAATAAATCATAATCATGTCATCTAAAAATGAAGATACTTTTACTTTTCTTACTTCCTTTCTTTCTTCCCTTTCTCCTTCTTTCCTTGATTCTGCCTCACTGTAATCTTTAGGGCCTCCTGTGAACATTAATAGAAATCATGAGATTAGAGATCCTTCCTTGTTCTTGATTTTAGGAAGACAGAGATCAGTTTTTCACCATTAAGGATGATGTTAACTATAGGGTTTTTGTAGATGCCCTTTATCAGACAGAGCAGGTTTCCTTTGATTCCATCATTTGCTGAGAGCTTTTAACTGTGAATGGATTTTGAATTGAAATTGAATTCTTATATTAATTGTGAATTGGTGTTGAGTTGAAATGTGTTTCTATGCCTATTGAAATGGCCTACTTAGTCTATTAACTCGTGTGTCAGGTAGAACTGTAAGATGGCTCCCACATTGCCAAGCCCCTGGTGTGTGCACAGCTTCTACCAATTATTTAATTAAACACTAATTTAGGTCTTGCCAGGAAGGGATTCTGCAGATGTAATTAAGACTGCAAATCAACTGACATTAAAACAGGGAGATTATCGGGGTGGGTCTGACCTAATCAAATAAGCCCTTTAAACCTAGGTCTAGAAGTCAGACACAGAGGAAGTCAGAGCAATTCAAAGTGAGAACGGCATTTGACAAGAGAGAAATACTCAATGCTGGTGTGGAAGAAGGTGGGCGTGGTGTAGTAAGGAATGTGGGCAGTCTCTAGCCGTGGAGAGCGGCCCAAGGCTGACAGCCAGCAAGGAAAAGGGGGTCTCACTCCTACAACCAGAAGGAACTGAATTCTGCCAACAATCTTAATGAGCTTGGAAGCAGATTCTTCCCCAGAACCTCCAGATGAGAACTTAGCCTGCCCAACACCTGATTTCAGACTTTGAGGCCCTAAACAGACAGACCACCCCCCCCCCGCCCCAATCCCTATCAGCAATCCAGGAAGGAGTGAAGCAGGGAACTCTGGTGGGGATAGCTTAATGCCAGCAAATGGCCTCACTGTGGCCCAAAACCAGGTGCTGAATTTGATTACTGTGTGCCCAAGACCTGAAGGATTGAACTTTCAGGATCTCGAGAACCAGCTCCAGCACATGACTGTAGCATCAATCAAGCAAGCTGTGGATTTTCTTAGCAAGGAGGGACACATCTATTCCACTGTGGATGATGACCATTTGAAAGCCACAAATGCAGAACAGCTGGATCTAATTGAGTATGTAAGATATTTTTCAGCTGGACTTACCTATTTTCACAATCTGTTCTCTCCAGCTCTGCATGTTGGCCAATTGACTTCTAGGAAGTGCATTTCGTCTATAACAGGTTTCAATTGACATCCTTTTGAGACTTAAAAAAGTTGGTTGTGTTGTCCCCCCACTACATGACTTCTGGTATGTGCAGGGAGTAAGAGCAGGTCTTGATGGAGGGGCAGGGAGCAGATGGGTCGGGATGCCCTGAGAGTCAGGGACAGCTCAGAGAAGGCAAAATCAGGCCCGAAGCGCTGCTGCGTGTCCACTCTACCCAGAGGAAGCTCGATGTAGCTGGAGTTCTGCGGGGGTGGGACTGGAGTCCTGGAATGAGAAACACCTGGTGCTCCAGGTGCCGGTAGTCGCTCATCTCAGACTCGTCCATAAAGAGTCTGGCTCATGCTACCTATCAAGCAAACCCCAATCCTGTCAACGCCTCGCCTGCCCCACTTACAGTCACAGTGGGGGAGCTTCTCGCCCCAGGCTCTGATCCACAAGCTGTGCAGGGGCGAGCCCACCTGGCCAGAACAGGGGGAGGCACTGTGCATGCCCGGGCCTCAAATCTCCAGCGTTCCCGAAGCCAAAGATTCCAGGGCAGCAACTTGGCCTTCCGGTGAGGATCCCAGGGGCCCCAATCTTCCCTCCACTAACACCTGAGGCCATAGCAACCTGACCATGCCGCATTGTTCCTCCCAGCAGCTGTGAGGCATCTAGAATTCATCCCTGGGAGACCATCACTGCCTGTTCCTCTAGCCGGCCCCCTGGAGAACAGCCTCAGGACATTGGTCTTTCTGAGCCAGCCCAACTACCAGCACTGCACTGGGGGAGCTGGCCCCTTCACTCAAGTCTCTGTCAGGAAATGTTCTCTGTTGAACACCATTCATCCGTTGATGGACCTCTAGGTTGCTTCTGTGTCTTCGCCATTGTAAATTATGCTGCAGTGAACACGGGGGTGCAGATATCTCTTTGGGATAGTGATTTCATTTTCTTCGGATAAATACCCAGCAGTGGGATGGCTGGGTCATATGGTAAGTAGTTCTATTTTTAATTTTTTGAGAAACCTGCATACTATATTCCATAGTGGCTGCGCCAATTTACATTCCCAGCAACGGTGCACAAGGGTTCTCTTTTCTCCACATCCTCACCAACACTTATCCCTTGTCTTTTTGACTATAGCTATTCTAACATATATGAGGTGATACCTCATTGTGGTTTTGACTTCTTTTCTTGATGATTAGTGATGTTGAGCATCTTCTCGTGTGCCTATTGGCCATCTGTATGTCTTCTTTGGGAAAATGTCTATTAAGATCCTCTGCCCTGTATTGTATTTTTGAAAGTTGCTAAGAGAGCAGATGTTAAAAGTTCTCATCACAAGGGAAAAAAAAGGAATTTGTAACTATTTGCGGTGATGGATGTTAACTAGACTTATTGTGGTAATCATTTTGCAATATATACATAAATCACGTACATCTGAAACTAATATAATGTTACATGTCAATTATATCAATAAAAATATCCAAAAAAGTCAAAACATAATAGAAAGGGTAAATAAATCCAAAAGATGACTCTTTTAAAAAATCAATAAGCTAGATAAGATCCAATTAAACAAAAAATGAGAGGGAGCAAAAATATGTAAGATCTGGAATGAGACAGGAGCACAACCAAAAACCCAGAAGAGATTAAAAGAATAATGCAAATCTGTGACAAGAAGTTTGAAGATAAAATAAAAACAGGGAAAATTTGAACAGACTGGTTTCTAAATAAGAGATTAAAAGGGGATTAGGGATTTACATTTAAGACTTCACAGCAGAATTTCATCTAACTTTTTTTGTGAGGAAGATTGGCCTCACAATCTTCCTCTTTTTGCTTGAGGAAGATTGTTGCTGAGCTAAGATCTGTGCCAATCTTCCTCTATTTTATGTGGGATGCTGCCCCAGCATGGCTTGATGATTGGTGTGTAGGTCCATGTCTGGGATCTGAACCCATGAAACCCGGGCCACCCAAGCAGAGCATGTGAAGTTAACCACTACACCATCAGACCATCAGGCTGGCCCCATCATCTAACTTTTAATGAAGAGGAGAATATAACTATTTGAAATTAACCATCCAATTACTAAGGATAATATGTCGTCAGATAAGATGTCAAAACCTTTTCTGACTTCATAAATGAAGTGAAACTAAAATGTTGTCTGTGTTTTCCTTTAATGAAATAAATGTGAAAATTTGGGGGTGTCATTTGAAGTAAAATTATTCTATAGCAAAAACAGATGCTGAGATGCCTGGTCAAGTTGGGATACAGAAGATAATACCAGTCAGCATCTTTACAGGGCATTAGTCAAAGCACTGTACCTTAAGGTGAAATAAAATGAAGATGGCCAAAAAGAAAGAATGGGAAAAGACAAGCCACAGAACGTGGAAAAATATTTGCAAATCATATATCTGTTAAGAGACTTGTATCCTGAATGTATACAGAACTCTAACCACTCAATAATAAAAAGACAAATAACCTAATTTAAAAATAGGCAAAGAATTTGAATAGATATTTCTCCAAAGAAGATATACAAATGGCCGATAAATACAAGAAAAGATCCTCAACATCATTAGTTATTAGGGAAATGAGATAGTTTCTCACTTGAACAAACTGGATATGAAATATGTTGGGTAAAATTGAAGAAGAAATTGTTCATAAGGAATTATTGTTGATCTGTTAGTTTTGATAATGGTTTTAGGGTTATGTAGGAAATGTCCTCATTCTTCAGAGTTGCATTTTGAAGTACATATAGGTGAATTCTCTCATGATGTTTAGAATTTACTTTAGAATATTTCTGCAAAAAATTGTATATCTGTACAATTTATATATATATATATATATAAAATGAAGCTAATATGGCAAAATTGCTGACATTTGTTAAATCCAATTATCCAGTTAATGAGTACATGGTTGTTCCTTATACCAGTCTCTCTATTTTTAAGCATGTTTAATTTTTTTCCATAATAAAAAGTCAAAAAAGGGGGGGAACAAAAGAACTGGAAACACCCACCCACTAATGTTTGTTAAAATCTCCTTGAGATTATTCTACATATGATACATTAATAAATATAATTCCTGAAGTCTTTACCTTAGTTATAGTACGATCGTTGTACATTCATTCATTCATTTAGTAAATATTGACTGAGGGTTTGGTACTATGTGTTAGAAATTGTACTAGTGCTAAACCATTCCTGGACTGCTGACATACAGAAATGTGAACCAATAAATGGACATTGTTTGAAGGTGCTAAATTGTTGTAGTTGTTTATGGAACAATAGAAAACTAATACATATGGTGAATTACTCTGATTGGTTTTCTGGCATTGAGCCAATCTTTCATTCCTAGAAAAACCCCACTCAGTCATGATTTATTAACTTTTTATATGTTGTTGGATTTGATTTGCTAGATTTTATTAAGGGTTTTGTGACTCTTAGTAGCATATATAGTAAGATTTTGGTGGCTATATTAGTCTGAAGTGGTCTTTTCTTGTGATGCTTTTGTTTGAGCTTGATCTAAAGGAGATATTGGGCTCACAAAATACGTTGGGGAGTATTTCCACCTTCTCTATTTTCTGAAGGAATTTTGTAAGTTTCATTTTTTTTCTTTGAATTTTAATAGAACTCACCAGTGAACTCATGTGGGCCTGAAATTTTCTGGTAGGCGTGTTCATATGAAAGATTTAGTGTTTGAAATAGAGATACAGTTATTTAGGTTTTTGTATTGTCTTGGATCAATTTTAATATATTGTATTTCAATAATTTTTTTTCTCACTTCTTTGAAGTTGTCAAATTTCTTGGCATAAAATTGTTCATAATATTCTCTCGTGATTTCAGTGTTTCTAGGATTTGATATGGTGGTTCATGCTCTCAATTTTTATCTTGATGCCTCTAGAGGTTAATTGTTTTTGCAAATATTCTCAAGGCACCAGCTCTCTCTACTGTTTTCTGTTTCATTAATTTCAGCTCTTTCGTTTCTTAATTCCTCCCCCCTCATTCTCAACTTCTTCTTGCTATTATTATTTTTTATTCCTTTTCTACTTCGTTGTTGAGATGGAACTTTAGGTCGTTAATTTTGAGACCTAGACCTATAGATATAATTTTGTCTTCAGGCATTGTTTTAACTTTATCTCAAAATGTGCAACTGTTGTATTGTTATTATCCTTTAGTTCTAAATATTTTATAATTTCTTTTGAGAATTCTTTCTTGACATGTTAATAATTGAGACTATTTTAAATTTTTCCCATGTTGATTTGCTTAGTTATCTCATTACTGATTTTTAATTTAATCTTGTGATTCAAAAATAATTTCAATACTTTAAAATTTATTCAGATTTGTTTAATGGTCCAACATATTGTCTACCTTGGTGGGTGTACCATGTGCTCATGAAAAATGTGTGTTCTTCATCTGTTGGGTATAGTCTTCCCTGGATATAAATTAAGTCAAAATCATAGATGGTGTTGTTCAGATTGCTGTCCCCTTGCTAATTTTTGTTGTGGTGGTGGTGTTCATTGTTCTATCAACTGGGAGAGGGGGATTTAAAATATCTAATATATTCTGGTTTTTATTTCTCCATTCAATTTTCCTTCCTTCTTCTGGAATATTTGATAATTTTTAAAATTTAATTTATCATTTTTTGCACTATAGTCAGTTAATATTTTAACTTCAAAGTTGCTGTTTTACCTCTAGAATTAATTTACCTCATAATATTTTACTTCACAAAAAATGTAGAAACTTTGTACTATAAAGGTCCATTTACCACTTTCCTTCATCACCACTGATGCTATAAATGGTGTATGGATTATATCAACATATATTATAAATCTCATAAAATAATCCTATAATTTTTTATCTGAGCACATATATGTATTTTAAATAGACTAAGAAGGTAATTGTCACTTTTACTCAGATATTTAGGTTTCCAATGCTTTTCATTAGTATTGAAGGCCTGAATTTCTCTGTTATCATTTTCAGCTGGAAGAATATTTTCTTTTTTGTAGCATTTCCAATAGCATAGTGTAATGGTGACAAATTCTCTCAGTTTTTCTTTCTTTTTTTTTTTTATCTGAAATGTCTTTATTTGCCTGTATTCTTGAAGGATAATTTTTTGGCTGGGTATAGAATTTTGGATTTACATTTATCTTTTTCTTTCTTGTCAGCACTTTTAAGATGTTTTCCATTGTATGCTGTCCTCAGTGTTTTTTGAGAAATCTGTAGTCATTCAAATATTTGTTCCCTTTATGCAATGTTTCATTGGTCTCCAACTTACTTTTATTTATTTTTTTTGCTTGAGGAAGATTAGCCCTGAGCTAACTTTATGTGTGGGTTGCCACCACAGCAGGGCTGATGAGTGGTATAAGTCCATACCTGGGATCTGAACCCATGAACCTAGACTACCCAAGTGGAGCACACCAAACTTAACCACTATGCCACAGGGCTAACCCCTGACTTACTTTTATTTATTCTGCATGGGATATGCTCAGCTTTTTGAATCCATACATTTGTGTCATTTACCAGACTCGAGAAGTGTTCAGCCATTATTTCCTCAAAAGTACATGTTAACAATTTTTATAAAGACTTTATGTTTTTAGAGCAGTTTTGGGTTCATAGCAAAATTGAAAGGAAGTAAGGATTTTCCCATATGCTCCCTGACACCACACATTCATAGGTTCCCCCATTATCAACATCCCCCACCAGAGTAGGTACATTTGTTATAATTCATGAACCTACATTGGCATATGGTAATCACCCAAAGTCTCTAGTTTACCTTAGGGTTCACTCTTGGTATTGTACATTCTATGGATTTGGACAAGTGTATAATGACATGTGTGCATCATTAGAGTATCATACAGTGTATTTTCACTGCCCTGAAAATCCTCTGTGCTCTGCCTGTTCATCCCTTCCCACCTTCCCAACTCCTGACAACCATTGATCTTTTTAGTCTTTTCATAGTTTTGTCTTTTCCAGAATGTCATATGGTTGAAATCACATGGTTTGTAGCCTTTGCAGATTGGCTTCTATCACTTAGTAATATACTAAATAGTTTCTGGTACCAATTCCAATGTGGTGGTAGCAGGGGTTGTTTCTCTACATCAACAAGCAATTCTCAGGACACCAGCTGGATGCACTACAATTCTACTCAATTCTGACACTATCTAATTGGAGATAGCATCAGATTCCACAAGTTAAGGGTTCACTACTACAAGACTGCCCTCCCCTCCACTTCAGACTCCAGTCGCAAGCCCAAGTTGTTACCTCTGCTTCTGACTGACTGGCTACATGTTGGGGGTTCCCATGACCCCTTCTTGGACTTCAGACACCAGTCACAAGTCTAGATTGTTTCCTACTTCTGACCAACTGGTTATAAATCAGAGGTTCCCACGACCTCCTCCTCGGGTTTGATTAAATGTGCTAAAGTGGTTCACAGAACTCAGAGAAATATTTTACTTAGTAGATCACTGGTTTATTATAAAAGGATGTAACTCAGGAACAGCCAGATGGAAGGGATGCATAGGGCAAGGTATGAGGAAAGGGCACAGAGCTTCCATGCCCTCTCCAGGCATACCACTTTCCCCGCGCCTCCACGTGGTCACCAACCTAGAAGCTCTCTAAATTCCATCCTTTTGGGTTTTTATGGAGGCTTCATTACATAGGCATAATTGTTTAAATCATTGGCCATTGGCAGTTGATTCACCTGCCAGCTCTCTCTCCTCTGTGGAGGTCAGGGGTGGCACTGAAAGTTCCAACCCTCTGATCACATGGCTGCTTCTCCTGGTAACCAGCCCCCACCCTTAGGTGCTTCCAAAAGTCGCCTCAGTCACATAACAAAAGACACCTTCGTATTCTCAACACTTAAGAAATTCCAAGGGTTTTGGAGCTGTGAGCCAGGAACTGTGGATGAAGACCAAATATATATTTCTTATAAATCACAATATCATATATGCATTTTAGGTTCCTCTATGTCTTTTCTTGACTTGATAGGCAATTTCTTTGTAGTGCTGAATAATAAATATCCCAATGGTTAGATATACTATAGTTTATTTATCCTTTTACCTACTGAAGGACATCTTGATTACTCCCAAGTTTTGGGAATTATGAGTAAGGCTGCTAAAAATGTCACGTGCGGGTTTTTGTGTGGACATAACTTTACAACTCCTTTGGGAAAATACTGAGGAACGTGATTGCTGGATCCTTTGGTAAGAGTGTGTTTAGTTTTGTAAGAAACTGAAAAACTGTCTTCCAAAGTGGCTGAACCATTCTGCGTTCCCACCAGAAATGAATGAGAGTTTATGTTGCTCCACATCCTCATCAGCATTTGGTATTGTCAGTGTTCAGAATTTTGGCCATTGTAACAGGTGTGTCGTGGCATCTCATTGTTTTTTCAATTGGCATTTCCCTGATGACATATGATATGGAGCATCTTTTCATATGCTTGTTTGCCATCTGTCTATCTTCTTTGGTGAGGTGTCTGTTAAGGTCTTTGGCCCATATTTTAATCTGTGTGTTTTTGTTTCCTGTTAATTTTCAATATTTCTTCGTATGTGTTGAATAACAATCCTTTATTAGATCTTCAAATATTTTTTCTGCTCTATTCTCTCTTTCTCCTCTTCTTCTGGACCTTCCAGTTACACATATGGTAGGCCTTTTGATTTTGTGCCATAGTAACATAAGGCTGTGTCCATTTGTTTCCCCCAATTTTCTTTTAAAGATTTTATTTTTTTCTTTTTCTCCCCAAAGCCCCCTGGTACATAGTTGTATATTCTTCATTGTGGGTCCTTCTAGTTGTGGCATGTGGGACGCTGCCTCAGCGTGGTTTGATGAGCAGTGCCATGTCCACGCCCAGGATTCGAACCAATGAAACACTGGGCTGCCTGCAGCGAAGCGTGCAAACTTAACCACTTGGCCACGGGGCCAGCCCCTCCCCCAATTTTTTTATGTCTTATTCAGGTAGATGAATTCCACTGATCTACCATCAAGTTCATTGACTCTTTCTCTGTCGTTGCCATTCTGTTATCCTCCTATTAAGCCCAACCAGTGTTTCAGGGTTTTCTGATTTTTTGGAGGAGGGATGTATTTTTCAGTTCTAAATTTACATTTGGTTCTTTTTAATATTTTCCATTTCTCTGCTGAAATTTACTCACTTTTCATTCATTATTAGTGTAATTTCCTTTGCCTAATCGGCATGATTATAATAGCCAGCTTAAAGTTTTTCTCTCACAACTTCAGTATCTGCTGTCATCTTGGGATTAGCCTCTATTGATTTTCTTTCTCTTGAGAATGGATCAATTTTCCTGCTTCTTCATGTGTTGAGTAATTTTGGGTTTTCTCTTGCACATTGTGAATATTTTGTTGTGGGACCTCCGGACTCTGTTATAGTACCGAGGAATATTGATGTGCTTGATTTATCGAAAACAAATTACAAAATAATAATATGTACCTTGTAAGTTTTCTATAAAGCATAAATAATATGTATAAAAATTGCTTAGCAGAATGTCAGACGTAAAATAGGTGTTGGACAGATGGTAGATCGTTGTCTTTGGCCATAAGTTGATGCCAACAAAGTCACCACTTACTCAATTTGTTTCATAAATCTAAGACAGAAACTCTTGTTGGATCCACTGACATTGGAGTATGAAAGGATTACTGAATATTAGGGAAAGTCTATTCAAGTTTCTTCTGGAGTATTGGCCTCCTGGAGAGAATTTTGGACTGAAACTGTACCACTGAAGAGTCTCTGTAATCCTCTAGTTCTGGTGTATTCTCTGAATTTTACTAGACTCAGTAAACTCTCCGTGCAAATAAAGGAAACTTCTCATTGACCTTTCCATATGTCTGGGTGTTTAACCTACATCCTCAGCTTTGATTAATAGAGATCATACACTCGGTTGTGTTGTTTGTATACCCAAAAGATTCATGCCATTTTTAGTTTGTTTTGCTTTCACTCAATAAAGTAAGATTGATTTGCTTCTTAACAAGGGAGCACACTCAAAAGAGTGTGTGTGTGTGTGTATGTATTTATATTCCATTCAGAGCTTAGCAATATGAATAATTTTTGAATATACCTGTGCCTATGTGTATGTGCATGCATGCTAGCTGATACTTTTTAAAAGAATGTTTGATCTATACATCCCAAGTCCTTAATTTCAGCTCCAAGTCCCAAACTGTAAAGGAAATGTCTAATTTAATGAGAAATAGTTACATCATTCCATATTATTCTGAGGAATACTTGCTACAAAGTTTTATCTAAGTTAATATATTCCAAAGCTAATGCATTGTAATCAAAGCAGAACTCCACATGGTAAAGATTATAGAAATTCCCTTGTTTCGTAAAGCCCTGAAATGGTCTTGGGACATGAAGGAGATTTGTTTCGACAGAGTTCGGAAGCTGGCCAGGAAGCATAAATTGCTAAGAGATTGTAAAAAGCACATTGGACTTGGGCCAGATATTACCCCCTGAATTAAAAGACTAATTTAAAATCAGGACACTACTTTATTTTTTAGCCAATAGCTAACATAGGGATTTCAGATAGGGAGAAATATATTTTGGTTAATTTTGCCCTTTTCAGAGGGAACCTGGCAGCTTTGTCCTTCACAGCTGGAGTTTATGTAAGGCCTTATGGAGCAAGTCAGCCAACAGGGAGTTACAATAATCTAATCTTCATGGCCTGGGTACTGCCTTGGTGAGCAGCTTGCTTGAGTAAAGGGTTTTTCAATTCCCCTCTAGGGGGCTGAGAACACAAAGGTATTTCACTGGTTTCCCTTGTGTGACCGGACTTCTCTGAGCAAGTTAACATTGTCATTTACTCCTATCTGCCTAGTTTCTTGAATAAGCTGTCTAGGGAGAAAAGCAACAGAAGCTATTAAGATTAATGGTACCTCTCTAATTATACAATAAACAGCCATGACCTTCTACATTTAGGAGAGAGTTGAGGTTGGCAATTTTGCATTGGCTTTGATTCATCCTGATTGGCACCATTTTTAATCAAATGTAGATAACCATTGCTGTGTGCCCAGGTTCATGCTGGATGCAGCCCTTGGGATTTTGCCTTAATTGTTTTAAATTTTGTGCATCTGCTTTGCTTAGGTTCTGTATTTGGCTAAGAACAATGTAGAGACTGTGTCTGGTGGTTTTTTTTTTTCTCCCTGAGACTAACACGCAATTTCATCTGGTATTGCATTTAAAATTGCACCAGTGCTAAGTTTACCACATTCATAGCCTCGTCGTTGGCGAGTTTGTAGAACAGTACCTATCAGAGTGCATATTCTCCAAAATACTTGTTGATCGGATGAAAATTTCCTTATAAAAGAGAACTATTTTGTTGTGTGGTGTACACTACGTAACAAAAATATATGACCTTTAATTCCAACACATAGCACAGATCATTTCTGAAGAAATCAGATAACTTTCTGACGTGTATACTCTTTGAGATACTCCATAGCAAAATGCAGTTACGCATCAAAGAGCAAAGCCATAAGGTAGAGTCATTTTGACTAGAAGTTACAGGCTATAGCCACTTCTGCTCTTTGCCCATTTCTAGCAGAAGTTCCAAATTTTCTTTAATTTGTAACATTCCCCAATTTAGGATTTGCTCATTATTATATTTAATCCTTGAAAATGTGGATAATGTTGACTTTTATGGTCTTTATATCTTTTATTCAATCTAATTATTTGTGTTTACCATTTAGATCTTTTTTCCCCTTAGAAATGAAGAATACAGTAGGCTCTTTGACTTGACTTTAAATATTGCCTTTCCTGTACTCCAATCTAAGATCGATTTGGATTGAGCCAATAAGAAATTGTTCTATTAGCTATATTATGCTACCTGCATGACGTGCAGAATAAAACACTGAGATGTTAGCATCATCTCAAATTCTTATTCAAGAGAATCTTTCCTTGTTGCTAATGGCTTCACTCCTTGGGTCCACTGGTGGCTTTGATTATCTGAAAAACACTTGATTAACAAGTGTTTGTTTTTGTTGCTTGTTTAGTGTTGTAGAATGGGGAGCTTTTAAAATAAAATGATGGCATCAGGACAGGGGGCCCAGGAGTACTCTAATTCTACTTTCAGCAGAAACATTTCCTCCTCCAAAAATTCTCAAGGGAAAGAAAGAAACTGAGAACAATAGCACTTTATTGTTAACTAGCATTCTGACCCCAAAGAACTCTGTAGAACTCTAATGAGTGGGGTAGTCCACAAGAAAAGCTTATTTTGATTAGGCTAAGTGGCTGCTTTCTCTTCTTTATGCCAAGATCTGAATTTGGGAGCTTGCCATGATAAAGAACTAAAAGCCAACCAACCAACAAAAACAAAACCAGAACACCTGCATGGGGAATATGGTCCAAGAGAAATCATAACAGGATGCTCCAGTAACTCCAGGCAGCCTTACTAGGACTACCTCAACTACTCTTCAACTGCTTGCTCATATAAACCTGCAACCTAGGGCCTCTGAGCTCTGGAAATGACTTCGCCAAAGTATTGTCTTCGTGGAACTACTCTCTGAAGACAACCTCCTTTACATTCCATTGTTTCCCTCAGTTTCACTCTGTACACTCGGCTTTTACTCCATCAAATCCTCCAGTCTCTTAAATCTTCCATTTTCTCCCAATGTTTGCCGCCTTCTGTCTTCGTGTTCTTCATTCAGATCCAATACCATAGCCTGTCATTTCAGCAACCTTTGGCAATCATCTGTAACTTCCCCAAACCTGATGGTGTGACTCTCTTGTTTAGAATAACTTTCTGATTTCCTCTCTCTTGCCTTAGGATAAAGTACCAACACCTGGAAAAGTTTCAAAAGGTCCTTTATGATGTGGCTCTTTCTGCCTCTGACCTTATCCCTTGTTACTCTGTTGTCACACGGACTTACTCCGGCCAAAATGATGCCTTTATTTTTTTTTTCCAGTTTTTCTATCATGTCCTGCCATCTCTTTCCTTCTGGCTTTTGTAAAAGCTGTTTCTTCTGCCAGCATCATTGTGTCCTTCTGTCTCATCTCCATTTTGCTAACTTCTACACCCTGTATTTTCAGCTCTGGGAAGCATTTCCTGACTTTTATCTCTCCAGCATAGGTTAGATGCTTGCCTACTGCACCACTGTTTATCGTCTACTGGTATTCATTGAGCTTCGGTGTACTGATTCTTCAACTGGCTATCTCCCTCAACTACGGTAAGCTCTGTGATGCCTGACTGTGCCCTCTAGCCTCTCACACAGCAGGCACTCAATAAATACAGTTGAATATAGCAATAAATTTGAGCGTCTCAATGAAATTATGTAATTGGTCTAACATCAGGCATTTATGAATTTATTGGAACCAAGATCTAGACTCAGCTTGACTAATTTCAATGCCTTTGCACTTAATGGATAGGCTACAGTGCCTTGTTATTACTAGATTTTGGATTTAGCTCAATGTTAAGTGTACACTCCCATTTATAGAACTCTAAACTTCACACTCATCATTTTTGAGGGGTATGCGGGAACCCCGAATCACAGTTACCGTTGTCCTTTAGATGTTCCTTTATTCATAAGTACCGAAAAATTCTTTAATTTTATACCCATGAGAAAAATATTTCTCTGTATTCTCATACTTCACATCAAGTATTTTCCAAACTCGAGGGTTGCATATGCAATTATCGCTGGGGCTGACAGTCCTGGGTGGTCCATGCATCTCCTAGAAGACTTGCCCGTTTAATTTTCTGTAGTACTAATAGCCTCGGAATTACAGTAGAGAAGTGTTTTATGGTTTAAGAAGGGCTTTTACATGCTTCTTTTATTTAATCCTCAAAACAACTCTTACAGAGCATTATTATCCCTGAGTTATAGCTGATGCCCATAGGCATTTTTAACAACCAACTGAAATACACAGTGTTCCGGCTTCAGTTCTTTTGAATACCAAAGTACTTGTAAGGTTTCGTAATACTTTATAACTGTATTAGTTACAAATTAGATTTTTCCATTCTTTAAAAAAATACCCAAGAAGAAGATATACTATTTATTCATGGAGATAGAAGAATTTTTTGCCTTCTTATCTCTGTACGAGACAGAAAGATGAAAATGCAACTTTTCCTTTTTATAATGTTGCTTTGAGGTAATCACCTGGCACAGTTAATCCTGAGTAACAGAAGAGCGTGAGGTCTGTTCTTACACTTCTGAGAGACTTACCAAACTTGCTTAGTACTTTTCAGTTCAGAAAATATGGCTTATTCTGTGTTTTTCCCCCATATCGAACAGAGAGTTTGCTCCATTAATTTTAATGAAGGGGAAATCAGCATAAATTCCACAGATTAACAGTGGAATTTTAATAGTATAAATTTTAACAGTGTAAATTTGCTCTGATGAACCGTTGTTCATTTATTATTTATAGTACAACATATTTCCCGTATATTTGTCTATATGTTTCCACTTACCTTAAATAGACTGAGGAAATAGATGACTCTTTCTTTACGGAAATTTCAGAAATAACATTTCAGTAATCACAGGTGACTAGAACCAATATAGGCCTGTTAAACTGCTCATTAGGGAACTCGAGTCTTCTTTCCTCTTATTTTATAGCATCATTTTTTGAGATCCAAGTGTTATAAGCTTGTACTTCCATTAGATTGTTGACAATATATTTGACGTATATATATATATATTTGCTGTGTATATATATTCTTGTTTTACTTACCACCTTACTTTATAGCTCAGCTTCTGAGCAGGTACATGTAAGTTTGGTTGTAGGAGTAGATTGCTTAGGTTTAGATAGAAGTTTCTGCAGTTGGTGAAAAATGATGCCTAAGACATTTTTAGAAATGTTCAGTGCTTTATAAGAATGACTATGCAATAGCAGGTATATCTTTATCTTTCTCCCTGTCTGTACTTGGATCTAAATCTGTATAGTATCATTCTCTATCTCTATATCTCTATCTCTATATCTGTTCATCTTTCTTGCTAAAAATGGGAGATCTGCTAATGTCATGGCGTCATCTGGGAGAATGTGATCCTATTTGTTCTGATGAGACTACCATCGTATATTTTTGAGTCTTCCCTTTCTCTACTCATCAGTGTCTTTCTGGTCATTGAGTCTTATAATTAAATCCCCAAATCTACCTCCAAAATATTTCTTGATTCCATCTTCTACCTTCATCCTTCTAACCTTGGTGAAGTTTCTCTCTCATCAAGATTACTGCGATAGCCTTTTAAATGAATTCCCTGCTTTAAGTAGCATATCTATATTATCACATTTCACATTCTTCTGAGAGTTATTTTTCTAAAACATTGGTCTGGTGGTATTAGTCCTCTCTTTAAAAACCTTTGAAATGTCTTCCATGCCTCAGGGATTCTGAACCATCACCTTGGCAGCGACCTTAATAAGCTGGCCTCAGTCCAACTCTTTAGCCTTAAGTGCAGCCAGCATTTCTTTAATGAGTATGTGCTATTCATGATTTGTAACTGTATTTATGCCATTACCTCTCTTTCAAGCCCCCGTTCAAATTTAACATCTTCTGTGATATACTCCTCTGATTCCCGAAGTAGAATTTAGCATTCCCTCTTCTTTATGAACGCAGCTATTCAAAGTTTATCATATTCATTCTATTGTAACAAGCTTGTTAGTTTGCCTGCTTGCTTCCACATGTCCTCACAACCAGATTGTGATTTCCTTGGGATTATGGATTTTATGAAATTCCTCTTTCTCTTCCCCATTTTCTAGTTCAAGGCCTACTTGTCATATATTATATGATCATTAAGACTGTCTGAATTACACAGAATAAAACATTGTGTATTTCTAACATTTATTCTGCATTATTCATTATCTTAAAAAGGATTACCATGGGAAAAAGAAATTCTTTAAGCAATAAATACATTATTATGGCATATGCTTCTCTCTTTTTTTGCTGAGGAATATTCGCCCTGAGCTAACATCGGTGCCAGTCTTCCTCTATTTTGTATCTGGGTCATCTCCACAGCATGGCCACCATTGAGTGGTGTAGGTCCACCCTCTGGAACTGAACCCATGCCACCAAAGCAGAGTGCACTGAACTTAACCACTAGGCTATGGGGCTTGCCCCTGCTTCATTTTCAAAAGAGAGAAAACCGTGGACCCAGAGCAAGAAGGGGATGTTAACTGAGAGAATTGTCATAATCACACAAAGATGTCAGGTGTTGATGCATGTGTGACTGGGGAACCTCAGGAAACAGGACGAAGTGGAGGGGGAAACATGAGTAAGCTGGGGATCTTATTATTTCAAGTCAAAGCAACCTTCTTTTTTAAAGTAAAATTTAGAGGTGTCTCATGGAAAGGAAGAGCAAGGATCCTAGTCTTAGAAAAAATTACAAAGGATCTGGAATGCCTTCTGTTTCTGTCACCTCTACTCATCTTTGTGTGTCTGCCTTGTTCTTTTATCTCACTGCAGATCAGTTTTCTCTGTTGTAATGTGGTGATTAGCACTTCTCATTCAAGATAACCAGATTAAGGCTGGCACTGTCAAATTTTAATTTCAAATTTTTATGGGGAGCAAACTTGGTCCAGCTTGAACAAGATAACAATCCCAGGCCCAGTTATGTCCAGGAGTGAAGAACGGATCACTTTTGGTTCAGGGATGGCTGCTCCCACTCTAACATGTGGCATTGCTAGAAGAAAGGCACTGCTGTTACCAACTGAGCTTTGGGGGGATATGGACACAAGACTCTTCCTTTATCATTATGATATAAAGTATTATTTTTTTAAAACTTGGATAAATAAATCTTATGCCTTTCTTTAATGTTAAAGCTATAAACAAAATATATGAGTCACTAAAAGAGAATCAAACCAATGGGACTAACTGTGGCTCTGATTTTAAAAAGCCCATATTCTGCCAACCCCCTCTTAGCCCTTAAGAAGTGTTAGGATTCTTCTACCCTTTCCTTCTATTTCCATAAAGAAATTTTTGCTATACTCCATAGGAGAGGAACTATTCGGAAGATAATTTGACCCTTTCACTCAGTCTTCTTTCTCATTCTTCTCTAGGGCAAAGGATTAACTTGCTAATTTGATCGATGATGATGGGAAGGAGGACGTCTCTCCCTTGTGTCTAAGTGTGCACAGGGCAGTGGCCTTCTCCTCTTGCTCCTGTCCTCTAAGCAGTGACCAGAGATCCTAGGGCAATGGTCCAGGGCCATCCAAGAGACAGGGCAGGAGCCTGTTTTTTT
Source organism: Equus przewalskii (assembly GCF_037783145.1). Lineage (NCBI taxonomy): Eukaryota > Metazoa > Chordata > Mammalia > Perissodactyla > Equidae > Equus > Equus przewalskii. Next base: position 54,029,786 of record NC_091839.1, on the reverse strand, counting down.
TTTGTCCCTGCTCTTAGAGCTCAACAGATGTGAAATAGATTCTCCTTTGAGTAGATTTGGGAAGGGGTGTGTGAATGTTAGAAATACTGTTTTCCTGTGGGTCCAAGTTGTATTTTCTATTTCAACTTTGTCATTATTAAAACTATTTTTTCCTCTTTGCTCTTAAATCTCATCTGATTAGAGGTCTGATTTATTAGCATCATTAAACTCCAAAACAAGGTTCATGAGCTAGAAAACCTTTAGAAATGGACCCAACCATTCATTTTTGGAAACAAACTAACAAGCCTAATTAAATAGATTTGTGTCAACTTTTTCCAGTTGCAGAAGTGGAAACTGTCTGTTGTTCACTGGTGACACATTTATTTTTCAATCAGCGCAAGCTTGAGCGCTAGGAACAAGGCTTTGCTGCTGACTTTGACCAAAGCAACACGCTGAGAAAGGATTCAGACCACCAAGAAAGGAAAGGCTTTTAGTTCTGGTAAAGATTTACCTCAATAAAGGCACAGTTTCCATTAACAACAACAACAAAAGGCTCTTAGGTCTTGCTAGGTGAAACCCTGTTGACCCCCTCTAATGTAGTGTTTCTCAGATTGTGGTTCCCAGACCAAGAGCATCAGCATCATCTGGGGCCTTGTTCAAAATGCAAATTTTCTGGCTCTGGCCCCAGAGCTTCTGATTTAGTGAGTCTAGAATGAGGCTCAAGAATTTAGGGGGAAGAGATTTTGGTTTTAACAATAACTTTATAATTCTGAATTTACTTTGATCTTTAGTTTATGAGGGGAAGGTGAGGTAATGTTTGGATTTCAATTTCTGCCTGGAAATTAAAGTGTAGGCTGTTACTATTGTTGAAATTTGGGACATTTTGCTATTGTTGTTACTGTATTTCTCAAGTGTTATCATTATATTTTTCTGATAATATATGGACCCAGTAAATTATCTTGGGTGAGCTTGGGTTTGAAAATTCACTTGGTATAATTTAAAGTGGGAAATAGTTGGGGAGTAGGGTCTCACCCTCAGGCACGGTTGGTTTGATTTAGTTCAGGTGTTGTACTTGCCCCTTCCAGAACCATGTTGAGGCAAAAGCCAATGCTCAACGGCAGTCCCAGGGTCCAGAAAGGAGCAGTGGTTGGAACTGGAGTGACAGCCTCAGGGTGGCAGTCAGACTGCCTCTCCCACTGTTGACCTCCTCCTCTGAGAGACCAGCAACATCCATGGTCTGTTGGGCCTATGGGTTGAGAGAACCTTGTTCTCCTAGACTTCGTATTTCCAAAAGGAGAAAATTGTTCCGGTCCTCAAGTGATAACAGTATTGAGAAGGTGTTTTCTGTCGTCTTCCAAGCCCTCCTGATGAAGCTCATCCACCAATGAGGGTGAGGCGCTTATTTGATAGGTGCTATTTTGCTTAGCACGTGTGGCTCCACCTTGTCCCAACTCACTTGAGCTCTGCCTGCCCACAGTCAGTAGAAAGTTTGCTGTGTTCCTGCTGCTGGGAAGGAAGCATAACTTCTAGAAACTTGCCATGCAGGATGTGGTTTGCGGACCAGCAACATTATCATCACCTGGGAGCTTCCTAGAAATCAGATTCCTTGGCCTCACTCTAGACCCATTGAATCAGAACCTACTTTTAACAAAACCCTTAGGTCGTTCACATGCCATTAATATTTCAGAAGCACTGATTTATTTTTCTCAAACTTCCAAGATAATAAGGCTTATGTGGGGTGATTTTTAAAAATGTAGATTCTCAAGATCCATCCTGCTGCTTCAGAATTGTCTAGGGAGAGTCCCGGAGATAAATGGGAAACTGAAGCCCATCTCGCACAGTCTAGAACAGCACTTGCTGAAATTAATGTGTATTCATATCCCCTAGGGACCTTGCTGACATGCAGACTCTGATTCAGTAGGTCTTGGTTGGAGCCTGAAATCCTGCGTTTCCAGCAAACTCCCAAGTAATGCCCATGTTGCTGAACCACAGGCAACACTTAGTAGCAAGGTCAGAACACCAGGGCCTGTGGGTATGAAGCAGTGAGTAGCTTTGCAAATGTGTCTGATGTGTCTGTCTTTTGAACACTCTTGGATATGATGTCCTAAGGTCTAGATTTATGGAGAGCATGTCAGTCAGTCTGTTTTAAGGCCAGTTTCAAACAGTGTTCTCCTCCAACTTAAATGTATAAATAATAAAGCTGTTACTTTGATCTCCATATGTTTGACTCCTGTGTCAATTCCTAATAGAACTGAAAGTGTATCTGTGTTGATTTTGACCCAGGCAAGGTTTAGCAGATAAAATGACTGTCTGAAAGCCATTTCCAAACCCCCTCTTCTCCACAGATATTAGGACTAATATTAAACCTCTCCCCCATCACCTCTTCCCAATAAGCCATTTAGTTGTACCATAAAAGTGTCTCTGCATCAGCTAAGATTTTTACTAGATGCTTCTGAGGCTAGCTTTAACGTGGTCGATGTCTCTCTCTGCTGAATCAGAGAGAGAAATAAACATTTAATAACATTTTGCAATTCCTTTGAGGAATTAGAGATTCCACCAAGAGAGAAATTCTGGGGGTGCTTGTAGGAGGGGGCATGTGAAGTTACCAAGTCATGGGTCTTCAGAGCTCAATTCAGCTGTGCTGGTGGCACAGATCTGGGGACTCCAAAATCAAGGAAAAAGCAGGATAACTCTGATGATATTTTTGTATATAAGTATTAGCTGGGCACTGGTATTGTCTGTACCTGAGTGCTCAGGGAAAACAGGTGCTTTGGAGAAAAGCAGACATTTTCTGGAACAAAGGGAAAGTGCATTTCCCATATATTTTTTTCCAGAGAGAAACTTAATTGGGGTAAGCATTTGGATGAGAGGTCAGGCTTTGTACAGTTAGCTCCGCCTTTTGGAAAAGCAATGAGGGGAAAGGCTTTAGAAGAAAATGAGCATTAACCCAGGAGTATTGAACTTGTACAATACAGCCTTTTTTAAAAAAATAAAAGCGATTCATGGTTTGAGAACTTGTCAAATATAAAATATATTCCTCAGTTATTTTCCAAACCAGTTTTTGTTGTTGTTATTGTTTTATTCAGGTACTTTTTATGCCTTGAGAATTAGGGGCTAAGCAGAGACTGGAAGCTCAAAAATAATTAGTGAAGTATGGCCTTTACTGAAAAGATTTCCAAATGAAATATATAAAAGACAAGATTCAAAACTAACAGGAGAGCTAAGGAAGCTGGTAATAGAGTAAGATAGAGGATGGCTGACTAGGAAAGCAGAAAGGAGGTAGTCAAGAATTGAGAAACTTTCTGAGCTAGTTCCTCATATGAAATAAAGTCTGTGTTGACACTTTTAGACTTCAGTTGAGATTCATGACAATGGTTTACATTTTGTACCTAGAAGGTTTTTTTAAAATTATTTAATAAAAACTTGAGTGTCATATCATTTATGTTAAAGTTCAATGTTATTAAAATGATTAAATAAATTATTTCTAATGAATGAACAAAAATTTATTGAGAACAAATATTTGTTGAGCACCGTCAAGGTAATTTGACATGTTTTCGTCGCACAGAATCCGTTGTCCCTTCCTGATTGTACTTCATTTCCTAGTGGGCAAATAATTCTTCCTTACTATGTAGACTTTCTAAGAGGGCAATTGAGCAGGCAGTCTTTCATCATGGAAGATTAATCAGGAGCTCTCTCCCAGGAATTTGAATCTCAAGCAATTGATGCAAGTCTGAGAGTGAATGTCTGGAAGTTATTCCTTCCCCTCTTCCCCAACACCAGGCTTTCAGACAGGGAGGTTTGTGCTCTGATTCTTCCTTCCTGTGCCTTTCTTTGCTTTCTGAAGCATCCACTGTTTCTGCTGAGTCCCAAGCCTGATCCTTACAGTTTTCTGTCAATTCAGTATCTCTACCCTGCCACTTCTATGCCCCAAATATTCTTCCAATAAATTTCCTTTTGCATAAATTACCCATTTTATATTGCTTGTCAACAAGAACCTATCTTGTACAACATAGGCACCTCCATTTATCATGTCCAGTCAAGATTTAGAGTCCAAAAGATGAAATTATATTCTATAGAAATTACATACTGAATCGTTTTTGGAACATTAAATATTACATATGTATTTGCCATGTGTTTATTGCGCTTCACATTGTTTCCTAAAACAAAAAAATCCAGAGCAATCAATTGCAATTTATCAAATATGAGCCACAAAATAATAACGGTATAGCTCAGTGCAAATGTGAGATATCAGATGAATCATACTTTCTTCCTGATATTTATATATACTATTCACAATTTTACAATATGTATTGTTTATATAACCAGAAAAATAAGGTATTTTATTGAAGAAATTGGAAAACAAAATTGTCAAAATGCAGTCTTATTAATGGATATATTAGATATTAGCTTCTTGATGTATAACCATATTATCTAGCAAGATTTAGTCTACATTCCTTAAACACAGAGTGGAATTCTTAGCTCTGTTTTTTTTGTGTTTTTAGTTCTTACCTGTATTTCTTGTTCCCTCAGTTTGTTCAAAGCACACTGTAAGAAACCACCTGGGGAGTTAAGGACTAAAATTATTAAAAAGAAAATGCTAGTAAAATTGTTAGTGATAGAAAATTGGAAATGTGCATAGCTAGAGATGTTAAAGTGAATTGAGAGTTGCTAATTTTTTAAGGATTTGCTAGTTTAGGGTGGAATTATGTTTATTGTAAGGGCAAATACAAATTAAAATTAAGAAGCTTAATTCTCCCCATTGAAAATAAGGGAGGAGACCCTCTGCCTTGCCTTGTCTTCTAACATTTATTCGAGAATACTTATAATTGTAAATTTTTTCTCTGTCTCTTGGAAAGGTAGTAAACCTTTTTAAAAGGTAAATAAACCTCTTGGAAGCTTTAAGGTCCAGGAATGTCTTTCTCAATGTCCTGGAATCTCTTTGAACTGTAAACATCACGACAGGCAGTGCCCCCATCTCCCAGTTTCTATGGGAGGGTAGGAGCGAACTGAGGTGGTGGCCTTGCTCACCTTACAAAACAACCTCATGTCACAAAGATATGAGAAATTTATTTTTCATCTGGATTTGTAACCAGGTAGCCAGGAAGATAGGTAGAAAAAGGGTTACTGAGGATTTGGTTAACAATAACGGAGGCTGTGAGATGTTTTTCTGATAAGGCTCTGGAGAAACAGGAAGAACTGAACTACAGAGACTGCTTGCAAGATAAAGTACTCTGTTTCAGCTATATCAGCTCTAACTCTGCTATAGTCACCTGTCCTCTTAACATCTTAAATTCTCCTCCTGTGGGAGGGGCAAGGCAGCCGTTTTTTAGATCATGTAACGTATATATGCTACACATGTGCTTTAAAAGAACATGGCTGTTAGACAATAAACTGCCAATTTCCCACCTTTTCCTTAACTGAATATTCATGAACTGTGCTCTGATATGACAATAAAAGGACCCCTCAAACCCTTGTTTGGGAAGATACTGCTTTGGGAGCTATCCTCAGTGTTCTGCATTGTTTCTGCAAGTAATAAACCTCTGTTCACCTACTTCCACCTTGGTTGTGCTTTTCAGCTCCACACTCACCAAGAGAGGAACCCAGTGTATTTGATTACAGATCCAGCAGGTTGGCTAACACAGATGGGCATCTACACTGCTGAGTGAATTTAAGGATGAACTATTTGTGACAAATGGTGCTTCATGTCCTCTTACTTGAGGACTAGTTATTGTTTATTCATGAAAATATATATATAATGGGTTGTATTTGCTTGGCTATATAAAAGAGTGAGATTTTTTCTTTTGTCTTTTCAATATCTTGGCAGATTCCCTGTGAGGCATGTTACATTCTGGTTTAATGCTTATTGAATAATAAAATTTTCTTTCTCTTCCACCTTTGTGGAGAGGTTTTCTGGGTTGGGAGGAGATTTTGTTTTTAATTATTTCTCCTTAAAACCATGTGAAATAGATAATCATATTTCTAGAGATTTAGAACTTTATTAAATATTAATTATATGGCTTATATTAATCAAAAAGAAAGGCCTCTGAGACATTTCAAGATCAACAAATTTGTTAGTCAGTTTTACTAATTTTTTTAAAAAATCTTCCTTTAATAAATTCTTTTAAAAAATATTTTAATGTGATGTATATATTTTTTGGTGTGTCCTAGTAATTATATACAATCTGAGAATAGGATCTCTGTTTATGCTTTAATAAATAACCCAAGAACCTACAAGCTTGTTCATTCCTTTTTGGTACCCTGTATCCTTCACTTGTGTATTGGGTAACTTATTATCTCATAAATTCCAAGAAATATTCTCAGACTAGTCTAATTATTTTGGTATTTATTGTCTGCTTGCTTACTTTGTAATCTTCTGGGATAAATTTATTATAAAGAAGGTGTTTGCAGTAAATGCTATAACTTAGACGTAGGAACATACACAATTTCTAAATTTGGGATGCAGAGGTGGTCAGGCTGTCCCTGCTAGCCTGTGGTCTTTGAGGCTTCGATAGTAGCAGTAATCACAGTTCACTTGATTCTGATAGTTTTCATGTTTTTAGAGAGTCCCAAATGTACTTTATAGGATCCATTTGACAGCAGGTCTGTTTTCTCCTTAGTGACGTGGATCTGGAAGCACAAGGACAAAAAAGAAAAAAAAAAACCAGTAGCTGATTTCCACAGTAAGAAGGATTATTAAATAAGTGGGAAGTTATTCTACTGAAGTTTTGTATATTTTCTTATTCTGAAAGGATGCAACAATTTCTCCTAAAATGGAAAACAATAATCAAAGCCTTTTGACTTGGTACTGTGATGTGTGAAAATGTTGATTGAGACAGGAGGAATTTGAAACCGACTGTTGTGAAATCTGTGTGCAAGGACAACAGTAGTCACTTAATAAGGAAAAAAATAATGTGCAAATACGTGTTTATTTAAAGGATCCAAATTAGATAAAGTGATAACCCTTCTCTATAAGATCATCATCTAGTGTTTAGTCCTTGTAATAAACAACAGTGAATACTTACATTATAAGGTGAAAGGAAATCGAAATGAGTTAAGAAATTTAAACAAAATAAAGTAACACATATTAATGCAATAGCGGGTGAGATCCCTGGTTGTGTTCACTTGGATTCCTTTCTGAAGTTTCAGTGGCCTGTGTGCTCTGTCTGTGGGGATGTGATGTTTGCCTTCCTCAGGCAAAATTTCATGAAAACAAAGACATCTCTAAACAGCTGCCGATTTTTGGACTGCGGCTGACCAATATTAGGAAAGAGCTGTTGTTCTTAATCAAAACAGACATTGGTCTCTTTCTCATGCAAATGATTACTTCTAGCAGCACTTTGAGTCCTAATTCAGCCAAGGACTGGTTCTGATTGTATGGGGTTGCTAGGATACACCCTTTTCTGAATGTGGGGGGAAAAGATACTTCTTCACAGTACAGAGTTTTTAGAATGATGGATATTAAATTTTAAGATGATGTGTGAATTAAACATTTTCATAAAATTGAAGATAAAAGGTTTTGGTTCCTTAGAAAGATGTAATTATATAAAGAATTTCTGGCTTAACTTTTAATCTAAAATTTCTACATTTGAGTATTGAAGAAGTGAAATTTCCTCTACATGGCAGAGGTTTTGCTATGCATACACAAACGTTAGAGGATATTAATTAGCATGTTGTTAGAGTGTAAGGGATTTTAATAGCCTAAGTGGAAGGGCGCCCACATGTCCCCGGAAAATTATAAGCAGCAATTCACAGGCTATAACTGATAACCAGATGGATAAGCATGGAGTTAATGTTATTTCTTCTGGGACTGGAATGTCAAAATGAATATCTAATTAGGCTACTGAACAACTTTTAGGAACACAAAGCAAAAATAAATCAAGGAGCTGTTTTAAGAACAATAAGAATGGGAAAAAGCCATCTTAATACTGAAATAAAATCAAAAGGAATGAATGTTGGAATTATTGAATATAAAACAAATGTAATAGTTGACTTCTATACCTACCTGAATAGAATATGTGAAATTTAGTTAACTCACATTAGGTATTTAAAGCTGATTTATAAATTGGTGAAATGGATACCATGGCTACAAATTAAGGAAAGACAGAGCTATCTTGATAGCAAGAAAATAATTAGCTAAGCAGTAAGAGTAATTTTTACTTAAGGAAAATATATTCTTGATGTTTCTTTGAATCCTATAAAAGAGAAGCATTTTTTTGAAATTTATATCAATAAATATTTATTATTTGCTCTGGGGATAGAGGTGATAGAAGCCTCTCTATGCTGAAGGATCAACAAATTTACTGGAGATGGTTGAGGTAATTGGTAGAATTAGGGCATAGAGTCCACTAATTTCATACAATAATTTTGGGAATTTAGGATGTGTGTGTGTGCATATTTATAAAACAAGCATATTGTTATTTTTCAAGAACTTTATTCTTGATTCCCCTCTTCTTGAATTTAGTTGTCTTCAAGGCTAATGATTAAATAGGCTAGTAACATACATATGTGTTACCAGTTTTAACTCATCACTTTGAAGCATCTTGAGACAATAGGTTTCATTGTTTCCATGCTGTTTCTAGTATCATTTCTTATACAATGGACAGCTTGAGGTACACACACACACACATATCTTGATAGATAGATATTTTTTAAATGAATAGTGATCTCCAAAAGAGAATTTCCAAGGTGAGAAAGACAATAATGGAATTTTTTTTTTTTTGAGACATCCAAAAGAGATGTTCAGAACATTTGAAAGTCAGTACAGTATTGTAGCTAAGGGCTTGGGCTGTAGGGTCATTCAAACCTGAGTTTAAATCCACGGTCCACCAATTAATTAATGTTGTTATGCCTTTGGGAAAATACCTCTTAAATAATCAGTTTCCTTATCTGCAATTTGGGTAAATAGTATCTCTGCTATAGAGCTCCCATAAGAGTTAAATGGAAAATGAATGTAAAACCTCAGGAAATTGTTTATCACATGGTAAGCATGCAATAACTGCTAATTATTATGGTCTGGTTTACATAAACATCAATTAAACATGAAAATACCTGGGACGTTGCATACATTGCATTTCTGTCATGGCATACTTTCTTCAAAGCATCATCCTCTTTTCCTTGATCTTTTTTATCTACAGCTTGGTGCTTTTTAGTCTGTTGCTTTTTGAATTGTCAGTTTCTTGTTCACATTCTTAAATGTTAAATTGCCCTTATTGGAAAAGAACTAGCTGGAAACCCTGAGCATTGCAGCTTTTAAATTCATCCTTGAGACAACTCAGAGTCTTTGGCACCATCACTATCTTCCTTACATATGTGAGTAGAGTCAATCAACGGCTTGAAACGCCTCCTTGCACCAGTATGCCCAGTTCAACAGTACTTTCCTTTTAAACACATCATCAATATTGTCCATTTCCGCTTTTGAGAAACCAACATCCAAATTAGAAATAAACTGTTTAAGATCAGAATTTCAGTCCTTGGGACTCATCTTGTATAGTTTTAGACTAAGTATACTGGTCAATTGCTATCACCATAGCTTTGGAAACTATGATTACCTACACTAAAAACTTTGAACTTGCTTTAACTTTCCAGAACTGTTTCAGATTTCCAGTGTTTCCATACATATTGTAAGGCAGTGTGCAAGAATTAAATGTTAAAATGGACTTCTCCATATAAAAATATCTATTCAGGCCCAATAATTACATCTTTGCAGTATTTTTACGTAGTGATGAAATTGCATTATTCATCCATACTCATTATCATTCCTTTTCAATAACAACAGTATTCTTTGGAGTCTAAAAGGAGAAAGACAGACATAAAAGAGGAAGATATCCAACACTCTTTAGAGCTTGACAAATGTGTCAGCTCAGGTTCTCAGGAAAACCCCAAAATGGGATGAGACATGCAGGAGATTTATTTGGGGTTAAATCCTTATGAAGGAATGAAGGGAGAGTGAGCAGCAGCAATCAGGGAAAGGCTGCAGACCTCAGTATAGGACTGACCCCGTGAAAGGAAAGCCCGAAGGAAGGGGGATTAGGCAGGAAGAGCTTTAGATTTTGGTGCCTTTCCAGAAAGACTCAGCTAGGCTGAAAAGAAGTTCCAAGAAAAAGTTACTGTTAGAGGAGGCCCACATTGAGCAGGAATGGTCTGACTCTAAAAACTCTGCCATGCTCAGTCATTGGCTTTGAGGAACCCAGAGGAAGTGTGACCTGGCACAACATGTGACAGCTGGAGGCCATCAGCCCACTATGCTCTCTGCAGCAGGTCACTTGAAGGGTGATCTCAGCACTTGGTAAGTCCTCTTTAGACTCTCATCAATTTCCCTCACAGAATATCAATAATAAACCAGTACTATACACTTCAGCAATGCTGGTTCTTATAGGGAAGTGTAACTTCAAACTCACTGTAGGTCATTTTTATATGAATATCCAAACTGATAGGAATTTTTTCAAGTATTTGCAGTTGCTCTATTTCTCTAGATCAATATTTAAAAATGTGTTTCCTCCCATTCCATAGGTTGCCTTTTCATTTTGTTGATTGTTTCTTTTGCTGTGCAGAAGTTTTTTAGTTTGATGCGGTCCCACTTGTTTACTTTTGATTTTGTTGCTTGTGTCTTAGGTGTCATATCCAAAAACTTATCGCCAAGACCCATGTCAAAGAAGGGGTTAATATCCAAAATATATAAGAAACACACACAACTCAATAGCAAAAGACCAAGTAATCCAATTAAAAAATGGACAAAGGACCTAAATAGACATTTTTCCAAAGAAGATATTCAAATGGCCAACAGGTATGTGAAAAGATACTCAACATCACTAATCCTTAGAGAATGCAAATCAAAAGTACAATGAGATATAACCTCACATCTGTAAGAACTAGAACGGCTATCATCAAAAAGACATCTTGTGCTGGCCAGGAGGAGAAGAAAAGGAAACTGTTGTGCACTGTTGGTGGAAATGTAAATGGTACAGCTATGGAAAACAGTATGGAATTTCCTCACAAAATTAAACATAGAACTACATATGATTCAGCAATCTTACTTCTGGGTATAAATCCAAAGGAAACGAAATTACTATCTCAAAGAGATATCTGCAAGCCCATGTTCATTGCAGCATTATTTACAATAGCCAAGACATGGAAACAATCTGTGTTCATCAACAAAGAATGGATAAAGAAAATGTGTCTGTGTTATACATGTCTATATATATATACACATATGAAAATAATACTATTCAGCCTAAAACAGAAATTCTGCCATTTGTGACAACATGGATGGACCTTGAGGACATTATGCTAAATGAAATAAGTCAGAAAGAGACAAATACTATGTGATCTCACTTATATGTGGAATCTAAAAAGAAACAAACTCATAGAAAGATCAGATTGGTGATTGCCTGAGGCAGGGGTGAGGGGTGGAGGAAATAGGTGAAGGTGGTCAAAACGTACAAACTTACAGTCATAAGGTGAATGCGTCCTGGGGTTGTGGTGTACAGCAAGATGACTATCGTTAATAATACTGTGCTATATATTTGAACGTTGCTAAGAGTGGATCTTAAAAGTTCTTATCACAAGGAAAAACAAAAATTGTTAACTATGTGAGGTGATGGATGTTAACTAAACTTTGGCAATTATTTTGCATTGTATACATATGTCAAATCATTATGTTGTGCACCTTAAACTTATACAATGTTTTTATGTAACATTGTTATATAATGTTATATGTCAATTATGTCAATAGAACCAGACAAAAATAAAAATATTATAAATCATATTTATATCATAAATATAAAAGTTGAAATATAATTATAAAAATAATTTTAAAATATATGGCTTTCTGCCAACATTCTCCCTTGCTGACTGGTATCTTAAATGACCTTTTCATTTTCTTTTTAGTAAACCTGTGCAAATTCTTCTTATTACAGGAAATCACTTAGATAATACCACTTAGATTTGATGTATGAAAGAAATCCATTAGCTGTTGTCACACTAGACACTCTAAAAGATATTTCTTGATTAAGTTAGAGAAGCAGAGAGCTTTATACATGAGCCCTATACTTGCTTCTTTTTTGCCTGTGTGTGAGGAAGATTGCTCCTGAGCTAACATCTGTTGCCAAATCTTCCTCTTTTTGCTTGAGGAATGTTGTCACTGAGCTAACATCTGTGCCAGCCTTCCTCTATTTTATGTGGGATGCCACCACAGTGTGGCTTGACCAGTGGTTCTAGGTCCATGCCTGTGATCCAAACCTGCAAATCCCGGGCTGCCGAGGTGGAGTGTACAAACTTACCACTATGCCACCGGGCTGACCCCATACTTCTTTCTTTATTGAGTGATCAATGCATGGATGGATGGATTGGTAGACTAATTTATTTATTGATGCATTCAAGTTGTTAAGAATATAATAATTAGGAGATAAACAAGAACCTGCATGAAGAGAGTTCTCACAGGCTAGCAGAAAATAAAGATTAACAAACTGGTCACAAAAATACAGGGTGATAGCTAGTGTACTATGCAATTACAGGAGGATCTGTGAGTATGTAAAAGAGGCAAGGAACTTGGGATGCCTGAGAAGAGTTCCGGGAGAAAGTGACATCTAACATGAATGTTAAAAGGAGCTTCAGGGGGCTGGCCCAGTGGCCGAGTGGTTAAGTTCGCACGCTCCGCTGCAGGTGGCCCAGTGTTTGGTTGGTTCGAATCCTGGGCGCAGACATGGCACTGCTCATCAAACCACACTGAGGCAGCGTCCCACATGCCACAACTAGAAGGACCCACAACGAACGAACATACAACTATGTACCGGGGGCTTTGGGGCGAAAAAGAAAAAAATAAAATCTTTAAAAACAAAAAAAAAAAACAAAAAAAAAAGGAGCTTCAGCCGGGGGCAGGTTTATTTTAAGCAGAGGAAACTGCGAGAGTGAGTGGCTCAGAGTGCAAATGAGTAAGACGGACCGGTGTTCAAATATTAGAAATTTTTTAAAAAGCCTGCTTATATTCTGTTTAAGCAGATATCATGTACATAATTGAATGATTACCACAAGAAAAACACTGCAGCAACAAGTACAGGAATTTTCCTATTCAAATATTTTAAAATTCATAGAATTATTGTGATGAAATTGCAAAAATGACAGTAGTGGAACCGGAGTCCTCTGTAGACCTCCATGTTAATGTAACAGGCGAGAGTTGGGTTAAAAACCTGGATTTGCCTCTTAGCTCCACTTCTTATTGAGTCCTACATCACTGAAAATCGCTAACTCCTGTTGCTTCTATGTAGCTCAGTGTTACTGAGAAGACTATGAAAGTTGATGTAAAGTGTCTTATGAATTCCATGCTTTATAAATATATGTTTTTAATTCTGTTATCATTTTGGCAAATGTCACTTGTTGCATAACTTCTAGAAGATATCAAAGTATGCAATGCTAGAAGCAGGGTTGCTATATTTAGCAAATTATTGCAGGATGCCATGCAATATTTGGAACGTACCTATCTGAAAATATCAATCATTGTTTACCTGAAATTCAAGTTTTACTGGAAATTTTGCATTTTATCTGGAAATCCTAGTTAGAAGAGAAGTAGTGGTGGGGAGTGGGCAATGATAATGCCACGACAAAGACGTATAGGAAAGGGACAGTGGTAGCTATGTTACTCTATGTCCTTTGTGCTTTCCTCCTTTTTTCCTCTTAAAAATTAGTACTTATTGTTCACTTAGAAAAATTAGGAAAATAAATATAAGCTGAAATAAAACAGTTGACTGAAGTACTCAATATCAGGTACTCTTTATTAGCATTTTTACGTATTTTCTAATTACACATAGGTATACATATCTACATAAATTTAGCATAACAAACAGAATCACGCAATACATACTCATATAAATTGAATTTTTTTTTTACTTGATGTATCATAAACATCTCTCCATGTTAACAAACCCATGTGTGCATCACGTATTTTTTAGCCTGGAGGTCATTCCATTATACAGAAGAAGATTTGATTTAACAGTTCACTAAAGATGGATATTTACTTTGATATAACCTCTATGCTGTTACAGAATCAGAAGTAAGGTGTATATTTACGGAAAAATCTTTATGGACACATTCTTATGTTCTTATTATTCCCTTACTATAGATTCTCAGAAGTAAAATTATTTAGTTAAAGGAACAATTGTTTGGCTAGATTTTGACATAAGTGATTAATTTTCTTTCAAAAATATCCTATGCATTTATATTTTCAGAAATAGTATATGGACATACTTCTAACCTCTTCTGGCAAACACTCTGTAAGATGATACTTTGATAATTTCATAAAGAAGAATGACGTTTTGTTGTCATATACATTTCTTGATAAGTGATCAAGTTTAATTTGTTTGATATATTTTGGCCATTTGTATTTGTTCTGTAATTGTCTACTGTGACAGCAAATTAGCTCGCTCAACATTATCTCATTTCTCTCTTTTAGTCTGCCTTCCATAAGATAAAGCCTGACAAACTAAAATCTATTTCCCAAACAGACCATTGGGGGTCCTCTGTCAAACACAGTCATGTGCTTAGGTTTTGTTTGTTTGTTTACTTCTTGTTTGTTTTCGTCTAATGCAACAGTATTTGGGAGTTGTAGTGTCAGATCTCTGGCTTCCTGGGTGTCTGATGGCAGTGGCAGGTGGCAGCAAGAGCATTATTTCTATTGGAATAGTCTCTTGCTGTGGCTGGGCATTACTGCTGGCTGCATCACTTCTGGTTAAATAGCATTGGAGCCAGAAATTCTGTACATTTACTAACACACTAATAAATGCATTTCCATTTATCTCAGCTAGAGTGAACTCTGTTTTAAAGTACAAACTCTGAACAGTACACTTTCTTATGTCCATTAACACTTTTTTCTCCTGAGGTTCATATTTTATTATTAATTTGTAATTGCATTTTACATATTAAAGGTTACAATTTCCCCCATCACATCTATTGTTTTCTCAGTTTGTTGTTTACCTTTTAAATGTATTTAATTCACATCTAATAGTTCGCTAATTGTGAAGCAAGAGTAGAAATCTTAGTGCCTTTTCTTAATATATACAAACGGGTATCTAAAGCATCCTAAAAATATGATATTTTTAGAATAATTAAGTTCATTGGAGAAGAACATTTGATAATTAATGTAAGTAATAAACGCAATAAGTTATATATACTTCCTACTTTAGATTCTAGTTTTCTGATCTTCTTCTCTTCTGCATCCTGTGTTCCATCAAATCTTTGTCACCACGCTGGAGTAAAGGTACCAGTTAGAGTAAGATACCAGTTAGAGTAAGACTTAGTTGCCTAGGAAAGAGACATAAAACTCACAGTTTTCAGGGACCAGCCCTGTGGCCGAGTGGTTAAAGTTCCGTGCGCTCTGCTTCAGTGGCCCGGGTTCGCAAGTTTGAACCTGAGTATGGACCTACTCCACTCATCAGCCATGCTGTGGAGGCATCCCACATACAAAGTGGAGGAAGATTGGCACAGGTGTTAGCTCAGGGTGAATCTTCCTCACACACACACACAAAACCTCACAGTTTTCTTCCCAGGGAAATTTCCGTGGGAAGTAGGGGAGGTGAGAAAGGACAGGACAGGCATAGAGTGAAACTTACATGTCTCAGAGAAGGCCAGGTGTTAGATACCTGAAGAATTGTGCTTGAAGCCAAAGGACTTTTAAACCCATTAATAATATTGAGACTTTGACTCAAAGGCTCCTTTAATTTTCCTGCTCCCATCGAGGATACACCCCACTGAAATAACCTTGCTGGCACAGCAAATATGCACTCCATTAATAGTTGAAATTTTTAATTCTTATCACTCTTCAGCTGAGCTCCTCCTGGACTCAGTAGACACCTTCCTAACCCTTCCAATCTAACTTCACATATCTCAGGTGTTAGCTTTCTTAAGTTTAGATTTCCTGAAGCCTTTAGGAACTCATTTGGCCTTGAAAGACAGTTCATTCATTCATTCGCCACAGAAAAGACTCTGAATTAACTGAGTTATGAGTGAGTGGCTTTCCATTTCAGCCACTGTGGTGAAGAAAATGGTGGCCCACAGCAGAGGCTGCAGGGAAAACTCCCTCAGATAAGGCACAGACCCACAGATGGCTACACGACAGCAAGAGCTGGGGTGAGGCCTCCTCAGCCAGAGAGAACCACTGAATGCTCACTAGGGCTGAGGCCCAGCACAAGCCAGGCCAGCTGTCTAACTCAGCTGAAAAGGCCAGCAGGGCTAGCAGTGCCCCAGAAGACAAAAGGTGTTGTGGTGGAGACAGATGAGTAATGGCTGTCAACTTTATTATACCTTTCACCTTAGATTTTTCTCAAAAATTGTCATATGTTTTTATGTTCTTCTATGCTAATTGGGTAGTTCTTTGCCAGTTTCCAGAAAAAACCATATTGATTATTTTCTTTTATCAGAGTGGTATTAAAAATATAAATTAGTTTGGTATCTTTGTGATACCAAATCTTCCCGTCCATAAGCATACTTTATATCTCTGTGTATTTAGATGCATATACGTTTCGGATCTGTTTCTGGTCCAAAGAAGTATTTATCATTTTTTTTCTATCATAGACACTTTATATATGTATTTTATACATTTATGTATTTGTACATTATATATACTTACATATATATATATATATAATCAGTATGTATTCCATGTGAAGCAGTGGTGGGATGTAGTTATAGAAATTCTGTTTGAATTACCCCACCATCTTGCCCAGAATCCCAGTGAATTCATTCTTGATTTTTATTATCTGAACTAATTCTTTAAAATAACTAATTTTTAGCCAAAATATTGCTTCAGAGTGTTTTGAAAAGTAATTATTTGGATACATTTTGTGACGCTTAAAAATTTCAAGAAATAACATGCATAGAATTGCATCTTTAGAGAGTCTAATTGTTAACAAGAAAATATCAATAAGAAAATGCAGAAAATACATTTTATAAAACTGAGTACGTATTTAAAATGTAAGCAGACAATGTGGAATTGTAATTTTGATGAATGATATTTCTGGGAGTCATGGGTATATGACATGATATTATTTACGCTTATTTCATTAAATGATGTTTTGGATTCTGAAAGGGAGAAAATTAACTAGGATTTAAAACATCTTTGTTTCAAGCTCCAATTTTTTAAAAATTTCACACTTTATTGTCAAAAGTATAATGTTAACTTATGAATAAAATTTTACTATTTTTGCTTTGAGAACTGAATAAGCTGTTTTATTTCTCCCTCTTTACTTTCTCTTATGGTGACCATTTCTTGGAAGAAAATTTTTTCAATAAATGTTTTTTTCAACTTTTGACTAAAAGCACAATGAGACTACTTTCAATAGAGCATTTGCAGCCTCTCTTATTATGATTTTTAAAATTTATCAACTTCTGCGTCAACCAGTAGTCATAACCAATAAGCTCCAACCTCTACGCTATTATCTAGTTTCATCTAAAAGAGATGAATGTAACTTCTCTTATTCTTCGGTATTTAGTTCCACCAATTTCTTTTTGGTTAGATTTATTTGGTAATTTTTTCTTCTGAGTTCCTATGCTGTAAACAAAGAGCGTGGCTGGAGTAAATCTTGATTCTTCTTCTGACAGCCCATTTTCGGGGACCGGCTCTCTCTCAGGTTGTTGATTTGGCCATCACAACTGTATGCCGCAAAGAACTGCTGGAATCTGTGTTTGATCCATTGTATTACATTGCACAGTGATCAATTGCCTGTCCACTTGGCTCTGCACTTATTATTTTCATGGAAATTTCCTTCTTGGCTATTCTTAGGCATGTTCTACTTCCTTCTGCCTTCACCCATCCAGATTCTTTGTGCATCTTAGAGGTTTAATAAATTAAACTCCAACATACACGTTAGCTGCTGAAAACATTAATAGTCTAACAGTCACAATCAAAACCATTCCTGTAAACCTGTATTGGGAAATGCTGATTGCAGGGAACTTAATGGAAGTGTCCTACTTTCTGGAGTCATTTGTTTTGATGAGAGCCTGAGTGTAAATTCTGTGCAAAACACAGACAGCTATTATGCAGTTAATTATGCACAAAGTAAACAAGTACAACTGCAAACAGCAAAATGCCACCTAATAATGGATAACTCCAGATTTATGGTATGCGTGCCCAATCTGTAAAGGCTTCCACTCATGAATCTCAAATGAATGGAACATTACCTAAATGATCCAGAATGAAGGATTTAATACATTGCTCTACCCTTATTGCTACTTATTTCTTGTCAGCAGATTTTTCATTTTGCCTTAATTTATTGTACATAAACACTATGCAAATGTCTGGGTCATATTTAAAAACATATGGCTTGTGCTTATGATTACTGGTTAGGCATTTTATTACAAATTACTTGTTAAGCAAATCACTTTCTTAATTATGCAGGTCAACATATAATCACCATGCCCACATGTACTTGTTATACAAAGCTTCACTAAGTAAACACACTGTGCATAGTTTAGGGAATGTGTTTATGTGCTGTCCCCAACATATGTGTCAGGGTTGCCTCCTGATTACTTTACTCAATGCAAATGCAATTTCTTTTATAATGAGCATTTCAAAATTTGTATCTTCTGCTAGTATGGAAATTGTTCTGAAATTTGATACCAAATAAAATGTACCGCTTGATAGTTTTTTATCTATCCCCCAAATGAAAATGATAATTGAAAAACTAGTAAATAAATTCAAATAAGATTGTTTTATTAATTTACGTAATTCATTTGTTTTTATCCCCTTTTGTTCCAAGAAGTTAATATGACTTACAAAAATGAAAAATTGCAACAATTTGAGGAATAGCTAAATGAATATCTTATGGTTAAGAGAAAATAAAGGTGGAGGAAATGAAACCTGGCAGGATTAAGATTAATTTACAGAATACATGCTGAGAGACTTTTGAGAGTTGAACAAATAATTTGGCTTCGATCATCTTTTTGGTAAAAACAGTCACAGAAAAACAAATGGTTAATGATACGCTCTGTCGAACCAATCCACTCTTCAGAGAAGCACACTTATTCTTGGTTCTGAAACTACAGAAATGTATCCTGAGCATCCTTTTGGAGAATATGCTCTTTAAAAAAGATCTCGGATGTGTCAATGTAGGTTCATCAATTTTAGCAAATGTACTACTATGGTGAGGCATGTTGATACCGGGGGAGCTTGTGTGTGTGGTGAGGGGGCCATGAGGCCATATATAGGAACTCTGTTCTTTCCACCCAATTTTGCTGTGAACCTAAAACTGCTTTAAAAAGTTTATTAATTAAGATAAGTCCCGAATAATATTCTCATAATTAATTCTTGGGACACATTGCAGGCTGTTCCACATTCTAACCTTCTGTGTAAAAGGATAGCATAATTCCAGGTGTAATTGAGTAAAAGCTGCCTCCTGGGTGTGATAGAGAAGGAGAGGAAATATAGGTCAAGCCAATGGAGATTTGCTATGCAGCATGAGAGAATGCCTCCTTTAAGCTTATTCTGCAAATTGATCTGTATTCCAGATTGTGAATTGATATATATTCTAGATTCTTGTGGAGTATTTGTATGGGTCCTAACTCATTAGGCCACTCATATATAATAAATGGTTTTACAATAGAAAAATTGGCTTGAGAATCTCTTTCCTTGAGAGTAACCCACAGATGAGGCATGCACAGATAGGAGAGACAAAGAAATAAAATAATTGGGCGTGGTGGGGCAGCGGTCCTTTTGATGATGGAGAGCAGACCGCTTTATCTGGCTTGCACACATTCTTTTGCATCAGGGCATTTGTGGAATTGCAGTACACCCAGGGCTAAGTGCCTTAGTCCCTTTGAGGAAAGCGTTCAAGTGCATGGATATTTTAGCAAACTTCGTCTTAGAACAAATTCTGTAAGTTGTAGCTATATATCACCTCATTTCTTTTTACCAAGTTTACATGTGCATTTCATAAGGAGAAAAAAAACAGGTAATAGCAGATCTAAGTTCTTGTTTAAATTACTATTGTTATGTTTCTCGTTTTGTGTTTTGGAACTGGAATCGGTGGAAGGCCAATACATAGGATGTCAAAATATGAAATCAGTTGCCGTATTTGTGCACTTCCAATTTCTATGCAAAACCTATGGCTTTTCTCTTTCTTGCTTGCATAATTACTCCCTTGCTGTTTCCCATTGCGATTATTATCAGCTTTCTCTTCATATGATTTTCTTTTGTGGGGTGAAGGGAGACATGATATTATGATGTACTCTTAAAATATTCTTCTGGCTTGATTGCCCTGAATATCTGTTTATTCTAAAAATCAATAACTATTCTCAAAAGGTGAGTGAGATCAGAAAGAGTGAAGAACAGAAGTGTTCCAACACCTTAATGCAAAGATGACTACATAGTAGTCTATTTACTATATTCAACTTTTTAAAAACAATTTCATTATTGGTTACAAGTGTGGAATTTGGGGTATAGAAAAGAATAAAGGAAAAAGAGAATCAGTAGTGACTAAAATTAAAATTACAAACCATTTAGTTGCAAATAGCTAATAGCTACAAATAGCAAATAGCTGCAAAATTCAAGTAAGTGCATAGTTGAGTATGTAAGCCAATAATGTCTTATATTTCAGGCAAAAGCAAACCACTTCTTCACTTTAAATTTTCTTTGGTGATTATGTATGTTTTGGAACGTCTCAAGCTACATTTCACCATAAATTTTACTTAGCAATTAATATTGGAATATTGAGCTAAAAGGCATTTTACCAATATATTTTTCACATGCTTCATCATGTTGATCATTGGAAATACAAAAATTCATGTTTTTTAGTTATTCTCTTAATACTGTGAAGCTTATTTTCAGGATTTTAAAAACTTTAGTTTCTCCATAGACTATAACTTACACACACATACACACACACACACAATTGAATTTTTCCTTTTCGTTATCCTCTTACCCTTTGGAATAATTTTTTGAAACTTTATTTGAGGATTTATAAAATACTTCTGTTAGTACCTCCACCAGAATTGCCTTAATTCTTATAATATAAATCTTGGCATATACCTTCATAAGGACGATCTAAACTTGATGATACTCATCTATGAAAAAGAACACCTGTATGTCTTTGTGTAAAATTTTTTTTACTCCAAAGAAAACTTGTTTTGTTCTGTTTTCTCACAAGAGATCCCACTTTCCATTCAATATGGTTGTTTTCATATTCCTAAATGCATCCCTAAGTGCCTTGTATCTGATTTTAATTTGCAATAGAAATGACTAGAGTGTTGTAGATATATGTAGGTACTTGTTTAAATTACATAGATCTGTAGGTATGTTATTTGTCACATCGCCTCCAAGCAATTCTAATAACAACTAATAAAAGGAGTTAAACATTTATATTTCAGAATGCTTTCCCTCCTTACCGCAAATCAAAGGAAAGCAGCTTTCCTTTGCTGGAAAAGCTGCTGTTCCAGGGACAGAAAAAAACAAAACAAATAGTAAGCTAGAATATTAGTGACTGAATCCACTTCACAAGACCCTAGGAAAAGGCAGAAGCAAATGGATGATAAGGGAGGCAAGAAAAATGTAAGGGATGCTATTAGAAATGATACGTAGAAGCTGAATGAAGAGCTTTAAATAAGAAAAATCATTTCTATAATATGAAAAAAATCTGGGATATTTATCCATGTATATACAATTTCTCTGTAATACTATGTAATTCTGTGTACATCCATTTCCAGTTCTCTACATTTCTTTCTATAGATACATATTTCCATCTTATATCATTTTCTTTTGCCTGAAGGAGTTCCTTTATCATTTCTTGTAGTGTGCATCTGCTGGTGATGAAAACTTTCAGCTGTTGTATGTCTGAAAAAGTTGTAATTTAGCTTTTGGTTGTGTAAGATATTTTGCTAGGTATAGGATTCTAGGTTGACAGTTTTTCTTTCAACACTTTATAAAGATTGTATTCCACTCCCTTCTCACTTACATTATTACTGATGAGAAACCCATTGTCATTCTTAGTTCTCTTCCTCTGGATGGAACATTGTCTTTTTCTGTCTGTTATTAAGATGTTTCTCTTTATCTTTAGTTTTGATGTGCCTAAGTGTAGCTTTATATATTACTTGTATTTGGGGAACCTTGAATGTTTGGGTCTGTGAGCTTATAGTTTTCATCAAATTTGGAAAAATTTTCAGATTTTTTTGTTCAAATATGTTTTGTGTGTCTCTCTTCTATCACTTTAAATGGAAAATCCAATTAAATGCATACTGGCCAATTGAAATTGTCTCACAACTCATTGATGCTCTTTTCGTTTTGTAAAATTCTTTTTTTCCTCTCTATATTTCCTTTTATGTAGTTTCTGTTGCTATGAATTCAAGTTCAGTAATCTTTTGTTTTACAGTATCTAATTTGACATTAATGCCATTAATACACCTATGATTACTATTTTAGGGTTCTTTGCTAATTCCAACATCTGTGTCAGTTCTTGGTCAGTTTTGATCAGTTTATTTTTCTCTTCTTTATTGGTCATATATTCACACTTCTTTCCATGCCTGGTGATTTTTACTGAATGCCAGACAATGTGATTTCATCTTGTTGGGTGCTTTGTTTTAGAACACAGTTGTGGAACTTCAAATAGTTTGATCCTTTTACATTTTGCTTTTTAAGATTTGCTAGATGAGCAAGACCCTCCTGAGTACTGCATCCCATGCTCCATGAATTTTTAAATTGTCCAAACACTGGATTGAACAGATACTATTCCATGCTCTATATGATTGTCAACTACTATTCTCTCTAATCCTTTTGGATGATTCTTTCCCTGGTTTGAGTAGTTTCCTTAGTACTTGTGCTAATCAGAAATTTGCTGAATAATTATAAGAGAATCTCTGCAGATATCTGGGTTCTCTGTGTGGCTTTCTCCTCTCTGGTACTCTATCCTGAAATTTTAGCTGCCTTGGTTTCCATGTACACTCAGCTCCATCTTCTCCACTCAGGGAGTGGGACTGGATTCTGGCTCCTTGCACTGTGGCCTGGGCATTTTCTCAAGGCAATAAGCTCTGGAAATCATTGAGTTTATCCTGTTTTCTTCTCTTTTCTCTCAGGGATCACTGTCCTTTATTGTGTCATGTCCAATGCCTTGAATACAGTCGTTTGATGTAGTTTTTCTGCTGTTTTTTTTTCTTTTTGATTGTTTGTGTGTCTGGTGGTGAGGAAAAAAAGAAGCTAAATCTAGTCCCTGTTATTTCTTTATGTCAGAGCATAAATCAGTATACATAGTTTTATTTTATGCAATAGGCTCTCACAATAGGTTTACTGGTTCTGTGGATAAAAGTATTTTTTCTTTTCATAGATATTGGCAGATTCTGTTTTAAAATGTAACAAATTACACTTGTGCCAACAACATGTGAAAGTAAATTTTCCTACATCACCTCAAAAATTGGTTCTTTGTAAATGTTTCCAGTCTGGTAAAAAGTTAATCATTTTTGATTTAATAATTTGAATTTCCTATTACTGAATTTAAGCATGATTTCATATGCCTATTGGTCATCTGAAGTTGCTCTTGTGAATTGCAGAATCATATATTTTTCTCACTGTTTTTCTCTTGCACAGCTGGCCATTTTCTTATAAATTTGTAAAAAGCACATGGTGTCTGAAAAAAATTAATCCTGTCTGTAACTCCAGTTGTAAATATTTCTCTCGAACATATTGTTTATTTACTAACATTTATTTATTGGCTTTGTCTTATATTTGATTTTTTTTTTTTAAAGATTGGCACCTAAGCTAACAACTGTTGCCAATCTTCCCTTTTTTTTTTTAAGGATTGGCACCTGGGCTAACAACTGTTGCCAATCTTTTTTTTTTTTTTTTCTGCTTTATTTCTCAACCCCACCCCCCCCCCCCCCGGGTACATAGTTGTATACCCTAGTTCCAGGTCCTTCTAGTTGTGGGATGTGGGGTGCCACCTCAATGTGGCCTGACGAGCGGTGCCATGTCCGCGCCCAGGATCCAAACCCTGGGCCGCCGCAGCAGAGCATGTGAACTTAACCACTCAGCCATGGAGCCGGCCCCTATACTTGACTTTTAATTTTTAAAATTTTCATTTTAATTAGTTGATTGAAAATAGCAGATTATTTCTTTTATATCATCAAGGTTTTGTAGTATCTTGGTTAAGAAGGACATCCTTTTCCCTGGATTGCATAGGTAGTGTTCTGGTATTCCTTGCAAGGAACCCAGGCAGAAATGGGGGAACTAAAACCAGAACATCTATTTCTATGTCTTTTCCATTTTACCATATATCTGTTACTTGAATAATCATAAGCTAGTAATTAAAATAGAGTTCAATTTCCAAGAAAGGATGGAAGGAAGGGAGGGAGAGGAGAGATGGATAGAAAATAGAGACCCTTAGACCATGAGCTTTTATTTTTTAAATTTAAAACATATGCATTCGTTACGTGTAGATTATTTTGAGAGCCAAGTTATGTTGATAACTGTCATCAGCAGATTCATCAAATGAGATTCAACACATTTCATAAAGTTTTGCTTTATCAATCAAAATTTCTAAACCAGCTGGTAATAATTCTATGTGAGAATGGAATTTGAGTGTGTGTGTATTTCAGTACATAGGGTAGTGATGACAGAGAATATAAGAGTATATAGTACTAAATGTCATAAACTCTTTTAATAGCATCCTCTTGAAGATTTCATGGATCATACAAGATGGTAGCAGATTGATGTGAAACAAGTTCTGGGACCATGGTGTCTACCTGCAGGATAGTTGACTTTCAACTGAATGATAGTATATATTCAGAGATGAATCTTATAATCATAGCTCTCTTGCATCTCTAATTGAAGAGTCATACACTAGTTCATGATAGGAAGACTTTGTCTTTTATTTTAGCTCTAAAACCAAGAGTTTGAAACTTTAAATTATTCATTTTGCTTTATTGTACTTTTGAAGCTGTCCAAATTTCACTCAGTGATATTCTTTCCTTTCCATCATAAAAAATCCGATGAAGAAAATGGACATCCAATTAACCACTCACGTGACACCACAGTTTCCTTTTCAGAATGATATCTTAGCTTTGAAATACACTGAAGCTTGACTCTCTCATCACATTTCACTATCAAACCTTCAGGTGGATTTCATTAAGAACATTAATTTTCCTGCCAATCTCTCAAAGCAATGTTTCAGAAATGTCCGGTAATACAGCCAATATTGTAAGAAGACCTGAACTCATTGTCATAACATGTAAATGTTGTTATTCAGTCTGCTATACTGTCTTAACCTGCAGCCTTATATAGTAGTGACATTTTTATGTGAAGTCTCTTTGTAAAGTCATCACATTATGCCATATTAAAAAGAAAAGGAAAAGAAAATAATTAAGTACAGTTAGAATCTACAAAAAGAAAGTAGTGTTTTCAGATATCACCAAGTGAAATATTTTATTCAGGATAAATATTATAATGTTTAGTATTTTTTTTACAAAAGAATAAGCATAGAATTTTTACAAACTTGCTCATCGTTCCATAGAACCCATGAATTATCTGTCTTTACTATTCCAACTTCACTAATAGTCACAACAATTTTGGGGGTTTAATCTCATTTATTCAAATATTCTATCAGTTCCTCAAGGCTTGCCTTGTGATTTTTATGTGTCTTGTATCCCCCATGACTTGTATACAGCTGCATATATAGCAGAGAGTCAAAACACATGGATTTTTTTCTTCAACAATTTTGAAGCATATTTTGAATAGCCTCCAGGTAACATAAATATTAGTGAAACAATTAATACCTACCCTCAAAGAACACCTATTCGATAAGGAAGATAAGACAGAAGAATACAACACATCCACACACACATATTGGCACAGAAACCAAGTAGAAGATAGCAGAAACCATCCACAAAGAGCTAAAAAACAAGTTGTTATGAGAGTTTAGAAAAGAGATTAGAAACTGATTGAGTAAAATCAAGAAAAACACTATGAGGAAGCATAATTTAACATGACTTATGAAGGAGTTTTACAATGGATGGAGGAGGAGGCCATTCTGTATAGAGAAAACAGATTCAGAAGTTTGAAGATGTAGGTTATTTTCTTTGGGAAAAAAGAGTAATCCTTTTGATCAAAACATAGGGAGTATTCATAGGAATAGAGTAAAGTATGGTATCTGAGGACACATTACAAAGGTATAACCATTGGTAAGCAGAGAAATTTATGCTTAAAAGTTGTTTGTAAGTAGATGGATGGAGTGACAAAGCAACAACCAGAAAAGCACTGGAAGGTATATTTTCAGAAAAATAGAAAGACTGAGAAAACCCTAGAACCCAGTATTGTCGATGCTTCCATAGATCTGATCTGGGCAGAAGGGGCATAATGTTAGAAAATCTCAGAAATCCCCAGGAATTAGTCATTACCTTAAGGAAGAACCCTGAGGGGAACTCTCACATCTAGCCTGCTGTGAACAAGGCAGTTTGCACAGGACTTGTATGCCTCATAAGAAAATAGGGAGATAATATGGGAAGATCAGAATGACCCAGATATGGAAGCTCAGAAAGGAAAAGCAAAACGTCTATTCTAATCATCAAGTAAACTGCTAAGAATTCCAGACTGTGTCCATGACAGCTTGTGAAGAAACTTGAAAGTCAGAGCTGATATTGAAAACCCTCTTGAGCCAGGTTAGTTTAGGAAAGGTAGAGAAGTCACGTTACAATCTTTGGCTGGAGCAACGTAAGAGGGAGTTCATGAGCAGGAGAGTCTGAAAAGCTACTCTGGCCCACTCATCCCCTCCAGAGAAAATGCTTATGAAGAGTCGTTTAGGAAAATGTACCAATTCAAATACAACCAACCAAATTAGACTATATAAGATTCATACAAAAATATTATGGGACACGAGAAAAAAATAGCAGTACAAATTTTTTTAAAGATTAGCAACACTCATTAAAAAGTTGTTGGCACAAAGCAGAGACATTCCAATATGAATTTAAAAAAATTAAAAGAAGCAATTACTTCTATGAAGATAGACCAGAAAATGTATGTACAAAATTTTTGAGACAAGATGGCCAAATTATAGGATGGTAAACAGAAACATGCAGCACTCAGGAAGTAAATAGAAGAAAAAGACAAAATCATTTGAGAAATGAAGACTAAATTACAAGAAGCACAAAGGAGAATAGATCTCACATAAAACTAGTAACAGACATAAATGATGGAAATGAAAAGAATTTTTTTTTTAAATTGGCCCTGAGTGCTAACATCTGCTGCCAATATTCCTTTTTTAAAATTTTCTCCCCAAAGCCCTAGTACATAGTTGTATATCCTAGTTGTAAGTCATTCTATTTCTTTTATGTGGGGCACCACCACAGCATGGCTTGATGAGTGATGTGTAGGTCCACGCCAAGGATCTGAACCAGTGAACCCCAGGTGGCTAATGCAGAGTGTGCAAACTTAACCACTTAGCCATTGGGCTGGCCCCTGAAGAAATTTAATAAAGATGTCATTTTAAAAAGTTGAGGAAGAAGTGATAGATATAGAAGACAGTCAAGGAGGATTCAACATATGCACAACTGAATTTCTAATGCCCAAAAATGGAGTAATAAAATACAACAATAAAATGTTTGCATTGAAATTAAAATATAATAATATAGACATATATATTTTGATGAGGAAGATTGGCCCTGAGCTAACATCTTGTTGCCAGTCTTCCTCTATTTTAGATGTGGCACTCCGCCACAGCACAGCTTGACTAGCAGTGTATAGGTCTGTGCCTGGGATCTAAACCCTGAAAACCTCAGGCCACCAAAGTGTAGAGTGCAAACTTAACCACTATGCCACCAGGCCAGCCCCAATAATATATTATTTTAACTGGCATTACATTTAGATTGTCCATTTCGATTTAACCTTTAACCATTAGCATCAATTCAGTTGACCAATTTCTAGCTTGGTTTTATATCAATCCTGTTCATATCCACTTTTAAAAATTGTACCCATCTTGCATGCTTGAATGCCTAGTCAATTACTACATTTCTCAGTAATTTCTAGCATTCCTAGTAATTATCTGACAAATAAGATGTGATCACTTGCTTACTTAAATTTCAGAGAATTTTGAGTCTTATGACAGTGATTATAGTTTGAATTTACCTTATATGTTAATTTGATTGTTTTTGTTAGTCGTGTTTTATTCACATACAGATTTTATATGCTTTTCTGAAGTGACCTAGTAATAGGTGGCATATACTTTTTTTAACATTCAATAGTTTGAATGTGCTGTTGAACATTGTAGGTGGTCAATAAGTAGTTGCTGATTTAATGAATAATGTGTAAGTATTGATGACCAGGTTAAATGATTTTTTTATGGTCTCAATTCAGCTTATTACTTTTGTCATGCACCCATGCACTGTGTACACTGTACTTCTCACTTGCAAGTTTTGGTCATTTGAGCCACAGTAAACAAAATCATACATGTGTGTATGTATATGTATGTATGTATTTTTGATAAAATACATATATGATTAAAAAATGTTCATTCCATTCTGGTTTAGGATTGAACTTTCTATCATCTCCAAATTAACTGTTGCAGGAATTCAAGCTATAAATGTTTACGTATTTCAAACACTTCTCTCCATACCACACCTATGCCATTAATTTTTATCCTCTCTAAAGTTTGTTCATTAACAGATTCTATTTAGAATCTTTTACTTTCTAGCTTTATCCATCATTTGATTAGACAGGTTGCATTAAAGAATATAGAGATGATATTTTTTATATTAAATATTATGGGCTCATTATTTTCTGCCTCCAGATTGTCAGGTACAGAATTTATTGATGTCTCTCTGTAAATTTTTTGGTATTTTGTTTTTGTTTTTGTTTTTTTGGTGAGGAAGATTGGCCCTGAGATAACAAATCTGTTGCCAATCTTCCTCTTTTTTTTTCCTCCCCACATAGTTCTAGGTCATTCTATTTCTTCTATGTGGGATGCTGCCTCAGTATGGCTTGATGAGTGGTGTGTAGATCTGTGCCCTGGATCTGAACTGGCGAACCCCAGGCTGCTGAAGCAGAGTGTGCAAACTTAACCACTCAGTCACGGGGCCAGCCCCTGTGTAACTTTTAAATTGCTTTGCATTTTATTTATCTGTCCCATAGCGTCTTCTGCGACTTTCCTACTTTAGGGTAAATCTTGAGCGATACTGGAATACGCCTAATACTTTGACTATGCTTTCTCACTCCCCATTGCCCATCCATATGATGTTCTTTATGTTTCCTATACCTTCCAACATTACTTAGATACAAAGTTTATGCTTAAGGTGATAGCTCTAAATGACTTTTCTTCATGGGAAGGGCATATTGGATCATTTTTTCTCTGCTCCTCTTGTGCTTTTCGTATTCATCCATCAGCGCAATTGTCATGTTGAGTTATAGTTCTTTTCTATATAGCTCTTTCCCACTGGATTTTAAACTCTTCAGTGATGTAAGTGCTGTCATAATCTTTATAAACCCATTATTTTAGACAGTGCTTGGAAGCTAGTTGGTGCTCAATAAATGGTTGTTAATTTTTTATTTATTTTTTTCTTACGTTAAGTGAAACAACTCTGTTTATATTTTCTCACCAATGAAGACTTAGTAAAGTTGTATTTAAAAAAAATTTCAGGTCTTTGGACGTGTTGCATCATACTCTATGGTCCTCTGAGAAGCCTCATCTCAGTGGCCTTTCCATTCCAATGGATCTCTGAGTAATGTGCTTTATCTTCATTTTGTTAATTTCCTATCGCTTTTTCTAGACAGCCTGAGCAAGCTACCTCATCTCTCTGTGCTTCACTTTTGGTCTCCATAGAATGGGGATCGTAATATCTACCGTGTAAGGTTGTGAGAACTAAGTAAATTTATATGTGTAAAGTATTTAAAACAGAATTGTCTCATATATATATATGTGCCCCTAAAATGGTTCCTATCATTATTATTACTATTTCCAGCTGCTTTGTAATCTGTCTCCTTTACTCATCTTTGACTGTGTCTGTACAGTGCCAAATGGGAAAAAGACCCTGTGATATCTCTTTGGAATGCCAGCCCATCCTGCATGTGGCAGTTCCTGAAAGTGACTCCTCCCCAGATGCTGAGAATGTTTCGGTCTGCCTACAACAAATGTGGATTTTTCAAAAGCCATGCTGCCAATGACTGGGCCATTCCTCAGAAACAACATTGATCCCATTTGTTCCAGAAGCAATTCATGGGAAATGACAGTTTGCATCTAATTGTACTTAATAAGAAGTTCCATTTTAAAAGGGAAAATAAATCAAGGATTATTAAATTATGATTATTAATATTGTTACTTGGTAGTCCACACCTGTGCCTGTGATCTAGGAACCAAAATTTTCATGTGGAATTACTATTATGGTTACAAGTCCTTTTGAGGAAATAAACAACTTGTCTGTCAGAATTAAATATAATTTGTAAGTGCTTAATATGTTTGACAGTAAGTTATTATTAGAATGTATAGAACTTTCAAAAACTGCTGTAAATGTATATACATAATATTTGTAAATCACATTCTGAAATACATATATAAGTAGAAAATTTATTTTTAACCAATGTTTTGGTGACTAATTCTCATGTGTTAGACCTATAGATAGAAATTGAGGGGCTGGCTCCGTGGCCGAGTGGTTAAGTTTCCGCGCTCCGCTGAGGCGGCCCAGGGTTTGGATCCTGGGCGAGGACATGGCACCGCTCATCAGGCCACGTTGAGGCGGCGTCCCACATCTCACAACTAGAAGGACGTGCAACTCAGATATATACAACTGTGTGCGGCGGGGGGTGGGGGGGTGGGGGGGGTAGTGGTTTGGGGAGATAAAGCAGGGAAAAAAAAAAGACAGAGATTGGCAACAGTTGTTAGCCCAGATGCAGATCTTTAAAAAAAAAAAAAAGGAAGATTGGCAACAGTTGTTAGCTCAGTTGCCAATCTTTAAAAAAAAACGAAATTGAATTTGTCTAGCATACTTCAGCTGCACTTCCCCCTTCAGTTCATTACAACCCTGGATAATTATGCTGCATCAGTTTCTTTTACTCTTCCTGTTTTCCATCTTCAATTACAAATAGATCTTAATGATCATCTTCACTAGTTTCTGCTTCTTTGTCTTTTCATACCAGATCTTTTCTTTGAAATTGAATGGTAATTTGGATATCCTTGTGACTTGGAGAGAAAAGCCTAGGACACATTTTTTTTTAATTTGACACTTTATTGGAAATTCAAAAAGAATCACATTTTGTCAAAATTTATTGAAGTTTTTGGTCCTTAAATTTCTGCTGGATGCAAAACTTCAGACATTAAAATTTCATCATTTGATTCAATCAAATGCATCTTTTGATACAAAGAATATATTTACACTGTTAATAAGTTGCCTAGGCAATTGAATAGTGTGTATTATAATAATGAATGCTATTAAAAGAAATTATGAAGACCTATATTCACATTTAGTATTTATATGAAAAAAATATTTTGTGCAAAAACAATTCAATGCACAATTATTTCTTCATTTCTTTATCACATATTTATCAATCATCTACAATGTAACAGTCAGCATTTGAGACTCTAGAATTCTTGTCAACAAAATGGGTAACAGAATCTTTGCCCTCAAAGGGCTTATGTTCTAGTGCAAATGCGTTTATGTAAAAGATGTATATCATCACTAGATATTAAAATTACACGTGAAAGGGGCTGGCCCCGTGGCCGAGTGGTTGGGCTCGCGCGCTCCGCTGCAGGCGGCCCAGTGTTTCGTTGGTTCGGATCCTGGGCGAGGACATGGCACTGCTCATCGGACCATGCTGAGGCAGCGTCCCACATGCCACCACTGGAAGGACCCACAACGAAGAATGCACAGCTGTGTACCGGGGGGCTTTGGGGAGAAAAAGGAAAAAATAAAATCTTTAAAAAAAAATAAAAAATAAATTAAAAAATAAAAAAAAAAAAATTACACGTGAAAGACTATTGTTTTGATCATTATCTTTTCCATAGAAATATTTTGGCGGGTAAAGAGCGTCAGTGTTTGCCTTATACCCACTTCTGCAGATAAATTCAAATTTCTCCTTCAAACCATCAAACTGGAAGAAAAAGACATAGAAAGTTTCCTGTGGAGACTGAGCTCTGCCTGGGCATGGTTAGCATTTCATTCACTGTTGTGAGCCAGAGCAGTGCACATAATGGTCACTCAGTGAATCTTTTTTGATGAATAAAAAATATTTTCTGAATGGTATATTATGTAATATCATTTTAGGTTTAGTTAGGCAATCAAATCTTAAAATGTAAGTTTCTAGAAAAAGATTCTTGCTTTACATTTTAGTGTTAATTTTCTAGTGAATCAGATAATTGAGTCTCTATGAGAGACATTATGTCATAGTCTAAGACCAGATAGCTGAACTCTGTTATTTTATAGCTGGAAAACCACATACAGAGTGAGAATAATTCAGTGGAAAAGAATAAAAATGAAATTCAAAATATGTGGGCTTGAGCACTATTAGGTATTTTACAATCTTCTTAATCAATTGATATTCTTAACTAAATTTATATTTCATGAGAAAGTACAGTGTTATCTGAATACTGAAAGAATTTAAGCTAAGTCTCACCAAAAGCATTAATTTAGATTTCAACATATTTTGTAGAGGCATAAATATTAAACCACAAAAAATTAATTACTATAAAGAGAACCATGCAGATCAGATTGATTGTCCTGATATCTAAACTTAAAAGCACTCTTACAATACTGTTTGCCAAGATAATTGGTCGTCTCTTCTTTATTATTTTTTCCTAAACATCTCTTTCTGTTTTTATTTTTAACTTAAGTTCCTGAATTTCTAAACATAGGCCTATTGACAATATAAAATTTTTCGTATTTATTGTCAAGCATTATGACACTTTCCTGTATGTCATTTTCAGTAGTACAGCATTTTTGCCTCATATTGAATCCTTAAAAGAAGTGATCCCACAACTTAGTGAAATGATGATTCAGTGGACCTGAAATGTCAGTCCCAGAGTGACATATCTGTCACATTAGCACAAGTATTGGCTAATAGAAGGCAGGGAGGGGTTTATAGAAAGAATTTTTTCCAGGTCTTTAATTACTCTGTGCTGTCAATTTACTACTGCTAGAAAAAAATTAACAGGGAGTTCTCAGTTAACTAAAATGCTATAAAGAGAAAAAAATAGAGGGGGGAAATCAAGTTTTAATTGGTTTCTAGAGCAAGTTTTATTTTTTTTTTAGAAAACTGTCAAAAAATATTTCTACACTGACAGATTTTATTATAGCGCATAACCGTGCCAATCACGTGTAATGGAGAATAACATTATGTATCTGCTAAAATATGTTGGTGACAGTTTATATCCATGGAAACTTTAGTGAAATAGAAATGTATTTTCCTGAAGACCATGTGGAAAACGATTATTTTACTTGAAATTTTATGTTTGTAAACAAACATTAGTTTCCATTACAAGAATAGGTTTAGAATGTTCCGAATGAGTTGTAAAATATATAATTTTTATTTGTAGTTTGTTAATTACTGAAGGGAAGGAAGACATTGCTTTTGATTTTAGGCATATGGTAAACAAGAATTATCCATAAGAGCTGCCCAATAATTTCTAAAGAGTCATTAATACCAATAATTTAGAGAATAATCATTGAGGTAGAGGAATGTGTTGGAAACAATGGTAGATTGGAATCAGATTAGTGTTCTAATTCATCATCTATGTGGCTAAGGGCAAATACCTTATTTGAGAATTAAAAAGGGAGTTGGACAAGATAAATTCCTAAAATCCTGTATGCCTTTAAAATTCCATGATTCTCAAAACATCAAACAATACATTGAAGCACCTGTATGACTACTTGTCTATTCAAATTAATCTATTCCTCTGGACTCAAATTATTCCTCTCAGAGTTTGCATAAGTGACGTTGCGAAATTACACTTGAGCTGCTAAAAATTATTAAATTCTATTTATTGGTAGATTATAAGTTATACCTCTGCTTCTAATCAGAATGGCAAGAAACTTTTCCC
This sequence comes from Equus przewalskii, assembly GCF_037783145.1. Lineage (NCBI taxonomy): Eukaryota > Metazoa > Chordata > Mammalia > Perissodactyla > Equidae > Equus > Equus przewalskii. The sequence continues at coordinate 53,995,830 of NC_091839.1, read as the reverse complement.
TTTTTCTTTGTAATTATTAAAACATACATTTCCATAATCTGTAGTTTTTTGTTTTGATCTCCCTCCATTTCTGGCTCCTTCCCTTCTACTCTCTCTTGCTAGGCTAACTCCCCGGACGCCTTTCACCCTCCCTCTCCCTTTTCCTCCTTTATTTCTTCCTCTTTTCTTCTACTTTCCCCTCATCCTTTGTGTTCTCTGCCCTGCCTCTTTCTACCTCATTCTCTCCTTTTGTTCTTTATTCCTCTTTTCTTCCCCAAATACTTATTAAGTGGGTAATGTACTGGACACTGTACTGGACATCAAGAATACACCAAAAAGAACCATAGTCATGTGCCAAAGGAATCCAAGTGTGGGAGAAGGCCAAGAAGGCAGACGGACAGGTGCTGGTACAGTGGTGTAGGTGATGGTTAAAAACAATGCCTTTGGGGGCGGAAATTTTGTGTCTCTGTTTATATATAGGAATAAAAATAATCCTAACACAACCTCATAAAGTTTCTTAAGGATGAAATGACATAATGCATGTAAGGAACTTGAAATGTTGCCTGAGATACCTGAATGTTTAGTAAACCTTATTACTATAATTGTTGGTGTTAGTGGTAGTAGTGACAGTACAAGTAATAAAACATGATTTAATGAACCAATCTAATTCTGAACGTGTAGGTTCTTCCCAAACATTTTGCTTTACTAAAGAATTTTGTGATGAAATCCTTGAAGCTAAATCTTTTTGCTCATCCTTTATTGCATTCTTATTATCATTTTTGAATGCAGAATTGCTCATTCAAAAGTTATACACTTTTAAAGTCTTTAATATTTGTTTCACCAACTTGATGGCCCAGAACATATTTATTCTCATCACAAAATTTGAAGACTTTTGATGCATATTGGGAAATTAGTTTCCATCTCATTTGTGGCAGTTTATACTTTAACCTGCTGCATGTGAGGATGTGCGCCATTGCAGACTCACCTAGCAGAATAGCTTTGTGATACAAACTCTGAAATTTAGCTATAAAAGTTGGTGTTTTATTTGGAGGGTGTTTAATTGCTTGTGAAAATGTTTATCTTGTTTATTGGCATTTTTAATGTCTGCTTTCATAAAACAGCATTCCTTTCCTACACATTACAGGTTTCTCCTACCTTCTCAGCTCCATCCCTTCCATCTCCCTTATGCTTTTCAGCAATATTACGCATTTATTTATTTATTCGTTTAAATATATTTTTCTGACATTTTTAGAAAATTAGAGAATGAGAAAGAGAGGTTTCCTTGTGTTCTGTCTTTCTGCTTATTACACTAGAGAATTTACGTATTTTTAGTCATTTGTTTTAATGGTTAGAACTGCCAGAAGAGTTAATATTAGTGATGAGTCATGCTCTAGACGTGTACTTGACTTATGTGAGGTCTCTATCATTTCAACGTCCAGTATAGTGTTGGTATTTTAAGATATATGTTAATTATACAAAAAAGTACTTTACTATTCTCAATGAAATGTTTTTATTTTTGAAAAGTATGTGACAGTTAAAATTTCTTTTCTGCATCATTAAATGATATTTTTATCTCCTTTGACCAATTTCTGAGGCAAGTAAGTATAACCTATTTTTCTAATATTAAGCCTTTTCATTTATGAAATAAAATATCTGATAATAGTGTAGTACTAATTATTTTTTTTGCTGAAGTTTACTTGGCAGTTATTCAAAAGATTTTTACATTTAAAAATTTTTATTCCTTTTGGCATCAAAATACAGACTTTGGGTATTTCTTTTTTTGGCATCAAAATACAAAATTATGATATTTTCATTCTACCAAATTTAAGTATTTCTCTATCAATATATCTCATATTATTACTTGACAACTATTTCTCATTAAAAAAAACTCACTATTCAAATAAAAATGCATGTATTTAAAAAGAGAATTTTATTTCACTAGCAGAACCATATAATTACCTGGAATCGCTCTCTCATATAGAATGTCAACAATAACAATAAATGCATTGAAAACAAAATAATGCTACGAACTTAGAATAATAAAATATCAATAATAAGTCAATAGTATATAAAAAGCATATTAAAATTTATTTGAGAGAAGAATAGAACTATTTACAAAAACATATTTGATCTAGTGAGGTGTAGCTGAAGAACAAGATGAGGTTCAACATCAATGAGTCAATTTTAGTTTAACTTAGTGATTCTCTTAAGAATTACTGAGAATTGTTGGTTGAAAAGAATAAAATATATTTAAAAGTTTCCTTGTCAAAGGATGTAAATTGACTTTTGTTATAAAAATATGTATTTATACGTATACACACACACACACACACACACACACACATACCTGAAGAAAAACATGTATATATAAAATGAAAGTATCTGGAGGACTCTCCAGAATCTATTGTTGGGAATTTGGAAAGATATTTGATAATAACTGCAGAGTGATGTTTATCTTTTTGTTGCTTTATCCACTTATTCTTGCCATTTGTTTTATGAAACTACATATTAAAACCTTTTATAATGTCTTTCAATTATTTTTTATGATGTGTAATAGTTTCAGGGAGTTTTCTGGGTTAATACATAATCAGTATTTGAATATGAAGAAATTCAGTATTTGTTAGTGGTTGAAAAAGTTAATGAGATCACCGGAATCTTGCCCAGCGCTCTGGGCACAGGCTCAGATGTGCATCGTGTGTTCAGAGTTTATTGTGTTCCAGACACTGTACTAAGAGCTTTACACCCATTATTCTTCTCACAGTTGGTATTGCGGTTGGTAGGTGTTGGTATTATTACATATCTCTTGGAGTGGAGAAGCCAAGTCTCAGAGAGTTGAAGAGATGTCATTACGTGGCACTAATGAGTGGGGAGTTAAGACCAGAACCTGAGTCTGTCCTTCTTGATCTGGGCTCTCAGATACCCTCCTCCACTACTTCAGACGGAGTGCGGTAGAACCATGAGCTATAGAGACGTTTCTATCTCCTGATAGACTGAGCTCCTTGCACTGGGCAGCAGGCTGGTCCCAGGTGCCTGTGACTGCTTGTCCCATAGAAGCACCCAGTGCTGTCTCCCATTCCTTGGAAATCACTTGTAAATATGGATATTATTTTGGTGTATTAATATTCCTTATTATGAGTTGAAATATTTATCAATCCTGGAAACATCTTGGCTTTGTGATGCTTTTTTTCTTTAAAAATAAGTGCTTTCCTACTCTATCTGATATTATACTTGCTTTTAGCTAAAAGGTCAGGAAGTAATATTTTCATATTAATATTGCGCATCCTGGTGTGACGTTCTCTTTGTTTGGTAGAGAGCGTGAATTATAAATACTCTTAGGCCATAATTATATTGGAAACTATCCATGATAGATTAGTAGGTTAAAAAGTAAAAACACTGCCCTCAGAATATGAATTTCTTTGAAAATCTATATATTTATGAACATACTCATAGAAAATATTCCAAGTCTTTAAAACATTAATCATGGTTATTAAGAAATAGAAGTAAAAATTATTAAATTTTATTATTGTGCATTACATTTTCCCTATCATTAATACCGCCTAATGAGAAAAAAATAAATTTTATCTTTTACTGTTTTTTTCTTTATTTCTCTGATTCTATATTGTAGAAGACCATACACCATCTTAAAGAAGAAGTTTTGCTAATTTCATTGGTCAGATTTGAGAGCATTAATTTTACAGATCAAGGGGTCTTTATGCATGAAAAGTTCGGCACACGTGTATACTGGCTCTGTGTTATTTTTGTCTTCCATGGAATAGCCACCCTTTGCAAGTTCATGAGTAAACACTTGAGGAAAGTGTTGGTCTTGTTGTGTGGCTCTTTCTCTGGTTCTTTTGTTTCTGCTGCAGGTATATGTTAGATCAGCCTTTCCAGCTTATAATGCTACCTGCTAAAATTCAGATATGGGTGAAAAAGATGGAATGCCCCATTGTGTGCTCTCTCTGAAATGATTTAGACCTTGTATTAGTTATCAATTTGTTGCCTCTCAGCTCCAAATTCCTCTTTCATCGCCTTCTCTGTGAAAACTTTATCTGTTCCTCCTTTGCCAGTTGGAACAACTGTAAACTTTGTCACTAGAGGATGCCAAAGAGAAGAAAGGAGCTTGCTTTCTGGGTTCAAAGTGCTCCTCTCATGGGCTCCTCAATCTCAGTCTTCTCCTATTTCTGGTTCCTTCAGTGAACAGCTTCTCCAGCCCTCAGCTTCTGCAACCCACATGGCTGGTAGCACCCAGCAGTCAAAACCTTTCTGGACACGCCCTCGGGTGGCCTCACAGTGCAGTACTGCGGTGAAGTGCTTGCCCCCAACAACGTCAGTAGCCGCTTTGGGGAATTATATAGTGATTCTAACTGTGGCATCTCCCTGTTGATGGCTTTCCCTGGAACTCTAGAGGAAAATTTCTCAAATGCTCTACTGGCAAAACACCACTGCACTGTGACTCTTACAACATCCAGTGAGCCACAGCCATTCACACACCAACAGAGTGTGAATTTTAGTGCTAGGAGGAGTGGGTGCTCTCTTCCTTTGGTGCTCTATCTCAGCCTTATGGGTGATCACTGCTCCCTATATCTGCCACTTCTGTATTCTTTAGAGCTCTCTTTACTTGTCTTAGTAGCTAATACTTTGTTGCCCCAATCCCGTTATAGTTAGTAATTCTTTGTATTAAATTTTCCTGTTCAAATCACTGTGTGTTTTCTCTCTCCTGGTGGGATCCTGACTAATACAGGCTTAATTAGCTTAAGGATGATTAATGTGGCACAAAATGGATTAACATTCTTTCATTGCTGTATGTGGCAAAAGGTATAGATATTTATAATGTGCATATTTTACTCTCATTTGTTATTGTTCAATCTTTTTTCCAGGACTCTTGAGAGAGGAGTCTGAGGAAGAGACCATTAGTTGCCTATTATAATTGTCATTCTAATTACTTCTTAGTAAGAGTGCTCTTTTTTAGGTGGGAACATTGTCTTCTAGAACAAAAAGTTTGCATTTTTCATTCTCTTTTTCATTCGAGAGTGACTATGTAGATAAATTCCCAGCCAATGCACATGTAAGACAGAATGTTGCCTAAAGGGAGATGACCTAGCTGGGAAGGACCTTTTCTGTACCCATCTGCCTTTCTTTTGCCTTTTGGTCTGCAACTTGATGTGATGGCTGGAGCTAGAGTAGTCATCTGGAATCATGAGGTCCTCCTCTACGATCATGGAGCAGAAAGATATAAGCCTATTTCTTGACGATATTGTATAGCAATTAAACCAGTTCTTGTACTCGACTTTTAACTTGTTTAAGCCACTACTTTTTTAGTTTTATTGTTGTTTGCATTTGAATCTAAACTTGACTAATGCAGACTGATTATTTTTGGTCTTTATTCTGGCATTTCTCCTCTGGTCTAATATTATACTAGTACACCAATGTTGTGAGAAAATCAAATAGAAGAAAACTGCACATCCATGTCATATTTTATTTCCATATTTGTCATAGCAGTCAGTCATTTTCTGAGGCTTCTTCCTGCAGGTGGAGCTGCCATGGGAGCATCACTCAGGGTGCTATGGGAAGGTGACATCGTTATAGTTCATGGTGTTTCCACCATCTCTACTCATAACTGTGTTCCTTCATGCTCTTGTTTTCAGCAGTTTCCTCTCCACACGAGGAAGAAATTTTGCATTTGTGCTGGGATTTTTTCTACTTATTTTTCAAGGAAATGAATTCTTACACTTGAAGACCTATGGAAACATATCTGAAACATCAAAATAATGTATTACTCGCTTGTTTAAAAATCTAAGAAGGAACTCCTTAAGGTTTGGGAGATTATAACATCATCCTTCTGTAATATTTACCGCTGAGATGTATTTTGCCCTATGTTGGTATTACTAACAGCAAAGTGGGGGGAGTTTCACTTCCAGTTAGGGTGTAGAAAGAATGTGAAAGACTTTTATTTCTATGGTAACAATTACAAAAGGAAATAGATGAAACAAAAATCATGCTTTCTATTAAAGGTATCAAAGTCCTAAAATTACAGAGGGTACATTGAACTAAATTACAAAGATAGACAAGTATTTACAGGTAACCTTTGGGAACTTCCACACCTGAGGACCGTTGCCTGATCAGGGCGTGGACAGGTAGAGCAGCAGAGCTGCAACATGAAGAGAACTTGGAGTCTCTTGAAGGAGAAACAAGCAGTCTTTAACAACAGTATGGGTTAGAGGAATCAACTGGAGTCCAGAGGAGCCTCAAAAGGAAAACTAAATCACTCAGTTTGACAATTCACAATCTTTCCTGCCTCAAATTCCAGAATTTTGCCAAGAAAACAACAGTGGAGAGGGGATTGGAAAACACATAAAATTCATGCAGTCCTGAGCAGTCTTATAGTGTTTGGCAATTAGGGCCATGCCAGAGTCGAGTTCAAAGGAGAATCAAAACTATTGGAAACTGTAACCCAATGCTTACTCAGCTCAAATATTGACAAATATTTGATAGGCAGCAATATTGGGGTACTTGGCATTGGCGGTACAGGAGATTGAGTGTTAGGCTAACCAGAGACAAATTTTGCTTAATTGAAGCACCAGCCTACCACAGCTCAATTTGACTCTTGGAGAGTTTTGAAGATCAGCCCCTTATGCTACTGCCAGACATAGGAGCAGCTTGCACTCTCTGGGAAAATAAAAGAAAGCAACAAATAGATTCTTAATTTTCCACTGTTCTTTTAAACCTAGTGTCAAAATAGAATAAAAATAATGAGAGAAATGCAGCGAAGTACATTCTTCACATTCTTTCTTTGTTTATAAGACCAAGAAAATAAATTTAAAATATAAAATGTCAGTGATCTGTGGGAAAATATCAAGAGGTATATAGATGTAACTGAGGGCTCAGAAGAGATAATAGAGAAAAAAATGGAGCAGAAAAGAATTGCAAGACATGATACCTTCACATGTTTTAAATTTGATGAAAAATATACTCCATAGATTCAAGAACCTCAGTATGCTCAGAATAATACAAGGAAAGCAAACCTCAGCAAAACATAGTGATAGCGTTGAAAACAAAAGATGAGGAGATAATCTTAAAAGCAACCACAGAAACAGACACATCTCCTCTAGGAAAGGAAATGATACAAGAATGATGACAAATTTTTCATCAGAACAAATGGAAGCCAGAAGACAATGAAATGACACAATACTGAAAGGAAACGAAAGAAAAAAGAGTCACTTTTGATGAGTGTTTGGCAGGCAACAACTGTTTTAACAGATGGTAATATTTTGGTGGTATTGGTAAAGACATCTACAATACTATATTTGTATTCCACACGTAGTTTTAACTTTATTTTTGTATTCATGTAAGTGAGAAGAAGATCCTTCTGCCGCTTTAATTCTTTCTTTTCTCGTTGCATCTATTAAGAGAGAGAAAACTAATCTGGTTGAGCTTGACTCTGTGACATTAATTGGTCCATTCCGATCCTTGGGCAGGGCTGGCAGAGTTGATTCTCTTTGCCAAGTCTCTCCATTCATGAGACTAGAATGGTACCAGGGCCAGGCCCTGACCCTTTTACCTCCTCTTTCTTTAGCATCTTTCCTACCTGTCTCTGTTCAAGCTGAGCTTCAGGTTCGCATTCTCTCTTTTCTTTCTTTCACGTGCTTTCTCCTTTGGGGAGGTTGAGGGGCTGATAAGGCTGGGGCAGGAGCTGTCCTCATATTGGGGAAAGCTCCAGGTCAAGCTCTGTGTTCACACTGTTTTCCAGAAAACTGTGAATTGGGTTCTAACTCAGTTAATAATAAAGTGATTACTGCCTTTTTGAGGAGCTCATGGGGAATGTGGTGACTTTGTGAAGGCAGAATTTCACCATTCCTGAGTGCATTCACCCGAGAGTAATAACATATTGTCACAGTGGACAGTCCATTTAATAAGAGCATCAGAAACCCACAGTTACATGTAAAAATCTGTTGAATGATAAGTGCATTGAATACTTATATCCTAAGTACTGAGTACTAGTTTAATAAACTTACATTAAAATGACTTTGACAACATTGTGATCAATTTTGTTTTAATTTGGATTTTAGCTTATCCATGGCCTTCTCCCCACTATTATTCCAGTTAATCAAGTTGTAATTAGCATTTTCATGCATCCATAATAAAGTATTAATAATAATGACCTTGAGGTATTATAAATCCTAAAGTGTTTTATGAATTTTTCTAAGAAAGATTAAGTTGCATTTACCATAGTGTTAGTGGCATTAAGGGGCATTATACATCTAATAACATTTATTTAAAAAGAAAACTGTATTCTACACATGTGTTATTAGATTTTATTAACTATGCTTAATCTGCTGCTGATTGTCCTAATAAAGAAAATTAACTCTATTACAGATTTAGGAGAAAAAAAGCAAACAAGGAAGAGGCAATGAATAACACCTAGAATCCGTAACCCAAAACTCGAAATTTTTGTTGCCACATGGCATCTTAAATGTAAAAATGAGATAATTAAGGCATTAAAGAGGAAAATAATCAAATTTTGAATAAACTTCCTTACTGATAAACCTAAAGGCACCACAAACTATCCATTTGCAGGTCAAGTAACTCAGACTATTTTCCAAACCTAATACCCATAAAAGATTCAATGAAATTAACAGACCTGTTCACTTCATTGGGAATATATTACACTGAGAATGTGTACACTGAGAATGACTTTATGAATTCATTATACATGAATGGCTAACATATCATTCTGTTCACTTCTTCTACTTCTAATGCAATAAATGTTTGGTGCTCATTGAGTAGCTTATAAGAAAAAACAATATAAAACATGCCCATGTAAAAAAAAGCACTTTCTTGTAGAAGTAGATAAAACTTTCTTTAGTTTTGATTTCTATGAGTATGTTATAAATGCAATAAAATAGATACTTTTGGTTACTTGTAAGTTACGTCCACATACAAAAATATTGCCTCAGAATTTGGAGTGCATATACACACAGTTGTGCATCACTTAACGACAGGGATATGTCTTGAGAAATGCACTGTTAGGCCATTTCGTCACTGTGTGAACATCATAGAGTGCACCTGCACAAACCTAGATGGTATGGCCTACTACACACCCAGGCTATATGGTACTAATCTTACGGGACCACCATCGTATATGCAGTCTGTTGTTGACCAAAATGTCACATGCAGTACATGACTGTATTAATATTTTTACTAAATCTTGGAATATAATATAGCACACAGAAAGTCATGCCCACTAGACAGTGTTTTCTCCAAGGAGAGAGCACATATCATATATAGGACAGCCTCATGCCTGACATATAAATATTATTGAATGAAAGAGTAGTGTAGCTGAATCAAATCTACTGTTTCTTGTCTTCCATGATCTGGTCAGCAAACAAGTATAAAAGCAACACACGCTAAACAATGGATTCCAGCTAGGGAGAGGTGAAGCTATAAAATTTTCTGAAGTCTCAGAACGTATTTATAGTGAGAAGCATTTTGCTTATGTCTTTGAATCCCATTAGGACTTGTAAAATTTTATAGAACTGTTTTAGAAAAGGAGAATGCACAGGCTAAAAACCCACATAAGAGTAAACAAACCAGATAGTTTAGAATGTAGTATGGAAAAGGAATTTGATAGTAAATTTTCTGGAAAAAGTACGGACTGTTAAGAGATATGAAATGTGTATTCTTGCTTAAATCTTGGCAATACAGACTTATATCTGCCTTTTTAGGACATTGCCCTTTTATGTAAATTTGCAAGCTTGAATAATAGAGTAAGAATGTAACTAAATGGTATTATTATCAAAATGCAATATGATAGTATTGTGACTCACCTTATTGAAGGAATTGTTGCCAAAGGATTTCAACTATGTTAGATGTGTTAAATTCTTCACGTGGTTTACTTTGAAAATACGATAGGATTTCAGAGCATTCTATCCAGTATTGAATATTCTAGTTTAGGTCTCTTTCTCTGTAAATATATTCAGAAGAGATAGAATTTAAAAGAAAGACTCATGCACAGTGACATTGGGCTATAGCCCAAATGTGTAAAACTACTCGTTTTGTATTTTAATGGCTTATGTAAAACAATAACAATCGTGTCATAGATTGCAAAAGTCCTTTCTTCATAAGCCTTCAATGGATATGGCCCTAGGGAATTCCTAAGTTCAGGCAATTCCTATGTTTGTAAAGAGGAGAATAAATGGAGATCAATAGATATACAAAGAAAGTCCACTATTGTGTGTGTGCGCGCGTATGCTGAATCTTTATAAAATACTGAATTATATAATAAGAGAATGACTTATCTCTCTGTACAAACCTATACATTTAGATTTGCACATATTATATTGGATCAAAAAGAATGTAAAACATCTTTTTGGAGATGGAATTATTAAAGCTTGATGAGAAAAGTACTTGAAAAATTTTGCAATATTAGAAGGTCTGTGATTGAATGAACATGTATTTTGAGGTTTATTTAGGTTCTTCCTCATGTCTTCAGTTTCTTCTTTAGACAGTGTTTTTTCCTCCAAGTTTCCAGGTAAAATAGCATCGTATCCTGTGTTTTACCTCTTCTCAGAAGGTCACATGTGGGTCAAATAAGAATTTCCAAAACATCTAAAAGAGTATTATGACTCCCTCTTTAAAATAAGATGGTGCTTAACCCTTTGGAAGGTAGTTTTGCCTTATTGTGAACAGATTGGATGTTAAGAACTGTGTCACATTTTAGTTTCTTCTATGTAAACTCTCTCAACAAATTATGATTGTGTTGTTTTTATTATTGCCATGTTCTTTGTTTGGGAACAATGGTAGCTCTCACCTGGCCCCCTAGCTTGTTGTCCCAAGTGCAGATATAATTAGGTGACATAGTCCTGACTGAGCCACATCGCATACAACGCAGAGGTGCCTAGAAGCCATAATTCTGTTATGGACCCCAAACTACACAGGAAACGACCTCCAGCCAGCCCCATGCTTAAGTGACTACAACTCGGGTTATCACCAGCCCACCAGCAGCACTCAGAGACACTGAGACTTTCCTAACATGGGACAAAGATAGCCAGCAGTCTTTTGTCTTTAAAAGATCTACCCCATTCCTCCTCCATGGAAACCATTCCTAAGGGTCTGTCTGACACTGTGCAGACTGGGTTCCCACTTGCCAGTAAAACATCTTCACAATGCACTCCGTCTTGTCTTATAAAGCCTAAGTAGAGACAAAGAGGAACAGCTGTAAAGACCTCAAGTCGAAAAAAACATTCCTTAGAGACACAAATCAGTGGCTGAAAGTGACCAAGAAAACTGTTAGCCTCCTGGGGATTTGCAGGTGCCCGTAGGTCTCATCGTGTTTGGGCACAGGCTACAGGGTGAGTGGGGGGCCCCTGCTCTCTATCCCCCAGAGGCTGCGTTACTCTGGCTGACATCTAGAATTAAAATGAGCTATTGCTTCCAAAAATGGGAAAATGTGCTTTTTTCAATCTTTGGAGTTTACCTTACTGAAATTTAAATTTCATATCATTTGAAAAATAGAATTGACAGAGGAGAGAAAGACAAGCTTCTGCAAATAAGAAATGGCTTGCTACAAAGTATGTGACGTATCTCATGAAAGCGGAAGCCCCTCCTGGCACTTTTCCCCTCCCCTTTATTTCAGGATTTATGGAAATACTGGGTGATAGAAATGTTTACCACAGAACGTGAGTAAATAACCAGAAGCATGTTAGAAAATAGCACACTTTATCAAAAAGCCCAGGCTTTGAAAGTTCAAGTTCAGTGATGTCACTAACATCCTTCCTTTAAGCTATTCTGAGAGAGCTGGAATTCATGATGAATTCGTGACATGCTGTTCTTCCAAACATTGTGTGGCTCTTAGGATCCTTTCTATAGTTGCTCTGTTTTATACCCCATCTCTAAACTCTCTCTCTCAGTGAGCAGGACCTAGTTAATACCCAACAACAAAGGGAATCTGATCATGCATTTTGAGTTGATTGAATGATGATAGCCAAGCAACACAGATGCTCTTTATAAAGCATTGAGCACAATGTGTAGCTGATAGTTTCCCTCTGCGTTAAAGCCAGGTGCAATAAATCTACTTAATATCTTTGAGTTTTATGGGTTTCTCCTGACGAATTTCTCCTATATAAATGATGCCCTGAATGTGTGCGATGTTTTCTTACCTCAGACTCATTTAAGCTTTAGATTTCAATAGTGACTATCTTTTATTACTCAATCATGGATGAAAGCAGTAGCTCCAAATGGGTTTTGTGGAAATACATATTTTTGTACTGAGAAAGGCCTAACGGTTTTCCGTAACTGAGTCTAGCAGAGACGTTCTGCATTTCTGCTTTGCTGGCAGGAGGATTGAGAACTCTGTCCACTTTCTCCTTCAAATGCTGATTTAGAAGAACTGCCGGTGGTTCCTCCAGGCAACTGTCAGGGCCTTAGCTGCATCTGAATGCAAACGTATAACCAAAGCGTCTCCTAAAATTTATACAAGATTTTAATATTTCTCTCTGGTGCCCAGTGACAGCTTTGGATAAAATTCGAGCACCTCTCCAGCTTCTAGAGTATTCTTTTTAGGAGGATTCTTTAAGTCATTTGGGAGGGAAATTGGAAACACATCTGGAAAAGTTCAAAGTTTTTCTGGGGAAAATATTTAGTACCACTAGTTTTCAATATTATGAATGTGAAAGTGCTTTCCAAGCAGGAGTTAGTCTTGGGCAATCTATAGAGAAAGCGTTGAATTTATGTGGAAAGAAGCATACAATTTAAAAGTTTGGAAAATCTAGGAGAACTCCTAACTGCTAGAACTCTGGAATGTCCTTGAAAAGTCTAGATTGTTGGCCAGAGGAGGAGGGAAACTCAGCTTTTCCTGCGAAAATCCAGGAAGTCCAGAGAAATTTGCCTCATGTGGCTGCGAGTGGAGCATGACCAGCACTGAGCCTTTTCAAGTGTGAAGGGCCCTTGGTTAATGTGCCCCTAATTTGATAATCCTCATAGACTGTTATGATCAGTGTCTGCAGATAGAAAAGTTGTTACTATGAATTCAACATTCTTTTAAGTAATTTTTTTTATTCATCACAATTTTATTTATATGCATTCACAAAATAGTAGTGTAACCTTATAAGCTAAATTCCCCCCAAATCTTAGCCATCTACAGTTATAAGTGAGTTCATATTAACAGTACAAAGTTATGCTTCTTTGACCTATTTGCTTTGGCTTATGCTGTGTACTTCAGGATCTCATTTCCTTCTCTTACTGCATCAATTTATTTCTAGTCTGGGTATTTCTGAGAATTTCTGTGGTTTTCTCAGATAGAGGCGCAAACAGCCCTCTCATGTTCTTCCACTCTAGGCTCTCTCGTTAATAATGTCTGTCTGTTGCTACTAAAGCAGTCACTTGGCAGTCACTCTGCCTGGTACAATCCCTGAAATAACTTCTAGACACAGACGGATCAGTAGCTTATCAATTGAAGGTCACCAAGAAATAATGGGTTAGCTCAACACAGGGCAGCTGAGTAGATCAGTAGTCAGCAGAGAGCTTCAGGAGAGCACACCACCTACAGCTCTCCTCCAGTTCTTAGTGAAACCTGGTCATTATTGGTTGGCACTAGGCTCTTGTGGCCCTTTAAAGTGGACACAGATTATTCTCTCACGTCTCGGGCATGGCCTCCTACTCAATTCCTAGTAGCACCTTCTAGAAGGCTGGCCAAATTGTTGACCTCTTCAGAAGCTCTGTCTGTGTGTAAATTATATGGTTTAAAAAAACATAACCATTGCTGTGTTAGTGCAATAAATAAAGTTTTGTCTGTTTTTTGCCTAGAATAAGTTTGATGACTTAGTCAGGTTTTAGTTTCAATATGAGGCTTAATACGGCTTTCTCCTGCTTTCCCATATTGCCAAATTTTATGTGCTATAAATTATATTGTCCCCGAGAAAAAACATGTAATGAGAATTATTTGCAAGATAAGATTGACAGGGAGCCAAAGGGTGAAAACAGCTCACGTGCCTATCAGTGGATGAATAAACAAAATGTGGTCTATCCATAAAATGGTATATTATTCAGCCATAAAAAGGAATGAAGTACTGATACATGCTATAAGATAGGTGAGCCGTGAAAACAGAATGCTAAGTGAAAGAAGCCAGACTCAAAAGGTAACATATTGCATGATTCCATTTATATGTAATATCCAGAATGGGTAAATCCATAGAAATGGTAAGCAGATTGATTCATGGCCAGGGGCTGGGGGAAAGGAAGGGCTGGAAGGTGCCTGCTTAAGAGATGTGGAGTTTTCTTTTGGGATGATGACAAGTTTTTGAAACTTGATAGAGGTGATGGTACTACAAAATCATGAAAGTACTAAGTGCCATTGAATGGTATAATATATAATGGTTAATTGTATTTTACGTAAATTTCACCTCAAAAAAAAAAAAGGATTGATAGGATATTTCCATTTTTTTTTTAAATACTTGCTTAATTTTTGAAAATAATTAATACTTTAATTATTTTTATACTACATTGTTTGGGTTGTAAGAATCTCAGCTAAATTTACATTATTTAGTTTATCCATAAAGATAGTATGTAAGAAATTCTTGTAGAACCAAAAAGCTTTGTGCTCCACACCTACCATGTCAGCCTACTTTTTGGTCAGGACATCCTCAGGACTGGTCAGAGAAAGCGAAAAAGCTTCAGTGTCACAACACTTTTTGTACCAGCCTCAGGTCTTTTACTGAGATACATAACTTTCAATGGTATCTTTTTGCCATGAATCTATTTATTAATTAGTGTATCTGTCAGGAAAGACTAAGTTATGTGTAATAACAAATGATGCCAAAATCTCAGTGGCTTAAGGCAGCAAAATTTATTTTTCACTCACACTACACATCTATTGCTGGTCAGCTGATCACAGACCCTCAGAACATCCACTATTGCTAATGGTGTTGTTGGCCTTACTAGAGGGAAAAAGATTCCCTGATGTCAGTCAAAGGCCCATAATGGTGCACATCATTGTTTTTCCTAAGTCATTGATCAAAAATACTCATATAACAGAATTGAAAGCCCAGAAATAAAACCACACATCTCTGGATAGCTAATCTTCAACAAAGGAGCTGAGGGCATACAATGGAGAAAAGAAAGTCTCTTAAATAAATGGTGCTGGGAAAACTGGACAGCCACATGCAAAAGAATGAAAATTTACTATTCTTTTTCACCATTCACAAAAATAAATCAAAATGGATCAAAGACCTAAAGGTAAGACCTGAAACCATAAGGCTTCTAGAAGAAAATATAGGCAGTACACTCTTTGACATCAGTCTTAAAAAGATCTTTTCGGACACCATGTCTTCTCAGACAAGGGAAACAATAGAAAGAATAAACAAATGGGACTTAATCAGACTAAAGAGCTTCTTGAAGGCAAGGGAAAACAGGATTGAAACAAAAAAAAACCACCAATTGGGAAAAAATATTTGCAAAGCATATATCTGACAAAGGGTTAATCTCCGTACTATATAAAGAACTCACACAACTCAACAACAAAAAATGAAACAACCCGTTCAAAAAATGGGCAGGGGAGGGGCTGGCCCTGTGGTCGAGTGGTTAAGTTTGTGTGCTCTGCTGCAGGCGGCCCAGTGTTTCGTTGGTTCGAATCCTGGGTGCCGACATGGCACTGCTCATCAAACCACGCTGAGGCAGCGTCCCACATACCATGACTAGAAGGACCCACAATGAAGAATATACAACTACGTACCGGGGGACTTTGGGGAGAAAAAGGAAAAAAATAAAACCTTTAAAAATAAATAAACAAAACAAAATAAAATAAAGGATTTCTCTAAAAAAAAATAAATGGGCAGGGGATATGAACAGACATTTCCCCAAAGAAGATATACGGATGGCCAATAGGCACATGAAAAGATGCTCATCATTGCTGATCATCAGAGAAATGCAAATCAAAACTGCACTAAGATTTCACCTTACACCCGTTAGAATGGCAAAAGTAACCAAAACAAAAAGTAGCAAATGTTGGAGAGGTTGTGGAGAAAAAGGAACCCTCATACACTGCTGGTGGGAATGCAAACTGGGGCAGTCACTATGGAAAACAGTATGGAGATTTCTCAAAAAATTGAAAATAGAAATACCATATGACCCAGCCATCCCACTACTGGGTATCTATCCAAAGAACTTGAAGGCAGCAATTCAAAAAGTCCCATGCACCCCAATGTTCATTGCAGCATTATTTACAATAGCCAAGACATGGAAGCAACCTAAGTACCCATCAACTGATGATTGGATAAAGAAGCTATGGTACACCATACACACACACACACACAAACAAAATGGAATACTACTCAGCCATAAAAAAGGATAAAATCATCCCATTCACAGCAACATGGATGGAGCTTGAGGGTATTATGTTAAATGGAATAAGCCAGATAGAGAAAGACAATCTCTGTATGACTCCACTCATATGTGGAAGTTAAAGATGTAAACAAAGAGAACAGATTACTGGTTACCAGGGGAAAGGGGGAGTGAGGGTGGGCACAAAGATTCAAGTGGTGCACCTACAACACGACTGACAAACAATAATGTACAACTGAAATTTCACAAGGTTGTAAACTATCATAATCTCAATAAAAAGTTAAAAAAAAAACTACTCATATAATCTCATCCAACCTCAAGGGGACCAGGAAGCTCAATAGTACTTTGTGTCCAGAAGTTAAAGAACTGGAAAAAATAGCAAATAGCACTAATGACTACCATAGTGAGCAAGCATGGTCTTCTAGTTGTTAGACCAACTTTCCAAATAATCTATCACATACTTTAAAACCATCTATATCTATTTTTTTGTTATTGTCATTAAAAGCCCTGCATCCTTTAGATTCCTGTGTTCACTTTCACCTAAAATGTTTCTCAGAATTTATTCAATTCAAACATTTGGTCACACATGTAGAAGGATGTCTTAACAATAGTTTAAAAGGATGACTGAGATTTTGAACATTGAACAACTACAAGAAAAATTCTTCCATTATCTCAATATTCTATGCAGTAGGTCACTCAATTAAGCATGGTGTCACTTTTAAGTAGAATTGTCTACTGCCCTGACTTCACTGTCATATCTTCCAGAAGTAATTTCTTTTTGTTGCTTGATTAATGATAAATTATACCACTTACAGTATTTTATACTTCAATCTCATCTCAATATTTTATTTTATAAAAAAAATCACTGTAAAAGTATGTATCCTCAGTTGAAGCAGAAGTAAAATTTTTACCTTAATCAAAATTTGATGGCACACCAAGGAAGGGCACACACCACTTCCCTTTATTGTTTTCCTTTGCTTTCTTGTAGGCCACTCAGCACCAGTAATTGAGGGTTTTGGGATTTGACACGCAGTATTGTCCCACATCAAAGTTACCATATGTCCATGTTAAAGACACATACCACTGCTTAGTCTGACATTTCCTTGCCTTTTAAAATTACTTTGTCTTTCACCTCTACTTGCCCTCAGCCTCCACTTCCATCCTGTACCTGTACCTACTCATCACCCAAACCTGACACCATTACCTTTTGTGTGAAGTGCTTAAAAGTTTCCTGTCTGGTTTCTGGTCCTACAGTATGCCCCTTTCTAAAACATTCCTAACATTGCCATTGTGGGATTCTATTAAAAAATGCAGATATGATCATATCAATCTATGCTTTCAAACCCTTCACGGACAGTTGAGATACAGTCTAAATTCCTTAGACTGTCATAGAAGACATTTCCTAATGTTCCACTTCCTCCCTTTTAAACTTCACTCTTTCGTCTCTCAGCCACTTATTTCACTCTAGACCCATGAATATGCCATTAGCTCTCTTGCCTCTGGACCTTATACCTGTTGCTCCATCTTCTGGAAGATCAACCTCCCGCCTTTCTTCAGCCACTTACTTCTTGTTCATCCATCACTTCTCAGTTCCTTCCAAAAGTCTTCTCTAATACACCAAGACCCTTCTTTCTGGCTTTTGTATTTTTTGTGTGTGCTTATCATCATCCTAAAAGCTTCTCTGTATGCTTTGTAGCTTAGCCAAAAATAAATGTTCACTTATAATTGTTTAATAAAATCAGTGAATTCCAGCAGAAGAGTCATTTCAGCAGAGAGCTGCACAGCTGACTGAGGGAGCAGGCTATGGAGAATTTGCAAGGGAAAAAGGACTGAAATTGACTTGGGGGATTACTCATTATGAGATATTCAGAGGCTAGGGTATTTTTGTAAAATAGATTATATATAATTTAGCTCTTGTAGAAAAACATTTATTTTTCTATAAGAAATATTTCTTATGATATGCTAGGGTTGGAGCATAAAGCATTAGCAGTGGACTCGATTGTGAGTCCAGCAGAGATTTTTTTTAGACTTTAAACCAAGTATAAAAATAATGAAGCAAAACTTAACTTCTTATGCACAGATATCTCTGGTATGATGGAAACACTAGGACAAGGTCAAAGTAGTACGAACACTGAAGAACACTGAATTTAGAGTGCAAAAAATTGAATTCCGTTATTAGCTTTCCATTTTCCAGCCTTGGACCTTGGTAATCCTTCAGACTTTCTGCATCTTTAGGTTCTTATTTTCCTAAAATGGTGATAACAATGAACTGTATCACCGTACCTCACAAGATGTTATTCTGATCCCATCGGACAAAATATGTGGAAGTACTTAAAAGACCACAGAGGCATGGAGACATAGAAGACAGTATAAGCATAAGTCATGTACAGTTACTTGTGATATTATTGTAAAATGAAAATAGAAATTTAAAATGCCTCCTACGTAATCCTGATGACAACTGAGGTTCCACATGGCTTACCTAGAATCTCATATAAAGTCCCAAAACGAGGTTAAAACAAAAATAAACCCACTTTATTACATATAGCAGCAAAGAATTTTTTTCTACACTTGAGGTAGGGAAAGTAGACATTGAAAAATGTGGATATAATTTTACTCATACTGTCTTCAAAACGGGAGACTGGAAACAATTTGAAGTGAAAAAAAAAGACAAAGCTAAATATCAAAGTGTGGACAATAACTGAGTAAGTCATATTGTACAATTGTGTATGTGTGTGTGTGTGTGTGTGAGTGTATTACAGGCTTAAGTGGCCAAAATCATAAGCTTTAGTTTACAGATCTCTGTGAGTTGTTATGATACTCATAACTAATTTAAAAATGGGGACAATTTCATAAGATTTAGTGTAACTTCACTAATCTCTTTCCTTTACTCCTGAATTTTTGTCACTTTTCGGTTGCTCACAGGCCTCTTCCTTACCAAAACCTCGAAGTTTTCCCCAACCTCCAGCCAACAGCACCTTTGTGCTCCTCAGCTCTGTCCCCACTCTCAGCCTGTTAATAGGTAGGTTTAGCCAGCATTTCTGGTCAAGTCCACTGCCTTCCTTCTGTCTCTAAATAATTCCAATTTCCCATCACAAATAACTGGATTATTGGGTGACAAAGAAGAATGAGAAAATGAAGAGAAGAAAAGAAACATTCATGTGTTAATTAATTGTGTTGCAATCACATTTAAAACCATACGTAAGGCAAAGTAGTAATGATTATAGAGACAAATTAAAAAACTACAAATGTGATAACTATATTAATTAGGGCTCTTGGTTAAAGGAACCAGAAATTCAGTTCTATCTATCCTTGGCAGAATGGGGAAATTATGGGATGGATACTAAGGTGCCTCACTTCATACGAGGAAAAAGGTAAAATCGTGTAGGGAGCCAAGATTCAACTGGCTTCCACTACAAAGTTGATTTCTCATTCTCTATCTCTCTCTTTTATTCTATCCAACTCCTCATCTATGCTTTTTCTTGTCTGTGTATGGCTATATTTTCTTGATGCAGGTAAAACGTATTTCTCTAAGGGTCAGAGATATGGTTGTCAACAGCCTCCATGTTTCAATTATTGTAACTCCTAATACCAAATAGGAGGAACTTACTGGTGAGTGTGTGTTTCTAATTTCTAAAATTAAAAAAAAAAAGAAAGCAAGACGACAGTGAAGAGCTCTGATTAGCCACACCCCTTGATATATCAAGAGTGGCAAGAGAGGAAGAGAACTCAAAAATCATGGTGCTTCGTGCAGGCTCGTGGGTAGAGTGAAGAGAGAAAACAGTTCTCAGATGAAGAGAGGATATTTCGGCCATTATATTTCCCAATCAACAGAAAATGAAAAAAGCACACAGCTATCAAAATGTGATTTTTTTAGTTGCTCTTTTATATTTTCAGAAATGTCATTTATATGAACAGCATGTTCTATTCTTAGGGTGTAATTAGTATTTGGAATTCTCATTCTCCAAGGTACTGAAAGAAGTCAAACCAGATTAAAGAAATGTAAAATGGCCAATTATTTGTTTGCTAATTGTACTTTAGGACATAAATTGTATTAGAGGATTTGGTACAATGATTATTTCTCAGAAAACAAAAGTACACTAAGCATAATTTCTTTGGAAAAGTTATCTTTTATTTTCTACCTGTTTTGTTTAAATCATTTAATTAAGGATTTTTTTTTCCAATGAAATAATGATCCCATATTAGTATATAAAACTATTGCAGATTCTGTTTATTTGATTTAAGATTCTATTTCAGTATCATTATTGCTAAATGTGTAGTATAGACATACTTAGATTCATATAGGATTCATATTATATAAACATAAAGAAAGTATTTCTCATTAACTTTATTCTAAAATTGGATATATTCCAGTAGGCAAACTTTTGCTAAATATTATAAATATCCTTGAAGTTAGGACCAACCAAGCGGTGTTATGGAGAAAAGATGTCACTGCAGTACTTTGAAAGTATTCCCTTTAACAACAACAGTTAGGCACATGAAGTTCTAGTTGTCCCCCAGTGACTATCCGATGATTATTTTTAGCTGATTATGCATTTTAGATAGACAATAGGTCAACCTAATACCAAAGAAAATGGAAACCATAACTTGAAAACATTTATGTACCCACATGATCATTCCAGTGTTATTTACAATAGCAAAGAATTTATAATTTTTTTTCCTGAGGAATATTCACCCTGAGCTAGCATCTGTGCCAATCTGCCCCTATTTTTGAATGTGGATCCCCGCCACAGCATGGCCACCAATGAGGGTATAGGTCTGCACCCAGGAACCAAACCTGAGCTGCCAAAGCAGAGCATGCCTGACTTAACCGCTGGAGTAAAGTTTAATAGAGTAAAATCTGGCCTGATTATAATTTTGTCTGTTGCATTAGCCAACACGTCTGAACATCCACTGTTCAATAATTGCATTCAAAATCATGATACTTATGAACTCGAGGAATCTGAAGTGCAATGTGAGTTATCGACAATTAAAGCATATTTACTATGGAAGTAGAATAAAATGTATTTTACTGATTTTCTAGTTTTCTTTTCTTTAGTTTTCTCCTCCTCCTTCTCCTCATCCTTCTTCTCTCTCTGTCACTCTCTCTCTCTTTTTCTTTTCAAATCCATCCATGCACGTGAGCAGGTAGCCTCTAGTAGTGGGAATATTAAATCAGAAGCCCTTTTCTTTGAAATAACAGCTGATCAGAAAGTTCAATTTAATAGAACACAATTGCACACTTCCTTGTCTGTGATAGGAAATCTTGTATATTCATCATGAATCCATGTCACATTTTCCAGGGAAGTATGAGTTTCTTTATTTAAAACAAATCAGATGTAATTTTGAATAGAGAAGGGCAGAGAGCAGAGGGAAAATTGGTTAGAAATCTTGGGAATTACAGAGACTGGTATTTTTTAACTTTTCTAAAGGTGGAGAGAAGAATCAGGCAAGAGTTGTATTTAACCTGACATATAGCAGTTTTCCAGAAGGATATAATAACTTCTCAAGACTAAATGTATATTTAAGAGTTGCTGCATTAGCTTTACCAACATTATCAACATCACAAATTTTCATGCCAAAGTGTATTTAATGCCATGTGTTATTTATTTATTTTTTCAGTAGACTTTATTTTTTAGATTGGTATTAGGCTCACAGCATAATTGAGCAGAAAGGATAGAAAGTTCCCATATGCTCTCTGCGACACACCCCCCACAAACACCTTCCCCTACTATCAATATCCTGCACCAGAGTGGTACAGTTGTTACAATCAGTGATGCTACATTGATGCATCATCACCCAAAGTCCTTAGTTTATATTAGGGTTCACTCTTGGTAATTTACATTTTATGGGTTTTGACAAATATATAGTGACATATCCACTATTACAGTGTCATACAGAGTAGTTTCACTGCCCTAAAAGTTCTCTATTCTCCACCTATTTCTTCCTTTCTCCCTAATCCCTGGCAACCACTGATCTTTTTATTGTCTCCAAAATTTCGCCTGTCTCAGAGTGTCATACAGTTGGAACCATCCAGTATATGGCCTTTTCAGATTGGCTTCTTTCACTTAATAATATTCATTTAAGCCTCCTCCCTATCTTTTCACGGCTTGATAGCTCACTTATTTGAGTGCTGAATAATATTTCATTGTCTGGATGTACCACAGTTTATTAATCCATGCACCTACTTGCTTGCTTCCATGTTTTGGCAATTATGAATAAAGCTGCTCTAAACATCTGTGTGCAGGTTTTTGTGTGGACATAAGTTTTCAACTCCTTTGGGTAATTACCAAGTAGTGTGATTGCTGGATCATATGGTAAGAGTATGTTTGGTTTTGTAACAAACTGCCCAACTGTCTTTGAAAGTGGCTGTACCCTTTTGCATTCCCACTGGTAATGAATGAGGGTTTCTGTTGCTCCATATCTTCACCAGCATTTGGTGTTGTCAGTGTTCAGGATTTTGGCCATTCTAATAGATATGTAGTGGTACCTCTGTTATTTTTCATATTACTATTACTAAGCCCAGAGAATTAAACAGTTTTCAGTAGCATACATAAACCAAGTTCCAAATGAAAGCTGCCTCAGAAAACACAGGCAGAACAAACAAACAGAAACCCAAGAAACTGAAAGAAAGATATTAAGCTAAGTTACTTCCTGTATGCACAAACTGTTTAGAAAGATTTAGGAATATTTGGTAAAATAGTATATCCACTTAAAAACACTAAAGAGAGACCAAAGTGGTATGAATTCTGAAATCAAGGATATAAGTTTGTGAATCTTCTGAATGATGCGGGCTGTGGGTATTGGAAGGTGTGTAATTTGCTTCAAGATATTTTAATTCAATATTTCCCCCAAACACTCTATGAAACAAATGAAACACATTACCACAATTTCAACAACAACAGCAAAAATGTAGGCAAACTTCACTGATATTGTACCTGCAGGAAAGGAAACTATGAGAACATAAAAAAAAATTAGTGCTTTGCACAAAAGGGATGTATTCACAAGATTTGCTTTTTTTTTTTAAAGTTGGAGGTACTTAAAGGAAACATCACGTTTACACACAGCCGTGTGTCCTATATTCTTTCGAAATTCCCATTTTATATTCTACGCTCTATGTGATAAAAACTATACATGGCTTTCTAGGCATTAATATATGAATTTTAGATATGAATTTTAGATGTCTACAGCCTGGATTCCCTTCCCCCATCTCTAAATTATTCACATTATTACCTCCATTTATGTTGAATTACTTGTCTATTTTCTCTACATTGCTTTGGCTTTTTACTGTATACAAACTTATGTTTTTTTTTAAAAAAAATTACTGATTCTCTACTAGTAATATCACAAAACCTTATCCTGAGGAAGGTTCTTCAAATTCCCTGGAGACAGCTCAAAGAAGTTTTATAAATAAATTTCAAAATGATGCCAAGAATAAGGATTATGAAACTTTTACATTCATTTGGTTTATAGGAAATTACACTTAGCCATTTTGACTTATTTCGTGTTCATATTTAAAGAATATATGATAAACATTCATAAATGCTAAATGTCATAAATAGTATACTAACACTTTTCAAGTAAGAAAATAATATTGACATAGAGTGTACCAAGAATTTACATGCGATAGCATTTTAATAATTTAATATTAACAATAATTTTGTGAAGAAGGTCTTATCATTCCCATTTTCTAATGGGAAAGCCTTAGCAAGAGTCTTAATAACTAGGGAACCTCAATTTATGTGTTCATGCGTTGAATGACAGTCAACTAACATACGATTACTTAGCAATGATACAGTCTAATGTCTTATTACAAAGAAACAATAGCTGTAAATTTTAGATTTTTGAATTAAATAATAATAACAACAATAAAAGTGATGATTAAGGCTTTTCATATACCAACTTTTTAGATGGTATTACTGAGAGTCATTGAATAACTCCAAATTATTTTCATTAAATAAACGTTCCCCTAATGGACACACTTTCTATTTAAACATAGTTGAGGACTCCTTTCCAAAAGGAGAATTTCTGAATTACCTCTCAATGTGCTCTATTAAAGCAGATATCCTTTAAAACAGACAAATTAAGCTTTTCTCAACTTGTCAGCTGTAGGGGAGTTACACTGTTCAGGAGGAAACAAGGTGGATATTCTAAACAGAATGTTTTTGGATGCATTTCCTGAGACATGTGGGTCTTTAAAGAGAGTTTATTGTTTCTTCAGGCAGCACCCGAGGCAGCCCGAGATCTATTGCTCTGTCACTTTAAAGGCGGCAGCAGACATGCCACTTTTCCTAGGAGATCTTTCTCTTAAGGCTTGAAAATTTCTACGACCAATTGCATCTGTCATCTCCTGCTTGATCCACTGAGTCCCGCAGGCCATATCTGAATGGTGAAGAGCTATATTTTTGCTCAAAATGCTTGTTGGAACAAATGCATTTTTCGGGCAGAGACTCTGTAAATGAAAAGAAAGCATTCAGACCTGTAAACATCAGTGAGAAGAGCTCTGAGCAGGAAGGAGGCAGGCTTAGTGGGATTCTGTGAAAGAACCTAGACTCATGGCCCTGCGTCACCTGGTACAGCATCTCAGAGATACAACCTTCTCTTTGTGGATACTCCAAGGAAGGGACACTCATTATTTCTTACGGAAATAAATTTCTTTTTGGAATAGAAATACTTTTAAAAGATGATCTTTATGTTACTCCAGAATCCAGCTTCCTCTAACTTTAAATTATTGTGTCTAGTTCGATACTTTGAGGATTGCTATTAGGATGACATAGACCAAACATATTTTCTTTCATCTTTGAATTTACTGCTCAGTCCTGTTCACTCTTCTTGTCCCTCTCCTTGAGATGTACTGGACTTGCAGCGTTCCTTAAAGTGCTCAATTAAAAATATATATAAAACGTAAAGTATAAAGAAAAGGTGAGTAAAATTAAGTAGTTCTGGGTCAATGTACAAATTAACTAGAACTCACAGACCCTTCATTTTTCTAGGTTTTGACCTGAATTTTTTTGGCCATTGTGTTAAGGATTTATGAAAAAATAAATTGTGATTCTCCTTTCTCAAGAGGAAAGCATAATAAACATAATTATATGTCGATACTAAATACTACATAGGAGATAGACCACTCATACTTTACTTCAACTTCATGTGTCCCATGCTAAGGACTACATCTTTCGTTTTGTCAGTTAAGTGATTCTACTTAAAGTACAAGGGCAGTGGGATATTCCCCCAGCCTCCCTGGTAGAACACCACCTAAAATACAAGAAAATATTTAAAATTAATCAATCAATAGCAAAACAACGAGTAAATCCTCAGAAGCTGTAAGCAGAAAGCTTAAATGTAGAAAAATCAGCAAGCATTGAAGAATGGATGGTGCCTTGGGGGCTCTGCAAATTGACTCCTGCTGCCTAGAGCTTCAGTTTTAAGGGCCACATATGAGTGACAAACATTGGGACATATGAAGTGGAGAGGTAGATGAGAGATTCAGAATTAAGCCAGAAGCCTCAAAGGGTGACACATTCTGTGACTGCAATAAGAAAACAAACCTTTCTTTTGGTGTAAAATATTAAGAAATCTTTGCCTCTGGGTAGCTTCAGAAAACAAGCAAACAGAAAATCTCTCCTGAGAATTCATAACCATTCTTCCTGAGTTAGGCACTAGAAACAACACTAACTGGTCCTGAAACCCACAACCAGAAAATTTATTTCAAATTGATCCTCAAGTGCCTGGTAGAAGCATATGCAAATCTTCTCTGGAGAAAAAACACATTCAACACAAACCTCAAGATAATCCCACAATAAACTTCCAGGGAACGTGATTTCTCAAAAACAAAAAACAAATTCATGAGACACACTAAGAAAGAAGTGAGACTCGCTTAGAGTCAACAGAAACACAAACTAGAGATGGAGATATTCATAGACTGGTGATACTGAAATTGTCATCACAGAATATTAAATAAGTATGCCAAACGTTTAAATAAGTGAAAAAATGTATCCAAATTATGACTAAGAGATACGACTTTCAAAATGATCAAGTGGAACTGAAAAAGAACATTATATCATTTCTAGAAAAATATATGAAACATAAAGGTCAGGCTAAACCAAACATGAGATGCAATGAAGAGAAAATTAATACAATAAAAAAATAAATCAGAAGAGACGTATCCAGAATGTGCACAGAAAGATGAGAGAGAAAACTATGAAGGACAGATTACGAAATGTGTAGAAAAAAGGGATAAATTCTCAACATTTATGCCTTCATCTAATTGAAGTCCAAAACAAAATTTAGACTAGGAATAAGCAATGGAGATAAAATCTAGAATTTTTCAGAATTAAAGGGAATGAAAACTCCAAAGTAGGATGAATGAATCTTAAAAGTTGCATAACAGGATAAGTAAACGAATGTCTACACCCAGATATACGAAACTGAAAAACGCCAAGGAGAACGTAAAAGGCACCAAGGATAAGCGACAGCTTACCTTCATAGGAAGGGAAACTAACGACTGGCTTCTCAAGGGCAATGATAAAAGCAAAAACGTTGTGAAATGCTGTCTTCCGATTACTGAGAATACCTGGCAATCTAATATTGAATATACAATGAAACTATGTTCACAAATAAGGGTGACATAAACATAATGTCAGACTCATTATCACAAGCATTTCTATTTTCCCCAAATTGATAAGTATTCAAATCCTAACAACATCCCAATAGTTTGTTTTAATATGTCAAAGATAACTTTGAAAATTATATGGAAGAACAAAAGTTCAAAAAAAGCTAAATGAATTTGGAGTTAAAGAAATGAATGGCAAAGAAATGAAACAAGGTGTGGTGACTTAATCAGATAATAAAACATTTTAAGGTATACAAATTGAAGCCCTAATGAGTGAGGAAAATGATATTAGGAAAATAAGTTAACTCTGTGGAAAAAATAAAAATCGAGGGCCCGCCAAGTGGCACAGTGGTTAAGAGCGCATGTTCTGCTTTGGTAGCCTGGGGTTCGCCAATTCAGATCCTGGGTGCGGACACGGCACCACTTGGCAAGCCATGTTGTGGTAGGCGTCCCCCATATAAAGTAGAGGAAGATGGGCACGGATGTTAGCTCAGGGCCAGTCTTCCTCAGCAAAAAGAGGAGGATTGGCAGTGGATGTTAGCTCAGGGCTAATCTTCCTCAAACAAAAGATCCCTACTGCATCCCATACACAAAATAAGTTCAAATGAGTTAAGGACTGAATTATATAAGGCAATGTTTTAAAGGTTTTTGAAGAAAATTTAAGAGAATTTCTGTAATATCATGGTAGGTATGGATTTTGTCAAAATGACACAAAATAATAAACTAAAAGAAAAGGCTAAAATTCTATAGTATTAAAATTAAGAACTTCTATTTTTCTAAGTATAGCATAAAGGAAGTGGCAAAACAAACCACAAATGGAGAGAAAATATTTGCTCCATACATACTACTGATAAGAGAGTTACTATGTGTTACTGACAATAGATTTTGTAATGGACTGAATGTTTGTGTCCTCCCAAAGCTCATATGTTGAAATCCTGACCCCTAAAACGATTGTATTTGAAGATGGGGCCTTTGGGAGGTAATTAGGTCATGAGGGTGGAGCCCTCACGAATGGGATCAGTGTCCTTATAAGAAAATAACTGAGACAGAGGCTCTCCCTCTTGGTCATATGATGATGCAAGGAGAAGACAGCTGTCTGCAAACCAGGAAAAATGACCTCACCAGACAGTAGATTTGCTAGTATCTTGGTCATGGATTTCCCAGCCTCCAGAACTGTGAGAAATAAATATTTGTTGTTGAAGCCACATAGTCTCTGTATTCTGTTATTGCAGCCCAAAGTGACTCAGATATATTTTTATCTGGAATAAAAAGAGAAAAAGATACACACACACACATACACATACACACACAACACACAAATACTTATAGAACAGTAAGTAAAAGAAGACAAACTAGCAAACAGGCAGAAGAAACATGGAATAGCGAATACATATATTCACACGACAGGATATACATGTCCTGGAAAATGAGTACAAAAATTTAGATCAACTTCAACCACAATATTTAGGGGTAAAAAAGCAAATCACAAAAGAATAGACAAGATGGATCCATTTATATAATGGTAAAATATCAAAACTAGACAGTGTATTATTTAGCACGTAATTATTAAAAAAAATAAATACCAGAAAATTGACAATAGTGAATGGTTCACTCTTGAGGGAGGAATAGCAGTCTGGTTGGGAAAGGGCATACGGGGTATCTCAAAGACATTGGTGATGTTTTAATTCTTAAGGTGGGTGGTAGGCACATGTGTGCTTTTATCAAATATTATTATTATTAAGACCATAAAATACATTTTATGCACTTTTTGTGTTTGTGATGTATTTTATGGCATGAAAATCTCCAAACAGTAGGAAGCCATTTGTTATAGTCATCTTTAAAAATGACTGATTAATCATTAATCTTTATGCCACCATATTTGGGTCTTCAGCACAGGGAGTAAATAGATAGAGATGTGTCCAGATTGGTTCAATATTTTTTCTGTCTAACTCTATGCAAAGCTCAAAGTATTATCTTGTCAAATACGTAAAATGTTTAGGGTAATGAAATGCCTGTTGGCATTTCATCAATAGTAGCATAGTACTGCTTTAATTGACTTTAGCACCAAGCTAATTTTACGCTTGAGAAATAAAAAAATTCAGGTTAAAACTTTGGCAATTCCCAATTAATTTCTGACTTACTACATTTAATAGCAGAAGTAGCAGGATGGAAGACGGAACCGTGTTAATGGTTAGGAGTTGTGTACAGATTATAGGAAAAGACCAGAAAATGTATGACATGAATGGTGAGAGGGGTCAAAGCTTCAAGGATTTGATGTTAAAATGTTCCTGCACCCAGGAAATAGTATATGTGGGTCTTAGAGAAGGAAAATTAACGGGATTAAAGATGGTGTTTAGTGGGGAAAAATAAAACAAATGATGATTAATATCTAATGTATGAAATATAGTGAGCAAGCACTTGGTATTCGTTATGCCATTCAATATCCACAATGAAGTTAATATCAACAAATTGTAAATGCTAAAGCTAAATCTCAAATGTTAAGTGACTAGTAAATGTCAGAGCCATACTGAAATCATGGCTTGCTACAGAGATTGTTTTTACTTAATGGTGTGTAAGGTGCTAGGAAGCATAAAAATAAAAAATGATTATTTTTATTTAATTAAATATATGCACTTCTTGTTTCTCACAAATTTTTGAGGTGCCTTAGCATTGTATGTGAATTAAAATGAAATTGAAAAAATATATAAATATATCAGAGCCATGGGAAAATACAAATAGAATAGGAAGATAAGGTAGAGGAAAAAGTTGAGGAGGACATAATGAGTTTCTTCAGAAAAGTATTTCTCACCAGTAAATTTTATTCTCTCTCGTTTGTTGGTATGGTTTAAAACAAAATTAAAACATAGAATATGTAGGGAGATAAGTCAATTGAAACTTTAACCAAAAATTCTTAGTAAACATTACCGCTCTCGTGGAACTCCAGATTCTACATATGACCTGTAGGTTAATGCTGTAATTAAGACCAGGCTTTTACTATTTCTCTATAGATATAGTTATCTTACTAATGTAGCGGTAATAGAGAACAGAAAATGTAGTATATAGATATATATTTATTTTTCTAAATGAGGAGATATCTAGGGCACCAGGATTTGGGAGAAGCTCTTTTAGAATCTTTAATTGCTAGAGAGGTCATATTTGCTTTTGGCAAAATTTGCTGTGGAAAAGCCTGGTTCTTATATTTAATGATGAACAGATAGTCAGAATGAGACACTGCTGGGCAAAAGATTCATGTCCATGATCAGGGCTCAACCGTGTCCTAAAGTAGTCTTTCTTTTTTGAGGAAGATTGGCCCTGAGCTAATATCTGCCACCATCCTCCTCTTTTTGCTGAGGAAGATTGGCCCTGAACTAACATCTGTGCCTATCTCCCTCTATTTTATATGTGGGACACCTGTCACAATGTGGCTTGATAAGCAGTGCTAGGTCCATGCCTGGGATCCTAACCTGTGAACGCTGGGCCACTGAAGCAGAAACATGTGAACTTAACCACTATGCCACTGGGCTGGCCCCCTAAAGCAGTCTTGATACACACATATTTGGCTTGGTGGGTGTTATACATTCTTTTCCTCTGAATTCTATTCCTTAGTCAATATTGAGAGACTGTTATTTAAATAAACTTGCTCTTTTGTAATGGATTTTAGAGACCAAAGTTGGAGTTCAGCTATGAGTGGACCTGACGCAATTCATCAGGAAACAAAGATGGATGGATGCCTATACTATATGGGGGAAGTGTCAACTTATTGTGTTACTGAGGAGAAAAATAATAAAGTCATATTTTTATAAAATCAGGTATTAAGGGTAAAAAGAAGAGGAAAAACAGAGAAACTCTGCCTAAAATACATTTTCTTTAGAAAATCTGCTGGCTTCATAGAAGAGAGTGATTCCAAATTCTATATGTGAATAGAGAACTATTTTGAGGCTTTAGAAGTATAACATCAGAAATGTGGACAGGACCAGGATCATTTTTTAACTACAAGTTTTAAATTTTTAGCAAAATATGAATTGTAGAAAAAGTAAAGGAAGGATGAGGGGGACCCTAGGCTCCAGCAAAGTGCTTCCCCTATGTAGAGTAAGAGAAATGTGGGACCAATTGCAGAAGGATGTTGAAATATTAAAAAATGAGCTTAACCCATTCAAAAGGTGTAGGGAGTACCTGAGGGAAGCGGAATAAGAAGAATGTGGAAATTGAGTTTTGCAGCTACAGAAAAAGACAGAGCAAACGGGGATGTTTGGGCCATGACAAATGACTTGAGACCTGAAGAATTCAAAAATTATAGAGAGGTCAGATTTGAGGTATGAAAAAAAAATTAGAGAAGACATATGGCTTTCAGTAGGTCCATAGGTACAATTTCTGGGGAGTAGCCACAAGCAGTCACTGTTATGTCTTGTACCCTCTTTCTACTGAAATCTCGAAGGGATCATTTAACTGGAAAAAGAACTTTGGCGCAAGGGAAAAATTCTTAAAAGCAATAGTAGAAGTCTAATAAATTAGTAAATTAAAAACAGATATTGTAGGAATTACCATGAAGTGACAGAGGGGAAAAAGACTTAAAACCAAAACCAAGCAAACCAAAGACCAAAAAACCTTGGAATCCTGCTGGGCTTGGTGAAATAGGGAAGAGCAGATGATTATGAGGAAAGTGTACCAAATGAATTTTACATGGGAAATTAAGTCTTATAAATGTGTGAATACCCCACTTCTAGAAGAAAATAATGTTTTCCCGAATAGAACTCATATCAAGGCAGAACTGAATGCAAAGATCACAAATGTAAAAGAAGTCTTGCAAATTAAATTAAGAGAATTCAGAGATATTTGGAAGACATAAAGGGAAGGAAGTAGCCTGGAGGAATTCCTGGGCAAAGGAAGGTGTGGGGATTTGGTTTTAAGCGTGGCACTTGTGAAAGGATGGGGGGGGGTCTCTGCACAGGTAATGAATTTTCATCCCCCCATGTACGGGGTATGGAATTCTTATCAGCACTTATAATCCTAGCTCTCTGAAGACAGGGATTTTTGTCTCTTTTGTTGAGTTTTGTGTCTAAAGTAATGCCTAGTATTTAGTAGGCACTCAGTGAATCTCTGTTGAAAGAATGACTTAATAGAATACTGCCCACCTTTACTGATTTCCACTATAGTCCTTGATAAATCCAAATAACGCAAGCTTAAAATAACGTGGTTTTTTTAAAGTAAAATAGTTGTCCAATGAATTTCCAAAATTAAATTAAATTTGTTTCTAAATATTGGGAATCTCATAGAGATACAATAAATTAGTTTGGTGGAGGTAGGGGGGAGTTGGTGGAAAAGACAACCAAATAAGTTGAAACTTTAAGCTATTTTTTATCATAATGCATGATGTTTATTCACTGTTTTTGAAAGACAAACAATTCACAAAAATATGACATTTGATTTGAATAAAGAAGAGTACCTCTTTTTTTAGACTGCATTGCCTTAGGGCACAAAACAAAGGCATCCAAATTAACTTCAATTTATTTAGATAGAAGATAGAAAGGAGGCCAGAAGAAGAGTTTCTTGAAATTATCATTTTACTTCTAAAAAATCATTCCCAATCATCTTGTGTTTCACAATGTTTAGGCTGCAGGTTTTGTAAAATACATGAGAGTTTCTATTGATTTTGTGTATCTGAGTCCATGGTTTCAGCCAAAGAGAAAAAGACCAAGAGAGGAAATATAAGTTAAAACAATGAGATACTACTACACACCTACTAGAATGGCCAAAATCCTGAATACTGACAACACCAAATGCTGACAAGGACATGGAGCAATAGGAACTCTCATTCATTACCGGTGGAAATGCAAAATGATACAGCCGCTTTGGAAGACAGTTTGGTGGTTTCTTACAAAACTGAACATATTCTTAATATATGACACAGCAATTACACTACTTGGTAATTACTCAAAGGCGTTGAAAACTTATGTCCACACGAAAACCTGTGCACTGATGTTTATAGTAGCTTTATTCATAATTGCCAAAACATGGGAGCAACCAAGATGTTTTTCAGTAGATGAATGGAAAAATAAACTGTGGTACATCCAGACAGTGGAATAATTCAGTGTGAAGAAGAAATGAGCTACCAGGAAGACATAGAGAGAAGTTAAGTACATGTTACTAATAGAAAGAAGCCAATCTGAAAAGGCTACATACTGTATGATCCCAACCATCTGACATTCTGGAAAAGGAAAAACTATGTAGATGATAAAAGATCAGTGGTTGCCAAATGTTAGTGGGGAGGGAAGGATGAATAGGTGGAGTACAGAGGATTTTTAGGGCAGTGAAACTACTCTGTATGATATAATAATGGTGTGTACATGTCGTTATACATTTGTCTAAACTCATAGAATGTATAAAACCAAGAGAGAACCCTAATGAAAACTGTGGACTCTGAGTGATAATGATGTATCATTGTAGGCTGATCACTTGTAACAAATGGACCACCCTGGTGGGGAATGTTGATAATAGGGGAGGCAACGTGTGAGTTGGAGCAGGAGGTATTGGGAAATCTCTGTACTTTCTACTCACTTTTGCTGTGAACTGAAAACTGCTCTAAAAAGCAGTCTATTAAAAAAGAAATAAAGAATTTATCAAAAAAAGGTTAATATCTTCACCTCATTTATTTCTCCAAAGTGACAAGAAGTGTAAGAGTAGACTGTGGCATAAGGTCTAAGGCTGCCTGACGGCCTCCCTTCACTAAAAAGTTAGTGACGTTAGAACATCAAGCAAGAATCAAAGCTGTCTCTCAGAACAGACCTTAGAAAGGTCTGTGTGACCTATTAAAATAGAATGTACTAGAAATGTTTCCATTAAAATAATTTTAACATACAAAACAAAATATATCCACCAGAAACAAACAAATCCTCAGTGTATGTAGTTAACAGTTATAATTTAAGTAACAATCTCAAGTAACATAACATCTCGGTAGGGATCTTCTTGGCTGAATCAGCTACCACAGCATGGAGCTCTTGGAGATGCTGACGGCAGAGACTGAAAAACACACAGTGAAGCTAACTTTGAACCCCACGTGCCAGCTGGGCCTGTTCTAGTAGGAGGCAACACACAGGATTTTGCCCATTTGGGTTGCATTACATAACGCTTGTTTATTTTTCTCTTTGCTTTTTTCTAGTTGGAAATATAAAAGTGGAAGGATCAGAGAAGTTAACAAGATCAAACTTTCAGAGACAAGATGGCATTAGGAGTAAACAAAAACAATGAAAGTGAATATATGCATAATTATTTTAAAGTAAAGCATAGCTCTAGAAGGCAACAATTTTCACAGCACAACCCAGTCCTTGGTATTACAAACCTGCTGCAACTGTATCTTTTTCTTGAATCGTCTTTCTTAGTTATCCAAAAGTCTATGATGGGTTCAGGCTGTTTGTCCCACCAGTTTTATGCAGCTACTACTTCTTTAAATGTTTTTAGTAACAGTCTTTATTGGTTGATATTTTCTGCCTTTTTTGAGGAAGATTAGCCCTGAGCTAACATCCATGCCCATCTTCCTCTACTTTATATGAGGGACGCCTACCACAGCATGGCTTGATAAGTGGTGCATAGGTCTGCGCCCAGGACCCAAACTGATGAACCCCAGGCCACTGAAGCAGAGCACAGGAACTTAACCACTACGGCAGCGGGCTGGCCCCATTTAGGCTTTTTACAAATGTTTTCTCGTTGAAGGACTCAGCAAAATCCTCGTGCAACCAACTAGCCTTTTCATACACTACTGTCCTACTGTATCATGGTTAATTGAAACATGAGCCAGTTTCGGATTTTAGTGCTCAAGTCCAAAGCTATTATTTCAAATCAAAATAACATTTGGCATGGAATTACGAAATTATATTTTACCGAATTATATCTAATGGTTCAGTAAAATTCTGTTGCATAGATTATCATAATGTATTTTAATCAAACTTATATTGTGTTCTCAACATTATTTCTACTTGTATACCAATAACATACTAACATTCTGTAATTAAATTTTAGTTTCCCTGAATTTTCTAAGGAAATATTCTAGAATGTATTGTAGAGTGGGATTGTTGAAATACAATTATATACAT
Organism: Equus przewalskii; assembly: GCF_037783145.1. Classification (NCBI taxonomy): domain Eukaryota; kingdom Metazoa; phylum Chordata; class Mammalia; order Perissodactyla; family Equidae; genus Equus; species Equus przewalskii. Next base: position 53,960,823 of record NC_091839.1, on the reverse strand, counting down.
TTTTATCTTTTGGATAACATTTTAGTAAAGTTCATATCTTTTTACATTATTCCATCTGTATGTGTCCATTTCCTCCTACACCTATCAGTTTTAAATAGTTATTAAAAGCAAAGCAAACAACTTGCTCCTCCAGAAGAAAAAAATCTCTTACTGTGCAGATGAAATGCAGGTTGTTAATTACATTTGTATTTTTTAGAGAACAATGGAGGTTGAATTAATTTATCAGGAATTTAATTTTTATCATTTATAAACATTCTAATTTGGTCCTTTGAATATTTTTGTAGTAGGACAACCATTTTTTATTAGTTTGTAATTTTTAAAATAATTATGAAAGGCACCTTTTAGCATGTGTTTTTTTCTGTCATTTTCCTTTTAATATTATTTACATTTTAAGTACAGAAGTATATTTATGATGTTAAATTGAACTGTTTTTGAATGATATCTTCCTGTTTATTCATATGCTTTTCTATACATAAAATTCTGTAAATAGCCACTTGATTTTTATTCTAATAATCCAATGATTTCTTTCTTTTTCTTTTTCATTTTCCATTTTAAATGCTGGTTTTTAAAGATAATGATTTAAGTCAAGTCATTGACTACTCCTAGACCCAAATTTCTAACAAGTTATGTTATACCTGAGAAAATGGCTTGGGAAAGTTGGCATTTTATTCCTTTCACAGTAAGAACTAAAGGGTGTTTTGGGCTTGTTACCAGTTATTCCCATCTGTTTCGCAGAAGGGTATTTTCCTGTTTTTAGACTGTTCAGAGAGGAGGGTATTAAAAATTATTATGAATGACAAAGGGATCTTCTCAAGGGATTGGTGGAGTCCTCACCTTTGTCTAGGGTGTCATTGAGTGTGTTAAACAAGAGGTCACTACTTAAATCTGGAAAAGAAAGAAAAAACAAACAACTTATTTCTTGCTAAGAAAAGGAAGCACCTCATCCTTTGAAGCAGAGATCTACTGTAATGTAGGTTTGGGGGAATTGTTAAGTTAGGGATGAGTGGATGTTTGGAAGCAGGAGTGTTAACAGATTGGTATTTTTAGGGGTGAAGGATAGGAGCTATTTATTCTCAGATGTCTCTTAGGGAATTTTCTGGAAAGCTTGCTGCTCTGGTAAGGAGAATGCTACTAAATCTGCTCCATGTAACTGTATCATTTACCTACGTTAAACCTTCGCCTGTTTTGTTTTTAAATCCATCTTTCTGTCAATCATTATCACCCATATGCATGATATCTATTATGGGGAAAAAAAGATTGCAATTAAAAATGGACAGTTTTAAGGAGTATCTTCAAGTTATAGCGCAAATATTAGCCCATAATTCAATTCTGTACGTGTGTTAGAGAAGCTCACCTGGGCAGTCAGTACATAGGGTTCCTAGAATGGATTCTACTAACATCCACATTTAGAACTACAGGGGCCTGAGGAGATAATAAGCTGGGGCAAGTCAATTGCAACAAAATTCTAGCTGTGCTGGTAAATTCTGAATACCTGCATAGTAAGGCCAACTCAGTTTTTCTTTTTCTAACCTATTGGATTTGCTATGAATTTTCCCCTGAATAGAGTTTAGTTTCAGCTCATATGTTTTCAATGCAATGTAATAATTATTTTCTAACGTATTGTTTGTTTAATATTTATGTTTTATTTCTAGTTTGCTTAATAGCAATTTCATTGTTGTTGTAAATTATAACTGTACCTTTTATACAATAGGGACTTTATTTAGGTATATGTGTCTATTCTTTGTTGAAAAGCTTCCAGGTATTCAATATTTTCCTTGAAGAATATTGACCTCATTAATGTTTTACAGCCAAGACCTGGAAGTGGCACACATCCCTTCTAATTACCATCCATTGTTGAGGATTTAGCCACTTATCCATACCTCCTTGAAAAGGAGGCTGGAAAACAATGGCTCTAGCTGGTTGACTATGTTTCCAACTCAAACTCCATAATTATGGGAGAAAGAAAGACAGGTTTTAGGGGTAAATTCAGCAGTATACTACAAACACCAAGAAGGTGTTAAACTCTCCATTTACACATGTGATTTGTTCAATTTTATCTTATGATTTTGTATATTTTATATCATGTCACTCAACTCACAGAGGTTAATGACTCCTCCCATCTAGCCCCTAAATAAACAGCAAATTTATGACATTGTATGAAAGCACTCATGTGCAAGGATGCACAGAGACATACCTGCATACACATTTTCATTCATAGCAAACATATACACATAACCAAGCACGCGTGCACACACACAGAGATATTCAGGTAAAATGTCTAAACTCAAAGGAAAGAGAGATAATCCTATAACTTCCAGAAAGAAAAATTAGTATAGCTACAAAAGAATGAAACTCAGATTATCAGACTTCTCATATGCACCTTAATAATATCTATAGAGTTCTGAGAATAAAAAGTCTTTGAAATGAATATTTGACAAAATTACAGTTTATACATCAGGACAAGATAAAGACTTTGAGGCTGTGCAGGAAATTGAAATATATCCCACATATTCTTTCTTTCTCAAAAAAAAAATCGCTTAAAAATGTACTCAGAAAAACAAAAATCATAATCAGAATAAATGATTCAAGAAAGAAAACATAGAAAATAATAGAAAACAATAAATATACAGTTGATTTAAATAGCCATTGTTAACATAGTGAAATATTAGTAAGTTACTAGGAAACATAAAATATGGAGATTTATTAAAAATAATAATGCCCTCTTTAAACCAAGAATATTGCTAATTTCAGATCTTGGCAGTAGGGGGTGCTAGGAAGGGACAGTAAGCATGATAAAAAGGATGTGTGTGGTATACTTTATTTATACTGCTATTCTATAATTTGATATTGATTAAAATATTATGCTTTTTGTGGGTTAGAAGTTATAGTTACTGCTTAGCTATAATGATTTGATGAAGAAATAAATAAGTAATGTCAACTTTAAGGATCTACATTAGTATAAAACACACAGGTGCAGAACTTCCTAACTACCAGAAGTCAATAGGAGAGGGAAACAGTAAAGAGTACTCAATTCTTTATGAAAGAGCAGCAAAGAAAGAAGATAAATAACCAAGAAGAATATGTATATTCCATTAAAACGAAGTCAAATTATGTCAGGAATAAGACCAAATGTGAAATAGCAAAATAATGCTACTAAAGTTCACACATTCTCAGAATGAGTTAAAAATGCAAAATTGAGCTACGTGTCATTTACAAATGTCATTTACAATTAAATGACATAAAAATAATTGGAAAATAAAACGATGACCAAAAATACACAAGTAAACAGCAATGGAAATGTTATTATCCAAACAATGGAATTTATAACAAAATGAATGGAGCCAGCCCTGATGGCCTAGAGGTTAAAGTTTGGCCTGCTCCACATTGGTGGCCTGGGTGCAGAACCACACCACTTGTCTGTCAGTTGCCGTGCTGTGGTGGTGGCTCACTTGGAGAAACTGGAAAGACTTACAGCTAGAAAATACAACTACGTACTGGGGCTTTGGGAAGGAAGAAATAAAAAAGAAAATAGAGGAAGATTGGCAACAGATGTTAGCTCAGTGAATCTTTCCAATCAAAAAAAAAAAAAAGAAAAACAAACAAACAAAAACAAAAAACAAAAAAACGTGAATGCAAGTATGCCTCGTGGTGCACAGACTCAGGTGAGACCAAATGATCCACTTGCAGGAATGCAGTTCTTCTCTCTGTTTGGGGCTTTGGACAAGGTTCCGTATGTTAGCATCTCAGTCCAGCCTTCTTGGGCGCACCACGGGCTATCTTCCAATATAAGTAACTGTACACAAGCATGAAAACTAGGCTACTCATAGAAAAAGCTCCAAATTATCACCTTTGCCAGTTTCAGATAAGCTGCTAAATGTTCAAAACAAGGTCAACTAGTCAGTGACAGTGGACATAAAAAGGGCAAGGACGATCAAGATAAACCATGAACATGTAGAAAAATGAGTCTTGGATATGGAAACTAGAGTGTCCTTCCAGGTCAGAGGTGCTCATTAAAGACACCATCTGGATGGATAAAGATAAGCATTCAACTCCATTTGTATGCAACCACTTAAGACGTAAGTCTCTAAATGTTCAAAGAGGGATCAGAGGCACCTTGTCAAATGCCTTAAAATAAACGTGGTTGGGCAATTGTTGGCGCCTTTCCTTCCACTTTGCCTGCTGGTTGTCTAGTGCTTACATACTCCCCTGGCCCTTCAGTTGGATGCAGAACCCAGTCATTCCCCTTTTTCAGTCTCAAGTGTCTATAAGGCTAAGTTTTCCCCTCTCCTTGTTTCGGGGAATTCTCTCCCCTCTCTGTCTCCCTCTCCTCTATACTCTTTTTATATTACAGACATTGCAGTGGAAAGTTTATCTGGCATTGACTAAAAGGGGATGCTGTTACCTCAGAATGAAAGGTGAAAGGGGTCTGGAGTCTGGAACTTGAATATCATGAGCCGTCCTTTTCCAAATTATTTACTTCCTCTTCTCCTATACGTCTTTCTTGCTTACTTATATATTTATTTATTTCATTTTGGCTTCCTTTTCTCTGTCTGACAATTACCACAAAGCGGAGACCTGAGCTTCTGGTACTCCTAGGTTCAAGTCCTCACCACTTTGTGACCACAACAGAAAGGGGTGTCTGGCTTCCAGATCTAGACTGAAACACTTTGGGGACAGACTCTGTGCAGTCCGAACTGTGTGCAGTCGCTGGGTTTGATTCTAAAGGCTTTGTCACTTCAGGGGAATGACTTAACTTCCCTCTACGTGTTCTTACTATAAAATGATGACAATAACAGGCCCAACTTTATAGAGTGTTTTAAGGAGTAGATAAGGAAATGCGTATTAATAGCAGTAGGCTTGCCAAAACTAAATGTTCAAAAAATGTTACTCATTGGGGCCAGCCTGGTAGCATAGTGGGTAAGTTGGTGCACTCCGCTTCAGCGGCCTGGGGTTCACAGGTTTGGATCCTGGGTAAGGATCTACACACTGCTCATCAAGACATGCTGTGGAGGTGTCCCATATACAAATTAAAGGAAGATGGGCGCAGATGTTAGCTCAGGGTCAATCTTCCTCACCAAAAAAGAAAATAATGTAAAAAACAGTTATTATTATTGTGCATATAATATAAATTACTGTATTAATGTAGATATTCTTGCTGTAATGGGCTGTTCTTGATTAGGTATTTTCCAGCATTTTGATCAGTTCCTTGAATGAAGGTGTATCAGGAATATTTATTAAATTTATACACATTAAAAAGTTGGGAAGGGTAGGTAAAGTATTCTTCCTGCCTGTGTGAAAACACATAACTAAAATGATGAACTTTAGTAAAAATATAAATTGTCTTCATTGTAGTCTAATATTGAAGCTCAAAATACGTTTGTATAAATTTAGATGTGGGGGTCAATTAAGCTAGCCAAGCATTTTATATGAAAAGGAAATACCTGGAGTTGTAATTGATACAAATTTGTTACGAATCTACAAATTTGGTTGCTTATAAATCTAATGCCAATTCAGCACAGAAAAACAAAGTATCCTCTTTTAGTCTATCCCAGCTCATATTTTACTTAGAGTCTCATTATTACTTGCATCACTTTTGAGGTGGGTATTGGAAAATCTCTGTGTCCTCAGGCATTCAGCTTTGACTCTCAGTGATTTGGAGACCCTGTAGTATCCAGCAGAATGAATGTTGCTGGAATATATAACTTAGATTCATTTTAGAGAGAATTTAAAAGTTGAAATCATCAGATTTGGGTTCAGAAACATTTGATTTGAAGTCTAGCTTTGCCAATTACTATTCGTATGATGTTGTTCAAGCTGCTAAATCTCTCTAAGATTGAGTTTCTTCCTCTGTAATATGGAGATGTTAGTATTCATCTCCTGAATATAAGGGGGAAAATGATCAAATAGTTAAAATTTCAAAGAAACAAACAAAAACATATAGCTCTGCCTCATGAACTAGTCAACTCTTCTTGTCAATGGAGATGGATGATCATCTGTGCGTCGTCCTGCTCTCATTATTCCAGAAGCTATCTGTCCATCTGAAAGTCTGTATTTCCATAAAGTGCAAAGCACAGAAATGTTTTTCTTTTTTCAATTAGTTCTATCCCCAAAGCTTTACCATCATTTTCCTTAAATGTTTGTTAGTTTTTTATTTGGAACAAAGCCATTTTATTTTCATCAACCTTTAACTAGCTATAGCTACATAGTAAAGTTTTAATTCAGTTTTCAAATCCTTTAGTGTTATAGTACTTCAAAAACACTTCATGTTCATTCAATATTGTCCCTATAGCTTATAGAAAATATTTCCAAATACTAGTACCTTTTGGAAGTAATGCCACAAGGTTGATGGTTCCTTAAAATAAAGTGCTAGCTTTAAATATCATCTGCATGAGCTTTTGTTGCTGATAGTGTTGTTAATTTGGTTTTTCAAACTTATATTACAAGATAATCTCTTTATTCTTTCAAAAGATGGATCCACTGCATGAAAAAATAGAGATTTTGATATAATATAAAGATGAACACATTTAATGTAATCACTGAAGCAGATCGAAGAGTAACAATAAACAAGGCTGATGGTTTTGAAAAGAAATGTCTAGTTATTTTCAAGTAATGCAGTACTGCTACAGTTGTTCTTGTCTTTTCCCCAAAAAAGACTTGGACTAATTGATTATCTAAAAGCTGTCTCTTAGTCACTACCACTTGACATACTTAATCAGAGATCTTGGAGGGCATAGATGAGTTCATGGAATATGATTATAACTGTCTTTTATGAAACAAATGCCTAGAATTTATAATGCTTCTCAATATTTCAAGAATAGTTTATTGTTATTCTGCTAAAATTAGGAGTATCATGTATGCTTCAAATTCCATTCTTAGATGGATCTATTTAAGTATTTTCACAGTGCAAAAAATTTGAGATACTATTCAATATGTCCCAAAAGTATATAAAATTTAACCATTACTCTATAAAATGGGTGTGACAGATGATCCATAAAAAAACAAATTATGTCCGGATACCAAGAGACACATGGTTTTTGGCCCTAAGTACAACTTTCAGGTAGTTTCCTGCACCAATTTATTTAGGCAGTTTTTTCCCTGACATGTGACTCTTTACTGTTATTGCTTTTTAATAGGCTACATTTATAGAATTATAAAATGAGTTTTCTTTGGTAACTTGACTTTTTCCCACTATTTTTACTTTACTAACGTTATAGGAGCATCGAGCATCCAATCATTTTTTTTTCCTAGCAGAATTTCTTGAATTCAAATTGGTAACCTAAAATTAGTTTTCTAACTATAATTTTGACTTTATCTATTTAAATTGTGCTTTTCATACATTAGTATGATTTAGTCTTAATTATGTGTTAACTATACGGGGGAAAGAAAATTCAAATTATAAGCAAAGAAAAATTATTGTTATCTTTTACCATGCTATAAAATGCGTGCTTTTGGTATATGAAAAGTATGAAGAAGTTTGAAACTTGGGATAAACTGTTCCTTCATTTTTATTCTCCCAGAAGAGCTCTATAGTGGAATTCGTGGAGCCTGGAGTGGATTTATGTAATTAGCTTGGTTGCAAGCCATCCTTCCCATAGGTCAAGCCAATTAAAGGATAACTAAGGGAGACATGGCCCCAAACAGTGGCATATGGCACAGTGGCACCACTGCTCACTAGGGAGGGAAAATAAAGTCACATGGATTAGAACAGTGAAATGAAATGAAATTGGATGTGGAACACTTTGAACTCAAATTCCCCCTCCCTTTTGTTTTCAGTCTATATGCTTTTTTCTGTACTCCCTTCTTATGTTGAGCACATCCTGTGAAGGATGGCAGGGAGGTTGGAACACTGGTTTCAGTAACCGTATTTACCACAATGGGATACAGATCTTCCTCACTTCCTGGGTTTGTTCGTGATGCTCACAAAGGATCCAACTTTGATGGCATCACATATGCCTAGTGTGCTAGTAAATCAGCTTCCTATCCCAGAAATGTGGGGAGCTGAGCCTCCAGATAAAAGCAGACATTCAATTGATAGTCTGGAAATAAGGCAAAAACTTTGAATAAGTGTAAAAATAATATATAGAAAAAAGCAGCTTGAATGAATGATGTTAGACTGTATTCAATAGTGATCATGAGCAAAATGACTATCTTCAAAAATTTCCTCTAAAAATTCAGGGTAAAGAGGGGAGAGTTTTAGTAATAAGAAAAATAAATGGAGGTGTGGAGTTACTCATAATATAACCAAACCCCTAGACTATGTCAATTAATGACTTTTAAATCAGAGTGTCTGGAGTGAAAGTTGGCAGACTCACAAATGTATAGATGTTTGCTGCTTATTTAAAAGCCCATCAGGTACTAGCTCAGGATTAACCTTAGATGGCAAAACAATTTGCCATCAACTGTGATGGGATTTCAATGCGTTCTGCAGGTTGTTCCCTTGGCAATGCTCCTTTGCCCATTTTAAGAACTAAATTGTTGAAACTTAAGCCAAAAAAAGGTAGAAAATTAAGCTATTTTAAGGCCTTTTTAAAAGACTTTGCATTGCATCAAAAACAGCTGGTTTGAAAAACTGTGGCTAGAATACCAGAGACTTTTGTTGCTTCTGGCTCTGCTACTAACTTGCTGTGTGATTTTAAACACATCTGATTTTACCTCTCCGTGCCTCAGTTTCCTCATTTGCTAAGCGATGGGGTCTGGGGGTGGGCAAACCAGATGATCTCTGAGGTTCCCTTCTGCTTTGAAAATTCTCTGTGTCTAATCCATCTATTTTTATTGATCAGATTTTACTCTGCAGAACAGAAAAGGAAGAGTCAAGGGTGAGACGAGGTGGAATTGTTTAACAAAAGTGAAAATAACTAGAAAGGATAAGTGAGTTTTTTAAGCCACAAATAATTGCTCTTTTGAACAAGCTAAGTAGACCGCTGTATGTTATGACTTGTGGTGTGTTACCTCTTCAATCTTCCTCCTTGAGCAATAAGCTGGAAATCTCCAAATCCTTTCATCGCCATTCCATTTTCCTCAGAATGCCTTCGTTTCCTCATTTGCCACTGCCTGAATTATTTGCACCATATGGCCCTTGTTCTTTAGGGATCTAGATTCAAAATACTTTTCTGTGTGGAATCACATTTGATTTCACCCGAGACATGTATTAATGCCTAATAATGTCAGTTTCCACACACACAGACACACAATACACACGCTTTGTTTAAGTACTGCTGTTGTATGCTGACAGGCTAAGTTCTATCAAGAAGTATAGCACTTTGCTGTGAAAGATGCACAGAAATGTGAAAATAATTTTATTTTTCAAATATGCCATGGTTGACCTTATAAATCCTTGAAGTAGCATATACATTTTTACTATTCTCATTTATTGACATTTATTGACATTGCAAATTTTCAATAGAGAGAAAGTTCATGCACTGGCTATTTTATTCCCTTGTCAAAACCCATAAGCAAACATATTCTTCCTGAAAATATCTGTTTTTGGACACAAAGTTTTACCTTGTCTGTAAATGCTTCATAGAGAGTCTGAATGATACTCCTACACTTATTTTCTTTCAGATGCTACCAGCTAAACTAGAACTGGTGACAGAAATATTGTAACAGAATCATCACTTCATTTTTTAAAAATAAAGGTGGGTGTATGAGGCTTCTGTCACGTCTCTCTATATTTACAGTGAAAAGTCAATTCTAGGCAGTTTGTGTTGAAAATGACAGCATTTCTATCATGCTCTACATCAGCTGCTGCTCGCTGGAGTCAGAATCATCATCCTTCACTGGGCTGTCTTGCTTTATGATATCAATTAGCAAACAATCTGTTTTGTTGGCACATGGTACAATTAGGATGGAAAACAGAGTGACTGTGAAGCAAAACATTTTTCAGGGAGAAGGCTGTTTCGCCCAAGCGTGGGGAGGGAGAAGTGGTGTCGTTCTTCTGTCTGTCAATGTTTCTTTAATTTGCCACTGGTGTCAGTTTATTGACATTAATACAACGTCATCATATTATTAGGTTGGCTATTGTTTTAATTTTTTCCTGATGTTAGTATTTGATTTTTAAGAATTTACAGCTATTAATTACTTTTTTTTAGTTTTCAGTTCTAGAATTTATGTTCAAATCCCTACTTATAATGTAGAAAAACTAAAACTAAAAAAAAAAAAAAAATCCCATTCCACATAAAGCAGGAGAGAAGGCACACTAGAGGGCGCTAGTCAACTGTACTTTTTATTTATTTATTTATTTTCATTTACCATTATAATTTGCATGTCTTTGGGGATGTTTTCACAGCTTAATCTGATCTATTTGAGACTACTCATTTTTCTTTGTTGCTCTTTCTCTCTCCTCTCTCTCTTTTTTTTTTTTTTAAGACCAATAAGCTCATTTGGTAGTGTGCATTGACCAGGAAAGTTCTAGACCTTTAGGTTCATTATTTTGATAAGCTTTATCCCCCTATGGATTGTCTGGGTGGCCTTTATATCTTTATTGAAACCCTGCGATCTTGTCCTATGACATTTCTGTTTTTTGAAAGAGCATCTCCACAGCTGCAAGTAATTGCTACTTAAGCCCAATTGTATGGGCTTTGAGATATACACAAATCACTCCTGGGTATTTCTTTTAAGCCACATTTAAACCCCAGTCTCCAGAGGTGAAAGGCGAGATATTTAAGTAATCTGCCACCTGGCTCATTCTAACGTGATTGGTAGAGAAGACAAATTCATCTTCTGAAGAATATACAAGAACAATTTTTCTTAAAAGGTCAAGTGAAATTTATGCTTCATGCTCAAAACTTTGGCATTTCAATTAACTTTTAAAAGTCACAAACAATATAGGGAGCTCTAAAATGTGCTTAAAGAGAAAATACATTGTATTTATTAAACAAAATAAACCAAATTTAATGACTTCCTTAGAATATGTTGCTCTTGCCTCTTTATTTAACAAGATTTAAAACTTTTTCTGTACTCTGTGATAGTAGGAACACTCTTGCCTCATCTGTCTGTTGTGTTTCTGGGGTACTTACATTCTTCCAGTTGCCTTCTTTTTTTGAAATATTAGTTTTTAAAGTCATGAGTAAAAAGATAAAACAGTTATTTCACAAGTACACGTGATATAGAGAATGTAGGGAATTTATAATAACACTGTAACCACAGGACCAGGAACAGAATTTGTGGCCCCAAAATATGCCGCTTTGGCATAAGAACTATTTTAGGCTGATTATTTTTAAGAAACAGGAGACACAGGAAAAAGCTCTGAACACCTAGCAGAAATTACCCATTTGTAAGGGAAATTTACATTTCTAAGAGAAATCTCCATTTGTAAGGGTCCCTTCCTTTCTGTGCCAGAAAGGAAAGGATGACTAAATCACTAGAAACTTTTATCAGTAGATAAGGCAATGATTTAAATCTAAATAACAACTTTACCCTTGTTTACCGTGCTGACCTCCTCTTAACAACAGAATGTTAAAGCTAACTTTCAGGGGCGTGGAGCCAGTCAGGAGTATGCTTAGAAGAGAAAATTTTGATCTTCCAGTCAAAACTCATCCTGCTGCATACCAACCTGCCTTCCCTAATCCCTTAACTTTATCCTATACCCTGGATCCTGGAGACAGAGTTGAGACCCTGTCCTTCTGTCTCCTTACCAATCCACTGCATAATAAATTTTCTTGCCTCGAAGACGGTGTACACAGCATCAGCTTCTGTGCCCATGGGTGAAGAGAGGCCTTGCTCAGTAACAACAGTAATAACAATGTTAATAGAAATGGGTATAGTAATATTTATTCAGTAGGATACAATTAGAACCTTGATCATAGACCAAATCCAACCTGTTAAAATCTAATATTTTACGGTAAAGCGTTTCTTAGGATTTCTGCTCTCGAAAACTGTCTCATTTCTCAACTACAAAAATACAAAGACTTCCAGTGTACATCTCATGTAACACATTTTTATTCTAATATGCATATGCTATTGTAGGGGTCTGAAATTGGCCACCCAAAGATATGTCTCTTTGGCATCAGGATTATTTGAGGCTGATTGCTTTTGATAAACTGGGACAGGGAAGGAGGCTCTGAGGAATGGAACTTGCCCTTTGTTAGGACACATTTACATTTGTAAGGTAAATCTCTATCTGTAAAAGGTGACTCCCTCTCTGTACCAGGAAGAAGAAAGGAGATGACCTTCTCTCTAGAAACTCTTAATCAATGCCAAAGGCAAGGACTTAAATCAGCATTTTATTGTGCCAGTTTCTGGTAACCTCCTGTAGCTGACTTCCCTCACCCTCCCAACTTTGGCATTTCTTTAAGGATTAAGCATCTTTCCTTAGGCTAGGAACTGATTGCTGCACTCACCTGTGACCACCCAGCTCAAGACAATAGACTTGCCTCCTGCTACGCCCACCAAGATAGCAGACCCACTACCTGCTGTGTCCATCAAACACTGTGCCGACAGGGCAATCTTGTGACTATTGTGGGAGGGACATTTCAATCATATGTGAAATATCCTGTTTGGGGGTATATAACCACTCTGTGCACCCCACTTCTTTGGTGCCCTTTATTCCTTCGGGAAGAAGGGCCCCGGGCCATGGTTCCTCATAAAGCTTTGTTTAATTTTCTCTTGCTATTCTGTCTCATGTGAATTTAATTTGTTCTCCTGCCAGACGAACCCACATTGGATAGAGGAAGAGTCTTCCTCCCCTACACTATCTTTCTCAAAACATAACACAGATGGGGCCACCTGAAATAGGACTAAAGAAATTCGTCTTGATTTTTCTATCATCCTGAAATGTTGTACCGTAAAATATTAAATTGATCATCTTACTCTCCACCTCACCCCCAGCCCCACATACTATGTACCATTACCATTGAAATCTTGTCTGTTGTTAAATTTACTTTTAAGCTTTGATTGGAAGGGTTTTCCCAGTTTGAGGATGGCAAGGGGAGAAACCCATAGAAATAGAACTCAGTTCAGCATGATGACATTGTTTTTTCCCTTTGCCATGCTAGTAGTTATTTTCCAGTCTGTCCTCTTTATGACCATCAGGTTAAAAAGTCATTAAAAACATAGACTCCTCATGTATTAGATCAAGTGGGATCAAAATGAATAACTAATTTAATCGAGATCATGCCGGCAGGCAAGTAGAGGAACCAGTCCAAGACTGAAAACCAAGTCTGTTGTGAGTTCAAGTCCAAGGCTGTTTCTGTTCCACAAACCTCTTGCCGTGTAGGAAGAGTCAAAATCTCCACCCAGATGTTTCCTACAGGTGTTTATTAATTTCCTCTCTGTAACTTTTGAATAATTATTTTAATGATTTATTTAAGATTATTAAAGGAAGTCAGTTTTTATTTAGTAAAAGAGATGACAAAATTACTTTGAAATAAAAAATGTATAAAGAAGCTTTTAATATCTGAGTGAGAAAATACCTAGCTATTTAAACATGTGTATTCTAAGGGAATACTTCCCCCCTTTTCCAGTATGCCTTTTAAAACTTAGCAACAAAATAGAAAGAGTTGAGTGTTACATTTACAAGTACAAACAAAACACTCCTGATTGCTAGAAGCACTTGATGTCCTGAGATGTTTTGTTGTCCTAGTAGGAAGGATTTCATTTAGAACATTGCATGGGGTCATATGCTTTGCTTTACAACTAATTTATGGCACTTCCAACTGAAGGACAAATATGACATTTAAAAGTACAGCAAGCATGACTTTCATAAATGTGTTTTTTATAAAGCCACAAATAAATTGTTTAGCAATTTGAGTACACTGTCGTGATCAGTTCTATTTAAATGAAAAAGACTCATAATCAATATTAAGTGCATGCATTTATTTAACTCATTTTGGTCATTTGTTTTCTGTACTACAACCATATTTCATGCTGTCTCAATTTTTTTGTAAAATATAATTTATAGACTTTATCACTATTAGACTACAGTAAATCTAATTAGAAACACTGCAGAAATAGTTGTAGTCTTCAAGTACACATACACAAGACTGTTGTTAGGGGTCACCAATTACATTGACATTGCAGGCCCACATTTGGAAACTAAAATCACATTTAGAAGCCTACATTAACTCAACCAAAGGAAAGTCTTGGGTTTATGGTGTTTTTAAACTAGAACCTAAAACATCCTGTTTCAGATAAAGTCATGTGCTGCATGATGATGCTTTGGTCAATGACGGATAGTATATACGATGGATGGTGGTCCCATATCAGTAGTACCACACAGCCAGGGTGTATAGTGGGCTGTACCATCTAGGTTTCTGTAAGCGTACTCTATGATGTTTGCACAGTAACAAAATCACCCAACGACACTCTTCTTAGAACGTAACCCTGTCATTAAGTTATGTGTGACTAGAACACATGGCTAAATTTTTGCAGAAAACATGACTCCGCAAAAGTACAATCAATAGGCTTCGTTTAGGTATAATTATGAGGAAAACAAAGACCTTTATTTTGTTGCAGTGTAAATAATATATCTGTCCAATTTGGAGATTACATGCATCATCCATTTAACTTGGCTCCAGTCCCACAGGATGGTCTAAAACCACTGTATAAAAAGTAATGTTGTGGGAATATGCTGCTGTGATTGGTGACAGGGGCAAGAGGTTGAATTCTGCATTACATTTTAAACTCTCTAAGAGCATTTCAACGTGACATTATGCCTCCAATTCAATAGATTCAGAATTCAGAAACATTTTTCTATTAGACCCGGTTTTCAGAGATTGTAACTGAGGGCTCTATAGGAAGAAATTTCTCTTGGTCCCAATGTGGAAAGAAGGAAAAGAGGAAGGAAGAAAGGAACATTTCATGAACATCCCTCTGATAGTCACTGTGATAGTCATTTTACGTGTTGCCTCATTTCATATTCAATCAATTAATATAGACATACAAATACATTGTACATATGCATACAAATAAAATAGACACATACATAATGCAGACATACACCAATCCACCAAAGGAAGTGACAGAAGTACTTGTGTGTGAAATGTTCTAACAGAGTAAGCTGTGCCTAGTTCACTAGATTCATTGTTCATCAGGGAAAAGACGTATCAAACATAGAACAATAGTCTTCTTATTCAAGTCATTATAATGTAGTATGTATGTTTGTGTGTGTGCTCACACATGCAATTGTACATAAATGTGTGTATGTGTAGGAAGTGGTAAGTCAGGACTGGAGATGAAGTTATTTGATCATGAAATTCTAAAACTAATTTAGCAAGTTTATGGGTATCTTCTTTTATTCATCTGTCTGATCATTTGCACTTTAGGAAAAAGTCTATGACCTTGTATTGGAGAGCCCCAAGACTACCATCAGGTCTGATGATTTTTAGAAGGATTTACAGAATTCAGATAAGCTGCTATACTCATGGTTATAGTTTATTACAGCAAAAGGAAAGAAATTAAAATCAGCAAAAAAAAAGTGCATAGGGCAGAGTCAAGAGACATCAGGCACAAACTCCTGTTTGTCCTCTCACGATGGAGATGCACAAACAGTGCTTGATTCTCCCAGCAATAATGTGTGACAACACATGCAAAGTGTTGGCAAGCAGGGAAGCTCATCCAGCCCTTGATATCCTTGGTTGTTATTAGAGATCAGTCACACAGGCATGGAACACCTGAATGACTGATCTTAGCTACTCAGTTTCTGGGAGCCCCTCCCCAGAGGTCAAACTGATGGCCTTGGTGAACCAACACAGGCATTTATCATAAATCACATTGTTAGCATAAACTGTCTGGTATGATCCAAGGCCCAAGATATGCAAAGAGATGCTTATCAGGCAGGTTGTTTGAAGGACTTAGAGGTCATCTCACAGGACTAACTCAAGGGCCAGTCTCGAAAACCTTTGGGATGGGCATGGTTGGGGCAGCTCAGGCCTGCAGTTAATCCTTTACTCTACAACATAAAGGCTACAGATATTTCCTGATTTTTGTCACCTACTGCAGGAAAGTCAATATAGCACATTATTTACATGTTATGTGTTGAAGACATACATTTCTTTATTTAAAAAACTTAAGATCATAGCCCTTGGTCAGTTTCTTTAGAAATGGCATATGTAGATGGAATAAGCTTTGATACAAAATTGAGGTCAAAATTTAGCTTGCCAGGCAAAATTTTAGCTTGTCATTCAAATTTTGAGAATCTAGGTAAGATTTAGGTTACAAGTCATCGTTCAGAGGCTTCCTAGAGGTGAACACCATATGACTGCACCTCAAGAATTAAACAGAAAAATTGGAATTAAGGCGTGTCAGTTGTAAGCATGGCTGAGGTCAGGGAAAGGTCTGACTGGCAGATATCTGGAACATGGAGCTGGACTTTGAAAGAACTGCCACACTCAGGGGATAAGGCACACATGGTAGACATGATAAGCTAAGGCCTGGTGACTCATTAAGATAAAGGGCATTAGTCATCTAGATCATTAGTTTCCTGTTGCTGCTATAACAAGTCTTCGCAATCTGAGTGGCTTGAAACAACATCAGTTATCTTAAGGTTCTGGAGGTCAGAAGTCTGAAATGAGTCTTAGAGGCTAAAATTAAGGTGTAAGCCAACCTGAATTTCTTTTGGAGGCTCCAGGGAAGAATCTTTTTCCTTGTCCTTAACTGATTTCCAGAGGCCACCTATATTCCTTGGCTCCTTCCTCCATCTTCAAAGTGCATCAATCTAATCTTTGCTTCTGCCGTCACATCTTTTCCTTATTCTGACCCTCAGGCCTCCCTCTTTCCCCTGTTAGAAGTCTTGAGATTACATTGGACCTGCTTAAATACCCAGGATACCCCACCCCCTCCATCTCAAGATCCTTAACATAATCACATCTGACAGGTTCCTTTGCCAGTCAGGTAACATATTTACAGGTTTTATGGATTAGGACATGAACATCTTTTGTGGACCATCATTCTTTCTACTGCAACAGGAGACAGGTATCCACCGGAAGATTTGGTTCAAGAAAACTGATAGCAAATACTACTTTTCGATGTTGGGTAGCCCATCAGGTCCTACAAGAAGGTGACTGCAACCTGCAACCTCATTCACCAGAAGATTGTCATCAATCAATGGATGGACTGCTATACTCAAAGGCCCAGCACCATTTAATAGGGATTTGTCCTTAGTTTTCTGGGTCCAGAAAATCAGTGGTCAGTAATGCAAGAGATACTCCTTATACTAAGGACTAGCTCAGACTAACAAGTGTGAAAAGGGATTGATGTAATAACTACCATTTATTTTGCATTTTCTATACGGTGAATTTGTCAAGCCAAGTATCTATGTTACCTCATGCAGCTCTCACTGCAGCGTTTAAAAATAGGTTTTGGTGCTCCTCGATGAGGGAAATGGATCTGTGTTCATTAACCTGTCCAAGGTGGCTTAGGAAGCAACCCGGCAGACAGAATGTGAACCAAATTGTTTCAAGGCTTAGGCTTTCTCCATGTAGAATGCCTATATGTTGATTTAGAATGTCAGATATCCCTTTCCACTGGCCAAATTTTTATATCCATAATTCAGGGTATCTCCTTTCCCACTTGCCTGAACCAACATAAGGTTAATATTTGTGATTTCCTTGTTGAGGATGGAATTAGCTCACTGGGTGAAAAACAGTGGAATCCTATCAAAAAGCTAATATAAAGGCTGATGAGACATGTCTTTCCTACAACAGAAAACACCCCTTAAGTCTCAGAAATCCTTTGTCTTGTTTAGAAATGCTAACACCATCAGTACAGTGGCAAACTATTTTGATAAACATAATTTCCTCATGCCCTTCTTTATACTATTTGAAATTTTGAAATGAATGAAATAAAACTAAAAGTAAATCAAAGTAATGGCACTTTTAGAATGTAAGTCATTTGGATTTTAGACAGCTTCCCTACCCCTTGGATTCTCTTATATCAGTGTGATTAGTGACTCTTTGTATAAGGTTTTTCTGTGTGAAGTACAAGGTTTTTCCATCTGTGTGAATGGGAAGATAGAGCACATTAAATATCACACTTCTGCACTAGCTTTCATAGTAGAATTAGAGAGAGAGAGAAAGAGAGAGACTGAACTTGAAGTGAGTTCACTCGCCCATTGCACAGCAAGCCAATCTCTGACACTGGGTGTAGTGGAAGAAGGTAGGAATTTATTGCAAGGTGCAGAGCAAGGATAATAGGCAGCTAATGCTGTAATCCTGAACTTCGTGAAAAGCTACAAGCAAGGGTTTTTTATTTGGGGTTTTAGGTGGGGGGAGTACATAGCCTTGCTGGTCATCGTTTCCCCACCAGCCTGTGTTTGGCCTTGTGAGGCTGCTTGCAGGAAGGAGGAGGAGGAGATAAGGCAATCACAGATGGATATTCTTGGTGGTCCGCTTCCATGGTGGATGGTGGATTTCAGTGCCAGGAAGCTGAGGAGTTGGGCTCTGGGAAGCTACAGCTTCTTTATATTCTCTGTATATCAGTTTCTCTGAAATAAAACTTTAAAGGACCCATAACTAGCCAAATGTTAGCCTGAGGCCACCTGGGCTTTAACAGTTTGTAACTTCTATTGGCCTTGTGAAGTTCAGGAATACAAAGGTTTGAAAAAATTGATTTTTACATACCAATTTTTGTATATCAATTATACCTCAATAAAGCTATTAAAAAACAAAATAAAATAATCAGACACTAAAAAAAAAACCTCACAGTAGAAAAGGGCAATAATTTAATTTCTTTTGCAAGACCGTGATATTTTTTGATAAGTCATTAATCCAGTGCTTAATTGTAGAATCAGAGAAAAATACACATTCTGGTAATTCTTCATTATAATGTTTTGATATTGTCCAGGAGAAATGGTTTTATGAGAGTTTCTTCAGTGGTATTTAGTTAATTTTGTTTTTATTTGGTAATTAAAAGAGTATCACATGAAACTTTAACAGCCTTTAAATTACCTAGAGAATCAGGGGAAGAGGATGACTGTTTTGGTTTGAACCCCATATATGCTGGGTGTTAATGTAGAGAAACTGATATGCAGGCCGGTATCAAGAAAAACTTCACAAGTGCATAAAAAAGGAATAGTGACTGACTTGTGGGAAAACAGAAAAATATTTCCTCCCCACTCTAGCTTAAAGTTTTCCAAAGAGATATCCTCACTTACTCAGTAACCTCAGTAACCTACTCAGAACCTGATCAACCTTGGTTTCCAAATATTTTTCTTGGCTACCTTGAGGTGAAGATTGGACACCAGGAAGAATCTTTCTCCTCATAGGTCTCTAAGTAAGACTTTTAGCTCTCACATCAGGAATCTATCACATGAATTCATCCTATGGAACAAACTAGATGTAAATTTAGATATTTTCTTGAAATCATTTGCATGAATCTTTTCTATGAGTATATCACTAAGTCACAAATGGAAAAGATATTTTTAGTACCAGTTCACTCTATTCATAACGGTACTTTAGCTCTAAGTTCTTGAAGTACGATATGATAAAAATGATGCTGCCCTTGGTCCTTGAAGTTTTGGATTCATTGTATTCAAAGTTTTAACTGTATCTGCCAAATATGCCAAGCTCCCCTGAAATTTATCTTTTTAAAAGTCTGAAGCAGTTGGTCTTTTCCCTGGTGTTCCAAAAATAGGGCAACAGCATCTTTCAGCTCATAAATCTGTGGATACATATTTCTCTCTGTCAATGAACAAACTGCAATGTGCAATAAAAAGATTTTTAATCAACATTAAAATATTCACAAAGAAATGAAAATAATCTTATTTTCACTCATTTCTTACTAATTGAGCATCGTATGGTTGAAACTGAAGTATTCTACGAGATCACCATGCAAGGACTTAGAAGCTGGTATTTATGCCGTGAATGATACAATCAGAGTATCCCAATAAAAGCGTAGTTTTCTTTGTTTAAATAATCAGAATTTTTTATTTTGACTAGGTTTCTGAGAAAATAATCAATGTTTACTCTAATTAGGTATGCATTTATATGTATACATGTGTGTACATATGTGAGGGTGACACAGCTTCAAATCGTCATCAGAAGCGTTAGTGGTGGTCTCCAAACTTTGATCAGCAGCATTTCTTCCACATAAGAATATGCACATTGTTGAGTATAATTCCTTTCATCAGTAGTGAATTCAAAACAATACTAAAGGAAGTGATTAATATATTTATTACTTTGATTGTCCTGATGGTTTCATGAGTTTCATCTAAACTTATCAAGTTATATACATTAAATCTGTGCAGTTTTTTGTATATCAATTATACCTCAATAAAGCTATTAAAAAACAAAATAAAATAGACATTAAAAAAACACCTCACATTAAAAAAGAGCAATAATTTAATTTCTTTTGCAAGACCATGATATTTTTTGCTAAGTCATTAATCCAGTGCTTAATTGTAGAATCAGAGAAAAATGTACATTCTGGTAATTCTTCATCATAATGTTTTGATATTGTCCAGGAGAAATGGTTTTATGAGAGTTTCTTCAGTGGTATTTAGTTAATTTTGTTTTTATTTGGTAATTAAAAGAGTATCACATGAAACTTTAATGGCCTTTAAATTTCCCAATAATATTTTTCAATAATGTCAAGCTGTATGTACTATATAATATTGTACCAAGAAGAGAAAATACTATTTAAAAAAATAAGTAATGTTTGCATGAATTTTAACTCAAATGCTCAGGTTGTGAGGATTCCATTATGATGACATTGCTCAGCCTTTTTAAACAAACCCAGATGGTTGGATGTCTTCAGAGAATGTTAGCTGACCATCAGTTTCATTTCTTCTGTCTGGAAGTTTAGATAGACTAAATTTCCCAGCCTCCTTTGCAGGCCTAGTCTTGGGGCAGACTTCTAGTCCATGGTACGGCTCACACTGAGGCTTGGCCTGCATGAGTCTCCCACGTGACAACCTTCATGATCTTTTCTTGCTGACTAGAACAGAGAGGGCTTCATGGTAAACTTGACGACCAAGTGTTGCCATAGAATGAAAGGACCCCTTCCCTAAATTGCTTCTTGGAAGAGAGCTACCCAGAAGAGCTGTTCAACCAGGAACACTCTAGTTCTACTGTTATATTAGTGAGGGAGAAAGGTGAATAGTTGTGTTAAGCCACTGAAATTTCAGAATTGGTCTATAGCAGCTAACATTACCTTAACCAATATAATTTTGCAATTATTTCACTCCATACTTGAAAAAAATGTCCATTTTATTGGCTATTATTTCACCTGCCCCAAAGCAAAAACAAAATGTTTTGAACAAAGAAAACAAGAAATAATGACGAGGATGCCTGGTTATTCTTCCAGAAAAATGAGTGATGCAGGTATCTGTCAGTGGGTAGTAGGATTTTCTTCCTTTCAGTCATGCTTCTGTCTCAAGTGAAATCTGTATTAATTTTCCATAAACATTTATGTCACTGGCCTTATAACTGTTTCTATTTGATGGGGCCTAAAGCAAATCTAAGTAATCTTACTTTGCCAATTATGATTTCTGTCTTGCAGTATCAAGATGAACCCTCACTTAGAGATAAAAGAATGTTAAAATCAATAAATAAATGGTAGGACTCAGTGTCTCTTTTAATGTATTTTAGTAACATCAATAGCACAAATTTTGTTTTTTTAGGTATGTTTTTGTTTAAAATTAAAATTAACTTTACGTTAAGATATGCAATATGTAAAACAATATAAATTTGTCATGTGCATGAAAAAGTCATATAAAATAAAAACTATGCATCATATATCTAATAATTACAGACTTTACCTATTTATTTTACCCTGTTAATCTGTAACTAGTGATGAAGATATTTAAAAACAAAATAGACATTCTGAGATGATCCAAGTGGAGAAGTCACCACTTGGGAGGTCGTTTCCTTGTGTGAGGGCTGAAGAATGATTTTTAAGGTCCATTGCTTCCAACTCTACACACTTCTGGTCTTGGGTTCAAACACTCAGGCATTAGCAAAGTCTAGGATTTTGAGGTATGCAGAGCAGCAGAATATATGTTCACAGACATGGTTTGACATGCAGAGTTCAAGTTGACCAGATTAAGGTGAATTTTTATATGTGCATGTAAGCAGGAGAGAAACAGCTGAGGGCAGGATCACAGGGCTCCGGGAACTGGAAGAAGGCATGGGCAACCAATGGCAAAGCAATCATACTTTTATTCACTCTGACTGACAGACAGTGGGTGGGGGTGTGGGGTGCCCACAACAGCTCCCCTTGTGGCTGCTTTTATATAACTACTAGACAAAAGTGGCAGACAGCCAACAAACTATGTTTACATTGTGCACGTTACATGAGATATTTACGCAGACAGGTTACATAAGATGTTTACATACATGGTTGGCACCTGCACTGTCCTGCAGCAGACATGCTGAGTCACATCTGCCTGGAAGCTGCACTGATTGTCCACAGTACCTCAGTGCAGCAGGTTATAGTGAGTCCAGATTTAGGCATGAGAAGTAAACCCTGTCAGCGCACACCTGCCCCCGATGCCTTGTGTCTACCATGGGGTTAAAGAGCACTGATGATTACAAATGAAGGCAAGATCCTAAAAATTTGTCTAGGAGTATGAAAAAAGATACAATCAGAATTTTGTCCTTCTGCACTCTGATTAGGCATCTCTGGGATCATAATCTGATGACCCTATTTCTGCCTTTTGATGGTAACACTGTAAACAACGTAGTTAAAACCATGTAGACCACTGGTTCCCAAACTGGGCTGCAGATTAGAATCACCTGGGGATCTTTTAAATCTTCGCAAGTGCAGGTCACAGCCTAGCACAATTAAATCACAACCTCT
Source organism: Equus przewalskii (assembly GCF_037783145.1). Lineage (NCBI taxonomy): Eukaryota > Metazoa > Chordata > Mammalia > Perissodactyla > Equidae > Equus > Equus przewalskii. Next base: position 53,938,092 of record NC_091839.1, on the reverse strand, counting down.
GTGGCTGGGATATAGCCTCCAGAATTGGTTGAATCTCCCGGGAGAATCTAATTCGCCAGCAAGTTTGGGAACCACTCACAGTTATTTGAGAATGTTGAAAATGATAATAGCTTACCACGCTAACTTCTCAAGAGAGCTTCTATCCAACCTGGATATATATTAGAGGATGTTCAATAAAACACATAGCAGTATTTTAATTCAGAGGTGATAGAAGATATAGACATTTAACATAGCAAACATAAAAAACACTGAAATTAAGTTAGTTATAATCTCAGCAACCAAAGATAATCACTGTAAATAGATTTATTTCCTTCTAGATATTTTCAATCAATGTAAATACAAATAAGGGTGTGCACATATGCATGTGTTTGTGTCTATGAGTATGAGAATAACAAAAACTCATACTATCTATTCTTTTGTAGCCTTTTTCTTTAACAATATATGGAATCAGAAAATTTTACTTTTAAATGTTGCTTTATGTGGCTTTATTTTATAGTCCTTTTCAAAAGCTCTTCTGGACGATGACACCATTTCCTTTCTAATAATTACTTCTGTCTGCCCTTAAAGACCTTTGTCTTTGGGCTAAAGAGAGGTGGCCTCTACCATTTTAGGTGAGTCTTCACGTTTGTTTCATTCAGTGAAGACTGGATATTTTCCCCTCAGATCAAATTAGAAATTTAGCAAAGAGGTGTTCCTATACTTAGCTGCATTGGAATCACCTAAAGGGATAGTTAAATAAAGGGATAGTTAGTTAAATAAAGGGATAGTTAAAATATCTGAGCACAGCCACACCCTAGAGTTTCTGATTCACTAGTTTCAATAGGTTGGAGGCGGAGCCTGAGAATTTGCATTTCTAACGCTTGGCCAGGTTAATGCCTGTGATGCTTGCTGGTAGGGAACCACAGTTTTAGAACCATTTTAGGCAAAGATTCTTCTTCTTTTTCTTCTTCCTCAGTTTTTCTCTGTCTCATCCCATAATGTACAAGTAGTTTATATTTGCTGCTGGCTTCATAAATACCTATCTTTGATTCGAAATCTCCAAATACCTTCTGGAAACATTCAACTTCACCAAAATTGGCTAAACTGAGGGCTTGACTTCTGGATAATAGTTCAAAGTTACTGATATTTTATCTTAAAAATTGATCATTTAATGTCGCCTCATATGTCCAGTGGACAAGTTAGGGTAACTCAACTCTTTTCATCTTTGAAAGAAAAAAAATGGTATTCCTACCATGCAAATCCAGAGGGATGCATTCACTATAACTTTGAGATCTCAAGAAAAAAAAAGTTCTTGCAACAAGTATGGCAAGATATTTGTTATTACAGTGCTTTTGTGCACCAGGCCGGGAAAAGCAAACTGCCGCAAACTTGCCAATTCAGGATGTGTTGTGTTTGCCTCTGATGCATTTTTTTTTAAACCTTTTTCTTTTCAAGTCTTAATTCCTCCAGTAGAGATAATCTGTTCTCTTTCATGTCCCCTCCTTTGGCAATACATTTCGAAGATTAATATAATATGGATAACATGCCTGTGCGTCTTGCCTAATTCAAAATGCTGAGGATATTATTTCTGGTTTAGGGAGTTTGGAGAAATTTATATCTAGGAGGGTCGGGATGCTCCGTTATCACAGAAGTATTGCTGCATGTCTGGCCCTGGCAGCTTTCCCACGTTTCCAGCAGGTCGTTAATAAAGGCTACAATGGCCTTTACATTTAGATTTGCCTCTACACTGACTCAGCAGTTGGAGCTGTCATCTTACACTGTCATGGATCATTAAGAAGTTTCACCTGGCATACTTTTAAAAGATGCTCTATTCCTCTTTAGGTTAGAGCTGTTTTTCTACCCTAACTCAACTTTCAAACTGGATTTTTTTTTTTAAACAGATATCTGGGGAAAAATGTTTTAATAAACAGCTCAGAATACAGGAACTAATGGTTTCAACTTCCGTTCCTTTGTGACTTAAAAAATCAAGTGTTTATTTAGAAAATGCCTTCAGCAAGAGTACAGTTTGGGATTTATTTCATGTCACAGATTAAATTATTGCTTGCTTACTTCCTTCACTTGAAATGCATAATTAATATTTCACAGCAAGTTTAGATTAGTTGTTACGTTTTCTCCTTTACTTAATTTTCAAAGTCACTTAAAGCCATCCGAGCTCTAGTATTTCTACATCACAAACCATAAATCAAGTTAAATGTTGGAGTCAGGGAGCCTTACTGCCCCACTTAAATCCAAAGCACTGGTAAACTATAGTTTATCTAGCTATATTACAGGCTGTCACCCAGCAATAAATAAGCTAAAAATTTTCACAGCTTTTTTGTTAGAACAGCCACAATTCAAGAATTGGAAAGTGCTGCAACAAATTAATGATAAAATTGTAAAGAATATAAAAACTCTACTCTTGCTACTTCCATTATAAGACGTTGTGTTTTGGGGCTTTATACTAGAATTTTAAGACCATAAGCTCTTCAAAAAATCATCGTATAAGCATCACCTTGAAGATATATTCATTTTAAAGAGTTAAAAAATGGAGCAGGACAATGTCTATTTGTGGGGGAAGTTATAATGCTTCCAACTAGGGAGACCATATGATCTACAAACCGTAAATCTGTCTCCTTGTGAGTGACTGGCGTGGGAAAAAGTAAAAGGTAATATTGAAACAGTCCTTTCCCAGATACCTTGCACTATTAGAATAACAAATGAGCAACAAATAATATTTAATTGTATTTTGAGGATGTTCTGTTTTCTCTTTGGTCTTTTCATGTAAAAGTAGCAAAGCAAAGCAAACAAGTAAACAAAATAACATAATACAGAATAACAAAGTTAATGTCCAAGCCGTAACTGGGGAGATGTGCTGGGCTTGCATTTCTGGAGGGAGTGCCGTAGGACGGAGAAGCAAAGCCGGCTCTTGAGTCACAGATGCGTTGACCCTTGACTCAGCCACTTAATTGCTCCGTTGCAACAGGCAACTTATTTAACCTCTCTAAACCTCAATTTCCTCTACTGTTGAACCACAATAATAATAAGGTTAATAAGACCTAATTCTTATTGTCTGTAAGAATTATCTTGAAATAATGTATGTAAGTAATAATAGTAACTCTATTGCGATTCAATGAAATGACATATGTATGGCACCTATCCTGGCTGTTGATACATGGCAAGTTTTGTATGTGTTTGGTGTCTGTCGTGTGTGTGTGTACAGGACAAGACAGTTGCCTGTCTTACTCACTTAAGTGATAGCTCCAGCACTTAGAACGTGCATGATATGTAGTTCATGCTCCATAACACTTAAATGGGTGTGTGTGTGATGGAGGCATTTCTAAGATGTATTGAGCCAGTGAGTGTCCCAAGACATTGCTGAGTACCAACTAAGAGAAAATTCAGGAAAGATCTCCATATACATAAAAATATAGGATACCCATTTAAATTTTCATTTCAGATAAACAATGATTTTTTTTAACTGTACGTCCCAACAATGCATGGTATCACCTAAATTTTTTTTTTATTTATCTGAAATGAAAATTTAAGTGCATGTGCTGTATTTTAGCTGCTAAAAACTCTCAGTTGTTAAGAATAAAGTCATTCATGTGTAATCAGTTAATTATGATAATAAAAATAACACCTCACTTAGTGTAACTTTCACCTCTTCTCCCAACTCTTTATAGCACAACCACAGCGGTCTTGTGTCAGTTTCTGGAAAATACCAGATTTTTTCTCATGATAGGATATTTGTGATTTCATCTATCTGGAAGGAAGCAGCCCCTCTCTCCAAGCACACCATCCTTAGACTCTTGGCTCAGGCATCTCAGGCTCCTGGACACTTTCTCTGACCCGGAGCCCCCTTTCCTCACCCTAGGTTTATTCTCACATTCTCTCGTACAATGGTGTTTGTTTCTTTCTCAGCACTTATTTCATTCTGTAATTATAAATTAATTAATGCAATTATATGATCAATACCCATCTCTACTAGATTGTAAACTCTGTGACAACTCTTCTTATCTCCCAGTTGGAGCCACAGCATTTAGCATGTGGGGTCATATTTTTATTATGAAACTGTACTTCATTTCAAATTAAGGATGCTCAGCTTTGTGATTAAAGGCACAGTCCTGGTTGCCCGGCCTTTGTAGGATTTGATTAGCAACCCTCCCCCCATCACATTCTAATTTTGTGTCCTCAGGGTATGTATTTAAATTCTGTGATCCTCTCTTTTTTCACATTTTAAATTGGGGCTAGCAATATTTCATCCTCTTGTTGTTCTAAGGATAAACAAAATGTTTGCAAAGCATTTTGTGTAGGCCTTGAATCTAGCAATGTTCAAGAAAAGGCAGCAAAGACAGTAAAACAACGAGAGGCAAAGCCCAGTAATGGTTACGATTTAAAAGGGAATTTATTTCCAATTTTGTTGCTCATGGAAGGCTTCTCACAGGAAGTCAAACTTCAGCTAGGTCTTGAGACAGGAAGGGGTTTTGGAAGATATTGGAGGAGAGGCTGCGGCAGTTATTTCAGGCATTTTCCTACAGCTCAAAAGTAACACCTGAGGGTTCAGCGTCTCTATGACCTAACAACTCAAAATACAGTCCAGCGACATCACCTGGGAGCTTGTTAAAAATGCAAAATCTCGGACCCCACCTACTCTTAAACTATTGGATCAAGATGTGGACTTTAACCAGATCCCTGCGTGACTTGTGTTTACATTGATCTTTGAGGCCATGCTCCATAGACAACGGCTGCAAAGTGTGACGGCCAGGCCAGCAGCATCAGCATCATTGGGGAACTTGTAAGGAATGCAAATTTCCGGACCTAGGATATTAGTCTACCTGAGCTGCCATAACAAAGTACCACAGACTGGGTGGCTTGAGCAACAGAAATTTATTGCTCACGGTTCAAGAGACTGGGAAGTCCAAGATCAAGTTGCCAGCAAGGTAAGGTATCATCCTGAGGCCCCTCCTCTTGTCTTGTAGGTGGCTGCCATCTCTTTATGTGCTCACATAACCTCTTTGTGCTGGGTGGGGGAGCGCTCTGGTTTTTCTTTTCATAAGGGCACTAGTCTCATTTAATCCCACATCAGACTAGGCCCTACCCTCAGGACCTCATTGAACCCAAATTACTTCCCAAAGGCCGCAGCTTCAAATACCATCACATTTTGCGTTAGGGCTTCAACCCTTTAGTAAGAATTTTGGGGGACACAAACACTCAATCCGTAACACCTACTTAATCAAAAACCCTGAGATAGTGCCCAGAGTATGGCCCAGCAACCTGTTTTAACAGTCACCTCCAGGTGATTCTGATGCATGCTAAAGATGGAACCACTGCCTGAATATAGAAATCACCTTGGTGCTTCCTTGGTGTTGATGATGGTCTGGTTGAAGCCTGGTGACTTTAAAGTACAGCCAAGTTTGAGAACCATCCATAAAGATATTCTCTGCCCATATATATACATATATAAAATATATCCTAAACTATTCCATATATTTGTCTCGGAGCAAGAGTAGAGAATTTTCTGGATAGCAACAGTCAGTCGCCAATCACTAAGTATTGATTGAGTAGATACTATGTGTCCTGTATAAGTAAAACAGCAACCACTACATCACTGTGTCATTTGCTGGGAGGAGGCACTCCAGTATTTAGGACTTTCTACATATTTAGCATTCATGTTGCGTGATTGCTTTTAATGTCTGAGTGAGGAACTCTATCACCCTTGTATTTGAGAGACTTGTTTTTACCTGTGGTATACTTGATTCCTTTCCAAAGCTATGCATTTTATAAGCGAGTCCTGCTGAGTTTAAAGAAAAGTGCTCATGGGATCATAATTGCCTGAGGTAATTTCTATCTTGGATATAGTTTCGCCCAGTGTTATAAGGATATACAAACAAAAATATCAAAAATTGACCCCTTGTACTTTTTTAATTGAAATAAATAAGCTTTCAGTGGCAGACTTCCCCTGTAGCCCTAGGCTGCTTGAAGGCATTCATCTTTCTGATGTCAGCACTTAAAATCATCAAATCATGTAGATGTCTTTGATACAGGCACAAAATAGAAGCAGAAGGAGTAAAAGCTGAGGAGAAGGGGTCTACAGTTTGTATTTATGTTTTCATGTCTCTCTCTTCCTTTCGGAGTTCTCAGAAAACAAGAAGAAGAAATATTTATTTGTCCCTCTTTCCTGATAAGAAAGAAAGCAAAGCAAAGCGTGGTTAACATTACAGAAATTTTTTTGTTGTGAAGATAACTTCTGCTTTAAGGATTCATTTTAGGAATAACCTTCTTCTCCCCGCTCTCCCATCCCTTCCCTTTCTTGGGCTATTGGCATGTGTAATAGATAGCTGGAGTGTCAAGTGTTTTCAGGAACTCTGCTTGATATAGACCAATGTCATATAACCAGTATGAATCCTGCTGTGAGTGAATTGTTTGTCTGCAAAGACCTCTTACTTTGTGGTTTCCATTTCATTTTGGATTTCCACTTGTGTTTGTTTAAAGCTGCTGCCACCTCTGTGATTATGTATACATTTCATCCAGTCAGCTGTAGCCCAGCTAAAAGAAATATAGTGCCGTCCCAGACTTTAGTGAAGATCTGTGTTCTTACAAGTAGGACTAAGAGATTTCTAGCCACAAAAATAGACATGTGTCGAAGCCATTTGATGTTGCAGAAACCACGAGAAAAGCTTAGCTTAACATACGTTAAAATCAAACCCGTTAACTTTTATTGAACCTCACTAGATAGAAACATTATATTGGGTTTTATTCAGTTTTCTGTTCTCAATATCACATTCAAAGTTAGATAAGAAGTTGGCCCAGTAATTGATCCAGTAATTGCTAGGATACAGCAGGAGAGTTAATATGAAAATCCTGACCCTGGCACAACAATAAGATTGAGCAAGCTAAGTTCATCCAAGCTGGCATGAAAGTGAGCCTAGTGCAAGATTCGGAAGACTCAGCATGGAGAAAGATGGGCAGAACAGATGGACTGCATTCTATGGCAAGCAACCAGCCTTGGGTGCTGAAATTTTAATGCTCTTTGAGAAGCATGAGTTTGTTCATGATGTTCGCTGGCTGAACTGCTGTCTCCTAATTCCTAGCCTCAGACTTCTGAAGCCAACATTTAGGGTCCTACTCTTGATCTTTGTTCTGGGATGCAATTATGTTACTTGGAAACAGTTTGATCTTTTGGGACTATGCTTTTGCGATTTGTTAGGAGAGTCTGGAGCAGTGCTCAGTTTAGGCTAATTATTTCCCTCTACTGAGGCAAAAATTTCCAGAGTACTGCATCCAATGGTCCATGAATTATGCATCTTGCTGGTGGGAACACACATTATTCCCAGCCCTATGTGGGTGTTGGACACCATTCTCTCTAATTATTTGAGATGGTTCTTTTCCTGGCCTCAGGTTGATTCCTCTCACACATGTGGTGACCTGTACCCTGAGGAATACTTCAGAGGACCCCCCTGTAGACTTCTGGGATTTTCTTCCTGTGCAGGTCTCACTTTTTTGGTACTTTGTTGTATGAACTCCGGTTACCTTGGTTTCCCCAGAGTCTCAGCCATATCTCCTCAAATTGGAGAGTCTGGTGGGCTCTGCCTTAGTATCTTCTCTCTGTGCCATAGCCTGGAAACTCTCTCAGGGCAGCCAGCTGGAGCTGTTGTAGTGTTCACTTCATTTGTTTTCCATCTGTGATGGTTAATTTTGTGTATCAATTTGACTGAGTCACAGGATGCCCAGGTTAAACATTATTTCTGGTGTGGCTATGAAAGTGTTTCTGGAAGAGATTAGCATTTGAATTGAGTAAAGCAGTTTGCCCTTTCCAGTGTGAATGGTCATCATCCAATTCACTGAGGGCCTGAGCAGAACAAAAAGGTGGAGGAAGGTTGAATTTTCTCTCTGCCTGACTGATGAGCTGGAACATTGATCTTCTGCCCTTTGTGCTCCTGGTTCTCAGAACTTCAGACTTGGACTGGAATCTACATCACTGGCTCTAGGGCTCTTAGCCCTTCAAACTATATCACCCACTTTTCTGGGTCTCCAGCGGATCACAGGCCTTCTCTGCCTCCATAACAACCTGCGTCAGTATCTGACAATAAATCTCTTTCTGTATCTATAACCCCTGTCCCTACCATAATGCAGATTAGTCAGGGTTCTTCAGAGAGACAGCAGCACTAGGATATATATTGATTTCTGCATGTTTATTTTATAACCTGCAACTTTGATACCAGCCCTGATATCAGTTCCCCTACATTGAACCCAGCATATATGGGGTTACAACAAAAAGCACACATCCACGTTGTTACACCCATATGTAAATATCTGTTTCTTTAACCTTTGACTCCCTGAGCTTTACAACCAAATGGAAGTTACAAATTGTTAAAGCCCAGGTGGCTTCATGCTGGGCTCACACTAAAGTTTTGGTTAATCATGGGTCCTTGAAGTTTATTACAGGGAAATTCATGTCCAGAGAATACCAGAAAACTGAAGCTTTCCTGGCCCCAACTCCTTGGCTCCCTGGTGCCATAATCCACCATCCACTATGGAGACAGACAACCAAGGATGTCTAACTGCAGATTCCCTTATCTCCTCCTCCTTCCTTCAAGCAACCTCACAAGGCCAAACACAGGCTGGTGGGAAATGCTGACCAGCAAGGCCACATGCCTCCTTGCCTACCTAAAACCCCAAATAAAAACCCTTACTTGTAGCTTTTTGGGGAGTTTGGGATTACAGCGTTAGCTACCCATTCTCCTTGCTCAGTGCTTTACAATAAATTCCTACTTTCTTCCACTAAACCCTGTGTCAGAAATTGGCTTGCTGCACAACAGGTGAGTGAACTCACTTCAGATTTGACATCAACTTTACTGAATTTGTTGATTAGTTCAATTTCGGATTGAGTCTTCATGATTTTCTATGTATGAGATATCTGCAAATAATGATGGTTTTACTTCTTCCGTTTTGATTTAGATGCATTCTATTTCTTTGTCTTGCCTAATTGCTCTGGCTGGGACTTCCAGTACTAGGTTGAATAAAAGTGGTGACAGTGTACATCCTTGTCTTGTTCATGATCTTAGAGGAAAAGCTTTCAATGTTTCACCATCAAGCATTATGTTAGTTCTGGGTTAGTCTTATATGGCTTTTATTATGTTGAGGTATGTTCCCTCTATACTCAATTTGTTGTGGGTTTTATCATGAAATATCTTTTGTGAACTTGACTCAATTTTAAGGCATTGATAAATATACAAAGTGAAAAATTAAAAAAAAATCTTTGCCTCACTTACCTTGATATTTCATTCTATTTGTGTATTTTTTTCTGGGACATAATTACACAGTTTAATTTTTGTCATGCTGACCTTTTACTGCACCTGTAGACAGAGACTTTTCCCCACACGTATTTTTTATGCAATGAGGAACTGAGGGAATCTCCATATAATTTAACTATGATGCCAATGACCACACAAATGGCAAACATAAAGTAAAATACCGTGAATAAAGTGCTGAATTCCTTTTAGTATTTAAAATGAATGAGCTTTATTGCCTACTCTTTTACTGCTCTGATGCTCCTAAGAATGCATTGTGTTGAGAATTATGTCGGAAACTTGTTTACAGAAAAAAAAAATAGTTTAAGCTCATTAATATTAGTAGGAGACTTAGGCACAAAAGCATTCATAAAACAGTGTTTTCTTGTTGTTGTTCACATTTTTGCATTTCTGAAGTTAGAATGGTTGTTACATTGATGTCAAAAGAAACTTGACATTCTCAAGATAGATGAATAAGTTCTAATGTAGTTGTTATTACTTGTGCTTGTGAGAATTAAGCCACAGCTTTGATTTTACCTTGACATTATACTGTCTGTCTGAAGAATGCTAAGGAGGTCCAGACTGGGAGCATGGATTATGAAAGCAGTGTCATTCTGTTGCTATGCATAACTACAGGACACTGAAAGCAAAATAGGACTCAGAGTGGAGAGAAGGTTTATTTGTATAAGATCATAATTATACTTCCTTACAGGGACATACATCCCTATAGGGAGAAGTTATGCCCTTTGAGCTAGGTTTTTTTCCTTTTTTAAAAGTATCTTCTATTAAATGGTATCTTAGATTCAAGAAAATATGCTGCATAATTCACAAAAATATTTTCAGAGCAATTTGTACATATCAGGCATTGATTGAACTATGATTCCAATGGGCTCTGTCTATACATACAGTGAGAAGTCAGAATATGACAAAATTCAAATGTGTAATTATGCCCAAGAAAAAAATATGGATACACTTAAATATTCAGGTAAGTGAGGCAAAGCCTTATTTATTTATTATTTTGTTAATTGAGATTATAAGAGTTTACATCATTGTGAGATTTCAGTTGTACATTGTTTCTTGTCTGTCACCATAAATGCTCCTCTTCACCCCCTGTGCCCACCCTCTGCCCCTCTTCCCCTGGTAACCACTGAACTATTATCTTTGTCCACGTGTTTGTTTATATTCTGTATATAAGTGAAATCATATGGTGTTTATCTTTCTCAGTCTGGCTTATTTCCCTGAGTAAAATACTCTCTAGGTCCATCCATGTTGTTGCAAATGGGATGATTTTGTCTTTTTTTATGGCTGAGTAGTATTCCATTGTATATATATATATACCAAATCTTTATCCAATCAGCAGTTGATGGGCACTTGGATAGCTTCCATGTCTTGGCTACTGTGAATAGTGATGCAATGAACATAGGTGTACATAGGTTCCTTTGGATTGCTGATTTCAAGTTGTTTTGGTAGATACCCAGTAGTGGGATAGCTGGGTCATATGATATTTCTAGTTTTAGTTCTTTGAAGAATCTCCATACTGTTTTCCATAGTAGTTGCACAAGTTTGCATTCCCACCAGCACTGTATGAGCGTTCCCTTTTCTCTACATCCTCTCTAACATTTGTTGTTTTTTGTCTTGGTACTTACAGCCATTCTGACTGGTGTAAGGTGATATCTCGTTGTAGTTTTGATTTGCGTTTCCCTAATGATTAGTGACATTGAGCATCTTTTCATGTGCCTGTTGGCCATTTGTATATCTTCCTTTGAAAAACGTCTGTTCATATCCTCTACCCATTTGTTGATTGGATTGTTTGTGTGTTTTTTTTTTGTTGAGTTGTGTGAGTTCTTTATATACTTTGGAGATCAACCCCTTGTCTGATAAATGATTTGCAAATATTTTCTCCCAGTTGGTGGGTTGTCTTTCCATTTTCTTAATGGTTTCCTTTGCTTTGTAGAAGCTTTTTAGTCTGATGTAGTCCCATTTGCTAACTTTTTCTTTTGTTTCACTTACCCAAGTAGACATGGTATTTGAAAAGATGTGGCTAAGACCAATGCCTAAAAGAGTACTGCCTATATTTTCTTCTAGGATTTTTATGGTTTCTGTTCTTACATTCAAATCTTTAATTCATTTGGAGTTAATTTTTGTGTATGGTGCAAGATAATGGTCTACGTTCATTCTTTTGCATGTAGCTGTCCAGTTTTCCCAACACCATTTATTGAAGAGACTTTCCTTTCTCCATTGTATGTTCTTGCCTCCTTTGTCAAAGATTAACTGTCCATAGATGTGTAGCTTTATTTATGGGCTTTCAATCAGAATTTAAACAGATCAATTGATCTGTTCGTCTGTTTTTGTGCCAGTACCATGCTGTTTTGATTACTATAGCTTTGTAGCATGTTTTGAAGTCAGGCATTGTGATGCCTCCAGCTATGTTCTTTTTTCACAGGATTACTTTGGCTATTCAGGGTCTTTTGTTGTTCCATGTAAATTTTTGGGTTCTTCATTCTATTTCTGTGAAGAATGTCATTGGGATTCTGACTGAGATTGCGTTGAATCTGTAGATTGCTTTAGGTAGTATGGATATTTTCACTATGTTTGTCCTTCTGACCCATGAACATGGAATATCTTTCCATTTCTTTATGTCTTCCTCAATTTCTTTCAGTAATGACTTATAGTTTTCAGTGTACAGGTCTTTCACCTCTTTGATTAAGTTTATTCCTAGGTATTTTATTCTTTTTGTTGCAACTGTAAGTGGGGTTGTATTATCGATTTCTTTTTCTGCTAGTTCATTGTTGGTATATAGGAATGCAACTGATTTTTTTAAAATTGATTTTGCACCCTGCAACGTTGCTGTAGTTGTTGATTATTTCTGGTAGTTTTCCGATGGATTCTTTGGGTTTTCTATATAAAGAATCATATCATCTGCAAATAGTGAAAGTTTCCCTTCTTCCTTTCCAGTTTGGATTCCTTTTTCTTGCCTAATTGCTCTAGTCAATACCTCCAGTACTATGTTGAATAGGAGTGGTGAGAGTGGGCACCCTTGTCTTGTTCCTGTTCTCAGAGGGATGGCTTGCAGTTTTCCACCATTATGTATGATGTTGGCTGTGGGTTTCTTATATACGACCTTTATTATGTTGAGGTACTTTCCTTCAACACCCATTTTATTGAGAGTTTTTATCATAAATGGATGTTGGATCTTGTCAAATGCTTTCTCTGAATCTATTGAGATGATCTTGTGATTTTTATTCCTCATTTTGTTAATGTGGTGTATCATGTTGATTGATTTGTGGATGTTGAACCATCCCTGTGTCACTGGAATGAATCCCACTTGATCATGATGTATGATTGTTTTAATGTATTGCTGTATTCAGTTTGCCAATATTTTGTTGAAGATTTTTGCATCTAAGTTCATCAGTGATATTGGCCTGTAGTTTTCCTTCTTTGTGTTGTCCTTGTCTGGTTTTGGTATCAGGGTAATGTTGACTTTATAGAATGTGTTAGGAAATGTTCCATCTTCTTCAATTTTTCAGAATAGTTTGAGAAGAATAGGTACTAAATCTTCTTTGAATGTTTGGTAGAATTCTCCAGAGAAGCCATCTGGTCCTGGACTTTTGTTTTTTGGGAGTTTTTTGATTACTGTTTCAATCTCTGTACTTGTGATTGGTCTGTTCAGATTCTCTGTTTCTTCTTGATTCAGTTTTGGGAGGTTGTATGAGTCTAGGAATTTGTTCATTTCTTCTAGGTTATCAAATTTGTGGGCATATAGATTTTCATAGTATTCTCTTATAATCTTTTGTATTTCTGCAGTATCTGTTGTAATTTCTTCTCTTGCATTTCTAATTTTATTTGTTTGAGCTTTCTGTCTTTTTTTCTTGGTGAGCGTGGCTAAGGATTTGTCAATGTTTTTTATGTTCTCAAAGAACCAGCTCTTAGTTTCATTGATCCTTTTTACTGTTTTTTAAGTCTCTATTCCATTTATTTCTGCTTGGATTTTTATTATTTCCCTCCTTCTACTGACTTTGGGCTTTGCCTGTTCTTTTTCTAGCTCTGTTAGGTGCATTTTAAGATTACTTATTTGAGATTTTTCTTTCTTGTTGAGGTGGGCCTGTGTTGCTATGAATTTACCTCTTCTGACTGCTTTTTGCTGCAGCCCATAAGAGTTGCTATGTTGTATTTTCATTTTCGTTTGTCTCCAGTCATTTTTAAATTTCCTCTTTGATTTCTTCAATGATCCAATGGTTGTCCAATAGCATGTTGTTTAGTCTCCACATATTTCTGACTTTTCCAGTTTTGTTCTTGTGGTTGATTTCTAGCTTTATAGTGTTGTGGTCAGAAAAGATGGTTGGGATGATTTCAATCTTTTTGAATTTATTGAGGCTTGCCTCGTTACCCAACATATGGTCTATCTTTGAGAATGTTCCCTGGGCACTTGAGAAGAATGTATATTCTGCTGAGAATGTAAATTCTGCTGTTTTTTGATGGAATGCTCTGTATATGTCTATTAAGTCCATCTGGTCAAGTGTTTCATCTAAATCTACTATTTCCTTGTTGACCTTTTGGATGATCTGTCCATTGAAGTAACCGGGGTGTTGAGGTCCCCTACTATTACTGTGTTGCTGTTAATTTCTCCCTTTAGGTCTGTTAATAATTGCTTTATGTACTTTGGTGCCCCTGTGTTATGTGCATATATGTTAATGTGTTATATCCTCTTGTTGTAATGTCCCTTTTATCATAAATTACTGCCCGTCTTTTTCTCTCATTGTCTTTTTTAACTTGAAGTCTGCTGTGTCTGATAAAAGTATGGCAACACCTGCTTTCTTTTATTAGCCATTAGCTTGGAGTATTGTCTTCCATCCCTTCACTCTAAGCCTATGTTTGTCTTTGTAGCTGGGGTGAGTTTCCTGGAGCCAGCGTATTGTTTGGTCTTGTTTTTATCCATCCTGCTACTCTTTTGATTGGAGAGTACGGCCCGTTTACATTTAGAGAGATTATTGTTATATGAGGGCTTAATCCTGCCATTTTCTCTCTTGTTTTCTGGTTGTTCTATGTTTCCACTGTTTTTCTTCCTTTGTATTTCTGACTGCCATTTCATTTTGTTGGTTTTCTGAGAGGAATTTCTCAGTTCTCTCTCTTTTTGTGAATTGTGGCTCTGCTTTGATGTTTTTGTTTAGTGGTTACTGTGAAGATTGTATGGAAGATATTGTTGATGCGATAGTCGATTTTCTGATAGCTTCTTATCTCCATTAACCTAAGCAGGTTGCTTCCTTTTCCTCTCCCCTTCTGAGTAATTGCTGTTACACATTGTTCTGTTTTGATTTTGTGAGTTTGTGGCTAAGTTGAAGTGTTTATCATTACTTTTGATGCTTTCTTTCCCTTTCTCTTTTAAGTTGTAATTGAGCCTTTGCCTCCCTATTCTAGTAGAGAGCTGTAGCTTTCTGATCATGTCTGTCTATTTATCTCTTTGCTCAGAGCTTTGTAGACCTTTGCCTTTTTGTTGCCGCTGTGAGGGCATCTTTAATTATTTCTTGTGGAGGAGGTGTAGTGGCAATGAACTCCCTCAGCTTTTGTTTATCTAGGAAAGCTTTTATTTCCCAATCATATCTGAAGGAAAGTTTTGCTGGATAAAGTATTCTTGGCTGAAAGCTCTTGTCTTTCAGTATTTTGAATATATCATTTCATTCTCTCCTAGCTTGTTGGGTCTCTGCCGAGAAATCTGCTGAAAACCTGACAGGGTTTCCTTTGTAGGTTATTTTCTTCTTTTCTGCTGCTCCTAATATTCTTTCTTTCTACCATACCTTTGCCATTGTTACTATTATATGCCTTGGAGAGTGTCTTTTTACATTGATAAAGTTGGACCTTCAATTAACTTTATCTGTAAATCTGAAACCATCTCCATGTTTGGGAAGGTCTCAGCAATTATTTCTTTGAGTAAGCTCTCTGCTCCTTTCTCCTTCTGGGATACCTATAATCCTTATGTTGCTTTTCCTAACTGAGTCCAATATTTCTCAAAGAATTCCTTCATCTTCTAAAAATCTTAGTTCTGTCTTCTCCTTCACCTGTAAGATTTCTGCATTATCCTCAAAAGTGTATTCTTTCCTCTATAAGACCAATTCTATTTCTTAATGATTCTAGATGTTTGTTTATTTCATTAATTGCGTTTTTCATATCCAGAATTTCTACTTGATTTTTTTTTAAAGTTTCAATCTCTTTGGTGAGGAGATTCATTTTATTGCTGAGCTCGTTGAATTGTCTTTCTATGTTTTCTTGTAAGTCATCGAGTTTCCTGATGACAGGTATTTTGAGTTCTCTGTCATTTAGGTTATATAGTTCTGTGTCTTCAGTGTTTGTTTCTGGAGAATTGTTGTTTTTCTTCTGGTCTAAATTGTTGCTACAGTTTCTCATGGTGTTTGATGAACTAATCTTTTGTCAGGGCCCTTGTGGTATTCTTACCTGTTACTGCTAGGGGGGAGCAGGAGCAGTGTTTCTGGCCCCACCCCATCTTTTGGAAGCTGTGGGAGTATTATGAGTGCTTTCCCCTGCCTGGGCTGCATTCAGGCACTTGTGTGGACTGTCCTTGTCAGGCAGGGTTTCCTCGGTAGGCTAGGGCCACTCTTTGGTGCAGCAGGGGTGCTCTGAGCTCCCCGACCCCACCAGAAAGTGATCACCAGTGGGCTCAAAGCTACCACACCCATTCCCGCAGTCGCCTAGGACACATTCCTTCTTTGGGAGCACAGCTGTACTCTGAGTGTTCATACACACCTGGGAAGTGTTTGCCCCAGCGTGGAAATCTGCTGAGGTCCCTGTTTACCATCTGCAGTCTACAGGACCACTGAGCTTGGCAGGCAGAGCTTCCCTGCTGGGACCTGGGCTACCCCGGCTCCTTTACGGCACAGGGGCACAGTGGGCTCCCTCTCCACCAGGTGAGTGACCATGAGCGTGGGCTAAGAGTTACTGCCTCCTCCTCTTACAGTCACCACACTGAGTATTCCCACTTTCCAGGCATTTGTATCAGGTTGGAAAGTGTTTGTGTGCATGCATAGGACGGTCAGAGGAGAGCAGGGTGTGGTCACCTATCTCTGCCACTTCCCGGGGGGCCCGTCCAGCCACCCTCAGATGTATAGCTGCATGTGTCTCTCACACATCCTGTTGTGCTGTGTGGGCTTCCTCCATTGGTCAGTGTGTGTCTGTTTAGTTGTAGTCAAAAAGGGGGAGAAACAAAGGGAACAGCTCACTCTGCCATGTTGCTGAAAAGCTTTTTTTAAAAAACTAATTTTGTGTGATTATCAGTGCCTTCAAAATCAATCAAGTTCACACAAGATAATCAAGAAAATAATACAATTCTAAAATATCACTAATTTAAAATAATCTGAAGTGGGACTTGTATTCTTTTCTAGTCAATGTTAGCTGCCAGTGGTAGGTTATATTTACTGCCGTGTGGCCTGCTGGGGGTAAAGGAGCCTATTTCTAAGGTGAGGAGGAATTGGAGGAAATAGCAGAACCACAGGTGAAAACCAGGACAGAAATGACTTTCCTGGAGAGGGGGGAACAAACCAATTATATTCAAACAGAAGCCTAGAAAAGCAACATATTTCTGTGCTGGGTTTTGAGAACTAAAAGGGATTCAACAGGAAGGAAGTAGGACAGGGGTCTAGTTTTGAAAGCACAGAGTGAATATGGTGGCAATGTCTGATGCAGAGCCAGCTATTTCCAAAATTCCATCTGAAAAATGATAAGAAGAACAGGCTTCAGCCACCAAGAAATAAAGCTGAAAGGAATATTGAGTCCTCCTCTGAGATACACGGCAAGTGTCATTGCCCTGGGGAGTGTGGAGAATCACATAGCACAAAAAGTCTGAGCAGAAATGGACCAGGGAAGCAGATATGCTTTCTCACAGGAGCGAGACTCCTTTGGGGACTTCTCTATGGGCCATGTGTCAGAAGGGCCAGGTACTACCAGACTTAGCCTTAGAGCAGTAAATACCATTTTAAATCCCTCTTGGTAAATATAATTCCTGAACTGTCTCTCAGTGAAATGGATAAAGGAGGGATCCCATGAGAGAAAAATGGATAATTATGATGAATGGGGTAGCATTTGAGCAAATATACATTAGGATGAACTAATAAACTAACATACTATTTATCTAGAGGTAGTAATATTTTGAATAGCAGAACTAGCCTTTTTAGTAAGATTTTCATTACCTTTTCTTCTTCTTCTTTTTCTTTTTTGAGGAAGATCAGCCCTGAGCTAACATATGCTGCCAATCCTCCTCTTTTTGCTGAGGAACACTGGCCCTGAGCTAACAGCCATGCCCATCTTCCTCTACTTTATATGTGGGATGCCTACCACAGCATGGCTTGCCAAGCGGTGCTGTGTCCACACATGGGATCCGAACCAGCAAACTCCAGGCCGCTAAAGCAGAATGTGTGCACTTAACCACTGTGCCCATGGGCTGCCCCTCATTAGCTTTTTATTTTTCTTTTCTTTTTTTGGTGAGGAAGACTGGCCCTGAGTTGACATCTGCTGCCAATCTTCCTCTTTTGGCTTGAGGAAGATTGTCCCTGAGCTAACATCTGTGCCAATCTTCCTTTATTTTGTATGTGAGTTGCTGCCACAGCATGGCTTGAAGAGCGATGTATAGGTCTGTGCCTGAGATCTGAACCCATGAACCCCCAGCCTCCAAAGCAGAGCACACAAACTTAACCACTATGCCAGTGGGCAGGCCCCCTTCATTAGCATTTTTAAGAGCTCTTCAGCTTGTAAACACTGGGTAATAATTATAAGAAGAAAGTGGAAAAAAGTGAACTTCATACCATTTGGCATCTTTATTTCATAGTATTTATATTATAGAAAATGGGTCAGATTTAAGGATATTTAGAAGCTAGGTCTAGTTCTATACAAGTAGTGATTTTGAAGAATACATTAAGCATATCAAATATTATATTCTTAGAATGTTTTTGCATAAAAAATGCATTTCAAAAAGTGTTCAGAAATGTCTTTCACTTTAATCAGGAGAAACAGACATCTGCTGCTCATGGACCTCTCTGCCACTGGATGAAAAAGAAAAAAAATTTTACATAAAGTTCAGGTATTATACATTATGGGTCCCCTACATCTATAAAAAGATCTGACCATCTGTCACTAGATATATTTTAATTGGGAGCCATATTCACTTTTAGTACATTAGTGTTACGGTTACAGATGACAGCTCTTACCAGTTTGCTAAGGAATAATCAGATATTCTGAAAGACAATTATTACTTCAAGTTGATTTCAAAGAAGTATTTTTCTTTCTCATTTTAGTTTACAATTCTAAGAAATAACAGAGTCTGGATCTATATTGAACCAATTCATTAAGAACAAGTTTTACAGGGGAGGGAAATTCCTTTAGTTTTTAGATATGTTAAAAATAAAAGGCCTTTATAGTTGGGATTCTAGCACAACTGATGTTATTAATTTTTGTTAATTATGGACTGACTCAATTCATGGGATAGGAAAACACCCAGCATTTTATGATTTAGTCTTTTTCTTCGGTAATCTTATGTGGAAACAATCTATCTAAATCAAGTGCAATGTAGTTCACTATTCAATTAATTTCATTCAAGAAGCATGTTGTACACGTATTCTGTGTAGAGCACTATGCTGAAGGTCAAATATCTGATTGCATTTAAGCAATAAATTAGAATGATATAAATAACCAGGAGACTCATCTACTTTTGGGAAACCTAAGTTTGTTAATGAACCAGTAAAATGGTCACCTACCTACCCTCTAGGTAGATATGTATTTAAAACAACAACAAAAATTTGTTGGGACCTATTACAATTTTCATACGATTTGACTTAGGAATTTGTTTCTTCATGCATATCATCATTTACTTCTTCATTCAACATTCAGCAGGGATTCATTCAGCATCTACTATTATCCAGAAACCATACCAGGCATGAACATCCAAGTTAGTCTATTCTCTTAAACTGCTCATGACCTAGAAAGAGACAAAAACACAGAAAATGTCTATGAGAATTATCCTTTTACAGTTTTGAGAGTGGAGCTCAAGAAGAGTGTCTTAGAAGAATGGACATCTAAATGGAATATGGCCTGAATAATAATGCATTTGACAGACTAAGTGAGTTAGCTGTCATTTGCATTGCCATCTTTTAAGAAGCTTGAATATGAGCAATGTCTAGACCTGTCACTTCCTTCTAGTGACTCTGTGCATAATTGGCCTGCTTATACCACATGATCCCATTATGTTGAACATAGATGGTTAGATTAGAAATGGATGAACCAAAATCAATGATCTATCAACTGGACAGCAGTCCCTTGAGTGGCCTCACCAGAGCACTCTGTCCAAAGAGACAGTCTGCTGGATTATGCCTTGCCAAACAATTAGAATATGTCTCTTGAGATATTTAATTAATTCACTCACTGATTCATTTATACTTTCAACAAACAAGTTATCATATGTGCTAATTACTGGCATATGGAGATGAATATGACAGATATGGTCTCTGCCTTTTAGGAATTTGCAGTCATATCAGATGACTTAGGCAAACATACAAGCAGATGACGATATGGGAATTCAAATTTTGGTGAATCAATTATAGAGTGGCTCCCTTGAGTACATGGGACTAGTGATTTAATGCACTGCTCTGGATTTAGGTGTCCATGGGGATGCTCGAGGATGCATTACAGTGAAAATAGTATCAAATCCAAGGTTAAGAAGGAGGTAATCAGATGATTAATCAGACATTCTATTTCAGGAAGCTTTCTTGGGATTAAGGTGGAGCAGAGAAACTGCCATAATCTGAGAAAGAGAGTAGTTTGTCCTTGCTAAGGCACAGCATAGCAATAGGGTGGTGGAGGGAGAGTTAAGAAATACTTCTGAAATGGTAAAGAGTGCCATTTAAAGAAGGGCCATGAGTCATAGTATGGAATTTGGGGATTATTCAGAGGATAGTGGGGAGCAGTTAAGCTTTTTAAGAGCAAGAATAAAGGAATAAGATTTTCATTTTTAAAATGGTATTTGAGTTGCGGCTCAGGATATGGATTGAAGAGAGCATCAAATAAGAGTGTAGTAGTCTCCCAGTAATTTGGGGAAGAAGTAATAGTGTCCTGAACTAGGATGTTAGCACATAAAAAAATTGGTACAATGATATTCAAGAGATAGAACCAATGGTGATTGATTAGATGTGGGTTAAGGATGAGAAAGAAAAGCCAAAGATTTTGACTAAGTTTCAAGATTGAGAAATTTGGTAGATAGTAAGAATTACAGAAAATGGAATACAAGGGAAAGAAGAAGTTTGGTTTTGGACTTACTGTATTTGGTGCGTTTGAGGATTGCCAAGTTGGGCTATCTGGAAGAAGTTGGATGTAAAGCCAGGGAACTCTGTAAGATCAGGTCTCAGAATTTCTCTTTGGGAGTCATCACTTTATAATTAACTGAAGCTATGGTTCTGGATAAGATCACTCAAGATAAAAAGATAGATAGTACTGTGAGAAGCATGCATAGAACAAAAACCTGAAGGGCCCCAAAACATGAACAAAGTAAGAAAAGCCTAATACTAAGGAGCAGCAAAAAACAAGAGGACGATAAAATGGAGGAGTATGTTGTCTCAGAAATAAAAAGCATAGACTGTCTGAAGAAGAAATGAGTAGCCAAAAGTGCCAAGTAAGAAATGGAGGATTCTAATGGATTTGGTCTCGAGGAACCTTCCTGAGGAGCCACTTCACATCCAGCTGAGTAGTGAATAAGTTGGTGTTTAGAAGCTAGATGAGGAACACAAGGGAGGGAAGGAAGTGAAGACTGCAAGTATAGGTCTATTTTCCAAGGTGTTTTGATGTTTTGCTTTGATTTTGAAAGATAAAAACAGGGTCATGAATAGGAGGTATATTAAGGTATAGGAAGCCCCCTCCCCATGGAGTAGGCTTGACAGATTTTAATACTTAAGGGCAGAGGACAGTAGATAGAGAGAAAACTGAAGATACACAGGAAGAAGGACTAATTTTAGGTAAGAGAAGGGGCAGTTCTTAAATATAAACGTAGGAAAGGAGACAAGAATGTGTGGACTTCCATTACTCTGTGGAGAGGAAAGCAAGGCAAAATGCTGAAATTATTAAGGAAAATGGTCAGAGTCACATTTTTCAGGACAGGGAAAAGTCTTAACAGTAAATAGGAGGGGGTGCTGATTAGGGAAACACAGACTGCTGTTGAGGCTAGAAACAATGAATTAGTGGCATTAATTTGCATGGTTGTGTGATTTTCTAGCAAGAGTATGGATCGATTCCAGTTTTCAATGTTTCTGGCCTAGAACAACATGGGAAAGTTGGATTTTTGGAAGGAGCATTCTGAAGGGATGGGTCATAAAACTGAAACTGGGTGGGTAAGGACGGGAAGCAGTCAAGTTACTGGTAGATTAGAAAGAAGTAAAAGGAATAATGTGTTGAGTCTTAGGTGTCTGAAGAACAGATATAGTGGTAAAACTGTGTGAGAGGCACATGATGGCAAGGGAATAGCATATTTGGATTTATTATTTCAGAGATGAAGGAGTCCTGGATTTTAATCAGGTTTTCTTGTAGCAATATGAGTGGGTAATTGAAGGGAACTAGAGATTCAGTTTATTAAAAGTAAGGGGATCAAAGATGCAAGACGGAACACGCTGAGACTGGTGATTCCTATGGGCATGGGAGTCATTCAGGGACTAGTGTAAAAAGAAAGGCTGTGTGGCCTGTAAATTTTCGTTAAGGGAGAGCCAAGGCAGTGGGGTACAGCTGAAAGGCAAGAGCTTCCAGGGATCTGTTGTTTTTATAAGAAGCTGGAGGAATAATGGTTAGAGGTAGTACTGGAAAAGAAAAGTCATGCTGATCTCTCCTCGAAGTTATGAAATTAATGAGCTGCAGGACTTTCTGTGGGAGCTGGGATCAGTTCAGTTCATGCATGGTAGTGAAACAAATATTTGGTGAAGATTGTAGGAACAAGGGAGTTTTTATATCATAACATAAAACTTGAAGAGGACTTAGAACTTTTGGAGAATAAAGGAAATAGTTTGTTCAGAGAAGGGAAGAAGCGAGGGGTATATGTGTAATAATGATGGAGATAGGAGAGTATCAGAATTGTGTGGCTCTTGGTGCTGACCAATAATGACAGTCTAGGTGGGTGGCATGATGTGTTGTGCTGCTCAGAAGTTGGCCAAGAGAATCGGTGTTGCCAAGGAGGATTAAGCAGACACTCGGTCTTCTTAGGAGTTGCCTGTGGCTTTGGTTGAACACGCTGTCTCTGAGCATGATGATAGCATGCCTCCCTGGGACAGATGGAGAGTCCTCACAGGTGTTACTTTTGATGAACTCTGAGGCTGTGAGCTGCTTAATTGTTTTTGGTGATCTCAGTCATATCTCTTCTGATGCCCACAAAATATAGAATCTGGGTAAAAACAGATTTTTTCCTTCTGAGCATGCACCTAACTTTCCTTATGATGCTTTCATAGGGATTCGAGCCATAAAGAGTGAGTCAGTTTATTCAATCCCCATGTGATGCTTAGCCAGGTATTGGAGCCACTGGATAAAATTTGGATGATAAATATTCTAACTAAGCCTATTTAGTGACATGCAAGGGAACTAGAATATGTGAACAGTGGGAGTTGGAGGAAAAATGTCTCTAAACTTTCTGTGGGTTCCTTAGAAAGCTCTTTATCTTGTCTATTCTCACTCCAGGTACTGGATATTATTTAGAGTTTTCTATTCTCACGTTTCTAGCCTCAGTGGGATTCCAAGGCTTCCTCTGCACCATGCCATAGCCAAAGCCACCATGATAGCTCAAGACTACTTTTACAAAGTGATGGCTTAACCAAGCAAAACGTCTCCAAAATACTAACTCTTCTGCTACGGTGTCTACTATGCATTCTTTCAGGCCTTGCTTCTCATACTTTCTCAATGTTTTTTACTTTAAGAAATCAATCTGGAACTGCCTCTAGTTAATTATGAATTTTTATTCCTTCCATGTGTTTATCAAGTTCAAATTTTGACACTTTTGCTCATATTTCTCACAATTTTCTACTACCTAGAAATAGGTTATACCTGCTAAGTGATCTGAATTGTGTTTGAGTTAATTATTTTAGGAGGCAGATGGAAAGGTTTGCTATTCTTTAGTCTGGGTTGTCTTTAGCCAAGAATTCACATCATAGCCCAAGCGGAGTTCACCTTTCTCTCTCTCTCTCTCACTCTCACTCTCATCTTTAGTGTTCAGAAGAAGAAAGCTTATTATCATTCTTTTAAGTCCTGGAAACACTGGACTTAAGTGGTGATTCAACCTTTCGTCTCTTGACTTTGCTATGCTTTCTTGAGTGGTTTGGTAAACATCTAGCCTTCAAAAATCACATATAGGGGCTGGCCTAGTGGCTTAGTGGTTAAGTTTGTGTGCTCTGCTTTGGTGGCCTGTGGTTGGCAGGTTTGGATGCCAGGTGTGGACCTACACATCGCTCGTCAAACCACACTGTGGTCGCATCCCACGTATAAAATAGAAGAAGACTGGCATAGGCATTAGCTCAGGGAAAATCTTCCTCAAGCAAAAAGAGGGAGATTGGCAACAGATGTTAGCTCAGGGTCAATTTTCCTCAAACACACACACACAAAACATGTATATTATATATATATATATATATATATATAAGATTATATATATAAGATCTAGATAATCTTTAAGAACAGCACTTCATGAAAATTTATTCAATTAAATTAGGCGTTTAAGCCTCCCAAACTCTTTATATGGTATTTATAAACTAAAGAGTCTTTTATCAATTATTATAAATGTTAATAACAAGAACCTATTCCATAAATAACTTGCTATTTGGAAAGAACAATGAATTTTTCTTAATACAGCAATTATCTTTGAATTTTTAAAATTTTGTTTCAGCTACAATGAAAAATATTTTTGGTTATAACCTTTCTCTGATTTTAGTAGAATGTAATTGCCTCCTCAGTGTTAAGTTTTGGTGTGATCTAACATTAAACAGTACATTGTGACTAAATGAAAATAGAAGAGAAGACAGATCTTATCCAAAACAATTATTCAAGTAAAATAATGTCTTGTTTCACTGTGGTTGTAGGTTGCCATCTGCAGAACCCCTGTTCAAAGTCAGTTTACAGTATGCATATTTGTTCTTGCCAGATTTGTAATTAGATCACCAAAACAGCATGAAATTAACCAAATATGTATTTCCTCAAACTCCAATAAGAACTATAAATTGAAGCCATATCTTTTCTTGATTATAAGATGACTAAAACATTTAAAGTATAAAAATATAAGTACATCATTTTACTAATATTATTTCTTTAGAATTCATTACAGAGTTTTGTAAAGCATATTTGTGTTCAAATGAGCTTCATCTTTCTTTCCTCCATTTCCATCTTTCATTGTTAATATACTTCTGGTGCCTCTGTCTGATCTTTTTATTCATAGCAAGGCTAGGATTACAACATGGTAATGGTGAAAACTTCTGTACTCAGCTATAATATTTATATTCAAAGTGATGTAATTCCTACATATAAAATGTCTTGTATACAGATAGACACTCAGAAATTATAACCATGTCCAGAATGGTTATTAGTTAAATTGTTTTTTTGTAACATTTACTTGAAAAACATTTTAAAAACACTCAAAAATCACATATAGTCCCACTATTTAATGAATATATATATAGTAAAAAGAGATCATCTCAGTCCCCACCCAGACAATCCCCCTGACAACCACCCATACTATCAGAAGAAACACAGCTGAAGTTGGGGGTACATCATACATTAAAACTTTCGTTGGAACCAATGACTTTCTGTGCCTGGAAGTAATCACTGAGCTCCAAAGAACCTTGGAAGTAGCAGTTGCTGGAATCACACCATCAGGTTTATAGTCCATAGATGGCTAAACAAACGGAGAATCAGGTATTTTGGAACTTTCTGCACTGAACGCATTTAAAAGCCCATAATATATAGATAAGAGAAATAAGCAGATGGAGCCCAGGCCTAGGAAAGTCATACCAACTTGCCCTCTCACCTGTGGTGCTTATTTCCATCTTTCCTGTTTTTAGTTGACCCATGATTTTTCACCTCTAAACTCCCCTCCATTCTACCCTAGCACAGCTTCTTCAGTGGGGCATGCTCATTTATTGGCTGCTGTGGTTATCAACTCCTTTCTCTTTTCACCATATTATTTTTCCTAAATGGATGTCTCCCCAGTGTTTACTGGACAGAATGCCTGCCACTGTCTCAGGCCTTGCTCTTTTTCTAGCAGTTTCCACCCTGAGTCCTCTTTCAGGGATCTCTTCCACATAACTAACAACGTACTTCTCAGTCCTAATTTTCAATTCTGGAGTTGGCACTTGTCCCCATCTAACTATCTATTGCACAGTATCTTGTAAGCTGGTCTCTCAAGGCACTCCCTATAGTGGAATGATGGGGAATCATTGGACCTTCAGGCCCGCTCTTCCATAAAGCTGGACTGGAGAAACAAGATAATAGTATTATAGATGAGAAAGTAAAAAAAAGAGAAAAACGTACATTCAAAAGAGCTGAGAAGTATAAAGACACTTCTAGACTGTAGTTCATCAGACTGTTGTTGCTGAAGGATTACAACGTAACCTAGTTGTCAGACTTCGCAGTTCCAGGTGTGGTTGAACCATCCTAACTATATGTGGTTTTCTGTCCTTCACTTTCTACTTGATTGTTCCACTTCTCCAGGGTTTTTGTGAGAAGTGGCTGAGACATGCCTGACTGTAGCCTTACCCATTACTTGATGTAACCTAGGTGAGTCTCTCCACTGAAACCAAAAGAAGGATATAGTACTCCTAACTCACCAGCAGCTGGGCCTTTCAACTTGCTCCCTGGGGGATGTACATGGCTTAGAAAAAGTGTGTAAATGAACCCTGCCATTCAATACTCTGTAATCTATACCCCTCCTACTTGTGTCTACTTTAGGACCTAATCAACAAGAAAGGGCTCCAGGACATTAATAGATTATATTATGTATAAAGTTAGAATCTATTGGATTTTATCAACAGATACCTGCCATGTGATTTAAAAATATAGTCTGTATTCTAAAATTTTTTGTTACAGTGAACTTTCCCGAAGTGTGCAAGAGAGAGGCTGACAATTGCCCTCGTGGATAGCATTCAGATTTGTGCTTCAGTATTGCTACTTCTGAATTTTAGTTTTATCTTAAAAGTTAAGCTTGGGGATAAAGAGCTTAATGATGTGTTATAAAAATCTTGGCTTAATAGAAAATGTGAAGTAAATTTTGGCTGTCAGATGAGTAACCTAAAATCTCTAGCTACAGAGAGATTTCAGATTCTGAGTAATCTGTCTAGACAAGGGTAATTATAGAAAGTGAATGTTACTTTTCTAGTGTTAAGTTTGGAATCTGATAACTAAAAATGAATATTATGTATTCAGATGCACCATTTCAAGTAAAATACTCGACCAAGGGTCCTGCTTTCACATCCATATATGTATCCGACCCCCTACCCCACCCCAGATCCAGAACATTCGATGCACACTCTGTTCTCTTTCTCTCTTTAGGGAGAAGCAGGGAGTTGAGGTTTTTCTCCTCTTTGTCCCACACTGAGCCAGGGCAAGGGACTATGGTGAGTGAGTGTGGACTAGTCCAAACTTTTCCCCTTGTTCTCATTAGTGCCCAACCTGATGTCATTTCCTGTCAGTACTTAGATTCAGGCAAGACAGATACCAGTCCCTCAGGCAGCCTCCCAGAAAGTCTTCACATTGGATAGATCCTTCCTTCTTCTCTTTCTTTCCCCAGGGAGAAGCTGGAAGCTGGACATTTTCTCCCGATCATGCCGCACTGAGCTAGTGGGAGGGACTATGGAGAGTTAGCACCACAGCTTTTCCTGCTGGCTTTGATGTAGCAGGTTTCACTCTCTCTTGAAGTGTAGGAGCCTCTTAATTGTTTCCTGGATTTCTCACAAAGGGAAGTGGTCCATGTATTATTGTTAAATCAGTGTTACTATAAGAGGAATAAGGGACTGAGGCTTCCTATTCTGCCATCTTGCTGATGTCCTGTAGTGGATATTTCTATTTGTATATTCCATAGGCACCGTAAACTCAACTCCAAAACTAAAAGTTTCAGATAAGCTACCTGAAACTTGTTTCTACTCCTCTAGGTGCTGTCTTACTCCCAAATCTCAGTCACCGAATCCTATGGATTCTACTTTCTAACTGTTCCTGAAATTCCTTCTGTTCTCTCCAGCTCAGTTATTACTATAAAACTACAAACCATCTCCTGCCTGGATTTCTCCATTGGCTTCCTATTTTTCGTGCTGTCCCAACCCTTCCAATTCACTCTCCACTGCAGACAGAGTGTTTTTTCAAAACAAATACTTGATTTTCATCTTCTTGACTAAAATATTTTAATGGTTCTCCACTGATTTTCAATTAAAATTTTGAACTTTTAAATTATTTTTCTTAGCATAATCTTGGGCCAGCCAATGTAACCAACATTATTTCTTGAAATCTCTCTTCAAAGAACTTCTCTTCCTTCTCCTCTTCCAACTCTATGATTCTATGACATCTTGCCATCATATGACCCAACAGCTCTAGCTGTGTCTGTCTGGTCTAGAGTGAGCCACCAACTGAAGCTGGAGCAATCTCAGCACTTCTTTAGGAGTCTGGGGAAGAGATTGGCCTAGCTTAGTGGGCAAAGCTATGGGACATGAGATACAGGATTAGAGCAACCATGTTTCCAGTCCTACAGAAGAAGCTAGTCTGAAAGATTCAAGCAGGCTTTCAGAGGAAGTTGGTGAAATATGTAGAGACTGAGTTCGAGAGGCATTTGAATTCCCTCTTGTTCCTGTGACTCAGTAACATCTTCCTATGATTTGGTTTCCTGAGTTGACACGTTCTTCTTTCCTTAAGGTAATTCAGCTTGGAGTTTTGTTACCCCTAACAGATCTGATTAATATAGATGCCAAAATTAAAGAGGCGATTAATGTAAACTAGGGTTCATACATTAAAATTATAAGAGAAGATTTGAAATAAATCTATGGCCCACCCACAGAGATTTAGTACTTCCCTAAATAGGAGGAAACAAGTTAGATAAAGATGTTAAAAAGAAAGCCCAATGAAATTTTGTTGAGACTTCTATTTTAAGGGTAATTAAAATAAACAGGACAAGAAAGAAATGATCCTCTACAAAGGGAGCCAGGAGAGTGATTTCAAAGTATGAGAACATCACAGGGACCCTCCGAAGCCTGAACCACAGCAAATGAATCTAGTTAAAATTTCAGAATCATGGCGAGTTTGATTGCATTCATATGGTACTAAACCAAGAGGATACAAACCTGCTTGGCCTTTCATCTCTCAGAATTCTGTGTGGTTACTGAGGATGTTCTATCACAAAGAGTTAAGACAAATTGTATGTCAAAATGGGGGCCGGCCCAGTGGCATAGTGGTTAAGTTCACATGCTCAGCTGTGGGGTCCCAGGTTCGCTGGTTTAGGTTCTGGGTGTGGACCTAGCACTGCTTATCAAAACACGCTGTGGCTGGCATCCCACATAGAAAGTATAGGAAGATGGTCACAAATGTTAGCTCAGGGCCAATGTTCCTCAGCAAAAACAGGAGGAGGACTGGTGGCAGATGTCAGCTCAGGGCTGATCTTCCTTAAAAAAAAAAAAAAGAAATATGCCACTCAGTTATTAAAATAGGTTGGTTCTTAGCTATTATAAGTCTATCTGGTACCATTCCCTTGATCCAAATCCAAACTGTGGTGTTTGACTCTTTGTGGCACTGCTACACGAGTAAGTCACTGGGTTGTGGCTTTATAAACACTATACAAATTCCTTGTATATCTTGTAAACTGCCCTACCTCTGGTCCATTGTCTATATTTGAGCTTGAGGGATTTTAAAAAATTATATAAATCTTATTTTTCATACTGCCTTGCTTAAATGTGGTCAAGGATATCATTTGTCCTCAAGATAATGTACAAACCATTAGCAAAAATCATAGCATTTCTGGTTTCCACTTGGATGTGACATTATTTTTTCTGCTTTTTCTTCCCCAAATCCCCCAAGTACATCATTGTGTATTTTAGTTGTGGGTCACTCTAGTTGTGGCATGTGGGATGCCACATCAGCGTGGCCTGATGAACGGTGCCATGTCTGAGCCTGGGATGTGAACCAGCGAAACTCTGGGCCACCAAAGCGGAGCATGCAAACGTAACCACTTGGCCACAGGGCCGGCCCCAAATGTGACTTTCTTTAGGGGACTTTCCTTAGCTCCCGATACTAGACTGGATATTGTCTCCTTTCATTGTAAGCCTATGTCTCCAAATAAATACTCTGTTTGTCACACTTCCTATAAGCAATTATAATTGCCTAATAGTCCCTGGAACCCTAGTAATATGGAAATCTTTGAAACTGGAGATTTGCGTTGTTTTCATTACTGTATTCACCATTTGTCCATTTGTCATACACAGTGCCTGAAACATATTGGACACACATAGAAAATATCTTTAATAAGTGAAAGTTTAAAAAAATCACATTTTTAACAAATATGAAAAGCTTGGTTAGGCTACCAAAGGGTATGTTCAAGTTTTCCTTTGCTTTTCAAGCTAGAAGATGTTAGGTAATATAACTCTCCTACATTGTTTAAGGAATTGATAGTCATCTGATAAAACTATCAGAAAACCAGTAAGGGTAATTAAAATTCTCTGTAGATCTTGTCTTGAAATTCTAATCTCTTCTGAAGTGATGTAACTATTATATTGCCAGTGAATTAAAGAAGAGAGATCATTCTGTAATTTTAAGGTTGCAGCTTAATGCATAAAGTTTAATTTTGTACTTCCCTAGGTGAGGGTGAAATGATGTGATTACATTTCATTCGAAATCTAAAATTAGCTCAATCCAACATGTTCTCTTTAAAAGGGTAAAAGGAAAATGATGTAATGTTTTGTATGTCACATTTAATTCTGCTAGTAGTCTTTGTAATGACATATCTTGTGATTTTGTGTTTGAACTTTTACAAAAGGAAATGGGGCATTGAATGGGCTATATCCAGTTAATTTTGTTAATCAAACGGGTGAAAAGAGTTTAAACCTAAGAGAAAATATATATTCTTCATATTTTACTATGAAATGGAATAATAAAACTCTCAAAAATATGCATGATTATTTTTGGTGATTTGAAATGATGTGTGAAATAACCTGATTTTCTGCTATGATGTTGCACCTGAAATAATAAATGAAAACAAATGTGAGTAACAGGATCATTCAGCTGCTTGCACTCAGTTCGGGAAATTGCTATCTATTCATGACATTAATATATCAAGTCAAATGATGAGGATCTGCCAGTAACAGAATTTTTAAAAACTAAAATATAGAACCCGAGTCAAATAAGATTAGAACTTTTCTTTTTCTTTAATTGTTAAATTTGAATCAAATTAAGAATAATACAGTTTTTAATATTATTCTCCAATTTGATATGATGCACCAAATGCTACATTTATAACTTATTTATTTAGTCATTTTTGAGAATTGAAAATTGATGGTTTCATCAATAAAAAATGTTTTATTACTATAATCAGATATGCAATGTGAAATATAGAGAGTGGAATTTCTGAGAAAATTCTGTCCTTAGGTAGCTAATATTTTCTAAATATCTATGGGGGTAAGGGGCTTGATTAATGGTTTTTCGTGAGTAATTTCTGTCAGAAATTGTTTTTAATGCGTTTCATTTATTTTGGGTAGGTGAGTAGGAAGAAGAGGGAGTAGAAAGGCTTGGAATATGAAGAAGATGCGGGGCCCAAAACGAGGAGTGAGCCAGCTCCTTGAACACCAGAGGGTCCGTTTCATGCCAAAGCCCTTGAGTTAGTATTTTTTCAATTATACAAATTTCAATTGTTTAACTGGTATTACAGTAAATTCACATGTAGCTGTAAGAAATAATCCAGAGAGAGTTCCATTGTACACTTTGCCCATTTTCCCCCAGTGGTAACATTTTGCAAAACTATAGTACAACGTCACAACCAGAATATTGAGAATATTGACACATGTCCAGATCCCTGAATTTTTATAAAAGTCTGGAATGTAATTATTTTATTTGGCA
The DNA here is from genome assembly GCF_037783145.1 of Equus przewalskii. NCBI lineage: Eukaryota > Metazoa > Chordata > Mammalia > Perissodactyla > Equidae > Equus > Equus przewalskii. The sequence goes on along the minus strand of NC_091839.1, from coordinate 53,906,734 downwards.
ATTTATTTTCTCTTTCATATATTTTCCTGCTGTGGGACCAATACTATAACTGAATGTAAACAGTGTTTATAAAAATCAATATAATTGATAACTTGTAATCATTTTATTCATTTAAATAATAGTACTTATATTGCCACTACATACCAACCACAAAAAGCAAAAATATTTTTCTCTTTCATTCATATATATATGTATATACACATATTCATATAATGATGTGTGTGTGTATATATCTATATACACATATAGTTTCTAATGCCACTTGATAATTGAACAACCTGAGTGGAGGGTGACAACAGGGCATGTCATTCATGCTCAAGATGGCATGCAACATACACAGTGCAGTGTTCAAGAAACAGAGAAAGGGATATTTGACAGAGATGATAATTCACATACCCATCCGCTGGACATCAGTCACAGCCCCAGTGTAGATAGACCCAAATACTCTGTTTGATAATTGTGATAATTGGAGTATTTCTTCATATTTGTGAAGATCATTTTGCACTTTGAGAACCCCGCCAGCAGATCTCAGGCACCTTTGTGTTTGTGAAGTTGGGGCCTATTTTATTCTTCTCAAGAGTTCTTCTTGCTTAACACTGTGGTGCCAGTCTTCTTTTTATGTAAAATATTTTCATCGATTTATTTTCTTTTGCATTATAAGTTCAAATGTATATATTTATATATGATTTATTATTTTGTATTTCAATAAATGTGTAATATTCATTCCCATGAAAATTACATTTTCAACTTTGATAATTTGTCTTATATGGATTTTCTTTCATAATGAATTAGTCTATCAGGACTATTCTCAACCAGAGTCCAAAGGTCCAAAATAAGTGCTCAGGGTATTTCTTGCAACACTTTTGCCAGTGAGATTGAATAACTTTTCCAGTAGACTTTCCACGTGAATCTGATGAATAATTAACTTTATTCTTGTCTAGGAAATATTGCTACTACCATGCTCCTTATGCTTTCCTCCACTAGGTGAAGAAGAAGCTAGAAACATGACACATGGCTTTTGAAGAGTTATCAATCCTTAAGACATTATTCATCTTTCAGCAACATTGTCACTACTGAGCACAGAACAGCTACAGGTCCTAGCATTCTCTCAAGCTTGGCTGCATTTTATGACGAGAAGTAGGAAAAAAAATCATGTATAATTATAGGTTTACATTCTCCAAGTACAGAGCTGAATCTATGGAAACTATCAAAACATGTTTTCTGCTTCATTTCTTTTGCACAAAATGATGCCAAGCAGCAAACTGTTACACAGATATTTTTGGGATAACACTAATTTACAATGTAGTATTCACATTTTTTATGTATTTCTAAGAGAATAGAGAATTAGGATATCTTAGGTTCAATATTAGAATATGTTATAATATCTAAGATCTAGGACATTCCTGAAAAATGGAAAGCAAGTAGAAATAAGATAAAACAAGGAAGCCACAGCCCAGAATGTGGCATAGCGCTGTTGCTGCCTCTTAATAGAAAATTATATGAAATTTCTATTTGGAACCTAAGAGTCTATACTTAACCAAATCACATCCACTGTGTAGGAAAAATAGACATATTTTCACATATGAAAGTTTATATATAGATGGACTCTGGAAATTTATTATGCGTAGAACCTCTGAAATAATTCCTAGAGGATATGTACAGTAGAGGGGAAGACAGTACGTTATCTAACAGGAATAATTGGGAATCAATAATTATTTACAAAATATTAATAAACTTATCACAAGTATAGAATATTTAGAAGTATTACATTATAGTGGTAAAGAGCATGGGCACTGAGCCAAACTGCTTGTTGGAATACTAACTTTACAACTAATTATCTGCATGACTTTGGGCCCATTTCTTAACTTCTTTCTGGCTCAATGTCTTTATCTGTAAAATGGAAAAAATAATTCTGTTCACCTCATGAGAGTATTGTGTGTATTAAATAAAAGTATTTATAAAGTGCTGAGAACAATGCCTGGCAAATGATAAACATTCAATAAATGTCAATTATGGTTATTTTTATTTTTTTGAGGAAGATTAGCCCTGAGCTAACTTCTGCCTCCAATCCTCCTCTTTTTGCTGAGGAAGACTGGCCCTGAGTTAACATCTGTGCCCATCTTCCTCTACTTGATATGTGGGATGCCTGCCACAGCCTGGCGTGCCAAGCTGTTTGTAGGTCTGCATCCGGGATCCGAATCTGAGAACCCCAGGCTGCTGAAGTGGAACATATGAACTTAACCACTGCACCACCAGGCCAGTCCCAACTATGGTTATTTTTAATGTAAAAATTAGCAATAAATTTGAACTAAAATTGCAGATATTCCAAAATAGGGTTTATTTAGGACACAGAATAAGTTTAAGTAAATTTTTCTAATGTTTTGTATTGATATAATAGATGACATGAATGCCTCTTGACTTTTCTCATTGCTAGAAATATATCCATTTAGGAATGTGTGTTAAAATCAGAGTTAGTTTCTGTTTTCTGCAACTGAAGAACCTGGTGCAATTTTCTCCCTGTCTCTCTCTACAATTATTCTTCCCTTTATTGCCCATTCCTCAGTCAATTGTCTCTAAAACTTACTTGGGGAAAATAAGTGACATCCTGGAAAGCTTCTCTTTGTGTGTGTGTTTATGTGGGAAAAAATTGTACTCTTTTGGGAAAGTTAATTTAGTATTGATTCCTTTTCTGAGTCACAATATTCAATTTATTAAAATAAAATGATATTAAGGGACATGTGATATATTTATTTTTTCATAAGAAAACTTGATTTTAAAAGACTGAGAGTACTAGATTTTTACTTTATAGATCTTTAAAAATTTATTTTCCTGTAAGCTAAAATGCAAAATACTTAGCATAGCACATAAAATTCTTCAATTAATCATTAGCTAATTTCCTAGCATCCTCTACTGTCACTCTCTTGTAAACTTCAGTAGGAAATTATATTAACCTGCCCTGTCATCTTGCTTTTGTGCTTTTGCTCAAGACACTCATTCTGCCTAAAAAGCCCACTCCCTTTCAAATATAAATAAAAAATGTGCATATATGTATGTGTATACATATGTATTTCTGTATGTATATATATATACAGGCAGTTATAGAAAGTTAAACTTGCATGAATGAAGGAGCTCACTGCCATCTTCTCTAAGAAAGTTTACTAGATTCCCTGCCATCAGGAATTGGAAATAAGTATATGGCCTTTGGTGGTGGGGGGAGTGAGGGGATCAAGATTTATAAATTGGGCATTGTGTACCCCCTCAAATTAATTAAATTGTTCCATGCACTGTGTATGAATTCAGACTTCACTAACCAGATCTGGGCATGTCCTGCATAGAGATGGTCCCTTAGAGACTGGACAGACACCAAAACACTATTTGTCATTCAATGTTATTCTCTTTTCCCCTTTATCATTGTGTCTTAGTCCTTTAGCTCTTTCTCTTTTCTTACCTGCTCAGTCTTTACTTCTCTATTCCGAGTGAAGGACTTTCCCCCAGAAACTGATAGTTGCCTAGTCTACCCTTGGGACTCGAGAACGTTTGTGGACTCAAGTATGGGTTGAGAGTATGGCCATTCTCTTCTTTTCAAGTTTCAGTTTCTATTTATTCCCCAGGGTCTTAAAAAATGATACATCTAACTTTGAAAGAGTTAATCTCCAACAGTTCTTCTCAGAATCAGATATGAGATTAGTATTCCCTCTGCATGTATAAGAGACAGTGCTTCCAATTTTTAAAAAGTGCCTCTCTCATTCCTGATTTTGAGTTCTCTTGTAAATCCTTTTTGATTAGCTTACAATTAAGAGATGCTATCTTTAATCATTTCTCTCTTCTCTATTCCCGGGTTTCATGCCACATAAAATTTTACTTCAAAACTGGACCATGACTCTTTTTGTATTCTTCTTTAGTTATTTTTCTACCTGCAGTTATTGATTTTCTTTGTTTTATCCATTTTTTCTTAAATTTATACTTATTTTCCATTCAACTTAACTCTATTGCATATTAAAATTTTGGATTTCATTTCAGTGCATTGGAGTTACTTGTTAAAAATATGTGTCTGATCTGCTAGAAAGCCTGTTTAGTGTATTTTTAATGTTTCTGTAACAGCTCTTCTTTTTTATCATAATGAGAGAAAAAAAGTAGACTTTAGCATCCTCCTATATCCTGAGAAAGCAAAACAATCTGCCTTGTTGATAGTGTACACCAACAGTTTCTGTGGCGTTTTGGAGGGGAGAAGCGCTCCCTACCAACTGCCTCTGAGATTGCACACATCCTCAGAGACTCGCGAGGCTGTGCCTCAGCTGTTCTCCAGTCTGAATGGCAGTTGGGAAAGAATGGCCAGTCTGAACATCTATGACTCTAAGATACCGCATACAAAAATCAGTTCCAGGATTGAGTGGTGTGAGGGCACATCAGGCAGAGCACCGTCTACCCAGCTCTGTCTCTCATTGACTCTTCCTGGCTGAGCTACATTTCCAAGATGCATGGCAAGGGGCAACTGCCTCACGCTACAGGCAAAAGATGTTCTCTGAGACAGAAAACATGTCAGAGAGGTTTAGGTTTATCAGAACGAGCACTGGCATTGAAGAACTGGTTTAGAAAATGGCAGCTACCTCATGCAAAAAATGTTGTGGATAGTTCTTCTTTAATAAAAATAAAAGGCAAACGCAGAAGAGAAGACCATAATTGCAAATCTGTTGTGTCAATTACAACTGGAAGCACTGGCTGACTCATGAAGTGATTATTTTATGCTGGCTGTGGATCTGAAGTCGGCGTATGGAATTTCCAACATTTGTCATGCTCTTCAGTTATTATCCTGTCAATGTACTCAGCACATTATAAACCAACGGGTGACAGGAAAGCAATTAGAAATTTAGTGTATATTACTCTGTACTGTGCTTTGTTTTCATTTTGCTTTTATTTGTTTATATGGCAAAATAAGTACATAGCCTCTCAAATGCCGATCTACTACATAAATGGTGTGAGTAGGTGATTTTTCTCTGAGGTAATACAACTGTTACTGGTGTTTTTATTTTAGCACATATTTTCCAACCACTTTGACTTGTGTACTGATGGTTATGTCTCTGGGTGAGCACCCACACTCCCTCACTTATTGCTAGGGCAAATCGAGATGGAAACTTAACGTCAGGGTTTTAAATAAGGAAAAGTAGATAAAGAGAAGAAATTTTTTTAAAAGTGGCAAAACTCTCTGTCCTCATTTCCTTATATTTTATCCTTGGCTTCAAGGCAGGATGATTTGAGGACTACATATTTCTTTTAAAATGAAAATGTGCTTAGGGATTTTAAAAGTCCATTTACTGGTCTCTTAACTATAGGCACTGAGATTGAGTTTAGGTTGGGGAACCCTGCATAGACTGACTGGTCTCTGGGCAGCATTTAACCAGATAAGTGTTCTCTGCAGCAGCCAAGCCACTCACATGGTGCTCCTTCTTCCTGACTTCCTGTTCATGTTACAATGGGTGATTCCCAATGTTCCAGTTCCCCCAAGGCTGATGAATCAGAACGAGAAGCTTATTTCTCATGGGAGGAATTTCCTCAAGAAACTTTTAGAAGAGTTGGGGTTACCTGTGGCATTTTGCTTAGGAAGATAGATAGGTTTCAACACCAAAGTGCAAAATAATCTGATAGCCAGGTCTTTATGATCAGTTCAGAGTACTTATTTGAACAATATATTCTAAATGAATGGAGAGCAAATATTAATTAGTAATGGGGCTGCAGGTGAAGTTTTATTCTTTTGATTTTCTTTTATGTTTTATAGTCCTATTGAACACATAGAGTGATAATTTGAGACAGTAACCAGAATTTTCTGCCTCTTCCCTCACCCTGTCAATCATCCATACACGGGCCATCATTAATTTTAGGGTGAAGCTGATGAGGACTCTTTTGGACTGGTTACTTTTGAAAACTGCAGACAGGGAAGGAGGCTCCGAGGAGTGGAATTTGCTTGCCCTTTGATGAGAGAGAGATATTTGCATTTGTGAAGGAAGTCTCCATCTGTGGGGATGTCTCCCTCTCTGCACCAGGAGGAAGCGGGCATGACCTTATCTCTAGAAACTCTTAATGGGGAAGGCAAGGACTTAAGATGTTTACTGTCTGGTGACCTCATGTAACTGACCCACCCCCCCCAACCTGCACCAACATCCTCCTTTGTCTTTGCCTGAAGATAATATTTAAGTGGTGGCATCTGCCATTTACTTAATCCGGTTTGATTCTTATCTAAAAGTTATAGGACCACCCAATAACCAGACCCCACCTGCACTGAAACCACTTTAACAACTTTTTTAGATATTCTTTCCTTTGTCTCGTAAAGAGATAACTCACATACCTATGCCTTAAATTTAGCCCTACTCTCAACCCATGTTGGCAGCAGCAGCTCTGTCTGCCCATGGGTCCTGTCCCCATGCAGCAGCAGCTCTTTACTGCCCATGGGTCCTGTCCTCATGCTATTCCACACTATTCTCTAAATAAAAGAGCACTACTGCCAGACTTTGAGAGTCCATGAAATCTTTCTTTTGACTCTTTCAGCTCGCCAAACCCGCATCAAACCTATCAGGCAGTGTTGGAGAATAACAGCACAAAATCCTTTACTTTTAAAATGAAGAACCTAAGCTTTAGGTACAAAGCCCAAAACTTTTATTGCATCGTCAGAGAAACAGTTATTTTTGATTTCCTACTTTCTAACCCCCCTCCCCCAACACACACAAGAGCTATGTTATCCGGTGTTATTCAGACAGTAAATACAGTGAATGAGATGTGATCAATTTGCAGCCCTTCTCCTCACAAAGCAACCACATGACTCAGAGTAGATAATCCACTCTAAATTTGGGATCTGAGGGAAGAGAGGCCTTGTTTCTCTCTCTTGAGGAAACTCATTGACCTCTAAGATCCCTGAGACATGAATGTGTGAAGTGCTAGCATTTCCAGAGTGGCTGTTTAAATGTGAGAAGGCCAGAGGCTGCCTGTGCAACCACCATAGCTTCAAAATGAAATGGGAGGCCATTCAGAATTTTCTATGGGTCCACGAGCATGGCATGTAGGTTAACTGAGAAAGCAGGCCATAGGTGGGTAGGCATAGCCAGAGACCTTCTCAAATGTGACAGCCTTCATTAGGTTTGTTTCAGCAAACCCCGGGAGTTACTTCAGTCTGCTCCCATTTCATATTTTTTTCCTATATCTTCCTGCCTTTTATTATAGTTCTGTTCAGTTTTGGCGCCTGAAAAAATTTGTGAACAAATTTTTATTGCCTCTCTGTTTTGGAACAACCTCATGCAAGAGATGAAATACAGTTCAATTGGTTTTGATACTTAAAAAAAAACCCCAGTTTTTTGTTTTGTTTTTTAGCTCTTAATACAATACACAGTATTTGAAACAGAAAACACCTAAGTTTTTAAATTACAATTTTCTCTTGCCTTCCCTTCCACTGATAGTTAATGGCCACACAATGATGCATGAGGTACATTTAAAATCTAGTAGGGAGACAGAAATGTGCTATACCATACAGTGTGTTTGATAAGAGATGTTATGAGAGAAGGATACAGAAACTCACAGGAGAGGTACCCGACTCAGACTTTGGCGTTTATGAGAGATTTCCTAGAAGAAGTAACATTTAAGGTGAGACTTACGGAATAAATAGGGATTAGCCAGGAACAGAGAGGTTTTTAGTTAAGATTGTTCTGCTATGAAAACACATATGAAGCCTGGGAGATAAGAGAGAGCTGAACATATCAAAGAAGTAAGAACAGGCTGGAGTCCCTGGTACCTAGAGAACGATATACAAGAGCCATCTGGAAAAAACCTCATGTGAGCCAGTCAACACTATTGAAAGGTTTAGACTTTATCCAAAGGAAAGGCTAGATTTTTTTTTTCATATTAAACAAAAACAGCAGCATTTAGTTTTTTCCCCAAATCAAGACACTGACACTAGTCTGATTCCCCTTACAGTGTTATTTTCTATAACAGAAGCTAGGACAAAGATACAAACACAGCCCATTGAATTGGGAGGTGTGGGGTGGTGGTGGCAACATTCTGTTAGAAAGGACGGTAATTTTAAAAAACCCTCCCCTCCCCCCATGCCCCTGTTCACCTCCATAATGAAAGAGGCAAACATGGACATTCCTCATCCTGGCAGATCCTGCTGGGCTCACACATTCAGGAGAGCAAGCATATGAGGGATATCCACAGCAAAGGTAACAAGAATAGGGACTAAGTGGGTTTAGAGGACCATTGGGGTTTCAAAAGCTGATTCGCAGCAATTCCCTGGTCCTGGAGGAGTGACCTGTCCAGACAGTTTGGCAAAAGAGTTATTTGGTATAGAGTGATTTAGACGAACAAATTTTTAAGGGATTTCGAAACAGCCATTTACTTGTGGATAATGAAGGAAAATCTGCTAATCTGTAGCACAAAGAGATGAAAGTTATAAAGCACCAATTGGAACAATTCTTTTTATTGTTCTTTATTTAAGCATTGGACTCTTCCTGCCTTTATTCATTAGACATCTCTGGCAAAGTTCATTCATCTCTTTCAGAGTTGAGTGAAATACTTCAACAAATCAAATTGAAGATGAACTGTCAATTACCTGTGTATTTCACAAATGAGTTTTCTGTCTAATGAATTGCCTGATTAAAAAAAAGTAAATATGGAAAAATCACTATACTTTATGCCCTCCATTTCATATTGATTAAAAATCCTCTCAGAATTAAGAAAATGGAAATTTTATTAATATCTTAGCATGATAAAAAGCTCTTAAAAAGCATACTTTAAAACTTTTTCTTCTCTGAAAATTAGTACGTTTTTATTTTTATAATTACTAGTTTCCTATCTGCTAAGCTGCTTTTTAATTACCACAAAAAAGCCCAGTTCCTCAGGCATTCAGGGACCATTATGTCTTGGAAAGTACAATTAGAGAATGGGGTTGATTAAAAATTCAAATAATGGAAATGATACCATTTCACACAATGATCTTACAGGGCTCTTTTCCATAACTTTTATTTTCCTAATTATTTTGTTTCCTCTATATTCTCGTTTTATCTTCTAAACAACCACCACCTTTGTGTCTTCTGCAAGGGGGTTCTTTGGCTGTCTCCATATCATGAGGCAAAACTGGAATAACCCTATACTGAGACTTGAGTAAGTTCTTTTCTTTTTCTTGTCCATTTAGCCCCACCTCCCTTATAATTATTGTTAATGCCTTACAGATTTCATCTTGGTAAGCCCAACTATAACTTGCCAGTTATATTTTTTATGTTGTATTTTGTTACTTATTGTGTTTTCTGGGCATTTTCAAGAGAGGTTATAGGCTGCTAGCCATAATTGATTTCATGTCCTGTTTTTATGTTTATTGAAAAAATATATGCTTTCTAAAGTATTATGTTTTCATTGCTAAATCTTTAACCAAAATATGTTCTTCTGTATTCTCAACACGTTATCTCCCTATATTGCTTCTCACAATTTTTTCACAGGCCTCATGCTACTTTTCTCTCTTTCCTCATCTTTTAATGAGAGGAGGTCAGTCCAGGCCTCGTGCTTCCCCAGGAGCAGTGCCACCGTGTTCTCCTCCTGCCCCCACTCTTCACCTGCATCCTTTTGAGTCCTTTTCTCAGATCTTATGCTGACTTCTACTGATGTACACAGAGTGAATCTATAAGGCCGAGGACAGCGTTTCTGTTCTCTCTGCCTAGTCCTCTGATTATGCAGAGTTGAATGTATCTCTGGAAAATTTGATGCAAGCCGTGCTGGTTCTGTTGACAGAAGGTATGCAAAAAACGCAGAAGTACACAGCACCTAATGCCCTTCCATTCTCTAGCCCTTCCTAATGATATAGCTCACCTTTCCATAACCAAAGTGCATTTTTCTGTCTGATGCACCTTCCTAGTCTGTGGCATGACTGAGAAATAGAATCCTGGCGTTGTTGATGAAAAGATAACTAATTAGAGAGAGGATCTTCAAACAGCTGGATAACCCCACAAAGCAGCTCCTCTGTGCAGTAAATCTAACATGAACCCGGGTGAAGGTGTATAGCCAGGAAGAGTAGAAATCATTGACAGCTTTCATTATATCTCAGGCCCTTGATTGTGCCTCATTACTCATTCACATACACTGGCATCCACAGAAGAACGTGGCTAGTTCATGGAATTTTGAACTCATACATTTGTTTCTGTATTTTCATTAGATTTCCAATCAGAAAATAGAGATGAAGTGAGGGACAAGTCACACAGATTAGGTATCACCATCTCTACTTGAAAATAGTCTGAATCCACTTTCAATGGATTTTCATGTTGTTAAGTCACTGTAAAAAAATTAAGTTGACTCTTGCAGATTCAGTTAGTGGTAATCTCAGCCATCCTTATGATTATAGTATTTATTTGGAAATAACTACTAAAAATATATATTCAAGAGTTTTTATTGGAGGTTTCATAGTTGGAGGCTATCTCTGTAGTGCTCATGCAATGGTTGAGAATGACTCTAAGTCTACTTGTCCCCTGTATAAATTGTCCCACTACCACTGTTGACTGAGTGATTTTCTCTCTCTGTTGGCCCAGTTACCTTAAGCGACTACTTAAGCTTTATATGCTTCAAGGTTGTTTGTTTGTTTGTTTGTTTACTTGTTTTTATCCGATCTGTACTATGGGAATGATGAGAATACCTCCTGATAAGCTTGCTTCAAGGATTAAATGCATTAACTTTTGGGACATGTGTCATATAGAGTAAGCTTTTGACAAATGTCAGTTTATATTAGTTTTTATGCTGCCTAGATCTATAGTCTGTTTTGTTATATATCAGATTGTTTTCCATAAAAATATACTAAGCACATATTTAACTACACGTTTTACTGGGTAAACATATTTGTTAGATGATTTGATCATGTATACACAACTGTAAGTGTTTATGACATTAGATGAGAGTTAATCATGTGGATCTATTTGAAAAATTATTATTGTGGTGGGGCTAATTAATTTCTTTATGACTGTTCTCTTTCAATCATTGTGTATTTTGCATACATTTTAATAGTGAAATGCTTCTTTATTTTACTCATAAACTCTCTTAAGAGTTAGTACACTTGCATTACAGAAACTATGTTAAATATATATGCACACAAAAATGGGTACAAGAAGTTTACCTATCATATTACCCATCCAAGCCAACAACCCTTATGAACTATTGTCCTTGAGTGTCACAAAAATTCCATGAATAAAGAAATTTACTTTATTCAGGTTCACAAAAATAATAAAAGATTAAGCCAGGATTTAAATGCACGTGTTTTCTCTAAAGCTGATACCATTTCTATCATGCCATGAGGTCTTCCTTTTGATTTAAAAACACAGATTGCCCCTTGATGCTAGATAGTACTTGAAAATATTGACAGTGAATAAATGTCACAGTTCTCTCCTGGTTGTTGCCTACTTCGGAATGACATAGAATGATAAATATACTTCTGGGTTGTTAATTTAGAGGTGAGTTATGAAATATACACTATACCAGGCTACTTTGAAGCATGTCACATTCCTCTTTAACTCATGGTGGTTACCATGCGTGTGTGCGTGGGTAGAGAAGAGGCACATACGCAGACATAAATGATCAATTTACATAATGCAACTCATGAAAATTGGCTGAGGATCACTTTCACTGGTGTGGGCACCCAGGAAAAGATGTGTTGTTTTTTGGCAGAAGACACATCACTGTCCTGCCCGAGCGGTGGGAGGATCAGGAGGCATAGGAAATACACAGGGAACTCTAATTGAATAACGGATTGACAACAGTTACTCCCTGTTCAACGTCTCAGCATAGGATAAAATACAGAGGTGAAACCTCTATCAATTGTCTAGGAAACATCTTTCATTTTTTTAAGTGAATAATAAAGCCTTTTGTGTTTTGAACTTGCTTGTATCTTTTCTTACAGCAGTGTTTAAGTGGTCACCTATGGGTCAGTCTTTTTAAAAGAAGTTCTCCAGTTTGGTGTTTTGATAACATCAGTGGCACAAGATTCTGAAAAAGCATTTGAAAGATAAGCAAGGAGCTTTAAGATGCCTTTTTTATAGTACTCGTGTGTTAGAAAGGGAGAATTGAAGGTCTCTGGAACATGTGGAGACGGCGAGTTATGAAAGAGGGCAGATTGGAGGTCAAACAGTGGAGAGAGGGCAGTATGTCTCATGATAGCATCTATTCCAGAACTGGAAGAAGAGCAACCATTTATTGTGTTAACTTGTGTTAAGTTGCTTTCAGTGTTCCAGATGCTGCCTGTACATTATCTTTAATATTTTATCCTCAAAAACAGTCTCATAAGTAGATATTATTTCCATTCTCTTTTTTCTTTCTTTCTGATAGGCTAACCAGGCAGGTGAAGCTTGATTTAACTAAAATGAAAATCAGGCCCACCATGTTACAGGTACTTACGACATTAGCTTTGTGATGCTCTTACAGAACAAGTGTAAATGTTTGACTCAAACTTCAGAACACCCCTCACCCACCCCGTGAATTTGGTTCTTTTTAAATCAAGTTTAAATTTTAAAATACCAGTGCAAATGTATACATACAATTTTCAGATTCATGCGAGATCAGTGTTATTTGCCTCTACACCCAAAATAATTGAATAGTACTAATACTAACTACTACCAAACAGCTAGGATTTATGGAGAGCAGGTTATATGCCAGATATAGTAGTAAATGCTTCACATTCTTTATCTTGTTTAATGCTCATAATGATACCATGAAATTGAGGTTATAGAAATTAAGAAACTTGCCTAATGTCATAGATCTAAGAGGTGTTTCTGTCTGTCTTTAACTTTTTATATGATTATTTAGCACTACTGGATTTATGTATGCCAAAATAATTATGATATTTCCAATAAACAAAAAATATGGATTCTGATCTATTGGAAATTAAGGTACCATTTGCTTTGAATATAAGGCCTTATTTAGTTTTATCTATTTTAATGTATATCCGTATTTATATTTCTCATTGTTCAAGTTTATTGTTGTTAGTGCTATCGAGTCAATTCCAACTGTTGGTGACCCTGTGCATAGTCTGCATGATCTTTTTGTGCCATATTCTCACCTTCTGGCTCCACTGCTATTCATAGGGTTTTCATGGCCAATTTTTGCCAAAGTGGGTGGCCAGGTCCTTCTTCCTCAACTATAAGCTCCACTGAAACCTGTCCACCATGGGTGACCTTGCTGGGACTTGAAATACTGGTGGCATAGCTTTCAGCATCACGGCAACACACAGCTGCCACAGTATCGTTACCCTGGCCTGTGGCCTCATAAGACATTAACCACAACCCTGTTCAGAACAAGCCTAATGTGGTGTCTTTAGCCTACAAGAAACCACAAAGAGAGGAAGGAGGAGATGGCTGAGACATATAGTTGAAACCAGTTAAAACTGGTTGAAGGCAACATGGCAGTCTGACTTGACCTGATGTAGACCCCCACAACTCATTATATCCTCACTGTAATACATAACCATATTATGGAACACACCCACTGGTGCCATGACAGTTTACAACTGCTGTGGCAACAGCAGGATACAACCACATAAGGAAAGAAAAGAGGTGGCCCCCTTGTTCCTCGTAGAAGCCTGCCCAGTTCCCTAAATACCTGTGAATATTTCTCCCCTTCATTACCTAGACCCCTTACAATAGCTGCTTAATCGCCCCAGGAGCTGAGAAGTTGATTTGTGAACTTAGTTCACACTTCTCCATTCTTTGGCCATTGACTAAAGCTTGTGCTATTAAACGCTTGGCTTCCGTCTTGTTTCAAAATTGTAATGCTGATAGAGGAAGAACCTCAACAGGAAGGGCAGGAGACTCTTCCTTGGGTCTCTCCCCAGTTGGGGAGAGAGTTCAGTTGGTGACAATATGACAACTGAAAGAGGGGTGGCGTGGTTCCCTGACTGGGAAACGAACCCTGGCCACCAGCAGTGAGAACATCAAATATTAACCACCAATCCACTAGGGCTGGCTATTGTTCAAGTAACAATCTGTTATTTTATTCTCTGACTTCTCTTCTATGGCTACTCCTTTATGGATGTATTCACCTGGATTCAATTATTATCATCTGTTTATCTCAGTATCACAGGCTTGGAAAGCTTATCTGTGATTATATTTTAGAGAGTCACATCTAGATGGCTTCCATTTCAATCCCTGATTTTCCATCTTGTTTTGGACCTTCTTTGACTTTTTTTTACAGCATCTTGCCACCCAGGTCTGACAGTTAAACTGACCTACTCTGAAATAATAACTTCCCCCTAAGGAGCTCTTCTGATCAACTCTCCATTCCTACTATTTATACTACCCTCTTCTGCCTCGTCTTTTAGGCTTTCATGCTCAAAATTATTTCTCTCTCTCTCTCTCTCTCTCTCTCCTTCTCTAGCTCTTTTTCATTTAAAATCTAGTCATTAACCTTGTCTAGTCAATGCATTCTCTGAATGCTGAGTTCTCTGCAATAGGCCTCTCTCTGTATTGTTTCCCTTGATGTTCTTCCTACCAGGAATGAGAGCTTTTTCCAACTAGTTTATATATCCATGGGTTCGTGTATCCATAAGATGGGTTTTAACATCTCTCATATACCTGTTTTATATATTGATAATTATAGGGACAGAATGACCATGTTCACGTAAAATAAGTGGCTGAAAATAGAATAATTTAGATATATTAATGTCACTCAATTCTTTGACACTTTCTCAGTTATAACCCCCAAACTATATATTTTTATTTAAAAAAAATTTCTATCTGATAATTTGAATAGTTTCCCATTTATTTTGGTGAAGTCATAGATTTAGAAACACTTAAATACTAAAAGAGTTTTGTTACAAATGCATTAGATTTTATCACTTTCTTCATTTCTAAAATGTACATCCAAGAATCTTTATCAGGGCTTAACAAAAATTATTAATTTTACCTGTTATTCTTTCATTTGTTGGCACCTTATTTTACATGGAAGAGTTTGGGAAACGTTTGTATTTTGCATTCACATCTTATGTTTTCATGAAAACTGAAAATTTTCCCATCTGGTTTACAACAATACCTTCCATGTAATCTAATTTAAAATGCCAGTCCCTATTGTGAAACCAGTCAACAAAATCAGACTTATTTATTGCATTGTTAGGACAAACATCTCTGCGTACCTTTTTATTCAAAAAAACTTTTTCATGCGTATCCCCATGATATTCATCTCACATCTGAATTTAAAATCTTAAATAGATGGGAAAAAGATTGATATTGTCAACAACTTTATTGAGGTATATTTTATATACATAAGAAGATTCACCCATTTCAAGTGTACAATTTAATGACTTGGTAACTTTACCAAGTTGTGCAACCATCACCATAAATCAGTTTTAGAACATTTTCTCATTCCTCCCCTATAAGTTGCCTCATGCAAACTTTACAGTTCCTACCCAAGCCCCAGGCCCAGGGAGACACTAATCTACTATCTGTTTCTTTAAGTTTACCTTTTCTGGAAATTTCACATACATGGAATCATATAATATATGACTTCTGACTGGCTTCTTTTCCTTAGCATAATGTTTTTGAGATTCATCCAGGATGTAGTGTCAGTAGTCTGTTGTTTTATTATTGCTAAATGGTATTCCATTGTACGGATAGACTGTGTTTTGCCTATCCACTAACCAGTTCATGGACATTTAGGTGGTTTCCAGATTCAGGCTATTATGGATAGTGCTCTTATGAACCTTGCGTGTAACCTGATTTGTGTGCAGATCTTTGTATGGGCATATGTTTTCATTTGTCTTGGATACATACCTAGGAGTGGAGTTGCTAAGGTTGTATGGTAGTTTTGTTTTACTTTTTGGGAAGTGCCAAACTGTTTTCCAATGTGACTGCACCATTTTACATTCCAACCAACAACTTGTGAGTAGTTCCATTAGACTGTGTGCTTGCCATCATTTGCTATTGTCTATCTTGTTTATTGCAGCCATTCTAGAAGATATGAAACGCTATCCCATTTGGTTTTAATTTGCATTTCTCTGATGACTAATAATTTTGAGCATCTTTCATGTGCTTGTCAGCCATTTGTTCATCTTCTTTTGTAAATGTTCATATCTTTTGCCCATTTTTATTGGGTTATCTTTTTCTTATTAAGTTGTAATATTTCTTTGTAAAGTCTAGATATAAGTCTTTGATAAGATATGTACTTTGCAAATATTTTCTCCTTGTAATCATATTAGGCCCTGTCATATTTATTTGTTTCATTGTAAGTTGTGGGGCCTACTATAATACAAATTGTATAATTAAAGACCTTTTTAAAAAATAAACCTTCTATCCGTATATCTGGAACAATTATCGTAGCTGTGGAAGGGTCCTACAATGCAAATATAAACATTTGTGCATTGGTCTCCTGTCATGCCTCCCTATTATATTTTACCCTACACATATGTAGTTGACATAGGCAATTGTCAACTGAGGCATGCTTCAATAGGGAAGTGCTTCTTGACCCTTAGAGGCTCAACACTTATTATTTGAATGTGAATAGACTTATTTGCTTCTTAATTTGTCAGCATGAGGTGTGCAATTATGGCTTAGAAAACAAAGTTTGAAAAGCTCCTTTCTTTTTTCATGTTGTTTAACAGGAATATGGTTGAATGTTCCAGCTGTTTGCCACATTGTTCTCTTTGTAAGAGTAGCCCCAAACAAGCGGTAGGGAGAAGTTAGAAAATGGTTCAGACTTCCATTAAGCATTTCCTGGGACTGTAACTGCTTACCTAATTTCTTCTAAAAGTATATGCTTACAGTATGCTAATTTTCCTCCTAATACAAACTACAGCAGCTTTTTTGTGTGTGCACTCTATTTGGAATTTTTATAGTGTTCAATATGCATGCATTTTTATTGTCTTTTTTTGGTTAAGGAAAGAAAAAAATACAGTACCAAAGGTAACTTATTTTAAAATTAACTTTAATGTGTTAAATACAACCTAGTTAAAATTGTCCTTATCATTGAATATCAAATACAGAAAATTTGGTATTGAATAAGGTGCCAAAAGATAAACTTAGGCTGGTACAATGTTACCTTTAATTTAACTTTTTTTTTTCTATTACGAAAAGCATATGCATACTATTAAAGTGAAATACAGTAGTATTATAGCCTTTCAGAATACCAAGAAAAATATTTTCCTAGCAAAGTAGAAGCTAGTAAGCTATAAACAATGTGTTGCAACTATGATTCCCAGAACAAGAGTCTGTACTACTTGTTGAAAAGACAATTTTTTTCCAGAGTATTGCTTTTGTTCCTTTGTCAAAAAAGATCAGTTGACTATATTTGTTTGGGTTTATTTCTGAGGTCTCTATTCTGTTCATTGATCTATCTGAGGTCTCTATTCTGTTCATTGATCTATGTGTGTATTCTTTCACCAATACCACACTGCTTTGATTACTGTAGCCTCACAGTATATCTTGGAGTCAGAGAATATTAGGCTCCAACTCTGTCCTCTTTCAATATTGTGTTGGCTCTTCTGGGCCTTTTGCCTCTACATATAACCTTTCAAATCAGTTTGTTGATGTCCACAAAGTAACTTGCTGGGATTTTTATTGGGATTGCACTGAATCTTTAGATTACATTGGGAAGAACTTATATCTTGACAATATTGAGTCTTCCTATCCTTTAACATAGAATATCTCTTCATTTATTTAGTTATTATTTGATTTCTTTTATTAGAGCTTTGTAGTTTTCTTCTTGTGGATCTTATACATATCTTGTTAGATTTATACCCAATAATTTCATTTATAATTTCAGATCCCACTTTTTCATTGCTAGTACATTGGAAAGTGATTGAATTTTGCATATTAACTTGTATCCTGCAAACTTACTATAATAACTTATTAGATCTGGAGTGTTTTTGTTGATTCTTCAGATTTTCTACATAAATGATCATGTCAGCCGTGAAAAAAGACAGTTTTGTTTCTTCATTCCCAATCCATATACTGTTTATTTCCTTTTCTTATCTTACTGTATTGGCTAGAACCTGCACTGTGGTGTTGAAAAGGTGTGATGAGAGAGGATATCCTTGCCTTGTACCTGATTTTAGTGGGAAACTTGGAGTTTATCGCTATTATGTATGATGTTAGCTGTAAGTTTTTTGTATATATTCTTTATCAAGTTACAAAAATTTGCCTCTATTCCTAGTTTACTGGGGTTTTTTACCATAGACATTGGATTCTTTCAAATGCTTTTTCTACATCTATTGATACGATCACATAATTTTTCTTTTTTAGCCTGTTGGTGTGATGGATTACTTTATTTCATTTTCAAATGTTGAAGCAGTCTTGCATATCCGGGATAAATCATGCTTGGTCATGGTGTATACTTTTTTTGTACATTGTTGAATTTGATTTGCTAATATTTTATTGTGAATTTTTGGATCTATGTTCATAAGACATATTGATCTGTAGTTTTCTTTTTTGTAACGCATTTATCTGATTTGGGTATTAGGGGAATGCCGGTCTCGTTGAATGTGTTAGGAAGCATTCCCTCTGCTTCTATCCTCTGAAAGAGGTTATGAGAATTTGTATAATTTCCTCCTTAAATGTTTGATAGAATTAACCAGTGGATCTGTTCAGGTCTGCTGCCTTCTACTTTGGAAGGTTATTAATTAGTGAGTCAATTTCTTTAATAGATGTAGGCATATTTAGATTTTCTAATTCTTCCTGTGTGTTTTGGTAGATTGTGTCCTTCAAGGAACTGGCCCATTTTATGTAGGTTATGAAATTTGTGGGCATAGAGTTGTTCATGGTATTATTTATTATCATTTATTGTCTTTATTTATTATTATATTTACCTTTATTATCATTTTAGTGTCAATAAGATCTGGAATGATATCCCCTTTTTCATTTTTGATGTAGTAATTTGTGTCATGTCTCTTTTTTCTTAGTTAAGCTGGCTAGAGGCTTACTAATTTTAAGGTGTTTTTTTCCCTCTGGCTTCTTTCAGAAAATTTTCTTTATCTTAGATTTCTGTAGTTTGAAACGGCGTGCCCACGTATCATTTGGAGGGGCATTTATCCTTCCTGGTGTTCTCTGAGCTTCTAGGATCTGTGATGTGATGTTTGACATTAATTTGAAAAACTTCTCAGTAATTCTTGTTTCAAATATTTCTTCCGTTCGTTTCTCTCTTTCTTCTCCTTCAGGTATTTCCGTTATGTCTACGTTATACCTTTTGTAGTTGTCCCACAGTCCTTGGATATTCTGTTCTGTTTTTATCAGTCTTTGTTCTCTTTGCTTTTCAGTTTTCCAGGATTCTTTTAATATATCTTTGAGCTCAGAGAGTCTTTCCTCAACCATGTCCATTCTACTAATAAGCCTGTCAAAAGCATTCTGTTACGTTGTTTTTCATCTCTAGCATTTCTTTTTGATTCTTTCTTAGAATTTCCATCTCTCTGCTTGCATTGCCCATCTGTTCTTGCATACTGTCTCCTTTATCCATTATATTAATCACAGTTGTTTTAATTTCCCTTTCTGCTAATTCCAATGTCCCTGCTCTGTCTGCTTTTGATGCTACTCTGTCTCATCACATTGTGTTTTTTCCCTTTTGGTATGCCTTGTAACTTTTTCTTCATAGCTGGTCATGATATACCAGGTAAAAGGAACTGCTGTAAATGGGCCTTTGATAATGATGATGAGATATGGGGAAAGCTGAAGTGTTCTGTAGCCCTGTGACTAGGTGTCGGTCTTTTCGTGATCCTATGCCTCTGGACTGTGACCTTCACAAGTATTTCTGTTGTCTTCTTCCCCCTTTGGTGGGACAGGATGGCTAGAGTGGGCTGGATATGGATACTTCCCTTCTCACAGATCAGTTGGAATCTCATATATCCCAGAAGTCTAGGCTCTGATTAACTAATTTCCCCTGATTGCAGGGCTTATTAAGAACGGAGTGATCTGGCATATTACAAAATGGTTTTTTCCTCTCCCTTTGCCAGAAGCACAAAGGAACTTTTCTCTGATGTTTCCAATGGGAACCTGGTCTTGTTCCAGAAAGCAAATCTCATAATATTGTGGGGTCTCCCTATGACTGGGTCACTTTGGATTTTTTAACTCTCTGACTTGTCCACACTAAGCCACCAGCAATTCCTCAGTTACAGTTCAGGTTTTCTTCCCCTGGCACTGATTCCCAAGGTTGTTTCTGCTCTCTGGTGAGCCTCTGTTCCAGTAAGCTGTGACTCCCTGTGTTTGCCTGTCTGTCTCTCCAATCTTGGGGGTAGTGGTTTGCTCTGTCTCCTCCCCTCTCTTTTGGATCCAATAAGAGTTGTTGAGTTTTCAGTCTTTTCAGCTTTTTTACTTGCTGTTAGGTTGGAGTGTCTACTTTCAAGCTCCTTACATGCAGAACTGGAAACTGGAAGTTGCCTTGCTGTGTAAACATGAAGCACACCAATCATATGCCTGCCTCATGTCTTTTTCGCTTCCTCTTCCTCTTTCTGGATGTGCTTCCTTCAAAAATTTAAATGACTCGCTACACCTTATGCTTCAGAGCTTTGTGGAAATATATCCTAGGTGAAATCTCGCTTGATCACCCTTATTTCAAACCAATTTTCTCTCACTACACTGCCAATTTAAAGCAAGAATCCTTTTTTGCTTTATTTTTCTCCAGATCCCATGTGCCACCTAACCTACTTTTTAGTTACTCTAGTACTCGTTTGACGTGAATAGGGTCAGTGGTCTTTGGCTTTGGCTTGATAATCAAACTCATAACACAACAGGCTTCACCAGCATCAAGATTATTTAGCTTTAAGAAAGGATCAGGGTAGAGAACAATATAACACACACAAAAATAGCCTAGCAAATATCTCATGATTCTCAAGCATGGCTTCCTATATCTACATTCAGAACACGTTTAGTCACAGGAGAAGAGGCTGAGTGGGCACGGGTCAGCAAAGCCTTTTATATGTAGCTAGTGGCATGTGCCCTCAGGGGTGGGAGACTAGTTCCCATTCTCCACTGATGCTGTATCTCAGTAGTACCGGCAACTCATTTCTCAATAAACATTCTCATCAATAAGGCACAGGTGGGGGCCGGCCCAGTGGTGTGGTGGTTAAGTTCGCATGCTCTGCTCCACTGCCTGGGGGTTTGTGGGTTCGGATCCTAAGCACGGACCGACAGACTGTTTGTCAAGCCACGCTGTGGCAGCACCCACTTACAGAAAATAGGGAGAGATTGGCACGCGTGTTAGCTTAGGGACAATCTTCCTCAAGCAAAAAAAGCGGAAAGATTGGGTTCAGATGGTAGTTCAGGGCCGATCTTCCTCACCAAAAGAAAATAAATAAAGGACAGGTGCTTGTTCTTATATACAGTCTTTGGTTGAAGTCCCAGTTATCTTGGATCTGCTATCATGTCTACCCATGCACTATTTGAGTTAATAGTGCAAAGAAATTGATTAAATGTCAAATAAGATTTCCTGAGGCCATAAATACATAGAAAAGCCATAGAGAAAGTAGTTAAATCTTTCCTTCTACTTTTTATAGGTTTATTGTTATTTGTTTATATTCTGTCGCCCCTGACATTTCTAAAGTAGGAGTATATGATATTATATGGCCTTAGCAGTGTACAGCATTCATACAAGCTTTACTGACATAGAGAGCTTTGACCTTAAAATGTAATTAAACCTTAAGCTGAATCTTGAGTTTAATGTGATAGTGATTAGATGTTCATTATCTCAAATACAGATTCTAATTTCTGTTTTCTTGTTTGTTTAGTTTTTCCAGTATGAGAGCTATGTCATTTATTCTATTCCTTTCATTTTTGTCTGGTTGTCATAAGGCTCATAGTTCTATTTAGAACTCTGAAAAACACAAGCCCTTTTGGTAATCAGATTTTCTTAACTTTTTCCTATGATCTTGATTTTCTATTGCAATTAAAAAACATTGTTTAATGTCTTTTACTTTAAGCTGCCTCAGATTATTTGGTAATTATCCAAATATGTAAATGACAGAAGAAATAAAAATAAACAACATTTGTGGGTTTGATTTTTGTTTTTAAAAGCGAATTTGTTGTTAAACAGGCTTCTCCTTGATTAGAAGTTTTCTAGACACCACCAATAAAGGCTTCTGGGTTTCTGTATGTATTTTAAATATATGTAGTTATAAATGTTTAAAACAATACTTACCAATGTGGGAACAACTGAAAAGAATCAGCGTTTTTGACAAAATATTAATAGTTTAGATGGTCTTAGAAAATAAGGGCAAGCCATTAAGGGAAGGTCATTCTAGATTATTTTAAATGAGAGGTGAAATATTTGACCGGGCTTTTTTTTAAAAACAATATTCTAGTTTACAGTTTAGGTAAAATGACTATTTTATTTGCTATATAGAATAATAACAGTGATAATAATAATCTATTTTTTTGCTCAAATGATAATTGTAATGGACACGGAGCTAGATAGGTTGAGATACCAAATCTAGTGAAAACTAAATTGCTTAAAAGTAACAAGAAGGAGTTGTGGCAAATCCAAAACTCTGGACTACTATAAAGTCAGTTTCTACTTATTTCAAAAGATTTGGATGATACATTTTGAGATGATTTTGGTTTCTTTGAGCATATTTTTCTTGAGTAGTAGGAGATTGCTGAGCAGACCTACCTTAAACAGTGCAGAGAAATTGGCCTGAGATTAAATTTATTGTAGGTTCACAAGGCATGTAATTTGTTTGCAGATAATCTAAATATGACTGCACTTGGCAGTCTTTATTATTTAATTCATTATACACTTGAAATATAAAGCTGAAAAAAATTGCTTGGCGCTTCTGAGAAACCTTAGGGAAAGGAGGTTATTTCAAGTAAATATGATTAAGAATATTCTAAAGCAAAAGAGACAGAAAACAAGGTCAGTACTTGCCATTTATGATGTAGGAACTTTATTTCTGATCCACTAAAATGAACTCATTAAAATAAATAATTGCAATCCTCTAGGAAATGTCCTTGATCAGTTTCATTTATAATAATCTAGGTAAATTTTTAAAGATTGCCAGAACATTAGCTAAATCCCAAAGTCATCATGTTTATACTGGAAGCTCCAGGAAAAAGTTAAAGACTGATAGAGGAGAGATGTTTTCATCACATTGGTTAAATATAAAAGCACAGGGTTAGTTACAGAGTTTGGTCAGAGACAGAAAGAGTCTCTATCTAACTTCATATGATTAATATTTGTCAGGCATTAGAAAGGATTGGAAGAAAAAAGTTCAGAGTTAAGTTAAACAATTTGGTCTCAACATCATTAAAAATAAGCTCCCACCTGCTTCTAATTTTCTTGTTGATTACAAAGGTCATTGGCTGTTTGAACAGTCAGGAGAAAAGGAGCTTTTAGAAGAACATGCAAATGGAAGCTCAAGCAAGGAGTCGGTATGTTAATGAGTGAGGGGCGTTGATCAGTATGCAGTTGCAGACTCTGACTATGATAAACATGCTTGAATATCTTTCAATTCACAAGGGCACTCATTTATGTGTGCAAGTCAGCAGCATAAATCCATTATTTGAAATTGTACTAAGACCTTCAATTACCTTTGTGAGAATAGGTGGTATTTTTGTATTTTGTAAGATTTGGTCTAATGGTCTTAAAAGTAGAGTTAAAAATTCTACCAAAATTACAGATCTCATTAAAATATGATACTAAATTACATTATCTATGATCTCTTATAAATACACCATTTCCTCTTTTTGTGTATTTTTTCAACCTTCCAGAAGAACAGAAAATGATAGTAGCCCTCATTCATTGAGTACTAACAATGAACTAGGTATGCTTTGTATATTATCTCCATTAATCATCACACCTACTCCGCTTATAAGGAATTATTAATCTTATTTTATAGAAGAAAAACTGAAGCTCTTTTCTCAGTCTGAAGTGACAGTCTTCAAATTATTTCCTTGCAGCTATACACTCCCTCAATATTCCTATCACAGGGTTTCTTAACAAGGAGTGCTTATCAATATCACCTAAGACATTTTTGAACTTACGTAGACCTGGGCTTCATGTTTAAAACTTCAGTAGGTTTTTGGTGACGTCAAATCTCTGTGTCTTATTTATTAATAATTTTAAGGGGATCAACAGTGATGCTTATGTGCATGCCCAGTTGAGCATCACTGTTATTTGCCATTTTATAGAATACAGTTACTGAAATACTGCCGTCAGCCGTCACTAATGTGTAGATACAAATTGGTGGTCCTAGACTCTGGGTTCTAGAGAAATGTCTTCTATGTTATTACTACTGACTAACATTTATTGATCTCTTATCATGTGCTTGATACTATTCCAAGCAATTTATGTCTAATAACGATTTAATCCTCCAGTAGTGTTACTGGATAGCTACTGTTATAAACTGAGGTATTTGCACAAGGAATTTGCACAAGATAACAGAATTCGAATGGATCCCATGTGATTACAGAGCCTTTCTTAAAATATTCCCTGAATATTTACAAGTGTCTTAATGTCACTTAAAGACTCTCTCTTTTATATTATGAAACATTTCACATATCCAAATTAATATACATATCATTGATAATAGATATATGAAATAATAATAATAAAATGCATATTTAACTGTCAAGATGTAGAACTTAAGAATTTTACCCTCACTTTCTATGTGGTTTTGCAGCGTATTTGAAATAAAGTCAGATTGGTTTGTGTCTATTTGTATTACATTTTAGATTTTTTCCATCTTTGTTGATTTTTGTATTTTTAATGTTTTTATGATAAATATATGTGTAGGTAGAGAGGTATACATACACACATATGTAATTTCCCTTACTTTCCTTACACATAAGTGGGTTTTTTGTGCTTTGCTTTTTTCACTGAGCTGACAGTATATCCTGGAAATCACTTCATATCTGTTCAAAACATCTTTCTCATTCTTTTTTTAAAAATAATTTTGTAGTACTCCCTTATGTTGAATACCATAGTTTATTCAATCAATCTCCTATGAATGTGTATTCAGATTGTTTCTAAAATTTTGTGATTACCACTAATGCCACAATAAACTTGTGCACATGTATTTTTAATTGAGGTATAACTTAAGGATAAATTCATAAAAGTGGATTTGCTGGGTAAAAGGGTAAATGAATATACAGTTTTGTAATGTATTGCCAACTTCTTCTCCATAAGTCTGCACCATTTTTTATTTCTACCAGTGTTATATAAGAGTTCCTGTTACTCCACAGCTTTGTCAACAGAAGTGTTGACAACTTTTAAATTCTTGCCAATCGGGTAGGTGATATATAACATTTCAATGTAATTTTAATTTGCACTTTTTTGAATATATTTTCATATATTTAAGAATCATTTTTACTTGATAATTTTGAGAATTATGTATTCATATTTTTGTCCATTTTTATTTCAGATATTTTAGTCTTTTTTTTGAATGATTCAACATTTATTAGGGAAATTTGCCCCCCATCTTTAATATTTGTTTCAAATATTTTTCTTATTTTGTCCTTCATCTTTTGACATTTCCCTATGACACCTTCTTCTAAGTACTTTTAAAGTATATGCAATTTAATTTACTATTTTTTTAATTGCACATGTATTTTTGACTCACAGTAATTTGTAGTCTTACTTAGTGATAACAACTCTCAGAGGGGAATGCCACTTCTACCCCTATCCACCAAGGAAGAGACAGAAACGTGACCTTGTTTCCACTGTGGAAGCGGACGTACTCCTGGCTCTCTCTTTCAATCCGGGTCATCTTTCAGAGGTCACAGCCTTCTGTGTGAATCCCCGAGTCAGTCCCCCACCATGTGGATTCTAAAACTGAAACTCCATACACAGACTTCTGGATTGTCAGTTTCTCTCTCCTCCTCCCTTCCTCCTCATTCTTCTTCTCTCTCTCTTTCTCTTCCTTGAGGGATTTCTCTAAATTCCTTACCATTTTCACTAATAATTTAAGACAAATTTATTTTAATGTGTACTTTATCTAGCTTGGTTTAGATGTTTATATTCGTTGGTTTCTCAGGATATCTAGTTCATAAATATTGCTATATTATAGAAAGCAGAAGTATCAGACATTCTTTTTCAAAACTATGAAAGACAGGGCTGGCCTCGTGGCCGAGTGGTTAAATTCATGCGATCTGCTGCAGCAGCCCCAGGTTTCAGCGGTTCGGATCCTGGGCGCGGGCATGGCACCACTCATCAGGTCATGCTGAGGCGGCATCCCACATGCCACAACTAAAAATGCACAACTATGTACCGGGGGGCTTGGGGGAGAAAAAGGAAAAATAAAATCTTAAAAAAAAAAAAAAAAAACTATGAAAGACATTTTTTGATAACGTTGACAAATCTGAATGAAAACTCTATCCAAGGCATTCCTCTAAAGTTATTGTGTATGAGGATGCATGACAGGAAATTTTGTACAAATATTATTTTGTGCACTAAGTGTTTGTCCTCAAGCTACAAAAAAACAATCATAAAGAAGGCAAAGTACAGATGTGAAGACAAACATAGAAAACCCAGGAGATTAATTTTTATCGTTAAGCTATGCCCAAATAGAAGATTAAAATGGTTTATTCTTCTTAAGTGTTTGTTTTTATTTACAGTTTTTCTCCATGAAACTTTTTTCAATGACTTATTTAATATTTAATTTTATAATCAACAGACTCAGTTTATATAAAAATCTGATGAAACGGGATTGGTTTGGGCCCAGTGGTTTCTAGCATCTATTTTCAGACCCCATTCAGGGTATCTGCATAGAAAATATTAAAAAGCTTATTAAATATCCAGATAAATAGTAATGCATGCAGTTTACAGATAAGGAAATGGAGGGTTAAAAAAATAAATTGCCTAAGGTTCTACAGTTACTATCTGACAAGCAAGTCAGTTGACAAACATTTATGTCTAAAGATGCCAACATTGGGCATCTTCTCTATGACATTTGTGTCAGCCTTCTCAGTTCCTCTAATTATCTTTGTCCATCACGAGGACAATGCAGCTGAATAGCGTGTGCTATTTGGAAATAGCCTGAATTTATTACAAAGTAATATCATTTCTTAAGTTGTTAGAATGTTCCAAACCAAATAGAAAAGTAAATACTAAGAAGACTTGGTCAGGATCAACAGTTTAATGTGCTGTATGTTTACTCCTGAAATTGGTGTCACAATAAATTTTGTGGTGAGACAATAAATTTATGTGAACTAGAATAAACACAAATTGCAATGCAAATTTTTTATTTAGAAAATAAAAGTGTATCAACAATTTACTTATGATTGATGTTAGACAATTCTGTTGATTACATATTTCCTGGGGTGAATATGAAACAGTGTAGAGAACATTCTGTCAGTCTCCTTTCTCTGAAGGTCATTCCTTAAACCAAGTGAAGTGGAACCTCGGTGAAACTTAAAGGGTACACAAATACCCTCCAGGGAACTTAAAAGATGTAGAAAGGGGTTTGTCTTATATTTGTTTTTAATTTTGAAATGGCAATCTATATGAATAATTTCTTCAGGTTCTTAGCTTCTCTTGCCCCAAACTCCCCCTGCTCTTTTATTCTCTGAAGACACAATTTATGAAAAAAAGATATCAAGACGATCAGGAATGTTTAAGGAAAAGAGGTATATTTAGCTGACTCTTTCAATATTGCATCTTTAAGTATATTATTCCATGGAACCTTCCAGATAGAAGCCCCAGATTCATTATCAACAAATATTTATATATCATCATTAGTAATAAAACGTATACCTCATTGAAAAAACTATTTGTTCAGTCGACCATATGCCCGCAGTCATGTGCTGGTAGAAGCGGTCAAATATAAAAAGTTGAAATGATATAGGAAAAGAGGATGAGAATAGCTTCAGGAGAAAAGCAAGGGAGCATGAGCCCAAAAGGACAAAAAACCTAGGAGTTGGACTGGAACTGCTGACAGTTAGCTTTCCCCATCCCTGGGGAGGAGGCTTGAGTTCTGTTGAGACACCGGCTAAGGAAGCATTTTGGCTGCAGGGCTGGGAGAATGGACACTGCCTCTGACAAGGTGTCAGGGAGGCAGGAACACAAAACATCTGCTGAGGCCACAAAGCCCTCCTCAAAATGTCTGTCATGTTAATGGGGTGTCAGTTGGTGTCACAGGGCACACAGAGTTGCCGGAGTTTCGACTTTGGTAGGTAGGACAGGCTGCTGAGCTGGAAGGTCAAGCCATATATCTCCAAATCACAGCCCCTGGCAGCTGGGGACCCTAGCCCAAATCAGAGAGAAGATAAAGCAAACTTCCTAACTCAGCTTAAATTATCTTCTTATTTTAATTTAGAGCTAGCACATATGTCTTGATTAAGGATGTCTATGCCCAATTTCTCTTATTCATCTACAGTAGCTTACATTCTAGAGAATTTGGTTCTAGGTTTAAAAAACAGCCATTTATGACATGACCCTTTGAGTGACTTCAAATCAGTAAAGACACATAATATGAAAAAGAAATTTTAGGGGCTGGCCTAGTGGCATAGTGGTGAAGTTCTCATGCTCCACTTCAGTGGCCCAGGGTTCACAGGTTTGGATCCCGGGCATGGACCTACACACCTTTCATCAAGCTATGCTGTGGCAGCATCCCACATACAAAATAGAGGAAGATTGACACTAATGTTAGCTCAGGGACAATCTTCCTCAAGCAAAAAGAGGAAGATTGGCAGCAGGTGTTAGCTCAGGGCCAATCTTTCTCACCAAAAAAAAGGAAAAGAAAAGAAAGAGAAATCTGAAGAATGATCTTGGATTAAAAACTTGATTTGGGCCCTATAAAGTTATCTCCTTTCTTCACAGTCACGGCACCTCAGCAGTCATGGATCACAGTGGCTTTGGATATTGTCATCATCTATGTCAGCATCTGAACAAGAAGGTAATATCCTAGACATAGTCAATATGAAAAATAAAGTCTCCCTTCATCAGTAACAAGATAATCCTAACATGACCAAGTCTCTTAAAATATTCATAAAATGTATTTTTGTCACACTAACTGGATCACTTTGTGTCAAGGCCCCTGGTTCATATGATGATTTGGAAACACTACTTTCATGCATTTCAGGTTAATTTATCATATCTGAATTGATCTGGTGATTGATGACTAAATTAGGATGTGCCGTTTCACGATAACCATAGCCATTGTGTTATCTCAATCCATAACTCTTATACTGCTATGCTTACGGTGCTTGCCTAGTGAGGTGATCTCCAAGTTACATTGAGAAATGGAAAAGAAGTATGTATGGCTTTCTATCAGTTGTCTTTGGTCTGGCTGACAATCTTAAATGTTGGATGACTCTTCTATGGTTCTCTTTTTAAGGTTGGTAACTCTGGTTCATATCTGTTCCTGTTTCTTCCTTTCTATCCCACTTTAGGGCACATAATAATATACTTTTTCCATCTTGACAAACACAGCCCAATATTTCATGTACTACAACCAATGGACAAAGGCCAGAGAGAGTTAAGATCTGGCCTATATGGGATTCTCTTACTCAGTAGAGTAATATATTTCTGAAGATTAGATTTTGGGTTCCTTCAGAGAAGTTCACCCCATTGTACTTACCAGGTGGTCAAACTGCTGAAGGACATGATAACAAAGACAGGTGAAAGCGCAGAAAAAAATACTATATGGAAAGTTATTAAAAAATCTGAGCAGGTTTAGTTTATGAAACCAAAGACTTGTGAGAGTGTTATAGCCAAGGAGCACAAGGGAAGTTCTGTCAAAGGGGAAAATAATTAGTTAGCTCCTTTTAGTTCTTGATTGCAGACTATGCTAACGAGCTCAAAGTTGCTCCAGAACTAAGCAGTGGTTCCCAGTTACTAGAAGTGTCCAAGGAGGGAACTGGACTCTAAAGAGTGATTTCATTATTGGGGTGAGTTCTGAGGTTCCTTTGAAACTCTGGATTGAAATGTTAGATTTCTTTTCTATCTGCCTAATTTGTTCTCCTCATTTGCTTCTACTTTATGCAAACAAACCAAAAAAAATCCTTGCTTCCTTAAGACTCAGCCGAAGCTCCATCTCTTCGGTATGTCTGAGACCAATCTAAAAGAGTCCTCTTCCTTTTCTCAACTCTTTTAGTGGCACCTCCTAAAATGTGTAGGGAAGAAGAAGCTTTTACACAAAATGTTTACAGATGTTGTGTTCATCATCAAAGCAATCTGGAAAATATTCTGTTAAATTCAACAGACTTGGTTATTATATGAATTTCGAGATTGAGAAATGTAGCATATTAATGTGAATTATGAGCTTTCAGAGTGAAGTACAAGATGACAAATTTCAGTTAGGTTTAATCTCAAAATAATTTTTTCGGTATGATGCAGAGCTAGTAAGTATTCTGTGGATCACTTGAGAATCACTCTTATCCTAAGACAATTTTTATCTAAGACATTTATTCTATACTTAATTATATATTACCTTCAACTTTCCATATGTGTATATCTTTTATTGAGGTTAAGGCACATGAACTAAAACTTTATGAATACTGTCTTCTCTAAATTACCTAGTGCCTAAGATGACACTGAGTAGCACTGAATACTTTTTTTAAAAAAATTAAAGTCCGTGTGTTTTGAATACGGAAAGTCTCCTTGCTAGTTTGTCCACATGTTCACCACACTGTCAAACACCTGTATTTTTTTATGAGTCTGTTTTCCCAGTGGACCATAGATATCTTATTCTATTAAAGCATATATGTCACCTATGTCAATTTGCCAGAAATGTAAAAATGTCATATAATATTGTAGCAGCTGATACTTAGAGTTTTTTCACGGAGGAAGAATGATAATTTTCCAAAAAATTCTGTATGTCTATCTCTACTTCTATCAACTACATGTATGTGTATCTTACTTTCTTAATTAAAACATTGCCCCCAAACCAGATTTTCCTCATTTGAATTCTCTTTTATTTGTAAATTTCCTTGTAGAATGGAGTATTTTTGTAATGAAAAAAAAATCTTTCATTAAACTCACCTGAAAAATGTCGTGAGTTAGAGTGATACCCAGTACTAGATATTTCTTTGCATTAATGGGCTCATCCTTATAAAACAAGTGGCAGTAATTCCTACCCAACGGTTCACTTTTCATTAGAATCACCC
Organism: Equus przewalskii; assembly: GCF_037783145.1. Lineage (NCBI taxonomy): Eukaryota > Metazoa > Chordata > Mammalia > Perissodactyla > Equidae > Equus > Equus przewalskii. Next base: position 53,875,715 of record NC_091839.1, on the reverse strand, counting down.
TTTTGATGTTCCCTAATTGGTGATCTTCCTCGTTTCTGTCTTCCCTCAATCTTAACAGTTAGTACATTCTTAGTGACATGTAGCCCTATGAATTAGCTCTTCCTCACCTTAACTATGGATATTATTTCCATAAATCTCAATAATTCTGAGCTCTGATACATGTACCTCCTTGCCATGTTGTCAGTACACATCGTTTGATCTATAATGCAGGTCAGTCTACAAATTCCTTAATCACGATTTCAGGTTGAAGGAAAAAATTGAGAATAGAGCATGTAGGAAAGTATTATATTTTACCAAAAATTGGTCTCTTTGAAACACATCATGAGTCTCTTTTTAATTCAAATTATGCTTTTGTTAAATTCTTGGCATGCTTATAAGCTGGCATTTTGAAACTTGACATATTTTCCATTGAAGTGAAGAAGACAGTATGCCATAGACCTGGGCAATGATCGATAGTTCAAAATGTGGATTTTTCTTATAGAAACTATCGCTTACATTATTATTAAATCTTTCATCCAGGTGCTGACAATGCAAGGACAATGTGATTTTTACATAGTTATACTTTCTAAAGTTTAATGAAGAAAAATTGCAAAGTTGGCTTTCTTTTTGAAGTGACTCATAAGGTTTACATGTGAAACCACCAACTATCCTAATGAGAAAAAATGTGAAGTTATCACCACATCATTTATCTCACTGTTACATAAAATGTTGTGTATTCTACTATACTTGATATAAAAGAGTTTTGGATCTGAACCCAGTCTTGAGGGAGCTGTGTGACTTTGTGCCAACTCTATGGCTTTCTTTTTGCTTCACCTTCTCTTTTTCTAAACTAAGAAAATGATATCATATCAAGTTAGGTGATATATTTAATTTTTTTTTTTGAGGAAGATTAGCCCTGAGATAACAACCATGCCCATCCTCCTCTATTTCATATGTGGGACACCTGCCACGCCATGGCTTGATAAGCAGCGCGCAGGTCCAGACCTGGGATCTGATCTGGCAAACCTGGGCCGCCAAAGCGGAGCTCATGAACTTAACACCTACCCACCAGGCTGGCCCTTAAATTTTTAATGTAGAAATAAAATTGTTCCCTAAGTGCAGCCTGACTCTTAATTTGAGAAGGACAGATATAGTACTGGCATATCTAGTGCTCTGGTGATTTTGGAAAAAAATGGCAACTGTATGTTACCTTTCTGTCTGAAGTTGATTTCATTTTTCTTTAAGGATTTGCTCAACCCTAGAATTCCACTGGCATTTTAGGTTAGTTTCTTCTGGACATGTAGGAGATGATCTTGGAGGATTTTTGTTTGTTTGATTCAAATTTCTGGATGTTCTGGCATGGTTAGTAACTTCAATGAGGTTCCATAGTGAGCTTTGAAGAGTCCTTCTATTTGTGAGTATGACCTTTCATCCCGCCTTCTGGTTTAGCTCTGACCTATCTATCTGGATGTTATGTTTGACATAATTAGTAAATTTGTTCCTGAACTTCTTGGTGATTTGGGGTTCAGAGAGTGGTCCAAATTAGGTTACTTTATAAAGAATATAGCTATTCTCAGTTAATAGAAATGAGGATAATTGAGTTTTTAGAGGAACTATTTACCAGGATACGCAAAGGCTATATAAAAATAGGTGACAATACTGGAGAAATTTGGAGGAAAAAACTTGTCAATAAAATGAGCTGCTTGAGGGGACGCACTGATTAGCTCTCTTAGTTGTGTCCCTAACAGAAATTTTTTTTGTTTTCTTGTTAATAGAACCCAGTTTTGTTAAGGAGTTGACATGGATGTCCTAAGGAAAGCTGGGCCCCACCACAAACTTTAGGATTTCTTGCCCTTATTTCAGTCATGGAGATCTTTGGATTTCTCCTCTTTTTTTAGACACTAGTTTAGAGTTGGACATCTGATACAATTTAGTTTAATGAAAAGTCGAGGAACTCTGCTGGGAACTGATGAGAGATTTAAAGGAATCTCCCTCCTGCTTTTCTTTCTTCCCTTGGAGTCATGCTCGGAGTAGTGACATCTATCTTGCCCACATATGGGGAAACCAAAAGCAGGGCAGAGCAGCTGATCTAGAACCCTGACATCAGGATTATCTGAATTACCTAAGCACAGATTTACCACTTTCTGAATTTTGTCATGTGAGAGAATGAACATGTGCGGTTCAAGCCATTCTTAATTTTAAAAAGCTGAAATTTGAAAGACTAAATGTTTTTAGTGTGTATATGTGTGTGTGTGTATCTGATTAAAGAATTTGAGTCTTCTAAAATAATGTAAGGTTATGTCCCTGATTGACTAAAGGGCCTTTTTAGCTAATTAAGTAGACATAAATGAGTGTACATCTTGGTTTTCAGATTGTCCTCAGTAGAAGGCATAAGCTGGTGGCCCACAGCCTTCAGATACGCCTCATGGGTCTGCATAGTATATACACTCTTTTGTTAATTTTTGCTACATCCCTGTTACGTACTAGCCCACTCTCCATATTTACATGATCTGATTGGCTGCTGTAGTCATATAACTTGAGATTCCTGGTGAAAAGACAACAAAATGAATCCCTGAAACATTTATGTAACCATCTTAAGGTTTTGAAAAGGAACATCTGGGATATCCTCCAACATTTTCTATATCAATTCCCGCGGTAAATATTTATTCTAAGAAAATAAATGTACTACCTATGTGCAAAGATGTGTCTCATTTTTATAACGGTGCTAATTTTAGTGAAAAAATCTGAACTAATAATATTGTAAAATCTGTCGATTAAAATACGCTACATTCAATCATGAAAAATAAGTTATTTTTCTTTATTCGTTTTTCATATTTGTCCCAGTTTGACCTATTTAAATAAAGACAAAATGACTGATCTAGCCCCTGAGAAGAAACACTTATGAATTAGATAAAACAATTTTATATAGATATCAAGCAGATGTATTTTATGATTTTTGGTGAACATCCATAAGCCTGTCATGGCCATTTACATACAGAATAAGCACTTGATCTCAATTTTGTGCTTATAGAACTATATTTGTGGAAGATTTCTTGTGGAAATTTGCATATTTAAATGGCAAGCCAAATAAAGAAAAGACTATATTGACACATTTGAGGATAGTAAAGGAAATTGAGAGCCACTCAAAACTTTGCCATAATTTTGTGAAACTATCCATCACTGATTTATCAGTTTAGGGTGAATTTTTATTAAGTAGCGTAGCAGTCTCCACCACTTTGAGGCATTGGAAAAGTGATATGATTTCTTTAAATTTAAATTACATTTTGATGGTGATTACATCTGCCTCTACTTACCTTCAAGCATATAAATATACATGATAAGAATGTGTCTCAGGGGTCTTTGATGAAAAGGTGATATTTTGTAAAATAGCTTAAGGTATTTGAAAAATGTGCTATTTTGGTTTAAAGACTATTGATATTTATCTGTAGAGTATGCAAATACATGAAAATCTTTTGAAAGTGAAATACTAGATAAATTGGCTTCAACTTTGCATTTTTATATTAATTTTGCTACTGTTACATTTATCTTTAACTTCAGCTAAGTGTCACATTCATAATATACTTTGTGAGTGAATTTTAATGAACTTCATAAATTTTAAATTTGAATTTTGCTTACAATATTCCAATAAGGGAATAAGCTATTACTTGTAGGATGGAAAGGCAAGCACTCACTAAGCCTTTCATTTCTGCTTTCTCTTTACTTTAAATCACACCTAAGTATCCTAGTTTTCAGTAGATAGTGTTCCAACCAAAGTAAGCAAGAACTCTCTAGAAGTTTATGCTTTTCAAAATAGAACAACGAAGCAGATAGAGTACTAACCTGCAGACCTACTCATCCATGCCAAAGAGGTGTGCAACAAATATGAAAGATCCCATCATGGATATTTACATGCATATTTTCAGCTTTGTACGGTATTTTTTGGATGTGAGGGTTTTCAAATGTTTTTAATGACTGGATGCCTTGGATGGAAGACTGAGAAGATGCCATAAAGTTTGGAATCAGGAATGAAAAAAGTTGAGAAAGAAAAGTTTATGTTGGTTAAGAGGAGAGTTTCCATAACTCATGACACATAAATGAGATTGTAATACAAAAAAAAAAAAAATGGAATTCTACTTTCTATGTTTTTGGTTATTGCAACCTGATTAAAATGATGGGTACTTTTTGTTTCCTACTAATTTTGCCTTGGTGACAAAATGATGGTGAACCCTAAAAATCAGCCACTGTCAAGTAGGGTTAGCTAGTTGAGTATGAATTGTAGAAGAAAATGTTGTTTAGAACAAAGAGCTTATTAATTAAGAACAAATTGATTAACTTTCCAGATCTTAGTTCCTTAATCTCTATGATGGACAGAAGAAGAATATTTACCAAAAGATAAGAAAATCTGTAAGGTGCTTAGGCAGCCCTGTGTAGAGCAACTGAAAGGTACCCAGTTATGTCATAGTGGTAATAGAAGTGGGGAGGAGTCGGAGAGGGGACAGTTGAGGTAGAGGAAAAGGAGAAAAAACGCACTTAGCAAGGACAGGAGGAAGAAGAGGGGATGAGTTGCTGTGATGATTGTGTAGTCCATTAAGAGTTCGCACATTTAAGAAAGGATGCTGTTCATGTGCCCACAACAAAAAGTGGAGAAATGGAGTAATGCATGGTATTTGATGTAGAAAAATGTAATTCTCATGAAAAAGAAGCACGGGTATTGAAAGGAACAGTCATATTGGCTAATTTAAAGCAAATATGCAGTGATAAAGATAAGAAAACTTCTATGTGGTAATGGGTGAGAGACCTGGAGTGACCATCAGTAATGATGGCCGTATTTGGTCATGGCAGCAGATCACACAATGGTCAAACACATGACTCTGAGTGTTTTCAAATAAAAAGTATAGGGTTTCATCTTTTGAGGAACAATACTCTGCCCTTTTCTTTACCTCGAACAGCCTCTGTGATGTCACAGGCACTCCAGCAGTGTCCTGCCTTCTATCAAAGGAGCCTCACCATTTACTCATTTATTTAATGATGTGGAATAAAATCCATGCAATGGGGTTCTTTCAAATGATTTCTTAGGAGAAAATACTACCTTTATGTTGGCTATATGGTGTGATTCCCATGAAAAGCACTGAAATATCCATGGTTAAATGAAAATAAATCACTAAAATTAACAAATCTCAATATTTACTCCTAGAGTTAGGTCGACAATGCTAATTTTCACTTGCTTGAAAATCAGATTTGACAAGATTAACATTTATTCAAGAAAAATTTGGAGAAATAGAAATGCTTTTGTATTGTCTTAGCAGCAAAATTCATAACTTTGTTTTTTGTTCTTAGAGGCAGCTGTTGAACAGAAACATTCTGTGTGTGTATATATAATTTTGTATATTTGGCTGTATGAAGGCAAAGCTGAAGCCGTTTTATTTGATGTGATAAAAAGATCCAAAATCATGTCTTAAAAATTGAGAGATTATAAATTTATTATTTTCCTCTTATGTGAAATAAATCTTAAATCTGTAGTCCACTATATATTTTAAAAGAAAGTGTTACAGCTGCTACTTATCCACTAAAGACTTATGAAGTTAACATGTAAAGCTTCATTAAATTCTATTGGCAAGTCACTTGCTGGTGACTGAAATGATTAGGCAGTTTGAAAACTGGCAAAATATCTATCTATGCTCTTTAATATTTGGTTATTATATAGCTGTTCTTCTAAAAGCATGAGGATACATACACAGACTGTATTTTGAAATAGATTTTTGAAACAAGTATGACATTATATAAACCATTAAAATCCTTTAAGGCAAGCGTTATATTCACAAATGGTATTTTACTCATTCTGTAGAACACAGAACATAGTTAAGTTTATCCCAAGCATACTTACCTCATCTAAAAATAACAGTAGGAAAACTTGCTCCAGAACTTTTTCTAAAGTCTTATGAACATCATGACCCAGAGATTCACGCTAAATCGTTTTGTTCCAATGAATGAGAGAACATTTCCAGAAATTTCAGGCTTGTCAAAAACATTAGTCACCTGTTTAAAAACCCATTACCATGAAATCTAACTTTTAAGGAAGAAATACTTTTGTCAGCATCACTTGTACACACTAAATGTTCTCCTAAAAAAGTTATCTTGTTCCAACAGCACAAATTAGGAATATTATTAGTTTTATTTTTAAAGTTTTGAATTTATTCTGATAAATTCAATCAAATTTATTAATAAATGATTTTTTAAGATAGAGAATTGTTTGCATTTTGAGCCACAATTTAAGTTGTAACATAAAAGGTTTTGTCTTCAAGAAATTTTTTCTGACATCGAGAGCGAGTATGGCAGTACCAAGGGATCAAAGGACTGCCGTAGTTGGCTCTGACTCAAGTGGGGACTAGTTATCTTTCCTAAAGGTGAGGGCTTTTGTTTTGAGGGGTGGTCCTGGCCTGACTGCTAATTTGTTAACTGAACAATCAAATCGATAAAGGAGACCTGATATCAGCTCTATTCTCCTTAAATGGCAATCATTTGTCTTTACTCTGAGTTCTCATAGGTAATTCTGCACTATAACATAAATATGAGCTCTAAAATGCACAGTCTTAGTGGATTTATTCTTGTATATGCTATGTGCTTAAAGAATCTTTTCTATACCTCCAACATTATAAAGTTTCAATTAACATAGTAAATAGCATAAAGAAAAGATGTAATGAAATAGGTCATAGTAGCTTTTCACAGACATGCCAAATAGATGGATAATGATTGTATTTTCAATACTCATCTTAGTTTTAAATCACATGTCTATCTCAATAAATATTGAGCAATAGGTCTCAGACCTGCAGTCCAAACCTAATTTCTGTGCGAGATTTGAAAGGCCTGTGTTTTTCTATGTGTGGAATTTTTTAAAAGTTCCGCACTGGCATGAATTTAGTTTGTATAATAGCACAGGCTGCTGAATTTATTTTAAAAAGGGAGGGGGTAGAATACAATTAGGAAGTACTGAGGATTTGCCTGCAGGATGAGACATGCTATTATCGACCACGTTACCAGAGGTGGCAATTCACTATTTTTTTCTACTCTATTAATGATTTTTAGATTTTTTGTTACTTCAGCACCTTGAAGTTTACAAATTTTTCCCCCAAATATTCTCTTATGTGACTCTCACAAGAGTCCCCCAAAAGACAGGACACATGCCTTTATTTCTCATTTTCCACATGAGGAAATTAAAGATAAAGCCAAGAAGAAACATCTCCCTAACCTGGGGCAGTCAGAGTGGAGCAGAGTCTCCCACTCCTGGCTCAATGCTTTCTCTCCTCATTGCCTTCCTGCTTTCTTGACTTCTGAGGAAAGAGTGTTGATACAATATTTTGGATACAGCCTGTGCTGATTTTTGAGTTGGAAAAGAATACATAAGGTAAGGGAGACACACTAGAAGTAAAATTCTGGAAATAAAAATGTGCATTATTTATCTCTCTATCATGTCAGGCTGTCTTCATGGTTCTCATTTCTAAAATTATTCAAACAAGGAAGATGAGATCCCATTGGAACATCTGCAGACTCCTTTGAAGTGTTTATCAGGCACTAGAGAAAAGTTTTTTTTGATATTGTGAAAAATTCTGTTTGGTCTTGGAATCTGCATAGTGTTGAAAACTTGTGAATACTTGTACTCTCCCTAGGTCAATGGAGAGTTAGAGACATCTCACTTTAGCTAGAATACCTGCTATAATAATAGTTATTCAAAGAAATTTCATGTAAAACACAAGCCAGAAAGAAATTAGAATGACTAGAACCAAGTATTATTTTAATAGATTTATTTTAAAACATTATTTAAATAGATTAAATTTTGCTCTGAAAAGTTATGTCATAAAAAAAAGTGAGACATTTTGTCTTAAATATTTTTGTTTTATTCAAACAAATTAAGAAAAAATATTCAAGCAGCATACTGTATTTCCTCCAATGATTGAACTAACATTAAATTTTGCAGGATTGAGCATTTACTCTTATTTAGCAAAAAGTGGGGACAGGGGATAGAGGCCTATGTACTGTTTTATGTGTTCCTCTCAGAGAACACCTCAGTGCCTGGGACAGTTTTCATTTCACATCTAGAAAATTCACTTGGTTTTAAATATTGCTGAGACTGTAAAGAAAATGTGAAAGAAAATAATGGACCATGGAATTAGCTGTGTAATAACATTTCATAGCAAATTCAAGTTCAAAGTTTTATACTAGATCATCATCCTTAAAAAAGACATTTCTATATGAGAGTCTTTGCTGTGTCTGTGTAGGCATGGGGAGACCAGACGTGGGAGAAATGTGTGTGGCTTTAAGATAAACGATGAAGGGAATACTCAGCAAAACATCCAAAATTGATTGGCTGTGGAAAGAGGGGGTAGGATAATACCTGTTTTATCTTTCATCTTTAAAAAAAAAAAAATTGTTTTAAGTAAATTAAAACACGTAGCTTGTACTTTGGCAAAAATCCAAACAGAAGATCTTCTTGTTTATGTGGTTTTATAAGGCGTCTCAAAACTCTTGAATTCAAGTTCTAGAATTTGTCATGTGATTCGTTGCTTTCAGGGCACACGGTTGATTCTGTTCTAGTACAGAAATGGATTACTCATGGCTATATGGAATATCCAATAGGCGACCCTATTGATTTGCTTGTTTACTTCTCTGATTTTCTTGGTTTTGAATGGTGCTAATATTCGTATTTTTAAAATTATGCATTTGGAGAATCGGATACCCAGAAAATTTCCTTCCTTTTTATTGTCCTTTCTATTTGCAACATGCTCTTTTTTAGTCTTTTGAGATCCACTCTTTCCTCCACTGTCATAAAGTAGTGAGTTTTCTCAAACCATTTTAGGCTTTAGGGAGATCTGTCATCTTCTTAACTCAGAAGATTTATTATTTATGAACTATTTATTTAGCATTTATTCTTAATTTGAATATATTTTATCTAGTATTGTTATTTAATTTTCATTTGAAAGTTACTTGTATATTTATGGCTTATTTCACAACCAGATAACTAGCAAGAACAATGTTTCATACTTTTCTGTATCATCTTTTGTATCTCACCTTCATTAGACACAATAAATTTGGATTCATAAGTAAATTTGGCTAGTGGCTTCACATGCAACCAACTTTGTCCATTCACCCACATGCCATGCAAATATTATTCTTTTGTGTGCTATTACAGGAATGAGGTTGCAGGTGTGTAATATGTTTCTTTGATGAATTCATTTATCCAAGTAACAACATATATTCATTATTCACTGTGAAGTAGGGACTGTGCCTTTGGTAAAAGCTCTTTGGCTTCCTTCAGACACAGTTCAAATGTACCTTCCACAGGGTAATTTTTTTCCTGGGTTAGATCTGGTTCCTCTATTTTAGTTCTTTTGCTTAAAACCTTTCTTTGGTCTTAGTAGAACATGCAATTTTTGTTATTTGTAGAAAATCATGATTTTAACTATAATTAATTATATTTTATAAGTATTACATATCATTTAGGTATGAATATTTTTCTCTTTCATAGATTGGTAGTAACTCAATCTGTTGTTTACTCAAATTTATGTTCACTCAAAATGTGCTCATTTTTCCTTAGAGTTGTAAGCACTTTTATAACATCATCTTATTCTACGAATCATCACTTACGTACATACACCGGGCATTTAAAAAATTTGTTTCCTTTTAACTTTTTAAATATTTGAAATGAAAAGGCAAAGCTATGGAAAGAATCAAAAGATCAGTGGTTGCCAGGGGTGAAGTGGGAAGGGCTGAATAAGCAGATAACAGAGAACTTTTGGGCAGTGAAAATACTCTGTATGAAATACTGATGGATAAATGTCATTACACGTTTGTCCAAAACCATAGAATGTACAACACCAACAGTGAACCAAAAAAGCTAACTGAGGAAAAGCTAATATTTTCATCTTTTAGGGATAGGCAAGAGAGATATGGAGGGAAGAATGAGTTGAACAGAAAGATAGGCAGTAACTCAGACTTGGAAATCTTTCCAGTATTCTTTCGGTCTAATATCTCTGGATTGGGCCATTGAAACTTGTTCCAAAGCATTAAGAGGATCTCAGTTAGCCACAGAACTTAGAATTACCCCTGTTTGGTCTTTAGCCTGAAGAGGACAACTACCAAAAGTTGCTGCTACCACCAAGGAGTTGGGTCATGCAGTAAGATGCTGGAACTCTTGAGCTGGGGCTAAGACAGTCTCTTCCTGGTCATTTCATTAACTTGAAATAATGTGACTCAGTGTTTTGCATGATTAAATTTTATAGACTCCTCTTACTGTATCATAGCAGGGCCTTACCATATTATATGTTATGTGTTTATGTCAGTAATACAGCTCTAACATTATTTTAACATATGCCTTTTGATTCTGTAAAGATTTATTTATCTTTTTGGCAACTATATTCATAAACAATTAGTAAGTTTTTGTATGTGTATGTTAATCTGTTATTCTTGTTTATCTTCAGTACCTAATTTATGAGAGCTCATACAAAAATTGAAGATTTCCGTCTTTCTTTTGGGCTTTGGGTGAGTGTGAAAAAATAAGAGGAATTGCCATTTTTTTCCCCACATTTTAATATTTCCTCAATCAATATGCCATTTATGTATGTTCATTTAATGCATGGTTTATTTTTTCTGTCTTTCAGAATAATTTAATCAAACCAATACTACTTCCTACAATCACTCATTTCTTAGAATTAAGGAAACAGGGTATCACTTTTTGGAGGTTTGGTACAGCATGATATGAAATCTAGCTTTTGTCTGGGTAAATCTTTAATCACATTTTCAATTTCTTTTATAGATGTTAGTCCATTAAAGTTTTTCCTCTCTTCTTGGATTAATTTCCTCATTTTTATGTTCTTAGATATTGACACATTTTGTCAAAGTTTTCAAAGTTTATTGGTATGATTTGTCTATAATAATGTTTTTAAAAATTCTCTTCATCTGCGCCATATTTTTCTGTAACTTTACTGCTCTTTCTTTTGATTTTAGAAGTTTATATGTCTTATTAATCTTTTTAAAAAGTCAAAGTAATAGTTCTGAAAGATAAATTGCTTTAATTAACTCTATACCTGAATGCATACATGCATAGTCAATTGAGTGATAATTTGAGTATAATTTCTGTGTTTAAAATTATCTTCCTTTCAGGATGCTTAGAAATTATATCATCATTCTCTAATATTCAGCCCTGAGAATTTTATTGCTGGTTAGACTCTTTGCTTTATAAGATACTTGATTTTTCTCTCCGGATGCTTGTGCAGTCTTCATCCTTTCAAGTTCAGAAGTTTTACCAGGAAGCATAGGATTTTGTTTCTTCTTTCAATATCCCTGTCTAACAGTTAGGGGGCCCTTTTGCTTTGGAAAAACTGAAGACTTTCAACAATGCATATGGCGGATTTGTTATTAGGACATTGGTTCCTCTGAGCTTGGAGTTTCTTCCACACCTCTATTGGTTAATACTGTCTATTCAGTTATCTTGCAATCTGCTCCATTGCCACAGAGATGAGGGTTTCTGAGCTCTGCCTAAGTTTTCCTTTAGTCAGAAATTATTGAAATTGTTACAGCCATATGGAAAACAGTATGGAGGTTCCTCAAAAAATTAAAAATAAAATTATCATATGATTCAGAAATCCCATTTCTGGGTATATATCCAAAGGAAATGAAATCAGTATCTGGAAGAAATATCTGCACTCCCACGTTCATTGCAGCATTATTTACAATAGACAGGATGTGGCAACAACGTAAATGTTTCTTAAAGGATGAATGGGTAAAGAAAATGTGCTGTGTATATACACAATGGAATATCAATTAGCCTAAGAAGAAGGCAATCCTGTCATTTTTGACAACATGGATGAACCCGGAGGACATAATGCTGAGTGAAATAAGCTAGACATAGAAAGACAAATACTGCATAATCTCACTTACATGTGGTGTCTAAAAAAAGTCAAACTCATAGAAGGAGAGTAGAAGGGTGGTTGCCAGAGCCTAAGTGTGGGAATAAATGGAAAGATGTTAGTCAAAGGATAGGAAGTTTCAGTTATGCAGGATGAATAAGTTCTGGTGATCTAATGTATGATGTGGTGACCATAGTTAACAATACTGTGTTTTATTCATGAAAGTTGCTAAGAGCGTAGATCTACTGCACACACAAAAAATGGTCTCTAGGTGTGATGATGGATATGTTAATTATCTTGATTGTGATAGTCATTTCACAATGTATAGATATATCAAAATGTTAAGTTGTACACCTGAAGTACATACAATTTTTATTTGTAAATTATATCTCAATAAAACTGGATAAAAACAAAAACAAAAAACCAGATATCATTTTCACTGTATTTTCCAGAGTATTACCAATGTGCACATTCAGCTGATTGAATCATTTCCTCTTTGATCATGAATTTGTTTTCATTTTTTCCTTCTTTCTTTTTAGTGGAATTTTGTGAAGGGGAATAAGTGAATTCATAGGCTGAATGCTTAAGCTTAAAGTGGAAATGAATTCCTCTTGATTTGTAAGAGTTTTTAAAAATTTATTAAGGGTGTTAAACCTTTATCCCTGATCTTTATCTATTATATTTTATGTATTATACTTGTTTTAAATTTGAGTGTTTTTGATGTACCAAAATATAGTTTGTACCAAAATATATTATTCCTATTAATTCTACTTTTGCTTTCATATTATGTAGACCTTTTCTTAGTATTACATAAATATCATAAAGTTTCCCCGAGTTTTTTAGGTAGATAAAAGTTTCATTGTGTCTACACACTATCTATATAACTATTTATCTATCTACCTATCTATCTTCTATTGAGAAAGATTGCTTTTTAAATAATACAAAGTATACTTTTATTTATTTTTCGGATGATGAGTTATTTATTTCAAGACCATCACCTACTGTATGCTACAAATTATCTTGGGCCCTAAAAAGATGAAGGTGAAGGGATCGATAAATTCTCAGCCTTAAAGGAACGTAAGGTATAAAGTGGTGCATCAGGCAAACACAGGAAGAGGTGTGGTCAGGAAGATGCAGTGAACTATTAACAGTTGTGTTTCTCCAACTCCTGTGTACTTGCTTGTTGAATTTGTTGTACTTGTCTTCCCACTAGGCCAGACTATGGCTTTCCTAAGAGAAGTTGTAAAGATGAGACCATAAAGCAGGTGTCAAATTTTTGTATTTGACATGATAAAATTTTTTTTCCAAGTTGAAGACAGGAGCTTTGAGGAAAATTTCTGAATCCAAATGATTTCTCAAACTAGATTTAGATCTTACCAATAAAAGCAGAAAACATATATATGGGAAGAAATATAAATTCAGCTGCTGGGGCTTTCCAAACAGCCTTATTTCCTAAATTGTTAAAATCATATCCCAAGTTGCATACTTCAAAGGGGAGTAAGTAAAACCACTGAGTCAGCTATAGAAACATCCTATGCCCTTCCTTTGAACAGGTTTTTCTAAGAGATAGCAAGCCCCATAGACATTCTCCCACACCACTATGGTCCGGGGCAGTAGAGTAAATAGAAGTGTAGAGAGGCATGAGGAAGACTTATTGAACCCTTGGATTCTGTGCACACTATCGAGGCAGCCAAATATTTTCCCTTGATATTTCAAGTACAGTGAATATGATATTATTCCTGTGGCCTAGGGGAGTCTTGCTGTGTTGAAGCAACATAAAAACATGATGGGAAAAAAAAACGTGGTGAGAATAAACATGGACCGTGAAGGCGAAGACAAGATAGAGATGTCTGAGCCTCTTGGAAGTGTACATTAAAGTTAAAACCTGGTGGAGAAGCAGCAGCAAGCCATGAGACTTTTGAAGTTAATATTGTCCAAGGCAGAATATTTGCATGTTCAAAAAAGCTGGAGGTATATGAGGAACTGAAAGCTAGTGGGCAGGGGAAGAGGGTAACGGGCTAGATACAAGTTTGAAGAGAGTGGTGGAAAGCATACCATGCAAGTCCGTAATAGGTCATTGTTAAATTGCTGTAACTTGGTAAGACTTTAAAAATATCTTAGAGAGCAATTCTTGGCATATTTCTATACTATTTCAGTTTTTTCTCTCTTCATTGATTTATTATTCCAAATAAAATTTAATATTTTTTCAAATTCTTAAATAAAATTTGTTTTAATTTTCCCAGATCTGCATATTAGAGAATTTAATTTAGATAAAATTGATCATTTTCAGTACTAAGACTTTCTATCTATGACGATGTTACTTTCCTTCATTTAAAGAGTTGCTATATTATATGCTTGTGTAGATCATGAAATTTCTTCAGATGGGTCTAGAAAAATTATTTTCAGGCTTGTTAATTTTATGTCTGTAAATGTTTTGGTGTAATGGTGAATAAAATCCTTTAAAAATTATATTTTCTCAATATCTACTGCTCTTGTATATGAAATATATTGATTCTTTGTTTCTTTATTTTGTAGTCAGCCAATGCATTGCTGCGACTGATTAGTTTCCTACGTATCTTTGGAATCAGTTGAGTTTTTTAGGAAAGGCTTGTATCTGTAAAAACATAAAGAGGTAAATTGTCCCTCTTTTTTCTGTTTGCATTTAAATTAATTTATTGAGTCTTAGTCATTCTTCCTAATTTTATTTTTGAAGATTCTCATAGTAATGAGAGAATAATAATGATTTGAGTGAGGGACTTTAAATAAAAGTCCTCCAATATTTAATATCTTACCATTGAGGATAATTTTTATTGAGATTTCACATAAATATTACTCATCGTATAAAGCTAGTATCTAATAGTTAATAATTTACCAAAAAGGACCTCTTCCCCTTCAGGAATAGAGATTAGATTTCATCATCTTTTATTTTTATTGAGGTATACTTGGCATGTAACATGATATTAATTTCAGGTGTACAACACAATGAGTCAATATTATATATATTGTAAAATGATCACCACAAGTCCAAACCTCTGTCACCATACAGTTACAAAATATTTTTTTCATGTGATGAGAACTTTTAAGATCTACTCTCTTAGCAACTTTTGGATATGCAATACGGTATTACTAACCATAGTTATCATATTGTACCTTACATCCTCATGACTTATTTATTTTTTAACTAGAAGTTTGTATCTTTTGACCCCCTTCATCCATTTTGCCCACCCCCAACTCTCTGCCTCTTGCAGTCATCAATCTGTTCTCTGTTATCTGTGAGCTCAGTTTTTTGGTTTTTTTAGATTCCACATATAAATGAGATATACACCACTTGTCTTTCTCTGTCTGACTTATTTTACTCAGCATCGTACCTTAACGTTCATCCGTGTTGTCACAACTGGTAAGATTTCATTCTTTTTTGTGGCTGAATAGCATTCCATTGTGTATATGCCATACCTTCTTTATCCATCCTTCCATCCACGGACACTTAGGTTGTCTCCATATTTGGCTGTTGTAAACAATGCTGCAATGAACATGAGAAGGCATAGATCTTTTAAGAGTTAGTATCTATTTTCTTCAGATAAATATCCAGAAGTGGAGTTGTTGGATCATATGGTAGTTCTATTTTTAACTTTTTGAGGAACCTTCATGCTATTTTCCATAGTGACTGTACCAGTTTACATTCCCACCAACAGTGCACAAACATTCTCTTTCTCTACATCCTCACCAAGACTTATTTCTTGTCTTTTTGTTAATAGCAATTTTACAGGTGTGAGATGATATCTCATGTAGTTTTGATTTGCATTTCCTTCATGATTAGTGATGTGGAGCACCTTTTCATGTACCTGTTGGGCATCTGGATGTCTTGTTTGGAAAAATGTCTATTTGCATCGTCTGCCCATTTTTCTTTTTACTTTTTTTTTCTTTTTTGCTGAGTAAGACTGGCCCTGAGCTAACATCCGTGCCCATCTTCCTCTACTTTATATGTGGGACACCTACCACAGCATAGCTTGCCAAGCGGTGCTATGTCTGCACCCAGGATCTGAACCAGTGAACCCCAGGCCACCGAAGCAGAACATGTGCACTTAACCGCTGTGCCACTGGGCCTGCCCCATCTCTGCCCATTTTTTAATTGGATTGTTTGGTTTTTTGCTATTGAGTTGTATGAGTTCATGGATTTCATCACCTTTTAAGATGACTTTTTTAAAAATTGAAATTATTTTTTGGCATTTTAATAGTTCTCGGTAATAAACTGCTGTTTCACACACAAATTTACATATAAGCATACATTACAGCAGTACTGCATTCAATGTACCAATGACTATATTTAGCAGATTCCACCTATCCAAAATTGTGCTCTCTCTGTCTGGTTAGTGATATTCCTTCTTTGTGTGTAATTTCTATAATATCTGCTCTCTTGCCTTCATCCCGGATTTCTATTATATGTAAGTCAGGTATCTGAATATCTCCTGTCCACCATTATCTGTTTTTCTGATGTTACTATTTTGAGTTTAGGAGCATTTTCTGAGTTTGTCTTTGAGTTCTTTGACACAATCTTCAAACGGTTAATTCTATTGCATTTAAAATTTAGTAATCACATTCTTCAACTCCCCACAAAGATTCTTCCTTATCTTTGATTGCTCTATCTTCATTGCAATGTTGACACTGGATAGATGATAGCACATTTTTGCTTGTTTGTTTGTTGTTTCATTTTTCTTTAATGATAGGAGGGTGTGTGTGTATGCTAAATTAAGCTCCTTCGGGTCTCCAGAAAATCTGTCATCTCCTTCTGGTCCCCTGGATTCTCTAATAAATTCTTGTCTTTACTTTGTAAACTCCATTGTGAGTGGAAATCCAGTCAAATAGGAATTAAAGTCAGTCCCACTGACCAAGATTGTTCTGGATACTTAATTACTGCTTTTAAGAATGGTCCTCCAAGTTCAGATCAGGGGCAAAAATAGGTAAATAATAGTGGTGGTGGCCTCATGTCTGGCTAGGATAAATGAAAAGCAAGATTAAGATGGGCCAGAAAAACAAGCAGGATCTTGGTGCCGTAGATATTGATGCAACCCTAAGGAAAGCCTCATTTTGCCCCTTACTCTTTTCCAGAGGTGGCCATTTGTCTGTAGGATATATGAGGGACTTACCATTGTATTTGCTGGATCTTCTCCTTTAATCAACAAATGCAAGAAGTATTCTTATCCCAGTGGTTCTTGAGCCTGTCTCAGTGATACTCTAGTCACACCCTCTCATCATCTCTCTTATACTGGAAGTGGGGCCGGGGAGGGGGGATCTGTAATCTACGATGGCTTTCTCTTAATAAGGTTTCATAGATGCTCATGTTGCCATGTTTTTGGAAGTTATCTCTTGTTAATTTGTATCTTCACTAAGCAGCAGACACCTACATGGCCTTCCTACTCTACACATTCATTCCCTATCCCATCACTTGTGTTGCCATAGGAGAGCTTTTACTTGTAAGCGCACACACATACACACAATTTTTAGAATACCGATCTGTATAATTAATTTTTGTGATATTTTCCAAACACTGTTAGCATAAAATTTCCACTTCTTAGGATGGAGGTCTTTGCCAATGCCAATTGTGGTTTATCTTACAGTTTTCAAATATTCATTGCTCTTAATAATATGAAGCTTTCATGTCTCTAAGACCCTATTTGTGCTGTTTCCTCTGCCTGGAATGCCCTATTCTGATCCTTTCTTCCTCAGTACCTGCTGTTTACTCTTAAAGGTTTTGCTCAACCTTTAGCTTCATAGAGAAATGACTTCCTTCTTCCTCATTGTTTACCAGTTGAGCTCTGTGCATGTCCCACTGTATTCTGTCATCGCTCTCTAAGCACTTATTATGCTGCGTTATAAACACTGTCTAATTACCTCCATCTTCTACTAATCTGAATACAAACAATATGACGCATATCCACTTCAACAGAAGTGTTTCGTATGTAAGCATTTATTGAAAGAATAAAAGAATTATTTTCTGTCTGGATCTTTAAAAGAAATACCAAATTTGGACATATTTGGTATTTCTTATCACTGAGAAGGTATAAAATCTTGACCTCTCTGCTTATGGTCATCTCTCCAGGAGTCACAGTTATTTGTAAAATTCCCCCTGTGTGACTAGAAATTTACTTAAGTGACAAGAAATAAATATCAACATTTTAAAAATGATTATAATTTGTGAAAGAACTTGTATCAGTATCATCCCTAAAAACAGAAATTCACTACCAGCTAGACAGCAAAAGTATCAACATTTTTGTGCTCGTCTCTGAAGAAACAGTCTGAGGATGAAGTTTCCAAGGATTCAGGTCTAGGGTTGGAATGAGAAAAGAAAACTTAAATCTGTTTTCTCTTGTTGCTCTTTCCATCACCTTAGGAAAGATGCTGAAGTACCCTTGCCAGCTTCCATCGGACATCTGACCTTTTTCTCTACAAGCTCCTCTAGGTATAGTTCATCCGAACCCACGGAAATAGAAATCACAGCAAGCAGAAGAAGGAACCTGTCTTTGTAATCATCTACTTGACACTATTTTCTTCCCCTCTTCATTTTGTTCCAGGACTGCTTGTTGCTCACCTGCTTGCCTTGGCCTTCATCCTGCACTCATGAATGAGTTAGATTGATGGACGATTTCATTGCATTGTTATGTCTCTATAATGTGTGTTTTGTCCTCTTTAGTCAGCATATACAAAATCTCTGAATATAAAATATTTCTAAGAGTAGTTCTGTACAGAGTCAAGATCATGAAATGGTTGCGTTGCTTGCCTTGAGGAGTTTTCCTTCTGTCACTGCCCAAAGCCTTTGCTCACCTGCACATGGACCTTTTTTTGGTTTTATAGCAACTCTTTAGATGAATGGCACAAAGTGGAAGCAAGCACATGGTTTGCACAGCTGCACTTGTCTTACAACTCAAAGCTTTTTTATCAGGAATCTTTGACAGCCAGGTCAATAGATTTAAAATCAAACACAAGGACTTTCTAGAAGGCTACTCAATTAACACAAAGAGCAAAAGTACAAGGAGCTGAAGTACAGACACAAGATTGAACTTGAAATGTTCTAGATTTACGAGGACAAGCCTAAAGTCATTCTGAGTAACCTTCATTCCCACTATTCCCTTTCCATTTCCTCTCCTGTTCTTTCTGTCCTCCTCCTACTTTGGAAGCTTATGCATTCTTTCTGGAAAGAATAAGGTTAGCCAATTTTTCTCTGATTTCAAATTGTTCACTAAACGGATCAGCCTGCAGCATTCTTTTGCGAGAATTGTACTCAAGCGCTCAAACTGCAAATATTTACCTGAATATAAATTCCAGGAATTCTGGTATCAAGTTCCAAAAGCTCTCTTTCTACCATTTTTTTCCTTTGGACATTGTTTTTGCATAAACGTATTCCTAAAGAAGAAAATTGTATTATGTTTCAGTTAGCAATAAATTTTGCACTGTACAGAATAGTCCTCCAAACAATGAATTTATGTGTTTATTTAGAAGATCTAGATTATGGCAAAGCTTATACTGTGACTTTTTCTTCTTTTTTTTTTTTTCAAATAATGAACAGCATAAAATGTTTCCAGAAATCAGAGTAAGACCTTGGCAATTCCTGCAGCAGCTACTTTTAAAATATACTGATTTTTCTAATTCTTTGCCTATTGAAATGATTGTTATATGTCAAGACCTAACTCAATTGTCTCTTTTTATCAAAATATATGTTGCTTTCCTAGGCACAGTTAATCAATTCCTTCTGTATTTCCAAAACACTATATGATAACTACCCTGGTAGCAATAACTTTTGTTTATTGGTGTCTATCACACATCAGAAAGTCAGCTCCTTGGAAGTTGGGACTATGTTATATTTCCTCATTTGTCCAATGCCCAGTTCAATATCTAACACATAGATATTTAATAAATGTAGAATGAATGAGTAAATGAATTAATTGCCATAACAAAATTTAGTGCTACATTAAGCCCATTTTAAAAATTAAACACGTTCATTTATTAAACAAATATTTATCAAGCTTCTACCAACAGGCAGGCCTTGTTTTCAGGCCCTGGGGATATAGGACCTAAAATAGACAAAAATAGGCTAAGTAGACTAAAAGCCCTGCCCTAACGGAACTTACGAGGTTGAACAATAAGAAACTGTAGAAATTGGACTATTTTATCTACAGAATTGACAATTGTGTATTTTTCAAATGAATATAGTTTAGTTTGGAAGTGAAGTTAAGAAACCAGATTCAAAGCTTCTTGAGGCAGTGACTATACTTCCTTTAATTGTTAAGTTTCCCATGGTGGTTGACATCAGGACTCCTTCAACCAACATGACAGCTGCTGAGTCTGAGTTCCCGTCTTCTCCTACCTGGGTTACTGAACTAGTCTCCTAATGGTCTCCCTGACATCTGCCCTCTTTCCGTCTGTTCTTCTCAAACTGCCCAAGTGACTCTTAAAATGTCGAGCAATGGATCATGACCCTCCTCCTCACAAAACCCTCCGTTGGCTCCACATTTCACTGTGAGAAAGCGCTCACTTTCTTACAATAACCTACAAAGACCTTTATGTTCTAGAATCCCACTTTTCTTTCCCTTTGGAATCCCTGTTTCATATTGCACACACACTTGCTCAAGCTGTTTCAGCCACACTGGCTTCTAGAATATTCCAGTTAGGTTTCTGCTTCAGGGCCTGTGCGCTACAGCTTGCTTCTGCCTGGAAAGCTCTTCCGTCAGGTACCTACATGGCTAATTCCTCAGCTCCTTCACCTTCTAGCTCTAATGTCATTTTCTCAAAGGGCCTACCTTAATCACACTTTCAAATATGTTACCTATCATTCTGAATTACCCATATCTTTTCCTATTTTCTGTTTCTCCTAGGCCAGGGATGTTCTAGTATACCATACAAATAACTTATTTATTATATCTGTTGTTGATTGTCTCTCTGCCCTGCTAGACAGTAAGTTTCATGAGGGCACTGATATTTTTCTTTTTTTTAATATTGTCCACGAATATCCCAATACCCTAGGACAGTTCCTGGCATACAGGAGCTCAAAAAATATACAGATATGTGTTTTTAATGACTGGATAAATGTTAGCCATTCTGAATTAAACTATATAGTCCCATATTATTTGAAAAATAGAATATGCTAATGCTCCTTCTACTCTAATATTGCACATTATGTTCCAGAAGAAAATGAGGGTGAGGAAACAAACATTTATTTATTACCTAATGTTTAGCAGGCAATGTGTGAAGGGACTTACCTCATTATACTTCGTTTGACTCTAATAACTCTATAACAATAACAATTTTACTGAATAGGAAGCTGAGAATGAGAGAATTAATGTAATTTATGCTCCCACCTTGGAAGTGTTAAAAAGTCTTAGCCCTTGTTCTTTCATTTACATTTCATAGCCAGCCTAATGAATTTTTTAAATAATTGGTGTATTTTCCAAAACGAATGTCAATAAGTTGTGTAAATCCTCTGAAAATCAGAAAGCAGCACTTCCATCACTATCATATATTGACTTGAAAGGGAGGTGAGTGGGGGCTGGGTGGGATCTAAAATTGATTAGATTCCCTAATCTGTTTGCCTGGTCCTTGGAAAGCCACTGCTACTGTTTCTGTCACATTACTGCTAATATATTCTTCACCAAAGAGGAAAAAGTATTCTAAAACTTCTATTAAAAAACCTTGTTGTGACAGCCAGTTCAATCAAAAAAGCATTAGAAATGTATACCACAGAGTTTTTTATAGGTTCTTCTGATTTCTGACTTTATAAGAAAGAACTAATGTTCTAAGGAGTTAAATTTAGATGTTATATTTTCAAATGAATGGAGACTTTTATTTACAAATGTATCTTTGGCAATCTTTGCCAAATATTATGATCTTGGAAATGCAATTATGAGTATCAAAAATTCTTTGTATTGCTTCATGTGAACAAGAAATAAATTTTTTTTTTTTTTGACAGACACTCAGAGGGGGAGCTCTTTCTGGCTACTTAAAGATATCCTAATGTAATAGAAATTCCCTACAAGCTTTATGGAAAACTCAAAACTAATTTTTATATGGATTTGAAAAATTATCTACATGCCTACCCAAACTTTTCATTAACAAAGGGCTAGAATTCATAATCTGTCCTTCTTTAAATTAGGGAATTCCAAATTAGAGTAAAATCAATTGTCGCCTTGGTTGATCCAGAATATTTTTTTCTCTTGCATTATGAAATGATACTCTCCATAGTATGTTTGAATGAATATGCCCATTTGACCATGAATTATATCCTTTTGACTAACTTTATAATATAATTCTATTATGGTGTGAGATAGTGGACCAAGAATGAGATAGTCAAGACTGCTAAATAGAAAAGAAGGTTGGCCAGTTCCACAGTATGTCCCACTATGGTTATTCCTTTTGTTCTACTAAAGTGTTTATAGATTCAGAGTGAAGAATGTGTGACTATGTTTTAAAGGGCAAACACCGAAAATAAATGTTTTACACTGTGGCAAGTGAACCCCGTTTTCATATATGTAGAGGATGACCTTTCACATATAGTGTAAGACATCTGTGGAAAAAAAATTAGTGAATTGTTAGATTTTAGTTTCTTCCTATAAAAGTCTTGTAAGTAATGTCTTCTGGATCATGAGTCTTACTCAACTGAAGACACTTTCTAAGTACTTTTATTTACAATTATCAGTTCTTTGCATGATTCCAAGCTGTTGAAATTAGTTGAGGCTTTCTTATGATCCAGCATAGGGTTTTGTATTGGTAAGCGTTCCATGCATACCTGGAAAAAATGTATATGTCATTGTTGGAAGTGTTCCATTTCAAATAGGTTACATTTCCTTACTGTGTTGTTCAGATCTTCATCTTTACTAATTTCCTCTTCCTGGGTATTCTATCAGCAATTGAGAGAGATGTTAATGTCTCCAACTGTGATTGATGAAAACCCATTGCCGATGGGGTAATGAGATATTTAAAAGTAAAATCTACCCCTGAGAAAGGGGTAGTAATACAGGCCAGGCCCCAAACTACAGGCAAGGAGGGAGAGGAATACTTAGGAAGACCACAGCCCTGGGACCCATTGACACAGGAGATGCACATCTGCCTTGCCCCCTGACCCTCAGCTAACACTGAGAATAATTATGGCATACCTAAACATAAGCTATTGCTAGCACAATTTGAGTTATTAATTTATTATAATTATCAGCTCTAGAATTCCCATTTGTTCTTGTGCTCTAGAAAGTTATCAATCTTTTAACTATTTCCTTGAACACATTAGCACAGTTTAATGTTAAATTCATGGGTGATAACTCTTGGGTCTGTTCCTCTTGATTTTTCTATCGTGTCTCCTTGTCTCAACTCATCCTTTTTTGATGGTTTTCAAATAATGTATATTTATAACTTTAGAAGGGTAATGATCTCTTATTGAAAGTGTATTAATTTGGTCTCTAGGAGATAGAGGAATTCATAGATCCAGAACAGTTTAATCTTACTGGGAATTTAGATCGTGCAAAGCTAGGCTTCCCACCCTGTGAGTTTAGGCCCATTTCCAATTCACATTTTTCTGAGAATATAACCTTTTCGGTTCCTTCTCAAAGCATGTTTATTTATGAGCCTCCCCCTCCTTGTCAAATCCTCAACATTTTTTTTCTCCCTGGTCCCATGTGTTTGTAGAAAGTTGCATTCAACTGCTCAGCCTCTCAGCCAACTCTTGAAGTTGGCAGAAGACTTTTGAGAGAAATATGGCCACACAAGCCAGGCTTAACTGCCTGGATTTTCTTCCTTTCCGTAATATTCACCCTATAGATCTGCACTGCATTGGTAATTATTTCTATTTAATTGCTACTTGCCAGTCAGTCCTAATTTCCTAGTTTACCGTTGCTGCTCTAAATGTAGTTTTACCTGCATTTGCGATATTACAAATGAAGTTAAGCATTTTGTCATAGGTCAACATTCCATGTGCATTTCTTTTCTCAGGAATTGTCTGTTTACATACTCTTACTTATGATTACATTGAGGATGTAAATTTTGCTGAGAATACCACTGAAATGAGGTACCCTTCTCTGTGTATTCTATCTGAAGGCACATGACATTGATAATTTTATTATCAATGATGCTAACCTTGATCACTTGATTAAGGCAGCCTCTGCCAGGTTTCTCCACAGTGAAGTTACTGTTTTTCCCTTTGAAATTAATGAATACTTTGGGGGAGATACTGTGAAGCAATGCGGGTCTCTTGACTCTCCTCAAACACCTGCTCATTGATATTAGCACCTGTCTCAACTGTTCAGGCAGCCACAACAAAATACCACAGAGGAGGTGGCTTATAAGCAACAGAAATTTATTTCTCAGAGTTCTGGAGGCTGGAAGTCCAAGATCAGGGTGGGTGCAAGCATGGTGGGGTTCTGGCGACTGCCTACCTCTCCTCTGGCTATGTCCTCATGTGGTGGAAGGGGCTAGGGTGCTTCATGGGGTCTCTTTTATAAATCACTAATCTCATCGATGAGGGCTCTGCCCTCATGACCTAAGCACCTCCCACAGACTCCACCTCCTAATGCCATCTCATTGGGCATTAGGATTCCCTCTTACGAATTCTTGGGAGACACAAACATTCAAACTATAGCAGCACCCATCCTTGGATGCAGCTTACAACAATTGTTATTGTAGGGCTTGTCGAATGGAAATTTTCTATTTCTCTCTTTCTTTCTATATTTATTAATGAAATCTTTCTATCCCTTCTCCCCCATTTATTTATTCATGTGGCCCTTTATTTATATTAATATAGATTTATATTTTATATATATTAATATAGATTCATTATATTTTACCTGCTGTTTGCATGTGATCTGTCCTTTCCATCAAACTGTTCTTAAGATATTTTCCTTGTATCTGGCATTAGTAGTTAACACTACAATGAGTTTATGTGTTGATTTCTTTTTTATTTTTCCTACATTATATATGCTTTATCCCTGGATCTGTGGATTCATGTTTTTCCACAGTTCTTGAAATTCAGTTCATTAAATATTGCCTGTGCTTTTTTTCCATTTTCTTCTTCTGGTATTCTGATCAGATATATGTGAAATGCTTTGTTATATACTCCGTATTGCTGAACATTTTTTTCATGTTTTCCTACATCATGATCTCTCTTTGCTGGTTATATTTATATTTACACACATACCCATTATAACATTATTCATACCTCCAGGCAAAGAACCATGGACATCTGAGCAACTGAGGGGCTAACTGAGGGCAAAGGTAATATGGAATGGATAGTGAAAGAAGGTGGTTATAAGAACCAGCTATGAGCACATGACCAGTTACAGAAAGCAGTGATAGTTGCGAATATTTATTTTTTATACTCACATAAATATATTTACATGTATAGTAACCAAATATCTTTATTTTTTCCCTCTCATCTCCTTATCACCCAACCTAAAATGTATTAAGAATAGTTAACTTTATTTCTTAGTACTTAATTTGTAGGATATCAAAGACAGTGTAAATCAGCTAGAGAAGAATGAATATCATCTAAGGACGAAAAGAGACTTTGTAGCCTCTTCTGGGGAGAGTTAGTATGTTTTGGGTTATATGTAGGATAGTTTTATCAGATTATGTAGAAGTATGACTTTATTATTGTCTTTATTTAGAGGTTACATATGGTTTAAGGAGATGTGTGGGGCTGTCAAGTTTTCAAGGGGTGGCTTGTAATGTGTCTACTATGCTAGGCTGAACTACATTTCCCAGAATCCCTTTCCTTGTACATTTCTGTTTAAGGTGGGCCACAAGGGAAATTATTGTGAGATTTGGATGGTGATAGGAAGAAGGATGACCTTTTGTAGCTAACACAGGTCGTTGTTGATCTACTGACTTACCTTGTTGGCTTGGAGCAACATCTGGGCTTACAATTGCTCTACCTTTCCCAAGGTCCTCTCTCAGCATTTCTAACTTCAGGGACAGGTAAGTGTGTTTAGTTCCACGATCAGAGGTTGGCATATTCTGCAAAACACCCTTGTCACTAAGGACAGAAACAATTCGAATGGACATGGGTTTAGTCCATCTTCATGGAGTTCTAGCTTATATTCTTAGAGTTTCATCCTGCTCATGACCTTCTCTTCCTGACTGTCTCTCTTACGTCCTGTCAATTTTGAGTTCCAGCATTCAGTACAGAAACATGGCCTCAAAGAGACCACTACATCAGCCTCTGCCATTGCATAAGCCAATTCACTGCATAAATTCTATGTCAAAATAATCCAACTTGAATGGGCTCCCACTGGCCAAAGCCGAGAAATTTTGCACAAAATAATTAAGAGAGTAAAAGAATATTCATGGGACAAAATACTGTACACTTACTTTTAACCCTCTAGCAATTAAATTAATTTTAGGGACAAAAATAAATGAATAATATCTTCCCTTCAAATTACTTATTAATTCAAAGGGGCATAGTAATTTTGCATTAGAGAAAGCTAGCATACACTATATTTAAATAAGCAATGAAAGATTCTTGTTTGATCCCATGAATATTCTATCACTCTCTTATTTATTTTGATGCTCAAATTTTCCCAGATGTGACCAATGGGAGCCCCTTCAAGCTGGTTCCTGTGTCCTTTAGTTATGTTCCTTTCATTCTTGCTGCAATTTTTTCTTCTGTATCAGATCAAGATATTTTAGGGTCATGTTGTATTTTCTTTGCCTCAACCCTGGAATCTTCCATTTTCCAAGGATCTCTTGTTCCTTTAAATGGAGAATATCTTGGATTAACTGTGTTCATTGCCATTGGGTTGTATGTATTTCCAGGGCTTTTCAGAGAACATGGGAAGGAGATATAGGTATATAAGTACGTACATTCACAAATACATATATCTCTCTGTGTTTGTACAGACACCTAAAATTCCCATTCCATACCATTTCTGGATCTTCTGGATTGTTGCCTTTCTATACTTTGGCTAACTAACTGTAAGGTACTACACAGAGATCAAGATAGAAATTTGAACTGATTATTTGCTACAGATGGGTAGTCCTAAATTAACGTGATCTTGTGCTTTCATATTTTAAGATGATCATAGCCCAGAGGAATTCACTTATTCAATTAATATTTTCTGTCAAAAAACCATCAGCATCTTTCTTGCACAAAACAAGCAAGTACTTTATGTTTTACAAATATGATAGAAGTCATGGCCTCTCTAACTTTGATTTAATAAGGAGTTTGACTCTAAAGATGAATAACCAAAATAGTCCTTGCGATTAGATAATACTTCTTTGATCATATTTCACACTTGCGAGTAGATCATAAGTAAACCTTAAACAGTAGACTTCCAAAATAAATAACGATTTAGTGTTTAAAATTCCCCATGGCAATATCCTTTGAATGTATACATTGTACAGATAAGCTATTGCTGCATAAAACCCAGTGGCTTAACACTAAATGACATTATTATGGCTCATGTGACTGCAGATCTCTTGCTAATAGACTCGTCTGTGCTCTCCTGGGCTGGGCAGCTCTGCTAATTTAACCAGTCTTTCTGACACACCTGTGAGTTAGTTGGAGGTCAGCGATGTAGGCTGAGTTGCGCTGGGTTTCATGTGTCTCTCATCGTATGGCAATGACATAATTAAGGGGGATGCAAAAACACACCGAGACACTTCAGGTCCAGGCTCAGTAGGACTCACCATTAACTGCGAAGTTACACTGTAAACTGTGAATACAAGAAGGGAAGAAGTATGAAGCCAATAATTTCACCTGAGTCCTTGCTGGGCCAGCATCGTCATCATCACCATTTCTGAGGGGTTGATTAGTAATACAGAATTCCAGGTGCTTCCTATGTATATTAAAGGTGGAGAAGAGCTGATCTAGGAATGTAGCTATCATACTACTTGACTGACTCTCTCCCTTACTTAGACTTCTTGCTTCCCGAAATCTGCAAGTATGCTCTGGGCCCAGAGCCTTTGCTGTCACTATTGTCACTGTCTAGAACATTTTCACCTTATATATACATATATATATATATATATATATCCATGTCATCTCCTCCCTTAAGTGTCTGCTCAAATGTCACCTTATTAAAAAGACTTCCTGACCATCTGACCTAAAACAGCAGTACATCTCCAACCTATCACTCCCTTTCCTTCCATCATCCTTTTTTTTCCATGATAGCACTTATTACCATCTGTCCTATTGTGTATTTTTTGCCTAATTTTAATTTATGCTCATTAGAATGAAAGCTCTAAGAGAGGAGGGGCTTTTATGTTTTATTCACTGTTGAATCCCTGGTACCTAGAATGATCCTGGCATTTAATATGTTCTCCTTAAATATAAGTTAATAAGAAATAAATTGAAAGAAATATTTATGTAGAGTTAATTTCTTAATTGAAAAAATATTCATTGTATAGCTATTACCAATTATCAGACTTAACCATTTATCAGAATTATGTTTGGCTACGAGTTGTAGCGACAGGCTCATCTTCTCAAAGTGACTTAAACAACATGTAAGTTTATCTATTTTTCTTGTAAAAAGATTGTCCATATATTATTAGTTCAGAGATACTGTGGTGGCTCTGTAACATCAGGGTGCTGTTTTTCATCTCTACCTTCTTTTAATTCTCATTCATATTCTCAGTTTTGCATCCTGTTTTGAAACGGCCAGTGCAACTCTAACTGTCATGTGTGATTTCCAGGTAGGAAGAAGGAAGAGGAGAAAGAGCCACAAAGTTATTTGTCTGCTGATTCAAATCATTTTTTAAGACACTTGTCTAAAAATCCCTTCCTATAATTCCCATTAATGCTAATGACCAGGAATTCTCAAATGACCATTCCTTGCTTCTCTGGGAAATGCAGCTTCTTCTTTGGACATTTCGCCACCTCCAAAAAATTATGGTTCTATTAATACAGAAGATACTCTGCTATTGTGTGTTTGCTTATTCCTTATTATTTGTATATGTGGTCATTTGAAGTTTTGCTCAGACAAGATTTTACATAAAAATGAATACATTTTACCTTTTGTTTTAAAAGAAAGTTAAATTTGTTTTCTGAAGAACAAAGAAAACACAAGAATAAAAACATGACAAAGTAAAAGCATTTGTCGTCAGAGGAAACTGATGGATACCAATAGACATTAGAGTCATATACTGTTCTTCAGTCTTTGTTATGAAACTGGTTTTATAAATTATATAATTTTCCATTTCTTTCAATTGAGTAAGTTTTGGCCAATCTAGAAAAATTTTAAAAACATAAAAGTTTTGTGAGCATTGATACCAGGCAGTGTAATTGCTAGCAAGTCACATCTAGTAATTTTAAAGGTTAGTTTTCTGAATTCCTTATTCAGCAGATACTTTCACAGCTCTCTAGTTAAAAATTGGCTCTCTCAGCTGAGCAGTCCTGAATCAAGGTATTACTCTAGGATTGGAATTATGTAACAAATCAAAAACAAACTGAACTTCCCTGTGTTGTTAATACGTATTCACTTTGGTTCCCTCATTCTTCCAGAGTGCCTCATGGGGCTCATTTAGAACTTTGAAGATAAGGAAACTGACTCTCTGCAAGTTTTCCAACTTTTTATCTTAGCATAGCCTCATCTATCTGGAAATAGGATGCTATAAATTGTTTAACTAGTGGTGTGGTAGCAGCTGCTTTCAAGGGAGTGCAAAGTGGCAAAATGCGTGCTTCCCTTGCTGGCCACTTGTCTTTGTCTTCCTAAATTTCCACAAGGGGCTACGTTGTCGTGTTTTTACTTAGTGCTTACGTCAGACCACTGTTGGCTGTAAGAACAGAAATATCAGCTCTTCTTCCCTGAAACGTTTGATTTTATCCTTCTCTTATTCCTACAAATAAAAGTATGCGTTAAACTGGGCTCAAATAGAATGAAAATCAAAATAGAGATCTTTGTTTCCTTTGAACTAAAGGCTTTCCAAATTTTTTTCTTTGCAGTAAAGATTTTCCTTTGCTGAACTTTTCAGCAAAGTTCGCTGGGGTTTAGTATTTGTTCGTTACTGGCTGGATAGGGTTTGATAGTGGTGACCCAAGGATACCTAAGAATGTAATTTTGAGTTCAGATCTTGAGTGAGGGATTGGAGCCAGCCCCAAATGCAAAGGGAAGACATATATCTGCTCGGCCTCCTCTGCCTTTTCCCCTTCTGAACCCCAGCATTCCCTCACTTCTGCTTTCATTCTCCAAAGAATCTCACACAGATTTCTCTTGGTTCTCCTAACACTTCAGCCAGGTTGGATCCTTGTCTAGATACAGAACTGTCTTTCCATTCATTACCCCTTGTATATTCCATTCCTGCAGAGCTACGCCCTGGTAATTTTTGTAAGTTAGAAGGGGTACAGCCTTCACAGAAAGGCTCCTTTTATTCAACATATCCTTATATTATTAGTAATTCCTAGGGGATTAGAAAAGATTTGAATGGATACTTACTTTCCAAAAAACTTCAAACCACAGTGCCACCAGGATGGGCCTGACCCTTTTGCCGTCAGTGACATGGAGTATGGCTCTGATTTTATTCTAAACCAGCATTTTGCAAACTACCTCTGGTGAAAGACTGTTAGAAAGAAATCCAATTCAGGGCTGGACCTGTAGAGTAGTAGTTGAGATTGCACGCTCTGCTTTGGTGGGCTGGGGTTTGCAGTTTCGGATCCTAGACGCAAACCTAGCACCACTGTCAAGCCATACTATGGTGGCATCCCACATAAAACAGAGGAAGATTGGCACAGGTTTTAGTTCAGGGCCCATCTTCCTCAGCAAAAAAAAAAAAAAAAAAAAAAAAAAAATCCAATCCATTGAAGATCAATCCATTTGAAAGATACAAGAAAAATTTTGCAATCATGTCAAATTGTTATGAAAATTTCTAAACACTCATGCACACTTTCTGTCTGTATGTGTCCTGGGCTGCTATTGATTTCAGAACTGGCATCACTTGAGAGACATTTTGACTAGACTATAACTTTAAACTCTCTTCTTGTCTTTATTTGTTCTTTGTATATTTTTTAAAAGCTTACAGTAGTCATTTTAGATAACGTCTTTTATTACTTAAGATGTGACTGTTTCATTTAATGTTTAACTTCACATTACACTTCTCTAATAGTAATATTTCCACCTATTTTTTAATTTTCATGTGCATTAATTACATTTTCTGCACCTTTTGCTTTTGACCTTTCTAGGTCAGTACATTAGTAGTTTACCTCCTTTTTGTTACTGAGCTATATCCCTTGTACCTTAATTGTAAGATGTTTGAGTTTAATTTTATTCCTAAATATTATACCTCTGCGTTTTTTCACATGTTTCTACAACTCTCAACTCTGGCCTGTATGATATGTCATTGACCAATACTCTGTATTTCAAACATTCTAAACTCCCTTCTGTGCATCCAGAGCCACGGTCTCTCCTACCAGTCCTGGGATTCCATTCCTTGGTAATGCAATTCCTACTCCTTTGATCATTTTTTACTATCCTCCCCAGCACATTTAACATGGAAAATATATATGTATCTTTCCAGATTTATCTTAAAGCCAGTTCAAGAGATCTTTTCTAAACCCTAGAAAATATTAGAAGTCCCTGATGTGTGTCTACATAGCACCCTATACTTAACCCTTCCTAGCACTCATCATCTTTTGTTGAAAAATATGTGCAATAGAAACTTATAGTGGTTTTAAATCTATGGCTCATAGATAAAAGACCCCTCTATATCTAAGGTCAGAGTGTCTCTACTGCTTGGGGCCAGTCATCGCTCACTAGCTTTACAGAAAGAAACCTCTCTAATGAAGTTTTCACTTCAGTTACTATATGTTTCAACTCCACGATTTCTACTTGTTTCATTTTTATATTTTTGTCTCTATTGCTATTCTCTCTTTGATGTGACATAGTTTTCTTTAGTTCTTTGTATGTGGTTTCCTTTATCTTTTTAAGCATATATAAATAGTTGGCTTAAAATATTGTTATAGTGAGTCCAATGTCTAGAATTTCTTAGTATAGTTTCTATTAATTTCTTTTCCATCTTTCTTGTATGTGAATCATACTTGTTTGGTTCTTTCAATACTTAATGCTTTTTTGTTGAAAACTGGACATTTTGAATATTGTATTGTGACCACTCTGGAAATCAGATTCTCCCTACTCCCAGGATTTATTTTCTCTGCTTGTAGTTACTGTTTGTTTAGCGACTTTTCTGAACAAATTTTGTAAATTGTGTATTCCATCTTTTTTTTAAAGATTGGCCCTTAGCTAACATCTGTTGCCAATCTTTTTTTTCCTTCTTCTCCTCAAAGCCCCCCAGTACATAGTTGTATATTCTGGTTGTAGGTCCTTCTAGTTGTTCTCTACTCCTTCTTATGTGTAGCCAACCAAGTCTTTGTTTTATTAGCTTAGCGATCAGCTAGTGATTTGACAGATTTCCTTAAACATAAGATTTAGGGTTTTTAAAAATTATTATTAAGCATTCACCTTCATGTTGCAAACTTTTGATAAAGGTGATTCTGACAGTTTTTGCCATTTTAGTCACTGCTCTTGTGGGGAGATGGGCCTCTGGAGCCTATTCCACCACTTTTGCTGAGAAAACTCCTATTTTTTATCTTTTAAAAATTCTTTTCATCCCTGTTTCCGTGTATCCTCCTTTTTATAAGTGCAAAACCTTACTCTGACTTTCCTTTTCAGGTCGTCCTGTGGTAGGTGTTAACAGTCTTCATCAAACATATCTGACTCCACCCTTCTGGGATAAGGTAAGTTTGCATTTTCTCTTTTTATGGTTAGATGTTATGAAAAAATTTAGTCTTTTGACTTGAGAGAACTGGTACGTTTTAATTTGAGGTCAATCATTTTATTGCCTGTTGAGACCCTACACATCTCTATATTCTCCCCTAGCCTAGCAGAGATCACCATCTGAGCTGATGGATGCTTGGGTTTTTGACTGACTGCAATCATCAGGGCAAACTTGCCTACCTATGGATAGCGTAGAATGTGAGTGAGAAATAAATCTTTCTGTGTTAAGCCACTGAGATTTTGAGAGTTGTTACTATATCATAATCTAGCATTGGTTTTCAATATTTTTGCTCTCAGAAATCCATTATACTCTTTAAATGTTATTTATGAGCCCAGAGAGCTTTGGGGTAGATAGATCATATCTGTTGATATTTATGATATTAGAAACTAAAGTAGAGAATATTTTTAAATATTAATTAATTAAAATAACAATTATAAACCTTTTACGTATCACTATAAATTATACAAATTACTGTTTTCCAAAGCAAAAACATTTTAAATGAGACACATGGCATTATGCCACATTTTTGAAAATCTCTTTTATGTTTGACCTAATAGGATATTACTGGATTCAACATGGTAATGATGTATCATGTCATATAGACTCTACATAACTCAACTGTACACTCGCAAAAGAATGAGAGTGAGAAAGGCAAATAACATTTTACTATCGTTATAAAAATGGTTTCTACCTTAAAAACCCTGTGAAAATTTCTTGGAGATGCCTAGGGGACTCCACAGCACATTTCGAGTTAGTCTAATAAATAATTCATCCCAATTATCAGCCCATTGAGATTGGTTCAAGAATGAGCATTTGTCCCCATCAGAACTAAATCAGAACTACAATGGGAGAGAATATAAGGTATATAAGAAATAGAAGCTACCACCAGTTTATACTTACCTTATGGACCCCAAGAAAGAAATCAGTACAACAGAAGTCTGAGCTGTGAGAGCAAACTCTATTGACAAAAATATTTGAGCCCAAAATCCAGTCATGACTAATGTCATACCTGCTTCTAGATTTTCGGTCATGTTATACAATGAAGTATCTTTTCTGCCTTTGCAAATTTGACCTGAATTTTCTTTGAAAGTTGTAGTCAAGAATAATAACTCATACAGAGCCTTTCTTAACAGACCAACCAAACCATAAACAGCAAAATTATCTATGGCTTCTTCTTAGCCTCAGGATAAAGTCCAAATTTATAAGGCTTATTAATGTCTGATCACTATTCACTTTTTCAATGCCATCTGTTTCTTCACCATTCCCTCTCCATGACTCAACCATGAATTCATTTGAGTAAATGAGAGTACCATTGTCATTTTCAACCTCGCTGACTTTGCTCTTGCCTTTTCCTCTCCCTGAAACCATCTTCCCAATGTCCTGGCAAGCCATAATCATCCTTCAACTCTTAGCTTAGATGTCACTTCTTCAGGAAATATTTCTCTGACCCTTCAAAACTGACTTGGATTATTTTACTTATTCTTTTCATAAAACTAATCATATTGTATTACAGTTGTCTGTTTGCCAGACAGTTAACTCCTAAACGGTGAGATAATTCATTGATTTATTTGTCCATTCATTTTTGTACAAATATTTGTTGATCACCTATTGTGCTGGATTCTAGGCAAATATTGAAGGGCAGGGCAGATATACCTCTTGCCCTTAGGAAAAAGATTTGCATATTTAATATTTTCTTTAGGAGACTTACCCCAAAAGATAAATAAGGAAAAGTTTTATTTCTCCAAATTCTGCATCCAGCTGGGCATATCAAACCTATTATCACCACTGAATAGTGGGAAAACTTAATGAGAGCCCAATACTCTTCTATAACTTTAACCTATAGAATGAATTAGGGATGAAGTTGGACCCTTATCTCAAACTATAGACAAATATTAACTCAAAATGTATCAAAGACCTAAATTTAATACTTAAAATTCTAAAACTCTTACAAGAAAACTCATAGGAATAAAGCTTCATGGCCTTGGATTTAGGAATGGATTCTTAAATATGTCCCTGAAAGCACAAGCTGCAAAAGAACAAATAGATAAATTACACTTAATTAAAATTAAATACTTTTGTGAATCAAAGGACAATGTCAAAAAAGTGAAAGACAACCCACAGAATGTGACAAAATATTTTCAAATTATATATCTGATAATGGTCTACTATCCAGAATATGTAAAGATCTCTTACAGCTCAACAACAAAAACCAAACAACCCAGTGTAAAATTAGCCAAAAGACTTAAATAGACGTTTCTCCAAATAAGATATACAATTAGCCAAAACACACACGAAAACATGCTCACCATCATTAGCTATTGGAGAAGTGCAAACCCAAACCACACAGAGATACCACTTCACACCCACTAGGATAGCTATATAAGAAAGAAAACAACGAGTGTTGACAAGGATGTGGATAAATTGCAACTCTCATAGATTGCTGGTCAGATTGTAAAATGATGCAACTGCTTTTAGATACGTACCCAAGAGAATTCAAAACAAGTTTTCAAACAGACACTTGTACATCAATGTTCATAGAGCATTATTCACAGTAGCCTAAAAGTGGAAACACCTCAAAATGTCCACCTACTAATGACTATATAAACAAAATGTAACATATCCATACAATGGAATATTATTCAGCCATAAAAGGGAATAAAGAACTGATAAGTGCCACAACATGGATGCACCTTGAAACCATCATACTAAGTGAAGTAAGACAGAAACAGAAGGCCACATATGGCATGATTCCATTTATTTATATGAAATGTCCAGAATAGGCAAATACATAGAGACAGAATTTGGAGGTATATGATTTGTAGACAGACAGTTGCCAGACTGAGAATAGGGAGTGACTACTTAATGGGTATGGAATTTCCTTTTCAGGGAGATGAAAATGTTCTGCAATTCGGTAGTGGTGATGGTGGATCTACCTTACGAATATATTAAAGCTATTGACATGTACACTTTAAACTGGTCAAAATGGTTAATTAAATGCTGCATTTTGCCTGGATCAAATTTTACCTCAAACAAATAACATAATAAATAAATGTTAAAATAAACCAATGTTCACTATAAAGTTATTTATGGATATTCATTTTAGTACTTTCGTTCTGGTTTCAGTGTAATAAAGGCAGTAATCACGTAGGGATATTCAGAAATCCAGAGAAGACTAATTCTGACCTAGGAGAACAAGTTCGGAGAGACATTGAGTGAATAAAGAGATCTTGGAGAAAGAGAATCAGATCAGCTGAATTTGATGATTGAGTAGATGTGGGTTCTCCAGTGTGTATTTGACTTGCAGAAGAGTGGATTACAATGCACTTCATTAAGATAATAACACAAGCACAAAAAAAGCTCTGGGGTGAGATCATCATGTCAGTTTCAGACATATGGAGTTGAATATTCTAT
Source organism: Equus przewalskii (assembly GCF_037783145.1). NCBI lineage: Eukaryota > Metazoa > Chordata > Mammalia > Perissodactyla > Equidae > Equus > Equus przewalskii. Next base: position 53,839,689 of record NC_091839.1, on the reverse strand, counting down.
CAAGCAATAAGTGGAGGCAATGAAGTGGGTGCTGGGACTAGAGATAGATATCTGAAATATGTAAGTGTATTATTGGCAGTTGAATCCAAGGGACTGAGGGAGATTTCTTAGGCAATGTGAAAAGAAGAAGGCCCATGACAGAGCCCTGAGGACACCAACAATTTAAATATAGGCAGGAAAAGAGTGGAAAAGCACAAGAGTGTTACCATTGAAAGCCAAAGAAAGATAATATTCCAAGGATAAAATAGACAGAATTAATGAAAAGTACCCATTTGCTTAAAGGAAAAATACATTTTATTGTAAGAGATTTAGACAATATTGGTTGGGTTTAGTTCACTTATACTCCTGAAATAGGAAGTGGGGTAAGCCTAACTTAAAGCAAATGGATTTTCAGATTTTCAAATTTCATTTCACTCACAATTTACTCACTTACCAAATGAGTGAGTGCACATGCACATTTGTTCATTTATGTCTTGACTCAAATTTCCTAAAGAACAGTTGCAGTAACCAATTTGGAGAAAACTTACGGAAGCAATAAATTCAATTATATTCTCTTGCATCATGGTTTTCAAGGTGAAGCAAATTAACAAGGCTAGCAATTTTAACCAAATTGCAAGAGGATCACTTTTAATGTATAGGCATGTGTGTGTGTGTGTGTGTGCGTTTGTGTGTGCACATATACAGCTATTAAGTGGTGGAACCAGAATATGACCCTGGCACTTTGACTTCAGAGCCTGTGCTATAACCACTGTCCAACACTACCTATACAGATTCACAGATGGAGGTTGAAGAATACTGAGTTACTTCACTAAACAATCAAGGGTAGGGACATGTAAGAGCCATTGCATCTGGCTTCACGTAGCTAACCAATGGGATTAAATGGAGCATTCTTTTCAAGTTGGAGTCCTAGGAATAAAGCGGCTATGGTTAGACGGCGGGTCATGGAGCAAGTGTCTGAGCCAGCGGTGGGCTTGCCATTTTTAGAGACTGTTCTACAGAAGTAGGAATTGTGAGCTGAGCAGACACTCTAACTGGTGTCTGCCACAGCATAGCTTCCAGGATCAGTGCACTTACGCCCCCGGTGAGGACAAAATCTGTGGAGGAAATCAGAACTACAGGAGTGACGCTGGAAGCTTTGCCTCGGTGCTCCCTTTCCATGTGTCCTGTGGCAGTTACAAAACAAACTCTCCTCAGGTGGCCTTTGTTGAGAATAAAACATTTGAAATTATTCTAACATTATTTATTGTATGGCTCTAAATCACATGCTTCTACTTTCAAGTTACTTGAACTGCTGCAGATCTGTAACGGGGTGCTAAACTCTCTGATGACAATTGTGTTTTCATCAATTTCTCTTTTCATTTCTATTGGATTTCGCTTTATACATTTTTTGTGAAATGTAATTTGGCAGCAAAAGGTTCATGATCATTGCAGGCTTTTGTGGATTTTTATCTTTCTATCAGTATAAAACTACTTTTTTTTTATCCTAGTAACTTCTCTTTGCTTTCTCCTTTGTTCTGTCTGATACCAATTTTTTACCACGTTTTCTTTTTAACATTCGCTTGATGAATCTTTGCTTGTTACCTTACTGTTAGTCTTCCTTTGAAATTTTCTTTTTGTTCAGATTCTTTTTAACAGAGTATTGCTGGGTGTTGTTATTGTATACTACGTAGTAAACTTGCCTTTAAAAGGAAGGTTTATTTGTCCACATTTTGACATGTATTTTGTATTGTTTGTTGGTTCTATAATCTTCTATTATGTTTTGTAGCCATACTAACAATTTATTTTTAGTTCTGCATTTTATTGTAAAAGCAAATTTTTTGTTTGCCATTATTTTCTGCCATGATTAGACTCTAGAGATAGCACTGTTAACTATTTTCAATTTTATCTTGAAGTTTTAGAAATCTAATCTTAAAATTATACTTAATAACTATCATGACAGGAAATTATTTCTTTCAATGTTATTTTTGTAAATATATATTTAGGCATTTCTCCTCTCTTTACAAAACTCCACTAATTCTTGTTAATCTAGATTGAGGTCATACATACAGTACTTAATTCATCAATTCGTTCTCTTTTTCATTTATTTTCTCTCTGCTTCCCTCCCTGCCTTCCCTACTCCCTTCTAGCCACCTTCAAACTTCTCTCTAATTTCTGACATCTCTGTAAGGGTGAAAATAGTTACTTTGGTTAGCAATTTTGAATAATATTTAAACACATTTTAAGATCATTCGTAAGATAATTTTGAGAGTTCATCTCCAAATATTTATGGTCTCAATTATTTTGTGAATATTGGATTTTGCTTTTCTTGTTTTGGCATAGGTCTTTGAGTAATTTGTCTAAAAAAAGTATCTGTTTGGGGGCCGGCCTGGTGGCGCAGTGGTTAAGCTCACACGTTCCACTTCTTGCTGGCCTGGGGTTCGCCGGTTCACTTCCCAAGTGCCAACATGGCACCGCTTGGCAAAAGCCATGCTGTGGCAGGCGTCCCATGTATAAAGCAGAGGAACATGGGCATGGATGTTAGCTCAGGGCCAGTCTTCCTCAGCAAAAAGAGGAGAATTGGCAGTCTTAGCTCAGGATTAATCTTCCTCAAAAAAAAAAAAAAGCATCTGTTTCTTTAGTCCGTGCTAATCTCAAGATGCTTCACTTTGTATTGTTTTCACATTCCAGCATTAAATTACTGTGTATATAATTTCAATGTGTGTGTGTACTTCAGAATTATGTATATTTTCAAATTCTATAGAATTGTATATAATTTCAAATTCTAACTTTTTAAAACTTATTCAGCTATTTACTATTCTTAGAAATATTTGAGATATTACAAAAGGCTTTGATGAATTACATTTTGGTTTTACGATAATATTTTGATTTTTTCTTGGACAATTATACTCTTTTATATTTGAAAATATCACCAGATTATTCATAGTTATGATTTGACTTTCAATTATTTTTCATAACCATAATACATAATTTCAGTTTTAAGGCCAATATTTTTCATATATCAGGATTTAAAAAAAAAATTTGCCCTAAATAATTTGCTTCAGCTACATAAGCTAAATAATTTGCTTCAATATGCTCTCTTTTAGAAGTTTCTTTTTATTCATAAGCTTATCATTTGGATATTTCCTGTATGTTTCAAAAATATTTTTTTCCTTTTTGTGTTATCTAATATGATTTCCATCAGGGAACTTATGTCCCTGCATTTATCTTATCTTCTCTCAAATGTCTTCCTTAGTTCTTTAAATATGGAAATTGGATTTTTCTTCTTCTTATGGTCTTTCCACATTTTAAATTGGTTCTTCTTCTTAATTGATGCCATACCTTAAATTTTATTGGGAACACAGTTAATATTTTCTAACTTTTCATCTGTATATTTTTGTACATCTATATCAAAAGAAAGCAGCTCACTTGATTGCTCAGGGTTTGAAGTTTGTTTTGTTTGTATATGTCATAATTTATATTTTCGGAATGTATCTTTAGAGAATGATATAGGACTTCCATTTATGATACTGCATAAGAATTTAGGATATTGGCCTAATCCTTCTCAGACCAAAAACTAGATCTTTTAAATACTCTAAAAGGCTCTGAATACAAGTTGGTAACCTACTATCAGGCAAAAATGTCACTGAAGGCAAGAAACTACAGAAGTAATCAGAGCTTTAACCCTAAGATATTTGCAAAAATCTGTGGTACTTGAGCGTACTTTTACATGACTTGAAAGGATATGGAGGAAGGAAGGTGCAATTTGGGGTGTAAGGTGGCCCAGAAATAAATCTGACTTTTTTCTACATGCATGGAAGATTAAACAAAGAAAATTGCCTTGGTGCTGAGTTATGGTGGAGTAAAAAAAAAGTCCCAGAGGAGTTATACCTCCGAGATGGCCCTCCCACAGATTTGTACACATAATTCACATTAGCTGCTGGTCAAGAAACCCTCAAGCTTTGAATTTAGTTGAGAACGGCCCTGAGTCAATAGCTCTCCTGTGTCTCCATTGGCAACAAGCTCAAATTCTATCTGTAGAATTGCACCCATATTCTAGACCTTGAAAATTCCCCAAAATTATGCTCTAAGTTAAATGAGTAGGACACAGAAATCACTAACTCAGCAATGATATAAGGTACTATATATGTGAACGAAGCATAGTTTGTCAACTCACAATTATCAGTTCACAAAAATATCTTATGTTAATACCATGAATTATAAACTAATATGGATCAGTATATTTGAAAAAGTGCAAATAAACTTTGAAAATCTCTATGGAGAAAAAGAAACAAAAAATAGATTTTTGAAAATTGAATTTTTAGAAATAAAAACTAATACAGAAATTAAAAATTCAATGGAGAAACTTCCACTCCCAGTGATAGTTGGTACTAGACGTGACTTATGAAAATTAATAACTAGAAGCTGGGCAAAACTATTTCCAGATATCAAACTTGAAATAGCACAGGACTGGATTTCCTAAGAGAAGGGAGTTATATGGCATGAATTAGCCTCATTTTTTTCTCAAGACACTTTCCAGAGAGGGTAATACAAGCAGAAATACAATACTGTTCCACTAATTGAGATTGGTGATCTGGGTGACTGAAGCTACTGGAATTTGTGGGAAAGAATATCAGAGAGGAAGGAGTTACACAAATGAAAAGAGCTCTGTAAATCCACAAAGAGGTTAACTTGAATGTTTGGGTAAATAAAAATCTGAAAATGTATATGGTGAAATTGTACAAGGCCAGGCAGAAAACATATAGTGGGACAACCAGAAGGACCTACAACCAGGATATACAACTATGTACTGGGGGCTTTGGGGAGAAGAAACACAACAACAACAAAAACATATAGTAGGGAAAAACAACAACTGAGAAACTGAGCTGAAAAGTTCCAGGGCTCACACAGGGCTGAGAGATATGTGAGTTTCAACTTGGCAGAGTAGAGAGACATTGTTGACTACCTGATTAGTTAAGGAGAGACCTCAAAAGTACTGCCACACACTCATAGCCCTAGAGTATGCATGTCTAACAAAGCTAGAAAATAAGCCTCTAATGGATCAAAGTGATCTGCAAGCCGCTTAAATGCCTGACAAAGCATACTCTTCAATCTTTAAGGGAAGACATCAAAATCCAGATCATCAATAGTGTAATATACCCTAGGTATAGTGTTAAGGCTAAAAGTTCTAGACATACAAACAAGCAGGAAAATGTGACTCATAGAGAAGAGAAATATCAAATCATAGGGAAAAAAACATAGAGATAATGAAATTAGTATAAAATAACTTCAAAACAGCTATTGAAAATACACTCATTGATTAAAAAATAATGGAACATAGTGAAAAAGGAAATGGAAAATATAATAAGAAATAAATGGAAGTTATACAGCTAAAGAAACAAAATCTGAAATGAAAAGCTCACTGCATGAGTGTAACAGAAGATAGAAGGGGGCCTTAGAAAAGATCATGAAGACGTGGAACTAAAAATTATGCAAACTAAAACGTGGAGAGAATAAAAAAGAATGAAAAAGAAATTAACAGAGGCTCAGAGATCTCTTGGAATCTACCAAGCAATATAGCATAGATGTTATTGAATTCCAAGAAAGGGGGGATGCAGAAAAATATTTGAAGATGGAATAGTTGAAATATTTCCAAATGTGAAGAAAACTGTAAGCCACTGATCCAGGAACCTCAATGATACTCAAAAAGAATTAATTTAATGAAACCCAAACCAATACATATTTTACAAATATTATAATCAAACTGGTGAAATTCAGTCATAGAGAGAAATCTTGAAATCCATCAGAGAGAAGGAAAAAGCCTTTTTTGTTTCCTGAAAGCTGGACTTGTATAGGACAGCAGAAACTGAGATAAATAATTTTATGCTTGCAGGTGAACATACCTTTCCTTCTGCCACACCTTTATTGTGGTGGTTTGTGTTGGTCTGATAAAGAGTTGAGCTGGGTTTGACATTTGTTGTTGCTATAATTACCTTCAGTGTGCCAGAAGCTTCAAATCCTTTGAGCCATACCTTGTGTTTATGGTGGGCACAAAATTTCCGGAGAGTTTTTCTTCATGTCTGCTCTCCGGTTTTTGGTCTTTCATTTGTGCTGCTCCTCAGAAAGCAGCTGTGCAGTTGGAGTCCACTGCTGATTTAGCACGGTGGTGGAGAGGGTCCTAGGGGCATTCTTTGATGTTCTGATTAAGTTTCACTCTTAAGCAGGTACTGTGAATGTGGGTCTTGGGAATTGACTTTCACAAGTCTTTCTCTCCTTCATCCAGACATAACACTGGACCTAGCACTTTTTCCCATCCCAGCCCCAGCAATTTTTCCTGTTTACCTTCCCCAACTCCAGTGGATCTTTACCTCTTCCTTTAGGTGAATAAGTTTTTCTGCCTTCATCCCTGCACATCAAGGCATTTTACCTCATGGGATACGGGGAAGGTGGGTCTGAGTTGGAGTTTCAGTGTCTTTGGGGTACCACCTCTGCAGCTGCAGTGGGGTTCCAGCAGTATTCTCAGGCTACAGTTTTTGTTGCCCTTCCCCCTACAGAATAAGGCTATGTTCAAAATTGGAGACAGGGGAGATGTTTCTAGATGGAGTTTCAGCAGTGCCTGCTACTCTCCTTCCACTACCAGCATCACCAGGAAGCTGTCTGGATTCTCATATATTTTCCCTGTGTGAGCCTGGTGGTGTTTCTGGAGGAAAAACCTATAAGTGAGTGTGAATTCCATGTATCTGCTACCTACAGGGACTTCACATTCTCATATTAGCCCAAACTTGGCTTTTAGGAATTTGTTATTAGTAACCAGTTGAATCTTCTTATTGGCTTATATGATATTGATCAATATCTGTCCCAGGTAAGCAAATGCTCAAGTTCTGGATCTCCCTGGAGAAACCTGTCTTTATCCGGATTTCTGGTTAATTGATTGCCCCGGACCTCAGCTCTTTGATAGGTTCAGTAAAAGTTGTTAATTTGAAGTTTTGTATTAGTCAGGGTTCCTTGGAGAAAAAGAACCAATAGGATTTATGTAGATATGTATAAAATGAGATTGGCTCATGAGATTATGGAGGCCAAGAAATCCCAGGACCTGCTGTGTGCCAGGTGGTGAACCAGGAAAGTTGCTGGTGTAATTCAGTCCCAGACCCAGGGGAGCCAATGGTGTAAGTCCAAGTCTGAAGGCCTGAGGACCAGGAGCACTGATGTCGGAGGACTGGAGAGTGTTGACGTCCCAGCTCAAGCAAAGAGAGCGAATTAACTCTTCCTCTGCCTTTTGTTCTATTCAGGGCCTCAGTGGATGGAATGATGCCCTCCAACACTGGTGAGGTCCACCAATTCAAATGCTAATACCCTCACAGACACACACATAAATAATGTTTTACCAGCTATCAACTTAGCCTGGTTAAGTTGACACATAAAATTTACCACAACAAGTTTATACAGCCTTTTTCTTAAGGTGGGAATAATGCTCTTTACAGCTCTCTATATCTCTGAACAGAAATTGGATGCTGAATTCCATCTCACATCTTTTAGATATCTTTAAGATATGCTTCCAGGGAGCAAAATTTGTATTAGTTATTTATTGCCACATAGCAAATTCCTCCCAAATTTAGTGGCTTAAAACAACAAGCATTTGTTATCTAATAGTTTCTGTGAGTCAGGACTCTGAATGTGGGTTAGCTTGGTGCCTCTGTCTCAAGGTCTTGAACAAGGCTATAATTAAGGTGTCAACTGGGACCATGGTCTCATCTGAAGGCTCAATGAGGGAACTTCCTTCATGGGGTTGTTGGCAGGATTTGGCTCCTTATCGGTCATTGGACTGACAGCCTTCATTTCTTACTTCTAGCTAAAGGGGTGGGGGAAATTAAGACAGGGAAAGGGAGAGAGAGAGAGTGCACACATGGTAGCAAGACAGAAGTTAATCTCTTATTAATCTAATCTCTGAAGTGACATCCTACTACTTTTGTCCATTCTACTAGACCTGCACTATTGGGTACAATACACAATCAAGAGGACGAGATTACACAAGAGTGTGGATACCAGGGTGCACAAACAATTGGAGGCTAGTTTAGAGACTGCCTATCACAAAACAGAAGCAGGGGGATAATAAAGATATGAACAGATATCAATGAAACAGGGCATAAACAAACAACAGAAAAATTAATGAATCTGAAAGTTGGTTCTTGGAAAAAAATAATTAAATTGGTAAATCTATAACTGGATTTGCCAAGAATAAAAAAAGAGAGATACAGAAAACAAAAAGAAATAAATTATAGTGAGAAAAGTAGAGACATACCTATAAATTTGACATACATTAAATGAATAATATGGAAATAGTCTCTAATTTTATGTCAATAAATATTATGGCAGATGAAATAGACAAGTTCCCTGAATGACAGAAATTACAAAATTGAGCAAGAAAAAATAGAATATTTTAAAAATAATCAAAAAACCCTTACAGGCTCCATGGAAAGGTCTACTCTCTCATTCCCGATATTGTTAATTTCTTTCTTCTTTTCTTTTTCTGATTCATTGTCTAGAGGTTTATAATTTGTACCAATCTTTTCAAAGTAAGTTTCTTTTTCCTTAGGAAGATTCACCCTGAGCTAACATATGTTGCTAATCCTCCTCTATTTTTTTATATGTGGGACACCTCCACAGTGTGGCTGGTGAGCAGAATAGGTCTGTACCTGGGAGCCAAACCCCCAAACCCAGGTCACCAAAGAGGAGTGCGCAGAACTTTAACCACTTGGCCACAGGGCTGGGCCCTCAAGGTAAGAGATTTTGATTTCACTGATTTTCTTTCTTGTTTGTCTATGTTTTATTTCATTGATTTTTTATTTTTATCATTAATGCATCCTTTTATTTGCCTCAGATCTAATTTGTTCTTTTCTTTTAGCTTCTTAAGGTGGACAGTTAGCAACTGGCTCCTGCTCCATGCTTAAGGTTGTTATTGTTATTTCTCTTTTTTTTATTGCAGTAACATTGGATTATAACATTATATAGCTTTCAGATGTACATTGTAATATATTTCAAATTCTGTGTAGATTACATCATGTTCACCACCCAAAAACTAATTATAGTCCATCTCCTCCCATGTGAGCCTCATCCCCCTTTTTATCCTCCCCTCTTCCCCCTTCCCCTCTGGTACCCACCAATCCAATCTCCAATGCTATGTGTTTGTTTGTTGTTGGTTTTATCTTCTACTTAGGAGTAAGATCATATGGTATCTGACTTTCTCCCTCTGACTTATTTCACTCAGCATAATACACTCAAGGTCCATCCACGTTGTCACAAATGGCTGGATTTCATCATTTCTTATGGCTGAGTAGTATTCCATTGTGTATAAATACCACATCTTCTTTATCCATTCATCTCTTGATGGGCACCTAGGTTGCTTCCAAGTCTTGCCTATTGTGAATAATGCTGCAATGAACATAGGGGTGCATGGATCCTTATGCATTTGCGTTTCAAGTTCTTTGGATAAATACTCAGCAGTGGAATAGCTGGATTGTATGGTAGTTTTATTCTTAATTTTCTGAGGATACTCCATACTGCTTTCCATAGTGCTGTACCAGTTTGCCCTCCCACCAGCAGTGTACGAGGGTTCCCTTCTTTTCACATCCTCTCCAACACTTGTTTCCTGTCTTGTTAATTATAGCCATTCTGACTGGAGTGAAGTGATATCTCATTGTAGTTTTGATTTGCATTTCCCTGATAGCTAACGATGTTGAACATCTTTTTATGTGCCTGTTGGCCATGCGTATATCTTCTTTGGAGAAATCTCTGTTGAGATCTTTTGCCCATTTTTTAATTGGCTTGTTGGTTTTTTTGATGTTGAGATGTATGAGTTCTTTGTATATCTTGGATATTAACCCCTTATCTGATATATGGTTTGCAAACATCTTCTCCCAATTGTTAGATTGTCTTTATGTTTTGTTGATGGTTTCCTTTGCCGAGCAGAAGATTTTTAGTTTGATGTAGTCCCATTTGTTCATTTTTTCTTTTGTTTCCCTTGCTCAGTCAGACATGGTACTTGAAAATATGCTGCTCAGACCAAGGTCAAAGAACGTACTGCCTGTGTTTTCTCCTAGAAGTTTCATGGTTTGAGGTCTTACATTCAAGTCTTTAATCCATGTTGTTATTTCTATCTTCAGTATCCAGTCTTAAGGAGCATCCCTACATTGGTGCATTCTATTCTTTTGGCAAAGGGAAAGAGCAAGAGAACTGGTGGAACCATAAAATGGCTTTTAAAGCATCTGCTTCATTTCCACTCACATTTAAGTGCCTGGAATAAATTGTATGGCCAGGCTATGCATTGATGGGAAGGCAAAATATGCCTCCTATTGGGGATGCTCTAAGTCACTTGGCTGTGGATAAATAACCCTCTAAAGGAAGTGGGACTACATTCTCTGAACAGAACTAAAGCCTCTGATGATGTCATCCTTGTATTAAAACTGCTTTCAACATATAAAGAAGACTGTTTCAGAAATTAATGAGGTATTTCAGTGCTCTGTTTTCTGAACTTCTCTGCATACTTTGTCACTGTTAAATGTTAGCTTCTATTTGAAACTTTCTGTTTTCTTCTCTGAGTTTACGATTCTTCACAATACTAAGATTTCTGCAGTGTGTCCATAACTTTTCAACAGTTTTAGCTGTATTTTCTCCTCTGGTTATGCTTTTCCTCCCACATTCCAAACACAGTAGTTATTCTTAGTTACTTTTTTTTCTGGATACAGAAAAAATTTTTAAATAATTAATTTTTCTACTTGTAAAAATAATACATGCATGGGCTGGCCCCATGGCTGAGTGGTTAAGTTCGCGCGCTCCGCTGCAGGCGGCCCAGTGTTTCGTTGGTTCGAATCCTGGGTGCAGACATGGCACTGCTCATCAAACCACGCTGAGGCAGCGTCCCACATGCCACAACTAGAAGGACCCACAAGGAAGAATATACGACTATGTACCAGGGGCTTTGGGGAGAAAAAGGAAAAAAATAAAATCTTTAAAAAAAATAATAATAAATAAACAAATAAAAATAATACATGCGTAATGCAGAGTTCTTGAAAATTAGAGAAACACACAGATATACACATCCACAGAAAACAAATAAAATTACTTCTGGTCTCTTCCTATACTAATAATCTCTATATACAGTTAAAGTTTGATTAATTACAAGTTTACTATTTGTTTTAATCTATGTGGGCTCTTTACTAAAAAACTCATACTATGTGTAGCCTACTTTTTCATATATCAATATAGTCATTTTTATCTACATAAAATAGTTCTCAAATGTGATTTTAATATCTTAATATTATTCTATTTTAATAGATTTTTTATAATTATTTACCAACTTACACTTGTACATTTAGGTAGTTTCTTGGTTGTGTGTCATTATAAATGACATTGCACCACACATAATTATTTCACATATCCTTGCTCATGTACGTAACCTTACTGTCACTGTATGCATTATTATTCTAATTAATTTTAGGACATATTTTAAAATATAGACATATTTTTGAAATATTTAGTGTATGTAGCTAATTTCAATAAGAGAAGGATACAATAGTTTACCCTATCAACCAGTGTTTGAAGATTTCTATATATTTGTTTTTTTTACCACATTAGATAATATTGTTTTTTTATTTTTATCAATCTAGGAGATAAAACTTAGTATCTCATTTTAACACACGTTTATTTGATAACAAGTGATGGTGAACCTATTTCCATATATAATTGCTCATTTATTTTTTGGAATGATTTTTCTGTTTATTTTTTAAAAATGCATTGTTCACTGGGCTGTTTTTTTTCCTTACATGTGCAAAAAACATAAATGTAAAAAAGTTTTCCCTTTTAGTTCAGTTTTTGAATTACAAAAGTGACAGAATTGTATTAGAAATAATTCAACTTATACTAAAGTGTTCAAAATAATATTACTAGTGGGGATTTCACGGAAAATTTGACAGAGGAAACCTGAATCTCAGGGACTCCCTTCCCTAATGAAATATAAGGAAAATGGTTGGAAAATATTTCCAACAGCAGCAGCAAAAAAAAAAAAAAAAGACTAATTTCATGTCATAACTTTGAAAACAGGAAGCCTAGCTGAGACCAGTATCAGAACTAGAAATCCCAGCCCTTTCTTTTCCCTCCTAATAATATCCAGAGAAATTAGCTCTATCAACAGAATCATGAGAATTTTCTCTAATGTGAATGGGTAGAAAGGCGAACAAAAGTCAAGGAAAACATTTCAAAAAAGAAAACTAAATAACTCTAGAGAATCTGAAGAGAGATAAAAGAGGCCGATGGTGTTTGCCACAGTACAGGGAACCGCACTGAGTTTGAGGAAAGAGGCGAAGCCCACAGGAATGGGAAGTACTCTCTCTGGGTGTGATATATTCTAGTATAAATTATTAAATAATCTTAGGAGAGAAAATAAAGCCTAGATATCCAAGGGTACGTGGATTCTTAGCAACAATCTTCCCTTTTATTGTCCTAATCCTAAACTCACACAAAAGGTGCTTAGACTCAAGGTTGTGTTAGTTGATATAAAATGGGTGAAAAATTGTATAATTGAATTAGAAGGAGAAGAAAGAAAATAAGGCAGAAAAAATATTTGAACTAACAATGGCCCAAAAATTCCAAAATAAAAACCAGAAATTTGCTACAGTATCCTAAATGAACACTGAGCATAATAAACACCAGGAAGTGCATGTCATAGGCATAATTCAGTAAACGAAAGATGAAGCCGCAGGTGGGGAGAAAAAATGTTGCAAAATATACATCTGACAAAGGATATGTATCCAAAACATGTAATGAACTCCTACAACTCACTAATAAAAAAGACAAAATATTTGAATAGACACTTCACAAAAGAAGATATATATGATGCTGATGAAGCACACGAAAGGATGTTCAATATCTCTAGTCACCAGAACAGTGCAAATTAAAACAACTGTGAATGTTCTGTTAAGAATGCAGAGAGCTGGAAAGAGGGTTTCCCCCACATTTAAAAAAAAAATCATCAAAATAGCTACATAATCTAAAAAATCACAGCTTTTCTTCAACCCATCAGAAAGCTCACTTTTAGGGCAGCTAACAACCTGAAATCTAAGGAATCAGAGGGTCCTCTGGGTGACACAGGATGTAATGGTGTACTCTTCTGGGACAGATGTGAGAAACTGTACAAATTGGTAAGAAAACTGGGAACATCCTTCTTCCCTCACCACCTTACCACATTACAGCCCCATCCTAAATACAAAGTAATGCAAGTGGATTTTGTAGATTGTGTGTCCTCAAGGGGTCACCGCAACAATCACAAAAGCCAGACTCTGATTTGCTCATAACTGTGTTGACTCAATCTCTGCGCACTAAAGGCCCAGCAAAAGAAAAGTTCTGCCCATTTCCAGGCATAAATACTATGGACCTCAGTGTCTCTCCTATCCAAACCAGACGCCTAGCTTTTTTTGAAGAAGAAGAAGAAGATTAGCCCTGAGCTAACATCTGCTGCCAATCCTCCTCCACTCTACATGTGGGACCCCTACTACAGCATGGCATGCCAAGCGGTGCGATGTCCATACCGAGGATCCAAACCAGCGAACCCCAGGCCTCGGAAGCAGAACGTGTGCACTCAACCGCCATGCCGCTGGGCCGGCTCCAACGCCTAGCTTTGACAAGAACAAGAAGAACACGATAACAAGACACAGAAAGAAGCAAAGAAAAAAACAACAAAACATAAAAGGACAGCACAATCAACAGAACCAGAGTCAGATATGAAACTAGATTGAACTTAGATCATTGATTTTAGATTTCAAACTTCTACATTTATTGTGATGTCTAATGACCCAGCATATGATCTACCTTTGTGATTATTCCCCATATACTTGAAAAAAATATGTATTCTGCTGGTGATGGTGGGAGTAGTCTATAAATCAATTATGTCAATTTGTCTGATAGTGTTGTTCCAGTATTTTATAACCTTACTAATTTTCTCCCTTCATCTTTTTTCAATTACTGACAGAGAAATGTTGAAATATCCAATCATTTTTATCAAATTTGGATTTTATTCATTTTTTTGCATCTATATTCTCCTCTTAAAAAAATGGAACACTTTTGGGCATTAATTTTGAAAGTATTTTTTCTACTTAACCTCTTTGTACCGCTTTCCCAGAGTTTTAATCCCATGTGTTTTAGATCGGTTTGATTTTGTCTCACCTCACTGATGTTCTGTTTATTTTTTTCAGTTTTTTTAATACAAGTTGCTGATATTTTATTTTTAAATGTATTTTGTCGTTTTTCATATCTTCCATTTATATATTCTCCAAGTTTGTGATTTTCTTTAAAATATATCTATTTTTAATACATTAGCAGTCCTTTCCTGCTAATTCCATGGTCTTTTTCTCTTTATTGATTCTCCTTCCAATTATTGTTCACATGATCCTTGCTTCTTTGCATGTCTACTAATTTGACATCTGGACATTATGAGTTTTACATTATTCAGTGCTGGATTTTGTTTTCCTTCTTCAGAGACAGTTTAACTTTTTCCTCTCAGGCTATTGTTGTCAATTAGCCTGATCTTTGTCTTTAAGTTTTGTTGGAGTCAATCTAGTTGTAAGTAGCCACATTATCATGGTGTGTCCCTTGTGGGGGTCTCTGTCTGATGTCCAAGTTGTTCCAAATTATTCTACACTGTTGTTGAAAGCAGTGGAAAATTCTCCAGCTCTGGATAAGCTCTTCCAATTGTTGGTCTCACAGCTCCTGATGGTTCTTTGCTCAGCTTCCTGCAATTTCACTTTGTATGTGTTCAGCTTACGGTTCATTAACAGAATCAGTGGAAACCCTACTGCAAAGTTCTGTGGTTCTTCTGTGCAGCATCCTTCTTTCCTGTACTCTGCCCTACAAATTACATAATCTCCTTGAACTCCCATCGCAATTGCCTCAACTCAAGGAGGCTGCCATGCTCTGCCAGAGTTCTTCCCTCCACCATGGTCCAGGATGTTTCTTCAGGCCCAAAGCTGGGGCACTTATAGGCCTCACCTCATTTGTTTCTCTTTCTCAGAGAGCACAGTCTGGTGCTGCCTCTTTTCTGGTCTCTGAAAACAACTATTACAAATATTTTTTTCCTAGATTCTAGTTTTTTACGTAGGAGAGCATGTCCAGTCCCAGCTACTTCATTGTGACTGATATAAAAATCTGTAATATTATTTTAAAATATGACTTTTTGAACCACAAGGAAATACTTAAATAGAAGCAACATAAACTTCACTTAGGACACTTAAAACAAATATCTTTTGGAATTCAAATACTTTAAGAAAATGTCATGGATACATACTGTACTTTGTTATTATTATATTACTTTATTATTACATTACTATTATATTACTATTTTGTACTATTATCTTACTGTTACTTCATCTGTGAAAACAGAATGGCACCGCGTTGAATCTAGTTTACCCGATTCATATGCTATAACGGGTACAAGTTTTAAGCGAGTAGTTTTACCTCCTGCTTCCTAAGGTTTGATGAGTCTACACTTCCTGGCCTAATGCTCTGTGTTTCGAGTATCTACTGGGAAATATTATTTGTTGTGAATATAGATTATTTACTTGCATTGAGACAGGAGATGTTCATAGGTTTTAATCCTACATACACCACATATTATTGAAGCTGCTCAAAGCTTTCTGCTTGTTGAAGGTACTCTTCCCCGTTTCCTAGCACTGTTAGATGTGTAAAAGCTCCTTTTTATATCTTATTTGCCATGAGGCCTTGCAGCTAATTAAGATGCTTGGACTCATGCTTCTATCTTGAAGTAAAAGTCTTCTATAGATTTATTAACTGATGGAATCAATAAATACCCATAAAATATAAGCATCAAGAAATAAAATTAATACCAAATCCATGTAATAATCTAAATCTGTAATTAGTAGACAGAATTTATGACATTTATTACATAAAGAATAATGGGAAGCATGGCATTTCATAGAGAAAAGTATAGTCTCAGTAGCAATTAAAAAGATGCAAATTAAAACAATTTTAAGCTACCATTATAATCCTATTAATCTTGCAAAACAAAATAAAATGTAAATACCACATATTGGCTTTTGGAGTACATGAATTTATGTCTCCTATGGTACTTAAAATTTGGTATGCTCTTTTTTCTAGAGTTAAATTTCACGATAAAGAAACAAACCAACAAAACTATGCACATACTTTAAAATTACATTTTTCTTTTAGAAATATTCTCCCAGGAAAGTATTCCTCAAGAAGAAATTTCAAAGTAAATGAGGCAAAGTGTTTATGGTCTTGGTACTACTATAAAAAAGTTAGAAATGAGCTAAATGTCCAACAAAAATATCATTTCTACCGAAGTATACAAGATTAATATAATAGAATGCCGTGTGTATTTAAAATGTTCAGCGTGTATTCCATCTCAAAACACGGAAATGTTTGCAGAAATTACTAATTAGTGTGAGACACAAAGTATTTTAGACCCAATGATGTTAAATCATTTATATATCTATATAAATATTACAATGCTTTCATTGTATATTGAAGGCAATCAAATAATCCATGATTAGTATTCAAAAGATCCATCAGTTTACATAATTTCTTAATAGTGTACATAACTTATTACATGATTTACATAATTTATTACATAATTTCTTGATATTGTTTTCTATTAACTTTAATATAAGAAACTTTTATGCAAAAACTTGAACTTCCTTTTAAACAAATTTATCTTACATGCATTTTAAGCAAAATGATATGAATATTTAAACAACAGTGGCCTTCTTTGAATTTGTCATTTTGAAAATTTAAAAAAATATGTTCAGAAAAAAAAAATTGGATAAAATTTCATGGAAAGAGGCAGAAGCAGAGTACAAATCTTAAGAATTCATCACACTGAGCTGCTGTGTGAGGGAATCACTGTGGTGTTTCACAGACAATAGACTTTCTCTTGCAATTACCATCATTTTGCCCAGTTTCTGATTATTTGCAAAACAATAACCATTTGGGCAGTGGTTAATTGTTTCCCTTCAAACATTTGACACATTCTTCATTACTTTTAGTGGATGTGAGTCTTTTACTAAACCACAACTATAATTAAGACTGATGAAATCATTAGGCTGGTTGTAAACATTCAGTTTATCCAAATAGAGTTTGGCAACATTTTAAAGGTCTTCTGTCAGGTTCATTCAATGTTTAATTATTTGCTGTTGATGTTGAATTCCAGCATGATTGTTGTCGTTTGTCATTATGCTCTATTGGAGTAAGTCAACTAATTTTACTTATAATGTTTCTATTGGATATATATTGATATATTTTTAATATTTATATTACACATAATTTATATATAAATATTTATAATATATTTGCATTTAAAATAGCAGCAAATATTATTTTTTGAAAGCGTTTATTCGTATCTTCTATTATTAATATACTGTATGCCAAGAACTGTTGTATTCTATCCACTTGCTGATTGAGTAAATAGATAGTTAGCATTTGTTATGCACCAAGCCCCTGTGAGACCCAAATTAAAATAAAACATCATCCCTGACCTCAAGGCTCTTGTATTCTAGGGCACTGATTGTATCACACAAAGTGCTATGAAAAAACCAAGAGAACTCCACCTAAATCCCAGTTAGGTCAAGGTTTTCAAAGACAAGGTTTGCTTCTCTAAGTTTTTATGGTATATGTTGTGAAAATAGATCAAATGTTTTTTATACAATTAAACTTTGTGTTTGGAAGTTCTGCTTGCCTCGTGGCCAGTCTCTGTTCCTGGTGAATCTTTAAGGATTCCACAAAGGATATGCGAACTTGCTAGAAAATCTTCCTTCTTCCTTAAACATATCCAGTCAACAAACTGTGGTAGCTTTAACTTTAGAAGACTTTTGCCTTAAAATATTTTCAGACAGGCTGACTGGCGGGTTTTGTGACTACCATACAGTTTCTGACATTTAAATACTGAAAGGCTTTTATTCCATTTAGTTTGAAGTAAAAAAAACAAAAAATGATGATAAACATGCGACCAGTCATTCTGCTTCACCAAAGCCTAGGATGTTTGGTGAATTTGAGAAATTTTTGAAGGTGGAACTTCTCACCTCCACTCTCAGCCAGTGTTTGGATCTTTAACTTTCACAAAAGAGATTATAGCCTGGGATGACATTTCTTAGTTTCATTTCAGTGAGTGCATGATCAGTTTTAAAAGTGAAATTAAAGACATTATTTAAAATAGTTTAAAATCTCTCTGATGGATTAATTCTTCCAAAGTACACCTTGGTTGAAACAACTTTTCTATTTTACAGTTGCTCAAGACTTTTTTCAAAGGCCTTGTCTGAAGAAACCAAATTATTTTGTTATTAAATTTACAGGGGCAGCATAAAATGTGTTTTATGTAACTAACTGGCAAATATTTATTTTTAAAAGTAAAGGCAATAATGTTATCTAAAACTTACTGTGGATCAGATAAGATGTTGGTGCTCATTGTGGCTACACCTTACTATCATCTGGAGAATTGTTGAAAAAATACTGAGGCATATACTCAACCACAGAGCAATTAATCCAAATTTCTAGGGATCAGGCCCTGACAAGGGTCTCATGAATTTCTCAAGTGTTTCCATGCTCAGTCAGGTGTGGAAACCTCTTTGGTAAGAGCTGGCAGCCCTTGTTAGGCTGCAGACAACCACACTAAACCTTGGGTTTGTAGAGTGAATTCGGAGAAATGTAGAGTCTGCGAGATGAAGTACCAATTTAGGAGAGAATTTTAATCAAAACTATTAAAATTAAGTTTAAAAATGAACATCATTGGTCATTGTATCATCTTGATCACTCCCCAAAGCGGGAAAATCAGTAGTTTTTGGTTTTACTAAAGAACCACAAAAAGATTGTTTTAACACCATCACATTAAGAAAATTAAGGAGCTTTACCAGGCTTCTAAAAATAAGCTCATTGAAGACTACAATATGCACAATTTAACTATTTGCAGTAATTTTATTGACAAAAATTTCCTCTCAAACATTAGTGATTGACACCTAGGCCCTTTAAAGTGGAAATTCTACAAGAAGGGGAGGTGTAGTAAGAAACTATACTATTAATATTGTTGCCGCACAAAATTGGGGTTCTCTGCCTGATACACATAAACAAGCCAGTTAATTATGGCACCAGCCTTTGAGGGGAGAAATCAGCTTTATTCTCAAAGATTGATCTGCAGGGAGCCGGGGGGTATGTACTCTCAGATCTGTCTCCCCGATTCAGAATTTGGGGCAAAATTTAAGAGGTTAGGGAGAACATGCTGGCACACAGAAATGCTGGTGGGACAGGTTTTGATTGGTGGGCTTCAAGCATTTGTGGTAAGGATCTAAACATTTGTGATAGGGTTCTAAATATTTTTGCATGAGATGGAGAAAGAATTTTAACATAGGATCTTCCTGAATGAGGGACCCCTCGCTTCTGATAGGAGTCCAGCTTTCAAGTTCCAGTCGTGTCCCAGTCCTTGGGTTCTGTGGGAAGGAGGATCTTTGTTTCTGAGGTCATTTCAGGTCACGATTTCTTCTTTTGCGCGCGCCCTGGCTACGGGACTTTGCAGTTTTTTTGAAAGACAATCCTTAATCACTTTGTTGATAAGAGATGGAGATCTGTTCAAACTGGCTCTACGTGGAACTGTGGTTATAATATCTAACACTAAATACAAAAATTTTAGAATTGTTTAGGTTGTCAGAGAGTTAGTAATAAAAATCTTATATATATTTATATACATATATGTGATTCTTAGCATTGACTTATTTTTGTATGGTCTTGGACAAGATTAGTGCTCTACGCTATTTTCCCCAGTATTTTAAATAGTCATGAATGAAGATGTTTACTGGGATATACAAATGGTAGTAAAGTTCTCTTCCATTTTCTTGTTCTATAAAGGACACAACTCACAAAAGTCCACATAGTGGTGTGTAAATTGCATGGGCTTTGGAGCCAGACAAGCCTGCATTTTAATCGTACCCCTATTTGCTAGTTATGTGTTGTATAACAAGGTTCACTGTTGTGGTTTAAGTTCAATAGTTGTAGTTGCTTCTTCATAGCCGCCATTCTTCTTCTTTCGTTTCCCAACCCTTTAAATATCAGCAGTCTTCAAAGTTTGTTAATTTCTTTCTGCCTCTTCACATTCGGCCTGTTACATTCACTTGATCTTCTGGCTCCAGACAACATCTCTAAACTCAAGACATGGTCATAGCTTGGCTATAACCCCAATGTCTTTATTGAACTAGATATCCGATTGTGTTCTAGACACATTTCCTAAGTCTTTTCCAGGCATCTTAAAGCTCAACATATCCAATATTAAATTTGTCACTGTTCCCCTAAACAATTCCTTCTCATGTATTCCTTCCTCAGTGAACAGTACTTCTAATGGGATTCAAGTTAAAAATCTGAAAAAGAAAAATCTGCGTATTCAACCTGATCCACAATATTCAGTCAATCACCAGTTCATGTCAGCCTTTCACCTAATTTGTCTTTGAATCTTTGATTATATCCACTTATACTCCATTCTTATTACAGCTTTCTTAGTTTAGGTTAAACATCTAAACCTTAATTTAGGTTAATTCTTACAAAGGCACTCTTAATGATTTTGCTGCCTCTTGACTTGCAAATCTTCAGGGACTTTTGCTTTGTAACCAGAATTATCTTCTTAAACACAGGGAAGGATTTGCCCTGAGCTAACATTTGTTGCCAATCTTCCTCTTTTTTTCTCCCCAAAACCCCAGTGCATGGTAGTATATCCTAGTTGTAAGTCTTTCTATGTGCTGCTGCCACAGCATGGCTACTGACAGACAGGTGGTGTGGTTCCATGACCCGGAAATGAAGCTAGGCTGCCAAAGCAGTAGAGTACCAAATTTAATCACTAGACCACCAGGGAAGGCTCCAGATAGCTGTTTTTTAAGTTCATATGTTTCTGGATAAAGAGGATACAGAGCTGCATCTGGATCCAGTTTAGATCACAGTATCCTGAATTTCAAGCCTGAGGCCATAACTGAATGAGATTTTCAGGGTCTTGAAATAAGGGTCAGCATATTTTGCTGGTGGGAAGAATGTAAGTAGTTATGGCCAGAGAACAGGATGTTAGATTATAAATGTTGTCCCAACAGTTTGCACCCCTTTTCAACAAAAAGGTAGAATCACCCCTTGAGTTTGGGTTGGCATTGTGACTAATATGACTTGACCAACAGAATGTGGTAGAAATGAAGTTATGTGCATTCTGAATTTAAGCCTGAAGAGGCCTTGGACCTTCCTGTTGCTGCTTCTTGGGACCATAGGATGACATGTGAACAAACAGGACAGCCTGCTGGAGGATTAGAGAACATGAGGTATTCACATAAACCATTTAAGCTGAGCAATGCCACCACCTCACTGACTGCAGCCTCAGGAGTGGAACCTGATAAATAAATGACAGGCAATAAGATATATTGGAGCATGTGAGGAAGCCATTTGGTTTAAAACTAATACGGCCTTTGTTTTTCCAAAAGGGCCTGATGTGTTGAGCATGCATTGTACATCTGCTTTAAATATTTACTATGTCGCAAAGGCAAGAATGATGCTCTTAAAGGTAGGGATGTAACCCCGCCCCCCCCCATATTGGTATTTCTTTAAGGATAAGCATCTCTTCCTGAAAATAAGGATTAATTTTCGACCTGCTGTGCTCACCTTGTGACCACTGACCTGTTGACCACCAACCTGCTGTGCAGCTAGGCATCTCATGATGGTAGTAAAAGTTATGTTCCTATCATATGTAATATAAGCTCTTTGTTCCAAGATGGTGTATAACCACTCTGTACATTCTACTTCTTTGATGCCCTTCCTTCCTTGGGAAAGGAAGGCCCTGGGCTGTTGTCTTCAAACCTGGCTCATAATAAACTCACCCCAATTTTGATTTATGATTGACTATGGATTATTTGCATTAGCAAACCATTCAGGACCAGTAGAAGAATAATCCAGTTTAGCCTGGCCAAGTTCAAAGGAAAGATCACATCACTCCTCAGTTCCAACATTTGCAAATGTTCTCCATCTTACTCAGAGTAGAAGCCATCTTACCCAGGATCAAAGATTGATGTGACTAGTCCCCTACTATCTCTCTGACTCTTCTTTTTCTTGCCTCTTTACTGTTTATTTTGGCTTCATTGATCACTCATCAAACAGGCCAGACAAGCAAGTCTTTACCGTGGCTATTACTTCTACCCCTAATACTTTTCCCAGTAAACCACTTAACACGCTCACTTGATCAAGGCTTTGCTTTAATATCATCTTCTCATTGTGGACTACAGTGATAAAATTTTGCTTAAATCTTCAGACTTTTCAGTGTCCCTTTCCTACTTTACTTTTTCATTTTTTCCACACAGCACTTAGAGCTTTCTTATGTAATATATAATTTATATATTTCTATAATTTATATTTTTCTACTCATCATAACATACGTTCCACAATGGCAGAAAGCTTTATTTGGTTCATGGAGGACTTCCATGCAACCAGGACTATATAAAGTGCTCAGTACATATTTGTAGAAAAAAATAAATTTATATAAAAAGGGCACCATTTTATGCATATAGTTTCTTATTTTTTCATTTAACATTGTATTCTAGAGATTTTGCCACATTTTAAAATATTCTTTAAGCATTTTAATGAGTACAACAATATTTAACCAATCAGTGATTATGAGTAAAGTTTTATGCTATTAGATATAATGTATGACTGAACATCTTTTAAATGAGTTTGTGTTTTAGAATAAATTCAATAAGGAAATATGACGGATAGGAGGATACAAACATTTTAAAATCACAATTTTTTTTCTAAATGCAAATATAATTAATGCTCAATATGAATCTCTTTTTAAAAAGTGAAAATTAGATAGCAGATAAGTGACTCTGTGACTCTGTTTTATAATTTGTCGGCCACATAATAAAACAAATACAATCATTCATATATTTTTATGACATTTATATATGACAACAAAATATATATGAACATCTTTGCGTAAATTTGTGTAGTTATGGGGCAGAATTTTGATTCAGTTCTGATATCAGCACTACATTGTAGACAATAAAGCCTGTATGTAATTTAACACGTTCCATAAAATAAGGAGCTGGGTTATAGGTAGGATTCTGCACTTAGTAATATTTTGATATAAATATATTGAAGATAAGAAATTGGCTCAGGGGCTGGCTCCATGGCCAAGTGGTTAAAGTTCCATGCACTCTGCTTTAGTGGCCTGGGTTCGTGGGTTTGGATCCTGGGCGCAGACCTACTCTACTCATCAGCCATGCTGTGGAGGCGTCCCACATACAAAGTAGGGGAAGATGGGCACAGATGTTAGCTCAGGACCAGTCTTCCTGAAGCCAAAAAAAGAGGAAGATTGGCAACAGATGTTAGCTCAGGGTGAATCTTCCTCACCTAAAAAATAAATAAATAAAACAAAAAGAAAAAAGGAAATTGGCCCAGAGGTAAAAATTAATGATATTATTAAGTAACCTTTAAAAATGTTATACGATTGTATGGTGAATACATCTTTCCCTACAAATTGCATTGGTTGCTTTTTCCTCTAGGAACAAATAACATGGGTTGAATAATGAATATTTTACTTTAGCTTATTAATCAAAATATTAAAATATGCACTGCCTAGAATATTTACCTGACAATCTAGAAAATGTAGTCGTAACTGATCATCTCAGCTTTTTTCTTAATTGCAAGATAAAAACTATTAAAGGATAAACAGGAAAAAATAGTCAGTGTTTAAGGATAAGCGTGAAAACTTTTTTATCTTATTGTTCTTATCTATAGTTTTGGATGCTGTACATTTTCTGGAGATTTTCCTTTTTAAAGAAATAAAACAATTTTGCTCATCTTGCCCCATCTCCTAATTTTTGAGGCAATGCTGGAAGGTGTTTATGCAAAAGAGCTCATTTCTCTCTGATGATTTGATTCACATTGATTTCCTGTTTCAAAAGCTCCTTTTGTAACTTTTGCCTGAAATGTAAAATTAGCAACTCATTACATGTTTTCTCGCTCAATGCTGGCTCCAGGCAAAACTGTGAGTTCTCAAAGATTGTCTGAAGTCCTCCTTGCCTCTCCTTTCTATATACTTTTTCTTATTTGTAGGAGGCCACTACCTCAGATGCTCTAAAATCTTTCCAAAAAATGGTTCAGCATGAGTGTGAATTATTATTAAACAGTTATTTTCCTCTGCAATTGTAGAGGAGGAAGACAATTCCTCTACCCTCTAGGTCGTGTGGCTGGTCTAAGAATTAAATTGATATGAGACAGAATAACAGGAGAAAATCAAAGTTTAATAAACTTGTAAACTCAGAAGAAACCCAGGAAAACTGAGTAACTTGCAAAAATGGCTGAAGCCACCAACTTAAATACCATCTTCAGCTAAAGATAAAGGAGAGTGTTGGGGGTAGTGGTTTGGGACTTCAAAGGGGAAGTCAATTCACATGGAGATAGAAAAACAAATCTTTGATAAACAAGTGTTTGATGGGCCACCTATAGACAATGTGACATGAGAGACAGAACTTTGATAAAAATGGGCCTGTTGGTACCCTTCTGTCTATCTCTCCTAGTTTACATTGTACCATAGTTATTTTATGTTATCAGCTCCTTCATGGAACAGGCCTTCTATCTTAAATTCTTTTAGACAGTTAGGGAGAAGCTCAAAGTTTCTTTCAGAGTCTTTTGTCCTTAAAAATAATCAAGGCAAAGAGACATATTTTGGGGTGGCCAGTTCTGACCCCCACACAATAGTCACCATTTTAGCTTTATCTTTATAAAAATTTTTGGGTAGGGGCCGGCCCTGTGGCCGAGTGGTTAAGTTTGCGCACTCCGCTGCGGCGGCCCAGGGTTTCACCAGTTTGAATCCTGGGGGCAGCCATGGCACCACCCATCAGGCCACGTTGAGGTAGCGTCACACGTGCCACAACTAGAAGGACCTGCCAGTAAGATATACAGCTATGTACGGGGAGGGTTTGGGGAGATAAAGCAGAAAAAAAAAGAAAAGAAGATTGGCAACAGTTGTTAGCTCAGGTACCAATCTTTAAAAAAAAAAAAATTGGATGGTAAAATGTTCTGTTGTCTAAAAACAATAACCCCACATTTTTAAGTGGGAAATATCCGGTGATCCTAAAAATCATAAGGCAGAGCTTGCGTGTTATTCCTTCTCCATAAACACAGATTTATAGACCAAGTATTTTCAGATAGAAGTTTAGGTGTAGTATGCACAAATTACCTGTAAGTAAGTTCATAAAGGAAAAAGAGTGTCTGTCTGCTTTTGCAAGCCCTATAGCACCTCGTACGATGTAGATATATGTCAGGAACCTAATAGACATATACAGGTGGACAAAGAGTATATTGATGTATATTATTTTATTTCAGTGAATTAGGCTTATCAGAGGGAGTATATCTTCTGATTTAGGTAAATATAATTCTAGACATCTCTCTGTGTTGATATGCCAATAAAAATACAGATAAATATTTGGATAAAATATTTTTATAGAATTGTGACAATAATACAGAGTAATTGAGGTTTTCATAATATAAGGTATTGTTGCTGCCCAAGGCGGGTCCTCTGCTAGCTGCAATACATGCCAACAGTCAGGAAGCAAGGTGGTAGGTGTCGACGAAAATAATCCATGACCAATCTATAAATGAAAATTTGGGTGAGTTTATTCTGAGCTTAAATTTTAGGATTATAACCCGGGAGAGTCTTTCCACAAAGGAACAGAGCACTCCAAAGAAGTGGGGGTATAAGGGTGGTTATATACCCTCAAAGAGGGTGCCTCACATATGATTGAAATGTCCCTCCCACAATAGTCACAAGATTGTCCTGTCGGCACAGCACTTGATGGACACAGCAGGTAGTGGGTCTGCTGTCTTGGTGGGTGTAGCAGGAGGCAAGTCTATTGCCTCCAGTTGGGCGGTCCTTAAGGAGACGCCAACGTTGGGAGGGGGACGGAAGTTGCACCTTTATCTCAAGGGCCTTTTGCTCTTGCCATAGGGAATCTCTAAAGCAGATATACAATGCATGCTCAACGGCCTCGGTCAGGCCCTTTTGGAAAGACAAGATCAGGCCGAATTAGGTTTACACCAAAATGGCTTCCTCATATATTCCAATATATCCTATTACTTGCCATTTTTATTTGACATAGGAGAGATAGGACATTATTACAGCTTGCTAGCAAGAGGGAAGATGGCCGACCCCTGTCTGAAAGAACCATCTTACAGAACAAAGACTACAGGCCAGTTATATATGGGGCTGGTCTCCAGGTGGGGGAGGTGGCTGGTCTCTTGGTAAGGGCAGACATCTGATCCCAGTTCCTGATAGCCCTTTGTTTTACTGGATATGCATCAGAGACTGGAGCAATGCCCTAGCCATATACCCTGATCTTTCAGTTATCATTAATGATGGCTATCAGCATAGGCTCTCTGACCAGGGGTTATCACATTCCTAAGGAACTCAAAAGAACAAAGTTATCATCTTAAAGCAGCTGAGAGGGGCCACAAAATCTACAGAGCATGTCTGGGCCAGTTAGTCAGAGGGCACTCGAAGTTAGAATATGGTTTCTTTTCTACAATATGGCTTCCCTTATGTCAACCTTGTGTTGAGCTGGTATCAGTATTAGTTTTATTTGTATTCGATTCGAACAGGAAAAAATCTGAATTGAGAGAGATTGTGGAACTTCATATAATTCTTCATCAAAACAATACTATTTTTTAAAAGGCATTCTGATATTCTTCCCATTGATTTATATGGTCTAGATCTTTTCTTAAGACTGGGAGAGTTTGTGAAGGCTTCAACTTACAGAGTATGGCAAGTTTAATGCTATATTACTTCTGAGGTTAGGTCATAAAAAGCCTTACAGCTTCTACCTGATTTACCTGGTACTGTCATTCTGAGGAAAGTCAGTTGCCATGTACAAAGTCCGTCAGTAGACCAGCTAAGCACAGCCCTCTGGCCATCTCCACATATGGGAGTGAAGCCCTCCGGGATTGCTCAGACCAGCCCATCCACCAGCTAAGAACCACTGAGTGATTACAGTCCTGCCACAAGGACCAGAATCACTCAACTGAGCACTGTGCAAATTCGCGACCTACAGAATCTGCGACACAAATTAGAATGGCTGTTGTTTTAAGTTGTTAAGTTTGTGATAGTTTTTTTTAACATAGCAAGGTATAACTGGACCAGCTTTCAGAATGAAAATATTCAATTTTTTGTGGGGAGGAAGATTGGCCCTCAGCTAACATCTCTTGCCAATCTTCCTCTTTTTGCTTGGGGAAGATTGTCACTGAGCTAACATCTGTGCCAGTCTTCCTGTATTTTATGTGGGATGCTGCCACAGCGTGGCTTGATGAGTGGTGCTAGGTCTGTGCTTGGGATCCGAACCTGTGAACCGTCAGCTGCCAAAGCAGAGTGCGTGAACTCAACCACTATGCCACCTGGCCAGCCCCCAAGATGCTGGATAATTTTAACAATAAGAAGGGATATTATAACACTATATATTTAAGAAGTAATTACTGCCTGCCACCTTCCTGGCCTTATTCCCTTTAGCTTTTCTTAGGTATATTTATTCTTTTTAGGGAAAATATCTAATAACAATGGACTATATTATTTTCCTCATAGGACAAAATCTATTTTTTTAATATTTTTCTAAAGCGAATGATATATGTTTATACACACACATATACACAGAACCTATGTACTGTTTAATAAAATGAATGTTAATTATATTTCCATGTCTTTTGTTTGGAGATACATTGTTTTATCTGATAGCCACAGAAAAAGCTGAAAAATTGAAATATTGTTAATAGCAATGCAGCATGAGCAATGCAGTATTTTTTTTAAATATGTTTTTCATATCACCTGCTTTAATATATTTTTGTCAGAACTTTGAAGCTGTAAATTTAGTTCATTCAAGTTGTGGGAAAAGGCCAGTCCTCCTTGGTGAATCTATCAGCCAAATCATTCTGTTAGGAATAAAAGTCTGACTTTGCTTTTCAGTTCAAATTACCACATTATTGTGCATCCCAGTCATACCTCGAGCCCTAACTTCTGAACTCTAACATCAAAAGATGAGACATGCAGGCACCTCTGCTTCCACTGTTTCTTAGGATGCTCTGTTTGTTTTTGTTGCAAATGACTCACCCTTAGATGTTCCTCATTATTTGACAAGCGAGGGACGGAAAAGTTAAATTTTTCAGAATATTCCTCTGAGAAGCAACCAGATGTTTTCATACTTGGAGGCAATGCATCAATTTAAGATTTAGGAGTCTTCCAGTAACCGCATTCTTTTGTGGGAGTGGGAGAAGGCTGGCTGTGAAAAATGAGATGGAAAAGAGAGCTGCCTGGTACCTGCATGCATTGTTGGCACTTTCTCAAGCAGATCAGTTTTAGAAAGGAATAGATTTATAAGTTGAAAATCTATAAGCTGATTTGCTTAAAACTCCCTCCCCTTAGCCACCTACTCTTTTGAAAACCCAGGTTAATAAATCTTTTATTTAAAGAACACTGACTTAGAATACAAAAAACACTCCAGATTTTGTATCGATTTAATACAGTACTTAATGGCATGTAGATAGCAACATTTACTATTACTATTTTGTTTATATTGATATTTTATTTATGTTATTAGTATCATTTACTATTTGGACTTTACTCCAAAGTCCACTAAGTCTGTTGTTATTTATCACTCATTAACTCCATCAGTGTGAGAATGAGTCTTGAGTAATTTAGAAGTGCTCTTTATAAATTCCCAGACCATAGAAAACCAGCTGTGATCAATTGGTCGATATTGACACAAACCATTGATAACATCTTTCATGCTTTATCTACATTACTTAATTTGTTGCAAAAAATTAATGAAAATGAAGATTATATAATTTTATTAAAAATAGTTCCGTGGTTTTTGAAAGGGTATATTATCAATTCCTTCATAATACTTTTTCCTTTCCTTAAAGTCATATGACCAATCTCAACTTCATTATGTAGTAAGAGCTCAGTTGTTTACTCATCATATTTCCACTGTTATTTTGCATAATTGCTCATACGCATCTCATCATTTGGGCCAGCCTCATTACCATTTTAGTCCAACGTGTAGTTATGTGCCCTAAAACCATTTCTATTTTGTTTGTCTCTATATTCCCAGCAATTAATCTAATGCCTGATTTTTAGGTGGTTTTCAAAAGTTTTTTGATGAGTTATCTAATGAAGTAACAGAAGATTGGCAGAAATTTGTCTTTGATTAATATTACTAAGCTTGCCATTTATTTCCCAGGCTTTTGTTCAGTTATTCTTAGGGAGAAGATAAATTAGCAGCTCCAATATAACAAAATCGTATTACCTTGATCCGTGAAGCAAGTAGATGATGGCATCTTGGCCAGGCTAACGTTAAAGAATTTGCATCAATATCAAAAGCTTAGAATGTTTAAAAAGAAGGATGATATCCATAATCTTAATAATAATCACAAAATAATTGCCCTAATCTATTCAATAGCTGTGGAACTTAATGTTTATAAGATCCAAATGCTTACTTATTTCATAAATTCATTGTTTTTCATGATTATGCAGATCTTCAAAATTATGCAGATTTTTTCTCAGTTTAAACATGCCTTTGATATATGTTTTTTATATTTTAACAGATATCTTTCCTTTGCCATTACTTTTTAATAATTTTGGTATAAGTGGATTCCTGTTTACTTTGAAAAATATCACAAAAATATCATGCAATGAAGTATTACTTTAATATAGTTGAAATCTATTTATCATATTGAAGATTTGCCATTTGACCATTTTTTGTTTATAAGTTCTATTTATCCTTTTGAGAATAAGTTTCTTAAATATTCCTTGACTAATATCACGTGTATGCATATTTTTCTCTCACCTATTTTTCAAGGATTTCATTTGGAATCCTTTTTGTATAGTTTCTCATTTTTGAATGATTTTATTTCCCTTAAATAATTGAATTATATTTATGAGCTTCTGTCTGTTTTTATAACCTGCCTTATTAGGGTACTCAATGGGCAAACTTTTAGTTGGCCAATAATATTTCATTATTATTGTAAAATTGCTGACCTGTATTTAAGGCACTTGAAAAGATAATTCTCTGTTCATTTGATATTTCTTCTATAATAAATTCTAAAAATTAATTCTCAGGTTAAACATGTTGATTACTATCCAACTGTGCTTGGTTAAAAGACTAGTAAACAAATTCTTTTTTATGGTGTTCTCTGAATGCTCCTCTTTGTCCAGCATCTTGAAAGCTACTCCATCTCCTTTGACATGGGTTGATCTAGATTGACTTTGCTCATAATGACCTGATAATTTATGACTAGCTGTCTTCAAGTTAGAGCACTATAATTCTAATTTCACAGCACTTCTATATACTTCAAGGAGACGCCAATGCCAGGAGGTAAGAAGAAAAGGGCATCTTCTCTGATCCTATGATCACAAAAGCTATAAATTTCACTGTAGTCTGAGATTTTTATCTGAAAACTGAGATAAAATCTTGAAAGCAAAACATCCAATCTACTGCTAGGTTACTGAATTGATAGGCTTTTGGTCAAACTTGCCTGTAAAACACCTTAGCAACTGTTTTCTGCACAGATATTTGAGTGTACTTCAGTTTGGTAAATTAATCTTTATGATAAATTGAAGGCACATGAAGAAGCTGCCTAGACTCTAACGCTTCCTAAACTAGAAGAGTCATCTGAAATGTGGACAACAGTCTGCATTCGGCGGTGCAGTTCTTTCGTGCAAATCAGACCCTGGAGAGCAATATTAAAAGATGTCTCACTATAAGTCAATAGAAATAAACAATAATTGCCTAATTTTCAAGATTAATTTTTATCATTCGCTTTCCCAATATATATTATGTTTTCTAATTTTGGATAAATATTCTAAAGAGCAACTAAAAGAAAGAAATAGAATGTTTAGCATTTCCTGATTGCCTGGTCTGTGTCTGTGTGTGTTTTCTTGATAACCTGAGGAGAAAAGCTATAAGATTCTACCAATGTTGTCTTCATAATTTACCCAGTCATGTTTTGTCTCATGTAAGATTACACCTACAATGGATGCTTTGATCTATCACCTCCCTTTTTTCTCCTTAAATAGCCATTATTTTGTCCTGTTTGCCATTTACTTTCTTGAATAAAATCCAATCCTCACGTTCTGAACAGGGGCAGAAACTGCTGATGATCTTTTCAACGTTAATCCCACTCATATTAATGATAACATTGCATCCTTTTCAATTGTTCTCGCCTCTCATGCTCCTCTCTCTGGAAACATATAAATGATCCCAGAATGTAGACCTTCAATCTGACCCTGAAGTCACAGTGAGCATCTCTGGATTTCAGGTTCATTATTCTTTCTGGAAACACTGTCTGCACCTTTTTGTGAATGACACGCGGGCAAACTTTCTATTACAGTTAATTGCTATTGAAAAAACCAATGTCTTTTTTTTTTTTTTTTTTTTTTGCTTAAGGCTATTGATAGCAATCAGCCCCCATTTATTAATAAAAAGCTCTATTTCTTATTTCAGAGGCACAATTGGTGAACTGTTTAAAGTATATTTAGATTCTTTATACAAATTCTTTGTAAAGCCTCATTGAGTGGTATTCTGCTCATAAATAACTTATCAAATTATCTTTCTATTATACTAATTATCGTACAATGTCAAAGGTTCTTAAACTATATTTGTTCTCTTACAATTACTATTTCTCAAAAGTTTTGCTTAGCTGGATTTTACATAGCAATGCCAACCTAACTGACCTATTCAATGATATAGCCAACTGAAATCCATTTTAAAAATCTTATTTTATTGATACTATTTTACTGCAAATTGATGAGCAGCTTTTCTTTTACCTTTTAGTATTCATGAGCCTCAAAAGTGTTGTTTATTAAAAGATATGTTACTTAGCAATAGTTGATTTGTTTTTCTGAAAATGCAATAATATTAAATTTTTTAGAAAATATCATATTGATTGTAATTTGCGTCCTGAAAAAGAAGTCCTTGTCTTTGGAAATACCGATTATCTTAATTAAAAGGTAACCAGTACTTTCTTTGAAATGAGTCATTTATTCATAAATTTGTGTTGACCACCTATGATATACCTGTCATTAGGGGTAAATAAGAAATAGGGTTAATATTGCATTCTCTGAAAACATACTACTGAAGTGTCAATCACTCCCAGCCTCTGAATTAGTAAAGAAACTGTCATACCCTGGGTAAGTTACTTAAAAGAGCTGCTTGAGCTGCCTCATCAGTAAGTGGGGAAAATAATAATACTTTCCTCATTGCGTTGTTGGACTAAATGGCCTAGAATAATTCCTAACACTACACATAAGTTTTCTTATTATTGTTACTACATTTGCCAGAAATAGAGAGCTAAAGAAGTTAGATGAGGTTCTTGATGTCACAAAGTTTACAGTTTATTTTAGGACACAGATAAAAAAATAATTTAAACATTAAATTAGTAAATAGACAAGTGAAGAGAATAAAAAGAATAGGGAGTTTGTGAGGAAAAAATAACATAATGAATAGGCACCTGGATAAGCTATGGACTTCCCCTGAAGGAAACATGCCTTTTAGCAGGGAAGCCATAATATCACACACGCGCCTCGACTCTAAGTTGGATGCCATAAAAGAAGACTGGGCAAAGAGCTTCGGAAGCAGCGGAAGATCGTTTCCAGCTATTGGAATCTGGGACAGTTTCATGAAGATGTTAGCCATTGAACTGGATTTTATAGGGTTGTAATGTTTTAGATTTGCTGTGTGAGTCAAAAAAAAGGAACTGCAGGCAGAGGAAGCAGAATGAAGCAAAGGCGTACTATTCACAGTGTGGTCTGAGGACCAATATTGACCTAAAAACTGCTATCAGTCTGTGACAAGTATAGAAATCGAAATTAGGCAGGTACCATAGCTTTTCTCATCACTCTTGCATAATAAAAAGTCCTCCAGATATTTTCCATCTAAGAATACTCTTAATGTTCAGGGTAATTATCAAAACATAAAACATGTTTGTTACAAGTCACATCTTTTTTTCCCTTCCCCTAATTTACTCCAGGAAGGCTGCAATGGGGTAAGGGATCGTGGGAGACTTCTGCTCTATTTCTCCATCTCGCTTTTGTATTTCTTCTCCTCTAGGTTACCGTGGTCTCTGACCTATCTAGGGTTGGTGAGAGAAGGAGAGAAGAACAAGAGAAAGGACCTGTGGCCACTTATGTGGCCACTGCTGTCGTGTTTAGCTGCCAGTGCTTGGCAGATATTTAAGTTCAGCCTTTTGCAGAACATTTTTATGTTTTCTTAGAGACTTCCCGGGAATATTCAAGAGAAGTGTTTGTGGTATGGGCCCAGCAGCTTCTGACACCAGCTCTCAGGTTTTGTGAGCTGCAGCTTGAATGATAGGACACCACAAGGGGATTCTTGCTTGTACTTCACTCTGTGAGGTCTGCCTCACTAGGCTCTCACTGTTGGAGCCCAGAGCCCTGCAGCTAGGCTTCGTGGGCAAAGTCTTTTCTGAGATGACTTTCAGCGAGTGTCATCAAAGGAAGAGCAGAGCATTCCCAGTGCATCCCCTTCCCTCGGATCGGCTGTCTCGGGCAAGCGGTCACTGTCTCCCAGGCTTGAATCAGACTTCCATTGACTGACGTTCAGACTCTTTGGGACACATACAAGTTCTCCAGGCGGTTCTTTTGAAGCCCCTTTTACTAGACCTGAGGGAGAAGAAAGCAATTGTCTCCTATATTGATAAAGCGAGGGAAAATGTTAGTAATTCTATATATTTTTGAGAGGAATCATAAGCCACAAATGTTTAGACTCTTTAGATGGGCCACGGGCTCAGGGTGACTAGGTCCGCTTTAGGCAGCTCGTTTTCCAAGTTCTGTCAGCGGTCTAGCAGGTCTAGGTCTCACTAAGGCAGTGTGAGGTTAACCTGGCACCCCTTGCATTCTGCTCAACCTTGGAATTATTAGCTAAAACTGATCGAGTCTCAAGAATCTTATTTTAACGGGCAGTCATAAATTATCACTATATATAAGGAGCAAATAATGGAAGAGAATTTAATATTCTCAGTGGGAGGGAATAAAAAATGAGATTTTAGATAATACAATAAAAAGACAAATGGAGGAAAGAGATCATAGAGAGAAGGCCTAAAGAGCAAAAAACCTGCAGCATAAACAAAAGTATGATTGGTTAACTCAAACCTATCTTTATTAATTATTTACAAAGTGTAGGAGAAAGTAGGGATGAAATTACCTAATTTTAATGCTTCATTATATTTTTAATATTTTGAAACTCTAAAGCAAAGGAATGAAAGCTAAAATATAATTTAAACTGTTTTTAAGAAAGTTAAAGATGATTATAATATAAAGATATTTTTTTAAAAAGTAAAGAGACTAGCGTGTTTTAAAGAGAAACTGACAGAGCGTTTTGGATGTCTTCTAATGTCTAAATGCAGTTAGACATGACTCCAGTCTGATCAAAGGAAAGCATAAGGAAGTATGACATTGGGGTTTCCTGTCTTGCAAGTGCAATATTACTGACAATTTGTTTTGGTAAAACATGTTATTTTCAATGACTGAAAGTAAATATTATGAATCTTCTTATTAACATGTTTATTAGCACCTTTCATCAACTGACTAAGGTTTGAAGAAATTTTTTAAAGAATGAAATAATCTATATTAGGTGTAATTTTTTATTGTCTGAACAGAAATATCAAAGTTTATTTGGATCAGCAATCTGATACAATAAATAGAGATCAAAGGGAAAACTATATTTAAAAAAATAGGAGATAACGATGTAGCTTCATGTTGAAAGGTTAAACAGATAGAAATAGCCCGTTGTCATGTGTTTATTTTTTGACATCAGTAATCATGTTCTTCACTTGAAAATACAGACTTGTTTTCACTAATTATTTCAATTTTTCTATGTGATTTGTATCAATGATAGTCAATATCAAGGATTGAGATCATCAAAATGCGTGGCTCAAGCAAGACAGCTGTTGCAATAGCTGAAATTTGTTGAAAACAGACCTAGTGTACAATTTAAAACAGGTAACACTGGTTTTACTTTGTTTTGGAAATCATGGGTGAGATCTTTCTTAAAAACGCAACTGAAGCCAAAGTCAGGTGTTTCTTTTTTTTAAAATTTTTTGTTGTGGTCTAAATAGTTTATAACATTGTGAAATTTCAGTTGTACATTAATATTTGTCAAACACCATATAAATGTGCCCCTGCACCCCTTGTGCCCACCCTTCCCCCAGACCCCCTTGTAACCACTAAATTCTTCTCTTTGTCAGTAAGTGTGTTTATATTCCACATATGAATGAAATCATATGGTGTTTATCTTTTTCTGTCTGGCTTATTTCGCTTAACCTGATGCCCTCAAGGTCCATCTATGTGGCTGCGAATGGGATGATTATGTCTTTTATTATGGCTGAGTAGTATTCCATTGTATACATATCACATCTTTATCCAATCTGCAGTCACTGGGCACTTGGGTTGCTTCCACGTCTTGGCTATTGTGAATAATGCTTCGATGAACATAGGGGTGTGTAAGTCTCTTTGAATTGTTGATTTCAAGTTCTTTGGATAAATACCCAGTAGTGGGATAGCTGGGTCATATGATATTTCTATTTTTAATTTTTTTTAGAAATCTCCATACTGTTTTCTGAAGTGGTTCCACCATTTTGTATTTCCACCAGCCATAGATGAGGGTTCCCTTTTCTCCACAACCTCTCCAACATTTATTATTTTTTGTCTTGGTGATTATAGCCATTCTAACAGGCATAAGATTGAAGTGCATTTTTGATTTGCGTCTCCCTGATCATTAGTGATGTTAAGCATCTTTTCATGTGCCTCTTGGTCATCTTTATATCTTCTTTGGAAAAATATCTGTTCATATCCTCTGTCCACTTTTTGATTGAGTTGTTTATTATTATTTTTTTTTGTAGTTCAGTTGTGTTAGTTCTTTACATATCATGGAGATTAACTCCTTATAGGGTATATGATTTGCAAATATTTTCTCCCAGTTGGTGGGTTGTGTTTTCATTTTGATCTTGGTTTCTTTTCAAAGGCAGGTGTTTTTTAAGTGCATAATTAGTCTACTTATGTAATCTGGAAAATTAAGCATCAAAATGCCAAATGCTATAAAATATAATTATTGGAAAATTAAGATGGAAAACTTTGAAGAATGGCAAAAAATCCCCAAACATACACAATACAATTGACATTCAGATCGCCCTTATTTTCATAATTGAAGAAGAGGAATGCTGCAAAGTTATAAACATACTATGAATCTTGAGAAATCCAGAAGAAAAAGTATCAACAGAAATGTCATAAGCTCCCAGAAAGACAATCTGGGGTTGGAACTGAGTGGTAGAAGCCAATATGGACACTCAAGAAAAACTTCAGTCAGTCTAAACTCATTTGCTTTTCTGATAAGATTACTACTCTCAGATGTGGAAAGTAGGGCAGGCAATTTGTATCTATATTTTTCTAAGCCATTTTAGAGTTTCTTTCTATATATTCAAAAGTTTGTGGCATGCTGTGCTTATCAATCTCTATCTGGAGACAGGTGACTAATGGAGCTATTTAAGAATTGAAATGTATCTGTCCTGTTGTTTTAGTTTTAAAATAAGAATTTATACAAACCCATGGACTTGTGAATAAACAAAAGTTCAAAGAATTGAATCTGATGAAAGAATGAGAAATAATTTTTTTGACAATTTTGAACGATGGACAGACACAACTAGAAGAATTTTAATAATTTCCCTTATATTAGAAAACAGTAATCAAGAACAAAACTTCAGATTAGGAATCTCAACTCTGTAGGTGATTTTCCTTTAATTTTGACCTAGAATTCCAAAGTTAATAAAGTAGATGTTGCAATACATAAAATGAAAATAAAACCCACAAATAGATTATTTGAGTCCATTTAAAAATGTATTTTTCACAATATTTTTTGAGTATACCTGTTTTATAACGTTCTGCAGTTTGTTTGAGGATAAGACATAAGTTATAAGGAAATAGAAATTTTAAAATTGTGTTGTTATTAAATCCAGTTTAAATTATTTTAAAATGGTTAAGTAATATATAAATGTCCTTTATATTTGTAGATTTTTCTTAAAACATTCAGAATACCACAAAGAGAATAAGCAAAAGTAAGAATTATCCTTGTGGGTTGAAAAGATGATCAGAAATGTTAAAGTGCTGATAGTGCAATCTTCATTTAACCAATACATGTTCTCTTTTTCTTTTATCATGATGAAGCTATCTACCTATCTGCAGGGGATGTTATAAAGATTAATTACTTCATTTTTCCAAGAGTTCATAAAGTTTAATAATACTAAATAAAAGGACGAATGAAACATTGAGATAAGAGCTATTAAACACTGTTACACACCCACCCATTCTTATTACTCTTAGAGATGAAGGTCAGCGTTTAGCTTGCACCATCTGTTCATGTACAGTCAGACAAAGCACAATAAAATTTTATTAAAACTTTTAAGAATCTACTGTATACATTCTGTGTATAAACAGTTTATGAAGGTTTAATTAAACCTTGAGGAATTCTACTCTTTTCAATACTTACCATCCTTCTCTTTCATGACAATGTAGTCTGCATCTTTTTCTAGCTGTATCACCTTTTTTCATTATTTCTCCTTCATTGGTATCCCCTTGATAGAAGGTATTTCTCAGTGTCCTAACATTGGGAATTTATCTTAGAATTTATGCATTCTTTGGGGGTATCTCACCTACCATCTTCATTTGACTGACTTCAAAATCTATATTTTTAGGCCTTAAATATCTTTTTATTTCAGACACAAAATCCAAAATAAGTTAACAGTTCCACATGCGTTTACTCTACGGGTACCTCAAAATCAACATATTCAAAATGGAACTCCTTATTTTACTTCTACAGCTTACCTTTTCTAAGGACTGGATCCATATTAGAGCACAACTTCTGGAGCCATGGTACCTGGGACTCTCTTATTTGTTCTCCAATGACCAGCCGTGTGATGTTGTGCCAGCCACTTATCTTCTCTGGGCTTTAGCCTCCTTATCTGTAAATAGGAGATGATAAAAAGTCGGTATGAGAATTGAATGAGTGCATAAGTGTGGCATGTTTTAAATAATGCATAAGTCATAGTAGGCGTGTAAAAATGTGAGATATATTGTCATTTCCCTTTTCTTGGTAAGAAATCAAGTACTTGCTTCTTGGTCACTAAGATTCAGAAACATCCTGGCCACCTTCACTTCTTAATTCAGTAAGTTACTTAAAACAAAATAAAACCACACTATTAAACCTTTATTTCCACATTACTTGTTAGTCAAGACAATGACCGTTAATCTCTGACTCATCTCATGCTATCATCATGTTCTTACCTCTGGAATTTTCTTCCTGCACTCATTCTGCTGTGAAACCCTGGTTATCCTTTAAACCAACATGAGGGGTCAATGGCTTTGTAAAGCCTTCCTTTACCTTCTATCCTCCACTCCTGTCAGACGAAATGTATTACTCTTTCCTATGTTATTGCTACTTAAAATATATATATATATATATATCAGTTAATGCATGATTTATTCATCTATTTACTACTATATTTGACGACACACTCTAGGAGGACATGGGCCAAAACTCGCATTGAATGTACAGCAGTGTCCAGTATATGGTGTTTAGGAAATATTTGTTAAATTTCAACAATATTTAAACTCTCCACAACGCTATTTGTGACTTTTCATAATATCACCTTAACAGATCATTTTAGTCTTATCTTCCATTACCTCTTAAGTGAAGAAAAGAGAGAAAAGAACAAAGCAAGAAGAAACAGTGTATTTATCATTTCTGTGCTACATTTTATCACATTAACACAAATTGTTACATAAGACACATAAATTGGTGCACCTATATTGGAACATTTGTCACAATCTGCCTGAGTTGGAGTTGTTAATTTAGAGTAGACAGATACTAAATTGTGGGCTTCAGACGGACCAAAGATGTTTCATTCTTGTGGCTGAAAAATGTTAGTTGAACTGACTTAAACTTGTATAAACTAATAAAAATGGCTTTTTGTCTGAGGTTTTTTAAATAAGCATTCAAAAAATGATGACAACTCTATGTTGTGTGTGCCTGTGTGCACGCGCAAAGAGTGAGTTTCCCCATTCAGGAACACAGGAAGGCCTAGCAATTTAGGTCAGTTTACTGAATGATAATTGATGTCCTCAACAGAGGACCTATTTTGAGGTACAGATGCTTTTTTTATATTCAAAGGGAGCCCTGGTATAACCTTGGTGAAATTTAAACTTTGTGTATACAACTATAGGATATATTTTTTTCAGTACGTTCTACTTTAAAAGGATAATGATGTTTCCTTTACAGGCTTATTTGAGTCATTAAATTGAATCATGCATGAAATGTAAGTGGCAGAGCTGAATTAAAATCTCAATCCTGGGGCCGGCCCAGTAGTGTAGTGGTTAAGTTTGCATGCTCTGCTTCAGCGGCCCAGGATTCACCGGTTCAGATCCTGGGCATGGACATACACACTGCTCATCAAGCCATGCTGTGGCAGCATCCCACGTAGAAGAACTAGAAAGACTTACAACTAGGATATACAACTATGTACTGGGAGTTGGGGAGGAAAAAAAACAAAATGGAGGAAGATTGGCAACAGATGTTAGCTCAGGGCCAATCTTCCTCACCCAAAAATTATACAGTTAAAAACAAAAAATCTCGATCCTGAAGAGACAACCAAGTTTATTACCTTAGTTTCTTCCTCCTACCTACTAGCCTCTCAGTATGTCTGAGTCAAGATTATACTTAAGAAATATTGTAAATTATTTAATTTTTCAGCAAATATAACTGAATCTGTATTTTATTCTAGGCCAAGAGACATCTCTGAGAAAATAGCATTGAACAGGAGAGATAAAGTTCCTGCTCCCATGGATGCTTATGTCAACTGAAAAAAATAGGAATTGAACACATAAACACAAAACACTATATAATTCCACTGATAAACATTATAAAGGAGCATACAGAGTGTTATGAGACTTTGTAACAACAGTCTTCGCTATCTAATGAGAAGCTATGTTTACAGTGATGAATATCATGGAGGAATTGATATTTAGGCTTAGACCTGAAAAATTACTGAGAGTTGGCCATGTGACACGGATGATTTATTCCAAGCAGGAGAATCCGCATGCTTATGAATCAGCCCAGTGAATGAAGACTCTAGGATTTCTTTTCAATGTTCATATGGTTTGCTAGAGTTCAGCCAGGAGAATTTAAGAAACTTTTCTGAGTAACTTGCATATGATAGAAAGTTTTCAGTAAAGACTTGTCAATAGACTAGAATATTTGGCTCACACTGATTTGAAATCTAGTGACTCTCTTAACACACTTATATTAAGCTCACACAAGGTATTATGGACTGAGAATTAATCTCTCAGACTGATTTACTTGTAAAAACTTGTATAGGCTCATGAAATAGCAATGATAACAATTGTGAATTTTCAGATTCTGCCCTGATTGGCATAGTTCTGTGCTTATTTTTCTACCCCAAAATATCTCAAAATGTAATTCAGTAAGGCAAGGAGTGCATATTGTGGGGAGAGATGTACGGAGGATATGTAAAGAAAAGACTTTCCAATTAGACATATCTCGGTGACATCACACCTTCATTTTTCTGTATCATGGCAAGTTATTTAATTCCTGTGTGCTTCATTTCCCTTTTATTTAAAATACAACTGATAATATCTCTGGAAGCTCCTCTAATTAATACTGTTATAGCCTTTGACAAGTTAGTTGTTTTGGCTATTAGGACCCATTCTCTCAGTGATCACAGTGCTTTTGTGATCCTGATGCAATAAAGAGAATGTTGTAAAGACAGAATTTTATATTTTATTAGTTACAATATGTTTTGCATGTCTGGGAATCTGCTCAGTGCCAGTAATAGTACAACTAAAAAATATTTCACAATTCTATTATAAGCCAAAATTCTCTATTTCTCTTCCTAAATTTTTCCACCTCTAACACAAAAACATAATCGCCAGTATTCTATGATTGAGTGAGAGGCTACTGAAATGGGCAATGGATTTACCTGTATCCTTTCCCTTTGTTCTGGGAAGTATTCTCTTGCAGTATCCTTCTAAAAAATACCAAAACAAAACTTATATTTTTTCATATTTGTCATTTACTCTTAGAAAACTCAAGAATCAAGAGTGGTTTAGATATGTTCATTTATTTTATTCCCTGTGTCCATAATTAATAAGTGATTAAGCTAAGATCCCAAATTATTTAAAGTCTGTAGCTCAATCAATGGAAAGTGGAAATGAGTAGTTTTCATGACTGAATCTTCTCAATAAATAAAGAAATGCAAAGAGAAGTATAAAATTACTTATTGTAGGATGGGATGGAACTAAACCATTGCCTAAATCAAGAAGGCCTATGGGTTCCAACGCAAGAATTTAAATTGGAAGTGCAAATTACTTTTTCAGTTCAAATAAAGCAATCCTAACACAAGTGACCTAAGCATTTGAGCTTAGTTTTCTCATCTGGAACCTGTGAAATACCATGTCTATCTATACATCTATGGACCTATACCTATCTCTATATCTAAATCTATATCTATACCTATATCTATATCATCTCTATATACTTAATAGGGTTTGTGGGTTTCAGTGTGTATGTGTGACATCCTGGAAATGGAATAATGGATATAAACATACATACTGGAACACAAGGAAGCCTTTCTTTTTGTAGATTCCAGCTTTTCTTTATTTTAAGCTGTGTCCTGAAATATGAGTATATGTTCTGGCATTTGTTCAGTTATCATCTGAAAGTTCAACTACCTTGAAGTGCTACTACCCTTCTCTGTTTTAGGTCATTCATAGTTCAGCTAATACACAGATATATTATCAGATCAGACTGATATGGATCAGAGAGCTCATCCAATATCAAGTTTTAATAATTACTGTCAAGGATATGAGAAATCAAAAGGCTCAAAGCAGAGAGTTCTGAGACATCAAGGGTAGCTCCTCAGAGCCTGTCTTCCTGCATTGGATATGCACCTCTGTTCCAGAACAATAGATATGATCCACAGGTAAGGATTGTAGCATCATCTCCCACTGTGGGAGCATTTCCATTCTGAACTGTGTCCATTTTCAACCCCAAAGTTGTGAGGCTCCCCAGGGAAACATGCCTCAGAGATTCTAGTATGATTCACTCTAGGGAATTCTTGCTCAGGGATATCTTACTAAGGGCAATTCAGGGATAAATTCTCCTCCTCCTAGTAAATAGCATTACTTTGTTTTCCCAGAAGCACAGTTGACACAAAGATTACACTGGGCTATCTGCTTATTTCCCCGCTGGGGGCGTCACTCCTATGAAAGATGTGACTGAATCCCAGACCAGAAACTTTAACTTCTTCCTGCCAGTAGTTAACATCATTTTTCATTCTCATTCTGTTTGTTATTTTTCCATGAATTTTGTAAGTTTCCCATGACTATTCTGCAGCTCAATGTCTCTATTTATTGCAGTGCTATATCTGCTTCTGATACAAATTAAACATTGCTATTTGAGTTCTCTTCAGTTTTTTCAGGAATCTTTCCCTTCATTTCTATGGATAATCATCTTTTTCTCCCCCAGTCTCTTGAAAAGATTCCTATATGCTCTATATTAAATATCCTAGAACTGATAAGACAAGTATTACTTCCTCCTTTTTCCTCACCCTTCTCTTCCTTGAATGCATCTTCTCCCAAGCAAATTCTTTGTTCTCTTCCATATTGCATCATTGCCTTTTAATTTTTTTCAGAATTTTCACACAGGCTCCATAATATTTTATTTTATGGTTAATTGTATTTTAAATTGATTTTATTACTTTCCACAGTATTTTATACAAATAGTTTTAAAGGTCTAAATATCTTATAATAAAATTCACTAGTATCTCTCTTTCTGGGCTGAGTCCTACCCAAAAAGGTTAAAAACTTGTCACTGATTTTGGTATTTAACTTCCAATTTTTGAAATACATGTTTGTTTAATCTATCTAACATATATTTGCTATCTTATTATTTTTCATTTTATATTTATTATATCTATTTTCATTATTACTTTCATTGTTATTATTTCTGTTTATTAATTCACTTATTATGTCTGATATAGTATCTCTTTTAGGCAGTCCTTTCTTTAATAGATTGCATGGCCTGAATATCTAAACCCATGCCTATCATATTTTCTACCTGTATTTAAAAGCTTTTATGCCTCTTTTGAGTTCTAAGCGAACTTCCTTCCACTTCTCAAGTTTTAGTTCCCCATCAAAACCTTTATTGTGATGTTCTAAAATGTCTTTGGTTTATGGTAAATAAATCTGTTTCCTACAGTGGCAGTTACGATGATTCTGTAGGCTAGCCCTTTTGGGCACCCACTGGAGGAGGATATTTACTGAGCTGGAATTTGCTAATTGCGGGTTCTGATTAATTAGATGAAGCTCAGAGGTGTAGGTTACTTGCCACAGTATCTTTCCAGTCTTGGTGGTCTCTCTCTCTAGGAGTAAGATGTGCATCATTGACTTTCTTTATCTTGTGGAGGCCAACTCTGTGAGGAAGCTCTTCTCCTACAGCCGTGTTTCTTGCGACTACAGCTCTACCTTCTAGGATATAGAAAGAGCCAATTGCTTTATCTGCATTAAAAATAACACACAACATATCCATAAGGTAGATACTTTTCTAGTGATTTCAATTTATGGATAAGAAAACTGAGATTAAAAAGCTAAATTCAACTGCCTAAGTCACTGTTTGTAAACAGCAGAGTTTGGACTGGAATCTCAAATTGCCTCATTACCGTGTTCTGAAATAGTAGGTGTTCTAATAGTTTGGTTGCAGGCTGGTACCCCTGACTCTATGAGCAGGGGCGACACGTGGGCGTGGGTTTCTATGACTTAGATGATTGTTCATTAGTCATCCATCTCCCAGGAAACCCTGCAGGCTTTATGCTTATTGTAGTCATTTTCTTAATGGAAAAATCTTCACAACAGCACTTGCTGGTTGCTGCTTCTTATCCTACATACCCCAGGGCTGCATTCGCACTTCCAAATGAGGGTTCAGAATATTTTATTAAGGTGTCCTTCCCTTCTTTCCCAGGTTTTCTTTCACTGGAGTGAAAAATGGGAGTTTATCCGGCATCTCTTCGAATCTGGCCCTCTGTGCATTCTAAAAACCAAATAATTAATATTTCTGTCGTGTAGATGAGAATATCCCTATTTTCTATGTTAATGAAAACATGTCCCTATTTGTATATATAACTAATTGATCATTTCATGGACGTCTTTCAATGGTAAGGTTAAACACCAGTTTTTATACCGTTATTAATTAATCCATTGGCTACCTAATGTTTGTTTCATTAGGATTGGTCGAAATAGGCCAAGAAGGCACATGGACTCCTGATTTTGCCACCATATTTACCTCCTTTTCTCATAATTTTCAAACACAAACACTCTAGTAAACAGGTCTTCTTTGCTATAATGCTAAGTATGCCTCAGTGCTTTTGTCATTTGTCACTACTATTCTCCTAATTTTTAATAGCTCCTTCACCCTTCTCTGAATTTACCCAAATCCATTCACACAATCCAG
The DNA here is from genome assembly GCF_037783145.1 of Equus przewalskii. Taxonomy (NCBI): domain Eukaryota; kingdom Metazoa; phylum Chordata; class Mammalia; order Perissodactyla; family Equidae; genus Equus; species Equus przewalskii. The sequence goes on along the minus strand of NC_091839.1, from coordinate 53,795,062 downwards.
CTTAAGTTGTACATACTCTATAAAGCCTTCACTGGTTACTCTTTTTTACTCAGATCTTTTCTTTCTGATAATAATGATCATTTTAATTTTTTTCACCCTATAGGTTTTTACATGAAGTTCAAAGCAATTTACATTTAATTTCCCTCTAATTGTTTTGTGTCTTTTAGTTGTATCTCTCTACATTATACGGTTGCTAAGAACGAGCCATACCTCTCACACTGTCTTTGTCTGGTATGGTCCAGCCTGGAAGTTCTCCTCCCTGATTGCGCATTAGAATCATCTGGTAGGGGGTGGGGAAAGCAGGGTGTTAAAATCACCTATACCTGGGCTTCAGCCCAGGCTAGTTAAATTAAAATCTCTTAGGCTGTGGCTCAGCCACAGAGATTGTGTTCATTCCCAACTGATTCTAATATGTAGTCAAGTTTGAGAACCTCTGCCCTAGCATCACATTGAGAATTTGACAGTGTTTAGTACACATGTGATTAAGCATGCATCTGAGACCATCAAACAACATCCAGAGATAAGAAAAGTTTCCAAGGAAGCAAGTTTCAGACTTCAACATGGATAAATGAGCCATATAGTGTGAATCATAAAGGGTAGCTGATTGAAGCAGAAGTAATGATTTAGAGATAATTGATAGCAGAGGTACCATAATGGAGACTTTCAAGTTTTTCAAGTAAGAGAAGTAAAATTAAAGTGGATTTTATAAGCATATGTAAGCAGGTACAAAACCATCGATGTAAAAGATAATTCAGACTTTGTCAATTTGGATTCATCCGAGAAAGGGAAACGGAAATACGGCAAGTTGAAGAGCAAAAGATTGAAGTGTCAGAGTACAGAAAAAGGTCTTTGATAATGACGACACGAAAATAATAAAGTAGTGTATAAGTTGTAAAATGAAGAGTCTATTTAAGATAGCTGCAGGCATCTTCCTCCCCTTGGAAGATGGGTCGTTTTGGATGTTGGAGGGAGTTAAATGGAGCTTAAATAATTGTAGCTGAAGGAAGAATCCAGTCCTGATCTTACTCTCTCTGTTGACAGGTCCAGCTACTGGTAAGCAATAGGATGAAGAGTTTAAAAAGCAAACTTGCCCAAGTGGATGAGGAAATCAAGAAGCAGACTTGCTCTGGCTTCAGGCATTTAGGAAACCAGGCTAAGAGTGAAAGGTTAATTTGCAACCTTGCCAGAAAGAAGCAACAGGACTTTGTGTGTCCCTCCTGCATTGTTCAGGATAGTTCGGGTCCTGGGAAGCTGTGCCTGGCCTGTCTGCTCAAGGATAGAAAAAAACAGAAGTTCATGTGTTTTTGAAGTTAGTGTGCTTGCTGGCATGCAAGTCAGGGCACAGGGATGCGAAGGAGCTATGATACAGCTAAAGGCAGACTTGTCTAAGAGAAATCCTTGGGAAACAACATGAATAAATGAGCAATACACTATTGTTGCCCTTGATACTGCCAATCTTGTTTCACAATTACACGTCTCATTTCTTGACCTGTGGATGGTCAAGTGTGATTCAATATGTTTTATTGATACTCCAAGTTTGCATAGATAAGAAAGGAATGTTAAGCTATCAGAAAATTGATAAAGATGTATGATTTAATATGCATTGTTAGGAAAGCAAATTTGAATAAATATTTATATGCGTTAACTTGCCACCCACAGAAACCTGAAGAAATTTTAGGTAAAGTTTTAAAATCTAATTATGGTAATTGAGAAAAATATCCTCATTTTATATATGAAGACCCTTGAGTACGTTGATTTGTAACAAAACAGACGAACTAAGGTTACTTCAAGGAATCTTATAACAAGCTCTAGTTTCTAGAACATTTTTTGGTTTGGTGTATCATAAAATAAAGCTATGAATTAGTACATTTCCATAGTTTTCCTAAGCACCCTTCTTTAAACATCTTAATGAAAACTGAAATATGAGTTGCCTAGTTCTCTGAGAACTTAGTCATTATTCTTTTACTTCAGTGGCACGTTAGAAGTTGCCAATTTTAAAACTCTGATAGAGAAACAGCTAAAATATATATGTGTATATGTGTATATATATACACACATATACACACGTATACACATACACACACACATATGTACACACACAGGCACACATACACACTTACTCACTTTTTATGTTTACTGGGCAGCAATCCGTTTTTGGAAGAATAAAAAGGCTTTCCCCCGTCCATGAAATCTGCTCTCTCTACTCATTGTCATTACATTCTGCAACACACTGATTGTCTCCACAGTACAGCCTTAGCTAAAGAACAAACCTTAGGGGAGGAAAAAGGCATTAGAAATATCTACACATCTGCTGTCAGCCTCTCCATTATTACCAGGAATGTTCTAAATCACCTTGTGTCTGATGACATTAAATCAGAGGGAACAGGTAAAAGAGGTCATGTCAGCAGTCTGATAATGCAACCACTGTACTGTCTGGTCAGTTTATATTCTGTCACTTCCCATTTAAAGGGCACTAAATAGAGCAATTTTTATCTAGGACAAGTTTGTAAAAGTAATTCCACTTTTCGTTTCTTGTCTGCAGCAGCAATTAGTTTATAATAACAATTGCAATATCATAAGTGTCTGAGATTTTTTTGTTGAATCCTTTTTACTGTATTTACTCCTTTCTAACTTCCTTTTAAGCCTTTTAGAAAATGCAGTATAAAACTGGAATGATTTAAAAAATCTCCCAATGTAAGTTTTTTAGAATTCAGATTCCCAATATGATTTAAATATACTGGATATATGTTTATTTTCTTGGCTTAGGAGGGTTTACTAATGCTTTCTCAAATTTGTTGTGTTTTCAGATTTCAAAAGTAATGCATGTTTGTTGTAGAGAATTTAGACAACACAGAAAATGTACAGAATAAAATAAAGAGCACCCCGAAGCCAAGCTCTTTATCCAGATTATCCGGAAATAATCACTGCTCATTCTTTCAAATGTACCTTTCCAATCTCCTGTGTGTGTGTGTGTGCATGCGGATGTGTGTGCGTGTGTGAATAATGATCCAGTCAGGAGAAAGAAACCACACACCAATCTGAACAGGGAACACTTACTGTCAAAATTAATTCACTAATTTTAGGCGATGAGCCACCAAGAGAGAATAAAAGAGAACTTGAAAGAAGAGCCTAGAGCTGAGGGAGAGTAGCCAAGGAAGGCATAAACTTGAAAGCGGCCCCCTGTTTCTAAGGATGGGATTCAGACTCCATTGGAGAAGGGAGGGCTGCAATCTACTAGAAGGTGAAGAAGTTTCTCGGGTTACCCTGGGATTGAGCTTGTTCCCAGAGGGTGGACCAAGACTACTGTACCACTGGAGGTGAGCACCACTGAGCTCCTGTGGATTGCTGGCTACTGAGTCTCAGAGGAGAAAAGTGAGAGAAGACACACTGGAACCAGCAAGAGAGACCTCTTTCATCCTGCAGCATCCTTCCAGCACTTCTACTGGCAATAGAAAGATATTTGTAACATCTAGCTCCATTGTGACAAGTAGGGCAATGATGGGTGGCTCTGGAGCTGAGAGACAATAAATCGCAATAACTGACATGGTATGTAAACTTGTCTTCTTTTTTTTTAACATTATACTACATATTCTTTACTGAAACTTGCTTTTTCTCAGTCATCAATTTATATCAAAATATTTTTATACCTTTCTTTTATAATGGAATTTTAAAGCCTGCATAGCATTTCATAACAAGAATATTCCATGAAAATTTTGTGCACGCTGTGTCTGTGTAGTAAGACAGGGCATGCTTTAGCAACTCATTTAAGTAATCTCTGTGAGGAAAGACTGTCTTTTTTCTCCCTTTCTTTTTTGCTTTGGCAATTTCAGTTGGTCCTTTTGTCTGATGGGCTCTTTGCCATTGCTAATCAAGATTGTCCTCATATTTGCCCTTGCGCTTCTGGGAGGGAAACTCATTCACTACAAATTCTTAGTTCTGAGGAAGATACATCCTAATGTGGGATGTTTTCTTGTATTTTAGATCACAAAGTCACAACCGTCTTGACAGCACTCTATTTCCATATTTAACAGTAATTATAACCTTCCTATGATAATAGGGTCTTATACCAGGCACATTTTTTCAAATGGGAATTGTTAAGAACTTGAAATGGAAATATTACCAATATTTTCTTCCTTTACAATTTAACTCCTTTTATACATTTTAAAATTATTCTCTCTGAGGCCTTTGGTTACTGACTTGTTACTATCAGACATGGAGAAAAATAAGCCATCTGTATACATCTCAACAAGGAAATAAATGTACTGAATGAGTTTTGTTGCTTCTTAAAAAATTCTTTCATAACACTGTATCTTCAAGATATCAACAAGGTAAATCTATAGTTCTTTCACATGATGTACAGAAGCAGAATTTACGTTTAATTAATTTAAGCATTGTAAAAGCAGTTTAACAGTAGCCATGATAAAAATTTTTGAAAATTTCAACGATGTGATTTTATTTATGAGTCAGTTAAAAAAAAAAAGCAAAACCAGAAATTAATCTGATCTCATTTAATTAGTGTTTTACACAGCTATTTATATCTAATATCATGAAATCAATTCATATAAAAGTTATTATAGGGGAGGAAGACATTTCCTCTCCCCAAATGGGGGTTCGTCTGGCCGGAGAATGAATTAAATTCACATGAGACAGAATAGCAAGAGAAAATTAAACAAAACTTTATGAGGAACCATGGCCCAGGGTCTTTCTTCCTGAAGGAAGAAAGGGCACTGAAGAAGTGGGGTGCACATAGTGGTTATATACCCCCAAACAGGGTGTTTCACATGTGATTGAAATGTCCCTCCCACAATAGTCACAAGATTGCACTGTCAGCACAGTGCTTGATGAACACAGCAGGTAGTGGTCTGCTGTCTTAGAGGGCGTAGCCGGAGGCAAGTCGATTGTCTGGAGCTGGGGGTCACAGGTGAGTGCAGCAATCAGTTCCTAGCCTAAAGAAAGATGCTTAATTCTTAAAGAAATGCCAACGTTGGGAGGGGGAGGGAAGTCAGTTACAGGAGGTTACCAGACAAGCACAATAAAATGCAGATTTAAGTCTTTGCCTTTGGCATTGATTAGGAGCTTCCAGAGAGAAGGCCATCTCCTTTCTTCTTCCTGGTACAGAAAGGGAGGCACCTTTTACAGATAGAGATTTACCTTACAAATGTAAAGGTGTCCTAACAAAGGGCAAATTCCATTCCTCAGAGCCTCCTTCCCTGTCCCAGTTTATCAAAAGCAATCAGCCTCAAATAATCCTAATGCTAAAGAGACATATCATGGGGTGGCCAATTTCAGGTCCCCACATTATGATCACATATAAGAAAAGTTTATAAATCCCAGTTTATGACCTATTTTATGATGAAATAAAAAGAAAAATAGATACTATAAAGTAATTCTTAAAGCGTATGAATGCAAGAAAAAGGATGCTACCTATTGCAAGTATTATCTTTTAATTAAACATGAAAGGCAAGTATATTGAGTATCTTGTTAATAATAAAATCTCTTAACAAATAATATTTTGAAATATGAGAAATTTGATGTATGAAAAATATATGGTTGTGTGTGTAGTTATACTATATACACAATGATGTCTAACTTTATTTTTCTTCTTTCTTCCAGGAAGGCTCCTGAAATTTTTCGAGATTTAGGACAATTTGGCTCAATTTCTCCAAATCTATGGTTGGTAAAAGTCCACTTCTTTTCCCTAACAGCACCACCTAATCCAATTTCCCGTCATCTCTCCTCAGAGTTTAGCAGGAGCCTTCTGATTGATTTCCTTGAATAACTCCTTTCCCATGTACCACCAACATATCAGCTACAGTGATTTGAATTGTTTTTTAAAACTTAAATCTTTTCATGTCCCCCTTTCTGTTTCAAATTGTTCAACTGCTTCCTGATGTTCTTTGATGAAGATAAACTCCCTAAATGGGCAATAGAAATTCCATACCACTTTTCTAGAGAAGATAAGAATCGTTTTTATCTTTCTCCTGATTCAACTCCTAAGACCAGCAGGCTATCAAATAAAAAGGTCATTGTCAAGCCTGATACTCCAAATGACAGAGCACCTTGTCCACATGCTGCCCCATCACCATGCTACAAGCAGGCAAGGCCCTCAAGCTCCTGGTCCTCCTGGACACCTAAGTGACCAGTGACCTAGACAGTTCAGCCAGCTAGGATAGAACCTATTGTTTCTTTAATGGGTGTACGTTCTCCTTGCTTACTAGTGTGATTTCCAAACTATACCCCTTTCTCCAACTTTAAATGTTCCATCTCCTTTGAAGTTCATACAGTTAGACTTTTCATCTCTGTTGCTATCAACTCCCTAACTCTGCTCATGCCTCTCACTAATTCTTAATCATTTTAGCACTGGCCCTATTCTTTTCATCTTTGCTTGAATCACGTCACCATTATTGACAATTTCAATAGCAACAGTTCTGTGTCTTAGTTCCTTTACTTGAATTACAATGATATTTTCTTCCACCACTCCTCAGCCCTGATTGAAATACTAATAATTTCTCTCCTTCGAAAATCTCTGACCATCAACTCCTCTTCTACTAGTTGATTTCTCTCGTAAATTCAAGTCCAGAAATTATACAACCAAATGAAGACATCTAATTTATTGACTCATGTTTTTCACCAGTCATCCTGCCTCTTATATTGTCATTATCTCTTATATACGTTAGATTTCTTATTACATAATACTAATTTCATACCAATTTCTTAAAAATGTAACCTTGATCTATTTGCTCCTTTCTGCTTGAGTCCTCCCAGATTAACAATGACCTTATGTGGTTAAATCTAGTTTCATGCCAAAACCATAACTGCACCTCTGTGCAATTGTAGAGAAAAAGGCACATGCTGACTTTTAGTACTTGAAATCCACAATCATAAATTCCAGATGGAAATTTAATATTACTTGACAATATTTTTATGCTTCTCTATATGTTCACTTTCCCATTCTTCAAAACAAATATCATAATTATTTCTTCTACCTTCAGTCTCCTACAGATCTCTATGCCCCTGTCATCTTTATTCCTCACTATAAGTTGATGTCCTTTCTATAGAATAATTAACAAATGGGAGCTGGCCCAGTGGCACAGTGGTTAAGTTCTCATGTTCTCCTTTGGTGGCCCAGGATTCACTGGTTCAGATCCCAGGTGTGGACCTTGTCACACCATGCTGTGCCAGGTGTCCCACGTATAAAGTGGAGCAAGATGGGCATGAATGTTAGCTCAGGGCCAGTCTTCCCCAGCAAAAAGAGGAGGATTGGCAGCAGATGTTAGCTCAGGGCTAATCTTCCTCCAAAAAAAAAAAATTAATATAGAAAGGAAGTTCGTTGATGTCCCACCAGCAAATCTTCCACTCTGTCTACATCTGTCTGTACTCATTCTTTTACTTTCCCTCTTTTCTTCCTCTTACAATGGATAATGTATGCCTAGACTTATGAAAGCCAAACCCCTCCATTTTTGCTCTGTATTTTTACCTTCCTATATACTTGCTCCTATAATTTTCTCCTTTCCTACATCACCAATTTCTATTATACTGGTTGTTACTAGCAGCTCAGAAGCATGCTCAGTATTTGTTATGTGTAATAAATATTCTCTCTTGAGCCTTTATTGTTCCCAATTACTGCTCTATTTCTCTGTTCCCCATAGAAGCAAAATCCTTGAATGAGGTGATTTTAGTTGTGTCTAAAACTTCACACTTCTTACTTGTTTTTTCTTTAAAAAATGCTTTCATCCCCATATGTCTGCTGAGAAACTTTTTGTTATGATCACTGATAGCATCCATGCTTACAGATCTAATGGACTAATCTTCGGCTTTGTCTTATTGATCTTTTCTGCAGCCCAAGCAATTGTTGACTTTTTTCCTACCCTAAAAGCACAGATGTTCTGTTTTTCATTGGCTGCTGTTACTCATTAGTGTACTTTATTTCTCTTTCCTAAATGCATTTCGGAATTTAATCATTCTGTAATCATTTATTAGGAAATTTATGGCAAAGTTGTGCCTAAGATATTTCAGCGGACAAAGGAGATGAAAACCATCTGGGTTTTATGTTGCAGTATATAAGCTACATGAGAAAAAATAAATTTACAAATTTCATAGTATGTTAGAACTCTTAAATCTTATATAAAATAAAGCTAGAAAATAAATAAACATACGAAAATTTCCTCAACATTATTTGTCTCTAAGGAATTGCAAATTACAACAAGATACCACTACACACATATTAAGATGGATAAAATGCCAAAATCTGACAAAAAACAATTGCTGATGGGGATGCAGAACAATAAGAACTCTTGTCCATTGCTTCTGGGAATCCAGAATGGTACAACCAATTTTAAAGACAGTGTGGGAGCTTTTTACAAAGCTAAGCATGATTGTACGATACAGTGCAGTAATTGTGCTCCTAGATATTTAACCAACCAATTTGAAAATAACGTCCACACCAAAACCTGTACACGAAAGTTTGTAGCACCTTTATTCATCATGATCAAAAACTGGAAGCATCCAAGTTGTGCTTCAGTAGGCGACTGGATACATAAATTGTGGTACATCCATATATTGAAATATTATTTAGTGATTAAAAGAAATGACTATCAAGATGCATGAAGACATGGATGAAACTTAAATGCATATTGCTAAGTAAAACAAGTCAATCTGAAAGGGCTAAAAGTTATATAATTTTAATTATATGAAATATGGGAAAGCTGAAATTATAAAAATAAGAGAAAGATCAGTGGTTCTTAGGGGTTTGGGGGAGGGAGAGTTGAACAGATGAAGCACAGTTTTAGGTGCTGGAATTTTAGAGTGGTGAAAATATTTTGTATGATCATGTAATGGTGGATATATGACAATATTCATTATGAAAATTCATAGAACTTTACAGAAGAAAGATTGAACTATAATGTGTGCAAATTTAAAAAAAAATAAATTTGCAAGTCAAGGGATTTCAGGATGGAATACAATGTGTGATAAAATTATCTCAGTATATTAAAAATATATGAAATTTCCTCCCTGAGGGGATGGCAGAAAATGATGCTGACCAAAGTATCTTTGGAAATGAGTGGAGTCTACAAGAATAAGGACAAGGGAAACTGTATATTACATACTACAATGCAGTTTATAAAGTTGTTTTCTGTGAGGGTATGGGTTAACATTATGATTACTGCTAGAAATGTGTACTGAAATTGAAAAACTGAGTAAATATATGGCAGATGGCGGGAGTCAGGGTTTTCACTGTTGGAATGGGAGCTTACAAATGAGTCTGGGAGGGAACCTAGAATGATCCATGTGGTAATGGGTTAGAGTTGGAAACATTAATATGAACTCAGGATTAGCTTAATATAAATACAGACAGCTACATAAGTAAATATTTATAGCTGTGTGTATGTATATGGGTTAGTGTACACAGACATATTTACTTGCTCTGTCAGGGAGAGAGCTTAGAAACAAGATCTTAATAACAGTGAACACACCTAGGACTCAGATCTTGGTTTCTAATACCATTCTGCAATAACAGGAACCAGGATTCCTTGGAGAGATGAATGGTTCTAAGACACTGGGGCAGGAAAGTTAAATTATGAGCCTTGTACATCTTTGGGTGGTAGAAATTAAGGAAGTGCTTAAAAAAAAAGGAAAAGACAAGACAAGGATGAGGGTATGTCAAAGAAAGAGACATGGAGCCCAACTAAAAGAGTTCCCAATGGCGAAGGCTAGAGCAACTTGAACACCAAAATAAATAAAGTAGTACTGGAATATAACCCAAAGCATAAAATAAATATCCATACTACATAATGATATAAATAAATAATTGTATTTATAAATAAATAAATAGGGGAGAAAGGACTAATCTGTGCAGAAGAATTCCAAGCATTTTAGGTAGATACTGCACCCTCAAGAAAGTGGAACATAACTCCCCAAACCTTAAGTGTGGTTTGCTCATAGTGATTTCCTTCTAAAGAGTATAAAACGGAAAGGGAGGAAAAATAATTTTATGGTGAATAAATCTCACAAACACAAACCTTAGCCATATGAACAAGGTAATATCCACAACCATAAGTCATGTTGACAGTATATACCTTTGATATGATGTGATGAAAATGGCATTTTACCGCTACGGTCTTTTCCTAAATAGTACATAACTCCAGTCTAAGAACGAGAAAAACAACCAGACAAATTTCAATTGAGAGACATTCTATAAAACACATGAGCAGTTATTCTGAAAATTGTCAATGTCAACAAAATCAAGGAAAGTCTGAGAATCTGTCACAGCCAAGAGGACCCTAAGGAGACATGACAAGTAAATGTAATGTGGTATGCTGAGTAGATCCTGAACAGAAAACTTAACCTCAGGCTTAGTCATGTAGCCATCACTGGTGACATTGGTAAGAGCAGTACTGGTGAAATATTGTGGGTGACAGCCTGATTCACATGGTTTTGTTTAGGATGGGGGAAAAGGAATTGTGAAGAGAGAATTTTATTGCAAATGAGAACAAAGAAGTGGCACGGTATTTGAGGAAGGAAGTAGAGTCAACATTTTTTTTAATGAATAGAGAGCATCTCTATATTCAATGATAATGATTTATAAGAAAGGTAAAATTTGTAATCTAGGAAAGAAGATAATTGCTTAAGTGATGTCGTAGAACATTTTGTTAAGAGTGTATGTCTAGTCACTAAAGAAGTGGAAGAATTGGCTTTGGATCTGAGCATGTAAGGCAGACTGAGTGCGAATGGTGATAGCTGAGTAGACGTGTGGTCGGGGATGTGGGGAAGTTCTCTTCAGATTACCTCAATTTTTTCTTTTTCATGAAGTAGAAATCAAGGTCATCATCTAAGAGTGAAGAAGGAGCAAATGAAACTGAAAGCTTGAGAAAAGATTAAAACCTGTGAAATTGTATCTTGGATGGCAGGAGAGTAGATGCGCATAGGGAAGTATAGATTTTACCAGGAAACATTAAGGACTATTTTACGTTTATGATTATGAATTTATAGTGAAGCAGTCAATGTAGTTGCATATTATTCTTCTTTTGTATTCATGTTGCACCAATTTCAGGTGTATAAAAGGCAGAAAGTTGGCTTAAACAGGCTTATGACGTTACTAGGTGAGTACAACAAAATTAGACATGGCCAGCGAGTCAAATGTGTGTGCAAAAAGGATTACAATAATAGACCATGGTATTTGAGTTAGTTTAGGAGCAGGGAGAAAGTACCAAAGATCTGAGTGACAGGTGACAATTGTAGGATAAATAGATTAGAGGAGAGGGGTTATAGAGAAAGAGAGTTAAAAAACTGATGATCAAAGAGGGAAATGCATGTAATTGTTATTACGGGGGGGTTGCCTTTATTGGTGATAATAAGCCCCAGGATAAGATCACGTGAATGTGACTAAGGCCCAGTGGAAGGCAAGATCATTGGAAGGTAAATTAAGGATATAAGGTGCCTGGGGGTTATCAGGATCAAGTACATTGATACTGAAATCATCAAGAATTGACACTAAAGTAGTGTAGAAAGAGTGACAGTGACCCAAACACAGCCATCTTTGGAATACACAGGTTGAATATCCAGGATCTGAAAATGACAGTAACAAATGAACAGTGGTGGGTGAAAATCCATGGATGTGAGATTCAGAGCTGGGTGTTTTAGGGAGACAGATGGTAGAATTTTATAAAAACAGCAAAGAGGGGCAGGACGACAACTACCACACTTCCCAGTCCAACAATCACAAAAATATCTTCCACCAATTTAGAGGATCCCACCCCCACTCCTACCATCAGCACACACTCTTCAAAGGCTTAACACCACATTGAGAATACCACTAAGTTCCTTACCCCAGGCTACAAATCCCTGTGTGATCCAGCTCCCACCTCTTTCTCCTGTGTCTCATCAGTCCACTTTCTCCTGCTCATTATGCTCCAGCCACATTGGTCTTTTCTCTGTTCTTTGGGCATTTCAACCTTGAACAGTTTAAAACAGAACTCTTGAACTTCAAATGTTTTCTTCCAATGCTTCTCTTCCATTTTCCACATCTAAGTTAAGAGCACTATCACCCTTGCCACATTTCAAGACAAAAAATCAGGATCATTTTTGTGTCCTCCTTCATTTCAGCCTGATGTATGAGCACGGCCTCTTGACTACCTATCAACCTGAGATCAATCTCCTTGTGTTCATCTAAACTATAGTCTAAACAGTCATCATTTCCCAGCTAGACTGATTTCATGTCTTTATAACTAGTGTTCTGATTTTGCCCCTACAGGATTCATTCTATATCCAGAAGCCAGGGTGATGTTTTAAAAATAAAATTAGGTGACATACCTTTCTAGTCCCTGATCCCACCCCCACCCTACCACTAGCACACACTCTTCAAAGGCTTAACATCATATTGAGAATACAGCTAAATTCCTTACCCCAAGCTACAAATCCCGCGTGATCCAGCTCCCGCCTCTTTCTCCTGTGTCGCATCAGTCCACTTTCTCTTGCTCATTATGCTCCAGCCACATTGGTCTTTTCCCTGTTCTTTGTAACTTCAGCTTGTTACTTTCCTAAGGTCATTCACAAGCTGTTTCTCTGTGTGAAATGATCTTCTCTTTGTTCTCACCATGAATAGCTCTTTCTTACTTTTCTTTTTTCGCCCCGCATTAAACGTCAGTTCTTCAGGAAAGCTTTTTTTCTTGAACATTCAATTTCACTAGAAAACTTGCCATATCCATCATTTCAGCCTGATTAAACTCTCAGAAAAGTAGTTAATATTACCTGCCATTGTCTTGCTCAGAGAAGTTTTCAATTATGTTCGCTGCTCTAGTCCCGACATTTAAAATATATCCATTGAACGAGGGAGCAAATGAATGAATGACTGATGAACGACAGTCTGGCCTGACTACCTATCTCGCCACATTTTCACCCACCGCACTCCAGCCACAGTGGGCTTCCTGTCATTGTATGTTGAGGTGTTAGCGCCCTTCTGTGTCAGGGCCTTTCACAATGCGGTTCTCTCGGCAGGTAACACTTTTCCCCTTTCTCCCTCCTCATCTAGTGAACTTGTGTTTCTCCTTCAGATTCCAGCTCAATTATCTCCTCCTCAGGGAAATCTTTGTACTCCATGACAAGGGGAAATTTTCTTTATAAAGTTTCATAACATCATGTGCCATTATTTTGAAGGACTTATCTGAGCTGTAGTGAATTTTTTCAATTTTTATTCTCATATTTCTCGTCAACAAAACTGTAAGCTCCTCAGAGTCGGAACCATATCTGTTTTTGCACTCGATTATATCTTCACCAACTAGGCAGGTGTGGTCTTGCTCGAAGGTTTTACTTCGATCTCTTTATCTCATTTAATTGTCTAAACAAAAATGAAAATTTACAATCCCATTAAAACAATCAATAAGTATGTCTTCAGCCAGAGCCTACCTATTTCCCTCCACAAACGGTGACTGAACTAAGTCAACAATTAGAACATTTTGAGCTCTAATGGACCATGGAGAGCAATTGCTTGGTCTAGCTATCAGCTCCTCAAAAGACAAGTGGAGGGCAAACAGTAATTAAATGGCAAAGCTATACCAACAGTTCAGTAATCCTGTCCACACCTGGGTGCCTCCAGTAATAGCTGACAGTAAGATGCTGGAGGTAATCAGACTGAGCTGCCTTGCATGTTGAGGTCCCTATGTTCATTTTGGTGGCAGGCTGAGAATTTCTAGGGCATAGAAATTTTACTCCTTATGATGTTTCTTTAGTTGCCAATAACTTAGGTCAAATGTTTCTATCTCTGTCCCTTATTCTATCCTTTGTTTCTTGCTCAAGCTGTATTTTAAAGAAAACTCAGATTACGGTGGAAATGGGAGGTCTGCCTATTTTCCAGAACATGCTGTCTAGCAGCTCCTGATTCTACTCCATTCTGATGGATTTTGTTACTTTTAATGAAATGTGATAATTAATAATTAATGTCTTTTAAAAATATCAGTAAAACTAAATTAATGTTTGACATAGTAGATTTTTGCCACTTTGATTTTCTTTAAATCATTGTAGGCTAGGAGGATAAAAATGGAGGCAAACTTCTATACACATTGAATAGCTCTGGAGACCTGTTTAGGAATTCCGAGTTATTTGAGCTCTATTTGGCAACAAGAAATGGGTTTGGAATGAGTCAATAACTATTTTGTTTTGAAAAAAAAAATTGGCTTTGTCTCACTTCAAAACAAAATATCTATAAAATGAGAACTCCACCAGATGCCAACATTTTGGTGCACCCAGCGTATGCCAACCACTATTCCAGGCACTCGCCATGTGTTACTTCAGTTAATCTTCACAACAACTTTATATATTTGTATTTTTCTTGTAACAAATTTGAGGCCCAGGGAAAATAAATCTCTTGCCAGAGTGAAATCTGAAGTCCACATCAATTTTTCTGTATGAACAGAAAATCAAAAGAAAAACAAGTTAAAAACACTGATTAAACAATTACCTTTGCTAACATAATTTACATCTGTTGAACAACAAGAACAAACAAACAAATATGATAAGCAAATGGGAGGATTAAGGGATTTATTTCCAAGACAGTCTCTTGGTACACCTGAGCTAGATAATTCCAATTTAGCAGTTACAATAGCCAGAGAAGAGTTACTGTTTTCTTTACTTTGCAATTCAAGAATACTTGGGGAATAGAAGATCAGATGTTCTGACTGTGAAGTTTATAAACATCCTGTTGTTGTCAGTTGAGAACACCTTCACAGTTGATTGTAACATCTTCATCCCTCTGTACCTAGATAATGTTGGACATAGGACTTATACTCGGCTATTGGACAACAATTTGCTTGTAGTTAGCTGTTAAAACTCCTGCCAAAGATAAACTCTTAGGATAAAAGATAGTGAATAATAGTAATAGAGATTGTCATTCAGCATGCATTTTGTTTGATGATGATTCATATGAAATCCGCTGAGACGATTCACACTTCTGTGTTCTATATCCTCCTCATAACTGGCTTTAATGCAAACAAAATGTGGTCGTGAACCTGGGGGGACTCCAGGACTAACATTGACTCTAGGTAAGATAACTCTGTGTAGCACTAAGTCATCTTTAAAATTTCTAATACTGCGATATTAGATGTTACAGCTCTACAATGCATTCAGTAAGCAGTTAAATTATGTTTGGAATTATTGTGCTGAAATATAACTGATGGTTTTGGTGGAATGATTTAGCTTTAAGAGAAGCATAAAAAAAGAAGGCTTTAATTTGCATATGTTTGAGTCTCAGAAGCTCTTAAGAGTGTAGGGTAATTTTGTTCATGCCCTTTGGTTATTATTTGCTTCAGTTTTGAATAAAAGACTTTCAACCTAAATATAAAAATATATTATACAAGTTTAGGAATTAAAGTAGATACTTACTGGCATAGGAATTGGCAGACACATTGAAGAAACAGAACAAAAACTTCTGAAAGAGATGAAAAGCAAATAGGAATTTAATGTATGATAAATGTTTTGTATATGGGAAGAGCTCCTACAAATCAATAAGAAAAAGATGAACAATATTTAACCTCAGTAATAATTGAATATATGCAAATTAAATCTATCAAATACCGTTTTTACTTGTACAACTCAATACAGATTTAAAACTGTGTAACACATTGATAAAGCTATATGGAAATGGACACTTTCATATCCTACCAGTGAGAGTATAATTTGGTACAGACTTTAATTTGGAATAACTATCAAAATCCTTAAAACAAGTATAATCTCTGACAGATTTCAGTTGACCCAATGTTTAACTCTGCAAACTGGGTAGACCCTAAGATAGGGAACAAGATAAGGAGGTCTGCTCACACCACTCTTAGTCAACGTAGTGCTAGAAGCTCTAGTCATTGTAATAGGCAAGAAAAAATAAATTAAATTCATGTGGTTTGGAAAGGAAGAAATGAAATGACCCCTATTGTACATGGTATGATTGCCTATATAAGAAATCCCTAGGTAGCTACGAAAATACTCCTAGAACTAATAAATGAGTTCAACAAGGTTGCAGAATAAATAACAATAGACAAAAATCATCTGCATACTGACAATGGACTTTAAGAAAATGAAACTAAAAACACAATACCATTGACAATTTCTCTAAGGAAATGAAACGTTTACATATTCTTGTATCAAAATATCTACAGGATATGTATGCTGAAAATTAAAAATTGCTTACACTTATTCTAAAATTTATATGGAATGGGACAGACCATAGAATACGTAAAATAATCTTTACAAAGAAGAATAAAATGGAAGGAATTCTCTACCCAAGATTTCAGATTATTCTGTAGCTATAGTCATCAAGGCATTGTAGTGTGGTATTGGTGGAGGTATAGACAAATAGATGAATGGAAAAAAATGAAAAGTGCAGAAATGAACTCACACAAATATCCACAACTGATGTTTTTACAAAGGTGCAAAAGGAATTCAATGGAGGAAGGCTAGTCCTTTTAACAAAGGGTACTGGATTAATTAGGCATGCATATTTAAAACAATTGTTCTAATAGATAATTTAACTCAAAATGGGTCATAGATTTAAAAATATAAAACTTTTGGAGAACCATTGGCAGGTTCTTATAAAACTAAACATGCAATTACCGTACAACCCAGCATTTGCAATCTTGGATATTTATCCCAGAGAAATGAAACTTGTGTTCACATAAAAATCTGTACATGAATGTTTATAGCAGTTTTATTTGTAATAGCTAACAACTGGGAGCAGTCCAGATGTTCTCCAAGTGAACGTTTAAACAAACTGTGTAACATACATATCATGGAATATGAGTCAGCAATAAGAAGGAATGAAGTATTGATACATGCAACAATTCGAATGAATTCCCAAGGAGTCATGCTGAGTGAAAAAAACCAATCCTATAAGTTTAGGTACTGTGTGATTCCACTTATATAACAACTTTGAAGTGACAAAATTTTAGAAGTGGAGAAGAGATTAGTGTTAGCCAGGGGTCAGCGACAAGGTGGAATGGAGAGAGGTGGAAATAGTTATAAAAGGGCAACTCAAGGAGTCCTTGTGATGATGGGACTTTTCAGTAAATTTACTGTGGTGTTTGTGTTACACATACATACACATGATGAAATTGTATAGACCTAAATACCACAAAAATGAGTACAAATAAAACTGAGAAATCTGTATAAAATCAGTGGGTTATATCAATGTTCGTATCCTGGCTGTGACATTGTACTGTAGTTTTTGCAAGATGTTACCTTTGGGAGAAGCCAGGGAAAGTGTGCAAGGAATATTTCCACATTATTTCTTACAGCTCTTTGTGAATCTACAATGATCTCCTTGAAAATATGAATTAAAAAAATCATGAAAGCATGTCAAAAAGACACAGGAGCTATTTTTAAGGGACTGCTACTGGCCAAATCTAGGACAATATGAGCATCAAAAAAATCATTATAATAATGATCAAAACTCATTGAAAAATATAATTACCCAGGAAGCATATTGATACAAATACGTAGGGAGATGGAAACGCTTTTCCTTATAGTAGAATGCCAACTAATAAACACAGAAATTATGGATGCTGAAACACATGGAGGAAATTTTTCTAAGGAACATGATATTTGCATGATCTCTTCCTAAATTACTTATTAGTTAAAAATGGAAAATAGTAACTTTATAGTGGAGAGACCTGGAGGATACCACTGAAAAAAGTCATTAAACCTAAAATCACCAATATGGGAACAAAATGACATCAAGTGCCTTCTTATAAATGCACGTAGAAATACACATCACTTCTTCATTATTCCTGCCAGCAATACAAAATCTAAATTTAATCACAAGGAAACAGGCAAATCCAAGCTGAGGATCATTCTACAAACGAAGTGTTCCCAACACTGCCAAGTGTCAATGACAAGAAACAAGGAAATGCTGAGAACATATTCCAGAATAAAGGGCTCTAATGTGCCAGGATGACTAAATCCAGGGTTGGTCCTGAATTTGATCCTGACTCCGGAAAAGACAGCCATAAAAGAAACTATTGGAACAATTGATGACATTATGATTTAGACAATAATTTACTATCATTGGAATTTTTATGATTTTCAAAACTGTACTTGTTTATGAAAGGTAATGTCTTTATTCTTAAGAAATACACATTGAAGTACTTAGGCACAAAGGGATGTGGTTTCTCTTTTTCTCAAACAGCTCAGCAAAATATAATAATTTGTATATATGTAAATGTGCTAGTGTATAGGAGGAGAGAGGGAAAGAGATAAGGACAGAGGGGGAAGAGAGGAGAGAGATAAATAGAGAAATTTGAACAATTGCTAATATGGGTCAAAGGTATATGGGAATTCCTTATAGTATCCTTGTAACTTTTCTGTATGTTAGAAATTGTATCAAAATAGGAACTCACTAAAATATGTGAGATATTAGTCAATGGAATGTTATAAAAGTATTCGAAGTTCTGTTGTGGAAATACATCTATTGGCATGGACATGTTCTCAAGTATATTTTAAAAATGAAAGTTACAGAAGTATGCTATGGTATGATTCACATACAAAGTTTGAATACACATATGTTTTTCATAATTTTGGGTAAAAATGCAGACTTTTATTTCTTTTTTCTTTGCTTATTTCTCTATGATTTCTCTGTAAGAAACATATTTTGCTTTTATAATAAAAAATATTTTAAAATTATCTCAAAAACAAAACACCTTTTTAGTATACATATCCTAGAAACAAATTATTTTTTAATATGTTCATTTAATCTGTCATTTTAAGTATGGAGCCCATCAAACTTTAGAATGGAGACCGTATCCAGTTGTGTGCCATTGTTAACTGAGTGAATTTACCCTAGTGGCTATTATCTACTCTTCTCCTCAAATATTATGTCTTCTTGACTGACTAGGGCTATGTCAGAGTGATATTGAAACAGGAAAAAAAAAAGATTGTGCTAACTCTAACATAAATCTCCATAGAAACTCAACCATAGAAACTAGGGTTACAAAAAGATACACACACAAATCAGAAATGAATTTAAACGATTTATTCCTGACGTACAATTGAATAACTTAAGGGATTCTTAAAATTCCAAACTCTCAAACTAATATATAAACAAGATTAGTGTTTATAAAAGAAATTTTGCCTTGTTCAACAAAATAGTTAATTACCTGGAATCTCTCAAGTATACAAATTACACAATGTTAAAAGAAGTCCCAGTACCAAATGGGAATGGAATAATCATTTTGGGGGTAAATGGAATAATAATTCACTCATTATTTTTTATGAATGTTCACAAAATTTTAGCAACCGCGAATCCCTTTTATAATGACATGTTTTAAGTCAGCTGGGTGTAAGAGCATATGATAAAAGAATGCCGTCTTCTTACCAGAAGGTCACAGTTCATCCCCAGTGAACTATTATCCTTATCAATGCATTAAATGTAGTAAGTTATAGAGCTATCAAGGCACTCAGCTAAGAATTTACTTATGAAAATGTAAGAGTGGCAGTTCACTAAACAGTGGCAGAATTCTGTAAAGATATTGATCGAAATTGTAAGTTTATCTCTAGAGAACCTCTCGAAAGTGCAGTTTTACACAATCAGCGTAATCTAACTTTCATAACTGGTTCATGCGAAATATTTATACTCCTTAGCCTTCACATTAAATTATTCTTTTTCCCACCAGGTAGTTCTTAAACTGAAAATTGCTACTGTAATAATTGATATAGGACCCTGTACTTTCTCCCTTTTTGCTGTTGCTGAGGACAGCAAACTAGAATTGCTATTTGCTAGCAATAAACAACCTCTTACGTTTGACTTTCTGAACCAATTAGGCAGTGACCTTGTACTTGATTTTCTTACAATAATTATTTCAAATTATGTAGAAGACGGAGATGTATCTATATCAGAGTATGCAAAACACACACATGCGTGTGCGTGCACATGCACACACAATAATGCCCATTCAAGCAGAGTAATTGGAGAATTAATCTGATCCCTATATTTTTCATACATAAGTAAGTAAAGTTTAATGACTTTAGTGAAATAAAAAGACTTAAAAAATCATTTACTTTTAAGCTAGATGATATAGGAGACAGGAAAATTGAAAAGTGAATCAGGTTAATAAAATAGTGTAAAAGAGAAACCTATTTTACAAATAAGCTATGTGGTTAAATATAGAATATAGGAAGAATAGTTGAAATTTAATGTGCTTTCTAAGCAGACGGAGATATTGAACTCATTTTTATCTTCCCTTAGAAAGAGAAAGAAAATAAATCTAGATTATAAGAGAACCAGTGAAAATTATCATCATCATCAACTATTTATTGAACACTGTCTACGTGCATAGATTCACAATTATAGTCATTGATCAAAAGCAAGTAAGGTAGTGTTGACCTTGGCAAATTTCAACATAGTGAAAGAAATTAGTAAACAAACAACTACAGGTTATCTTTTGTGTTCAAACCCACACTTCAAACAAGGCATTTTAGGGAGAGGAGATAAAAGGGGAACAGAAAACTTTGTTTAAATAGCGAGTGCATGATTAACATATTTGGGGGGTATGAGATTATGCTTGGGGTACAGCTTCATGCTGCAGACCAATTTCAGATTCTGTTTCTTTGTCTTATATTCTTATCAACATTTTTACTTACAAAGGATGATTGTATTTCTCTATTCTATTGACAGTCATTTCCTACTGGTTTTTACCATCTATTTCTTGCCTTAATTATTCAAAAGTATTCTTACACATGTGTGTTTCCCTCAACCTGCTTTTTAATGTGTGAAGCTATTTTATCAGATGGCAAAATTTTGTTTTCCAAATTAGAGTAATAATCTCTTAGCATTGGAAGGTGATTTCCAATAACTTTCATATATAGAAATTTCTTCTATAACCTAATAATACTGTTTAAAATGTTACTACTCCTGATAATTATGATCCCCCTTAATAATGGCATCTTAGTACTGTAATTCTCAGTGGGTAATGAGAAAATGATTTTTCTTTCTCAAACAACATCTCAATTAATCAGAATCATTTATTTTTAGGATGGGAGTATAAGAAACAGTATTAAAGAATCAAGTTACATGAACATAGAGACCACTTCATTTTTTTCAATCCAAAATTAGAAATGTAATTTTGTAGTTTTCCTATTCTCTATATTTCCAGTTTTTGTACATCTTTGAATTCCATCAAAGTGTAGGATAGATGTAAGGATCATTGGCATATTAGCTTACCTATGCATTTATCAAAACTTGAGAAAAATCTCATCTCACGTGTATAAAGATCAGAAATTTCCATTTTTCTGTACAAGTACTATCATATACTCTTATGGAAGGTGAAGAAATTTGATTTTGTTCAAAGCAACTCATTTCGTTTGCTCTTAAAGAGAAAGCACTGTTGAAATTTTTTTCACATTATTTTATGCTTTTCCTAATATTGTTTGCAGTACACGGGCAGTTCTTACATTTAATTCTGTTACTAAATTCTTTTCAGCCACTAAAGCATAGTAGCCCATAGACACCCTAAGGCCTTCATACTGTGAATAATTGAGTTCTAAAATGTCGTCTTCCATGATAATACATTTTTATCTATTGCAATGCTAGAAAGTACTCCAGAGACAAACTTTCATTTTACACATGAACAAATTTGGCCCCAGAAAAATAACTTGCCTAATGTCATAAAAATAATAAACTACTGGTCTCTCTAAGACTAGAATTGAAATGTATTGACTTATAGCCCATTGTTCACTCCATTATACCAGTATTTTCAAAACATACCTAGCCAAAGCTGGAAATAAATCCCCAGACTCCATCTTTCTTGGTTTTACATTCTTTAGATTTTCAGAGATGCTCAATGCTAGTTGTTTAGAAATGCTTTGAGGGCCTAGGAAAAGTACGGATGTGCCTCTCCGGTTCTTTCTAGCTTGGTGCAGTCTGCAGACACTTTGGGTTTTCGGAGCTTAGATTTTATTCTGAATTAAATGGGAAAGTATGGGAGGTTAAAGCAGGTGATTAATGCAATTATATATATATATAAATTATATATATTAGTATCTAAATCCCCAGGAGGTTCTAAGTTGATATGGATTCGTTTTTTTTTTTTTAAGGTATACTTTTTGGTGAGGAAGATTGGCCCTGAGCTAACATCTGTTGCCAATCCTCCTCTTTTGTTTTCTCCCCAAATATCCAGAACATAGTTGTATATCCTAGTTGCAAGTCATTCTAGCTCTTCTATCTGGGACACTGCCACTGCATGACTTGATGTGTGGTGCTTGGGCCTGTGCCAGGGATCTGAACCCGTGAACCCTGGGCCATGGAAGTGGAGCACATGAAATTAACCACTTGGCCGCAAGGCCAGTCCATGAATTCTTTCAAGAATAATCACCTAGAGATTCAAGATTGTCTGGGAGTGAGGTTGCAGAGGAGGACCCGGAACGGTAGTGCTTGGCAAGCTCTACCTACACTTAGGGCCAGCCTTGTGAACTTCCAAGGGAGATAATTTTCCACTGTGGCCACCTAAAGAAATCTTCCTGACTCTGGAAAAACAAGTTGTACCCACACAGATTATTCTCTCACTTACAATATATGAAAATATCAATGGTTTGCTGTTTTGACAATGGCAAAGATTATAAAAAAGTGGTGCCAGTATGAGTGACCCATTTCAAATATACTTTATGAAGTTACCAGCTTTTGAGTAATAGGTTCAAAATAAAAATTCCATGAATATAAATGTGTTTATAGTAGAAATAAATTATATAAAACTTTGAGGTGATGGCTGTGAGAATAAGGCTTAAAATAAAATAAAATAAAACCCCAAGGGTTAGAGGAATAATAGGCATGCAAAGAAAGGAGAGATGCAACACTCTTAATCAGAAATTGCATATAAATTAATAAGGGGTCATATAAAAATTATTTGCTTTATACAGTGAGTCTTGTTAAAAAAATTCAACCAAGTAAATTTGAAGATCTAATTGGCTTTATTAAGCAGTTCATGAAATGGGCAGCATCCCATCTAGTCTAGCAAGTAGAAGGGTACTCTGCTCTGGGAGGTTGTACAAAATGGAAGGTTTTTATAGGAAGAAGGGTGGGGCAAGGGAGCTATTAGCAAAATAAAAGAAGGAATTGTTTTTAGGCCAGGCCATCTCCTTTTTCAGGGGGAAGGGCACTGGCACAGATTTTATCATGTAGATTGCCTCTTCTCCCTCTAAGGGATGGAGAAAACCTACAGGACAGATTGCCTGACTGATGCTTGACCAAGACATACCAGTCTGGACGAGTAAGGTTACATTTCTGTGAGAGTTTGAAACTACAAGTAGATCAAGCAGCAAATCTAGGGTTAGTATCATGGGCTTTTGGCAGATGTGATGCCATTTTGGGCTTCTGGTTTTCCTTTTGTTTTTAATCTTCATTTTCTTTTCTTTCTTTTTTTTTTTTTAAAGATTGGCACCTGAGCTATCGACTGTTGCCAATCTCTTTTTTCTCTTCTTCTTCTTCTCCCCAAAGCTCCCCATTACATAGTTGTACATTCTAGCTGTGAGTGCCTCTGGTTGTGCTACATGGGGCACTTACAGTGGTGAAAAGAGTTGACCCCTGCCTTCATGGAGGTTTCATGGTGTTGGGAGCATGTGACAATAAACAGGTGAAAATATTGAATAAATAGAGATTTGACATAGGAATAGGTATTAAAGTT
Source organism: Equus przewalskii (assembly GCF_037783145.1). Lineage (NCBI taxonomy): Eukaryota > Metazoa > Chordata > Mammalia > Perissodactyla > Equidae > Equus > Equus przewalskii. The sequence goes on along the minus strand of NC_091839.1, from coordinate 53,771,414 downwards.
GGGCATTGGGTTAGAGAATAACTCAGGGACAAGAGCAGGCAGTGCTTTAGGTAAGGTTTTTAAGGAAAACTTCTTTGAGAAGACAGTTTGTGACTTAAAACCTAACAGTCAATAAAATATCATGGAAAATAGAGTTTCTGGCAGAGAGAACAGAAAGAACAAAGATCCTGAAGTGAGAATGAGGTGGTATATTTGAAGAACACAATTAATGCCAGCTCTGGAGAGCAGCCATGAGGGAGAGGGAACTTGAGACAAGACAGAAGACTAGATCTGGTTGTGAAGGATGCATCACTCCATCATGGAGAATTTATTTAGACTGCATTCTAAGCAGAATTACACCTTAAATAACTAGACCCAGTTTCTAATTAGAGGATTAATAATGTCAAACTTGATTAACTGAAAAACAAATCTTTAGGAAAAATCATCAGATTCTTACCATTTTTCATTTATTTTTTAGCTCTGAGTCCTCCATCAGCAAAGTGGACAACAGCCAGTCTGTTCACAATGCTGAGGGTACCTGTGGTGAAGTGATAGAATATGTTCAATTCTCTATTTCCCCAGTATTACATAGATTGCCTGGAAGAAGTTATTGTGTATTGGTTACTGTATTTACCTAAACATCAGTGACTAGGGAACCCCATGAACTTCAAAATGCCAGCAGCTATAGCCACAAATATAGCAGTTATTGGTACTGAAGCAATGGAAAACAAAGGGATAACTGATAGACATGAGGAAAGGAGATTCCAAAAATAGTCCAAAGTTATTCATCAGAATACACAGCGAGACAATTTGAGAACACTGGCTGCATCTAGGTGGAGAGTTGCTTATTCTAATAGTGGATGAGAGCAAAGGGCCTATGGCCAATACTAAAGGGGCTGAAGCAGCCTAGCTTCAATGAACATTCAAAACTGATCCACCCAGGATCTCTTCTAAACAAGGTCCCCTTCACTGGGGAGAAATTGATAGAAAGAAGATTGGGGAAGAGGAGCAGAACAAGGAAAACTCAGAAAGCAAGATGCCATATTTTTTTAATACTACACAAAAACAATAGAAAAGTGGTTTCTGTGAAGTAGTAAAAGCTCTCTGAGCCAAAAGCTTCCTTTTAAAATGAGTGACAAAGAAGTATTAGTGTCAAATTCCATGCAACATTTCCATAGGAAAAAAGAGATTATGAAGCAGAATGACATCAGTGATGAGGATTTTTAGGCTGGTTAGTTTTAAAACTATAGAGGAGATTCAGGCTCCAAGGAGTGGAATTTGTTTGCCCCTTTGTTGGGAAACATTTACATTTCTAAGGGAAACCTCTATCTGTGAAGATGCCTCCCTCTCTGTGCTAAGAAGAAGGGGGGATGGTCTTATCTCTAGAAGCTCTTAATCAATGCCAGAGGAAGAACTTAAGTTGGTTACTGTCTGGCAACCTCATGTAACTGACCCCCCCACAAATCCTCCTTTGTCTTTAGCCGAGGATAAAATTCAAGCGGTGACTTCTGCCATTTACTCAATCAGGTTTAATTCTTATCTAAAAGTTGTGGGACCACCAAATGGCCAGACCATAGGGGCACTGATACCATTTTAACTTTTTTACATATTCTTTGTCTTGTAAAGAGATAATTCACATACCTATGCCTTAAATTTAGCCTTACTCTCCACCCAACTTTGCAGCAGCAGCAGCAGGAGCTCTGACTGCCCATGGGTCCTGTCCCCATGCCAGCGGGGGCAGCAGAAGCGGCGGCAGCAGAAGCTCTGACTGCCCATGGGTCCTGTCCCCATGCTACACTATTCTCTAAATAAAAGAGCACTACTGCCAGATCTTAAGAGTCTAAGAAATCTTTCTTTCGACTCCTCGGCTCACCGACCCCGCATCAATCAGTACAAGATATATATTCTCAAGCATATCAAAACTCTAATAGTTCAAAACAAACAAAGATATTAAGAAAATGATCAAAAACGTGAATGAACAAAGTACATAAGAAGTAGGAAAACACTCAGGAATGAGGTGATATAACTCATAAAATAATTTGAAATAAAAGAAAAAATCATTTTCGACTTGAAGACTAAATGAACAGAACCTAAAAAGCAAATCAGCACAACAAATAATGCCTTAAGAAAAAAAAGATGGCCAGGAAAACATTTTTTAAATTACTAATAAAAAGAGGTTTGTAATACATATTGCAAGAACATACCTTATATTTGAGAATATCTACCAGCACAAAAATAGTAAATTTGGGACCAGCACCATGGCCTAGTGCTTAAGTTTGGCATGCTCTGCTGTGGCAGCCCAGGTTCACAGGTTTGGATCCTGGGTGCAGACCTACACCACTCATCAGCCATGCTGTGGTGGTGACCAACACATAAGATAAGGGGCGACTGGCACAGATGTTAGCTCAGGGCTAATAGTCCTTAAGCAAAAAACGAGGAAGATTGGTAACAGATGTTAGCTCAGGGGTAATGTTCCTCAGCAAAAAAAAAAAAAAAATAGTGAATTTACTAAAATAAAAAAACCCCTCAATGTTTTGAGCATCTGTCACAAAGGGCTTGCAACTTACAAAGGAAATAAAATTAGATCATCAAACCCTTTGGTAGCAACACTTTATCCCAGAAAAATATGAGATAGCATATTTAAAATACTCAAGGAAAGAAAATGTGAAGCAATGATTTTATATCTGAAAAAAACTTATGTTCAAGTATAAAAGGCATGTACAAACTGTTATTAACACACAAAATCTCAAAGAATACTTTTTTCATGAGCCCTTTCTATGGAATGTAATAGAGAACAAGAGTTGGATAACAAAAATGACTACAGAAACGCCAACATAATTAGTGCTGGTGTGCATTAAATATATAATTACTTGTAGAACCAAGACAAAATGAAACTTTAAAGGGAGAAATTAGAGCATATAATGACTATATAATTTGACAATAGGGAGAAATTAGGAATGATTAATGTAACATAATTTAAAACTATTTCTAGTAATCAATTGATTGGAGTAGCATCGGTTTTGTTAGCCTGAGACTGTTGTATGGCAAATAAACTAGTTACAAAATATTTCTATATTATCACCCTCCCTCTTCTTAAGAATCAGTATTCATTGTATAGAATAAAGAAGGTACAGCTATAATATACAAGAGATTATGTGGAAACCCTTTAGTCTTGAACTAGAATTGGAGATATTAGTATGATCTTACAGGGCATTTAATCTTGTCTGTTGAGGAATTCTAGAAACAATTCCCAATAAGCATATTGTGCACCTGAAATAAAATTTCCCATTGAAAAATCCAGAGCTTCCAGAGAAATGACTGATGACAGATCTGGGGCAGGAACAAATTGGCATACCAGATAGGAAGGACTATCAGGGACTTAGTAGGGCCATGTCAAAGGAGGCTACAATAGAGTAAGAATTAAAATGAACCAAAGCCTATCAAATGTGCTTAAATCCATGAGTTCATAATAATTTTGCAAGAAAATTAATAATTGATAACCTCAATGATAGGTAACAAATTCATTATATCAAAAACTGGTTAAATAAAAGAGTCAAGCATTTGTCTATGCTTTTCTATTAACTGTACCATTGAGTAACCAAACAGTAGACTAGAGAAACCATCTCCTTATAAATTCATTCCAGCTATTGAATAAAAACAAAATAAGAGAATTTGAATATTAGCATTTTAGAGCCCCTGATGTTGAGCGTCAGTGGACGCTAACAACAACAGCAACAAGAGTGTGAAACAGACATTAATTATGTACTTCTTGATGAAAGAACACATCACCACTATGGTTTTGGTAAGAGAATCAACCCGAGTCTGATCAAGCATCTGGATCGAACTGCCAATTTGTAGGAAATGTAGATGACAAAGGAATATATTGAACTGTGAAAAACTCTATATGTTCAATTCCCTAGTTTCTTCAAGAAACTTATTGTAAAGGAAAGAAAGGGAAGGAGAGAGAACCTGTAGATTAAAAGAGACTTAAAAGTAATATAAAGTTTTAAAAAGTGGGCATGCGCTGTTGGGTTATAAACTCATAATGAAAAGCAAGGAAGTGATTATTATAAAATTCAGAATAGTGGGTACTTTTGGAGGGAGAAGAACCATGATTAAGATGGGACAATGGAGGGGTTTCTGGGATGGCTGTTACAGTTCCATTTCTTGACCTGGCTGATGGTTATAAGATTAGTCACTTTATAATAATTCATAAACCTCTACATTCATTATTTTGCTTTACTTGTGTTTTATTTTACAATGAAAGATTCAAAGAGCCTTATGAATATAGCTGCTAAATATATATGCTATGTAGTTTCTTTCTGGATAAACTTATGCTTATATGAAATAATATGCCCTAACTTAGATATTTTTTGGTGGGGGGACAGTGAAGGAAAATAATTGATAATATATTTTCTATTTTATACACTTGTTTTATGTTTCAATCTATTCTTTAAATCAGATGCACATATTGTATAATTAGAAAATATTCAAACAGAAAGAAAAAAATCTGTTCTAGTACTTGAAATGTTGACAATTTATAAAACGAAAAGAAATAAGTATCGGTAAATCTCAATGAAAAGGTGAAGGACATTGCCCTCGGCTGTCTATTTCCTGGACTATTGTGCAGGTTACTTTATCTCCATCGATCAGTACAACTAGATTAAACAACCAGATCAAATACTTTCCATTTAATTTTATGTAGCTTGGAACAGAGAAAAACAAAATATTTAAAAATCGTAATTTTAGAGAGAGGATAGACTAGAAATTAAATTCTGAACTTCAACTTGTTTATAAAATTTTAATTATGATCTTTAATTATTCTTTTATGAAATATTGGTTTCAGCCAAAGGAAATACATAAAATAACACTACGTGCTTTGTTCTTTTCAGTAGCTCAATTATCACACTTCTTAATGTTAAGGAGTCAAGAAAGAACGTGCTTGTATAAGTTGAAAAATTCAGTTCCACGTCAAGAAAATATGTACATGAAAACCATTGTACCTAAGTGACTTCCAAACAAAGCTATTTTAAATTCTCTTTTACAATGCAATTTAAAAAAATTGTCTTGACCAACTCTTATTCTTCCAAAAGGAAATATCTTACATTATACTTTTTAGGTGTTAAGGGTTGTCAAATGTTAGTCAAGATTATGTAGGTGCTGACCTCCATTTCAGGATGCCATCTTAAATGATGAATTCCCATTTTAAAATTATTTTCTTCTCTGACTTCAACAGTGGCAAATGGAACAGGAACTCTATGTCTTACTGGGGTTTTTCAATATTAAGTAGTACTATAGACTTTATTCCAAGAGAATTAATAGAGCCACTTAAAGAGAAAAAAAGGAAATATTACTGACTATTTCCACAGTGCAAATGGAATGTGCTCATAATGAGTCATTTTTAATAGAGAAGGAAAATACAGTTCTAATAGAGATTCAAAGAGCAGGAAAAGAATTTCTACCTTGCAATTCAATTCTGATACTATTAGGACAAAAAGAGGCCAATAATTTATAAGCATTCTTCAGGAGTTGCTAAGCCTAGATTTTATAACATTTGAATTCAAATGTAAGTAAAATGTATTCTTTCTGCCATTTTTTTTTAAATCTAAGAGTTTTCTTTATCTATGACAAGGCAACAACATATGTTTAAAGGGAATTTTGAAGTTACATAGCACACTCTGCCATTTTTCTGCTTCTCAAACTAAGATTCAAATTCATACCCATAGAATATTCAGTAAATGCTGGGGTAAATAAAACCTCAATATTAACACAACTTATTTTCCCATAATGTGATTTTGGGTGTTTAGTAGCAATTAATTAAGTAATTTTATTTATACTATTGGTCATGTGTCTTCTTCATGGGTGCTAGTGTGCTAAGTACTAGGGATATGCTATTTCAGAAGGGCCATTGCCTTTAAAGGCCTTCCATTCTAGTAGATGATACAAATAGATGAGTAAATAAATTAATAAGATAAATTTCAGGTTGTGATAAGTGTCATGAAGTCAATGAAAAGGATGCTAATATCAAGATTGGGCATTTAGAGGGAGTATACCATTTAATAAGTATACCACTGCCATTTAAGCTGATACTTAAAGAGTGAGGAATTAGTCATGGGAAGACTTGTGCAAAGAGAGCTCTAGGGAGAGGAAATGGTTGTGAAATGGCTTTAGAACAGTGAGATTGGAGCTTAGTGAGCAAGGGGAGAATGTTGTGATGAGGAAGGAGAGTCATAGACAAGATCATATGTGATCTTTTCTCTTGGAAAGCTCTTATACCAAGGGAGTGTGATATGACACTGCTCTCTCAGAGGACAGTGGCTCAGTCCTAGTGAACAATAAATTACTGTCATACTTATGCTAAGATGTCATATTTTTTAGGTAATAATTTATAAATGATTCTAATAAGTAATTGTTTACTATGGAGGTAGAGATTGGGTAAGCAACACTCCCTCACTTATCTTCCAAAGATACCCCACCACCAGACACACACATTAGCCTTTGGACAATATGGATCCCAATTCCCTTCTAGAAGGGGTGAGTTGGCAATCCATTAAAAAGTATATATCTAGCGTTTCTTAAGTGACAGGCACTATTCTAGATCCTGGGAGTAGAGCAGTGACCAAAACCAGACCAAAATGGTAATATGTTTTCTCTCTCATGAATTAGTAAAATATATTCTCTCATACCATTTTGTATACATATATTCATATATTCTCACATACATATATTCTATACACTTTATTCTATAGAGCTCTTGGGATAGGTCCAGGGTGCAATATAAATTGAGGTTTATCAACTGATAGATGGTATTTATCACCAGGAGACTACATGAGATTGCCTATTGAGTAAATGATGGTAGCAAAGAGTTCAACATTGAACACTCAGGCATTCTAACATTTATGAATCAGAATCGTAGAGTTGAACCAGCAGATGAGACTGAGAAAGATGATCCAATTCAAGAGAGAAAACCAAGATAAGACATTGGGAAAGAACTGAAAGAATGATCACCTGTGTTAAATAGTCAAAATGATAAGGACTGACCATTCACCTTTGAAGTTAGCAAACTACAAGTTAGGCAATGTAAAGAAAATAATAACTTCTCAACATTCCACAATAAGGTTAAAGAGAATAGGTTCATGGTCTAAAGATAGCCCTCTTGCCCTGACTTCCCAGAATTGTCATAATGAAAATATGTATTCGTCTGCCTAAGACAGACTTTTATACATATACCACAATACAGGGATTACAAATAATTTGTAATAATTTGCACTCAGCCAAGATATCTTTCTAGGGTATCCAAACAAACTACAACAACAAAACAATGTCATCTGTCTGTACTCCTTATTAAAGTAGGAAGACTCACTAAGACGATCTCAACCTTTACCGTTATTCTGTTTAAACCTAACATGAGAAAAATTTTCTTTGGAGCATTTTCTCCTCTAACCAATTACTTGAGACTTTTGGAAGAGATGCATTAGTGTTTATTGCTGTTGTAACAAATTCCAACAAACTTAGAGGCTTAAAAAGTAAAACAAATTTATTATATCACAGTTCAGGGGGTCGGAAGTCTGTGTCAGCATCGCTTAACTGGTTCCTCTTCTTCAGGTATTTCAAGGCCAGTATCAAGGTGTCTGCAGACCTGTATTCCTTTCTGGAAGTTCAGGGGATAAATCTGCTTCCAGCTCATTCAGTTGGTTGGCCAAATTCAGCAGTTTGTGACTTTCGAATGAGGTTCTCATGTCCTTACTGATTTTCAGTCGTAGGTCGTTCTCGTCTTCTAAAGGTAGCCCTCATAGCACGTCGCCCCCTTCATCCTCCAACTCAGCAATGGAGAGTTGAGTCCTTCTTACACTTTGAATCCCTCTAACTGCCTCTTCCCCTATATCTTTCTCACACCAGTGAGAGATTTCTCTGCTTTAAGGGCTCATGTGGGTAGGTTGGTCCCACCTAGATAATCCAGAATAATTGCTCTACTTCGAGATTTGAAGCTTTAATTCAGTACTACAGTATTTGTCCTTTTTTGACTGGCTTCTTTCACTTAGCATAATATTTTCAAGGTTCATTCATGTTGTAGCATGTGCAGAATCTTCTCCCTTTTTAAGACTCAATAATATAACCTTGTATGTATATATCACATTTTGTTTATCTATACATTTGTGGACCTTCGGGTGGCTTCCACTTTTTGGCTATTGTGAATAATACTGCTATGAACATAGATGTACTGAACCTCTTTCAATACCTACTTTCAGTTCTTTTGGGTATATAACCTTAAATGGAACTGTTAAGTCATACAGCAATTCTATGTTTAAGTTTTTGAGTAACTGTCATACCATTTTCCACAATGACTGCACCATTTTACATTTACGCTCCCGCCAGCAGTGAACAAGGGTTCCAATTTTTCCACACACTTACCAACTTTTTATTTTCTGGTTTTTTTTGTTGTTGTTGTTGTTCATAATAACCAGCCTAATAGGTATGAAGTAGTATCTCATGATTTTGATTTGCATCTTTCTAATGATTAGTGATGCTGAGCATCTTTTCAGGTGCTTATTGGCCATTTGTATATCTTCTTTGAAGAAATGTCTGTTTAAGTCTTTTTCCTATTTTTAATCAGATTGTTTTTTGTTGTTGTGTAGAGTTGTAGGAGTTCTTTATATATTCAGGCAGCAATCTCTTGTTAGATATGTAATTTGCAAATTTTCCCCTCATTTTGTGGGTTGCTTTTTCACTCTGTTGATAGTGTCTTTTGGAGCACTGAAGTTTTTAATTTTAATGTAATCCAATTTATTTTTCTTTTGTTGCCTGTGCTTTTGATGTCGTATCTAAGAACTCACTGCCAAATCAAGTGAAATTTTCTCTCATATTTTCTTCTAATAGTTGTATAGTTTTAGCTCACGTTTAGAAAGTTTGCAATCTTTTTTGCGTGTGAATATCCAGTTTTCCCAACAATATTTGTTGAAAAGGCTGTCCTCCTATTGAATGATCTTGGCAACCTTGTCAAAAATCATTTGACCATATGTGCAAGATTATATTTCTATGCTCTCTGTTATATTCCATTGGTCTCTATGTCTATTTTTATGCCAGTACCATGTTGTTTTGATCACTGTAACTTTGTAGTAAATTTTGAAATCAGAAAGTGTGGGACATCCAATTTTGTTTTTTTTTTTCAAGACTATTTTGGCTATTTGGGGTCTTTGAAATCCCACATGAATTTTGGGATGGATTTTTCTATTTCTTCAAAAAACATCATTGGGTTTTGAAAGGGAAATATATTGATTCTGTAGAATGCTTTGGGTGATATTAACATCTTAACAATATTGCCTTTCACTCCATGCACATGGGATGTCTTCCCATTTATTTGTGTTGTCTTTAATTTTTTTCAACATCACATTGTAGTTTTCAGTGTACAAGTCTTTCTCCTTCTTGATTAAGCTTACTTCTAAATATTTTTCTTTTTAATGCTATTGTAAATGGAATTTCTTTCTTTCCTCCTTTTCCTTTTAATTTTTTGGTGAGGAAGATTGGCCTTGAGCTGACACCTGTGCAAATTTTCCTCTATTTTGTATGTGGGATGCCACCACAGCATGGCTTGATGAGCAGTGTGTAGGTCTGTGCCTGGGATCCTAATCGGCAAACCCTGGGCTGCCAAAGTGCAACGTGTGAACTTAACCACTATGCCACCAGGCTGGCCCCTGGAGTCTCCTTCTGAATTTCCTTTTTGGATTTTTCATTGTGAACATGTAGAAACAAAACTGATGTTTGTGTTTTGATTTTGTATTCTGCAACTTTGCCAAATTGAAGAATTGGTGCTAACATTTCTTTGTGGAAAGTAATCCTTAATTTATTTTTACCATGTGGTGGCCACTTATTTTCAATTAGTTTGCCTCCCCCTTCCCTCTAAGGGAATATTTAAGTTTACACACCTATGTAATCACTGCATTTGAGGAGGAAAACTCGATCCTGGTTCTTGATGTTCCCAGCAAAGAAGGCATCCATTGGAGCACTATTGGAGCCGTTTCCACTCAAAGCTAAAAAATTTATTTTTTGCATCTTGTTTTCTGTATGTTGGTTAATTATGTTTGTTTATTTTTGCCACCTGTCAGGCTTAGTTCAGGGAGCAGAGTGCATGTATCTTTTCTTGATAGCCAAACAACTTTTCAAAACTCACTGCATCCACCTCTAAAGAATACTTTCTGTCCACCTAAGGGCTCAGGCCATTAGGAGTTTCCTGTATCTCTACTTAATTGCCACTATCTCACCAGAAAATAAAAGCAGACAACCATGGGGCTGGCCCCATGGTTTTGGAGCAATCCATTTTGGTGGTGGCCTGGGTTCGGTTCCCAGGTGCAGACCTATACCAATCTTTGGTGGCCATGCTGTGGCAGTGACCCACATACAAAATAGAAGAATTTTGGTACAGATGTTAGGTCAGGGCGAATCATCTTCCTCAGCAAAAAAACCAAAAAACTAAAGAGACAACCATGTTTGGAAAATGCAGAGTAGGGGAGAGGAGTGGGACAAAGGTAGAAAGGAAGAAGTGGGGAGTATCCATTATTCCAAAAATATCTGCCTCACACTTATGCTCTATTTACTCAGATAGTTAAACCAAAGCTCATTTATTAGAGTATTGGACAAAAAAGAGTATTCAAATTAAAACTTTTTATTCTCTGATTTGTCCCTCTTTCTCCATGAAAATGAGCATGTTTGGCACCTAGGGCTTATGGTAGGGGAGCAGTGACATACCCTCTCTCTCTCTGGATTTGGCTTGACCTTGTCCAAAAGTCAGCGCTAGGAAAATTAGAGATCTGAGTCAGGGCTTAGGTGAGCTCTAGGCCAGCAGTGTCCGATAGAAATATAATGCCAGCTATGTATGGAATTAGAAGTTTTCTAGTAGCCACATTAAAACATGCAAAAATAAAAGGGTGAAATGTATGTTAAGACAATGTGTAATTTTACCCAGTTTATCCCACTATTATCCAAAATGCAGATTCATACTTGTCTCTCTCTCCTTTTTTTCTCAACTCTCCTTTGGTTCTCCTCATGCAGAATTCCAGTTTCATCCTTCAATGCAACTCTTACACTGTAACTCCTCTTTTAAAAATCATCTCATACTTGCTTCTTACCAAACAAGACTGAAACTATTCAGTTCTCATCTTACTTAACCTTTCCATCTATAAATCTCTTCTCTGTGAAACCACAATCCTTCTTGGTTTTCTTTGGTACATGTGTCTCATTCATAGCTGTTTCCTAAGTATGTTTCAGCTTTGTCTTCATCCACACTTCCTACTTCACTTTGTGCAGAAGGGAGCCTTCATCAAGGAATCACATGTGAAACCTTTTAAAAATATGAATCCGTTGATATTTCTGGAGATTTTGCTTCAATACGACTGATATTGAACTTAGTTATTTGTATATTTAAAAAGACTCAAGACTTGGGGCTGGCCCAGTGGGGCAGCAGTTAAGTTTGCACATTCTGCTTCAGTGGCCCAGGGTTTGCTGGTTCGGATCCCGGGTGCTGACCTACACATTGCTTGGCAAGCCATGCTGTGGCAGGCATCCCACACATAAAATAGAGGAGGATGGGTACAGATGTTAGGTCAGGGCCAGTCTTCCTTAGCAAAAAAAGGAGGATTGGCTGCAGATGTTACCTCAGGGCTAATCTTCCTCAAAAAAAAAAACAAAACCAGCTCAAGACTGATGTTAGTGCCCAGGTAGGACTGAGAAACACTGATCAAATAAAACCAATTGCATATCTACTTCTACCCTCACCAAGCTGTTTCATGCCTCAGATATTTGTTCATCGTGTTTCTTTTGCCTGTAATTCCTCAAATCGGACACTGTGGATATTTAGCTGGACTTGGGTTAGTCTCAGGATGCTTACGTAGTTTCAGCTAGCTTCAGCTCCAACACCTAATTGGAGATTTTTGATTTGAAAATGCTCTCATTTTTAACCAGAAGATAAAGGGCAAATATCTCATGCTTGGACATGTATGGTTTCTAATGATTCAGATTAGGAGCCTGTATTTATTATTTTTATAAAAGAAAAGTTAGTGGCCGTAAACATTACAGTAGGGGCCTGCCTGGTGGGCTAGAGGTTAAGTTCGCATGTTCTGCTTCTGGCGGCCTGGGGTTCATCAGTTCGGATCCTGGGTGCGGACATGGCACCACCTGGCAAAAGCCATGCTGTGGTAGGCATCCCTCATATAAATTAGAGGAAGATGGACATGGATATTAGCTCAGGGCTAGTCTTCCTCAGCAAAAAGAGGAGGATTGGCAGTAGTTAGCTCAGGGCTAATCTTCCTCAAAAAAAAAAAATTACAGTATATTTTTGTTGAATAAAAATCTCTAACGCATTTGTATTGTTATGCATTTGGTGTCTCTGGAATTTTTATGCCATTATATACCTATGCCATTTGTATCTGATTTGTTCCAGCTTAGAATTACATAAACATATTCACATTAGTATTTCAAGTTAAAAAAAAAGAATAGATACCTCTTGAAATTACTCAGTTTAATTTTTTTAATCAAAGCATTGGGTATGTACCATAACTCTAAAATAAATCTTTAGGACATGTCACTATGATCACATTATAACTCAAGATGTGTGCGTTGAGAATATGTTTCATGATTCATTTATAATTAATTACCTTCAAACATTTCCCATACAATGATGATTTAACTTTCTAAGATATTGAAACCAGTCAATATAATTTTACCTCATAATACTCAACTAGTTCTATGAAAATGCAAATTTAAGAGCAAAATATTAGGCAAATCAAATTTGCATGCATATGGTGTATATACATAAAATGATTCAGAATATTGGATATCATTACCCAATCATTACACTCATAGAGCATAATAAGGAACAAGAAGAATTTACCACATAAAAGACATTAGCAAAACGGAAAATTTTACAGGCATACAATTTATATCCTAAGCCCTAACATGGACCTGAATGCCAAAATCTATATAGCTAAGAAAATAAAGATGAAGCAACATTGCTTTCAGCATTCTGAAGAATATCTCTATAGGGAATAAACTTAACGAGGTTGGATATTTTCTGGACCTCTTCAAAAGGACTTGAAAATACACCACTATTTTTTTTCTAGTTAAATATTGGGATAACTCATTAAGTGAACATGAACATATAGGATAGTAATTTAGAGGTTAAGAACAAATCTTTGAAATGAAATAGCTGAGATTTGAATTATGGATTTGCTATTTACCAGTTATATTATCTTGCAGGCATTTCTTAACCTAAATTTATGCTTTTCATGTACAATATAGAATTTAAATCATTTATTGCAGAAATGTTGTTAATATAAATACTATAAGCATGAAAATATTAATATAGTGAGTAAGTATGTATAACCTATTATTTTTTCCGTAGAAACAAACAGAAACTCACACTTTCATCTCCTTTCAAATGCTTTTTTAAAATATAGGCTAGGCTCATCTTAAATGATAAAGCAATGCTTTCACTGGAAAACATTCATGTATCATCATCAAACACAATACATTTCATAATTGGGATATTTAGAATGCTTGCTAAATTCCACTTTTAATATGTTGGGAAGGAGAAGTATTGGAATACCTAAAGCTAGAATACAAAGAAAGCACTGAATATTTGTTATTCAAAAATCAAACGTGGAAAAAGATCCCCAGCAAGTTTGAAGAGAAAAATGTCGAATTCGGATCCTGTCTTGGAGTCTCAAGATGTGAGCCTTTAATTTCAGGCTCTGCCTTTCAGCTTTTGTCTAATTTTGAACCACTCGCTAAACCTCTTTGAGGCTAATTTCCTTATCTGTAGCACAGAAATAATAGCAAATTCATAGGTTATTATATTTTTTAACTTACTGAGGTTAATTATAGAAAAATACTTTGTGATGTGAAGAGAGCTCCTTAAACATTGCTAACATATACTTTAATTTGCTTATTAGAAAATGTAAGAAAGTATGGATTCTTTGCTTGGTCTACAATTTACTTAAATTAAAATGGAAAATAATAAAAGAAAAAACAAACGTAATGTTGGAAGTCCCTTCTGAAATGGAATTATATTTCATTTCTAACTTAAATTTTTCTAAAGACTTTGTATCATAACTGTTTCAGAAATTCAAAGGAGTAAAAATATTTCTCATGTAATAAGACCCAGCTTGAAAATATATCTGTTTATGGAATGTTAGAGATTCCTAAGAAGGACTTGGAAAAATATCTGAACTATTTGTAGGTAAAAAAAAGAAAACCCTCAGGTTTGCAGAATAATATCTTCAATATGAATCCATCAATTTAAATATGCAAGTTTATATAAATATATATTTATGCCAGTGTAGAAGAAAAGAACCAGAAGGAGATACACCAAACTACCTCTGAGATAAGGAAGGAAAAGTGGGCCTCATTAAAAAAGGATTTTCACGTTTTACTTTACATATTTCTGAACTGATGAATCTTTTCAATGAGAATATTTATATGTATTGTTTGCATAACTGAACACCAATGAAGAGAAAAATATAGTTAGTATTTATTGAGGAAGAATAGTCACTCATAGTTAATATCTACTATTGGAATATCAAGCTCAATTTCCAATATTTGTCAGATAAAAATCATTGATTGGCTTGAAAAATCTAACCTCAAACTTCAAATCTGAGCAGTCAAATTCAAAATTTAAACTCAAGAGTTCAAATATTCGTTAATATTATTAACTAAACCGGTATCAGGTCTTAAAATAGAAATGAATAACTGATTTATTCTTTTTCTGTGTCCAAATGAACACTGTAGCTGGGGCCGGAAGCTATTCAGAGTTTGAGCTATCAACATTAACGTTATGTCTACTTGCAAATACTTTCTTAAACCCAAAACAATTACCACCATAAAGATAAATGGGTAACTGGTTTACTTTGTATGTGATGATCTATCAATTTATTGAAATTAAATATAGTTGAGGTTTTCTGCCCCATGATCTTTCAATTTAATATATACATGTTGTTGTATATGTGATTAAAGCACATACATGATTTTGAACTTTTAATGTGCTTGTAGGAGTGGAAGCTGAGGTAGGAGACTGAGGAATCATAGAAGAAAGAGGAATGGCTTATTGGATAAGAATATGAAAATGATACTTTATTAAACTTATAGGTTGATATATAATTTTACCTACAGATTAAGCAACTAGAATAATTGTATTTAAGTAAAAGCCTGCTAGAGGTAGTCTCCTGATAACTAGGGAATTGTGGAGCTGACACCATGGCATATGGTGAAGAAATTAAAAATTTCCAAGCTTCCAGGAATCTCTCCATATTCCACTGAAACAGACCTGCAGCCTAAGTGGTAACAAAATATTTTGATGACATTTTTAAAACAGTGATCAAGTTAAATGCAATTTGATTTCTTATTCTTCCCAAAGCACTTTTATCAAAGTTTCAGAAATTAATTTCAGATATTGATAGTCTTCCTATTTGTGTTTCTCATATTGATTCATCCAAATATTTATTTTCTTATCCAATCTTTAACATAAAACATATATTTTTGACTGTGTCCCTGTGCTAAGAACTGCTTTACTTCTTGTGGAAATTAAAATAATTAAAAAATCTCTGCATTCTAATAAGGTTAGACAGCCACTGACTATAATAAATGTCTGAGTTATATAGTAAATTAAAAGGAGACAAGTGCTAAGAAAACCCATAAGATATAAAACAAACTAAAGAGCAGAGGGTAGACAAGGAGTACTGCATTGCAACGTCAACTGGGGGGATGAGGACAGAGCTCCACAAGAAAAGGTGTCACATGAGCAAAGACCTGAAAGAGGTGAGGGAGCAAGACGACAGCTTATCTGAAGGAAGTCATTTCCAAGCAGAGCAAGAAGCCCGTGCAATGATCTTTGAGACTGGAGCATGAATGCATGTTAAAGGAACTCAAAGAGGCTTGGTAACAAGTGTACTGTAAGAGGAAGGAAGAGTAGTAGGAGGTGGAGTTAATAAAGAAACTGGGGGCTAGCTAATGCATGCTGTTTCAGGCCATTTTAAGTACATTGGCTTTTACTCTTGGAGCCATTCTAGGTTTTGCACGAGTGTAGTATGATCAATTTATATTTTGAAATAAATACTTTGGTAGATAGTCTGAACATAGACTGTAAGGGTTCAATGGTGGAAAAAGGGAGATTAGTTAAAACACTTTGGGGGTGACGCTTATAACTCCCGCCACAATGGCCTAGGGCGGTGCACGCGCATCTCCTTTCCTTTTCAGATTCCCCACTGGGTCTGTGCTGTAGCTGGTCCTCGCTGCACCGCCCCAACCTGCCCTGGTCGTGGTGAAATTGAGCAGAG
This sequence comes from Equus przewalskii, assembly GCF_037783145.1. Lineage (NCBI taxonomy): Eukaryota > Metazoa > Chordata > Mammalia > Perissodactyla > Equidae > Equus > Equus przewalskii. Next base: position 53,755,113 of record NC_091839.1, on the reverse strand, counting down.
GCCAAGCAGATGCTGCAAGCTCTTCAGGGGCAGCCAGTATGCCATCCACTGGGGCTTTATTTCTCTTGTGATTTACCTGGCTTACTTTGGGGATAAAAGACTATGTATTTAGTCATCTGGATTTGGAAGAAATCAATGGACAGGAACAACACGCAAGGTGTGTGCTCTGGATGGGAGAAGAGGTGGGACATCGTTCAGAAGTTCACCAGCTGGACGGCACAGGGCACTTATTTCACACAGCATTTGTGGCAGAGTGGAACTTCTGCTGACTTGTTTATGATAGACTGTATGGAAATAAATGTTTTTAACAATGTCAAAGAAAAAAGAAAAGGCTTTTGAGGTAATCCAGGGGAGACATTATGTTAGGTTGGAGCAGGAGGTTAGCGGTGGGGTACAGGAAAAGTAGTTGGGTTCTGTATGTATTTTGAGGATAGAATCAACAGAATTTTCACTTGGATTTTGTGTGGATTGTGAAAAAAAGGGAGGCAAGGATGACAATACATATTGGTCTGAGCAACCAGGCAAATGAAATTGCCATTAATTGAGATGAGAAAGACTGTAGACAGAGCAGAGTTAGAGCATAAAAACTGAGATTTTGGTTTCAGTAATGTTAAGTTACGTAGTAACACAATATGTTGATACTACTTAAATGTAAACTAACTCTGTTGAGGAGGTAGCTAGATATATCACTCTGAAGTTGAAATGAGAGACCTTGGCTATAAATCAAAATATTTTTGAGTGTTACCATATGGGTAGCATTTTAAAACCACAAACCACGGGAGTGAGGGCTGATAGAAGAGAGAACAAGTCAAGGACTGAGTGCTGAGCCCTCCACATTGTGGATGTGATCACACTAAGAGTAACCAACAAGAGAGGTCAAGGATGAGCAGCATTAGGAGAAAAAATCGGGAGGGTGAGGTGTCCTGAAAGCCAAGTGAAGAAAGAAGGTGGAAGGAGTAAGAGGTCCATTATGCCATATGCTACTGAAAGATCAGAACTGAGAATTGATCATTGACTTTGGCAATGAGAATAGTATTGGTGACTCTTAAAAGGGAAGTTTTGGAAGAGGAGTGAGATAAAAAGCCTGATTAGAGTAGGTTAAAGAGGAAACAGAGAGAAGGAGTTGGATTCAGCCAATATAGAAAACCTTGTCAAAGGATAGAAAACCTTGTCAAAGGATAGAAAAGGGAGCAGAGAAATAAGTGTATAGCTGGAAGGGGATGTGAGAATTAAGAAACATTTTCTTTTGGTAATTTTTTTGTTTTTGTTTTTGGCAATTGACAGAAATGATCCAGTAGAAAGAGAAAAATTGACCAGTTGGGAGAATGAAAGATTGCTTAAGTTATGTTTTTTAGTTGATGATAAGATATAGGCTCTATTGAATAGCCGAGAGTGTTGGCCTTGGGTAGGAGTATGGAAAGTTAATCTGTAAGACAGAAAACAATATGTGTCCACAATGCTGACAATTGTCTAGATTTGATGGAGGGAGATAATATTCTTTTTAAAGATTGCTTCAATTTACTAATTGGATTAGGAATCAAAGTCATCATCTAAGAATCAGAATGGGCTGGGAGATTTTGTCTGTTTGAGGAAAGAAGAGAGGACTTTACATTATGGTCCAGAATAGGAGTCAGCAAACTAACTTTAGGCCATAGGTTAAATCCAGACTGTTGGCTGTTTTTGTAAATGAAGTTATATTGGCACACAGCCATGCCCACTCTTTACACATTGTCTATGGCTTAGTTGAGTAGTTACAACAGAGGCCATATAGTTCGCAAAGAATAAAATATTCAATATCTGGCTTTTATGGAGAAAGTTTGTTGACCCCTGGTCTAGAAGGTTAAAGAGAAAGTAGACCAAGTCAAAGAGAGAGTAGACCAAGGTAATCAACCTCATGGCCCTTCTTGAATTCAGAGTGAGAATGGTTCACATAGCTGCAGGTTTTTTCCAGATTCGTTAGCTATACAGGTGCACATGCAGAGTAGAGGGGGAACTGGATTTACTCAGGACTGTGTTTATGCCAAACAAGTACAATGAAGCAAGAGAAGGCCAAGGAGGGATCAAACAGTTAACTGTGTCACACTGTTACCTGCTTACATGGTCACAGGGTTATGGGTGTTACGTGAGAACATTCACTTGGTAATAATTCATCAAGCTGCACATATATGGTCTGTATGTTACGGTATGCATGTTATAATTCAACAAAAAGGTAAAAATGATTAAACATGAAATTTAAGTTGGGAAAAGAGGGAAAGGAGAAAATCAGGGAGATGAGGACAATGTAATCAATAGATGTAGGTCATAGTGGGGTTGAAAAATCGTTGGAGACTGTGTAAGAAAACAAATGTGTGGGAAAGATAGGAGATTGTAAATATTGTGTATATTTGTTTGCTGGGGCTGCCGTAACAAAATACCACAGACTGGATGGCTTAAATGACAGAAATTCATTTCCTCACGGTTCTGGATACTGGAAGTACAAGATCTAGTGACTGGCAGGGTTAGTTTTATTCTGAGGTTTCTCTCCTTGGCTTGCAGATGGCCGTCTCCCTCTGTCTTTTCATAGTCTTTTCTTTGAGGACACAAATTTCTGTGTTCTAATCTCTTCTTATAAGGTCATCATCATATTGGATTAGGGCCCACCCACACGACCTTATTTTACCTTATTTACCCCTTTTAAGGCCATATCCAAATATAGTGACATTCTGAAGTACTGGTGGTTCAACATATGAATGGGGTAGGAGGGGCATACTTCAGCCCATAACAGTGTGGGATGCTTGAAATTAAGATTGGAGGAAAATTACTATATAATGGCAAGGTCTGGGGCATGACTATGGAGAGAATAGCTGAGGTAGTGTGCAGAGAAAGACCAGTGGAAGAGAAGTGTTCAAGGAATGACTATCTTTGTGTATAATGATATCACCTATAATTAATACAGTTGGAAGAACTGACAGTAATCAGGAAGCTAAAATATAAATGAGAATAATCCATGAATATGGAAGAAAGTATTATTGAGGTGTAGGATATGGACCAGTGATATAAAATTCAATGTTGTTTGCTTTTGAAAGTAAGGAAGGGGAATGGTCTAAAAGCAACAATGGAAAGCAAGGAGGACACTTACCCCCCACTCTGTGAGCATGAGTATATGAACCGTGGTGGAAAAATGGTCCACCAGTTGAGAAGGCTACAAGTGGGAAGACTCAGGGAGGTCATGTACCAAAAGGTGTTGGAAATAATCAGAGAAGTGACTGAGAATTTAATGCTATTGAGATGTTGTAGAAATACTCTAGTAACACTGTAAATACTTCAAAATATATGTATATAGAAACATACACACAGACACATACACACATATGTATTAAATGAATTTATACGTGTGAACCAGAATGGATAGTTTTCGAAAATATCTTACCTATGTCCCTGTTGTAATTAGATAGTATAGCTAAAGAGCTTCAAGAGGAATATTAACTATTGAGCACCTTTACAACTCCAGAAAATACTGAGGTGAGTTGGCATGCAATGACACTTTTCTACAGAAGTCTGTTATGGCTTTTTGTTTCTTCTCGCTTTCTCCCCTTATATCTCTGTTACTTCCCATGCGTGCCACCTCACTGCTAATATGCTGTCAACGCTAGTTTCCCTCCTCCTTTTGAAATGTAGGGAAAAACCAAAACTTAGAAAGTTAATAATAGAGAACAGACGACCACACCTTAGAACTGGGGCAAATTCAAAAACAACTCAGACCCGGCTTAGACCTTCTCATAGTAAGTGAAGTGCAAAAAGATTGTGGCAGCATTTCTCATTTTGTCAAACATTTAACTGTGTTTCCCATCTGTTTATTGTGAAGTTTTCAGATCTTGCTTGTTTGAGTTTGCTATTTGACCCCTGGGTACTATTTAAATCAAAACCAATGAAATCATAAATTAATATACATGTTCTGAAAACAGCATCAGTGAAGTGAAATATCTCCTTTAAAATCAAAGCCAATTAGGGGCCGGCCCAGTGGCGCAGCGGTTAAGTTCGCACGTTCCGCTTCTCGGCGGCCCGGGGTTCGCTGGTTCGGATCCCGGGTGCGGACATGGCACTGCTTGGCAGCCATGCTGTGGTAGGCGTCCCACGTATAAACTAGAGGAAGATGGGCACGGATGTAAGGAAGATGGGCACGGATGTTAGCTCAGAGCCAGGCTTCCTCAGCAAAAAGAGGAGGAGTGGCAGTAGTTAGCTGAGGGCTAATCTTTCTCCAAAAAAAAAAAACAAAAACAAAAAATCAAAGCCAATTATTTCTTATACAATTTATATAAAGCATAAAAAGAAGGAAAAAACAGATCAAAGGGGAATATTTCAAATATTCAAAAATTATAATTCATATTTCAGTTAAATTGCTCTCAGGAAATAATATGGATATTTTATAGGACCTCTTTACAGAGTTTTTTAAGGCTATAAATTGTTGCTTTTTATGTCAAAATATAATTATTTGAGAAGACCAAGAGTAAATATTTTTCTCTTGTTTTAAATCCTGTATTACAGAAAATGTTTATAAGGGTATGTATATTTTATAACTAAAGTCAATAATGCATGTCATTTTAAGAATATGATACTTAACTTTTTTGAATTTAAGACCACTATTGTTTGACATGTAATAAGGAGAAATCTAGTTGAGATTGCTAAATTTAAGTTCTTAAAATTTTAACTTCTTCGACAATTTATATCTTTCCCTTGCTTAACCAGCACTCTAAAATTGTTTTTTCCCCTTGTTTCTCCTCTTCACATGAACCACCTGAACCCACCTGCTTAGTTTTCTTCTGTTTCCATATCTCAACACAGAAGCAGGCCACCTTGTGAAGGACAGATGTTCTCAAAGTAATCGTGTTCCAGAGATGTAGAGGACAGAGAATCTCAATGGATTTGAAATATATTCTAAAATTGGATCAGACACTGTTTTTTAGCACATTTTAGTCTTCTGGAGTAGAAGCTTAAAGGATTGAATATAAATCCACTTGTCTCCTATCCTATTAAAATGATGGAATTCCTGTTGTGCTAAAATAATATGCTTTGCTAAGCTGAAAAATTAATTCTGTTTGTTTTGTTTAAAAGAATACACAGAGTCAGAATACAGAGCTCTACTTTCGGTACTCATTGGGAATTAGTGTAGTAGAAGAGAAAAATGTGAACAATAATGAATTAGTTTTGGTATGAATCTTATCAAATTTACTTTAGCTGTTTTCTTTGTTTCTTGCACAACCTCTACCTGGCTCAAGTTTACTTTTACCTTTATTTTTTTTATATTTTTATTTTTTGAGGAAGATTAGCCCTGAGCTAACTACTGCCAATCATTCTCTTTTTGCTGAGGAAGGCTGGCCCTGAGCTAACATCTATGCCCATCTTCCTCTACTTTATATGAGGGACGCCTACAACAGCATAGCTTGCCAAGGAGTACCATGTCCACACCTGGGATCCAAACTGGTGAACCCGGGCTGCAGAGAAGTGGGACATGCACACTTAACCAATGCTGCCACTGGGCCAGCCCCTACTATTACCTTTAATTTCTAAATTTTGTTTCTTCCGCTTCTTGAATTTTGTTTCTAGTTTTGGATGAATTTTACTACAAATCATATTGCATATAGTTTCTTTTAGTTTTGCCCAAATATGTGTTAAAATTTGAAAGTATATGTGTGCGTGCATAACTATCCCAAATGCTTTTTCCTATCCTTAAGTCATCAGAAAGATAAGTCAATAATCCATACATACAGGCATACTTCATTTTTTTGCATTTTGCTTAATTGCTCTTTGCGGATATTTCATTTTTTTTACAGCTTATTGAAGGCTCAGACGATGGTTAGCATTTTTTAGCAATAAAGTATTTTTTAATTACGACATGTGTTTTTCTTTAGACATAATGCTATTGCACACTTAACAGAGTATAGTGTAAACATAACTTTTATATGCACTAGGAAACCAAAAAATTCATGGACTTACTTTATTGTGGTGATCTGGAACTGAACCCACAATATCTCCGAGGTATGCCTGTATTCGTTTCTATATTAGCTCTCTTCTTTTACTTGTGGTGTTAGAAAAATCTGCTTATACTCTTTACTTCCTTAGGAGTTTTGACATGTGAATATTCTTAAATAATATCTGAATTGACCTATGGAGGATTTTTGGAGGAGCTCATTGAGAGGACAAGACTGCTGGTTGATGCACGAGCTGGACCCAGGCAATTAGAGGTTCCTTACCAGCCCCACCTTCTCCTTGGAATGGATGTTCTGCCCACCGTTCCCATGGAGCCCTTTCCAAGGACGCAGCCTTGTGATAGCAATGTGTTGTTGAGAACTTCTGGACTGAATACACGACTGAATCCAGTTTTAAGGCCTTTCTGTAATCTTTTAAGATTTTTATGGGTGGGTTTGGAGATCTACTCATCTTGCAGCCACCCAAGACAGGCCTCTTAAGTAAGTTTCCTTGCTTCTTAAACCTGCCTCTGACCAATTGGGAGTGGTCTGCCCCTTCTTTTGGTCTCTCCTTGCCCTCCATGTGTGGGGACCAGTTTGTGAACCAACAAGGATAACCAGATATTTATGCATCAGCGGGGTGACCATTAGAAGTGGTTTTCTCTGCTGATCAAAATAGATACCTAAAATAAACCTGTGTTAACAGAAGTGCAGCATGCTTAAATCCTTTGCCTTGACTCTTTCTCACCATGATTTTTATTCAGTTTACATGATAATAAGTTGTATATTTTATGCTGTTGTAACTGTTTCCCAGCCTTTGTCCTGTGTGTATGTTTTGTCTTTCCAGCTGATGTATGTAGAATTGGGAAACTTGTTTTTTCTCCCCAAATCCCCTCAGTATGTAGTTGTATATTTTAGTTGTGAGTCCTTCCAGTTGTGGCATGTGGGAAGACGCCTCAGTGTGGCCTGACAAGTGGTGCCATGTCCACGCCCAGGATCCAAACCAGCGAAACCCTGGGCCGCCGAAGCGGAACACGAGAGCTTAACCACTTGGCCCTGGGGCCGGCCCCTGATGTATGTAATGGAAGAGAAAGGCTATGTGTTAGTCTTTGCATCCTTAGAGTGTCCTCAGAGGCATTCAATAGATAGGGCTGACTCTACATTTGTGTTTTTAAATTTGCCTATTAAAATTTCTTATTAGTTATTGACTTCTGTTGGTAAAAATCATATTAATACTTCTTAGGAAATTACAAACTCTGAAGCTGTCTAAGTAGAACTATGACCATGAAGGAGAGTGTGCGATGGAAAAGTCCCATCTCTGTAGTGCTCTCACCTAGTACTCAGTCTGCTAGTGACTAGCAGCATTACTACTAACTGAAAAGAGTTCTAAACAAAACTCTGGTACTCTCAAAGAAAAATAATCCTTTTCTGAGACAAACTTGACAGTAGGAGGACATGTGGACTACGTAAATACTAGGAATACTCAGTATTAGACATGCTCTTAAACCATGTGTTTATATCATTTAAATTGTTGTAATGTAACATTTTTCATGGTCCAAAATGATTTTTAAATCAATATGTTTATGTTTTAAGCCTGTTAAAATTAGTTATATTTCTATCTGCAGCATCTGAGGACCTGTAGGGATCTGTAACTGCTTGTTCTTCAGTATTCCTGGAACCTAAATAATATGCACAAGTCAAAAATCAATCCTACGGGCCGGCCCGGTGGCGCAGTGGTTAATTTCAGATGTTCTGCTTTGGCGGCCAGGGGTTCACTGGTTCGGATCCCAGGTGCGGACATGGCACCGCTAGGCAAGCCATGCTGTGGTAGGCATCCCACATATAAAGTAGAGGAAAATGGGCACGGATGTTAGCTCAGGGCCAGTCTTCTCAGCAAAAAGAGGAGGACTGGCGGCAGATGTTAGCTCAGGGCAAATCTTCCTCAAAAAAAAAAATCAATCTTACAATGTATTTATGCTACTTATTATGTATATGATACATATGTAATATATATTAACTTGTTTATAAAATCATTTCTATCAATAGGCTATAGTAAAAATATTGAAAAATCTTTCCTAAAAACAATGACTTCTCTTGGGATGTGTACAAAATATTTCATCAGTAATTCTGTTTATATTTAGCTCAGTTGTGAACTCTGTAACCTGAGTCAATTATACAAAAAGCAGCAACTTCCCGGATATAAAGGACTCAGCAACTCCAGCTAATATAGTCATATCAGAAATTAACTATAGGTCCTGTTCACTTATCCCACGCCATCTACACGCCTCATTCAAGAGTCAGACAGAATATAATAATCATTCTAGATAGTTACAATCAAGGAAAATAAAATTATAGCCACTGGAGAAACAATGCCCTCTCTCCAACTGCCACCAACCGAAAAGATATCTCTGACGTAAATAAACATAAATTGTCGTTGGTTAGAATGGATTTAAACGTAAAGTCGAATTTTTGTTTCAATGTGAAGAATGGCTCAAAAATGTTGATTTTTAGGGAGGGGAGGTTCAGTCTGGAGTGGAATGTAGGGAAACTGACTAGACTATACTGATGGTGCTGGAGGGAAATAGCCCATGAAAGGGCCCAAAAGGGCTGTTCTGCAGGTGCTGGTATAGGAGAGGTGCTAGAGGTCTGGTGTGGCCTAAATGTTTCATGAATGATCTGGTAGTCAAAGAAAATGTACAGGCTGGTTTTAGGAAAACAGTGCGCTCAGAATTATGGAGAGTTGAGGGAATGCAACTCAGACTGCTAGGGGAAGTGCCTTTTAAAAGCTAGCATGGTATCAGGGCTCCTCTAAAGTAACTGGAATTCAGACCACAGCAATCGAAGTGAAGAACAGGAACAGTAATTAAAAACAAACAAATGAAACGGAGAAACAATGCGAGACAGCGTCAGTCATTTCTCACGTCCCTGGGAGTGTTGTTTCAATGGATGTATTTGGCTCCCTTACCTTTAAATAAGGGATATTAAGGTAGGATGGATTGAAATGAAAACCCTGGAGCTTCCCTTTGCTCCCAACTCGGTAAACCTGATACCATAACATGTATCTGGGAAAAAAGTAGAAACAATGCAAATCATCAGTGACTGGAGGCATGCAGCTGTGGTGAACCAATCACATTCCCGCTTAGCTCATCATTCTTTTAAATTCAGAAGAGAAACAGGTCCTGGAGAATGACGACATGTTTTTGTTAATTCAATAATATCAATTAAGCATGTATGTGCAAGTCATAGTTTTCTGGGCTGTTTAAATAAAAACAGCAAAGACAGACAAGAAATCATAATATAAAAATAAGGAATTTGTATGTAAGCAGATAATAAGTGCTATGGAAAAACGAGAAGTAGATGGGATAATAAGTATTAGGAGAGTCAACTGCGGGGGTTGATGGAAAGATTGGTTTGCAAGTTTTTAAAGAGTGGATATATTACATAATGATGTTTAAAAGGTATTTTTCATGACATAAAATCCTTATAGAACATTTAGAATGCATAGGAAAAGAAGAAATAAAAATAAAATTATCACAAGTTCAGATATCCAAAGACAAACTTCCTGTTGTCTTTCTTGTCTGTTTGTTTTGGATTAGAAGATATGATTTTTTACAAACTCTCTGCAAATATATTTTATTGGACTTTCAATGTTACAGATAGAATTTTTTTATTATTAATGTAACATTGGTTTATAGCTTTATATAAATTTCAGGTGTACATCATCACATTTCAGCTTCTGTGTAGACTACATCATGTTAGTTACCAAAAGCCTAGTTTCCACCCATCACTATACAAATGTGTCCCTTACCCTTTTGCCTGCCCCAACCCCTTTCCCTTTGGTACCCACCAATCTGCTCTCTGTATCTATGTATTTGTTTGTTATTATTATTTTCCTTTATCTTCCACATATGAATGAAATTATATGATATTTGTCTTTCTCCAATTTTTTTACTATGGGATATTTCTTTTCTTATAAAATGAAACAAGTTATAATAATGTAATAACCAAGCATTTCATTTAAAGTATTCTTCTCCAATTTCCCCAATGTCCTAACTTACAGTCCTACTCTCAGACGTGACCATCGTTATTGGTTTCCTATATATCCTTTCAGAATTTTTCTGTGCATATTCAAGCGAAATATGTATAGTTTATATTTTTAAAAACATAGATGGTATCAGATTGTATCTATTATCATGACACTTTTCCAATCACTTAATATTGAAGAATTTTGAACATCTACAAAAGTATATAAGATAGTATACTGAAGCCTAATATAAACAGTATTCCATTATCCTCCATTCATCTCTCCTCTTCTCTTATTATTTTGTAGCATATCCTAGATATTATTCTATTTTATTTATAAATATTTCAGCATGTATCTCTGTAAGACAGAGATTCTCTCTCTTTATTTTTTAACACAAAGTCAATACTATTACTGCATCTAGAAATAACTGAACAGGGAATAATTAAATCACCTATTATTTAGAAAATTAAGTGTAGATTGACAATTGGATCACAATTGTCATATATTTTTTACCAGTGAATTTTAAAATTCAATATCAAGGTAAGGTAAATACAGAGCAATTGACTGATTTTGTCTATTAATTCATTAAAAATTCTAATGGGTTCCACTCCATCTTTTATTGTTATTTTTTTAATTTACTAAAGACAAGAGACCTTCAGTATTAATTGTAACAAGTAGTAGTATTTGGTAGGTAGAGTCTTGTACAGATTTTCTTGGTCGAATCACCATTTTGTAGTTTAATAAATTATTCTATGTCTTTATTTTCATTAAATTGATATTTGATTCTAAAGGCTTGGTGATGAATCAATTCAATTTTTTTGGCAAGAGATTCCATGGGAGGCGTTGCACTCTTCTATCAGGAGGCATATGATGTTTTGCTGTCCCTCATTTTGTGATATTAGCAGTTGTTGATATTAAATACCTAGGTCCATTATTTTATTAGGTACAGAAAATTTGTACTGTTCTAATTCCATCATTTATTTTTCGTTTATTAGTTGAAGTATTTGTATAATGAGAAATTTTCCCCATCTGCTATTTGGCTATGTAGAAATACAGTTTATAAAAGGAAAGATTAATAAATGCTTGATTCTTTCATTTACTAGTTTTAAAAACAATTAGCTATTTCCCCTGATTCCTCCAACTGTGCCCAATTGGTTGCTGCTGTTTTAAGAATTATTATGAACTAAAAATGTTAAATACTTAATGTATTTTAATCCGCTAGTTATTATTCTTATTGATGCTCAAATAGTACCATCTTTGGTCAGTAGGAATCACTTCAAATTGACTTAGTCTTTTGATGCAACTGTAGTAGTTTGTTGGGTTTTTTCTTTTTTTTGCTTAATTGCATCTGCTATGAAAACATTTTCCAAGTTTATCTGGTACATATCATACCCTAGACCTGAAATCAGCCATTTCTGCAAGGAACTCTGATTCTGCTTAAGAGGATATTGCATCTGGAGGCCACAACCTGGGAACGGGGCTGATTATTGCTTCTTTATTGATAAATATTTTTCATAATGGACAGAAGTAGGAATGATTTTTAAAGATAAAATACTTTGTGAATTCATACTAAGACTTCTAATTTTAAATATGTATTTTTGACGTGTATATAAATAGAAATGTACAAATCATAAATATCATGGCTTAGTGAATTTAAACAACTTGAGGATAACTAGCACATATATCAAGAAGCACCACAGCCACCAAGCCAGCACCACAGAAGCCCCACTTTGGTCTTTCCCAATTACTAACTCCCTTCAAAGAGAAGCACTAACCTGAAGTGTAACATCATAGATTAGTATATTCATACTAACTACATATAAGTTCTGCTAACTATGTACGTACTAAGTAAAGTTACACTTTCTGTATAAAATTGGAAGTTTTTTCACCCTAAACTGGAATCCTAAATGAATATTTATAGCTAATGGTTGACTTTCTTTCTATCTAGAGGTCAGAGATCCAGGATCTTTCTAAGTTATAGCTCTACCAATTTCAACATGTGGCCTCAGAGACAGCATGGTCCTCTGGAATATATCCTGGGGAATTTTTATAAGTGGGCCTGCAAGTGGTACACATTACTTCCATCTCCATTACACTGGGCAGAACTCAGTTGTATGGCCATCCTTAACTGCATGGGGGCCAAATAATAGAGTTCCGTTGAATGCTGAGAAGGAGGGAGACACGGGCAAGTTAATCATTTACCAACGTCATCCACAATCGTTCTTCTGGTTTCCAGATATGCAGTTTATTCTTCTCTTACATGTAAACACACTCATCTCCACCCAATGGGAGAGAATCCAAGTCCTATCCTGTCATTGCATCTGGGTGAAATCCAGAGTCTCTGGGGAATGCTGACAGAGAAGACAACCATCAGATGTAGACATTTCTCTTCATATCTGACTCTGTATCAACTGCAAAGACAAATTGTCTTCCCACACACCCTTAATGGTGGTCCAGAAATAGGATATGGCATTATACGTTCAAGCTGGATGAGCACGTTTATGACATTATACATTCAAGGTGAAAGAACAATTATACCGTCTATGGTATCTTTATATTAAGATTTCCCCCAATTGTGTTTTTAGATCTATGTCATTTTTATTTGAAAAAACATTTATTTTAAAAAATGTATTTATAATATAATTATTTTGTATGTCCACCAATATTGTAAATAATTTTAGTCAGTAAATAGTTTAATATATGTGATTTATTTTGAAAGCATAACTATATAATTTATAAAAATATATATTTAATTAATATTTTATGTTTATAAAATGTATAATTTATAAAAATATATAATTTAATTCTTTTTAGTGCATAATAAACTTATTTTATTTTAATTCTAAAAGTTCTGTTTGGATGATAATTAATACAAAGTCTTTACCTTGAACAACTGGGAGGATGAGTCTATCTTCTACTTATACAATGAAAACTATGGTGGGCAGATTTGAGAGGAAAAATCAGGTAATCAATGACGAATGTGTTAATTTTGAAGTGTGTATTAAATCCATGAAGTGATATTGAAGTGGCAGTTAGATATGAGTTTGGCATTTGACAGAGTGGGAGGTATGATCAGATATGTAAATTTGGTAGTCATCAGCAAATAGATGGTATTCAATATCATGAGGAATGATGCATTCACCAAAGGTTGGAATATGGAGAAAAAATGGCAGTCAAGAAGTGAGCCATGATGCATTCCACCATTAAGAGAGGGGAGAGGAAAAATTACAAAGGAGAAATTAATGAGATGAAACTGCATTTATCACATTTATTAGAAGCAAGTGAAAGAAATTTATCAACAAGCAGGAAACAGTTATATGAAATAATATTGATAGATCAAGAAAGCAAGAATTTGGAGTAAACCATTTGATATAGCACATGGAGTTCTAAACAGTAGTTTTAGTGAAATGATGGGAAAAAAACTTGATTGTTGTAAGTTTGGACAAAATGAGGGAGAGACAAGGGAAACTGCAAAGAAAACAGAAAATGGGGATAGCAATTAGGATGTGTAGAGCAAGATAAGCTATTAATTAATTATTTATTTATTTATTTAATTGCAGTCATAGTAGTTTATAACATTGTGATATTTCAGTTGTATATTATTATTTGTCAGTCACCATATATATGTGTCCTTTTACCCCTTATGCGCACCCCCAGTCCCTTTCCCCTCTGGTAACCACTAATCTATTCTCTTTGTCCATGTGTTTGTTTGCATTCCATGTATGAGTGAAATCATGCAGCATTTGTCTTTCTCTGGTTTAGTTCACTTAACATAACACCCTCAAGGTCCACCCATGTTATTGCAAATGAGATGATTTGGGCTTTTTTTAAGGCTGAGTAGTATTCCGTTGTATGTATGTATACCACATCTTCTTTATCTATCCATCAGCTGAAGTGTACTTGGGTTGCTCCACATCTTGGCTATTGTGAATAATGCTGCAATGAACATAGGGGTGCGTGAGTCTCTTTGAATTGTTGATTTCATGTTCTTTGGATAGATACCCAGTAGTGGGATAGCTGGGTGATATGGTATTTCTATTTGTTAGTTTTTGAGATATCTCCATACTGTTTTCCATAGTGGCAGCACCAGTTTGCAAAAGCACCAGCAGTGCATGAGGATTCCCTTTTCTCCACATCCTGTCCAAGATTTGCTGTATTTTTTTGTCTTCATAATTATAGCCATTCTAACTGGTGTAAGGTGATATCTCATTGCAGTTTTGGTTTGCATGTCTCTAATGATTAGTGATGTCGAACATCTTTTCATGTGCCTGTTGGTCATCTGAATATCTTTGTTGGAAGAATGTCTGTTCATATTCTCTAGCCATTTTTTTTTTGAAGAAGAAGATTAGTCCTGAGCTAACATCCACCGCCAAACCTCCTCTTTTTGCTGAGGAAGCTTGGTCCTGAGCTAAATCTGTGCCCATATTCCTCTATTTTTATCTGTGGGATGCCTGCCACAGCATGGCTTGATAAGTGGTGTATAGGTCTGTGCCTGGGGTTCAAGCTGGCAAACCCTGGGCCACTGTAAACTTAATTATTTCACTACCAGGCCAGCCCCCTCTGCCCATTTTTTGATAGGATTGATTGTTTTCTTCTTGTTGAGTTGTGTGAGTTCTTTATATATTTTGGAGATTAACCCATTGTCAGATATATAATTCGCAAATATTTTCTCCCAGTTGGTGAGTTGTCTTTTCATTTTGTTCATGGTTTCCTTTTCCTTGCAAAAGCTCTTTAGTCTAATGAAATCCCATTTGTTTGCTTTTTCTTTTGTTTCCCTTACCCAAGTAGACATAGTATTTGGAAAGATCTTTCTAAGACTGATGAGAAAGAATGTGCTGCCTATATTTTCTTCTGGGAGTTTTACGGTTTCATGTCTTAACTTCAAATGTTTAATCTGTTTTGAGTTAATTTTTGTGTATGGCAAAATTAACTGTCTACTTTCATACTTTTGCATGTGGCTGTCCAGGGTTCCAAACACCATTTATTTAAGAGACTATCTTTTCTCTATTGTATGTTGTTGGCTCCTTTGTCAAAGATTAGCTGTCCGTAGATGTATGGTTTTATTTCTGGGCTTTCAATTCTGTCCCACTGATCTGTGTGTCTGTTTTTGTGGCAGTACTATGCTTTTTTGATTATTATAGCTTTGTAGTATATTTTGAAGTCAGGGATTATGATGCCTCCAGCTTTGTTCATTTTTTTCAGGATTGCTTTAGCTATTTGGGGTCTTTTGTTTCCTCATATGAATTTTAGAATTCTTTGATCTATTTCCATGAAGAATTGGGATTCTGATTGGGATTGCACTGAATCTGTAGATTGCTTTAGGTAATATGGACATTTTAACTATGTTTATTCTTCCAATTCACGTGTGTGGAATATCTTTCCATTTCTTTATATCTTCTTCAGTTTCTTTCAATAATGTCTTATAGTTTTCAGTATATAGGTCTTTCACCTCTTTGGTTAAATTTATTCCTAATCAACATGTTACTGAACAACCATTGGAACAATAAAGAAATCAAAGGAGATATTACAAAAACCCAGAGGCAAATGAAAATACAACATACCAACTCATATAAGATACAGTAAAAGTGGTTATAAGAGGGAAATTCATAGCACTACAGGCCAACCTCAATAAATGAGAAAACTCTCAAATAAGTAATATTAAACTACAGCTAATAGAACTAGAAAAAGAAGAACAAACAAAGGCCAAAGTCAGGAGAAGGAGGGAAATAATAAAAATCAGAGCAGAAATAGATGAAATTGAAACAAAAAAGACAGTAGAAAGGATCAATGAAACTTTTAGAAGATAAACTCTCTCATCTTTTATTTATCTAGGAAAGTTTTTATTTCTCCATATCTGAAGGATATTTTTGCTGGATAGAGTATTATCGGCTGAAGGTTTTTGTCTTTCAGAATTTTCACTATATCGTTCCATCCTCTCCTAGCCTGTAAGGTTTCTGCTGAGAAATCTGCTGAAAGCCTGATAGGGGTTCCTTTGTAGGTTATTTTCTTCTGCCTTCCTACCCTTAATGTTTTTTCTTTGTCATGGGCGTTTGCCATTTTTATTGCTATATGCTTTGGAGAAGGTCTTTTTACATTGATGTAATTAGGAGTTATATCAGCTTCTTTTACTTATAATTCCAGCTCATTCCCCAGGTTGGGGAATTCCCCAGCTATTATTTCTTTGAACAATCTTTTTGCCCTTTCTCTCTCTCTTCTCTTTCTGGAATACCTATAATCCTTATAATGAATTTCCTAATTGAGTTGGATATTTTTCAGAGAATTTCTTCATTTCTTTTTTGTCTTAGTTCTCTCTTCTCCTCCATCTGTAGCATTTCTATATTTCTGTCCTCTACATTACTAATTCTGTTGTCCATAATATCAGCTCTGTTATTTAAAGACTCCAGATTTTTATCTTCTTCGTTCTGTTTTTCATCTCCAACATTTCTGATTGGTTTTTCTTTATAGTTTCAATCTCTTTTGTGAAGAATTCCCTCTATTAGTTAATTTTATTCCCCATTTCATTGAACTGTTTTTCTGAGTTCTCTTGTAACTTGTAGAGTTTTTTAATGATGGCTACTATTTTGAATTCTCTGTCATTTAGATAGTAAATTTTTGTGCCTTCAGGGTTTATTTCTAGGTGTTTGTCTTTTTCTTTCTTGTCTGTGGTATTAATACACCTGTCTATACAATTTGATGGGATGGTTTTGTGCCTTCACATACTGATAGAATCTGGTCCCAGATTCCACCTCTGCCACTGGCATGGGGTGGGGAGGCAGGAGCTGTGTATTCGGAGCCTACTGTGACCCCTGGCAGCCATGCCTGTCTAAGCCTAGGCCACTCCTTGGGACCACAGTGGCACTATGGACTTGCCACTGAATGGAAAAGTGATCACATGAGGGCTTAGGGCTGCTGCCGTCTGCTCCCACAGTTCCACTAAGGCAGGCCCCCACCTTTGGGGCTGCAGTGGTACTGTAGTCATTCTTGGCAGCTTGGAAGTCTTCCACCCAGGCATGGAGATTCATCATTGCCTTTTCCTTGGTCACATCAGCTCTTGTGCTTGGTGGATGGGCCTCCCGACTGGGTGCGAGCCTGGGTCACTCCCTGGGACTGTGGTGGCTCTCTGGGCTCTCCCGATGGATTGGAAAGCAATTATGCGGGGCTCAGGGCTGCTGTCACCTGTTCCCACAGTCACACCAAAGCACACCTGCACCCTCAGGGCTGTAGCATTACTGTGGGTGCTCCAGCCAGAAAAGCAGTAACACACATGCACAGGGCTCCCAGGAGGCTGGAGAGTGCTCACCTAACTCCACCACTTTCCCAGGGGTCATCCATCAACCTTCAGATGTATAGCTGCACAGTCTCTCAGGTGTCCTCTTATGCTGTGTAGTATCCTGCATAGATCAATGAATGCCCATTTAGTTGTATTTCTAACTGGGAGAGATAAAAGGAACAGCTCACTCCACCATATGACTGATGTCACCTTGAAACAGTAATAAGTTGTTTTTTAAGATGAAAAAATGATATTACTTTTTTTGGTTAGGGAGGTAATTATGTAGACAGCAAAAAAAAAAAAAAAAAAGGAATTATAGGAGATATAAGGATAATGTTGTTGAGTTGGCAAAACCAAATAAGATAAATTTTAAAGGGAAGGGATTGAGATCTGAACAGACATCTCACCAAAGAAGGTATATGGATGGCAACCATATTAAAAGATGTTCAAATCACATGTCATTAGGGAAATGCAAATTAAATCAACAATGAAATGGCACTACACACCTACTAGAATGGCTAAAATCCCAAACACTAACAAACCAAGAGTCTCTGAGGATGTGGAGCAACAAGAACTCTCACTCTTTGCTGGTGGGAGTGCCAAATGGCACAGCCACTTTGGAAGACAATCTGGCCGTTTCTACAAAGGTAAACATAGGCCTACCATAAGACCCAGCAATCTCATTCTTAGACTTTTACCCAAATGAGGTAAAAACTTACATACTCACAAAACCTGCACATGACTGTTTACAGTAGCTTTATTCATAACTGCCAAAACTTGGAAGGAAACATAGTGTGTATGAAACTGTAATGGTGCATACAGGATGCTATGCATTTGTCAAAACCCATAGAACTGTACAACACAAAGAGTGAACTTTATGGTAAACTATGGACTTTAGTTAATATTAACGTATTGATGTTGTTTCACCAGTTATAACAAATGAATCATACTAATGCAAGATATTAAATAGGAGAAACTAGGGGGAGGTGGTGAGTGTATATACAAACTCTCTGTAATTTCTGCATATTTTTCTGTAAACTAAAAAGTGGTCTTGAAAATTAGTATTGAAGGATGAAAAATAAACATAGAATTATAAAAATGTTAAAAAGAAATGGAAGGATTATCTTCTGATACAAGCAGAGATATTTGATAACAGGCAGGAAGTCTGCATGTTCAGGTGTAGATGCTGGTAGCTGAGGAAATAAGAGACTGAGAGACGGTGGAAATGATGTTTTGATTGTTTCAAATGTCTCAGTAAAATAAGAAGAAAAGTTTTAATCTCAGAGCCAGGATATTTAAATTTTAGAATTTTGAGGTAAGAAGAGAGTATGTGAAATAATCTCCTAAAAGAGTAGAAAAATTAATGCATTAGGGACATATAAGATAATTACAACACAATTAAGTGTCCAGTTGACGTCTGTGGTTTTAATTTTAAAGCAAGACCAGTCAATGTGGTTTTGTATGCATTTTTTTCTTTCTGCCAGACTTACTCAGATTTATGTTACATGGGTGGAATAGACAGACATTGGGTTTAACCACAGTTGTGGTTTTGCAAAGCAAATATGATAAAAAAAAGTGGGGGGGAAGGAGAAGAAAATATATGAAAGAGAGTAATTTTAATGAACTACCATATGTATTAGCTTGCTATGGCTGCCATAACAAAATATTACAGATTGGGTGGCTTAAACAGAAATTTATTCTTTCAGTTCTTGAAGCCAGATGTCCAACATCAAGGTATCATCAAGTTTCATTTCTCTTGAGGCCTGTCTCTTAATTTAGCCAGGTTCTTTGACACTGTGTAGCAAAGATTCCCTTCATTCAGTTTCCAGTAACATGTTCTGCATTTTTTTCTGAGGTTTCACTATAATCACCTTTAATTTCCATATTTCTACCAATTGTCTCTTCAGGACGATCTGGGCTTTTTTCTAACATCAACTTAGAACTCTTCTGACCTCTACCTATCACCCAGTTCCAAAGCGACTTTCACATTTTCAGGCATTTGTTACAACAGTACCCGACTTCTCAGTACCAAAATCTGTATTGCAGTGCTTGGGCTGCCATAACACACTCCCACAGACTTGGTGACTTAAAAAATAGAAATTTATTTCTCACAGCTCTGGAAGCTGCAAGTCCAAGATTAAAGTGTTGGCAGGTTTGGTTTCTCCTGAGGCTTCTCTCCTTGGCTTGCAGATGTCCACATTTTTGCTGTGTATTTATATGGTCTTTCCTCTGTACACACACATCCCTGGTGTCTCTGTGTGTGTCCAAATTTCCTCATCTTATAAGGACAACAGTCAAGTTGAATTAAGGCCCACAAATATGATCTCATTTAGTCTTAATCACCTCTTTAAAGGCCCTATCTCCTAATACAGTTGCAGTGTGGGGTACTGGGAGTTAGAGCTTCAGCATATGGATTTGGGGGGAACACAATTCAACCCATAATGCCATATAATTTAAGTTTGGTGAGAAAAGGAGAAAGGCCATTAAGTGGAAGAAAGACAGTGAAAAAAGTAATAGGATCCATGGATTGGAAGTCTTTTTTTTTTTTTTTTTGAGGAAGATTAACCCTGAGCTAACTACTGCCAGTCCTCCTCTTTTTTGCTGAGGAAGCCTGGCCCTGAGCTAACATCCGTGCCCATCTTCCTCTACTTTATATGTGGGACACCTACCACAGCATGGTGTGCCAAGCGGTGCCATGTCCGCACCCAGGATCCGAACCAGTGAACCCCGGGCCAACGAGAAGTGGAACTTGCGAACTTAACCGCTGCGCTATGGGGCCAGACCCTGGAAGTCTTCTTAATGTCAAAGGATTGGTGCTTCGAGTTTGGATACTTAGAAACGAGATTATAGAGTGTTTACAGTTCTTGATGATGGCATAGTCTAAGATATTTCTGTGGAAATGAGCAGCTGACATAGAGAGAAAGACCAGATCAGTGGGGGAAAGAAGTTCAAGGGCCCGAGAGGCCACGGTCTTTGGAAAGACCATTTAGGCTCATTTTGAAGTAACAAGAATTTAAGCAGGAATCAGGTAGAATATAGTGTTGGTGAGCATGAGATAAAATCATTGAGAAATCAGGACTAAGATTTTAGGGACATATGCATGGCAGCAACAATGAGGTGTATTCGATGACTCAATTTGATGACGTGAGATTGAAAACTGGGGAATTTAGAGATAAAGGAGGGAGAACTGCGTGAAAGAACCAAGGAGAATTAAGGAGGACACATCATACTGACAGGTTCGTGGAGGCCTGAGAGCTGTGGAGGAAATACACGGTTACTCCTGCAGAGAAATCAGAGTCCTCAGGGAAGAATTAGGTTTCATTTAGATCAGGAAGGCATAGGGAATATTTAGAAAGGCATTTGATGATGAAGATGTATCATTAATTCTCAGTGTTTTAGGAGTTGGGACAGGGTAAAATAATGGGGCTCAATAGTGTTCTACTTGAAGTGTTTCAGAAATTGAAGAAGGGTTGAAGGGTTTCAGGAATTGGGTGCTATTGACTCAATAGGAATATAAAAGGTCATATGGAGATTAGTGTGAAAAGATGATAGATGTATTGGAATTCTGGGCCTTCCTGTGATGACTAACAAACAGATTAAATGTCCTATTTAAATTAGTCTCAATAGATTCAAGGTTGATTGTGGCAGCAAGGTTGGAGTTGTACATAGAACAGATGACTTCTGTCACTCTCCCTAGACATTTATTAATAGAATCAGAGATGTCTGGGAAAGCATTGTCTTAATCTTTGTGCTCAAACCTGATACTGGAGATGGAAGTTCTAAGGGAGGCTTTTCTTATTCCCAGTATGGGCTTCATGTTGTTTAGTTGGTCATTAGAGTTTCAACTCCTGCTCTAGATAAGATCTCTGTTCTATAGCAAATCAACAGCTCACGTCACCAGGTAGACAGCTATTTATCTGGAAAATGTTTTCTTTTTTTTTTTTGAGGAAGATTAGCCCTGAGCTAACATCTGCTGCCAATCCTCCTCTTTTTTCCTGAATAAGACTGGCCTTGAGCTAACATCCATGCCCATCTTCCTCTACTTTATATGTGGGATGCCCACCACAGCATGGCTTGACAAGTAGTGCCTAGGTCCACACCCAGGATCTGAACCGGCGAACCCCAGGTTGTCGAAGCAGAATGTGCACACTTAATGACTGTGCCACCAGGACAGCCTCTAATGTTTATTTCTTTACTACAAAAAAATACAGAACATCAAAAACAGATACTGGCCTGCCCTCGACACAATAGAAATGTGCTTTCTCTCTCTTGTTTAATAAGTTTACAAAATTCTCTGCTTTCATGCTTCAATTTAGTCGGCAGATAAACTGATTATTTTGCCCTAGTAAAACATTATGAGCATCAGATATATTGATAGATATGACCTGAGATTCAAATCTAGGGGGCTTTAGAGATATATTGAAAGACCCCGAAGAGCAAATCTCAGGCTCTTTAAATGCCTTGATAAAAAAATCATGTAAAAGACAAGTCAATATTCCTTGTATCCACTACCATGCAGACAGGCATGTTCTCTGGTGGATTTTCCATGGATTTTGAATGCAAAATATAACATGTTTGGGTATATTTCCAGAACTTTTTTATTGCATGATCTCAAAGTGTGCCTGTTTCCAGTTGGGCCCTTGGTAAAGACTACAAACTGTTCAGACTCCATTGCAAGAATCCCTGTCCTTTGACCCTTCTACCCAAGTGTATCCAGTGTTCCAGGAGGTATGCGGTTCAGGTCAAGAAGCTGTGTGGATCGTATGGCACATTTTGGTAGGAGAAAGACAGGAGGAACTCATTGGTTTTAGGACACACAATCATATTTTATTTCAGTAAATAACTTTTTCTTTTTGAGAAACAGCTCTTAGTCTGCTGAAGGTTCCTATACAAATTGAATGGCTAACCAAAAAAGAGCAAATGCCCATGAAGTCTAAGGTGCTCATTATATGGTGTGTGTATATGATTTTCTGAATTCTGTGTAATATTTGAAAACACTTCATCCTCAAGTGAAACTTGTATTTACATGTTTCTCTATCTCTATCTCATAAGACTGGGGACTATCAGATCCTAAAATCATCTGTTGATATTATGCTATGCATTGATTTATTGTCTTTCACATAAGAAAGGAATCTTCGTGAGAACCAGAACTCTGTCTTGTTCACTATTATATGACCCATAACTAGAAAAATGTTGGCACATAGAAATAAAATTTTTAAAAATCTCTCTCTCCCTCTTTCTCTCTCTCTCTCATCTATCTTGTTGAAGAACTCAGTGAAAGGGGATTACTTAGAACCAATGTTCTGGGTATAGATTGCCTGCATTCTCCCAGTAACACTTCCTTTGCAAATCTCTAAGTCCCTCTTGCTCTTTGCTTTTTTGGGGGTTTCTTTGGTGAGGAAGATTTTCACTGAGCTAACATCTGTGCAAATCTTCCTCTATTTGTATGTGGGATGCCATCCCAGCATAGCTTGATAAGCGGTGCATAGGTCCACACCTGGGATCCGAACAAACCCTGGGCCACCAAAGCGGAACATGCAAACTTAACCACTGTGCCACCAGGCCAGCTCCCCTCTTGCTCTTTTATTACAAATATATTTGGTAATAGCTTCAAAAGTCATTCTGTCTAAGTATAGTAATGAGGGGGGAACTCTGGGAGAGAATAATGAAAGAAACAGTGAATAGCTCTTTCTCCAGAGGGAGTATTTCTAACATCCTCTAAGAATCAAAAGGAGAACTAGACTCATTATAATAGTCTACATAAATATTTTCACATTCCTCTCATCATTATGCAATATAAGTGTTTTTATCTAGAATTTCTAATATGCTAATATTTTATAGTACAATTAATACGTAGTTTTAAAAATTTCACCCTTTATGAAATTGCTTTAGGTTGCAATTACATGGCTTGTGTAGAGTAATTAATTAAGCAGCTGCTTTTGAATCCATATCATATTATTTGACTTTATAACCTCTGATAATGATGATTCTATTACCTACCATGAAAAATCTTTTCTCTAGGCCTAATTGTGCCTTTATTGAAATTTACTCTAAGTTTTCATTATTGTAATGTACCGTAAGAACAAACAGAAGATCAATTTTCATTATATTTTTTAGTAACAATGATAAAACCTTTCCAGTTTTTCAAATAACATAGTCAAGGAGTGCTGTACAGCATTTTTAAGAGAAAAAAAGCTGCTATGATAGAATATGATATCATATTCAAACAGCTCCCAGAATTTTCTTTCACTATGTTCTGAAATACTGGCCTTATTATTCCTTTTGAGCCCTGGTGAATTCTTTCAACCAGAGTGTCTTCCCAGGGCGTTCGGGTCTGTCTCACAATATCTAAAGTCAAATTGAGCTCACAGGGAGCCTGTCACATGGCTTGCATTCTTTTGGTCTTTCAGTAGCTATATCTATGGTAAATTAGAATAATAGCATCAATAATAATATCAAATAGCATTTCTGTGAGCCAGCCAAATACCAGGTGCTGTTAAGTATTTTACTTTTATCATTTTATTATAACACCTACTATGAAATAGATATTGTCTGCATAGCTTAGGGAAGTTCAGGAGCCTATGATCGGATAGCCAACAAGTCATATAAATTGCGTGAAAACTCGAGTGACTCTGCTCTGTAATTACGTTTATTAATTACTAATTTGTCATTTATACATATCACAGACTAAAACTTTGCATCTTTCACTGAGTCTGGGTAAATTACTAAATTCATCTTCACAATTATAAAGTACAGATTTGATCATTACTGTCATGATTAATCACAGACTACATGGCATTTTAAAAAATGCATGGAAAATGTTCTAGGGCATGAATTAGTCCCTTTCGTAGCAATGTTTGGTATCTTTTAAATCTCTCTTTATTGCACAAGGATGGTAGTTAATATCTCCCAAGAACTGGTGTCCTGACTTCGTTTCTATCATTCCTCCAAGCGTGAGGATGCTTGAAATAATCAGACATGACCCACCACTCAGAGCCTTCAATGACTCCAATTCAAAACAATTCTATCATTAAAAAATGAACATTGGGCTGGTTAATTTTATATACTTCATTCCTGTCATGCTTGGCCACCTCCAAAAAACGAAGCCTTTTTTTCCCTATCTTTATTCTCACTTCTACTAGACAAGAAATATTCTTGGAGAAAAATCACATAAATATACAGATCATCATGTCTGTACTTGAATGAGATTCTCCAATTATGTGTTTCTAGTCAGCTCTCTTTCACATTTTTTAATGCCATCCTCATTTTCACTAGATACTATGAAGACATCACATCCAATCATTAAGTGAAATTACTTTCCATCCTCATTTTTTTGAAGAATAGTTTCACTACTTCCTTGTCTTGCCCAGAATCTGACTCTTCTGCGTGGGCCCTGCCTCCCCGGGGCTGCTCAGTGTGCTGACACCGTGTAGTAAAGGCTTGATGCAAACAAGGTGTTCTCAGACTACTTCTTTGCTGCTTCTTGCTCTTTGTGCTATTATTTACCAACCACTACACTGCTTGGTGACTGCTATCCAGCTCCTCACCACTGCCCTGCATTTTGAAGACTTTAGTGTATGGCTCATCTTTTTACACATAAAGTCCAGGGAACTTAATGCTCATATAAATGAACTTTCTTCCATCTATCACTCATAATTTCTCGACATTCCCTTCATTATCCTTACAAGGAGGACAAGTGCAGATAATGTTCTCTTCATAAAATTGGTTATTAGCAGAGCCATTAGAAAACTAAACACATGGAGAACAAAACCTCGCAGATATCTGGTTTGAACTGACAGATAAGGAAAAGGAGATAGATTTTAAAAACCAATCTTCCTAGCAGTTGCTGCAAATTATTTTTTTTAATTTTGGGATTCCAAATAGTAATCATTAAGCTTCTACTATATTAACACTTTCCACTTTACCAGCAGAAACCCTTGGCCATATGTGCATCTTGCTGTTAATTGAAATGCTCTACTTTGACAGCAGTTTCTTCAACTTTTAACAGCTTGCTATGTGAGTGGTCTTGGCTGCTTACTTAACCCTTTGTGCTTCAGTTATTTCATCTGTAAAATGCATTTTAATAATGGCACCAACTTTATATGTTTGTCATAAGGATTCAATAAGAACAGTTCCTGGCACACAGCAATCACTAAACAATTCTTAGCTATTCACATTAATCATATTATTCATATCATCATTATCATTCTATTATTAGTTTATCTGTTTTCCCAATTAGTCCTTTCCTCATTTCTCTTCCTTCCTCAACTAGATTCTTCAGTGTTTCCATGCTCTCTTCCCTGTGTGTTCAACTGCTCCGTTCACTTTACCTTTTCGTGGACCCTTTAGCAAAATTCCAATCATAAATTAATCTCATAATCACATTCTCTGTTTCTATACCCACACTTCTAAGTGCTGCTGAAGGAAAATCATGAACAAAGACTGCTGGAGTCCTTAGAAATTCATGGTTCTGAATATCAGCTGCCAGTTCAACACTTTTTGGCAATTCGGTTATAGGTTACTAGTTAGCATCTTCGTTATTCCCTTTGATGGCTATTAAAAATCTCCGCTGTGCTCCTCAAGGCTCTTTTTCCACCTTTCCCCCCCGTTATCCAGAGATGATCTTGTTTCTTATTTCATAATATAAAATAAAAACAATCAGGTGTTGACTTCCTGAATTTCATAGCATCTCTCATTTACAAATCCATCTACACTTGATCTCATGGATATTTCCTATTTTCCCTGAGATGGAGGAAAATTTGCCACTCCACCTAATGAAGTCTAAGTTATCCACCTGGTTTTATTTTATCCTGGCATCTCCTACCTCTTCTGGGAAGCTATGTTATCACCCTTGTTTGACTCTGTGCCTCAAGATAAATAGACTCCAATGTATTCCACTAGGACAAAGAGAAAAGAAAATCCCTTTAACTATTTCTCCTTCAAGCTCTTACTCGTTCCTGTTACAGCTGAACTCTTAGCAAGTAAAGTGTCTTCTCATTGTCTTTATTTTCTCAGGATCTTATCTGCACCTCAGTTCTTACCATTCTGTCTTCTACTTGCCTGTTCCTGATTCTACTTTGGTAAATGAGTTTATTGAAGCATTATTTATACTGAAGACTAACCTGTGATAAACTTCATGGAATCTGTGTATCTATATCTATCAATCTATCATGGGCCTTGACCTCTAGAAGTTGTTCAACTTCATTTTGGGAGACAAAATGAAAAGTCTATAGAGCAAAATTACAGGGTGCTATATTATCCAGCCTGTCTTCTTTCACTGCACGGAAGCTCAAGGGCACCCAGGGATGGTATAATGTTCTCATCTCAATCAAATGTGGTGCATGGGGACTGATGCTGCTTTAGTAAACTGGTAATTTTTTTTTCAGATGATAGCATTGATTTTCAAAACTGTATACATTAGGGGAACTTTCTGTCGTGTGGTGGTCCCATTTGGCTTATTCATTGCATGGCATTATGGAATCTTGTAATATCATATAGTGGCTGTCAGGCTGTTCCACTGGGCTTGTGAGCCCTGTTAACCGCTACTGCAGCAGAGAAGGGCCACAAGTAGAGAATAGGGCTGTGTGAGCATCTTTTCTATAAACCCCAGAAGCACCAGCTTCAACCAGAGCTATTCCATCATAAAATATAGTCCAAATCTGTTTAGCTTCTCCATAATTTTTGTTCATAGAAAGGTTTCCATGGCCAAATCTAATGGACTGCACAGGCTTTGGGGTCAGACCTACCTGGGGTTTAGTTTTCTTTCGCCCACTTTGTAGCTCAGCCAAATTATTTTTTGAACCTATTTCCTTGTCCATAAAAAAGGACTTATAGTTTCAGATTTCAAGGTTGTAAAAAATAGACCAAACACATATAAATAATAGCAATAATTACGTTTGTTTACAAACTTATAAGGTAAGTAACATTATAATCTTCATTCTATAAATAAAGAAATTGTGGCTTTAAGATATGATGTACATGCTGAAGATGAGTCAGCTGGGCATGGATGGAACTGAACCCAGAACCATCTGATTCCAAAGTCCATACCCTGAAACAAGATGTAGTACTTGGTACTTTACATAACACAGTGAGTGCTGGGCCAAAAGGAAGAAGGAATGTCTTATAAAATTTCTGTTACCTAATACAGTCTTAATTATAAGTATGTTTCTTACATTTATAAAATGGCTTAAATTTTACAGAGATTTTCTATGGTCATGTTTTGATTTGAAGCTTAAAATACTCCTATAATGGAGACAGAATAGATGATGACATCCCCATTTTTCAGATAAGCATACAGAAATTTGTGTAACTAAAAGGACTTGCTTGAACATAATTAGGAAGTGGCAAAATTATTTGAGTTTTTACATTTTTCCCTACAACATCAGAGTGATTTATAAGAAACAGATTTTATATTCTACTTGTATGCAGAATAAGAGCAATATTATAAAATATATAAATAAAATAGTTCAAAACATTCTTACTTAATACCACTTAAGAGTATTAACCTGAGGAGCCGGCCTGGTTGTGTTTGCACGTTCCGCTTTGGCGGCCCGGGGTTCACGGGTTCGGATCCCGGGTGCAGACATGGCACCGCTGGCACGCCATGCTATGGTAGGCATCCCACATATGAAGTGGAGGAAGATGGGCATGGATGTTAGCTCAGGGCCAGGCTTCCTCAGCAAAAAAGGAGTACTAGCAGTAGTTAGCTTAGGGCTAATCTTCCTCACAAAAAAAAGAATATTAACCTGAGAAAATCCTACTCCATCTCTTTATTTCCCTCTAACTTTAAACAAAATTTTCCTTAAAAACAGTTCCACAAAAGAAAGAGTAATACATATAGGATGTATTGCTGTCTCTGAACTGGAAGATTAGTTCTTTTAAAAGAAAAAATTGAAACAGAACACTGATTTTCTGCGAGAAGTTTGAGAATCTGATTGATGAGCTGCCCTTTAATGTCTGTAGCTATAAATGCTTCAGATTGCTTGTTTCTTACATGACCCATCATAATTATAATCCAATATGAGCTAACTTTCTGGTCCAGAAGTTTTCTTTAAAAAAGAAAAAAAACAAAACCTGAGAAACAGACCACCTAGTAGTAGACAAATGTCAAAACACAAGTAGCTGGAGCTGTTTGCATTCTTATAAGCTCCTTCTCTGAACATTATTCCCATGGGTGAAAGTGGTATCTTGATAATAGCAAATAATAGCAAATTAAAAAAAAGAAAACACTTTGCCTTATGTTTAGAAGACAAAAATATAATTGCCCATATACAATATTGAATATTACAAGAAGATGTAAAAGAAAATCTTTTTTCTGCTAATACTATGGACATTAAATTATATTTCTTTTTGGAAAAGCACAAGGTACAAAGGTGTAGATCGAAAACATAGAATCCCAAATAGCAATGATCAGCATAACACTACAAAAATTACATTGATTGTTAATTGCACGTCAACATATTGTGATTTCTTAAACTAGATTTCCTATGAGATTTGAATATTCTTATTTAAACTCTCTGTGATTAGGTGTATATGTGTGGATGTATGTGTACGTGTGTGTTTTTTCTTTGCTCTCTCATATACTGCAACAATTTAAGGTTGAAATGCTGCATCAAAGTGTTAAGGATGTCACACCAAAATAGGAGACACTGAGTGTCCTGTTTATGTTTGAAAGTTTAGAGTATTAGAGTTTTAATTTTGGGATGCAAGAATAATCAATTACTAAGAGCTATCTCCCTCCTCCTATAAGCAAGGTAGTATTATTACTGCCCAAATGGGGTTCTCCTACCTGATGTACATAAAAAAGCCAATTGATTACGGCATCAGCTTTCAGGAAAAGAAATCAGCTTTGTTTTGTGAGATTGATGTGTGGGGAGACAGGGGGCATGTTCCCTCAGATCTGTCTCCCCAATCCTGGGCTTGGGGCACAATTTATGTGATGAAGGGCAAGGTGGTTTGAAATGTAGAAA
Source organism: Equus przewalskii (assembly GCF_037783145.1). Lineage (NCBI taxonomy): Eukaryota > Metazoa > Chordata > Mammalia > Perissodactyla > Equidae > Equus > Equus przewalskii. Next base: position 53,725,905 of record NC_091839.1, on the reverse strand, counting down.
TAGATGATTGGAAGTAAGGTAACTGATGATCTGTGCAAGCGTAGTCAAGATTCACGCCTCTTTATGGCATGCATGTTCACAAAATGGCAGTGTTACCATGATCTGAGGATGGAGTTTTAACTTCTTGACGTCAAAAAGGTCACTTATTGAGCATTTGTGCAGGCACAGTTGATAGGTTGGTGGTCTCAGCCTGCCTGGACTAGACAAGGGGTCTCAGTTCTTGAAAAACCACTCTTAATTACTCTGCTGATAAGGTGGGGTCAGTTGAACTGGTCCTGGAGGGCCCGCGGTTACAGTATGCTAGTGGAAGAAAGAGTGATGCCTTAGATGAGTTCATGCCATCCAAGAGCAGATGTTCCCATTTTCACTCTGGAATTCGAAAAACTAAGGAATTTATTTAAACATGTGCAAACACACATTCAGGGTAAATACAGCACAATAGTTCCAAATTTGAAATTTACATTTTCATAGCCTAAAGATTCAAATCCCCTTATTCTGGGAAAGGAACTCAACATCTCTGTACCTTAGTTTTCTTGCCTGAAAAATGGAAGTATGAATATGATTGTTTTATAGATTAATTAACGACAAGTTCTTAAAAGAGAACTTGGGACTCTTTCCTAACAATATGGCTATAAAGTGTTCCGATTTTGTTGTCGTGTTCTGCTGCTATTACTTTTAAGTCTTTCATTTTGTTTGCACTTTACCCCTTCACAATACTACATACCTAAGCCAGAAAAAAATGACTATCTAGTAAACAAAATGGTATTGCTTTATATTTTTTACTTTTATTTGCATTTGATATGTTGCATTGCAATGTCCTAGGCTTGCTTTCTCAGAGATTCACTATCCAGAAATACGTGCATTGTTCTTCCTTCTTTCCAGCTAATTTTCAAGGCTGCTTTCGTATTGGCTGAATATTCCACAAAATAAGCATGATGTTCCTGGAAAAAGAAGTTTAGATCACACTCAATCTATAAATAGAGCTTTATGTATTCATTTATTTATTTACAGAAGATTATTTAAATGAAAAATGCTTCACATAACCAGGATTGTTTTTTTAGATTTCCCCCCAAATTTAAAGTAAAATAAACAATGAAAATTTAGTGTAATTTTAAAATTAATTTAATTTGTATTTACTATTTAGATCCTTCAGTAGGCTAAGAAACAACTCATTTTGGTTTCTCAGTGTATATTATTTGTGGTTTCTGTGCATTTGATGACTTATAACAATAAAAATATTAGCTTGTTCTTAAGGCATGAATTGTTGCTCAAGTGTTCACCGGTGAGATTTCGAAAAGTGGCAATAGAAATCAAAAAGAAAGGCTATGTATTCACATAATAGCAAATGGTGTAACAGGTACCTTTATTAAAATAAGGGAGATTTTCTAGCATTAGGTATTACATAAAGAATTGATTCCCTTACCTACAGATTTGCAATAGGAAATACTTTTATGTTGAGCTTGCTATAATAAGCTTTACTTATTTTATTCACTACAAAATGTCAAACTGTTTCAAAACAGTAGAACTTTGGAACAGACTACATTAAATTGTTGATTCTTTTATTTTGTGAAAATTTAGACTAATGGGAATAACGTCCATCATGTTGATATGTACCACAAACAGACGGTTGGTGGTTATCAAACATCTCTGCTTTGTTTTGGCATTCTATCACCTTCAAGAGCTGTCTGTTGACTCATATATTCAACTACTATAAACATAATGCCTTATTTAGAAAATGCATTGTGACAGAAAAAAATGAGAGCAGTCGTCAAAGAGTGATTTATAGCTTGCAAGGGCTTTATCATATAATTCAGTATATAAACACATTGACATATCTATGTTAAATAAGGAAATGTTGGGAATTTGCTTTTTAGTTTATTTATTATACTGTAAATTATATAGATAGATTTAAGGATATGTGTTTTTAAGTTTTCATGCAATATATAACTCTAGGTCACCTACCATAAGATTTCATTCTCCCACATGTCTCTATGATGTCTCTTCATCCTGTGGTGATTTACAAGAGAAAATACTTTAGAGGTCACTTTAGTGTCATGAGGGATCTTTGTTATTGTTGAAAAGTTAACAGTGTTATTTTGATGCAATTTTTTGTATTTTATTATTAAAAGCTTTAGCCATTCTCATATACACAGGGGCGCACAATGAAAAAGAGATGTTTAATTGAGAAATTTATAGGCCTTGTATTTGGTAGGAACCCTGAGAATGTTTCAGACCTTTCTCTTAAATGCTCCATGAGACCCAGATGTGAAGGTGAGCTGGTCCTTGGCACCCTGTAATCAACAGAGAATCAGACCTAAGGACAACAGCAAACCAGCCCCAGCCAAAGGAGGTTCTTCAAGGTCAACAGGGTCTATACAAATAATATTTTGTAATTTCCTCTGAATGATTGATTCATTTTTACTTGCTTCAAGTAGTACTATGAGGATCTTATTCCTTCTGTCTGATATATGACACTTCTGTCATTTAATTATCACATCTGCTTTTCAGTCATCATGGAAGAAAGTAATTAACAACAGCTGTCATAAACAGTCCATTATTTGTCTCACCAAGATTTTTTTTGTTTTAAGTTCTAGAAAAATAGCAAATACAGAGCATCTAATTTCTTGTGCTACAATTTCACCTTAAAGACGCCTCATAGCCTGCCTAGCACATATGCTTTTAGGGTAGTTTTTTTTCACATTAAAGCCTAGAAAAAATCGGTGTATCCTACTTAAAGTCTATCAAGTGTCGAAAGTTTTGAGGTGAAAAGAGACTTATGCAATGATACATCTATGTGACACACATGAAATATATGATTAATTATGATTATTAAATATTTAGTATTCTTTTTATTTTTCATGCTTTTATTGTTCCACCTGTCAAAACCATGTTCTTCTTGAAAGTTTAAAAAAACTTTATTTAAATTTAAACATCCTGAAAAGTTGCAAAAGTAATATAGAACTCTCATATACCCTTCACCTAGTAGCACAAGAAATTAGCTGCTCTGTAAACACACTAAAATATGTTACATAAAAATATTATATTAATTTATTCAAGTAATGTTTAATTAATATATGCAATGTGTTTTGTTAATATATCCTCATGTAATTGCCATGCACTTTCCTGGTGTGTCCAATATTGATTTGCATAATTTATGTCTAAATCACAGAGATTGACCCATGTTTCCAAATTGAATAATTGAAATATAAAATTGATGGAAAAATAGTAATAAAAAATCTATAGGTAAAAAGAACTTTGTAACTACTCATAATAAACATACTGTTGTGTTGACATGGAATGGGAATTCTACTGGGAAAAAGAAATGTAGCTGATGCCTTCAGCGCTCTGCCAATGTACCCTCAGATCCACTTACCATTTCCGTGTCTGTCAGCCTGATTGCTGGTGGTCAACCCCTGCGTCATGGTCAGAGTATCACCTCTGGGTTGCCAGAATATGCTTTGCCTATGAGCATGTTGGAATAGGCTAAGATTCCATGTTCCTTTGGAAGCAGCCCTTAACCAATGAATGACTAATGGGTATAAAACTATAATTCTTCCAGCTCCCTTGCCCCAAGGTAATTTTAAAGCATGGATTTTATATCATTTCCAAGATACGTTCTTATGTATTGTTGAAAATGGAAAGAAGGGGCCCAGCCCTGTGGCCAAGTGGTTAAAGTTTCCCATGCTCCACTTTGGCAGCTGGGGTTCATAGGTTCGGATCCCTGGCATGGACCTACTCTACTCACCAGCTGTGCCGTGGTGGTGTCCCACATGTAAAAAGTGGAGGGAGATTGGCACAGATGTTAGCTCAGGGCTAATCTTCCTGAAGTGAAAAAAAAAAAAAAAGAAGAAGAAGATTGGCAGCAGATGTTAGCTCAGGGTAAATCTTCCTCAGCCAAAAAGAAAAGTGGAAAGAAGGATTTTATAGTTTTTTTTCACATTCTTTATTTAACATTCTATCTTTGTAAACAGGATATACTTTTAGTTGTTGATAAATGAGCTTCTGAGATTTTTAAAACTCCGCTGTCATCCTCTCTTGAATGGCTACTTCTTAATTTATGGTAACCTGCCATTCTTTATCTAACAGTGTTATCTAACATTCAGTGTTTCACTTAATGGACTCCATTTAGCTCAGGAAATTTATATTTCACATTATCATGGGCTTTGTTTCCCTGGTAAAACCAGCATCAAAATATCATAAAAGAGAGGGAGAGGAAACAGAATTCAAAGGGAAAATGTACTTGCAGTTCTGAAAGAGATTACTGGTTATATTTCCCATCCCATAATAAATAAAATGGCTAATATTGTCTTAACTTTGGAGGTGACCTTACTATACTTTAAATAATGAAAGGGAAATGATTTATGATGATGCATTTTATGCTATTACATTTAGACATGTATAAATGATGTGCAGAATTTCTATAATGTATCAATTTACCCATGTTATCTCACGGCACAGTACCTTTCTCTTTTTGGCAGACTATGTACTTTTGCTGTATAAAAATTATCTTAAGCCATACTCAGAACAAAATATCCTCAATTTACATTGAAATATAAATATAACATGAAAAATATATATTTAATTTTTAATTAAGTAAATCTTCTGATATGTAGCTATACTTCACATAAATATTTAATAAATGTAGAAAAACAAGCTTCTGTCTGCATGAGATATTTTCCATAGCTTGGTTATTATCCACATGCTAATTTTATTTTCATATTATTCACGTTATTTCATAGTACTCATTCTTAGTAGCTCAATTAAAAATTTTACTTCAAGGATGGCTCTGTAGTAAGGTTTAAGCAAAATATCTTCATAGTTTAGGTAATTTCTTATATTTCTAGAACAATAATATATGCCAATATATATTACTGTAGTATATGCTACACTGAAGACTCATGATTTAAATTAGATCTAAGGTAACATGATATACAGGCAACTGGGAATAGTCATACCTATAACACTCAGGCGGCTTTCCTCTGTTATTTTATAGGATAAAATGACTATTACCTGGGATAATCTAGGGATAGTGAGCATCACCACACCAGAAGAAGGAATAGGACTTAAATATTCTCACCATAAAACAGTAATGGCAATTATGTGACGTGATGGAGGTGTTAGCTAACTCGGTGGTGATAAGCATGTTGCAATATATAAATGTGACAAATACAAACATGTATGCCTTAAACTTACACAATGTTATATTTCAACTGTATTTCAATAAAGCTGGATAAAAAGCAAAGAAAAATCAAAGAACGCTATAAGGGTCAGGACTCAAAATCATTATTGCTTATAGTTAGTAATAAAGGGCTAATTAAAATCTAATTCCACATCAGCAAAGCTGATTGAGCTGACAGGATTAGAAATCTAATATTTTTGAATGTGTGGATCTCTTGCACATTTATTGATTTAGGTTTGTTACTCATTTACTTTAAGGATATGAGTTGGAGTTCTGAAAATGTGTTATTTCACTTTTGGAATACTCGATTCTTACTCAGACTGAAGAACAAAGGGTTGGGTAATTAGGTCTATGTGAGAATATCATGGAATCCAGATGCAGTAATATAGCCTGTGCTCAAGGGAATTCGAAAACTCAGCTGTCTATGCTGGATTCACTTTATTTCTTTTCTTTGCCTTTCTGCCCTCAACTCCATTATTCTTTCTGCAACAGGATTATATAGATTTTAAGTTTATTGCTTGACATGTCTACTCACCACTAATTTGGCATGCATATGACTTTGGTTTAATGTGCTGTACTCTGGGATGGTCTTCTGGATTTAGCATCTAGGATTAACTGATTAGAGTTTCCATGTCTTTTCTTAAAATTCACATTTGTTCAAAATAATCTATTCAGATTCTGTCACCCTGTGGATTGATTTCTCTTAGTTTGGTTGAATATCCCCAGTCCATTCAGCTGTATTCTGGTCAGCTCAAGTCATGTGTTTGTAGATAAACCTGGATTTAAGGAATATGTTTTATTTTTCTAGGTGCACATAATGGCTACAGGTATCAGGCCATGTTTTTGTTTGTTTCTGGTTGGTTTTGTTTTGTTTTGTTTTTTAACAAGAGTAGATTATCAATCAATGCACATCCAGTCTATAACATTGTAAAGAAATTGTTTTAGTTTGAACTGAAGGAAAGGATTAATGAGTGTGCAATGAAAAGAAGTCTTTTATAGACAGGAAGCAAGCACAGAAAGATACTCAGTTGCAGACTGGGTCACTTGATATAGAAAAGAAGGGATTACACAGAGTGTGGAAGCAAAACCCCAGAGTACAAAGTCCGGAGACATGGAGAACTCTGAGAAAGCACAGATAAGCCCTAACCAAGGAAGTGGGAACATGATCCTGGCTGGATTTTAGAATTGCTGTGGACCAGTGACTACTGTGTGCTTCCAATTTCCCCCATTTTTGAAAAGGAATGTGTAATGCACTGAATTATGCCCCCTCAAAATTCATATGGTGAAGCCCTAATCCTCAATCAGACTGTATTTGGAGATAGCCCCTTTAAGGAGGTAATTTAGGTTAAATGAGGTCAGAAGAATGGGTCCCTAATCCAATAGGACTTGTGTCATTATAAGATGAGAAAGAGATACCAGAGATGTGCACGTACAGAGAAAAGGCCATGTGAGGACACAGTGAGAAGGTGGTCATCTATAAGCCAGGAAGAGATCTTACCAGAAACCAACCCTTTTGGTACCTTCATTTTGGATTCCCACCTTATAGATCTGTGAGAAAATAAATTTCTGTTCTTTAAGCTTCCTAGTCTGTGGTATTCTGCCATGGCCGCCCAAGCAATGCATACAGAATATCTGTGGTTGTTACTCTATGCCTGTCACACCATTGCATGCTGGCTGTAGGTGTGGTTTACCAGAGGAGCTACACTTGAGGAGTGTCTTCCACATGTGGACCTGACACAGATCGTGAGTATCTGAACTTTGCACACAGAGTCTGTGAGCTAATGTTGTATTGGACTGAGACTGATGGTCTCGGGGGAAAGAATGCATATATTTTGCATATAGAAATGATGAGACTTGTGGCCAATAAGCAGACTATGGCAAATTGTATTTTTCATTGATGGTGAAAACAAATTCTGCCTTTCCACATGCGTTTCTACAATGTAAGTTTTATAGTTTTCCCGTCAACAGGTGGATCTGTGTTCTGTACCCTTGAATCTTGGACAGGCTTGTTACTTCTTTATAACCAATAGAGTATGGAGTAAATGCTGTACGTTGCGGCTAGGTTGTAAAAGGTGATGTAGCTTTCACTTTATTTGCAGGTATACCTCCTTTTGGAGCCCTGAGCTGACATGTAAAAAAGAGCAATTATCTTGGGCCCAGACCAGAGAGACAAGGCATTCCTTTTCCAAACTCTTTTATCATGGATTCTGCGAGAATAAAAAATTATTTTATCAGTACATAGTAATTTACCACAAAAGTTAGTAGCTTAAGATGTAAGTAATAGGACGAGAAAGAGATTTTTGTACAATATGAGGAAAAACAACTGCTTGTATGTCAGTACAAGGGAAAGAGTCATGTGATTTTAAGTGTGGATAACTGAGACAACTATAATATTACTAATAGAAATAGAGAAATTGGGGTAGGAGAGTAGTATTTTAGGTAGTTGAATTTTAGATGATGGAAGGAGATGCAGACGTTAATGTTAGTTCTTAAGTTTAGGATGAAAGTATGAAAAAGAAGTGGAGACGGAACCTGAAAATTAGTAAGTCATCTGTCAGAGTAATTTTAGAAGCCATAGAGTGGCTTCTTGAATTTCTGCTGAGAGGGTACATGCAGAGAGAAAAGGGGAAAGTGTATTTGTAGAATGGTAACAGACGAGTAAGCTGTAGGAAATTGGAAAACGAGGAAATTTACGCTTTCTTTGAAAGTAAGAGAATAAAGAGTTGTAAGAAAAGATGCATGTTCACCAGTGTCAATATAAAAAGGGCACTTTTATTTATTTTACTGGCTGATTCAAGATAGCAATACATGATGGTAAATTATCACATATCTTCAAACACATAAAAGTCCTATAATAAGGCAAGTAGAAGTAAATGATGTCTTTTTATGGTTTATTGCAACCAATATTAATATTTATGTGCCGGTCACTTTGATAGATACTGGTGTTACAAAGACAAAGAAGATGTTATCTTGCCTTTGAAGGATGTACATTTAATAGGAGAGAGAGATTTATGAATAAGCAAATCTAATAAATTGCATAGGTGAGATAGTACATCTATGTAAGTCATACGGTAGAATATATCAGAGATGGAATTCAGAAACGACTGAAACACGAGACTGTTAAAGGAATGTTCTTCCTCGGAAATTGCTCATCAATTCAGAAAGTCTCACTAAACATTCAGGGTTACAACAGCATGCAGCTAGTTGAGAGGGTAAGCATGTAGCCAGAGTTTTCCAAACATTTCAAATGAATCTGAGAGCAGCATAGGGAGATAGCTCTGAGAGATAGCATAGGGAGATTTGTGAGGGCCCTGTCACAATCTTTGCCCCAAGTGAGACAATTTCTATGTTGGCCCCTCCATAGGGATTTGAAGACCTGGGATGTTTTCATCCTAATCACATAAACAACCACACTTTCCACTCTGTGTGGGCACCTATGGGTAAATGGATAAAACACTTTACCTTCATTAAAGAAATTTTACATGTGTTTCTTGGTGTTGCATGTGTCTATTGGTGTTTTGCATCAATGACTCAACTTTAACATGTCAAAAAACTATAGTTAATGGGGAAGGGAATTCCTTTGGAGCCAGATGTCAGGATAAGTTTGATCAAAAAGGTGACTTGATCTGAATCTTGAAAGGTAAACAGCTGTTTGCCCTGTGAGTGGGGAGGTGGTAGATCTTTCTGGTTACAGGTGAAGTTTGATTAAAAATTCAGAGATATCAATAGGTTGACATTCCTATTGTCTGAGAAATGTCCAGTATAGCTACAGCATAGGCAGAAGGACAAGAGGGCCATATCAAACTTCTTTACATAAGTGGACTTTGACCCAGGAGACCTTTGCAGTGATGTGATTAGGTCGGGATTCTGAATTGTGTTAGAAATTCCTCAACAGTCCCAAAGGTTAAATACCTACCTCCGAGTTGACCATGAACACATATTAGTAGAAGAATATTGTAGCCACTGAAGGTTCAGGCTAACCAGATATGACGATTTAAATATTACCTCTAGAATTGTTTCAGGATAGGTTAGAGGATTATAATTAATAAAAGTGCTTTAGTTGCTTTTAGAGACAGAGAGCCAGACCAAACATTTTCTTTAATTCAATCTACCTTGCAGATTCTATGATTTCTTTAACTACGTCCGATTATAAGATTAATGTTTTCATCACTAAATGAAAACAAATATTTTACTTTGAAAAATAATTCTGGATTTTGATTCTTATACATGATTAGGCATGTGCTTGATTTTTTTTTCTGAAAGCATATAAAATAAAAGTACTCTTAAATGGTAAATAAATGCTAGGTGAGAAATAAATACTAGCTTTCTGGGTGAAAGCTTATAGACTATTATTGAGAAAACTCAAGCTCTTTAAATATATAATGAAGAGAGAAATCTATTTTAAAAATAAGATATTCCTTATCTTAACAGAGTTAGGAGATTATGTCTTGTGGCCAAATTACCTCTTGTTATAAACACTTAAAATCTTTCCTTTGCATCAAGTTTTCTTTTGCTTATGGCTTTGTTTTAAGTTAATTCACTCTGTGATCACTTGACTGTGAAATCATACAGTCTGTGCTGAAATGGGTAATCAAGCCTGTTTTATTGTTCACCAAAGATGTCTCTAATGTTCCTAGGTTAATGGTATGCATTACTTTGTGGTTTATTATTCTATATAAAAGTTTTAAGGAAAGACAGCTAGCCTAAGTGTAGAAATTTGTTGATAGAAATATATCTATTCTGAAGGGAAGGAAAAGTGTTTACTAAGAAAGCTGAGTAGTGAAATAAGAAACAGAGAAATAAAAACTAAAAAACATCATTCACTCTAATATTTCTCCCAATGTAGAAATTCATTCTTCTAGGTGCCAAGAAGGCAGTGTGCTTTTCAGGTCTAAATTCTTCCATCAATGGTAAACCCTCTACTGTGTGTATCCACTCCTTCTCATGTCAGCAATGGCGACCTCATCCAATGAACCAACCCCTGCCTCCCTATAACTTCCAACCATTGGCTGTTCTTTGGAGATACACAAAACAGGACTAACCTCCTCCGCAGCGCATTATGACACAAGGAAAATAGGTTTTATTTTGGTGAGATTTTTGATCAAGTTCAACTGTATTTCCCTTTTCATAAGAAATTGTTTTGTGCATAGTTGTACAATTTATTATCCCATGTTTTCTGAGGTAGTTTTCTCCTCCTTTCCTCCTTTTTCTCTTCTATAATGTACATTTTTGCATTTTATCACTTACTATTCTACCTGTGTTGTAATTACGAGATTGGTTTAATTTTTTGTGTGCATGTAAAGCAAAAACAATTATACGTGCATACATATGTGCATATACCCACATATATGTCTGTCATCTATCATTATCTGTATATCATCTACACAAACACACACATGTATCAGAACATCTTTGCTAGTGTCTAATTTTTCCTCTTTTACTATCTCACTGGTTCAATCATCCTACAAGGTCCTCCTTTCAAACCACTCACAACGTGGGTCACCTTCCTGGGGAAATGTTGTTTGTGGAAGCCATGTTGTAAGGAGGAACAAAGGTAAGAAGGAAAAACTTTTACCATAAATGAATAAGGAATCTGTCAGCTTTCATTAGCATTGTGTAATGAATTAATTGTTTATTTGTCTGTCTTGTCCAAATCCTTTTCCTACCTCCACCTCAAATTACCTGCGTACTTACAAACGAGAGAGTTTTGTAGAAAAACTCAAAGAATTATTATGAAATGTACCTATGGCACTATTAAAGGGACTACCTTCATTTTCAGAGGATCCAGTCTCGGGAAACTGAAGTGTTTTCCTACCAGGGCGGGAAGTCAAAAGATGGGAATAGTGAAGAAAAACCTGATGGAAGGAGCAGAGAAATTGTTGGTGATCTGAGGCCAAGGGTAGGTGAGTTTCCTTTATGTAACAGCTCTTCTGATTTTGCTTGAGACACTGCCTTTTATTAGGAATTTCTAGAAAATAAAAATTTAACAAGGTTAAATGTTTCTAAGAAGCAGATAAGGAAATTAATTTAGTGGACCTAAGATAAGACCTCTAATATGACTTTATCTGGGATCCAGTTCCTTAAAACAAGTGAATTCAGGAATTCACTAATGTTTGCTAGTGTAGTCAGGAATTACCTTGATTACAGATGTGATATGTTCACTGATATAACGTATTTCCCTCTTTCTAGTGTAGTATATAGCTCTAATTATTTCAGTAAATGTATATCTCTGACCTAGAAGGCTCTTCTGAATTTCAAATATCCAATTGCCTATTCATAAGCTCTTCCTGGATGTATTCAGCCACAAATATTCACCAAGGGCCTAATATGCAGGATTCTACTCTAGGTGCTGAGGATACAAAGGTGAACGTGATATAACTAGTTCTCTATTAAAAAGCTTACGTTTCAGGGCTGGCCCTGTGTCCGTGTGGTTAAGTTCACATGCTCTGCTTTGGAGGCCCAGGATTTCACCAGTTCGGATCCTGGATGCGGTCATGGCACCACTCATCAGGCCATGCTGAGGTGGCATCCCACATAGCAGAGCCAGAAGGACATATAACTAGAATATACAACTATGTGCTGCAGGGCTTTGGGGAGGAGAAGAAGGCAAAAAAAAAAAAATGCTTACCTTTCAATGGAGAAAGTAGGAATGTGGAACACCTATCATACAAGTAAAATTATTGCAACTTGTAACCAGTGACATGATGAAAACAATAAGAGACTGAGAAAATAATGGAGAGATCTTCCTTAGTTCCTCAGGGAACTATTTAAGTAACATTTAAGCTGAACCAGAAAAAGGAGAAGGAGCTAATCATAAAAAATGGTACAAAACATATTATAGGAATAATTCTTCATATGCCCAAAGTATTTAATGAAGATGAAGATGATTTCTGAATTAGAAAGAGGTTGAGAGTGGATAAAATGAAGCTTGTGGTAATAGGCAGTGGTAAGAACATGACGGGCCACAGTAAGAAGCACAATTTGATTTTAAGTATAAGTGCAACGAGAAACCACTGGAAGGTTTTAATTAGTAGGGAATGACGTGACTTGATTGAGATATGAGGTGGTTGGTTTTATTACGGTCTAAGTTAGACTAGGGGAGAAAAGATGTGGAAGTTGGGAGAGAGGTTATTTTGTGTAGCGATCCATGGTTAAGCCCTAGATGAAGCAGGCAGCAGTAAGGAAGAGGAAAAGGAGATAGAACTTAAATAATACTTTAAAATAGGATCAGGACAAAAATACTATTTTTGATGCTGATAATTTATGTAGATTTTCATCCTAAAGAACCACTATAAATTTCAGCCACTGATTCTTTTCTTTGGAGATACACAAAATAAGACTTAATCTCTCGCCCCACCCCACTGTCTGTCATAAAACTCCATGATACATTTATTTAAACGCCATGATATAGAAAAAATTACTGTTTATTCTGATGACTGTGTGGTTGGATGAAGGACTCATGGATAATTCAATTCTTGGGTTTCTTGCTTGAATGGATAGTGGTAATATTTAACTTGATGGGGGAAACATGAAGTAGGAAACAGGTTGGTGAAAAAAATCAAGATTTCTGTTTTATACATATTACACTTGTGATGTCTGAATTGTAACCTCCGAAAGACGTCTGATTGGAGATGGCACATAGTCACCTGGATATTCATATTTTGAGCTCAGAGGAAAGGTTTTGCTTGAGGATGTGAATTTGGCAGTCATCTACATAAAGACAGTATTTAAATCTTTGGGAAATGATGACATTCCTTAGCGAGACTATGTGGTGGGAGAGAAGAGTTCCCAGGCCAGTCCCTGAGAAACCCAACATTTTCAGGCAGAATCAATAAAAGAAACCAAAAGCATTATTTACAGTAGAAGTAAATCACTAACTGTGACGAAAAGGCAAAACATCATTTCTCAGCCAAACTTGTCCAGCCACTTCTCCTTCATTGTCTACTTTAATATTAGCTCTTTAGTCAAAGTGTATGTTAAGTAGATTCTAGCGTAAATCCTTGTGTGAAAACCCTCCTGGGCTAGGCTGAATGGCTCTCTGGTAGGCATTTCCTTGAACTTAAATGATGAAGAACACACAATTGTAACATAAGATATCACCCTGGCAATCTCTGGACCAACCAGAAATCCTGGGAAGTGGGAAAGAAATCTCAATGGTACTTCACTCCTCGTTATTCCATCTGGCTTGTAAAGATCAGGTAAGGCATATTCCACTGTAATAGAAGAATATGGAAAGCAGCTCCTCTTCTGCTATTAGCGTATTTCATAGTTTTCTGATTTTTTCATAGGTATTGATTTCATGCTCTGAACTCAGAGGTGATAGTTTACTGTGAAACTAGTCTTAAACCATTCAAGTTAAGATAAAAGATGAAAAAGATTTTTTCTGTGAAAAACTATGAGAATAAGGTTGAAAAACGTAGGTCGAAAATAGAATTTGTTCTTGAGACATCGATGTGTGTTACTGTTATCTGGGAAATGATATATTTTATTTTATCCTCTGAAATTTCCCTTACACAACTTTTCCACTTTTATAGCTCTCCTGTTCCTTGGATTCCCATGGCTTTTGTTTGTACAAAATTGGGTTATTTAAATAAAAGTAGGCATAAAATTAATCTGAAAAACAATGTTTTAAGTAATTTAGCTAAATGCCAAAGCAACATAATATGACACTGTTCATATTAATATTGCATAATGTAAGCAATGTAAAAACTTCAGATCCTACTTCTTTTAGAATATAACCTGGGAGAGGCTTCAGTGCTGTTTAAATACGAGCTCATTAAAAGTCAAGAATATTGGTTGTAAAATTGTTCTGAACAAAATTTTGCCACTGCAAAATTTAAACTTTTATTTTAGTAGCTGAAGCCATTTATGATAAAATCTACTCTGTGAAAATGTGCTGTGCAGCAAACAGTAATTCATCATTATAGCATTACAGACTACAAATAAAAAGCTGAATGTCCTTATTTTTAAGATAAGAGAAAATGTACTCTAAAACTGTTCAGTATTTTTCTTTCATATGAAAACTTTAAAAATTCTACAACATGAGGAGTACATAGTTTGTGTTACAACAAAAAGAGACAATGTCATAATTCTTAACTAGTGCAGATTTACTTCTGCTTTTAGCTATTTACATGAGGTAGAATAAAATGTTCCAAGTCAAACTCAACGTTATTTATGTTCTTAATTAGAGAGAGAATGAGAAATTGCTACGAAGTAAATTCAGTAAGAAGAGAAGGACATACTAATTATTATTGTAGCACTGGGTTTAAAATTAAGTAAAGTTATCATATTATCCCATAGTTTTGCTAACATCTGTTGCCAATCTTCCTCTTCTTTTTGTACGTGGGACGCCGCTCCAGCACGGACACCGAGAAACGGTGTGGGTCCACGCCAGGCACTGAACCCAGGCTGCCGAAGCAGAGTGTGCCGAACTTAACCACTAGGCTACAGGGTTGGCCCCATTATTCTATAGTTTTGCTAGCTAATTTCTCCACTTTTAAATTTCAAGATATCTTGCTTTCACTATCTCCTCCCCTATTTATTTCCTGGAGAAAATATCTTTCAAAAAGAACTACATACATTCAGAGAAGCAAAAAAAACAGAGACTCTGCCCTCATCAAAATTGCACTAAAAATATTAAAGGAAGTGTTTTAGGCTATTTGGAAATAGAATTGACTTATTCTATCTGCTCAGAAAACCTTCAAAAAGGGGCCAGCCCATGACCAAGTGATTAAGTTCACGCACTATGCTTCAGCAGCCCAGGGTTTACCGGTTCAGATCCTGGGCGAGGACTACACATCACTCATCAGGCCATGCTGTGGCAGCATCCCACAGTGAAGAACTAGAATGACCTACAAGTAGGATATACAACTATGTACTGGGACTCTGGAGAGGAACAAAAAAAAGAGGAAGATTGGCACATTAGAAGACTAATAGAAGCACATTAAAAGAAGAAGGAATGCGAGGGCACAGGAAAGGGTAAATATCCAGGTAAAGGGAAGTGACTATTAATTATTTAAAACAATAACAATAATATCTTGTAATGTGCAAATACCTGCAGAATTAATATGGATGGCTAGTGGGCAAAAGATGGGAGAGTGGCAAAGGAATTAAAGTGCAATGAGGCTCCATGTGGGGAAGTCACAGAGGTAATGAGTTAAAGTGACTGTCACATTAAGGATGCAAAGTATAACCTCTAACGGCATCTCAAAAAGACTAAGTTACAAGCTACTAATGGAGAAATAGGATAATAAAAAGACTTGATTAACCCAGAAGAGGAGGAGAAAAATTGTTAATATACATATATACTAATACAAATAGAATACATTAATAAAAAGGATTCATTCAGGCAATATAAAGATATTCTACAAATAAATATGAGAAAAGATAGGCAATACTAAACCCATCATGCTAAAATTGGATTATTTGCTCTCAGGTCATGATATGTTAGGGTGAAAAGAATAGCAAATTCCAATTAATTGTATCTAAGTAATTTCTAAAAACGTAAAAAATTAGATTCTTTGTTTCCTTTTTCTTCTAAATTTCTTTCATACATTCTTCTAAAAATTGGTTAATAAAATTAATTTTCCACTGAGTCTTCTTTGAATTAAATATATAGACTTGATAAAATTAGATTTTACTGTATTTTTATCACGATTGATTGTATTTTATCTGAAACAAATCATGTGTAACATATAAATGAATATATATAATCACAAACATGTCTAATGTGTACAGTCTTATATCAGAAAAAGACAGAGAGAAGGAGGAAAAAGAAGGGTTTATAAATAGAAATCAAATTTTTGTGAATTTTTTTTTAATGATTTTTGGTGAGGAAGATTAGCCCTGAACAGTTGCCAATCTTCCTCTTTTTCTTTGTTCCTCTCCAGAGTCCCAGTACATAGTTGTATATCCTACTGGTAGGTCATTCTAGTTCTTCACTGTGGGATGCTGCCACAGCATGGCCTGATGAGTGATGTGTAGTCCTCGCCCAGGATCTGAACCGGTAAACCCTGGGCTGCTGAAGCATAGTGTGTGAACTTAATCACTTGGTCAAGGGCCTTTTTGAAGGTTTTCTGAGCAGATAGAATATGTCAAGTTTTAGATCCAATGGATTTTCAAAATAACAGATTTTCCTGAAACACCAAAATATGTGAAATGATTAATTAAAACTAATTTTAACATATATAATTGAGGATATAACTTAGAATTTTAAAATTATTATTCATATATTAAAATTCAACCAAAATACAATAACCTGACATCTTTTTTTTTTCCCCCAAGGAAGATTAGCCCTGAGCTAACTACTGCCAGTCCTTCTCTTTTTGCTGAGGAAGCCTGGCCCTGAGCTAACATCCGTGCCCATCTTCCTCTACTTTATATGTGGGACGCCTACCACAGCATAGCTTGCCAAGTGGTGCCATGTCCGCACCCAGGATCTGAAACGGCAAACCCCGGGCTGCCAAAGTGAAACGTGCTCACTTAACCACTGCACCACTGGGCCGGCCCATCTTTTGTTTTTTAAAATGGAATACACTCATGATCAGAATCTTCCTCTCTCTGGAATGAAAGTGTAAGTTTCAAGAAAAAAACTTTGTAATACAGAAGGAAATAGGTCAGAAAGTAAACAAGCACTGAAGATGGCCAAGTGTGTATTTTTGAAGATAGTTATAAATATGCTTTTCTGGGTAATCCTTTTTACACTTAGTGGAGCATGCCAGATTATCATGTAGGTTTCTTTGTCATGGCCTGATTAACTCAAAGACTCAGGGGAGAATTCCCATTTTAAATCATTAGCATAAAATGGGAAAACCAGATAGTACATTTATAGAAATAACTGGCTCAGTTATTGGCTTTCACATTTCTTGTTTTATAGAAGTTTCTATCATTTAAGCGTGTAGCACATGCCTCTTTACCATCCACAGAAGAATAGCTCTTAGAGATTAATAAGGATAAGTTAAAATACCTAGTTAAAATGGGACAAAGATAAAACTATGCAGACAATAAAAAGATCAGTGGTTGCCAGGGGTTGAGGGGGATGAACGGGCAGAGCACAGAGGACTTTTAGGGCAGTGAAAATACTCTGTATGATATTATAATGATGGATACATGTCATTATTCATTTGTCCAAACCGACGGAGTGTACTACACCAAGAGTGAACCCTAAGGTAAACTATGGACTTTGGGTGATGATGATGTGTCAGTGTGGGCTCATCCTTGGTAAAAAGTATACCATTTCGGTGAGTGATGTTGATAATGGAGGAGACTATGCATGTGAGGGAGTCGGGGATATACGGGAAATCTCTGTATTTCCCTCTCAATTTCGCTGTAAACCTAAAGCTGCTCTAAAAAAATAAAGTCATAAAAAAATGCAAAAAGAATATGAATGCTTCACAGAAGAAATGCAGCTTTAAATCTGATCAAATTGGTTAGTATGTATATGAATGCAAACTGAAACAATAGGATGTCCCTTTTAACCTCTTAAATTGGAAATAGTTTGCAAAAACTCATAATACTCAACATTGGAAAGTACATGAGAAAATAAGTAATTTTATATATTAATAATGGGGGTATAATTTAGCTTTGCTCCTTATATTTTAACTTGTGTGAGTTCTGTGTTTACACATATCTCTTATATACACTGTAAAGCTGTGCTATGGTTTCTTTTTCAATATGATCACTTTTTCTTTTAATGGGTTAAAGTCCATTTAATTTGTTGATATGGCAGATATGTTTGATCAGACTTCTTCCATATTAATTCTATGATATAGTTCCACTCTCATATGGTGCTCTGATTATTTTGTTATTTGAGTGCATATATTTTCCGATATTTAGCAAAGTGTTTTGGGTCTTATAGTCACCTTTATAATAATTACTATATAAGGGTATTTCCTAATTTTCTATTTCTATAAGGATCATAACTGTTAATTTCTTATTAGAAAAAAAAGAGGAAAAAGAGAAAAAAGTGATTCCCTTGGTCTGTCCTTTACATTCCTTTATTTCTCTACTAATGTGAGTATACACAATTATATTTTCCTGTGTTTACCTTTATACTGTTATACTATCATGTGATTTGTAATCACAGAGTGATGCTTTTGATGGCTAGCTTTTATAGATGAGGTAATCAGTCAACCTTCTCTACATCTCTTCTTATTTATCATTTCTTTCCCCTTCTACATTCCACTTCTACATTGTAGAACATTTCATTCTAATTTTCCCATCTTTTAAAAGCTTACTTACTAATATCCTACTTAATGGTGAGAAGCTAGAAGCATTTTCACTAAGATTAGGAACAAGGCAAGAATGTTCCTTCTCACCACTCCTTTTCAATATTGTTCTGGAAGTCCTAGTTAGTGCAAGAAGACAAGAAAAGGAAATAAAAGACAGAGAGAGAGAGACACAGAAAGTATAAAACTGGCTTTGTTCACAGATATCATAATTTTATATGTAGAAAATATGAAAAAATTGACAATAAAAGAAAAAATGACTGGAACTAATAAGAAATTATAGCAAGGTTGCAGGATGCAAGGTTAATATACAAAGTCAATTGCTTTCCTATATACTAGCAATAAACAAGTGGAGTTTGAAGTTAAAAACAGTATTGACATTAGCACCCTAAATTTAAATACTTAGGTATAAATCTGACAAAATATGTACAAGATATACATTAGGAAAATTACAAAACTCTGATGAGAGAAATAAAAGAACTAAATAAATGGAGAGATATTTTATGTTCATGGATAGGAAGACTCAGTATTGTCAAGATAAGTTCTTCCCAACTTGATCTATAGAGTCAATGCAATCTCAGTCAAAATCCCAAGACATTATTTTGTGGAAATTAACAAAGTGATTCTAAAGTTTATAGAGAGGCAGAAGACTGAGAATAGTCAACACAATATTGAAGGAGAAGAACAAAGCTGGAGGACTGACACTATCAAACTTCAAGACTTTCTATAAAGCTACAATAATCAAGACAGTGTAGTATTGGTGAAAGAATAGACAAATCAGTGGAAAGGAATAGAAAGCCCATAAATAGGCCCTCATAAATATAGTCGACTGGTCTTTGATAAAGCAGCAAAGTCAATACAATGGAAACAGAAAGTCTTTTCAGCAAACGGTGATTTTAGACACAGACCTTACACCCTTCACAAAATTAACTCAAAATATATCCTAGACCTAACTGTAAAATGCAAAACAATAAAACTCTTAGAAGATAACATAGGAGAAAGCTTAGATGATCTTGGGTATGCTGAGGACTTTTTAGATATAAACCCAAAAGCATGATTCTTGAAAGAAATAATTGATAAGTTGGACTTCCTTAAAATTAAAAACTTTTCTCTGTGAAAGACTCTGTCAAGAGAATGAGAAGACAAGCAAGAAACTGGGAGAAAATATTTGCAAAAGGCATATCTGATAAAAGACTGATATCCAAAATGTACAAAACACCCTTAAAACTCAACAACAAGAAAACAAATAACCTGAACAAAAAATGGACAAAACCTCTGACCAAATGAATAGACATCTGACGAAAGGAGATATACAGATAACAAATAAGCATATAAAAAGACACTCAACATCATATGCCTTTAGAGAATTGCAAATTAAAACAAGAATAAAATACCACTACAGACCTATTAGAATGACCCAAATCCAGAACATTGACAACACCAAATGCTGGTGAGGATGTGGAAAAAACAGGAATTCTTATTCATTGCTGGTTGGAATGCAAAATGGTACAGCCATTTTGGAAGACAGTTTAGTGGTTTCTTACAAAACTAAACTTACTCTTAGCAGGCAGTTCAGCAGTTATGATCCTTGGTATTTACTCAAATAAGTTGAAAACTTATGTCCACACATAAACCTGCACACAGATCCTTATAGCAGCTTTATTCATAGTTACCAAAATTTGGAAGCAACCGAGAGTCCTTCAGTAGGTTAACAGATAAGTAAAATGTGGTACAACCAGATAATGGAATATTATTCAGCACTAAAAAGAAATGAACTATCAAGCCATGAAAAGACATAGAGGAATATTAAAAGCTTATTACTAAGTGAAAGAAGCCAGTCTGAAAAGGCTACATACTTGATTCGAACTATATGACATTCTGGAAAAGGCAAAACCATAGGGACAGTAAAAAAACCATTGGTTGCCAGGGGTTGGGGGTTGAGGGGAGGGAGGGATGAATAGGCAGAATATAGAGGATTTTTAGAGCAATGAAACTATTTTGTATGAAAGTATAAACATATATACATGTCATTATATATTTCTCCAAACCCATAGAATGTACAACATGAGTAAACCCTAGTGTAAACTATGGACTTTGGTAGATAATGATGTGTCACTGTAGGTTTATCAATTGTGATAAATGTACCACTCTGGTGAGAGAAGTTGATACTGGAGGAGGTTCTTAGTTTCTGAGGCCAGTGAGTATATGAGAAATCTCTGTACTTTCTATTCAATTTTACTGTGATCTTACAATTACTCTAAAAATAAAGTCTATTTTAAAAAAAGATACACTTTGTCTTTTACCATAATTCTACAAATAAATATATAAAATACTCTTTACTGGTTCTTTGACCCTAAATGTTTGCTTATCAACAATATCATATAGGTTCTTGTACATTTATAAATATTTGAGCTGTAGCCTTTATGCTTGTGATAGCTTATATAGATAAAAAATATAAAAATATTTTTTCATGTTTTATACTCTTGATTATTTTATAGGTATTTTTATTCTCTATTTAATTCTAACATTGAATATTACTTTGGGAAAATTCTGAGGCCAGCCTGGAAATTTTTCCATCATAGGTGATTTATTTTGTTTTGACTACTCCAAAGATTCTATTTTCATAATTTATCCATGTATTTTTATATATTTTTAATGCTCCTACAATGCGGTGATTTCATTGGGATAAATTTTGGTCTGAACTATATTTTTCTCTGGGATGTGCTGTGTTCTTTTAGAATACGCATTTAACTTTATTTTAGAAAAGTATCTTCATCATATGTGTCACACATATAAATATTTGTTTTTGTTCCCATTGTTATGTCTTCTGCATTTGGGAAATCCAAAATCTATGTCTTGAAAATATTTTGCCAACTCTTGCTAGTATTTATTTAAAATTTTTTCAATTCTGTTTCTGTTAGCTTTTCTTATTGATAGCACTATGCCACTCATGTAATTTACTCAATGGCTATTTTCTTTTATGTTAATTTGTAATTCATCTTTTTTCCCCTGGTATTTTCTGAGTTTCAATAGCTAACATTTCTTCCTCTGATTTTGTCACATTATATCTTATTTATTGTATTCCTCATTTGTCTTCTCCTTTGTGTGGGGAAATAGGTAAATAATGATATCAATCTCTCTGTCTGTCTCGTATCTTTTGATTTATGCTGAGCCAGACTCATGTTTGTTACTGGTCATGGAATCAATGGGACTCTCCCTGCTATTTGCAGAGATCTCCTGTGGATGAAGGAGGAGCCATACGTTCTTCTAGGCTTCGTGATTCACTACTCCACAGTGAACTTTATTGCCTTAGTGGAGCCACATTGCTATGCACTACAATGGCTCCTCCCTGTGTTTAACTCTCTGCTTAACTGAATGGAATCATTTCCAGAATGCTTCTGCCGCCAGACCAGGTGGCCCCTTTCATTGCTAGACCCAAAGGATTTACCTTCAGGTTGAGACCCTTTTTGAAAATTAATGCTATTGTTTAAGAAAGAACATTGAGTTTATATTTCTTCCCTTTTGGTTCATTTTCTGTATAATATAATTTCAAACCAAGAAGACAACTGGTTTTTAGTAATTAGTCTTAAATGCAACTATCTTGATGCTATTACATATATGAAATATATTTTGAAAAATATTATTGAGAAAAATATTGTTCATGGAAAGAACAACTTGAAAGTATAGTTAAAATATTAAAATTTACAATGAAAGCAATCATTTGGAACAAATGACACCACAGGGGAAAAGTTGATTACTGAGAGCAAGATAAATTGATTCGGGGGGGAAAAAAACCCTAAAAATACACGAAGTAAGGAAAAGGATTTGAAGAAGATTACTTCCAAATAAGACCCAAATCACTGGGAATTATAAATAGAATAGAAGAATTAAGATGCAATTACTGAATATAAGGAATAAGACAATCCTACACACAGATCATAATTTGATCTCCCTTAGCTTAAGAATCTAATTGAAAATTGCATTACAAATTTATATGACATTATTAAATTGGACTTATGAAGATTCTCAAAACTGATAAATGGGACTATTTTGGAAATTTGAGATTCATTATGTATTAACTAATTAGATTTCCTGGATAAGATTTTATTTTTTATAGTCAAAAGAAAGGAGATTATTGAACAGAGAAGAAAAGTGGTGAGTATGCTATTAACTTGGTTACATTGTTTTCACTTAGTTAAATTGAAACATTGACAATGCATTTTAAACATATCACTGCCCCTCATTCTGGTGTATGTCCATTGACACATCACTTTCTAGTTTATGGAGTAACACTTTCTCCTAAAGTACATGAATATGTATGTGTGTGTTTACAGTGACTTGCACTATGAAAAATGATAAAAATTGTCAGTCTATGTGTTATAGAAACATGTATTTATTAATAATTATTTGTTAAATAGCAGAAAATATTTACCAGCTGATAATTTTATAGTGTTTTAGTTCACACTAGGATATGAATGCCCTCTTGAAGGACTTTAGTAATATTAATTATTATTATTATCATATAATATTGTGATAAATAAACATTTATATTTGAGAACAGAGTACATATAGTTTTTCTAAGTAGCATAAACAAGAGTTATTTTCCCTGTGAACACAAGTGTGTGTGTGTGTATCAGTTTCTTTTGTTTTGTTGTTTGCAATGATTAATATTCTGAAAAATCAGGCGTTATTTCTCTAATTGAATCTGTTACTTGGAGTTAAAAACACCCAGATGAAAACATTTCTTTAATTAGCCCAACTATTTTTTGATCAGCTTGAAAACTGTATTGTTAATTCAGATTTCCTTAGAGTAGATAAAGTGTTGCCCACTCGTGTTTTTTTTTTTGAGGAAGGTTAGCCCTGCGCTAACTGCTGCCAATCCTCCTCTTTTTGCTGAGGAAGACTAGCCCTGAGCTAACATCCATGCCCATCTTCCTCTACTTTATATGTGAGATGCCTACCATGGCATAGCTTGCCAAGCAGTGCCGTGTCCACACCCAGGATCTGAACCAGCGAACCCCGGGCCGCCAAAGCTGAATGTGCGCACTTAACAGCTGTGCCACTGGGCCAGCCACTGCCCACTCCTTTTTAGCAGCATTACTTGAAGCTCCTAAAATGTTAAAATGTCACCACCAAAAGGAATATAATATGCCTCTGATGTATCAAAGGGAAAAAAGAACCTTGCCTGGTATTAGCCTAGGAATGTAAGAATGATTTACATTATCAAATATATTAACAGACTAAAAGATCATTTCAGTATATGCTTGGCCATGTTTTATTAAAATTTAATATCCATTCATAATAAATACTCTTAACATACTAATAATTAAGAAAACTTCCTTGTCTTCATGATATGTAATCTAAAATGACCATAGAAAAAGACTATATAATAATATGTCATTTTGTATAAAGTGAACTTCTGATAAAAAGTGTTAAATTTATGTAAAATTAATCCCAAAGTCATTTAAATGGAAATAGGTTAAAATCATGTATATTTTGAAATGCAATTAATAATAAATGTTAGTTTATCTTCACTTTATGATATATTTGTGTCCTGACTAAATGCTAAGGAGTTTTAGAGATTGTGAGTCCTATGAATTTAAGTTCTGAAACCCAAAAATGTTTTAAAAATTCAAACGCAAGCCATACAAAACATTTTCACAATTTACCTAACATTATAAAATTAAGAAAGGTGATATTGTCTTTCAGTGTTGATATATTCGAATTTTTTGTTCAATTATAGTTTTATTCTTTAATGTTATTATTTCATTAATAGAAGGCTGATTGGCATACAGTTAGGCAATTAAATTAAACTCCTATTTTATAGGTAATCATCAGAAATGAAAAGTCTATTTATGTTTATGTAAAAGTTATTTCAGATTAACTAGTGGGGACTGGAACCTGTGTTATCTTGGAGATTTTATTGCAAATAATGGCATTTGGATTTATCTACAACTAGCATTTATAACATTATAGATTGAATAAAAAGATTACTAGTCATTTAGAGATATATAATTAGGACAGGGTCAAGATCCTGAGATTCCTTTTCCTTTATAAAATATCTTCCTGCCAAAGTTTGAAGGGAAAATGTAGGGAAACGTGAATCCTCTATAGATATCCATGTGTAATGCTTAAAAATTAACAACTTATATATTTTGCATGTTTTTGATAATCAAATTGTTTTTCTTAATGAACTATTACATACAATTAAAATAAACAGAGAAACAAGTACTTCTCTATTTACTGCATTTTAATATTTCCTTTTTATTTCACTAGTCTTGATCTGATTTTAATTTCTCAAATATTTCCAGGACTCTTAAATTGTGGCAATCTAGTTATTGATACTTGAGAATGAAGGACTGACCTGATGTGCCATAAAGCACATGTCAAAATCCCTAAACTCAAAGAGTGAGATGCATAAATAAAATAATCACTTTCTCTAAAAGACACATGAAAGTTCAGCCATTAATTATAACTATTATAATGATTAATTTCCTGAAGATGTTCACTTTATACATTGTTTAATAAAACATTTTCCATTTTTTCATATGTATTTTATAAGTATGCTAAAATTAATTCTTCAGTAGTTAGTAAAATCTTTTAGGCTAGAGCTCTGCCTTCATTATTTATGCTTTGCTATCCCCAGTCACCCAAACTAGTGAAATGTGTTTCTCTGCCTCTTACAAGGAATAAGAAATACTGGGAAAATTATAAATTCAAGAGGTTTATTGAATGAGAAACAGAAGAGGCAGGGCAATGAACCAGCCCAAAACCTAAAGAGAAACTTATGCCCATATAGAAGAGAAGCAAGCATAGCCTTGTTTGGGATCTGTGGGATAGATGCAATCAGATGCCAGTAAGAAGAATTTGGCAAGCTTGGTTGATGGATTGATGGAGGTCAATTGTGCAATGCAAGAGATTATTAAGTCATAGATGCTGCAGAAATTGGAAGCTGTGCTCTCATTACGAATTGCATTGTTGCAAGATTTAACTAAGTAATGTGTGGTGTGGACTTATGGAAATGGGAGAACAGCCACAGTGGGAGGGGCATGAAACTCCCAGGGAGACTTCTCCTCTGTCTTACTTGTGGAACAAGTCTTTATCTGTAGGGGAATGACAAAAAACACTGTCACCCTTACTGGCGGAAACCTACTGGAGCCTGTGGAAAAGAACAGAAAATAACCCTCCTCCTAAGGCAGGAACATGCGCCAGACCTAGAACTACCTCAGGGAGAGGGGCAGGAATGCTGAGGAAGCCATACTGCTAAGACACAGGGACACTGTGCCTTCCAAATGTTGAGTCTTAATGAATAATAGTGACAAAGAAGGCCTCTCTAGTGCCCCATCCCTCCCCTGAGACTAAGAAGTTTGAGTAACAAATAAGAGCAAAATAATGTGAGAGAGACACAGGGGAGGGGTAACAGAATGGAAAGAAACCCTCTCTGAGGCGCAGTGCAAAGGAAAGACCTAAAGCCAAGAGTGGAACAAACATCAAAGGGACAAAAACAATGATAAAAACAAACACAAACCCTTTGCAATACCAGCCCCTATCTTGACACAATGTATTGCTAGATGAATTACAAACTTGTGGTGCACTGACCATGACCATATTAACAACAAACCTCAAACCCAGCTTAACTCTAATACTCGTATTAAAGACGTTATAGTGGGAAAGATGTTCCCATTTCCAGTCATAAAAACTGGATACCAAATCATTGACTGCTCTACTCAATGCACCTGGCTTTCAGTAAAAAAATTTATAAGGAACACAAAAGGCAAAGGAAAACAATACATTCCCAAGAGTCAAAGCAGTTATCAGAACCAGACTCAGATATTACACTTCTATTGGAACTAACTGACTTAAATTTAAATATGTTTACAGTAATAAAGACTCCAAAGAAAGATATGAAAGATCAGGTGAGTTATTTCAGCAGAGAGATGGAAACTATAGAGAAGAATGAAATGGAAATGCCGCAAATGAAAAGTCAGGAACAGAGAAAAAGAATAATTTTGGTGGGCTTGCTCATCAATAGATTCAATACAACTGAGGAAGGAATTAGCAAACTTGAAGATAGGTCAACAGAACTTTTCCAAACTAAAACACAAAGAGAAGAAGTTACAAACAACCAAGCAAAAAACAGTGCACCCAAGACTAGCAATAGTCAAGATATGTATAGTTTAGAATTCAGAAAAAGAAGTAAGAAACAGGGCAGATAAAATATTTGCAGAAATAATGGTCAAGAATTTTCCAAGTCTAATGACAACTCCCAAACCACAGATTAAATTAAAACAGACAACACTAAGAAGGCTAAATAACAACAACAAAAACAATAAACAAACAAATACCTAGATGTATCATATAGAAATTATTGAAAACAAAAGGTAAAGAGAAAATCTTGAGGACAAAGATACATTACATAAAAAGGAATGAAGATAAGAATTACAGCAGACTTCTTGTCATAGACCATGGAAGCCAGAAGATGATGGAGATGCATCTCTAAGGTATTGAAAAGAAAAATAAAAAGTAGAACAAAACAACAAAAAATCCTTTTCAAGCCGGAATTCTATAAGCAGAATAAAGAACGTCAGTAAAAAAGACTGAAATCTGAATATATTCTGTACTTTAGTTAGTAGTAGTATATTAACTTTTTTTGCTTTGATAATTTTATATCATAATGTAAGATGTTAACCTCAGCAGAACATGGGCAGAAACACACTAAATTCTCTGTGCTATCTTTTCAACTCTTCTGTAAGTTTAAAATGATCTCAAAATAAAAAGTTAAAAAAATGAATGAGTCATTCAAAATCAAATGGCCACCCACTGGTCAGTTTGAGAGAGAAGACTATTTCAAATTTTTAGTTACTGCCTATTTTAATTATATGTTCAGTTTGAAGGAATTCTTTACTATATGTCTTTAGCTTTGGAGGGTAGAGTTATTTTTACTTTGGAGAATTTCAGAAGTCATAGTGGATTTTGGCATGAGATTGCTTTTTTTCTGAATATTATATATCTTTTCAACAAGGAACTTAACACTTGCCAAAAATAAACTTGTATGGCTTACAAAATAAGTGATTTAAGTGTAAAGGTTTTAAAATATAGATTGATGGAAATAAATTGTAATAAGAAGAAAAGTGATATTATTAAGTACTTTTTTGGATTCTAGGACAAAGATATTTATGTCCAACCAAGGGTAAATCCATGCTTTCTTTAATCCTGAGTATTTTAGCTTGGAATTCAAGTTTCTTTCTTTTACTATCTTTTCTGTATCTTTCTCAAAATACATACTCTCTATTGGCTGTGCTTGTTTTCCTTTCCTCTCTGTTCTGTAAATCCAATCAACTGTTTAATTATTATGACACCTTCTAGATTGTGTGTGGTGTGTATGTACATGGGTGTGTGTGTTTCTCCCCTACTTTACTAAACTTGTATTTGATTCTAAAAATTTATCCATATATTAAAGAATACATGATATCTTTGTCTTATTTCCATTTTTTCCAGTAAACCTTTACTTTTCTCATGTCTGTACCTATACTTATGCCACATGAAATGCCAGGAGTTCATCTCTGGCTAATGAAATCCAACTTAATCCTAAATGGCCTAGGTCCTTTGTTAATGTTGTTAATAATTTCCTGATCACTTCTGATTAGAACTTCTTAGTTTTTATTTATAACTTCAGGTCATTTAGCATTACATGCTCATTTTATAACCAATGTTTTATTTTCACATTATTTTTTGTAAATTTTTTACCTATTTCTGCTATCCTATGGTAGACAAGGAAAAATTAGTCTCTCAGTTGCAGAATATTCCTGGGACAAGTAAGAACATTCACAAATACAGCCTAATTCAGTTATCTCTAATACGTCCTCAGTTTTTGGCTGATTTAAATGTTCTTTAAAAAGCAAGCAATAAAAAATGAGACTTACAAAGAAGTCAGTTTATTAAGTGTTATTGACCAAACAGAAAAGAGATTTTGATATCTGTCACCTGTCTTCCTAACTTCTACATAAGTAGTATTTGATTTAGAGACTTTATTTTTTCTCATGCTGTCTCTCCAAGGTTTGTACACCACCCAAAGTAATCTTGTATTTCTCTGAATCCTATTTGTGTGTCAGTAAAATAGATACAGTGATACATGCCCTACTCACCTTAAATATTACCATGAAGATGAAAACAGTAATTGTGTATACAAAATTACTTGGGAAATTATCTACTTTAAAGTAATGGTAACACACCAGAATACTTATTTTTAAATTGTATGAAAGCCCCACCATGTCAACAGTCCTAAGACATTTCTAGATACGTTATAATTGACTCTAATCATTTACAGATTATAAACAGGAACCCAGAGGCTTTGGGGCTGGATATATCTTTCCTTATCTTAACATGGCTTAGAGAGAGATACTGAGCTACAATGAAATGATGCAGGAGCATTTTCTTACTCATTCTCTTTGAATGAAAGATTCACCAAATCAAAAGGATATACCATTTGTTTCTTACTACCTTTAGTAGTTTTAAATCTGTTTTTGGAAGTTCATAATTGTGCCACTAAAGACTGTATAAGTTTAATATTCTAGAATCAAACTTATGTTTTTGAGGAGGATTAGCCCTGAGCTAACATCTGTGCCCATCTTCCTCTACTTTTTATGTGGGACGCCTGCCACAGCATGGCTTGATAAGCAGTGTGTAGGTCTGCACCTTGGGTCAGAACCTGCGAACCCTGGACCACTGAAGAAGAGCATATGAACTTAACCAGTATGTAACCAGGCCAGCCCCAAAAGCTATTTTAATTATTACCTTTCTTATTCACATAAAATTCTGGCATAAAAATAAATGTATCTTTTTCATGGGTGACATTGACTCTTTATTGAGATCTACATGAGAAATTTCTTTTAGAAATGGATATTGGTATAAACTTTTTCCCATGAATGATAATGAATAATTATCTTAACATTCTTCACAGTGACCAAGATGGCCTTAAAGCTCTCCTTGGCTTGAGTAAACTTTAGACAGGATCTTCCTGACAATAGACCCCTGACTTCCTTTTTCTTTACTTTAGAAAACTTATGATTACAAATTGTTTCTCTGCCCTTTGATATGTGAGATGCCTCTTGACAGTTGTACAGCCCAAGAATGTCTTTCTCAAAAACCTAGGAGCCATCCCTTTGAAATGTCCAGTGTTTGAAATCGTCATGAAATATAGTGCTCCTATCTTTCTGTCTCTGTAGGAGGGTAGGGACCTAAGTTCATTAAGTGCCAGTTAGCAAACACAGATGGTCTAATCACATTGACCAACCTGCTCACTGACCTCCTCCAGTACTTTTTCACTAGCTCAACCAAATTCTTAAAAATCCTCCCTTTTCGTTTCAACAGAGTCGAGTTTAACCTCTCTCTTTATTGCAATAGCTCTGAATAAAATCCTTCTTGCCTGTTTAATTTCATCTGGCACAATTTTTCTTGGATAATAGAAAATATGATTCCCATAACTGAATCATTATGCTGTTTGCTAGGAAGTTCAAGCCAAATTTGGAGCTTAAATTAAATAATCATGTAGGATACTGTTTTAGCTCTGGAAGCTATGACAAAATACCATTGACTGAGTGAGTTAAACAATGGATATTTATTTCACACAGTTCTGGAGGCTGGGAAGTCCAAGAGTAAGATGCCAACAGAGTCAGCGTCTGGTGAGAGCCCCTTTCCTGGCTTGTAGATGACCGCCTTCTTGCTGTGTACTCACAAGGCCTTTCCTTGCTGCATGTTCATGGAAAGAGAGACAGAGAGAGATCTTGAGTCTTTCTCTTTTTCATAAGGGCATTAATCCTGTCACCAGGGCCTTACCCGCAAGACTTAATCTAACCCTAACTACCCCCCAAAGGACGCCTCTCAAACCCATCACATCAGGGATTAGTGATCTAACATATGAATTTGGAGGTGACACAAATATTCATTCTATAGCAGATACCATAATCTGGATCTATGATCTGGCATTCCTTTTATTATTAATTAATTAATTAATTAATTAGTGTTTTAATTAATGCTATGTTAATTTTTAACTTGTATTTTTGTTAGTAGCTGCAATGTTTTATGCAAGCAAATAGAGGATAACATTAGAAAAAAAGAGAAAAGATAAATTTAAGCTAAGTTCATTAAACTTAAATTTTACAGAGAAGAGGAATCAGAGCTTGACTCAACTTGATATATTAACTTGACTGCTTTACCAAGAAATGGAATGTGTTATCTAGAAACCTAGCCCATTAGGCTTGTCTAGTACCTGCTTTTTAATCTAGTAACCTGTGGTTTCAAGGTAGAGCAGGGTTGGGAGGTGCAGACTTACCCTATTTGACCAGTGCCATCACCTCCCCCATCCCTACCTCACCCCATCCAGAAAGACTTTCAGCTCTAAGATCTCATTGTCAAAACCAGGCAGCTTGGGGCCTGCCTGCTGGTGCAGTGGTTAAGTTCACACATTCCACTTCTTGGGGGACCGGGGTTTGCCGGTTCGGATCCTGGGTGCAGACATGGCACCGCTTGTCAAAAGCCATGCTGTGGTAGGCATCCTACGTATAAAGTAGAGGAAGATGGGCACCGATGTTAGCTCAGGGCCAGTCTTCCTCAGCAAAAAGAGGAGGATTGGCAGCAGATGTTAGTTCAGGGCTAATCTTCCATAAAAAAAAAAAAAAAAAAAAACCCACAACCAGACAGCTTGTCTCTCTGCTATTTGCTTAGCAGAAGAATATTTTAAATGACAAAGAAGACTAAGTAACTTTAAATTTATGAAGCAAATTAGATACAGAGACAAAATCAAAACAAGTCTGTGTAGGACATTTCTCATTTTCAGAAAAAAGAGTATTGAAAATTTATTGGTCAGTCTTCTGATATTTCAGAGAAACAGAAGGTCAGATTTGTCCCATAATTTTCTGTGACTTTTCTGTTCTGTATATCACTGTCAAATAATAAAAAAGAAGTATTTTTTTGAAATATCATCGATTTTAAATACAGTTCCCAGGATCTTTAAGTAGGTTAAATTGAGATTGTCTGCAATTTTAAATTTAACATTTAATGCTGATTATCATATAAAACAAATAATAATGGAATATACTGTCTCCTGTCTGTGACTTTCTTGGATTTTCCTTGTTTTTCATTCTAATTTTGGTCCATTTACAAATGTGTTTACTTTATAACTTTTCACAGGTTTGCACAAAAATATTATAAGACTATTTAAAAGCTCAGAAAAGTCCCAATGCTATCTATGACTGGACATCATGCCTCTCTTTTTGAGTTTTTGTTGCAGAAATCAGAATTTCCAAACAGGATTTTGACTATCTAGTAGGTACAGTTGCCTGTTCAGTTCATCATATAATTTTAATAATCTCTCAGAGCACACACAGACTCGCTTCCTCTTTTTCTTGATTTTTAGACTATTTCCTTGGTACTCTTTCCTTCTGCCCAATAGACCAGAGGCTTCCTAGTGGCTCAGCCTTCTCTTGTCTTCAGATGCTTAAAGAGGTACATTGACTCTTTCAGTCTGCCAAGGACCACTTAGTGTGCTTCAATGAGTATTAAATAGAGGAAAACATAATTTGATAAACAGATCATACTCATACCATTAGACATCGTAAATCTAATTTTTGTTTTCATCGAGGTGATGTTTGCACATATTTTCAAAAACTAAAAAGTGCCAAAAGGATGTTAATAACAGCAACGCCCTACTCCATTCCTTCCCAACGCCACAATGGGTCCTCAGGATCAACCCTTTCCAAATGTTTAACATTTATTGTGGTAGCTATTTTGCTATTCTAAATAGTATGCTTATCCCAAGAGGTCTTGATTCAATGAGTTTTGACGTAACAAATTTTATTAGAGTAAATGAGTGTCTGGTTCCTTTATACCTTTATTTTCTTTGCAGCCTCCAAATATTGTTTTATAAAGCGATTTTTTCTAAGTCAATACTCAGTATTCAAAGCTGAGCCAATTAGTATACCAAAATTACATTCCCCCGACCCTGGAATATGTTTAGTCAATTTGTTTAGCTAAATAATATACCAGGTATTTTATTTTCCTCTAGAATTTGCTTCCTGATGTACATAATAGTTTTTTAGACTATTGCTGATCTGCCTAAACACGTTTATATCTTTTAACTCAATTTTTCACAAATTAAAGGGCCTTTCTTTTCTTCTTCAGGACTTAGCTTGTGAGACTGGATCCTCCAGGTCAGATAGAGCTTGATCGTTTTCAATCGTTTTCCGTTTATATTCTGGAATGAGGCATTGGAGAACTGATTAGAGTTCTCTCATACATGAGATGCCAACTACTACGCATCACCATGGGTCAATTGTGCAATGAGGCAGACATTCGACAGTTAAAATACCTTGATTTTTCTGAAGCACTTTCCTTAATGTCGAGAATGATCCTTCAGTTCCTTGCCTAGGAGATTACATATATTTTCTTTTTCTGCATAAAAAGTTACCATAAATTTAGTGACTTAAATAAAACATTATTATCTCACAGTTTCTGTGGATCAAGAGTCTGGGCATAGCTAAGCTGGGTCCTCTGCTCATAGCCTCGCAAAGCTGCAGTCAAGATATTGGCCAGACTGAGTTCTCATAGGGAGCTGGAGGTACTCTTCCAAGTTTATTCAGGTTGCTGGCAGAATCTGGTTCCTTGCCATTGTAGGAGGGAGGCCCTCAGCTCCCAGAGGCTGCCCTTCTCCATAGACTGTTCATCACGGGGCTGTATGCTTCAAGGCCAGTAGGAGAGCATCTCAGAGTTCAGGGAAGGACTTAAGCCCTCTTTTAAAGAATTCATCTAATTTGGATAATCTTCCTTTGATTAATTCAAAGTCAGCTGATTAGGGACCTTATTTACATCTGCAAATTCCTTACACCTTTGTAGTGTAATCATGAGAATAATACCTCATCATATTCACAGGTCTGCTTCACTGGGGGTCATCTTAAGAATTCTGCTTACCGCAAATTTCTAAGCCTGTCTGTCGGTTTTCAGTGGTGGGGAAAGGTGTAATTCTGAGTGAGCTTTCCCAATGATTCCTACTTTTTTCAGATCAGAGCTTCATCCTCGTCTCGGCTGTGTCTGGTGTCAGCCAACCCAGAAAATAAACCCATCACTCTCCTGCAAGCGTGAAGATGGGATTCTGAGCATCTAAAAGCTTTCCTGCTTTAGAATTGTGCCTTAGTCTGCTGCTTACGGTGCCTAGCCTTCCAGTTCTTGAGCAGAGACAAGTTTCTGAGGAAGGAAGTCCTTGCCTTTCATAGGTACGTCCATCTGTAGGCAGTTATGTTTACCCTGCTGCTGTCTGCCAGGACACTTAACGCCTCCTCCATCTGGTGTCCATTTTTAAGTATTTTGGTAAAAGATAGAATATTGCTGTCATCTGTTTACTTTAAGGTTGCATTTTATAAAAGCCATCTTTCTTATCATTTGCATATGATTTCTGAGAGGAAAATGGGACAGAAAGCTCTTTAATTGACTGTAATATTTAGAAACATATTTCTGATTATAAATTGTGGCATGAAGCACGGTGTCACCGAAAAACTATTTTTAAACTTTCACAAGGAGTGTGCACTGCTTGAGACTTTTTTAAGCAAAGAATTGAAGATATGGACAATTTGTGGGCATGATATTTTTGGACAGAATTGTTAAACACAGATTTTATAATTGAAGTATTATATGTATAAAAGTACATAGACCATAAGTATATAATTTGATGACTTCTTACAAAATAAACACAATCATGTAATCATCACTCAAGACAAGACATAGGGCATTACTTACAGCTCAGAGCCCCACACCATGTACTCCTGCAATCACCACCTTTCCCCATTCCCAAAAGTAAATGTTGGCCTGACTTCTATACTTGTAGCTGTTGTGTGTGTCTTAAGTGGGATCATACGGTATGGTCTCTTCTTTGGCATCTAGATCCTTTCAGTCACCAATATGCTTGGAAAATTTATTTGTGTTGTATGTAGTCGTAGTTTGTTCATTTAAATTACTTTATAATGTTCCATTGCATGACAATACCAAAAATAGTTTATCTGTTCATGCTGATGGACATTTGGGTTGTTTCCAGTTGGGGTTATCATGAAAATGGCTGACAAGGACATTCTTGTGCATGCTGTTTCATGCACATACCAATGCGTTTCTGAAGGCTGTATACCTTGGGATGGAATTAATGAACCGTTATGTGTGAGTATATTAAACTTGGTAGATACTGTCAAACTATTTTTAAAGTGGTTCTGCCAAGTTACACTTCCAAAAGCAGTGAGTAAAAATTCCCATTTCACACATCCTTGCTGATACTTTATATTTTCAGTTTTTAAAAAAAATAATTCTAGCCATTCTTATGGCTGTGTAGTGTTATCTCATCTTTATTTCAATTTTTATATTCACAATGACTAATAAGTTGAAATTCTTTTGCAATCTTATTGGGAATTTGAATATCCTCTTCTGTTTAGTGGTTGTTTTCCCTTTTCTCTATTGGGTTTCTCTAACTTTTCTTATTGCTTTGTAGTTTTTTTCTTTTTCACCATTTTAAAATATATTCTGAATATAAATCCTTTTCCAATTTTAGGTGTTGCAAATATCTTTTCTTGCTTTGTTGTTGGCCTTTTCACTCTTTTGCTAGTACTTTTTTATGAGCAGTATTTCTTACTATTTTTTTTTTAAGATTTTATTTTTTCCTTTCTCCCAAATCCCCCCAGTACATACTTGTATATTTTAGTTGTGGGTCCTTCTAGTTGTGGCATGTGGGATGCCGCCTCAGCATGGCTTGACGAGCAGTGCCATGTCCGTGCCCAGGATTCAAACCGGCAAAACCATGGGCCGCCGCAGCAGAGCACACGAGCTTAACCACTCGGCCATGGGGATGGCCCCTATGTCCTACTATTAATGTAATCTCATCTAGCAATTACTTTCTTTACAATTAATGTCTTTTGTATCCTATAAAAGAAAACTTGGCCTACACCAAGATAATGAAGTTATGCTTCCGTGTTGTTTTCAAGGACACTTATTATTATAACTTTCAGCTTGGAACTACAAAACAATTAATTTTTGGGCGTGGTATAAGATAGGGGTCAATTTAATTTTCTTTCTTCTGTAGTGACAGCCATTTGGACTAGCACTGTGATTGAAAAGAATGACATTTTACTACCAAACTGATTATTACTGTGATGCTCTGAGCATAGGTCTAGGTCTGAACTCTCTATTCTGTTCCGTCAGTCTGTGAATATCCTTGTGCTAATAGTAGAGTTGCTATCTAACAGAATAAATCTACTCTGCTTTTCTTTTCAAGCTTGTCAGGTATTTTTGGCTCCTTGCATTTACAGACAAATTTTAGAATTAATTAACAAATTTCCACAAACTTCCTATTGGGATTTTAATTAGGGCTGCATTGAATGAATAGATACATTTGAGGACATGTAACATCACTACAACATTAAATTTTCCAGTCACTGACTACCCTTATCCCTTTAGTGGTTTAGGTTGTCTTTATTTTTTCTTAATGCAGTTTTTTTGTTGTTTTGTTTTCTATAGAAAGCTCTTTTCTTAAGCTTTTCATACCTTGGTGTTAAATATTTTTGCTATTTTAAATGGAATTCATTTAAAATTGTTTCTCTGTTTGGTGCTGTTAGATAGGTCCACAACTGACCTTGTACCCAGCAAAATTACTAATATCCTCTGATTATTTCTAATATTCTTGTGCAAATTTATAAATTTTCTACATATGTAATCATGCAGTTTGTAGACAACACTCCTTTACTTATTGCTCTCCAGTACTTATAGTTTCTGTTACTTCTATTTCATTAATGTTCAGGCAAAGACCTGTAGTCTTATGCTAAATAAATTCATGATAGCGGGCATCTGTGTTCCTTTTTTTTATTTTAGAAGGAAAGATTTTAGCATTTCACTATAAAGTATGATTTTTTTTTTAATTTTATTTTTTTCCTTTTTCTCCCCAAAGCCCCCCGGTACATAGTTGTATATTCTTCATTGTGGGTCCTTCTAGTTGTGGCATGTGGGATGCTGCCTCAGCGTGGTCTGATGAGCAGTGCCATGTCCGCGCCCAGGATTCGAACCAATGAAACACTGGGCCACCTGCAGCGGAGCGCACGATCCTAACCACTCGACCACGGGGCCAGCCCCCAAAGTATGATTTTTGTTGTAGTGTTTTCTAAATATCTTTTATCACATTAAGTGATTTCCATAATTGAGCAAGATTTTGTCATGTATATATATATATATATATTGAGATTTCTTAACTTTTCTCAATTAGGAGAATCCTGATTTTTCTTCCTTATTTTTAAATTTTTTCTTATTTTTACCAATGAATTTCCTCCAGACAAATGAGTTTGCACTGTTTTAAGAGGTGTTATGATCTCCCTCCCTCTAATACACACAGAGTGCTTCTTCTAACACACCCATGGTCATTACAAATCCCTAGGGTATTAAAGCGTATAGTGTTTTATAAATTTTTTAAGAGAAATTTTTATTTGTAATATCTATAACAATTGCAAAGTCCACTCTTGTGATTCTGCCTTTTTAGAGGTAATCCTATAAATCTTTAATGTGATCCTGAGCAAAGTCAAAGGCCTAAATGGTAACACAGATAGACGCGTAACACAAATTGTGCCTGGCATCATGCCTTACTAGTAATTAGCAAACACCATGAGAGAGAATTATTAGCCTTATACTCCACGTTCACCTCCACTTCCGGGAGGCCCCAAATCTATCAGATGCAGCTGCCTAAAGTCCCTGCTCTTCCTCAACACGACATATTTTGGGTTCAGAGTGATGAGAACGAAAGGTTGATTCAGGTCAGGTGAACCTAGCTGCTTTATTTTGGGGTCTCTCACTAGCTATAGTTAAAAAGCTCACATGACTGATATCCATTCTTCAGCATATTTGAGGTTCATAAATCTACAATTACAGTTCTATTTACAAAACAACACAAGACAAAATCTGGCATGTGTCTATCCTGTTAAAAGTGTTCTTTAGAAATCGGTACATAGCTACCCCTAGAGTAGCTTTCCTTATCTTCCAACCAGTAAATCCAACAAGTATGTTTACATGGATTTCTAATCAAGGTCAGAACAGTTTCACCTGCCACGGAGGACAGGGTGCAAATGAGTTACCATTCCACTTCTTTTTTTTTTTTGAGGAAGATTAGCCTTGAGCTAACTGCTGCCAATCCTCCTCTTTTTGCTGAGGAAGACTGGCCCTGAGCTAACATCCATGCCCATCTTCCTCTACTTTATGTGTGGGACACCTACCACGGCATGGCATGCCAAGCAGTGCTATGTTCGCACCCAGGATCTGAACCAGTGACCCCAGGCCGCTGAAGCAGAACGTGCGAACTTAACCACTGCGCCACTGGGCCGGCCCCACCATTGCACTTCTGAAGAGCTTTTCCCCTTTGATTCTCCTACTGCTTAATCTGTTATAACCAATTGTTTTAGACTTTATGGTGTTTTCATAACATACTTTAGATTATGCCCAATATTCTCAGGACTCTTGAAGACCTTTAGTACTCTGTCCAAACTTAGCCTTCACTTCTGCTATTTCATTGTGTCTTCCAAGGAAAAACCATTCAAGTCATCATAATTTAGGATATTTTTTCCTAAAATAGAAACTTGCACTGTTTTCCTCTTAGTATAATGCTTATGTTCAGCTTCAATTCTGACAACATCTGGAATTTCCATTCTTTTAGAAGAAATTCCCTGAAAGCTTCAAATAAGTGGTATTATTTTTCTCATACCACAACAAAATAATGCCCCTATAATAATCTACACGTCTCCATTTTGGAAATGAATTTTGTATAATTAATTTGGTGCAATATTTTATTGAAAGATTAATATATTTATTAATTTATTCCACCCCTAAGGAAAGAGAGCCCTGAGCTGGGTTTGTCAAATGATTTCCTTTTATTGTAGCAATCCCTAAGTGTTGAGGGTTGTAGGCTTGAGAATGTTATTATAAAGGATTCTAGAGCTAAAACTGGACTTAGCAAGAAATAAAGACTGATTAATGATGCCTGCCTGAAGAATAGAAGAGAAGAGGGGTAGCAAGTATACTTAGTATGTACTTTAAATTTTCTTTTAGAAGAATTTTATGTTACATTATGACATTTTAAAAGGAGTTCAAACACATTTTTAAAAAACTTATGAGACAACTAAAAGTTGTAGATTTTGAAGTGATCACCATTTCTAGGTGACTTATTTTCAAAAGGAAAAAAGGAATAATATTTTTGGTATCTCTTCAGAGATTATTGAGTTTTGAGTTTAATTATAGCATGCCATCAAAAGAATCTGTGTTTAATGGAATTCTTAAGATCAAATAGTCAAGGCCGTTCTTCCTACATAAGAGTTTGCATGTTAATTTTCATTCTTTGTATTGTAGTGGATTACCTTCCAGCTTGTTTGTTTCATGACCACCTGCTCAGTTCTGCTGTGTTGCACCTAAATACTGTGCGTCATTGTGTGAAATCATCTATGGAATCTTCTGAAATGGAGTACATCTGAGAGAGAAAGCAAAGATTAGGAATGCAAATGATCTCATTGCTGCTTTGGGTGTTGTTATATTAACTTTTCCTTTCTTTAATTTACTTTGTATGAGAAAATCAGATGATTTTGAATTATTCACCACATTTCCTTCCAATGTGGACCTCTTTTTATTGTGATTAGACTTTTACATTGTGTTAATGCCTTTTACTAAGAAGCAGGTTAATTGTACCATCTATTTTCAATTAGCCCTAATAGAGTGCATGTATAGCTGCGGAGTCTATTGTGCATGTCCTTATAGAACTGAGGAAATGGAGTAAAAGCTATTATTTTGATGTCCTGATAAATTATACTCCATATTATGTTAGATTAACAAAATGAATGACTAGTGTTCCGTGTACACATGAGCTGTGACAGCATTTTTGACTCAATAAGTCTGAAAACTGGCTGATATCCAATCCTTTTTTATATTAAATGCAAATTAAATCCAGATTATTTCGTTACCGTTAGTCACTGACTTCTAAAAGCTGATATATAGTTATTATTGACTTTTCAGCACTACTAGGAAAATTCTAAAATATTTAGGTTCTTTGTTATCTTATGAGAACATGTATGCCAGACCTTAAAGGAAACAATAGAATGAAATGCATTGTTCTTCGCTTACTGCCAAATGGAATGTAAACTTTTACTTTCGGAATTGTGAAATACTCATATAGTTAATTGTTCAAAAGCAAATATATATTTCTATATGTATATACAATTTTATTACATATATTCACGAAAACTTTCTGAACAAGAATGAAAAGGCTAGTTTTTAATGGTTGATATGTATTAGAAAATTCAATAACTATTTGAGGATGCTTACATTAATTATGCTTTTAAAAGGTCAAATGTTTCACTTGCCATATTTTATAAATAGTTTTAATTTAGGAATAGCAATAAATCTAAAATGTTTCAAATAATAATATTGGAAGAAATAATTTCAGTTAAACAACAATTCTTGCATACTGAGCTTTTCTTTTGTTTTCTCTGTATCCTCAGGGATTTTAGTTCATTTTCAAAAACATGATCCAATTCTGAGATGGCGATTTCAGTCCTGGTGTTTGCCTCCTTTCCCTCTCAAAACCAAATTAAATGACCCCAGAAATATTAAAATTTTAAAAAGTGCAAGAACTCTAGAGAGTGAAGATATTACATTGTTCTCTATAAAATAAATTTTAGAAGCATTCTCTAAAATAACTATTCTTTGAATATTTCCAATCCAGATTAATGAATTAACTGAAAATTTCAATAGCAGGGAGAGTTATTAAAATTCACTTAAACTGGACTTTTCAAAATATATTTAATCATGTAATCCGCTTTTTAGAGAACACCTATTAAAACATTTTTATTGAACTAATGCTCCTTCAAAAAGGATTAAAAACAACTTTATAGACTCAAGAGACTCAAGAGAAAGAGTAAGTAATAACAAATCACATCAAATTGTGTATTAACATTTGAATATAATAAAATCAGGTTAAGCTATTTTATGTCAGCAGGGGCAGTCAAAACTTAAGAAAATTATCAATGCATCCATTTAGGCACAGGAGAAAATCACATTTTAATTTTGACATCTTAAATGTCATTTGATAAAAACAGATACCTCTTTTGTGTAAAATTTCATGTTAATCTTGGGATGAAAGGAAACTTTCTTAACACGAAGAGTATTATAATACGAAAAAGAAAATCAGTCAATGGTTTACATGACGGAAATGCTTAAATATGATTCGAGGCATTGCAAATGAAATGATTTTTCAAACTGTGATATCAGAATTACATATAAAATTTTTAAGGGGTAGGAATGTTTGTGTCACAAACCAGGAAATTTTGATTCAGGAAGTTTGAGTGTATCATATTTTTTAAATGTTTGCTTCAATAATAATAATAATGATTATAATAATTAACGTTTATTGAGTGGTTTCTCTGTCTGAACTCTTTTACTTTTTTAGATATAAATTCTTTACACTTCGCAAAATCTGTATAAGGTAGGAGCTGTTGTTATTTTCATTTTACGGATGAAAGTCAGGTCACAAAAGCTAAATAAATTGCCTGGGTCTTCTATGAAACAAATACTGTGGCTCAATTCATCAACTGAGAGTCAATCTCGTTTTTGAAAATGGGCCAAAATCTCAGGCGTGAGTCTCACGGGAGATTTATTTAAAAACATTCCCGTAATTGATATCAAGATAGCACATATCATTAGTATATATCTTATAGTTGATGGTTCTAAGTCAATTTTCCCAGGTCTCCATATACTCTTTCAATATGCAGACTTGAGTCTTATAGTATTTCAGGAAAGATTCCTTGAATTAGAGTTTTAAATGTAAGTTCTGTTCCATCAATTTGTTCTTTTCCTTCTGCAATATCTCCGATTACATGTATGTTGAATTTTCCAGGCTTCCTTGATCTCAGAACCCCTTTACAGTCTCAAAATGTATTGAGAAGCACAGAGAGTTTTTCTTTACGTGTATTTTATCTGTCAATATTTACCAAATCAGGAATTAAAATTGAGAAATTTTTTAAGATACAAGAATATATAGAAACACATATCTTTAGCCATCAGGGCAGTGATGTCATGACAGGTCATGTAGCCTCTAGAAGCTATCTGCACACATCCAAGAATGAGAATTCAAAAGGTAAATAATGTTTTAGTATTAGTACAGAAAAATAATTTTGTCATCCTGGACCATCTGAGACGGTCTAGGGGCCTGAGGTGTCCCAAATCACATATTGAAAAGTGCTGTATTATATAACTTTTCTTATGATCTTTCAAATCTCCTTTTTATATCTCTCTCCATTTATTGCTTTCAGTATTTTTATTCTCTATTTCTCCTTCCATACTTTGAAGCATTTCTATTTTATTTATTGTCTCTGAATGTGGTAACTTAGTCATTATGTCTGAGAGTTCTTTGTACTTTTCTTCAGTTTCTTTCTTAGTTTCATCAGTGCCCTTTTTACCTATTCTTATTATTAGTCTATCTCTTTTCTGAGATTTCTTATTCTTGGAGTTCTTTGAATCTGCAATGGTTCTTTGTTGGTGAGGAAGATTTGTTCTGAACTAACATCTGTTGCCAACCTTCCTCTTTTTATGCTTGAGGAAGATTAGCCCTAAGCTAACATCTGTGCCAATCTTCCTCTATTTCGTATGTGTGTTGCTGTCACAGCATGGCTTAATAAGTGGTGTAGATCTGCGCCCAGGATCCAAATCCACGTATCCAGGCCACCGAAGCAGTGTGTCAGACTTAACCACTACGCCACGAGGCTGGCTCTGCAATGTGTTTTAAACTGCAAAACTCAATTCAAATTCTAAAGTTATTTTAAAATTTTCTTTTGTTTCTAACATAGATCTTTCCTGTGCACTTATATCTACTGAAAAGTTAGTTACATTTTTCTTTCCACCACTATTTGCTAGCTCTAAGGGGGACCTGTTCTTTACAAGGTAATCTCTCTCTCAGAAGTGGTCCTTTTTTAAGGCTGCCACTTATTCTGTGTACTTTCCACCCCTTTTTCTTTTTGTGTGTGTGTGAAAAAGATTGGCCCTGAGCTAATATCTGTGCCAACCTTCCTCTACTTTATAGGGGATGTCGCCACAGCGTGACTTGACCAGCAGTGCTAGGTCTGCACCTGGGATCCAAACCTGTGAACTCCAGACCGCCAAAGCAGAGTGTGCAAACTTAACCACTATGCCACTGGGCTGGCCCCCTCCAGTCCTTTCTTTTTAACACCCTAACTGTGGTGCATTGACCCATTCAGTTCTCAAACACACTCTCAATTGTTAACACTCAGAGTTGGGTTCTCTCCTTCTGGTGGTCAGTGCTTGTGGATGTTTTTTGAGGTCTCTGACCAATGGATTCCTGCACATTCACAGGTTTTCTAAGTAGCTCCAGCTGAATTCCTCCCCGTAGAATGGGCTTAGACGCTGCTTCCGCTTATTTTGAGCATTTATTTCCCACTTGTAAACAAAATATAGTTTACAGTTCCCTGTTTTTACTTATCCTGTAGATGGAGGTGATGGACTTTTTTCCTTTAAAAAGGTTTTTTAAAGGAAGTCTGGAGCGATTCATAACCAGGCATCTGCCCTTATCTTAAAATACCTGGAAATCTCCCAGTGAGTCTGAATTACTATGCTTTCTACTTATGGAAGTTACACTTGACTATTTGTCAAATATTCTTGTTCATTTTTATGGTATCTTATTTTTTCTTATATTTTCAAACCTGTCTTTTATTAATTG
Organism: Equus przewalskii; assembly: GCF_037783145.1. Lineage (NCBI taxonomy): Eukaryota > Metazoa > Chordata > Mammalia > Perissodactyla > Equidae > Equus > Equus przewalskii. The sequence continues at coordinate 53,682,722 of NC_091839.1, read as the reverse complement.
AATCAAAATATTGAGTCTGTATTCTGTCTCTTATAAGTCCAATATCTGTAATATTTGTGAGTCTTCTTCAGTTTTGTGCTTATTTTGTTGGTTCACACTCCTGGTTTCCAGATTTGTTTCCTCTACTATCTTTTTTTTGAGGAAGATTAGCTCTGAGCTAACATCTGCCACTAAGCCTCCTCTTTTTTGCTGAGGAAGACTGGCCCTGAGCTAACATCTGTGCCCATCTTCCTCTACTTTATACGTGGGACGCCTGCCACAGCATGGCTTGATGAGCAGTGCATAGGTCCATGACCGGGATCTAAATCAGTGAACTCCAGGCCACTGAAGCAGAGTGTGCGAACTTGATGGCTACACCACTGGGCCGGCCCCTTTGCTATCTTTTTATATTTTGAAATCTTTAATTCTGAACTCATCTTTCTTGAAATTAGTTTGCAGTAATTATTAGAGATCTGGGTTGAAATCACCCTCCTTCAGTTGACTGGAGCATCACAAATACAGGATCACTTCAAGTTCCTTGCTTGAATTTTTGAGACCAGAGTGGGAATATGAATCAATCTCAAAACTGTATTTTGGGTAGTTTATGATTGAAAATTTCAGGGGAGATTGTTGACATTGTTGTTTTCTCCATAATATCTGATGTCAAGCCCAGTCAGACAAGATTTTTTTGTTGCTCCTTCCAGCACAACACAGTTATTTCTCCTGCCTACTTACAAGGAGTGTGATGGCATTTGGAACTCCATCTTTAAGTACTTTGCAAATCGGATGGATCCTTGGCCTTATCTCTTTTCTCCTCTGCCTAGTACTCCTCCAAAAGCAGTAGCTAAGGGTTATAAAACTTCCACAGATACAATCCATTCCATTCTTGCTTCACTCCCAGGTTTCCTGCTATTGTCTTTATTTTGCCATGATTTTCTTGCTGGCCAACTAAGCAATGCTTGTAAAGAGAGTTTTTACATTTTTTCTGTATTTTTATCCAGTCTTTTACAGTTGTTTTCATGGGGAACAGAATTTCCTTAGCTTTCCTTGTTCATGAGAGTACCCTGCTTCATACGTCACTAGTAGAACTTCGACTCTGGTCATCACAAATACAGTATGGCTGCCTACTAAGCAGAGCAAATCAAATAGTATGTACCATTTTCCTATGAATAATATGAAAAATATTATACTCTACACAATGTCATTCCAATTCCTGAGAATATTTGATTCTACATGTCATTCCCCTGGGAGACGCCTTTTTGAAAATTTAAATTAATGAATATAATGTGCTTAGGACAGTACCTGAGAAGGAAATGATGCTAAAGCAAGCATTTCTTTCTTTGTTAGTCATTTGTTCATTGAGCCAAACTTATTTCTTGTGAAATAAGAATATTCCTTGAATGAGACGTATTTATTCCTGGAATTCCTCAAATGCATTTTAGCAATATTTGTCATAAAATTTTATTAGATATAATCGTACGACAAAAACTAGAAGCAATTATAATTCTTAACTTCTAATTTGTATACAAATTGCCTTATTGGAAAACAAACTAATGTAGAAAGTAAGTAAGTCTTTAGTCTCGGCTCTAACGTGAACTATCCCGTTTTTTGGAGTGATCTATGTGAGTAACCCAGTCATGCTTTCTTTATCCATAAAATGAAGAAAATATGGTTCAATATTCAGTAAATTCTTCTACATATTTTGAGTCTTGTGTTTGTACCTTCATATGGCTGAACCCTCAAACAGTTGATTCTTTTATTTTAATTGAAATCTTTAAGATGGAGATTCTAAAATTCCCACAAAACTGTTCAATTAAAATAATTAATTCTTTACTTCTTTAATTGGTAACAATGCTAGATTTTGACTATGACCATCCAGAATAAAGACTATATTTTCCACCTTTTCTTGTAGCTAGATGTGGTCATATGACTAATTTCTGATCAACCACATAAAGCAACAGTGATGTATGCAATTTTGAGTATTGCTGTTAAAGAGAATTGTGCTTTCCTTTTTTTTTTTTTGACTTCTTGCTGGGTAGAATATTGAGGTAAGAGCAGAAGATGATCATCTTAGATTATGAGAAGGCATCTATATTTACAGAATAGCAGAGCAAAGAAATAACAGAAGCCCTGGCCTCCAACCACATAACTACCATATCACCTCTGGTCTTTTGTTTGGAGTGCTACATGATACAGGAATAAACTTCTAGTTTCTGTAAGCCATTGAAAATTTGGTCATGTTTTATGAAGATAACATTGTATCGATTAATATAGTTTTAAATATGGTAAAGTAAGCATAAATAATAGGTACCTGGCATATATTTTCATCTTTACTTATAAATCTCAGAAAATAATATACTGAGAGTGTTGTAATTGAGTAAACCATTTCAAAATACTGCAAAAGATAATAAATCAAATATGAAAAATAATGAAAAATTATCGGATTATTTATTTACATATTATTTTAAAACTTCTAATTTACTTTTTTCATGTAAATTATTTCCGTTAACCTCAAATAAACATATGTTATTGTTATTATTGACTTTTCACATATGAGGATCCAGAATCTACACGGTGAAAAGACCTGGTCAAGCTTAACAGTAGTTGAATATTATGATTACGTATTTTTTGTAAATGTAATTATCAGAAAGAAAAACCCACTATAATCTTATAATTTGGGGAAATGATAGATTTCCAAGCCCTCATTCTCTTTCACCTGACCTAGTGAAATTACTTTCTGTCATTTCTTTGCTCTGCTATTCTCTAAATACAGATTCCTTCTCATAATCTAAGACGATCATCTTCTGCTCTTACCTCAATATTCTACCCAGCAAGAAGTAGGAAAAAAAAATAGAAAATACAGTTGCCTCTAACATTTTCTCTCTTCCTCTAATAGTACTTGGTGTCATTTTACTAACGAAACATAGATTGAAGACATTTGTTATAACAATTTATTAATTTATTAATTCAAAATGAAGCGGCATTAAAATTTTTGGTTAAGTCTGCTGCTTGGTCTTGCTTATTCCAAGAACCTAATTTTATGATGATGGTAATGACTTTAATTAAAAACAAGAAGAAAATATGAAATATAGGGAAGGAAATCATATAAATAATGTTAAATAGGAATGAATTTGTCTTCTCTAGATATTGTTTTCAGATCCTTTCGTAGGCAACTTAATCATTTCCTCTCATTCTTTCCTAATGTTCTTTATTATCAAGACATAGTTTTCCTATGTATTTTTTATTGTGGAAGAGTTCAACAATATAAAAGAAAAGAGAGGAATACCCTAGTGAACTCAAAGTACTCATCATCCTGCTTCAACAATTATCATCACAAGCTAAATCTTATTTAATCTATACCCTTATCAACTTCATCCCCAACTCACAATATTTTGAAGCAAATTTCAGACAGCATAGCATTTATTGGTAAATAATTTAGTAAATTTCTCTTAATGATAGCCTCTTCTTAAATGTATCCGTAATATTATAAATCTAAAAGTTTTGATTATAATTGGTTTATGCCTCATTTCCCGAACTAAGTCAGATTTAAGTTAGTGTTTCTCAAATACTATTGTGTATAAGAATCACTTGAAAGTCTTATTACAAATGCACATTCTGATTCAGGAGTTCTGCACTGGGATATGGAAATTCTCCACGTGATTCCATTGCTCTTTGTCACACTTTGACTTTGAGAATTATGTTATAGTTACAGAAAATTTGCAAGAAAGTACACAAAATTCCTACATACCCTTCATGCAGACTTCCTAATTGTTAATATTTGACTGTAGTTGCTATCTTTCTCTCTCTCTCTCTTTTTTATTTCTATGTATGTTAACATTTTTCTGAAGTATTTTAAGAAATCACACACAGCCCGTGATAACCCTTAAAACACTTCCCTGTTTAGTTCCTATAAACAGGGACACTCCTTATGTAACCAACGTGCACCTATCAAAATTAGGAAATTAACATTGATAAAATTCTCCCATCTTGAGAGATCTCGCTCGCATCTGGTACAAGATTAAATCCAAGATCACATGTTGCATTTAAGCATCATGCCTCTTTAGTTTCCCTCAAACTTGTCTTGTTTTTCTTTCATTTGACTTGATAGTTTGAAAAAATACAGGTTAGTCACTTTGCAAGATATTCCTCGTATTGATGAGTAGACTCAGATTATGGATTTGGGCCAGTCATACCACAGAAGTGATGCAGTCTGCTTCTCCGCCATGCAGTCCATCAAGAGGCACTCAATGACCATGTACCACATTACTGGTGATATTAGTTTTGATCACTTGGTTAATGTGTTGTCTACAAGGTATCTGCACTTTAAAATTAACTATAAATATTTTTTGTGGGGTAATACTTTGAGTTTATGTAAGTATCCTACTTCTCACAAAATATACTTTAGAATTTATTTTGATTTTAGAATAATTTTAGAATTTACCTTGATTCTTACCTGAATCAAATATTACCATCCTTGTTGTTGATGGTGGTTTCTAAGTCAATCATTTCTCTATTTTGTTAGTTGACATTCCACTGACAATGTAGAGTCTTTCTTTGTTTCTTTATTTCTCTCTTTCTGCTTTTTTTGGGTCAGTATGGATTCCTAAATCCCTCTTTTTATGTAATGGTTTACAAGACTTCACTTTTGTTATTTCTTTTGATGTTCAAAGTTTCCAAGTTTTACTCAGTTCCTATCCCCTTTTGACCTGTCCCGTCATTTTTAGAGCACTTTTCTACTTTTTACACAAGATATTCCAGGGCACTCTATACCACTGTTGTCTCAGCCCTGCGATCATGCATTTTTTTCCCAAAAATCTCTAGTTTCGTAGCTAGGGACTAAGTGTACTCTTTGCTACTAAAGTGTCATTGATTATAAATACTCAATAAATATTGATGGCATCAAAAGTGTTGAAAAACAATTATTTTGATATAATTATTGATGGATATAAATAAAATATCGATATTATAAATATGTTATGTCTATTTTTAAATAATAGACTCTCTTTTTGCAAATGAAATCTTTTACACTTTTTATTTAAAATGTATACTAAATATAAACATACCTATAACAACTATGAGGAGAAAATGAGCCTTATCACTTTTAATAAGCAAGGGAAACTAACTAAACATAGTTGGCAGAAACTAAATTTTTGAGACATGATTCTATTTTTTATTATAGTAGATAAATCTATAATCTGAAAAACAGGTTCTTAACAAATTTGCCATATGCTTTTAATAAAGAACTTTGTATGTGAATCATGAATATTTAATGGATTGCATTTGATCACCTTGGGTTAAATATTTTTACAGAAAGAAAAGCTGTTAAAATTAATCCAAATGACCAACATAACAGTTTCAAAGAAACATGTGCTTTAATTTGTTAAGCTCTAACCTTTTCTCTATTAGAAAAATACTTCGACACAAACATTTTACAAATGTCAGCAGAAAATCTATACTCCATTTCTTCACATTGGTTTTGTGACATTGTGTTTGCTGATATTCGACAAGGGGTAAGTTGGGATTGATTTCTTCTGCCACTGCTCTTTTTTGTTGTATTATAGGAAATTAAAGGGCTGAAATGAACTAAGTCCTTCACGACCCCACAGTCACTGATGGGGGCAAACCTACAGAAGGTTCACGTATGTGCTCTCTAGGTCTTAAAGGTCAATAGAAATTTTCGGACTAGCACATCAGTTTAAATTGAAGGAATTATCAAAATTTTGAAGTCTGCGAAGTGAGATGCTTCATGCATACTTTAAGAAAATGATTTCAAAGTCAAAACAGATTTTCTATCTTGAATGAGATACCATAAACTTACTCCCATGCTCTGCCTAGATAAGACACATCCAAAGTTAAATAATTTTAGCCTTGGTCATTGAAGACGATCATGGACATTTTAAAGGAGCTCAAAGAGGCTTCAAATATTTTTAGAAGACAGGAAAATCCAATTTAAAAGAAGTAGTGTAATTAATCAATGTAAGGAAAATTTAACTTGGATAAGATGGAGAATATTGGATTTTTGTTACCTCTAAGGTCATTTAAATTCAATTAATTGTGAGTGAAAATCTAAATTGGTACAGCTTTTTTATGAAGGGAAATTGAGCAATATCTCAATCAAATTAAAGAATATGTATGTTCTTTAATACAGAGTTTTGATTGTTAGAATATACCATTTGTACACACTTGCAAAATTATATTATATCTTGAGGTGTTAATTGCAATATTTTTTGTGTAGCAGAAAAAAATTTCAATTCAATTTATTTATTTATTTATTTTTTCCTGAGGAAGATTGGCCCTGAACTAACATCTGTGCCAATCGTCCTCTACTTTATATGTGGGACACCTACCACAGCATGGCTTGATGAGCAGTGCTATGTCCACACCTGGGATTCAAACCGTTGATCCCAGGGTCACTGAAGCAGAGTGTGCAAACTTAACCACTGCACCATGGGGCCAGGCCCTCAATTCCATTTTTATAGGACTGTTTAAATACATTTTGTTATATCAATATAAAGAAACAATATGCAGCCATTAAAAGTAAAGTCACTCTTATAGGCCTTAAAGGAAAATTTCCAAAATATATTAAGACAACTTCAATAAGAGCAAGATCTAGCATGATGTTTAATGTGTTCTCTTCTATATGAAAGATTGCTACACACTCTGAAGTACTTGAGTTATAGGTATATGCATAATTTTAGAAGGGTATGGACAGTGGAGAGACACTGTGACGGGAAGGGAAGAATTTACTTTTTATCATACATGATTTTCCATATTACAGTTTTCAAGCTAACTAGATAGATAATTACTCTTAAGTGTTTCAAATACATTAAAATAGAATGATTTTTGGACAAAGCTGTTTGTACATGTTTGAATGAGAGCTGAAGTAGGTAACAAATAGTGTTAGCCTTCTGGAAATTGAATGGGGTTGATGAATTTGAATGGTTCAGATTTTATGCGAAGAAAATATTGTGTTAGAAGCAAGAATTGGATAGTACGTAGAGTTTATTTAAAAAAATAATATTTCTTGCACTTGTAAGATAATAACCCAAATGTTGAATAACAAAAGGTATGCATGATATATGCATTAGATGTAAACCTACAGCAAAAAAGGTATTTGCGTTATCATTCCCAAGTGGTTGCTTCAAGAGTAATCCTTAGATTCAAAGAATACAAGTGAAAAACGGAAATGTGCCCAATTATTCACACTTAGGTATTGCTTTGTTTCGTGGACCAAATTTTGTCAGCATTTTGTCTAACTCCTCTTAAGGTCAAGACGTGAATTTGCTCAAGTTAATAAATAAATGCTATTCACATTAGAATTGTGTCATAGATAGGCTAATTGATCCTTCTTATTGTAGATATAAACAATTATTGTTTTATTGCCTTAATGTTTCCAATATTATACGCGTACTCCCCTCTACCTCTCCCAGTCACCTACCAATATACATGTGAATATTTTAAATGATAAGTTGCCAGGTGTATGAAATCAGAACATATCTGTATTTTGTTAACTAAGTAAAGGCTGTTATCTAATCTATATGCTGCTCAGCTCAAATAGATAGTGGCCCTTTCTATCATATGCTACAATATAATTATTTTTTTGTAATAAAGAGCAGTGAATTTTACTTAATATTTAAAATATATGGGTATAAATATATACATACAGAAATTTAAAATTGATCCAATCACCAACTCTAAAAGCTTACTTGATATCTTTTTTTTACTAGGTATGAGAAAGTTGATAGTTTGAACCATGATAGCTTGAACCATGTTCTCCTCATGGCATAGCTCAAAGAAATGATAAGCCAGAAATATAAATTGAGTGAATAAAATAATGATATATATAATTCAAATATTATATATCCATTAAAAAATTATACATTTATTTAATTAAATTTCTTGTTCTCACCCTACAGATAAGTGTTTGTGCTTTATATTGGCAGTGGAAAACCACAAACCATTATAGCTTTAGAACTCAGCTGCCTTTTGCTTAACATTCATAGGGCAGAAGAACTGGAAAGGCTTTGTCTGAAGACTTAAGTGTGTGAGTCATAAGAACTGATGTTTAGGGCTGGGATCACGCTAGCTTTCTATACTCTGAATCCTAAGTGACAGAGGTGTATGTGCATTTTATAGCGATGTGTGTGTGTATGTATATATGATTTAAACAACTTTATAAGTCATGGGGCTGGGGAGTAGCTCCTCTTGCCCAGGTCTAAGGACAGTCATAATAAAATCTATACATATCTTGGAAATCTGGACTTGAAATATTATGAAATTTTCTTTTGTATCTATGAATAGTAGGGATGCAATTAAATAAGAACTTTAGTATGTGCTTATTGAACTTTTCCTTGATTCAAATTTTCGTGTTCTGCACATTAAATATATGCATCTTAAATCCTGAGAAATGGATCACTTGTGAAAATGCTCAGTTCAAAAGTATCACTTCTTGTTAGCCTGCTACTTTCTATGAAAAATTTTTCTGGGCTCTAGGCAGATGTTAATTTTTAAATGACATGGGTCAATAACCAAAGAGTTTAAGTATTTATTTCCCTGGATCTATATTATCCTATTGCTTCGTAGATGCCAATGATACGATACTTACACCTTTCTGACTAAGCACCTGTTGAACTTTAGATTGCAGTAATCAAAGACTTGTTCAATTTAAATTTTAGATTATTTAAGAAGTCTTCAGCAAAAAAGACATTATAATATGTGATGATTACTGTCGATGTTATGAAAGAGGCTGTTAAATCCAGCGGGAATGTTCATCAGCATACTGTAATCAGCAACTAGAGAGAATGCTTAATTATAGTTATTTAGGTGACAAGTTGATGTGGTAGTGGCATTGAAAGCAGAAAAGGAAGGCTGGATTAACACTTGCAACATGTAAGAGGATATGAAAATACATCAGCATCAATAAGGGTATCTCGCTATATGACTGTTTATATTAATTTGTCTTATTCTACAAATTCCAAATCCAGTCCTCACTGTCACTTGCTTAAATATTTCTGAGAGGAAAAACGCAGTATTTTGTATGAGAAATAAACTCCTAGATGTTAAATGATGCTTACTTTATTTTAATGACTAATCTGGTTTTTAGTCATTATAAAATCACGTCGATCTGACTACCTCCTTACTTCGACTTCCTGGTAATATAGAACACATACAATCATGTCTGATTTATTAAAGATAACTTTCATATAACTTATGTATTTAAAAGGGAACTTTAAAGTTCTTGATTATTTATCATTCACATTGTTTATAAATAATTACACTTGAAGAAAGTGCCTCTTAAATACCATTATATTAGTTTCTTATGGTGTTTGTAACAAATTACTTCAAACTGTGTGGCTGAAAACAACAGACATTTATTCTCATAGTTCTAGAGGCCAAAACTGTGAAATGAGGGAGTTGGCTGGGCCACATTCCTTCCAAAGATTCTAGGAGAGATTCTGTTCCTTATCTCTTCCATCCTCTGGGGCTGTCAGCATCCCTGGGCTTGTGGCTGCATCCCTCCCATCCCTGACTTTGTGGTCACATTGCCTCCTCCTCTTCTCTGTGCATCCCCTAACTGCAGCTCTTAAAGGAAACGACATCTCTTATAGGATACTTGACACCGAATTTAAGGCCCAGAAGACAATCCAGGATGATTTCCCCGTCTCAAGATCCTTAACTGAATACTCTTTTTTCCAATAAAATACCATTCACAGGTTCCAGGGGTGAGGAGATGGGCGTATCTTTTTGGAGGCCATCATTCAGCCCACTGCAATGAGCTAATCTTTTGATAGTATAATCAATATTACATTTCCTATTAAGAACAAGACAGAGTTTTTAAAAGCAGATTCTAATAAGATATGACAGATTAATTAAGTGACTATGATGTACATTTAAAGTAATGTCGCATGTTTTAATATCAAGAATGAAAGCTACTTTGAAGTGTATTTCTGGGTTACAATCAATTCCTTAAATTGTAAATTTTATTTTAATAGAATATCACTGGGTCAAATAAAATTATTTTTTTCCTTTAATTTTTGAGGGGTGCATTGAAATGCTTCATCCTTACTGATATGAAAATGCATGCTTATTTCAGTTTTGCTAAGTGAGCATATACTTTACCATCTATGAGGCAAGTGCAGAGGTGGGCAAGAAAATAGTCCTGCAGGTGTTTAGAACTCTAGCAAATTAAACATAATGGAAAATAACATAATTATAATTCTCTATTGCAAAATTTGAATACACATACACACATATATATATAATTATTATATATACATAATGTAGTATAACAAAACAGAAGAGAGAAAATTGTAATTAGTCTTGATTCAGTGGGCATGTTAGGCAAAGTTTTAAGCAGTATGTGGTTTCTGAAGAGTGCTTTTCAAGATAAATAAGAGTCTGACAAAGTTATAGGTAGAAAGAGATGTAGTTGTAATGATACACAATTGTTGCATAGTAAGTGGGGCGACAATAGAACAACCATGGTGAGATTTTTCATACCTTGCTATGATTTTGGACTTCAGATTGGCAAAGGAAGGTCAATAAAACATGTCTAAAAGGAAAAGTGCTTAACCATATAAATTTGTATTTTAATGGGATTAATTGATAAAAGTGTAGAACATGAGTTGAAGGTAGTTAAGGATCAAGTAAGGAGATATGCTTACTGATATATTCTAATGAGAGATAATAATCTGAATTTTAAAAAGAAAAGTATAGGGATCGGCCCCATGGCTGAGTGGTTAAGTTTGCACGCTCAGCTTCGGTGGCCCAGGGTTTCGCTGGTTTGGATTCTGGGTGTGGACATGGCACCACTCATCAGGCCATGCTGAGGCGGCATCCCACATAGCTCAACCAGAAGGACCCACAACTAAAATATACAACTATGTCCTGGGGGGCTTTGAGGAGAAGAAGAAGAAGAAGAACAAACAAACAAAAAGAAGACTGACAATAGATGTTAGCTCAGGTGACAATCTTTAAAAAACAAAAAAGAAAAGTATAGATGGAGAAGCAAATGTGGTTGTAAAAAGTGTTGATGATGTATTGAAACAGACAGGTGCAACCTATGTTGTTATTGAAGTCAACTGCAAACAAGCCATGTGACAAGGCAACTCCAAACATCAGAAACTAACCTCTAGATATCATGGTAATAATACATTTTACTGCAATTACTGAAAGAATTATGAGAAAAATTTAAACTAATAGATGACCTACCACTTCAAATAGTAGTAATCACGTGGGGCATAGTCTCTCATTACAATAAAATTACGTAGAATCGGTAAGAAAATATTTTCAAAAAGTAAAAAAATATACATTATGTCAGTGAGTAATGCAGTGGGTTAATTTGCAGAGAATGAAAGTAAGAACTGTAGATATGAAAAAAATCAGATTTCAACAGTTATACCTGCAGATATATCTATATTCTTAAGCATTTTTATTATTAGAAAATAAGCATTTTATAGTTTTGACATAAATAATAGAAAATGTGTATCAGAAGAGACTGAGTCGAAAAATAAAAGAGAAATTTAAAAATGAGCAGAGAGGGTCTTGCCCAGTGGTGTAGTGGTTAAGTTCGTTCATTCCACTTTGGCGGCCTAGGGTTCACGGATTCGAATCCCAGTGTGGACCTACACACACCACGCATCAAGCCATGCTGTGGCAGCATCCCACATACAAAATAGAGGAATATTGGCACAGATGTTAGCTCAGGGACAATCTTCCTCCAGCAAAGAAGGAAGATTGGCAACAGATGTTAGCTCTGGGCCAATCTTCCTCATGAAAAAAAAAAAAGTGCAAAGAAAATGTGAGGAAAATTAAAGGACAATGAAAAATTGTTTTTGAAGAAATAATTTTGTGTGAATAGTAAAAACATAAACCAGATCTCCAAATTGGCTTTAAATTCAGAACTTTATGATATTGGAGTCTTAATAAGTTTAATAATCTTGGATTCTTAGAATTTTATGTATGCATAAATACTTTGTTGAATATATTTTCCTAAGGTGTGGGAGTGGGAGAAGGAAAAGAGAGAGAGAGAGAAAGAAATGTAGCAACGTGCACCTTTCAATTAATGAAAGTAACATATTTTATGGCTCTTCATTTTATATTTCCTGCAAATGTCAAAATTGCATATCATGTTTAATAAATCTGAAATTGTCAACATCTTCAATTGACTTGCTCTTTAAGCCAAAATATTGCTAATTGAGAAAATAATTTTTCTACAATTACTGAAGTATTTGGGAACCTCAGAGAAAATTCTGCTAAATGAGGACATTCTGAGTTTTAATTATTTTCATTCTGAATTGTTTACACATTTCAGCACACATTTCATCAAAATATCTTTACAGGTATTATTTGTTGGCAAGATTTTACAAGACAAAACTCACTAAAAGAGTTATCTCTATTTTTGATTCTTTTGAATGTTTCAAAATATTTAAATAAAATAAAACCATACCTTCTCTGTGTCTTTCGATTCCAATATAAAACATGATTTTATCCATTAAAAAAATAGAAGACAAATCAAAAGATTCTTTTTTAAGACAAGATATTTCAAAGCACAAATAGAGGCTTTCAAAATTAAGCCTGTATACCATTTGAATTATTATCTACTGATGTAGGGGTAAATTTCAATGTCATACTCTTGGCAAGCTAGGGTTTCCATTAGCGCAATTCCCTAAGAGCAACAAAAGGTAAAGTTTTGGTATTCTTTTCATAAAAAGTTTGTTTAAAGCTTTCAAATTATTTTAAGAAATATAAAACCAAACTTTGGATGACTCACTGTCAATTCATTCAGTTTCATTGTAAGATATTTGTTGTATTTAAAAAGTCATCCTTCAAAGGCAGAAATATTCCTGAAATCTAGTTGATTACTAACAGCAAAGAGAAATTGAGATCTGATAGGCTGAATATTTTTTAACTCACACCAGCTTTGTCATAAAAATTTGTAGCTTTAGTATATATATATATATATATATATATATATATATATATATACACATACAAACTGTATATACACATACAAACTGGGCCAGGCATACATGGACTCTATGACCATGATTGCACTGCAGAGCAATGGGGAGCATATTATCTTGTTAATAAATAATCCTAGGTCAACTGAATGTCCAAGAGAAAAAGGAAAATGAAACGTGATCACCTCAACTATCAGTAAGGAAAGACAACCCAATAGATAAATGGGCAAGAGGCTCGAATAGGCATTTTACAAAAGAAGAGATTCAAGTATTAATTAAACATAGGAAAAGATGCTTGAGGCCAGCTCCATGGCCTAGTGGGTAAGTTGGGAGTGCTCTGCTTTGGCAGCCCGGGTTTGCTTCCTGAGCAAAGATCTACATTACTCATGGGCAGCAATGCTATGGAGGCCACCCATATACAAAGTAGAAGAAGATTGGCACAGATGTTAGCTCAGGGCAAATCTTCCTCAGTCAAAGAAAAGAGAAAGAAAGATGCTTAACTTTAATAGTCTTCAGGAAAATCCAAATTAAAACCACAATGAAATACTATTACATACCCTCTGGAATAAATAAAATTAAAAACACAAAATTAAGTTTGAAATTTCACACTTTGAATTTTCATATACAACAGGTAGGAAGGTAATTTGCAACAATCATGTTGGGAAAGTCTTTGGCAGCATCTATTAGTGTTTAAATATTCATGCACTATGACATTTCACCGCTGTATAAATATCCAAGAGGAATGTGCACACATGTGCAACAGGAGATAAGTAAAAGAGTGTTTACAGGAGCGTTAATCATAATAACCGCAAATCTATAACAACTCACGCCCGTAAAGTAGAATGCATAGTAACTCATGGTTTATTCAAACAAAAGAACACCAACCAGAAAGAAAAGAGGTGAAAAAAATACAGTTATATTCAACAACATGAATGTATCTCACAAACATAATATTGGGTTTAAGAAAACAGAGGCAAACAAATGCACAATATATAATTTTATGTATATAAAGCTTAAAGAATATTGAGTCTATAGTATTTATGAATGTATACTTAGATGATAAAAATATAAAGGAAAACAAAGTACAAATTACCATGAAAGCCAGGGTAGTGATTTTGGTGGTGGGTATAGGGTTGTGTGGCCACGGTCCTGTGGTACTGGCATTGTTCTATTTCTTGACCTGAGTGGTCTTTATGTGGCTGTTTGCTTTGTAATAATTGTGGAGTAATTTTAAAAATATTTTGTGGACTTTCCTTACGTGTATTTCATTTTAATTCAATTTTTTTTCAACTATATTGGCCTACAAATTTTAAATAGAATTATAGGACTGATATTTAAAAAAGACATAGCTCTTTTACAGTTAATATATAAATTGATTCTATTACACTTTAAAATATAGTGTAAGAATAAAGTGGCATCAGATTTGGGAAAATGAAATATTTAATGCAAGCAGTTGAAACAAATGATTAATTATTTAGAAAATGTAAATATGAACACAATCTACATGAAATAATCACAATGAATTAAAAATGAATTAAAGTCATAGTAAATAAGGGCAAGAAATACAGGTGAATGTTATTAAATTTTGTTCAAATACAGAATATATAAGGATAAGAGAAATAGAGTGTTTGTAAAGGAAATGATTGACACATTTAATTATGTGAATAACATGTCATTTAAATACCTTAAAAATTTACATTTTAAAATGTTTAAAAATTAATAACATAGTTAAAGGCACAATTCAAGCCAGAAAAATGTATACAACAAATATGACAGAGTAAAAATATGAATTAATAAATTAAAAATGCCAAGACTAAATTAAAAAGGTAGCAAGATATACAGAAAATTTACATGAGTAAAAATTAAGATATTTAATAAGTAACAGCAGCATTTTCAAACTAAGAACAAAAAAATCAGAATGAAATAAAACTCTCTGTATCAAACATGCAGTTTTCAAAGTCAATATCTAATATCAACAATGTTTAGACTAAATGAACATTTTTATATGTTGTTCATGGGATTGAAATTAGAATTAGAATTTGAAAATATTTATGACTATGTGAATTTGATCGTTTAAAAATCTGGAGACTTCCAACAACTGGTGTGCTAATACGACATACACAAGACTGACATGTGGGCTTGACCATTTCTAATTTTTAATCTAACTATAATCCTTCACATTTTTTTGCCTGAATAAATATAGCAGTTATGTTGCTCAAGTTCAGCAAAGTTATATTTAAACACTTAAATATGTGGGGTCAGCCTTGTGGCCAAGTGGTTAAGTTCGCACACTTAGCTTTGGCAGCCCAGGGTTCGCTGGTTTGAATCCTGGTGTGGACCTACACACCATTCATCAGGCCCTGCTGTGGTGGCGTCCCACATAGAAGAACTAGGAAGACCTACGACTAGAATATACAACTATGTACAAGGACTTTAGGGAGAAAAAGAAGGAAGATTGGCAACAGATATTAGCTCAGGGCCAATCTTCCTCACCAGAAAAAAAAAAAAAGACAGCAATAAAGTGCTGGAAAAAAATTCAGTTAAGCACTTAAATATTATTGATCATTCTTTCATGATATTGTATTATGTAGTTCTCTTATAATAAGTTTGGGAAAAATCACTTTCATCTATTCTTCTCTGCTTTTGTTTGGATGTATTTGTGGCATGATATATTTTTATCTGGAGTTTATTTCTGTGATCAAAAGGGAAATAATATACTTTTACTCTGTTGCCCTCTAACATAGAGATCAATGTATATTTGGCTATTTAGGGAAAATAAATTTTTCTTTAATTGGGAAAACAATTTGTGTAACCACAAAAAAACAAATTTGCAAGAGATTTCAAGGGAAAAAAAAATCCTTGTTGTTCAGCAAGTTAGGAAAATTGAAAGCAGTAAAGTCCATGGGTTTCCAATCCTATTCACAGTGACCATTCAAAAGGCAAGCTGCTGTCCTGTCACTTTTGGTCACATTTTATTTACCTAACATTCTTGCCTTCTAACCTTACTGTTCTGCATTTTCTCCCTCCATCATCAAATCCTTACCCTCACTCCTCAAATCTTGTTTCCTTCCATCTCATTTCATTATTAAGGAGCATCTTTCAAATATCTCTTTCCTCTGTGCCAAATGTTCTATTCACCTGCATATGCAAAACAAACAAACAAGCAAATAGCCACAAACTTGGTTGTGCCCCAGTTTACAGGTTTTCTTGCAAAGAAGACGAATCTCTCTTTTATCCCATGTACAGATCTAGCTAACATAGTACCTTTTTAGTATCATCTATGGAATTCGAGCTTGCCATCCCCCAATGGTTGAGAACTTGGTAACCTAGAGGAAATCCTTTTATTCTACTCCAACTCCTGCCTTCAATCATCTTTGGACGCTTCCATTTCTATGTAAATGACTTACTCTAAATCCTTCCCGCACTTACTCCAGAGATGTTTATCCCCACTGTATCAAAACTCCCCGTAATGCTAAACTCAGTATTTTTTTTATTTTTTTTTTTAAAGATTTTATTTTTTCCTTTTTCTCCCCAAAACACCCTGGTACATAGTTGTATATTCTTTGTTGTGGGTCCTTCTAGTTGTGGCATGTGGGACGCTGCCTCAGCGTGGTTTGATGAGCAGTGCCATGTCCGCGCCCAGGATTCAAACCAACGAAACACTGGGCCGCCTGCAGCGGAGCGCGCGAACTTAACCACTCGGCCACGGGGCCAGCCCCCTAAACTCAGTATTTTGTCAGCTGCCATGAGTAAAGTAGTAAATTCTTATATCTTACAGTACGATTATTAGTAACGTCGCAATCTAGCACCAGTCCTCAACCTAGGAGCCAAGCACTGCTGTAAATTTCTACCCAACTATGAGATCAACACCTCTCTGTGAGGTTTGATATAACTGTTCCTCATGCTCAAAACATTCTTTTTCTTTTTAGTTTATGTGAGAACAGTCTTTTATTTCTCTTTCCAGCTCACTCACTGTACTTCAGTGGTCTACTTCATGGACTCACTCGCTGTATCTTCCCTAGAACTCTGGCTCATTCAATCTACGTGCTCTCCATGTGAGTACTCATTGACTCTTAATATTTTAAACATCCTCTATAAACAGATACTCCCCAATATAGATGGCTAGTCTACCACTTGTCTGTAAATTTTGGTGCTGGATAATTTGGCACACATTAATTAAAATCCATGCAATACATATTTATTTAATATACCTACTATGTGCTGGGCACTGTTCTAGAAACCAGGGTTACAGTGGTTAAAAATCAGGAAAGATCTCTGCTTCTAGGAGATTATATCTTAAGAATTATATGATAATTTGCCAATATATAAACAACTATATATTTATATATCATACATGTTTATTAACATATTTATATTGCATATATTATCATGTATATTATGCTTATTTACAATTATAAATTCACATATAATTTACAATGAAAATATGCAAATAATTAGAAATATTTGTAATTTCACATATTTATGAATGAAAGAAATGTTTTAACCATGGGTCTGACCCAGAGAATAAGAAGTAAATGCCAGTCAATTGTCATCCATCTTTCCTTCCCTCCTTTGACGTCATCCTCTGCCACAATGCTAAAAATCCAGAGACCCCAGTTAGGAGGCTGGAAGGAAGAGCTCTGCTGTACATCTGAGACCACAGTTTTGAGGATAATGTTTTACATTGGACAGAATTGGAATTTAATTATTATGCAGGACTGGACATTTTAATTACTGAAATGAAATTTGTAATTCAAAGTTATTACAGAACTTTCTATGAGTGACCATAACAGTCACAGACTTGTTGAGTTTTCATCTAGTGCCTTAGAAAGAACTTCCTCTTGTGAACTCATTTTAAAGGATGAAGGAGAAAAAATAAGGCAGCTTTATTTTGAACTTAAGGGAAACAAGGTATGATATAAGGTAGAAAGAGAAACATGAGAGGCATCCCATTGCATGCGTCCTGTCTGCTCCATATACTGGTTATATTGTGATGGAAATAAAGTCTAAGAATGTTATAGAGAGTGACAGGGGCTTGATTGAAAAACTTTCCAGATGTGGTGTTAATTATTTCACATTCCCTTCTTAGAATTAAATTACTTTATATCAAGCTCAACATATTCAAAATTGTATTCATCGTAATTTCCCCAAATCCACCCTTGTTTCTTGTATAAATCTCCTTCTCAATTTACCTAATCTAGGCTCTGGCGTTTGGGAATCCTGAGCTGGATGGGGGAGTAATGTGAGCTGACCCACTGAGAAAAGAGGGCGAAAGCATAATTGGCAATCAAATGAACAGTCAAAAACATGAGTTTATGGATGGAAAGAATACATCATTTTCCAGGGCAATGATTCCACCAGGGATTAAACCAAAAGGAGTAAGTGGAAAGGAGAAAGAGCAAAGAGATACCTCCTGAAACACTAAAAGTGAGATTCAGATTATGTTTCATGGTCTTCTCCTACTATGTGTATGGGAGGAGAAATGCCACAATCATCCAAACCACATAAATTAGAATCCTGGAATTTTCCTAGAGTTTCCTTTTTATTTGTCTCCCTCTTTACAGTGATATTACCATTCAGTCAGTCCTGAACTCTTATAGATGTTATTTCCTATCTATGTCTTCATTCACCATCTCCCTTTCTAACCATCCTAAACTGATATATGCATGCATCAGTCTCTCCAGGGGACATCTTTTTGTGTCTTTTCCCTGATTTCAATCTTGTCTCTAATTCAGATCATGCTTATACTTCTTCCAGTATGAACTGTCTCAGAAAAATATGGCCACAGAACTCACCTGGTTAGATCCAGTCAATGTCTACCCAATGCTCTGGGTATAGAGTCCTGTTTAAGCGAATGGCATTCAAGGCCCACAACTCGCCAGATCTGACCAAAGCCTCACTCACCTCTTAAACTCTGTGCACCTTTGCTTGTACTCTTAATTTGCCTTGGCATTCCCTTTCTGTTCTTTACCTGTACTAAGTTCTCCGAATCTTTTCCTTGTTCAAGGTTGGGTTGCGTTGCGTTCCATCTCCTTCCTCAGCACTCCTGGGGCATGTATCAAAAAGAGCACTTTACTGCATTACATTAAAAATGTCCCTTTCCATTATGCCCCACGCACTCGCTGGACTATAAGCACTTACATGGCAAGGACTCATCTCATTTACCTTCGCATTCCCAACTTTTATCACTGGCATTCAGTAGGTACACAATATTTAAAAAAAAAATGGAACTGAAGTAATTATTTACTTAGAAAGACATTATTCTGAAAATGGAAAGGAAAGTCTCAGACTGGTAGTCAGTATTTACAAAACATATGAATGCGACTTGTATCCAGAATGAATACTAAAAAACCTCTTCAAACTCAATATTAAGAAAATATACAATCTGAGAAAACAATAGGAAGAAAATTTGAATGGACACTTCAGCAAAGAATTAAAATAAACGGAAAGTTAGCACATGGAAAGATGTTCAAAATCCTGATTCATCAGAAAAAATGCAAATTAAAACCAAAATGAAAAATCTAGCATACACTCACTAGAATGGTTAAAGATTGACAATACCAAATATTGATGATGATATGGAACCTTTACTTACTGCTATCAGAAGTTAAAAATAGTACAGTACTTTTAGACATCAGTTTTTCATCGTCTTTTTCTCTGAGGAAGATTTGCCCTGAATTAACATCTGTTGCCAATCTTCCTCTTTTTTTGCTGAGGAAGATTAGCCCTGAGCTAACATCTGTGCCAGTCTTCCTCTTTTTCGTATGTGGATAGCTGCCACAGCATGGCTGAGAAGTGGTGTAGGTCTGTGCCCAGGATCCTAACCCACAAACCTGGGCTGCCGAAGTGGAGCACACCAAACTTAACCACTATGCCACAGGGCCAGCCCCCAGTTTTTCATTTATGGTGAAGCCAACAAGACAATTAACTATATGAACTAGAAATCCAGCTCATAGATATTTATCTAAGAGAAATGAAAACATGTTTATGCAAAGACCTATACATGAATGTCTATTATAGCTTTATTCAAGTAGCTGCAAATTTTCAAATATTATTGGATAAACAAATTTCTGGTATATACATTAAGTATATTGCTACTCAGCAATAGAAACATATAATAAATCCAACAATGTACATGAATCTTGAAAGAGGTATGTTAAATGAAAAATTCCAGACATTAAAAGCCACATACTGTATGAGTTCCTTTGTAGGAAATTCTAGCAAACTATAGTGACAAAGCAGATCAGTGGCTAAATTTAAGAGGAAATCAAAGACAATATGAAGAGCAGTAGTTATAAAACTATAAGTTTGTTTAAGATATTTCCATAGATAAATTCTAAAGAGGCCAATGATTCCTTTCAAACTTTATCCAGAATTGTGGAACTCGTTAGCTGAAACTCCTGCTGTGAGTAAGTTTGACGATACTATTCACTCTGCTCTGACTTTCATATTCAAAGACTTACCACAGCAGTAGATGAACAAACATTGTTCCCCACTGCTTGTTTTATCAAAGAGGAATGAGTAGTTAGAAGAGTCAAATATTTGTGTGCCTTAGGCAGATATTGACAGCTTAGATTTAAAAAACACAAATTCTTAGCTCCCTGCCTGTCATGGAACAGACCTACCATGTAGGTAGCTGTTCGTTGACTCAGGTTATCAAATGATCACCTTTTCGATAAAACTATTTAATTCTTATCATCAAAATATCTTCCTGATAATCACTGTGTTTTCTCTACTTTGTTTTTCATTATTCCCAGACTCATTTCAGAGTGATTTGTGTTCTAAATGAAGTCTTGGAATTCTTGGGTAGCTGGCTGCTTAAAGGTATGATATTAGGCTAAATGGTTAATTGTATTCTTAATTACTTTCTTTGTACAATTAAGTTATTCACTCTATCTGCATATTATTAAAACTTAAAAGGCTCTGAGACGTCAATTTCTGCCTCTCTGAGGAAGTTGTGAGTCATAAGTACTTGCTTAAATTTTTAGAATCTATTGGTTTGAGAGAATAAATTGCAATGAAACTTTCTATTTATTGCATTACTTGTTATCTGTAATCATTTCAGAAACATCAATCTCAACCTGGTGTTTTTACTTCCTCAAAAACTACGATTCTGTTTCAAATAAAATCTTTCTCTTACGACACTGAAAATTCCAAATCTGACCATTGAGGAGATTTGGGGCTGCAAGAATAGAGGAACCTTGGTTCAAACTGGCTTATGTAATAAAGTAGTGGTCCCAAAAGATGGTTCGGAGAACAGCACATCGGCATCACCAGGAAACTTACAGAGATGAAAATTTCCTAACCCCTCTATACACAAACTAACTTAGATGTTAATGGATTGGAGACAACAGTCTTTGTTTTAACAGCTCCTCAAGATATTTCTGAGACTCTGAAATCAAAATACATTGTTCAAAAAGGTACAAAACAGACCTGGGGGAAGCTCTAGTTTGTGAACTAATAATTTAGGTTTTGTGGACATTGCTTGGCAAAATTTTGAAGTGAGTGTTGGAAAACAAATTTTAATTTGAAAAGTGAGCTTTTGCTTAAGTAAGCAAGCTGGTATTTTGTTACAAAAACCGTTTGGGTTGGTTTGCACTGGTTTATTTCCTAATGAAATAATGGAGTGTTTGTTGTCAATTTGCTTCATAGGCTTCTTTTCCTGCCAAAAAAACCAAAACCTGAAACAAACAGTTGTCAAATTGACACAAATGGTTTTAGGGCCCAGTTTTAACACTCAAATTGCCACTTGGGTTGTCGCAATTTTCAATCCCTTCTTTGGTCGTTCTTTAACCCCAACTGGAGGATAGATTATTAATTCCACCTGATTAGTCCGCTGACATTATGGGATCAGTTTTCGTAGTTGTAGTAGAGTTTAAGATTGATGTTGCATAGAACTTATCAGTCAAAAATTCAGAACCTTTTTTAACATAAAGAGAAATTTCCACTTGTGCGTTTAAGATTATGGGAACTTGTTTTCTCCTGGAAGCACCTTTATTGTCTGTCCACCTTCTTTTTCTCCCAGCAGTTTCACAGTTAATACAGAACAATTATTTTTTTCTGATACCTTTCCAGCACACTCTATCTACAAGTGCCATTTTCAAGAGATTGTCTGGTATGCAGGAATATCTACATGGACGTTTTATCTGTATAGCCATCAGCTTTTTTCTAGGTAATTTCTGCTTTTTTTTAAAAAAATGTTTTATTGAGGTCATAATGGTTTATAACATTGTGAAATTTCAGGTGTACATTATTATTTATCAGTTTCCCTGTAGACTGCATCATGCTCACCACCAATACTCTAATTTTTATCCATCACCAAATATATGCACCCCTTTGCCCCTTTTGCCAACCCCCAACACCCTTCCCTCTGAAAACCGTTAACCTGTTCTCTTCGTCTGTGCTTGTTTCCCTTCCAGATATGAGTGAAATCATACAGTGTTTGTCTTTCTCCGGCTGGCTTATTTCACTTAACATAATACCCTCAAGGTCCATGTATGTTGTTGCAAGTGGGCCAATTTGGTCTTTTTTTATGGCTGAGTAGCATTCTATTGTGTATATATACCACATCTTTATCAATTCATCGGTTGATGGACACCTAGGTTGCTTCCACATCTTGGCCATAAGGAATAAAGCTATAATGAACATAGGGGTGCATAAGTCTCTTTGGATTGTTGATTTCAAGTTCTTTGGATAGATACCCAGTAGCAGGATAGCTGGATCGTACGGTATTTCTATTTTTAATTTTTTGAGAAATCTCCATGCTGTTTTCCATAGTGGCTGCACCAGTTTGCATTCCCACCAGCAGTGTTTGAGGGTTCCCTTTTCTCCACATCTTCTCCAACGTTTGTTAGTTTTTGTCTTGGTAATTATAGTCATTCTAACAGGTGTACGGTGATATCTCATTGTAGTTTTGATTGGCATTTCAATAATAATTAGTGATAGTGAACATCTTTTCATGGGCCTGTTGACCATTTGTATATCTTCTTTAGATATACAGATTGTGTATATATACAATGTATATATATTGTGTATATGTCTGTTCATAGCCTCTGCCCATTTTTTGATTGGATTGTTTGATTTTGTTGCTGAGTTGTATGAGCCCTTATATATTTTGGAGATCAACCCCATTTTGGATATGATTTGAAAATACTTTCTCCCACTTGGTGGGTTGTCTTTTCATTTTGTTCATGGTTTCCTTTGCCTTGCAGAAGCTTTTTAGTCTTATGTAGTCCCATTCATTAATTTTTTTCCTTTGTGTCTCTTGCGTTAGCAGACGTATTCGAAAAGATGCTGCTAAGACTGATGTAAAAGAGTGTACTGCCTATATTTTCTTCTAGGAGTTTCATGGTTTCAGGTCTTACCTTCAAGTCTTTAATCCATTTTGAGTTAATTTTTGTATATGGTACAAGATAGTGGTCTGCTTTCATTCTTTTGCATGTGTCTGTCCAGTTTTCCCAACATCATTTATTGAAGAGACTTACCATTCTCTGTTGTATGTTCTTGGCTCCATTGTTGAACCTTAACTGACCGTAGATGTGAGGGGCTTTTTGGAGCTTTCCATTCTGTTCCATTGATCTGTGTGTCTGTTTTTCTACCACTACCATGCTGTTTTGATAACTATAGCTTTGTGCTATAGTTTGAAGTCAGGTACTGTGATGCCTCCTGCTTTTTCCTCAGGATTGCTTTTGCCATTTGAGATCTTTTGTTGTTCCATATAAATTTTAGGATTCTTTGTTCTATTTCCATGAAGAATGTCATTGGGATTCTGAGGGAATTTCATTGAATATGTAGATTGCTTTAGGTAATATGGACACTTTATTCTATTTTGTGTTGTGAGTTTGTGACTAAATTGAAGTTTTTATAATTACTTTTCATGCTTTCCTTCCCTTTACCTTTTAAGTTATAATTAAATATTTGCTTCCCTGTTATGAAAGAGAGCTGCAGTTTTCTAATTTTGTCTGTTTATCTCCTTGTTCAAAGCTTTGTAGACCTTTGCCTTTTTGTTTCAGGTGTGAAGGCATCCTTAATCATTTGTTGTAGGGAGGTCTAGTGGCAATGAACTCATTCAGTTTTTATCTGGGAAAGTTTTTAATTATCCATCATATCTGAAGGATAGTTTTGCTGGATTGAGTATTCTTGGCCGAAAGTTTTTGTCTTTCAGTATTTATTTATTTATTTTCTTTGTGAGGAAGATTGGCCCTGAGCTAACATGTGTTCCCAACTTCCTCTATTTTATATGTGGCATGCCTGCAACACCATGACTGGATAAGCAATGCTAGGTCCCTGCTCAGGATCCAAACTGGTGAAACCTGAGCTGCCGAAGTAGAGCACACAGACTTAATCACTGTGACACTGGGCTGGTCCTTTCTTTTAGTATTTAGAATATGTCATTCCATTCTCTCCTAGACTGTAAGGTTTCTGCCAAGGAATCTGCTGAAAGCCCATTAGGGGTTCCCTTATAGTCTTATTTTCTTCTGCCTTGTTGCCCTTAATATTTTTTCTTTATCGTTGACTTTTGCCAATTTTACTATTATGTCTTGGACAAAGTCTTTTAGCATTGAAGTAATTAGGAGTTCTATTGGCTTCATGTGTTTGTAAGTCTGATTCCTTTCCTAGGTTTGGGAAATTCTCAGCTATTCTTTCTTTAAACAAGCTCTCTGCTCCTTTCTCCCTCACTTCTCTCTGTGGAACACCTATAATCCTTATGTTGCTTTTCCTAATTGAGTCAGCTATTTCTCAAAAAATTCTTTCATTTTTTAAAAAATCTTAGTTCTCTCTCCTCCTCCACCTGGAGCACTTCTATATTTCTATCCTCTAAGTCACTAATTCTTTCCTCCCTAACATCCCAGCTCTATATTTTAAGGATTCTAGATTATTTTTTATTTCATTAATTGTGTTCTTCATCTCCAGAATTTATGCTTTTTTTTATACTTTCAATTTCTTTAGTGAAATATTCTTTCTCCTCATTAATTTTATTCCTGAGTTCATTGAACTGTCTTTCTGAGTTTTCTTCTAACTCATTGACTTTCTTTATGACAATTGTTTTGAATTCTCTGTCATTTAGATTGTAAATTTCTGTGACTTCAGCCTCGGTTTCTGGAGAATTATCATTCTCCTTCTGCTCTGAATTGTTGCTGTAGTTTCTCATGGTGTTTGATGAATTAATCTTTTGTTGGGGCATTTGTGGTAGTATCAGGTTGCAGATTCTTCTTCTAGAGGGAAACAGGAACTGTATTTCTCATCCTACTCCATCCGCTGGAAGTTGTGAGGTACTATGGGTAATTGTACCAGCCGGCAATGTGTTCACCTAGTGCATAAGTCTGCTGCTGCCTCTTCTTGTGGTGGTGCTGGCAGCTGAGCTTGGTGGGTGGGGCTTCCTCACAGAGTCCAAGCTTGGGTCACTTCTTGGGACCACAGCAACATTGTGGGCTCTCCCACCACGGGAAAGCAGTCATGTGGGGGCTCAGGGCTGCCATTCCCTGTTCCCACAGTCATGCCGAGGTTCACTCCCACTTTCAGTGCTGCAGTGGTACTATAGGTTCTCCCGCCAGCTGGGAGAGCATTCACGCATGTGTACTGTGCTGCTGCAGGGCAGGGACGTTCTCAACTATCTCCACCACTTTCTGTGGGGCAGTCTATCCACCCTCAGATGTATAGCTGTGTGGATCTCTCAGGCATCCTGTTGTGCTGTGTGGGTATCCTCTGTTGATCAATGATTGTCCATTTAGTTGTAATTCAAAGAGGGAGAGATAAAGGGAATAGCTCACTATGCCTTGTTGCTGATGTCACTCTGGTATTTTCTGCTTTTGTTCTAAGTCTCTTTCATATTGTTCAGGGAGGAATTGGCAATATGGAAATTGGGCTATTTCCTATTCCTGTTCTTGCTTTTATATTAAATCCCTTATTTCTGGCTTAAGGCCACTCACCAAAAATGAGGAGAGAACCGAAGATATCATCTGTTTCAACATCTATTCTTGAATGCTTTCTAAAGATTTCATGAAGACTATTCCTGATATCTGGGTGAGAGAGAACTTCGAATGTTATGTGATTCTATTTTAATTGATGTCTGTTCCTTCCCAGGCTTGAGTTAGATTACATAAAAATCTCTTCTGCTCATTTATCCTTGGGAATGTCAGGCTTCAAAAAGAGAAATGAGCACATACATATAATGATGTCATCTTTCTTTTTTGTTTTGCTATTTTCTATTTTTATCAATTTCATCTTTAGAGTTAGGAAGTGTGATCTATTAATCTAGGACTGGCTACATAATTTGCGGGCTCAGTACAAAATAAAAATTTGAAGTCCCTTACTCAAAATTAAGAATTTCAGTATGAGCAAAACCCCACTCAGACTTGAATATGTATGACAAATTGATATAAATTTTATAATCCCTCACAGGCAACTATTTATTGTGAACTGATGGGCTAATATTATATATTCTTTTTAAAATGTCAATTCTTATGACTAACTACAGAGCAAATCAAGATAGCTGTTTTGTTCAACAGTGTACCATATTGGAATCATCAATCCTGTATAGCTTCAGATATTAGAACACTAGAAGAATGTACTCCTATATCTATTGTCCATCAATCATGTGGTTAGTAGAAATGTCACCTGACCATTAACATATAGAGTTTTCTAGTCTTTAGACTAGGGTTTTGGGAGAATTTCACTGTATTTTTCTGGTCTTTTTTTCTTGGTAGATGAGACATATGAAGCATTTATTCCAGTAATTATCTTGAAAACCGTAACATCTTATAACAATGTTCATATATGTCCTCTGTAGAGATATTCTCTCTTTGTCTTCACTTTATATCATCTTCATCTTGGATCATGCTAAATACTCCTCTCTAGTGACCATCTGCTCACCAACCAAACAAAATTTGGTAACCCCTAAGATATTCTCTCAGAGCTTTCTTTTATATTCTATAGTTTCTCTTTCAGGGACGACTTCCATTTAGCTTCAATTATTACTACTTTGGTTTTATTTTGAGGAAGGTTAGCCCTGAGTGAACAGTTGCTGCCAATCCTCCTCTTTTTGCTGAGGAAGACTGGCCCTGAGCTAACATCCGTGCCCATCTTCCTCTACTTTATATGTGGGATGCCTGCCACAGCATGGTTTGACAAGTGGTAGGTCTGCACCCAGGATCCAAGCTGTTGAACTGTGGCCACCAAAGCAGAATGTATGAACATAACTGCTATGCCATTGTTCTTGCCCCTCAATTATCACTTCTTGAATATGAATACCAAGAAGTACTGCGTACTTTTTAATTCAAACAGGAATGTCTTTCTGTCATTTAAAACTCACTATTTTCAATATTAAGCCAATAACCTACACAAAATGGCTCTCCATCTGAATTGTCCGATTACATTGCTCACAAATTTCTTCAAAAATATATACTGATTTTTATGGATGCAATTAGAATCACACATAAAGCATGCAGTTAACTTTAGTCTATTTTACTGAAAGGTGAAAAAATATTTAATATAGGAAAGAACTAAGACAAAACATTTCTATTTATTAACTTCTGTATAGTTTAATTCAAATATATTTATTTATACTGGAATAATAACCATATTGCATCAATTTTATTTGAACTGAATTTGATTGCTTTTATCCTTTGAAGTGTGTGTGTGCATGTTTACCCTTAAGTAACTTTGAAATGGAAATTTTATGTATATAAATTGACGTATAAATATTCTTTGGACCAGGTTACAAAAACAGCTTTTCTGAATTTGCATTATAGTCTTCATGAGCAAAGTAAAAAAGCATTGCTTAAAACAATGTTAAATTCAGTCTCTGAATAGCATTAAAAAATATGAGTCTATAATAGATCTGTTATATTTCTCTCTTTTTAAAAATGTTTGTGAATCTTAAAGTTGCTTTATTCATATTTTGAGACATCTATACTCAAACTTCTAGGTTTAGTGAGATTTATGCTTGAGAATGTTATTGAAGTAATTGACATTACGTGAGAAGAAAACAATACTTTAAATATATTTTAACATAATTTCTCATATTTCATTCTGCCTCATTATCCTATAATTTCCATGCTATTATTATATTTTTACATATTTAAAAGATAAAAAGATTAAGTGTTTGGAAATGTTATATTTAAGACTTTGAAGAAAAACATAAAAATACACATATATACTAATTTTCCTTTGGGAAACATTTTATTACTTTTATTCATAATGTTTATTGCATTGGAAAATAAGTTCAGACATTTGTAAGAAATTTAAATTTAGTAGTATTGACAGTAACTGTTTTTTTGCTTTTCAGTGTTTCATAGTATTTAAATATAAACTATTTCCAAACTAAATATTAACATTTCAATTAAACACCTTATACTATTTGTCTAAGTATCATTTTCTTCTTCAGAAAATTCTGTGCAATTATATAGAAATATCAATAACTGAACTTTTTAATTGGAAGGAAAATTGTATTATATTTCTAGATCCTTAGTTTGATATCCATCTGCTACTTTCTGTTTATGTGCTATCAAACATATTAGCTACATTTGGAGCATTCTAAAATACTTATTTAGAAAATGTAATGAAAAGTATTGATTCATCATCTCCATAAATAGATAGTCAACAACTATAATGTACTATGGTAAATATGTATTAATTTAAATGCTTGGTTTGCAGAAATGAATCACTTTTAAAATATGAGGGCTGGCCCGGTGGTGCAGTGGTTAAGTTTGCACATTCCACTTCTAGGAGGCCTGGGGTTCCCCGGTTCAGATCCTGCATGCGGACATGGCACCACTTGGCAGAAGCAGTGCTGTGTCAGGCGTCTCACATATAAAGTACAGGAAGATGGGTGTGGATGTTAGTTCAGGGCCAGTCTTCCTCATCAAAAAAGAGGAGGATTGGCAATAGTTAGCTCAGGGCTAATCTTCCTCAAAAAAAAAGAAAAAAAAAGAAAATGTGAGAATCTTAGGGGAAAGTTAATATGTTTTCCAAATAGAGTACCATATATTGCATTGGTGAGTATATTGTTTATTGGGTATCATAATTAATTTCTTTAGAGATTAGGAAAGGATTCCATGAGGCACTGCATTTTGAACTATTTTTTTCATTTTTAAATTTTTTTGTTTTTTTGCTGAGGAAGATTAGCCCAGATGGAACATCTATTGACAATCTTCTTCTTTTAAATTTTTTTTGCTTGAAGAAGATTAGCCCTGATCTAACATCCTTGCCAATCTTCCTCTATTTTGTATGTGAGTCATCGCCACAGCATGGCTGACAAGTGGTATTGGTCCATGCCCAGGATCTGAACCCACCAACCCAGGCTGCTGAAGTGGATCAAGCTGAACTTAACCACTAGGCCACAGGGCCAGCCCCTGAATTTTGAACTCTTGAAGGGAAAAGGAGGTATTTTCTTTATGTTTTGGAATAGTTGCATATGTGAAAGCACAGGTTTTTAGATAAAGGGGAAACATTTGCAAGAAATACAAAAAAAACCAGTATGGCAAAATATGGAGTATTGCTTAATAAGAAGTGTTTCATTCACAATTCAGAAATCAAGCTCAGAAAACTTAGCTATATTATTTCATTTGCTGAAAAACGAGATTCCACCTCAACTGGTATATTATTTTATAATCTTTATTTACCCCACTAAATATTCATAAGATTTTGATACAATGATTTTAATACAGTCATGAGTCATATAATGATGGTTAGATCAGTGATGGACTGCATATATGACGGTGGTCTCATATGATTAGTACCATATAGCCTAGGTGTGTAGTAGGCTCTACCATCTAGGTTTGTGTGGGTACTCTCTATGATGCTTGCACAACAATGAAATTGCCTAATGACACATTTCACAGAATGCATCCTTGTTGTTAAGTGACACACTATTGTGTACTTGACTGTAGTACTGGCCCAAATCTTCCTGGAAGTTATATAATAAAAAAATGTGCATTGTATTATGTTTCCAAAACCTGAAAATTGCTGAATTTTTAAATATGTCTGGGTCCAAGGGTTTTGAATTGTAAGTCCCTGATATATCATACCACTACAATATTGAACATGTGCCAAGAAAAACTATAGAACATAAACCGTGATTGACACTCTACTATAGGAATAGAATATACTAGAAATGTAATAACCTTGCTGAATTCATAATAGTAGTGTTTATTTTGTTAAGATGGTCAAAATTTAGGAGAGAAAGCATCAATTAGTTTGTACATCACTGTGATAATAAGTGTTTTGGAATTTGAGAAAATCAAAAGTGTGCTTTAATTTGAAATGATTGACTAAATGGAAAACCCCTAGCCATGTATTTTGGGAGTGGGTTTGGTGAAGGAGGTGGTCCCGTGTTCAGACTGCAAAGGCTCCCTTTGAAAATGCAAGGAAGCTGGACAGAGCAGATACCTTTAAAAGACAGAGGAGAAGAAAATGTCAACTATGAGTAAAAGGAAGTCATTTCATCTTCCCCCTCACAGCGACACTATTGAGTGATGGGATACCTGTGCTTTTACAATAAGTGATGCAGGAAGCAGGCATTTGAAGTAGGCAGCATCTAGCAGGGCCCCAGCAGAGAGAATGTGGGCTGAACCTGGGATCAAAGCTCAACTAGAAAAATCATTTCACAGCATGAAGAAAGTCAGAATGGAAAGGCCCAGAAGCTACTGAAATATATTCAAAAGATCAGCCTTTTCATGGCATTGAGAAATTGAAGCTTGTTAGCTTCGTAAACCAACTACCAGTTTAATTGTGTTCACCATTTGTTGAATTTATTTTAATAAATCAGGGGTAAACTACAAGGCTTATATTTCATATATTCAGCAGTATACCAGACACATGGATGGAGCCATGTGTGGGTGAGGAGAGGTGGGGAAGATGGAAATGGCAATCTAGAATTATTCCATGAAAATAATTAGATGTAGAACTACTTACAGAAATAACTCAATGGAGGATTATGATAATTTTTATTTTGAGCCAATAATGCATAAAAAGCCTAATATTTATATCTAGGATATCACATTTTTAAAATCACTTTTCCATTTTTATCAACTGGACATGAAAATCTGAGGTACTTAAGCTGGCATGTTTTCTTTCTTTTAGAGGAACCCTGGTGTCTTCCCATCTGTCTGCCACTGCTTCTCAGAGATGTATCCTTAAATAGAAGACACTTGCGAAGCACAAAACACGATATTTTAGCATTCAGGTGATCTTAGATAATTTTTTAAAGGTGCATATGGGAATGTTATAAAAGAAAAAAAAACACATGGAATTATCTGCTGATATCTTTAAAGTAGTGATTTCTAGGGAGAGGAAGAGAAATTTTGATAGATAGTAAATTCTTTCGGCAGGGAAAGATAACCTGGCTCCCCAAGGCTTTGCAATGTTGGGTACTTATTTTCCATTTATTTTGTGTCTATTACACTTTTAGATATAACATCTTTACTAAGAGGGAACACTATATAAATCCTCCATGACACAAAGAAAGGAGGACAGCACATCCTGGGCAAACATGGCCACAGAGGGAAGATGAAGAGGAATGGCACGTAATGAAAACACCTCTCTCTTTTCACATCGAATATCCACAATTAGACACGTGAGTATGGAAATTGATTCCAAACAGAAGCTTTTAATAAATACATGTAATATCCCACTTATGGAAGAAGTTAAGATGAGAAGAATTCTCCTTAGACTTCCCGCCCACTAAGTGAAATGACTGTTAATTTTTTATTAGGAAATTGTCTCATTGTTTTCTGGGAAGACAGTAAAATCTAAGATATTTTGGTAAAAATACTTTTTAGGCTGGGTTAAATTATTTTCATTTTTTTAGCAATCTATGAGTATGAATAAAAATTTAGGGAAGTGTTTAAAAAGGGAATACAAGTATTTATGGAGTGAGTGAACACTCAAAATCGTTTGTGTAGATAGAATATCAATGGGATAGCCATTATCACATTATAATGGATTTCTCATACATAAATATGATCCTATTTATTTTCAAAATAGAGCGCAGTTATCGTTAAGGCATCCTATTACAATTTTTTATGCTGTGGAAATAAGATTAATATAGAAGACATAAGCATACGTAATCATATTGTCACTAGTTTTATTTTGAACAATTTATTATCTGTTAGATCAATAAAGAATAAGAAAAATAAATATATTTATTTTACCTTAACTTATTCCTTCTCTGATGCTCTTTCTTTCTTTACGTAGATCTGAGTTTCTCCTATATAAGATTTCTTCTCTGAAGAACTTTTGACATTTCTTGCATAGGTCTACTAGCAACAAATTCCCTCAATTTTTGCTCGTCTGAGATAGTCTTTATTTCTCCTTCACTTTTAAAAGATAATTTTACAGGGTACGGAATCTAGGTTGGTGGGTTTTTTTCTCAACACTTTAAATGTTTCACTCCATTCTCTTCTTGGCTGCATGATTTCTGAGGAGCAGTCAGTGGCAATGCTTATTTTTGTTCCTCTCTATATAAGGTTTTTTTTCCCCTGTATTTCTTTCAGGATTTTTCTGTACCTTTGATTTTCTGTAGTTAGTAAAGGATGCAGGATATAGGATTTTTTTTTTTTTTTAAAGATTGGCACCTGAGCTAACAACTGTTGCCAATCATCTTCTTTTATTTTTCTGCTTTTTCTCCCCAAATCTCCCCAGAACATAGTTACATATTTTTCAGTTGTGAGTCCTTCTAGTTGTGACATGTGGGATGGTGCCTCAGCATCACCTGATGAATGGTGCCATGTCCAGGCAAGGATCCGAACCAGCAAAACCCTTGGCTGCTGAAGTGGAGTGCGCAAACTTAACTGCTCAGCCATGGGGCCAGCTCTGGGTGTTTTTCTTTTGACATTTATCCTATTTGATTTTCTCTGAGTTTTCTGGATCTGTGGTTTTGTGTCTCAACTTAATTTGGGGAAATTCTCAGTCATGATTGTTTCAAATATTTCTTCTGTTCTTTTTTTCTCTTTCTTCTCCCTCTGGTATTCCTACTATATGTATGTTGTCTCACAATCCTTGAATATTCTGGCCTGGTTGGTTTTTTTTTTTTAAAGATTTTATTTTTTTCCTTTTTCTTCCCAACGCACCCCGGTACATAGTTGTATATTCTTCTTTGTGGGTCCTTCTAGCTGTGGCATGTGGGATGCCGCCTCAGCGTGGTTTGATGAGCAGTGCCATGTTCACGACTAGGATTCGAACCAATGAAACAATGGGTTAACAATGCTCTGTTGCCTGCAGCAGAGCGTGCGAACTTAACCACATGGCCACGGGGCCAGCCCTTTGGTTGGTTTTTTAAAAATCTTTGTTCTCTTTGTTTTTCACTTTCTGAGGATTCTGTTGATATGTTCTCCAGCTCAGAGATTCTTTGCTCATTCATGTCTAGTTTACAATAAGCCTCTCAAAAATTCTTCATATCATTTACAGTGTTTTTGATCGCTAGCATTTCTTTTGGTTCTTTCTTAGGATTTCCATCCCTCTGCTTACATTGCTCATGTGTTCTTACATGCTATCTACTTTATCCATTACAGTCTCCACTAGCATATTAATCACAGTTGCTTTAAATTCCTGGTCTGATAATTCCAACATCCCTGCCATGTCTGGTTCTGATGCTTGCTTTATATTTTCAAGTTGTGATTTTTGCCTTTTGCTTTGCCTTATAATTTTTTCTTGTTAGCTGGACATGATGTGCCAGGTGAAAGGAACTCTGTAAACAGGCCTTTGGTAATGTGACGGCGAGGTGTGAGGAGAGGGGAAGTGTTGTGAAAGAGTTCTGAAATAGTCCTGAAATAATCATGTGAATCTACTGTAGTGAATCTAAGCCTCTGGACTGTGAACTTCACAAGTGTTTCTCAGTTTCCCCCCAGCCCCCCTTAGGTGGGACGATATGGCTAGAGTGGGCTGGAGTTGAGTATTTTATATTGAGTTAAAACTGGTTGAAGTGAGGTATTTCTCTTCCTCAGTTAAGTTAGGCTCTGATAATACCCCAGCAGATTAGGTTCTGGTTAACTAGTTTCCCTTAGAGCTGGTCTTGTTAAGAACAGAGTTTCCTGACATATTTCAAATGGCTCCTTTCTCTTCCACCTGCTGGAAGCCCAGGGGTATTTTTCTCTGATATTTACTATGGGAACCTGGTTGAGATCCTGGACGCAAATTTCACAATATTGTGGGACCCCCCCCCCGCCCCCCGCCATGACTAAGTTCCCCTGGAGTTTTTAACTCTCAGAGTTGTCTGCCAGGCACCTCTTGTAATGGTAGAAGAGACTTCCAGACTTTTCATGTGTCAGAGCTGTGCTGGAAGTCTCATATCTGAATTAAATTCTGCTTATTTTTTGTCTCTTGGCTATATGTTGTTTTCTGACTTTTAAGTCAAATTCTGCTTGTTTTTTGTCTCTTGGTTGTGTGTTGTAATCTGATTTTTCTACGTGTTCCATAATATTTTCATAAAACTGGACATCTTTTTTAGGACAGTAGAGACAGATAAATATATTTTATACCTGCAAATGTGTCTCACTTTCCTCCTGCCAAGATTTTGGTGAGGTAGTTTCAACTAATCTACACAGGAGTATTTCTGAGTTGTGTGTGTGGTGGTAGTGGTAGTGGGGCACTATAATTAATGTATCAAAGCCTACACATTCTTCAAGGCATAACTTGTGATTAAGGTGGAGGCTGATTTGGCATAGGGTTTTGCTCAATATCTACTCCACCCTCAGTTTTAGGTCTTCCTTTTGTATGGTATTTCTATAAGGATTGTCTATAGAGACAAGGAAACACTCCTAGAGGTAAATGCTGTTACTTTTAACCTAACGCTTGCTACCCTGATGGTTAATAACATTCTGATTAAACCACTGTGTCCCTGCATCACAGAAGAACCGAACTTCCCAATGATCTTGACCTTCCCTCAACTCTAGTTCTGTGCCCAGCACTTACTCTTACTGCTTCCCATTTAGTAGAGGATATATTTTTTTTTTTTTAAAGATTTTATTTTTTCCTTTTTTTCTCCCCAAGGCCCCCCGGTACATAGTTGTGTATTCTTCATTGTGGGTTCCTCTAGTTGTGGCATGTGGGACGCTGCCTCAGCGTGGTCCGACGAGCAGTGCCATGTCCGCGCCCAGGATTCGAACCGACGAAACACTGGGCCGCCTGCAGCGGAGCGCGCGAACTTAACCACTAGGCCACGGGGCCAGCCCCTAGTAGAGGATATTTTCCTGTTCTCTTTCACTAACAGCAATGAGTTTACACCTGTGCCCTCAGAATACAGTTTGTGTTGCCCTTCCACACAGAAAAAGGCTTTTGTTTCCTAGGGAAGCTAAATCAGAAGGGTCCTGAAAAATTCTGTTGTTCTCCACTCCATGACATGTCCTATGACGGATGCTTTCTCAGGACTCTGGCCAATACTCTTTGTGACTACCTAGTGAATTATACTGTGAAAAAGTCTTGAAGATTTTTCAAAATCTCCCTATATTTATAACATCCTAGGGCTCCAAATTTTCTCTCAAAATTTGTATACTGAGGACACTGGTGGAAAGCTATTGCAGCTTGAGATAAAAGAACAAAAAGTCCTCTGCTAATGAGGAAAGGGTGGGAATAAGTGCTGAGCACAGAACTAGATATTGGGAGTGGAAGGAACAGAGTCAGAAACAGTCAATCATCACACCCAGAGATACAGTGCCTGCAAAGACTGAGGTTTAATCAGACAGATGCTCCTTGTCCACCATTGGGTACCTCTGGGAGTGCCTGGTTGTCTCTACAACATTCCCAGTAGAAGGGCAAGACAAAAGGAAGACCCACTCCAGGCCTCCACCAGCTCATCCTATCTGAATTCTTCATTCCTGAGCCTGGCTCTGTCTGTTACATGTAAACAGATGTTCACATCCCATATCTCATCAGGTGCCTCCCTCTCCATAGATCAATGTCTGGTTGATTGTCCTGCCACCTCAGCTTTTTGATAGATTCAAACTAAGTTGTGAATGTGCTATTTGCCTGACTCTTTGTTGTAAGACTGTGACTCTATTTCCAGCTCTTTGTATGCCTAAGTAGAAACATGAAATGCAATAAGGCTTTTACAAATTTTATCTAGCTTTTAAGACTTATTTTTGGCGAGTGACTTACTATAAGTTGCTCCTTGATAGCCTGAACAGGAAGTCATATAATTTTTTCCCTCACTTATTTTGTTTGGTTTGCTGTAGACTCTTTAAACATGCACAGCAATTTGTTTCTTCAATTTTCAGAAGATCTTATCACTTTTAAAATATTTCTTCCCCTTTATCTTTTTTGCAGGTTTACTCTATGATTCCTAATAAAAGGTTTCGGCAACTTGAAGGTATTTGCCTCTTCATGCGTGTTCTCTTTTACTCTATCTGTTTTCTGTCTCTGTCTCTGTCTCTCTCTTTACCATGTGAGGATACAGTGGGAACATGGCCTTTTGAAAACCATGGAGAGTGAGCTCACCAGACACCAGATCTGCTGGCATCTTGATCTTGGACTTCTCAATCTCCAGAACTGTGAGAAATAAATTTCTTGTTGTTTAAGCCACCTACTTTATATTATTTTTGTTGTAGTAGCCCAAACTACCTAAGACACTTGGTATAGTATTTCGAATTGTGACTTGCTCTATATCAACTTTATATTGCTCTATATCAAGCAGGCAGTGATCACAGCGTTGAAAAAGTGGAGAGAAAAAAACATGTATGAAGACATTTGGAGGATAATTATAATTAAGTAAGAAGATTGTTCTCTATGACTTTGGGTTGTCTCATACACATATTTTACAACTTGTAAATATAGAGAATGGTAAACTCATTTCTTAGTACAGCATTTATTATTCTTGTATTTCTACTGTCTCCATATGCATTGATTTCTTACTTCCAGTAAGAGATTACAAGGATGAGTCAAGAACAATATTCAGAAAGCCTGTTTCTACTTCCATAAGGTTGAAGTGAATAAAGTCAGTATTATTATATTTCACATTCTTATGAAATATTCTAGTGCCTGGGTAAATTTCTCAAATTCCAGGCAATCTGGGTCAATGTCCTATGGCAGTTTCTGAGACTTTTCTGCTTATATCGACGTTTTTAATTTTCTAAATTCACCAACAGGCTTCCTCCATTAGAGTCAAGAAAAATCTTTCTCTTCCTTTCATTTTTACATGTTGATAGATTTTAATTTAACCGGTCTGTGAGGTTGTCACACTTTCTGTAAGATCTCCTTTGATTCTCCATGCCAGTTTGTCAGCTGGTGATTCCAAGCTGCTATACGCTGCTGTACTTGGCTTGCATCTTTAAAATATTACTTGAGTGTAGAATTCTATTTTAACTTTCCACCGTCATTCTTCGTGAAAGCTTTAAATGAAATATTGACACTTTCCATATTCATTTAAAATATTATATGCACCCTCTGCAGTTCTTCACATTTTTGCATGAAATAATTTCAAACATAGGGATATATAATTTTACAGATAATTCTTATCAGTTTGAGTCCTTCCTGACAAGCTATTAATCTTTGAAATATTTTGACCAATGCTATGATGTACTGTCAGAAAAGAAATGGGATTCATTGCCTCTAAATTCATTTGGGCAGAAATAGAACATCATTACAGACATTTATCATTTTTCAAACACTCAAAATTTTGGTAAATGAAGTGCATCTGGGTCTTCTGTTGGGTCATCACAATTAGCACCTAAACAACATCTGTGTGAAGTATCGTGCATCAGACTTGATAATAAATTCATGTTCTTGTTTTATCTTTATGATATTTGTACTTGGCAAAACTTTACCAACCTCAGTACTTAAAATCTCCAATGAAAATCAGAGAATTGTTGAGGAATTAAGTATGTGACTGAGATATCATTGATAGTAAGTTTAAATAAGCAAATCATTATTGTTCATTTAAATTGTTTATTTTTACTAAAACAGTCATCATTTGAATGAGAAAAATGTATTCATTACTTTATAAAAAGTAAGTTGCATGTTTATAGGACCATTTCAATTTTCTTACTTCTGCATGGCCAGCACCTGGCAGAGTACTTTATATACAGAAGGGGCTCGATCAATAGCTATTGAAGTAAAAATGTGAATAAATGATTGAATTTGGTTCATATTATTGGAAAAATTACTTAAGTGAGCATCTAGTTTTCAGTTCTAGGTTTGATTTTTGATAAATGACAGTCTTTTGGGACCTTAGTTTCCTCATTAGTAAGATTAGAAGGTTGAATTCATTGGTTTTCAAGGTATCTCTTGAAACAAAAAGTCAATGATTTCATTTATCTTAGATGCTACCAGAAATATTCTTTATAATCTTATTTCAAACTTTATTGTTTTCTTCTTGAATTAGTGACATCATGCTATTTTTCTTTTTACCTTACTTCATTGTTAATTAAAACAGAGGCTTGGAACATATAATTTAGTGCTAAGTTAATATACAAGTGAGCATTGTTTTCCTAAATTAGTTATTGGTTCTCAGCTTATTTTCTTGTTTTGAGTGATTTTTCAAATATTGACATCAGATATACTTACTTGTTTATTCTCCAAATGAAAATGTCATAATATCATCTACGAATAAACTGCTCTGTCTACATAGCAAGGAATATATAACTAGCTTAAGCAAAGATTGAAGGAGAAATTCATCTTAATAAGTTCAGCACATTTAGGAATCTTTAAAATATTGCTTTATAAAGTTTGATAAAAATTTACAGATAAAATTCTAGAAGTAAATTTAAAAAAGATAGCCCTATTTGGGAGTAATGCTAGGTATTAATTAAATGATAATTTAAGATGGATGCCATCTATAGTCTAATTTATTAATAATTTTCATGAAATAACATATATGGTATTATACTGAAAGATGTAAGTAATTTATCATAAATTATGACCATAATTTTTCTATAATATGAACTTGGATGACAATATATTATTTTAGAATTTCTCACATATGTCATTAAAGGAGACTGTAAATTCAGGATTTAATGCATGAAATGTAGGCCTCATGCAATTTACAGTTATTTTATTTTTAAATTAGCTGACACATTTAGTGATATACATCATATTTTAAAAAGTTATGGCAAAGCTATGATAATTTCATTTTAATAACCAATTAAACCTAATATGAAAGATCTGCCTTACTGCACACATTCTTTAATTTTATGAAAGAGCCTATGAAACTATTAAGTGATTTTGTCATTTGCTGTGGGATAAAAGTTATGAAATGAAATGGAGACATTTTTTCCTGTCTAATAAAGAAGTTCAGTAATTTAGAACAATTGAAATTGCCTTTTAAATAGTTCAAAATATGACGAAATTAATAAAGAAAATAGTATTGATTTCATGCAATTTCTTTTTAAAACTGATTAGAGCTGGTTGAAATCATATATTTGGACAAAATATTTACCTGCTATATTCCAACATTAATTATAGACTCTGATAATAACTCTTGTCATGTACAATTCCTTTAAAAATAAGTGGCCTAGAATATAGCTAATATAAGCTAAAGAAACTACTTTTAAAAAATATATTGTAGTATCTTAAATTTTAATTTAAAACAAACAGTTTTTTATCATATGGTTATTTGAGTCTATAAAAGTAACACGACTGGGAATAATTATATAACATGAACACTTGGGGATTCGTAACTAGAAAGTAAAAAATAAAAGTAGAAAATAGATCCATTTTTAATAACAGAATATATATTTTCACAGCAAATTTCTTTCAGTCCAAAATAATGTTTTACTCTTAATTTCTATATACATAGATGACTTTGCTAAACATTATCTATATACACATAATTTATATTATTTTAAAAGTATGTATAAGATAATTTTTGCATTAATGAGTGATTATGCCAGTTTGCTGAAGTTATATATGGAAATTTTATATTAACAATGAGTAAGACAGTATTAGAATTTTACCTGCTATGTCACATATTTGAAACAATTCAGTAGGGAAAACTCACCCTCATAAACAAGAATAACCATATCTTGCAGAGAAAGAAACATAACGTGTAACAAAAACCATAATTATAAAGTATTATGACACAGTGGTGATCAAACATACCACTCATACTAATAATGTGAATAAGCTTAGTACACCTAACACAATAAAATAATTTTCTTTTATTATATTCATCTGCCTGGACAGGTCACTCTTTTGCAATTATCACAAAGACTCTGTTTCATTGACCTTAAAGAAAGATTCAAAACTATTAGGTTCACTTGGAATGGTTTAAAATTTGTTCCTAGCAATAAAATTACTTCAAGAATTTAATTTTTTTTTCTAATTTAGATTACTTTTCAGAACTTCATTGAAATTCC
This sequence comes from Equus przewalskii, assembly GCF_037783145.1. Classification (NCBI taxonomy): domain Eukaryota; kingdom Metazoa; phylum Chordata; class Mammalia; order Perissodactyla; family Equidae; genus Equus; species Equus przewalskii. The sequence continues at coordinate 53,642,497 of NC_091839.1, read as the reverse complement.
CTTAGTATAATTACCAGACATTAAAATGCAAAACCAAAAATCTTAACACCTCACTAGCGACTTCTTTGTGTGGTTACTGATATAAGTTAAGATAAAAATAATAATTTTTGCTATTTCCCTCTTTGCTAAAATTCCTTAATATCTACCTACTTAGCTACAATTCACCAAAATGTATTTAGATGTATGTTAAAACAAAGCCCACCAAGGAAATAACTAGACAACTGTTTTGATATATTTCTGAGTAGACTTGCATCAGAGTACTATTAATTATTTTGATTTTAAATGACTTTACACACCTAAATACCTCACCCGTTCCCGCTCCCAAAAAAACACAGATTGTGTCTTTGGGATATTCATTACAAATCTGTACCATAAAAGAAAAAAGGCAGCATCCAAAAAGAGTCAGAGAAGAAGGAAATTTATTTATGAAAATTTTCAAGGAATGATTTCTTTCTTTGAAAACTGTATTGTAGGCATTTCTTATTCTAACAGTCCTGTTATCAAACGTGTACCATCCAACCAACTTTATTTAAATAGAGAATACCCAAGGAAGTTACTTTGTTTATTGGAAAATGCACAGAACAAAGAATTTTTTCTACCTCTGCTTAAAGTTTGAATCTCTGGTGAACAGCTTGCTCATTTCCAGAATGAGCATGTCACAGTACTGTGCATATCAGTGGGGTGATTCTGACAATTGGGTGATAAGATTTGCCTTAAAATATATATACAGAAATTCTGTTTAGCTAATATGTAGCTCTTCACAACATTTATCAATTTCAAACACACTTGGTTTTTTCATTTTTTCACGCATAAAACTTACTGGAATGTTTACCAAGAAAAGCAATTCTAAATGGGAGGAAAAGTAGGTAAAGAACACTGTGACTGATCTGTTTCGTGTAGAGTTGAGATGAAACAGAGAATCAAGGACAGGATAATAAATACTGAGTTTATTCATCCACATTTATTCTACAGCAAATGTCTTGTGCAAATATACACAATCATTTGTGTATTATCCACAAAAATAGCATCATCATTTTCAACAGAGTGGCTGTATATTTTTGTAGGTATTCCTTCCTTTTCTTCCACATTTCTATTTCCCATGCTTCCAAGAACTAACTATAAAAAGCACTTCTCTTATCTGCAGCATTTTCTCTCTTCATCTGTAAGTGTTAAAGTACAAAGAAAACTTTTTCTAGCTTGTATTCTTTCACTTAATTTATATTCACCAGATATAGTATCATATATCAACAGACAATTCAGTTCTAGTTCATGTACAAAATTTAAGGTATTTATACTGAGTTCCCATATATTCAATTTTGTACAGGTTTTGCTTTAATTTAAAATGTAAAATAAATTTTAGGTTTAAAAAAAGCAGTATATTGTTTTCTAGTGTTAAGTACAGTTATTATACTAACACACTTGAATTACAATATAAAAGAGACTAGTTTTTGTTTTGAAAGAGTCAGAAATGGTAAAATTCCCAGAAGAAAACATAGAGGAAAATCTTGATGACATTGGTCTTGGCAATGATTTTTTGATATGACACCAAAACGCAAGTAACAGAAGTAGAAATAGACAGTGGGATTACATCAAACTAAAACACTTCTGTACAACAAAGGAAACAATCTACAGAGTGAAAATGCAACCTGTGGACTGAGAGAAAATAGTAGCAAATCATGTACCTGATAAGGGGTTAACATACAAATATGTCAGGAACTCATACAGCTCAATAGCAAGAAACCAACCTGACTCAAAAATGGGCAAAGGACATGAATTTTATATATGTATGTGTGTTGGCAGGGATGTAGAGAAATTGGAACCCTTGTGCACTGATGATGAGAGTGTTAGGTGGTGCAGCCGCCATGGGAAACAATATGGAAGTTTCTCATAGATTAAAAATAGAACTACCGCATGGTCTAGGAATCTCACTTCTGGGTATATATCCAAAAGAGCTGATATCAGGATCTTGAGGAGATATCTCTGCTCTCATGTTCATTGCAGCATTATTTATAATAGCCAAGATATGGAAATAACCTAAGGTGCATCAATAGATGAATAGGTAAAGAAAAAATATATATTGATTTATGATATATAATTGAATATTATGTATATGTATAAAATTTAGTATTATTCAGCCTTAAAAAAGAAGGAAATCTTGCCATATGTGACAACATGAATCAACCTGGAGGACATTCTGCGAAGTGAAATGAGCCAGACACAGAAAAACAAAATACTGCGTGATCTCACTTACGTTAGCTACCTAAAGTATCAAACTTATAGAAAGACAGTGGAATAGTGGTTGCCAGGGACTTGGAGAAGGGGGAAATGGGAATTTGTCAATAGGTATAAAGTTACAGGTCTGCAAGATGAATAAATTTTAGAGATCTCCTGTATCACATTGACTATAGTTAACAATACTGTATTGTGCACTTAAAAATTTGTTAAGCAGGTAGATCTCATGTTGTGTTCTTATCATAATAAAAAAAAGAAATATTTTCTTTAGAAAAAATTTATATAATACTGGCATTAGTTTTGTAGCACATACATATATATATATGCATACATAAATTAAAACAATATCTGTCAATATTCCCTCTGGTTATTTAAAATTTTAAGTTGAACAGAAAACGAAATGGTACTACTTTTGTTGCTTATGTACCTTGATGAAATAATACTTTTAAAGTGTTAAGAATTACCTTTTTCCTCAAACACTGAAACCCAAAGTTTGAATATTCTATAAAATTAAACAACAAAATTATGAAAGCTTCTGCAAAATATTCTTATTTCCTAATATAGAGTCAAATTTTAAGCTTGTCTCAACTGACATCACATTATCATTTCAATCTTTATAATTTCAATAATATCTCTTCTCATAAACTGTAGCTATAATAATCATAGCTGTATTTAGTCCAAGATTATGGCTGTGGAAATATATTATTTTCCAAATTTATATTATATCTACATATTTCTATTTTTGCTGAACTTTTTCCTACTAGCCCAGTGATATAATATGGAATTTTAAGTTGGAATATATACTAACAATGAATCACTATTTGCTTACTACCTGTGGGATCAGGATTACTGAATATCAGAATCGTGATACGAAGAATGGGGAATATCCTAGAATGTATTCTTAAAATAGTGTTGGCTAAGAGAATAGCCATCTGCCTAAATTCTTAAAAGTGAATTTTGGAGGAGTTGGACTGAGGATATTATGAACTCAAAAAGTGTATCGGCCGCAAAAGCCATTCATCAATGATGACATTTTAGATAATTTGATAATGTACCATTTGAAGACATGTCCCAGAGCAACTTTTAGAATGTTTTTTTATGGCCTCCTTGATGTTTCTTTTCTTATGGGTCAATATGAAACTTTTCTCACAAGTTAATTGTAACCTATGACCTGAACAATTTCAATTGACCTTTCCCTGTGAATTTTCTGTTTGGCAGTAACAAAAAAAACAGAGGAGACTTAATCTTCTAGGCTCATTACACAGAAGAATCTGTGCCATATGTCACTCCAATTTCTCTCTCCCTCTTTCTCTCTCTTTTTTTTTATGGAATCTTAATACCTTTATTTAGACTTGAGTTTTTATAATGATATAGTTCTTTTGAACTTACAAATTTTGAATTTACAAAAAGATAAAAACATCGTGTATCATGAAAGACAAATTTAGATGGAGTTTAAAGATATCTTTAATTTTAAATTTAATTAACATTTAGTAGGGGCAAAGCATGATAATTTATATCAAAGGACACAACTAGTCTTCTATATTGTTTTAGTGTTCAAACCAAAACATATTCCCAAATTAATAACTTATAAAAAAGATAAAAGTCATTATGGAGTGTAAGAGGAGAAGAGGAAGGGGAAATGAATATTTATCGTATATTCATGAAATGTCTCATTTGATTGTGCCAACTTCTGTCAGTTACTGATTTTGAATTTTCACAGATACAGCAATGAAAAAATAAGAGTTTTTATTATTTTTACAGGCATTCAACTAGTTTTTCCAAAGTCTGTTTCTTAGTCTCTGATTTTTTTCTCTAATTTATTTCCTTAGTTTTGTAAATACTATAAACTAAATGCAGTAAAGAGTAGCATATTGGATATGCCTTCCTTGAGCTGGCATACATTTAAACATGAATAAATTTAACTTCCACATCTTTTTCCTTTGACACTCAGGACAAATTATTTGACTTCTCTGTCTTTTTATCTGCAAAATGAGGTTGAATATGATCGTAATAACACATAGCAGTGTTATTGGGAGAAAATACAATAATTCATTTAGATCACTTAGCTTATCTCCTGAAAGGGCTTCATTAATGTTGATATTAATCTTCTTATTGTTATAATTTTTATTATATCATTATTATTGTTATTAGAATGAATATTTGACAAACTGCATGAAAATGATAGGTAGAAAAGATCTGGAATACAGCTCCAGTGGCTTTGAGTCGCCTTCTCTCAGGTCCCTTTATTATTTCATGCATTCATAAGCTTCTTCTTACTTTATTCACTTGTCACATATTTATTAAAAAACAATTTGGTGTCAGGCAGTGTGCTACACATTGGAAGAACCAGAAAAAAATTGATGTTCCTTTCCTTCAAAGATTCTACTCTCCATTGAAAGATAAATTTGAAAAATAATACTTCTGGGAGATATGTAATAACAGAGTTAATCTTTAAATAGTACTATAGGGGCTTAGAGCAAAGCCTTTAATTCAGGGTGAAGGATTTGGGGAAAGGCTCTCAGAAGTGATCAACTTGGAATTATGAGTAGACCAGCACTGGGTGGAACAATGGTGCTAAGAGAAAGAAGCGAGATTTGGCAGTTGAGCTGCAATGAACTCCCAATGAAGGCCTCAGCCAGCTTCACAGGGAGTTCTGGAGTTAAGATCACCCTTCAAACGTGTCACGAGTTAGGGAGGGGGACCATGCCTTTATATCCCTCACATTGTTCAGTCATTACATGCAGACTACCGTGGAAGGAGTTGTTACTCTGGGCGTGTTAATTTTCTTTGTAGAGAACTGAGAGCTGAGGGCCGTGTTCTGGCAGCTCTCTGAGCAGCAGGCGAAAGAAATCCTTCATTCCTGAAGGGAGATCTGGGTGGAGCTCTACAGTGTCGCTGCAGTCATCCTAAGAGTTGCTCTTGGTCACTGAAAATTTGTAATTCGTACCGTGATCGTATTTCTGTCTTGCACTTTCTTCCTGTTGTGTTCTGAATTAATGGAGGAAGGCAATGCTCACTCGCTGCGGGGAACATTCAGACTGCACTTCTCCGTTACACATCCTTCGCTTTATATAATTCTGCCTACCTATAACCACCTATAGCACTAAACTATACTACCTACCTATACTATTACCTACCTATACAACTAAACTATACTACCTATACTACTATCTAACTATAACTACCTATACTACTAAAAAAAGTCTATACCACCATTTTCGTTTCTTGCCTCTTTTATTGCCTTTGGCCCTGCCCCATTCCTCCTGCCTCTGCTCTTGCCCCTCAGCCATCCCTCCCCAGTCTGGCAGCCACATGAGAGCTGTTACACCATAAATGACAGAATGCAGTGCTCTTGCTTAAAGCCTGCCAATGGTTTCCCAGTCTACTGAAAATAAAATCCAAAATCAGAGCCTTATCTCCTTCTTTGATGAAACAATCTCCCCTAATATCTGCTTTTGAGCCAATTTATATATTTTCTAAAAGAGATGAGTGCATTTACCAGGAGATTCAGGAAATGTCCTAAAAGTGGGTGAGACAATTTGTGTTCAGTGAGGAAAATACCTTTGGGTAGCTGAGTACATTGGCTTCAATTCTTTTTAGGATTAGCCTGTAGAACATTTCCAAAACTATATTAAAACAATGTCCAAAAGTTTACCACTGTTTAATGAGATATTTGTTCATTTTATATAAAAATGAAGACTTATTCCATCAATACTAATATTATTAGCATATCAATAAAATAAATTTTATGAATTTTCCTGCATCTTATAAAAATATAAAGCAAGCTCATATTCACATAGCATGCCACATTTACATTTTAGAAAAAAAATTCCCTTTAGTATAAATTGTATTCAGAATATTTTCTAAGTGACCTGAAGCTTTTATACATTGTTAGTACTTAACATCTTTCTGAAACTATGCTAAATGCTCCTTATAAATAAACTCATTTTCCTCACAGCAGATCTAAGAGGTAAGTACTAAATTTAGTCAGAATTCAGATTTCCCAGCTAATAAGTGACAAAGACAGGATTGAAATTATATGTGTGACTGCCAAGCTCATGCCTTTGCTCTTTATGTGAGTAACTGGACATTACAGCTCGTATTTGAGAAGTGCAAAGAGTAGTTCATTGAACTGAACCCCTACTAAACACTGCTCTTATTCCAAATTGGGCTTTAAACACAGAAATGTCACTAGTAGCCCCTGTAGCTTTTTCTATATTCTATTTGTATAAAACTTTGGTGTTTTTATAATTTAAAGTCAAGTTTATGGAATTATTAAAACAAGAATATGAATGTTAACTTTACAATATTGAAGTGTAAGAAAGAATTAATTGCTATTTTATGTTACTGCTCCATTTATTTGTATTGTGGATACGGGCTTGACTATGTCTAATGATAGAATATAGAATTTTGTCATTATCTATGAGTATAGTCAAGAATTTCTATTGAAATGAATTTCATAAAAAATCAACATTTTCAGAGTAGCATTGATTTAAGCCAAGCAATATTTGTTGTTTAGGAATATGTGTGTATGTAATTAAATTCAGAATTAGTCATCTTTAAGAACAACATTTTGTATTTTATAGTTGAATAGTAAATAGCACTAGTTTTGGTTCAAATTTATGATACAGTAATTTTGTGAAGATTTCTTTTAGACAATAGAACTGGCATTACATACTTCCAGTAAGATTTTTTTTAGGAAACTGATGAAATCCAGTTATTATTTCTATTTAAAATGACCTAGGGTCGGAAGGAAAAAAATTGAGATATATTTTCAACACTTTGACTTATGAAATATATTCACCTTCTTGTATTTTTTTAAATTAATCCAACAACTGGACAAGGTATACAGGAAATGACTTGCCTCCTTTTGTACATAAAGAAATTCAAATTCAGAGTGATTAAGAAATTTAATCTTAGAAATTAGAGGGATTAAGAAATTAACTAAGGAATCTAATCAACTTAAACAATTTAACGAATAAATTGGAAGGACATAGACTGATTCATTTTAAAGAGTTAGCCTGTGGAATTAGTTAAATGTATGTCTGAGTCTTGCTTCTGCCATTTACTAGCTTTGTGACCTTGGGCAAGTTATTTAAACTTCTAAAGCCTCAACTTCACTATCTATAAAATGAGGATAATATCTATATCAATAATTCTTTTTTTTTTTTTTAAAGATTAACACCTGGGCTAACAACTGTTGCCAATCTTTTTTTTTTTCTGCTTTATCTCCCCAACCCCCCCCCCCACACACACACACACAGTTGTATATCCTAGTTGCACGTCCTTCTAGTTGTGGGATGTGGGATGCCGCCTCAACGTGGCCTGACGAGTGGTGCCATATTCGCACCCAGGATCCGAACCCTGGGCTGCCTCAGCAGAGCACGTGAACTTAACCACTCGGCCACGGATCCGGCCCCCTATATCAATAATTCTTAAGAAAAGTACAGATAACTTTCTTAAAACAATGCTTGACATACAGTTGGTATGTGTTGATGATAAGGTCACATAATTCCTAAGGAAGTAAAAGGAGGGCAAAAACTCAGGGATTTAGAATTCAAGCCCAAAGATCTTTCTACTAAGCATTTTTGAAGATATATAATTTTCAAAGAAATTTCTCCCCTTATAATAGCCGTTGGTTTAGACCTAGACAAGTAAGTTTGAATTAATCAAAATACAGGACTAATGACAGAAAGTACATAACATCCGATGTCTAGTAATATAGTAAAAGAACTTCTTATTTGAAGATGCCATGAGAACTTCTTTAACGTCTTTATATAAGTTCTACTTTTCTTTTCTTTTCTTTTGAGGAAGATTAGCCCTGAGCTAACAATCATGCCCACACCCGCCACAGCGTGGCTTGGTAAGCGGTGCATAGGTCCACACCCAGGATCCAAACTGGCAAACCTCGGGCCACTGAAGTGGAACATGCAAACTTAACCGCTGTGACATCGGGCCAGCCCTACATTCTACTTTTTTATCTCAAGTATGTCAGTGTCTCTGCAGGAGAATTCTTTGGCACAATTTAGCTGAGGTTCTGGTACACTGAAACATATTTCCAGTTACGCATGTTTGTGGAGTGGTAATAAAACATGCATGGTAATTTTTATTTTCTTTTTCCACAGGAAAAAGCACTAGCATATGTATTCCATCTTCTCAAAGTGAATTTTCCCTCGCCAGGTCTCTTTACTGTAGCATATCCCCTCTCACTGTCATTGATTCGCCACATTTGAGTTGTAGTGACAGTGAAAGCTTCAAAAAAAAAAAAAAAAAAACCTGTTTTTCAGCATAGGAAAAGTAGACCTGAATTAAAATTTCAACAAACTACTTTCTTTTCCCCAACTTTCAAGCATGAGTTTTCCACTTCTAGTTTTTCCTAAATTCAGATTACAATTCAGCAACAATTTCCCTGTCATATTCACTGTCATATAGAAAATTAAAATTGTTTCTATCTTTTTAAGGCATTAAAATTCTTAGTGACAGATTCTTGTGTGAATTACCCTGGAAGTCAATTTCCTAACACTTCTCTCTTTTAGTTGATTCAGGATGTTAAGTGCTGCTGAAAAAGAAAAGAGTTTCCTCTAAATTTTTAAATGTTTTTCTACTAATTATGCTGTATTTCCTAGATACAGTGTCCCAAAAAGATGCCCACAACATTGACTTTACACATCTTAATTGATTATATATTTATAAAAGAAAGTTGGATTCTGAGAAAAGTAATGCTTTTAAATGCTTAAATGATTTCCCCTGAAGCTACAATACCAGTTTTAGATTTGGTGTTTCTTTCAAATTTGTCAGCTAATAAAGTGTAGGACTTCTTAGTTTATTAGTAATACAAATGTTATGACTGAATTAGAAAAGCTTTTCCTAATCACTGAAAGGTCTTTGAAAGCTCCAAAGTAATTATATCTTGTAATTATCAGAAAGTAAAGTTCCCCAATCATTCTAACAGTCAGTCATTGACTGGTTCTGAGCCTGCAGCGATATGTGGATAAGATTAGCTGCTAATTATAGGGAGGGAAAATAATTAAGGTGAAATAAATTTTTCATTTTAACTTGCATATGATTTCTTAATAAGGATGTTTTTGGCCCTTATGAAAGCATTTTCAGAAGTCTAGAGGGTGAAATGTGATTTCAATGATGTGGAAGGTAAAGGACTGTATTTCAAATATTTCATAAAATAAATAAATATGCTGAATAGTTATGCTTTAATTAGTAGTTTAGTTTTATTGTGCCAACTCATTTATTGAGTGGCTTGAATCAGGAAGGTGCGTAGACTGACAACTAAACAATTGCTAGTATTGAATGAACTAATAATTATTGCCATATTGTCTGTAAGACTGACTTGTGTAATCTGTTTTAATTATACACTTTTAAAATCAATTACTAAGAAATTAATCATCTAAATAATTTTTTCCTAAAGTATCTTCCACTGAACACCAATTCTGCTAATAAAATAAAAGTATTACATGTAATAAAAACTTCAGATATATTTTGAAATTCTTTGGTTAAATGACATTTTGATGTTTATTAACTGAAGGATTTATCATGTCTTTTTCTGCGCACTTTAACTCTTCATTTGGGGGTTGTAGGAGGCAGAATTTCCCAAACTTACTTGACCAGGAATCTAGAGTTTCCTGAAACACATTTTGGAATATACTAATCTAGATTTCATCCATTTACATGCTTTATTTATCAAGTAATCAAACTAATCCATGTGATAGTAGTTTCCTCAAATTTCTACCTATTTAATTTCTTCACGCTTTGTGACAGCATTTAAAAACTCTAGATTATGTTCTTTACAGCACTATTTCTGAAATGAGTCATTTTTTAACCACTTTTACCAATCACCAAATCTTAAAATATGCATATCATCACTAATCTTATCTAATAATATTAAATAAGTATTTTAAGTTATAATAATAATTGTACCGCATAAATAAAATGGTTAGTATTTTGTAAACTTTAACAAAGTTACCCATTCAGGTTGATTTATGAAGACTATGAGATTCCACTGTCAGTTTCATTTCCTAAATGTGTGTCTCAACTAAATGTCACTGAAAGTACGTCATTGAAAATGGCATCCAGGATTGGAAAGAATGTGTCCGATATTTAGATATATTCAAATAATACTTACAACCAGAAATCATATTGTGTTTTCTTTCTGAAGGCTATTTTCTGTCACCAACAGACACAAAATGATGAATTCCATTCAAAAGCTGGAATTTTGAATTTTTAACTTGGCAGCCAGAATTATTGTTTCCAATCCATCCACTTGTCCTGACTCCTAAAAAGTATTTCTTCATGGTCTGCTGAAGCATTAGGAGTGATTTTAAAATATACTTAATCAGTTTCTTTCACCAGTAGGAGAAGACATGTTGAGAAAAAATAAAACTGTTGACTATCAATCTGTTTAGAGCCCAGTTCAATCTTTTCAAGATATTATCTTAAAGTCTTCTCAACATTAAGAAATTATGATATTTCAGGTCTGAGGGTCCAGGCAAATATGGATAATGAAAGTATCATTGAGATTTGCCACACAAGCAACATGTGAACTCATAGAAATGGCTTTTAGTGGCATTATTCATGTCATGAAGAGATCTTTTTATCTCATTCCTCAATTTCAAATCTCCCATTGGATTTCTAAGAAACTTCAGTGGGAAAGAGTAGTTAATAGCAGAGAAGTATACCCATAGACCACATTTTTGCTCAGAATCCTGAATAAATGTATCTTCAGTGACCAAGAATTGAATCCATTTACAATATTCATTTTTTTTTTCGTCTGATGAAGAAAGAGGAAGCACCTGAGTGATGGCCGTTTATTTTCCCCTAAGAATAAGACTGTATTATTGGAATTCAGGTAAAATTTCTTGTTCTCATATACAAATGACTTTTCTTGCTGCACACATAGAGCCAAAACATCATGAGAACTAATACCAGTGAATTTTCTAGTCTATATTGTGACCTACAGCATAATCATGAACTAAAAAAAAATCTACTTTTCTGTTAACATAAATTATTAGTGCACAATAAAAGATTGCGTTGCTGTTTTCCCACATAAATGTATATAATATATGCAATGAGCATTGATTTAATTCAGCACATTAAATACTTTCTTGAAATGTACAGCAAGGCATGTCAATATGTGTAATCATAACTGCTCTAATACTTTATGGACCAATGATATACAGTGTGGAATAGTGTTTCCATATGGATGTGGGGATAAAACACATTTCGTCTTAACTCAAAGCATAATGATTGCCACTAAATTCATAGTAGTTTTACAATGTTATATTAAATTATGTTTTTGTCATGAGGTCTCCATCAACATTTAAAGAAGCATTTATATTTTTGTTCTTTCCTAAATCTTGATTTACAAAATTTATTTCATACTTTAAAACACTATCTTGAGGTTGCTCTATTAAAGACTCTATTGGTTTCTCAGAGAAACAATTAGTATTGTTTTTGGAAAATAAAATGAAAGCTTTTGTGGTTTCATGCTACTATGTGTCAATACCACGTAGGATTGGCATTCTTTTCATTTTGAAATGCTGTGGCCTCTTTCCGAATTATGTTTGTGTTAATATTTATTATCTAAGTGCTTTTGCAGTTCATGGATGACTTTACAGACACTCATCCACTTTTGTGAACTGAATCTCTCTAACTGCAGAATAACTGTGCCGATCGTCTCTTTGTTCCCTACCCCCAGCCCAGATCCATTACCAGCCTTTCTCTGCCCTGCTTGCAGCCCCTGTGGAAGGCATCACCAAAGCCACCTTGTTGTGAGGAGGATGCTGGTTGGGTTTAGCCAATGGAAGGCAGAGATTAAAAAGTAAGAAATTAAAGAATAAGAAGAGAGAGAAAGAAATCAGTGTATTTCTTCCTGGTTTCCTTGCAGAAGCTGAGTTCTTCCATATTCCAGATCCAGGCTGATGGACACTTTTCTACTCTCATGTGGCCCCCCTAATGTGCTCTTCGGCTCCAGGAAATCGTTCCCTCTTCCTGACATAGCCAGTACTTGAGTGTCTTATCTTCTTGTACTTGTCTTTTCAGGATGCCCCCACTTTTATAAGCAACCCTCTATTAAAGCTCCTTCAGTTAAATAATCTGAGTGAAATTTCTTCTTGCCAGGACCTAGATTAATACAATACTTCAAAAAACGTAAATTCCAAAAACATATATGATAACAAAGGTAATGTATACATTGCATAAATAATAAAATGGATAAAATAAGAGACTAATAAGATCTTGTAGTGCATGTGCAGCCTACAACACATAAATTTTATAAGAAAGTAGTGAGATTTCTTTAAAAAAAACATTGATCATTAATTTTGTATCTAAGTCTCAATTTCAATTAAAAATTTTTGTTGCTTATGGAATATTATTCAGCCATAACAACGAGGAAATCTTATCATATGTGACAACATGGGCAGAGCTTGAAGGCATTGTGCTAAGTGAAATGTCAGAGAAAGACAAATACTGTATGATCTCACTTATACATGGAATCTAATAAAAAAATAAAAGCAAAGAAAACCACACCAAACTCATAGAAAAAGAGTTCAGTTTTGTGGTTACCAGAGGCAGGGGGATGGGAAAAAAGGAAATTGGAGGAAGACGGTTGAAAGGCACAAACTTTCAGTTATAAGACAAATAAGTACTAAGTACTTATCAGAGTACTAAGTACTCTGATGACTATAGTTACCGCTGCTGTGTGATATATAGGAAAATTATCAAGACAGAAGATCCTAAGGAGAGATTTTTTTCTTTTTACTGTATCTATATGAGATGATGGATGGGGTAATCATTTCACAATATATGTAAATCCAACCATATGCTGTACACCTTACACTTATACGGTGATATATGTCAATTAATTCCCAATAGAACTGGAAAAAAAAGTTTTGTTGCTTTATTTTTCAAAAAGAACCAAACTTCAAAAAGATAAATGTAGTTTATGAAATACATAAGAGAAATTCTGTGGAACTTTAAAATGTTTGAGGAAAAATATATAAATATAAAAATTAACCAGTAGCTCTGAATACAAATAAAAGGCTAATTTTAGTTACATAGAAACGGGTGAACAAATAACATTCAAAGTAAAGAAATAAATGAGAAAAAAGCAATGCAACAAAATTCAGTGTATTACTTCTGGTTTCAAGTCCAACATACAAGGAGCTTAGAAGAGGACACTCTGTGCTAACAAGTATAAAGGTGAACATCTGAAAATCAACAACTCTTCTTACATACATAAGAGAAGTGATGTCACAACGAACTGCTGATCACAAAATTAGAGAGACAGACAGACGGACACAGAAAATCGCAACTTAACTATAGCAGAATTCCCAAGCATAAACTTCCCCAGGACCAGTGCCCATGTAGGAAAACCTGAACTGTAGCTAAGGAATTGCTGGAGGCTTAGTCTGTTTAAAATACCAGAGGATGCAGTCATAAGGGCCTCCACACTTTTCTAAGTTTTTATCTCCTGCAGCTCTACAAGGTTCTCACAGTGAATAGGGGGAAAAAATACTCTGGGGCTTCTGGCAGAGGAAGGGAAAAGTAACCATTTTGAAACACACAATAACATTCTGTTCTTCTAACAAGGCCTGCTCTCAAGAGTAACTGTTTACCAGATCCCAACCTATTGGCAATATACCAGAACCTAACCAACCTTGGAGGAAAGAAACATCCACTTCCAGTCCACTCTTGACTTCTATGTGAGCAAAGGAAAATACCCAACTCCAGCCCTGCCACCCCCTCCCCCCCGCCCCCCCCCCGCCATTCTGTCCCACCTAATGCAGGAAAAAACCTGAGAGGCACTTGTAAAGTTCACAGTCTAGGGCCATAAGCTCACAAAAAGACTGAGACCTAATTGTAGGATTATAGAACTCTTCCCCCCTCCCCACAGCTTATGACCACATTACTAAAGGCCTATGTACAGCATTGCCTTTTACCCACTACATCACATCCAGCTATCAAGAAACATATTACAAGACATACCAAAATCTGAAAAACATAGTTTGAGGAGACAGAGCAAGCATCAGAAGCAGACTCAGATAAGGAAGCGATGTTGGAATTATCCAGCTTGGAATTTAAAACAACTAGGATTAATATACTAAGAGCTCTAATGGAAAAAGTAGACAGCATGCGAGAACGGATGGGTACTATAAGCAGAGAGATGGAAATTCTAAGAAAGAATGAAAAAGAAATGTTGGCGATCAAAAGCACTATAACAGAAATGAAGAATACCTTGGTGGGCTTATTAGCATACCAGACATGGGTGAGGAAAAATACCTATGAGATTGAGGGTGTCTCAATAGAAACTTCCCAAATGGAAAGCAAAGAGAAAAAGGCTGATACAAAAAAATAGAATATCCGAAAACTGTGGGACAACTATAAATATATTACATACATGTAATGAGAATACCAGAAGGAGAAGAAAGGGAGCAAGGAACAGAAGCTACACTTGAAGCAATGATGATGGCATTTCCCCAAATTCATATTGGACACTAAACCACGGATTCAGGAATCTCAGATAACAAGAAGCAGGGTAAACATCAAAGAAAATCTACACCAAGGTATATCATATTCAAACTGCAAAAAATCAAAGATAAAGAAACAATCTTGGAGAAGTCCAGGGCAAAAAAACCTTAACTATAAAGGAGAAAAGAGAAGTATTAGATCCGACTTCTCTTCAGAAATCATGCAAACAAAAGGAGAGTACAGTGAAATTTTTAGAGTGTTGAGAGAAAAACACCACCAAGCTTGAATTTTGTATCCTGTGAAATTATTCTTCAAAAGTGAAGATGAAAGAAATACTTTCTTACACAATCAAAAATTGAGGGAATTTGTGGTCAGTAGACCTGTCTTGAAAGAAATATTGAAAGAAGTTCTTTAAAGAGAAGGAAAATAATGAGCTAAAAATTCAGATCTAGGTAAAGGAAGGAAGAGGATTAGAGAAGGAGTAAGTGAAAATAAAATAAAAATTTCAGTTATTCTTAATTGATCTAACAGATAAAATCTTGTTCCAAATAATAATAACAATAACGTATTCGATGATTATAGTTTATGTGTAAGTGAAATGAATAACAGAAATGATACAATGCGCAGAAGGGAGGAATTAGGAATATTTTGTTTGTTCCTGTGTAGTTCCAGCTGAAGGGTCCTTCAAAACATTCTTCCCTATGTTACAACTTCATATTCCAAATTCCTAGAGAAGGAACTTGTGAGCATTTTGTTTTTTTCAAGAGAGAAACTTTGGGGGTTTGACAGCAATATATATCATCAATATAGATAGGATTTTATCCTTGAAGTTAGTAATTTTCCAGTCTCTTACTTCATTCAAATGAATTATGAAATTTATAAACAATAACATAGCAGATTTTTGCCTCAAGAAACATTTCAATCTATTTCTGGTGATGTATATGTATGCTCTCTGAAAGGCTGATTTTACATTTTATTAAAATTTCTGGGAGTTTTCAAAATAAAAGATAACATTAATATCAAAAAGCAATGTTTGCAAGGAGACCTGATTATATCCTTACATATATGCTCTGAAAGATCGAGCAAATGCTCTCCAGAGCACCTCATCTGAAAATTAAACTGGTGTCTTTTCAAGTGGAATTATTGCTTTAAAATGGACTACAAGAAATAATCCCTCCACTTATCGCTATATTGTCTTGTATGACACTTTGAATGAGTTGCTCACTGATTTGGTTTTGAAATGTCGCTATCAATTGTTAGTTGCTAGCTTTTATTTCAAGCATCATGATTTGTTGTCTCATTTTACAAAACTTTTTTTCTATATCAAAAATATTTCACATGAAAATCCTTTCTCTTTGGAATTTCTACTTCTATTTCCCTTGGTTGCCTTTTAGATACTTTCCTTTTTTCTTAGGTTGGAGAATTTCTTGGTAATTAGTTTTCATTATTTCTTTAAATAGCCCTCTTGGGATTTTTCATTCTCCTTTTATTGCTTTAGTTTTTCTTTTTTTTTTCCCAATAAGGTAAACCATTTTCTCTTAGAATTTCCTTGACCCTTTCCAAAAAATAACAGTAAAAATTAAAAGCAGGGGAATAAAAGCAGACCAAATATGGCTGTGGAAAAAAGTGCATGTCTATGTGTGCATATACATGTGGTTTATGGCACAGCACTTTTCTTTCAAGCTAGGCATTGGGATTTTACTTAGTAAGATTTCCTTTCTCAGTGATTTCAAATAATAATAATGCATGCTATTAAAAAACATAAGGAATAAAAATATAAGAAGAAAAAACAAGAAAATAATACAAATTTATATCTTTCAAGTATTATTTCTGGTTGAATTGCTCTATTTCCTGGAAAACTAAGAGCTTGAAATGCAGCTTATGGTGGAGACTAGATAGACTTCCCACTGTTTTGTGCCTGTGATAAACTAGTCTCAGGAAAGGAAGCTAGATTTCCGCAGAACTTCTCATAAGGCAAGTTATTACTTGTGCTTACTACATGGTGGATAGAGAAAAAGAAACTCGCTTCTTTTAAACAAGTCAGTATCAGAGAGAGAAGACAAAAATGTGTATGTATATGTGTGTGCTTGTGTATGCACACATATTTGTGTCTAAGGAGAATGAGGAGCATTATTTTAGAGTACTTTCATAAGGCACAATTAGAACCAGTGAGTAGATTTTGTAATAAAGTCAGTTTAGGTACAATAAATTAATTTTTTAATAGTAACGTGGGGTTGTATGCCCTACCCTTGCTTAATCAGGATCTGAATAGTTATCTCTCTGACAAAAAATACAAAGAAGCTTGAAATTTTTGGCTTCCGCCCTATTCTAACTCTGAAACATACTAATGCAAATAAAAGTGATTTAGATAATACGTAAGAAACAAACTTACTTTGGAGCAAACTGCATTTATCAAAGACGAGTATAGGAAGCATTGTTTCCCAATATAATTTTTGCCTCAGAAAACTTACTGCACCTCTATAATAGTGTTTTTTTAAAATTTTTCATTGTTATATTTATTTGGTACATGTAGAATCTGATTATATCATGTTTATTACGATCTTTACCTTTTAAAATACAAAATTATATGATTCAAAATTCTGGGGAGTTGTGAGCATCTATGCCATATCAGGAATTAATAAAATGATGGAGAATAAAATAACTGCTGAGTTTGAGCTAAAGTAAAAAAGATATGGAAGGAATGTGTTGCAACAAAATAAAACTGCCTCACAATTTGATTAGTATCAGTGAACATAATACCTCCAGGGATTTTTCAAAATTAAACCCAGGTAGTTAACTATATGGACAGTGGGCTAAAATAAGAAATGCACCTATATTAATATATAACATGAAACTTCAAATGAGATCATTAAATATTTGACAAACATCCATAGCCTACAATAATATTGATTCTTATTATATGCATAATCTTTTTCAGTTTATAGGTATAAAAGGAATCAAGACAGATTTTGACACAATTTTTGGTATCAGATTCTTAACAATTCCGTTTTAAAGATAAGGAAAACTAAAACAAATAGACTGAGAAATTTTCCCAAAAGAATATGCTTATTTTGTGATGCCAAATCTCCTTGCCCTTCTACTAAAATTTGCCACTCCTTTATTTCTTCAGAAATTTTTAGTTGCCATGGAGATGCAAAAATAAATTAGAAAATGGTTCCTGGCTTGAAGGAATTTGTGATATAGAATTGAAAACAGACATGTACAGCTTATATCATAAACAAATGGTTAAACTTTAGGCATTCTAGTATGTAGGGGAGGAAGAAGTTTCCCTCTCCTCTTCTCGATTCTTCTGTCTGGTCTAAGAATTAAATTGACATGGGGCAGAATAACAGGAGAAAATCAAACAAAGTTCAATGACATGTGAACATGGGAGAAACCCAGGAAAACTGAGTAACTCACCAAAATGACTGAAGCCACCAGCTTAAATACCATCTTCAGTGAAAGACAAAAGAGGATGTTGAGGGTAGTGGTTTGGGATTTCAAAGGGAAGGAAGACAATTTACATGGAGATGGAAAAACAAATGTTTGGTAAGCAAATGTTCACCATGCCAAGCAGAGACAACGGGACACGGATATGACTTTGATCAAATGGGCCTTGCTAGGTTCCTCCCTGTCTACCATACCTAGCATATTATAGTATAGATATCTATAATGATAGCGCCTTCCTGGAAAAGGCCTTCTATCTTAAATTCTTTTAGGCACTTAGGGGGAAGGCCAAAGTTTCTTCTCAAGTCTTTTGTTCTCAAAAATAATCAGCTCAAAATAATCAAGCCAAAGAGACACATTTTGGGGTGGTAAATCCTGCTCCCCTGTAGTATAAGTATGAAGTAAAACATTAACATTAGCAAAATATAATGAGTGTAGTCTTTTTTTATCAGACGAAAAGGAAAATATGTTAGTCAGTGGTCAAACACCCACATCTGAAATAATGTGCAGAATTCTTAACACCAGAATTCAAGAGATTCTTTGAAATAATGAAATGCGACTAAAATAACAACACGTTGAAAAAAATATAGATAATTTGAACATAAAGAAGATTGACTTTTGAGGCAGAGATGGAAGAGGAAGTATGTGGGCATGATTTTCATGTGGTTCAAGCAAATGCTAATATAGACATTTTCTAATAATTATTATTATTTCAAAATGGAACTGAGCGTCATTCCCATTATGAATTTTTAAGCAGATACTGAATTATCATCTCTCTGAGATTGAATGTATGGAAAGTTGAACTACATTTCTTTCGGTGCTTAGTTCTAAGCACCTAAAAGTACAATTAGTGGGCCTACCAATCAGATATTAGCAAGAAATTCCAGATAAATTCTATTTGTCACAATTCTCATCAGAGTTTGTCTATTGTTTAATTTGGTAAATATTTATTAAGTAACTAAAATGTGCAAGCCACTGGAAATGGGACTTGAAATACATAATTTAGCAGAATTAAAGAAATGTAAACAAAGAATCATAATATGCTATGTCAAGTGCTTGTTGCAGAGAATGTTAGTTGGCTATCCCTGGCTCTCTCCTTTTCATTCCCTGTTTACAACCTCTGGAACTTGTGTTGTAGGGAAACATCTTTGATCCGGGAACCCAGAGGGACTTTTCCTCTAGCTCAAGGGATGAATCATAACTGTGCTCACTCCACTTTCTTTTGCCAGTTATCTGCCTTCTCAGTCTTCCTTGCCGCCCAAGGTGACCTTATGGCAAATTCTAGCAAAGCAAAGAAAAGAATTAGATTTAGGACTCCCGAAAAAGCTATGTTGATAAAATAGGAGAGAACCACACAAATTAGGGGCCCTTGTTATCAGTGATTCCTCAACCCCCTACCTTGCTTCTTGCTTTTGAGTGTAGTGATGCTAAGTACTTCCTCTAATACCTTATATACATGAGGCAACAGGTATAATAAAAGAGCAAAAAGCCAGCACCTGAAGAATGGTGGCTTGTAAAGCTGGAAAAATCCTGGGACTTTACTGACATCATTGAATGGCTGGAGAAAAGCCTCTAAGATTATCTACCTCTGCACTATTCTTATGAAACTAATAAATGTCCTTAGTTTAAACTAATATTTATCAGGTATTCTCTTAATTGCAGCTGTATTCATTCCTACCTTATATGAGAGTGTGTGTGTGTGTGTGTGTATGCACACACACCTCGGGTGGAAATTAAGACACGTGATCAGGATCACTGATCACTGAACTTTATCTTACTGGCTGTGGCAGCATCTGTTGTCGGTTGGGTGAAAAGGCCAGAAGCTGCAATAAAACCTTTATGACATGTTGTTCACATAAAATCCTTCATCCTGATCTCTCACATGTCATATTTTTCTTTCTTTTTTGTTCATATTTCTCTGTGTGTGTTGATCCTCTAACAAAATTGCCGATTGCTCATTATGAGAGTCTGCTCTCATTCTCCTATGTGCGTCTGTGTCACAGTAGAAAGCACATGGCATACTCACACGGTGTGATTTGAGAAAATTCAACATAGAACTATTTATAAAGCTGTGGGAGGGTTTACAGACAATAAAAAGAAACAGAGAAGGGCTCCTGGGACCAGGAGCAGCAAGAATCATCACTACTACCAGCCCTAAAAGTACAAAGAAAGAGGGATTACTGTAATCCTGAGATGTAGCTATATAGCGAGATGCCCTGTCAGTGCTAGATGTTCCCTGGAAACATTAATTTCTTGTCATGGGCCTCTCCTGTGGGCAGTGTGCAACATGACAACTGGTCTCCCTCATAGGAAGCAACGGAGAGAGTAGGAGAGAATGTGTAAGTTGGAAGCCACAATATCTTTGTAATCAATTGTGAAAGTGATATCACATCACTTTTGTTATATTCTACTCATAGAAATGAGCCACTAGGTCGTTAACCCACATTCAAGGAGAGGATTAAACAAAGGCTTGAATACTAGGAAATGGAGATCATTGGGAGTCATCTTGGAGTGCCCACAACCAATGGTAACAATCTAAGAATTGATTTTTATAAATTAAAATGACTGACAGAGGTTATTCTGAGATGGTTTGGCTGAAGCATAGTAAATAAGTGGAGAAAATGAGGGAAAGTGGTTAGAGAAGTATTTGAAATTCAGTAATGCAGTGACTTGTAGTTCATGGAAAATAGTTTGGATATAATGTTATATTTATGTGGTATCCATTGAGGTGTTTTAATTAAAGTATTGAAAAGATCTAACATATTTTGAAAAACATCACTTTGTGTTTGGATGGAGACTGGGTTGCAAAGAGGTACAATGAAGGAAGGAAATCAGTTAGGAAGGCAGTAGGAGTAACTCAGGTTAGATGTCGTTTTACTTTGGTTTAGAGTGATGAGAATGGATATGAAGAGAAGTAGGTGGGTTTCAGAAAGATATATTTTGGAGACTGAATTGTCTTGCTGAGTATTTAATATAAGGTCGTAAAGAAAAGAAAAAAAGAAAATCAAGGGTGTGTCCTAGGCTTTTGATTCTGATATCTAGGTGACTTGTAGCTCTATTTACTGAGATGTGGAAGGCTGAGAGTGGAACAGATTTATTATAAAATCAGTTAGTTACACTTCATCCAGTTGAAGTTTGGCTTATTATTAAACCATCAATAAGTGATACCAAGTAGGAAGCAGGATAGAAGAGTTTGGAATTGATGGTAATTGTCTGGGCTGGAGATAACCGTGTGGAAGTCAGCACATATAGATGACCTAATTATAGCAACACAGAGATGTTTTATGTGAAACTTTTCTGCCAGAGAAGCTCTGGAGCCCCTACTTGGGTGTCTACACTCGAATGGTCGCACCATTGAAGGTACCAACCCGGGAACCATGCTCTTTCTGAACATCTTTCTTCAGGTTTAAATGACTTCACAGTTTTCTTCAAGAATAATATGTTGGTACTTGTTTTAAATTTATGTAAATGAATGATTCATTCAAATTACTTCATAACCCAAAGAAAATATCTATACCAATGATACACTCAATTTTCCATTCTCCTATGACAGAAAGCAGCTTGCCACCTTGAAATTAAAGTTTGTGTAGTTTCTAGAATTCAGGTTTACAAAAAAGTGTAGATATAATTATAAGGAATCATATTAAGATCATAATTATACAATATTTATTATTTTTGCAATCTTGATTTTCCACATTGCAATATAAGCATTAAATATGCCATCACAGAGTCTCAATAAATATAATTTTTTTCACTATATCATAGTTCAAAATGTAGATGTATGAAATTTTATGTAATAAAAATAGAAAATAGAGTTTATTTCAGGTAGAGAACCGTTATTTCCAGACCTAAATTATCATAATGAGAATGAAGTTATTGTAAAATTTTTGATTGATGAGTAATTACTTAAATAAAAATTTATTCAGGATACAAGAAAAACCACATTAAGTTGGGCCCAGAGGACACCACAATAAACAAGACACATTTGCTTTCCTTTAAGAAGCTTATACTTAAATAGAGGGTCCAGGGTGGCAGCTTGTAGCTATACAGCAGCAATATGGTTCAGATCAGAGCGTGAATCGGCATCATTTATAGTTCTTTTTTTAAAAGGGAACAAAATCTCCTACTTTTGGCATTGAGAATCTGGCTTTTATGATAGAAAGACACCAGGTATTTTTATAAACTCTAAATTTTGAATACATATGGTATACGTATTGCAATAATGGATATTTATAGGGTGCAATGAGAGCAGGAAGAATACCCTAACATGATTTTAGGACATTAAAAAAATTATTATTGAGAACAGAAGATCCTCCTAAAATTGTTGATTATTGCAGATAATAAAAATAAATGAAATTATTGAGCCCTACTCTTCTAGGGAAGTGCTTTGAAAAACTGTTTGCGACAATAGTCTTTTTTTTTCATTCTATATAGAACAATTTTTTAATTTAATTAAAATAAATTATTAGAAAATTAGAGATAAAAGAACACAAATGCTTGCAAAATGTAAGTCCTGATATTTTTACTGAAAAAAATGCACAGACATAAAATTACTTGTCAAATTGCCATATGATTTTCTAAATATTTCCTTTCAATTTCTGCACTTGGTTTGTTGCTATGTGATAACAGTTTGCAGGCCATCACCAGTCTGCAGAACACACTTTGCGTAGCAGTATCATTGGTCATGTGGATAAAAACTAAGTTCTGTGCAGAAATAATTGCTAAAGTAGTCAGTGGGAAGGAGTGATCCACATCCATCTAGCAAAGTGAAGGGAACGGGGCCCTTTAGCATCAACACGATGTGGAAATGTATGGATATCTGTATATGTGTGCATGTGTTTGTCAAGAGTGATGGTCCATTTGGGTGGGAAACGAGCAAAAGTATTATATCAACGAAACAAAGAAAAGAGATGTTGTGACCTCTGACATTATCCTTAGATTTTTCTTTAAGGTAGTCGTTTTACTGTAACACAGGTGTCAATATTTACCTAAATCTTTAAAAAGATGAAAAGTCTTATTTTAACCCATTAGCTATGACATTTTTTACTTTTAGTCCCAAAGCAGATATATCAAAGACTATCATATGTCAACATCCAACCACTATATTTAGATATAGATGTCATCCTTTTACCACTCCCCATAGGGATGCAGGGAGAAATTGTGAGAGCTGGAACCTCAGCCAGGAAAGGAGTTAATCTCAATTGCTGCCATCAGTGGCCGTTCAGAAATATGAATTACCTTTAGCTCTTATGAATGGCCATTCGATATATCCTCAGAGACTCCTACTATAAGATTACCTATTTCTCTCATTTATTTCCTCCAACATCAATTAGGCTTGATAAAGCAGAAAAAGCCGAATGTCACATTTGGTGTGTTTCTGGATGACTGCATTGATTTTTGGCTTGTGGATAAATTCAATTACATGCAGTGTTCCGAGGTTTCTGTAATTGTAATTTTGTGGGATCTCCTCACTCAATAACTTCTCAATTTCTTAATCTCCTGTAAGGTCAAAGGTGGTAGAGTGTAGAGTAATTTTTTAAAGCGGTACATGAGTTAAATTCAATATCTAATAATAGGCAAGGCAAATGCTATTGTGCACTCAGCATTCAGCTTTTAAAATTCATATTAATTGCAAAGTACCATCTGCTCAAGTTCTGTAGCTCTGTGGTACCTGAAACCGTGGACATCTGATTTAGAAAATAACAGCTATAACTTCTGTCTGAATGCTTTGGATTTAGCAATAGTAAAATTTGAAAGAATTAATTATGAAATCTTGAAGCTTAAGTTTAAATTATGAAGTTTATAACAATTGTAGTATATATATACACACACATACATGTATATTCAATGTGTTATGAATATATCACAAACACACACCCCTACAAAAAAAGAGAACAAAGAAGGTAAAGAAGGTGTTACATTCCTGGACAAGAATTAGGAGGAAAGGAAGGATAGAGAGAGAGATTACCAGGAACACTTGTATAAAGAGGTTGATGAGTGAAGTTGTTTCTCTGTCAGAAATTCTTGCTACTTGTCTTCATATGTAGTCGGCCTATCACCGTGCATTTCCAATTATTGACTTATACTGGCAGTTGGCTATTGCCTCATGGTGAAATACACACACACACACACACACACAAATCTTATAAGGTACTAAAAAATATAATTTACTTCACTCCATTAGCTGTTGTATGCTAAACCACTGATGTTCCATCTAGTTTTCCATGTCATACCCTGTGTCATTGATGCCATACATTGATTCTCGAGGTCCGTGCCAACCTCTCACCTCCCAGTGATCTCCTGGCTTATGGCTCTCTTGTTTCTGTTTTTCACCCTCCCCCTTGCTTTTTGTTATGCGTAGTGGGAAGTTAGGTATAGTGGGAAGAGCACTGACTAACTAGTAGTGAGATTCAGGATTTGACTGCTAGCTCAGCTACTTAGTAATTCTGTTACCTTGGTCAATTCACTTCCCTCTCTGAGCCTCAAGACACTCATCTGTAATAATTACCCTACATGCTCCTAATAACATTAAATAATGCAGTGACTAAATGAATATGTGCTTGAAGTGAGTTTGACCAAAGTGAGTGGTCTCTACAGCATAAGACTGTTATCTTAAATAAGAGTAACAGGACGCAAAAGCATGTACATAACACTCAATTAAATTTACCATTAAAACAAGTATTTTGTGGGCCAGCCCAGTGGCATAGTGGTTAAATTCACATGCTCAGCTTTGGTGGCCCAGGGTTCCCAAGTTTGGATCTCAGTTGCTGACCTACATGCTGCTCATCAAGCCATGCTGTGGTGGCCTCCCACAAACAAAATAGAGGAAGATTGGCAAAGGTGCTAGCTGAGGGTGAATCTTCCTCAAGTGAAAAGAAGATTGGCAGCAGATGTTAGCTTGAGGCCATTCTTCCTCATCAAAAAAAAAAAAAAAAAAGAGAGAGAGAAAGAAAAGAAAAAGAAAAAAAGCCTAAGTATTTTAGTAAGCTCTGAGGAGAAACAGATAAAAATGTAAATATCAGTTATTTCTAGGTTGGTAGAGATGCCTATTCATTTTATTTTTTATGTGTCTCTGTTTTATAAGCTTCTAATAATGAGGATATTTTGACAGTCCCAAGAAAAAATATGTATAATAAATCACTAGGGTAAATGAGAAAGGACTCCTCATACTCTTAGAAAGGAATGAAAAGAAAGTAAGTGAGAAAGTTGAAGGGAAAATTTGAAAATACTGTAAAGCAAAATTTCAATTACTTACTGTCACTTAACTCCTCTTTTCTCTCTGACACAGAAGATAAAATGGTCCAATGAGATCTAAAAGGAAACACTGAGTAAAGAAGCTTAAAAATATGCTGAGATGAAAAAAACCCTTCAAGCAGCTATTGATGAGGTCAGAAATCGAGACAGAGAATTCAGACTCACCATGTTCAAGGCAAAACATGGATGATAGATAGATGAGATAGATAGGAAGATAGACATATAAATGTAGATGTAGATATACATAGATAGAACAAATGTATATAGAGAGGGGAAGTTTCCTGTTATTGAAGGGCGTAAAAAGAAGAGGAAACGGTGAGGGAAACAAGAAGGGCAAGCCAGGCGGTACCAGGTGAATGCCAAGTCAATGGAAATGGCAAGCAGAGAATATATGAATGCACGATGATCATCTAGATCACATATGGCACTGAACAATAAGGGCAAAACCAGATACAAGGAATGAAGAATGTGGGTGGTCATTGGAAGTAACCATTCTAACAATCAGACCATTTGAAAAGAAGAAAAGACTCATAATGGTAGTAAGATGAGTAAGCACAATTAAGACAGAGCATTTTCATAGGGCCTTGCTCAGAGTTGTGAGAAACAACAAACAAAGGAGGGGATGTAAAAGGATTGAAGGTGGGAAAGAATGTGACTTTCAGTTTCTTAAGGAATCAGAAAGAGTTTCTCCATGTTGGGGGAAAGAGGCAGAGAAAAGGCCACATTACTTTGAGACAGAGACAAAGATTTTGAGAACATGTGACCCTCAGTTGAGTAGTGGCCAAGGACTAGGTTCTGGGACCAAGAGTATGAACAGATGAGATAGCTTTTTAAAATGATTTAGTACAGAAATAAGGCTGATAGATTGATCATGTAATTAGAAGATATTATGTCAATAGGTCTTAGAGGGTGTGGGAAAAATCAATGGGACTTAGGATAATCATTCAACTGCTCTTGTAATTAGTGTTCTAATGTAAAATTCATTCACTTCTTAGGATAGTTAAAATTGTGTTTTGGAGGTGGTGTGCAAAAGGTAATAAAAGGAGCCCAGGGCATGCCAGTGAAAATGCTTGCTTGAAGTGAGATGAAAAACAAGAAGACTGAAGCTGGGGCAGTCAACGAGAGAGCAAAGTGTTGAACTGATATTTTATGTGGACATTGAAATACCAAAAATAATTATACGAGTCAAAGTATAAAGAAAAGGAGTTGTGTTGGGGAGATTTTTTTGATGTACTTGGTTTGGATTATTTTTTTTTTCATGCAAAGAATATATTCGCTTCTGAGTAGTAATGTTTATATTTTCTTGATATATCTTTATCTTGAGAGCTTGCTTGAGAAATTTGTTCTTAAGCAAATCTATCTGTTAAAACTGGGGTTGCACCAACTCAGTATGAAATTCCTAATTGCCGTTGGGTGATGTTACAAAGCAACACTGAAGAATCTCTCAGAGATAAAAAGTCTCGCTAGATGGTGCTCTGTAAATGATGGGACTCATCCACAGGCTCACTTCTCTGCCTGACAGTTCCTATGATGCCCTCTGATCTGATTAGTGTGTTGATGCCCTGCAGAGACTATACCTTGCACGGTTAACACAATAGCAGCTGATGGGGGAAAGTTTGGGTTCTGTCACATTTTACAGTAGTTTATTCCTAGGACATCCCATTATGTACTTCCAAGATACCAGTATCTGTAACAAGGATGTTGAATACTTAAAAGTTTAAGTATTCTTCAGGTGAGCATTCTCAAACTTCTTGGGTGGAGGGCCCTTTAATACTATTAAAAATTATTGAGGAAGCTAGAAAGGATTTGATTATCTGTGTTATATGTATTAATATTTACTATATTAGAAATTAAATCTAAGAACAGATTTTTTTAAAAAGGAATTATTTGACTTTATTTTTATTGAGGTATAATTGACATATAACATATTAGTGTTATATGTCAGGTGTATGACATAATGATAGATATTTGTATATATTGTGACATGATCACCACAATGAGTCTAGTTAATAGTTTTAAATAATTATATACCAAGTAATTTTAAAATTACTCCAAAAAATCCACCATAAGTTATCATAAAATTTTATGAAAAATAATATTTTCAAAAAGTTTAAGAGAAAAGTCACATTGCTTTACAGTTTTGACACTCCCTTTGGGGTCCGGCTTAATAGAAGAATGCTGAATTTTCATTTTTACTTCTTTATTCAATTTGATACAATATGATATTTTATTTGAAATTCATAGAGAAAATCTGGCCTCACAGAGGTAATTGTGAATATGCCATTTAGCCTGTGGAAGATTCCACTGTACACTCATGAAGGAATAAGAATGAGTAAATAAATTAATATCTTAATATTATTATAAAAACATTTTGACCTCCTGGACTTTGAGTGCAGCTCTCTCTATTGTCCCAGTTCTAAGGAGTTCACCCACACCCCCCCACACACACCCGCACACACACTCAATACTCAGTAGAGTCACAGAGTACAGGAACAGTTCAGCTGAGGAGGGGATGATCAGATAGAGAAAGAGGTAAAATTTAGAGAGAATGGTTGGAAGGGGTCCGTAAGAAGTCAGAAGCATTAGTTAGGAAGTGCCTGGGCTGTGTTGAGTAAGAGTTATGTGTTGTTGACCTGAGTGTTCATGAATCAGAAAGAACCAGCACCAACTATGGTTATTCACAAATGGCCTCAAAATGAAGATAATCGGTAAGCTGTTTGGGGCACAGTCAGAGCACAGGACCGAGAAGTTAGCCTTATCAATCTAAAATGGAAAACTGCAAAGTGAGATTTGAATTTCTCTACAAAGGAATTGTTGCATATAGTGTACAGTAAAGAATAAAAATAATCATAGTTTAATACAGCATAGAGGCCACGTTAGGAGGCATCAGATAATTGCATATCCCAGAGTTAGAAACCCTGGGACACAGGAAAGCTGCTTCTTGAAGAGTGTTCAGTATGTATTGCTCTTTCCTCTCGTGGAAACAAACTGATCAAAATATGAAATGAGAAAAAATAGCTGTCAACTGTATTTTCTTCTCATTGTTCTTACTGTCACCTAAGTATTACTCTAAACACTTATTTAATTTCACCACCATAGCCTGCACGCCTCGCGTCCCCCTTACAATCAATTGTCCTTGCTGATACTAGATAGAAATCTAATCAAGACTGTACTGCTTCAAGTGCTTCTCTGACTTATTTCTAATTTTGTGATAAACATTGAACTTCTTAGTCCCTCATTCCTACCCTGCTCACTAATACAAGCTCACCTTCACATTTCCCAGAGATATTTTTTTAATTGATTTGTTCAGAGTTTGATCAGAATAATACACACATACGCACACACACACTTGAGGCCTCTGGATGCTCATATGTATCTCAGAGGCTAGCTACCCTGCCCACACACCAATCACCTGTTGTTCCGCCTTGCAAGAACAAAGCATAACCAAAGGAATCCTCTCAGAACAAAACAGAAGATGGAAACAGCCATGACAAACTTCTCCCATGAGGATGATAGAAGCAAACCTCTTTTCACATCAACAAAATTGCTTCTAGATAACCAAAACAGAAAGCTAAATGCGTGCGAGACGGCTGCACAGGTCATGTGAACAATCAAGGCTCTTTGTTTTAGAGGAAGGAGCTCTGTTGATAAAACTTGCCTGAGAGGACGGCATGGGGAGAACACAGCAAGGCCAGTTCTTCATGTGCAATAGGCGTTTGTGTATTCCCACTGCAAAATTAAACAATTAGGAGGATCTATAAAGAGTGGACCTACCTTTGGTCCTGGAAATGGAAAACATAGAGAAAAGGGTAAGACAGATTTGCTTGTTTGAGCAACTTTTTATTTATTTTTTAACAATCTGACCATTAAAAATAGTTAAAACTTCTGGTCTGATGTGTGAATGGGAGATATTGTTGGAACAGGAAAGGCTCCATGAGTTCCAGGCAAACTTTTATAATACCCCTGGGAAGAGCTATATTCATCAGGATCTCAAATAAAACTAAGCGAGTAGAACATAAGTCCACAGAGAAGATTGTATTGACAATCTACATCTCTATCTCTATTTCTATCATATCCATATCTATAGCTATATCTTCATCAACATCTATATATACATACAATGTTTATATATATGTGACAGTAAAAAGCTAATTATAAATTATAAATAATTATCATAAAAATAATAAAAACACATCTCAAAGCCTGTGTGAAAAACATGTCCATTCGTTCTATAAGAGACTTAAATGAGAAGCCAAATTAGAATCATGAAGTCAATTCCAGGTGAGCATGAACACGGAGATGACCAACTATCTAAAGGCCTAGGGTGCATCTACCTAGACTCCTGCAATTATTTGTCAATAGATCCAAAAGACCTTGGCTAGGAAGATTTAGCCATGATTCTATGTGAAACTTCCCTCTCCTCTTAGAGAGAGCTTGGGTGGACACCGCTCATGCTGGCTTCTGAGACTCTTATGTTTCTATCCCCTCTTTGCCTCATCATTCTTTTTGTGACTAAGATAAAACATTCAATTAAATAGAGGAAATTATTTTTTTCCAGTAACTTTGCTATCCTTGTGTTAACAAAATATACATTCTTTTACAGTTCAACACTCAAAAGACAATCTTATTTTCCTTATTTCATTTTATTATAGGACTCTACTATAAAACTCAGTAACAATTCTCCTTTTCTTCCTCTTAAAAAAAGGAAAACATTGCCTATTTATTGACTCTCTGGCTGTCACTTTACATTAACAATCCCTTTAAAATTTCTCAGTGACAGGTATAAATAGACATTACTATATATGTATTGATGAGGAAAAAGTAATGCACAGGTGTCAAGTAACTTGCTTACAGTCATAGAGTTATTAAGTGGCAGAACAAATATGGAATTCAGGTCTGTTTGGATCCAGGACTTACTCTTTGTAATTTGCTAACCTTCTTTTTGAAAGACTTTGATTACTGCTAATTCAAACATGTTCAGTGTATAACCTATATGTGATTATATACAAAGGTGATGAAAGGATATATTTACAAATATACTTAGCATAAGTTATTATGCATTCAATATGAACAATAATATACACTGGAAGAAAGTATGGAAATATCTGATAATAAGGACTAAGACATCTAGTTATAGAATACATAAAAGTAATTTTTTGTGTGTTCTATACTATGAAAGTGTTGTCCTTGGAAATGGTTTTGTAAGTTTGCGTACTAAAATTTTTAATTCAGAAAATGAACACTGGCCTTGCCAATAATGATATATGATTATTGATGGAGGGATTCGTGTGACTATTAAATCTGAGTATAACAAAAGTTAAACTGAGTTGCTGATGATGATTCATTTTGCCTAATCAACATCTTAATAACAGGTGAATAGATTAAGAGCAATAAGTAGTTTCTTATTGCTGATTGCCGTGATATTTTAAAGATTCAAATCAATAATTAAGATAATTAAGTCATTCAATGTCAACTTTCTATGCAGTCATTTAAAACTACTTAAATAAATAGCTGGCATGCATCCCTATGACGTCTAGTTTATTCTAAGATGCTTTGCTCTATGTATGCTGAGACACAAAAGAGGCTAAATGATATGTTTACAAATATACTAAAGTATAGGAACTTGCAACAGGACTTCTTAAAGTTAACTTTTAAAGAGGTAGAATAAGGCATTGTTTGACTTGGATGCAGCAAGCTCTAACATTCCCATTTTTGTGAAACGTGTTTACTCATATCCCTTTCTTATCCATCACCATTCAGAGAACTGCGGACAGCTGGTAGGACACCCAGTGGTGTACTTAATCCATCTGTTCATCCATCAGCCTTATGGTGAATATGCAAAATGAAAGGTTTGCCTCGGGTCACAAAACCAAAGGCAAAATTTAGTCATGGCAGTTACCAACAAGCAAAAAAAAACCCATACTTTTCTTTGTGCTAAATTTTTACTGAAATTACCTTGTTGTCTTTATAAAATAATCCAACTAAAATCTGAATAACAGATCTTAAAAAAAAAGCTATGTTAAATCCTATTTTACATTTGACAATAATTTAGCTGACATTGAAAGAATTCAATCAGTTGAACATGTATAATTAAAAATGTATAAGTAATATTTATCTGTCTTTATCGATAATTTGTAATATAAGAAACTCTTAGACTATACACTTTTATTTTTCGGTGAGGAAGATTAGCCCTGAGCTAACGTCTGTCTCCGATCTTCCTCTTTTTGCTTGAGGAAGATTGTCCCTTAGCTAATATCTGTGCCAATGTTCCTCTATTTTGTATGTGGGATGCCACCACAGCATGGCTTGATGAGTGGTGTGTAGATTTCCGTCCAGGATCCAAACCCGCGAACCCCATGCCCCTGGAGTGGAGGGCATGAACTTAACCACTATGCCACTGGGCTGGCCTGATTATTTACTTTTTTTAGATGCAGATAGGATATGCACATTATCTCTTAGACAATGGTAACCTAAACTGACCCACCACAAGTGGTTCAATTTCTATCCTCATTTCTGTAACAGTATTTTTGTATTCGTTCATTCCTTCAACAAATATTGTGAAACACCTACTAATTACAAAGGTTATTTTTAAATATTGGCAATACTACAATAAAATAGAGAGTATATGTCCTCAAATTGCTAGTGGGAGAGATAGATAAGTAAATATGCAATTAAAGCGCAAATGGTAAGAGTTACTATAGTCCTTAGTTCAGAGGACAAGGCAGCCCACAGGAAGGGCATATAGTCTCTTTTCGAGTATCCAGGAAAACTTCACAGTGAATGTGGCATCTAAAGATGAGATTCAAAGAATAAGCAGGAGTTAATCAATGAGAAAAAGAAAGAGCATTTTAGGCAGAAGGAACTGGTTGTGCAAAGTTCCAGAGGAGATGAAGAGTATGGCATCTTTAAAGACCCACAAAGAACTGAATATGAAGAATATGAATGCCCGTATTACAAACAGCAGTGGTTTGAGAATGATGCTGCGCTGGTGGTAACAAGAGAGAAGTCTGGTAGATGGTGAATCAGTTCAAGTAAGAGAGAATCACTCCCCGACCAAAATAGTGACAATAAGGATAAGAAGATGGATAGCTGTCAAGCATAGTTGGTTACTGATGTTCCATGAAGTTTAATGAAGGGAGTTTTGGATATATTGATTTGAAATAAATAAATCATAAGGAATCACTCAATCAATAATGTATTGAAAAATATATATGGAGATTTAGTAGGCCGTGAGTAGGCTCTTAGGAATGATTCTGGAATGCAGGAATGGTTTTGGGAAACAGTAATATATGACTGTGGGAGAAGAATGAGATTTTACATTCCTTTTAACGTTTTCCTTATTTGAGCAGCCACTACGCAGTGTTTTATGCAGGGATATGATGGCTAAATTGGAGATAAAGAAGAGTCATTTGCTGACATTTTTTGATGCAATCTGTACTTCTTAGTCAGAAAATGGAAAGGGCTCATAGCAGACAGAAAAATTTCAGGCAAAATATAATGAATAAGAGGTAATCTCCAATTCCCTGTGACAGCAGTAAGGAATTGTTATATCTTTGTGGATGACAGAAAGCCATTGCTAAGGACTGAATGTTTGTGTTCTCTCAAAATTCCTATGTTGAAACTTGATCCATAAGGTCGTCACCTTAGGAAGGATAGTGGGGTCTTTGAGAGGTAATTAAGTCATGAGGTTGGGGTCTTTGTGACTAGGATTAATGCCCTTATACAGGAGACTTCAGAGAGACCCCTTGCCCCTTCCACCATATGAGGGCACGGCAGAAAGACTGCTATCTATGAACCAGGAAGCGCCCCTCACCAGACACCAAATTTGCCAGCAGCTTGATCTTGGACTTCCCAGCCTCCATAACCATGAGAAAAAATTTCCATTGTTTATAAGCCACCCAGCCTATGTTATTTTGTTACAGTAGCCCGAATGGACTAAGACAGCCATCATGGAAGTAGAGAGAACGTAGATGTGTTTGTGCGCGTATCTGTTTGCGTGTGTTTCAGGGAGGGGTGACTCATAAGGAGAGGAAACATGAGGGCAGCTTCGTCATCCCTGTTCAAGGGAGGTGGCAGGGTAAATACGTTTGTTATTCTGTGGCCAGAGAAGATACATGCCCAGTTTTCTGATAGAAACCTGGAAGAGCAAGCAGGCCCAGAGGGAAGAAATAGCTGTGTGGCATATCTGGACAAGGGGTCTCAGCCTTGCAGAAGTTTCCAAGACCTGGTATGGCACAGGAGAAGACTAATTATAGAGCTTCTACAGTGACACAGAAGTAGTGGAAGGGGCTTTGCACCTGGTATTTTAAAAACATTTTAAGCCTCAGAATGTAGATGAACCTACGAGAAAGGGAAAGAGCATAAAATGAATGGATTGATATGTCTTCCACAATGGGAAAGTTTCTCCTCAAAATAAAAATGAAGAGAAATTAATATATAGTTGCACATATAGATAAATTTATGTACTTACCTTTATATAGTGGATATGGTTATGTTTCTTTTATATTGAGGTATAATTTGCATACAGTGAAATATAGTGACCTTAAGTGGTTAATTCACTGAATTTTGAAAATTGCATAAATCGTTGTAACCTGCATACCAAACAGAGTAAAGGACCAATCTATCATCCCAGAAAATTCACTACTGTCCCCTCCCATTCAAGCCTCCACCCCATCCTAAAACAACCCGTGGATTAGTTTTGCTTTTATTGAATTTCAAGTAATGTTCTGTCTTCTTTTATTCCACATAATGTTTTTGACATTTACTTATATTTTTGTATTTATCTGTGGTTTCTTTTTTAAATTGTTGAGCAGTATTCTATTGTATAATGTACTACAATTTCCTTACTTTTTTGTTGATGGTTATTGGGATTATTGTCAATATTTTGGCTACTTTGAATAGCGCTGCTATAAACAATCTTTTTCAACTCTTTTTAGGGATACATATTTTCCTTCTATTGGGTGAATACCTAAGAGTTTGAATGTTGAATCATATACTAGGAGAATGATTAATTTGAAAGAAATGTCAAATAGTTACCCATAATCATACCGCTTAAAATGATAAATGTGTGAGTATTCTAAGTCGTCCATGGCCTCACACACATTTTGCATTGTTAGTGTTTTTTAAGGAGCTTCTCCACCTATATCTTTCCACTTTGTTTTTTTTTTAACGATTTATTGTGGTATATTTTGCTCTTTTTAAACAACTTGATAGAAGCGTAATTAACATACAAAACCTTGCACATATTTAAAATGTAAATTTTCGTAAGTTTTGATATGTATAACTTATGAAACTATCACTGGAATGAAGACAATGAATCTGTCCATCCCCAAAAGTTTCCAGTGCTCATTTGTAATCTCACTCCCGTCCCTCCCCGCCCACTTCAAAGCAATCGCTTGTCTATTTCACGTCATTCTTGATAAGTTTATATTTTCTAGAGTTTTATATAAATGGAATCACCCAATTTATGTTTCTTTTTGCTTGACTTCTTTCTCTCAACATTACTATTTTTGATATTCAGCCATGTTGTTGTGTGTATCAGTAGTTCATCCATTTTAATTGAAGAGTAGCATTCCACTGTGTGGATATACTACTTTTTACTTATTCGTTAGTTTATGGACATTTTTATTTTCTTCTATTTTTTTTTTTTTTAATAATGGGCTACACCATCTACTTTTTTTTGTTGTTTTTTTCTTTTTCTTTTTTTTGTTTTTAGATTTTATTTATTTCTTTTCCTTCTTCTCCCCAAAGCCCCCCAGTACATAGTTGTATATTCTTTGTTGAGGGTCCTTCTAGTTGTGGCATGTGGGACGCTGCCTCAGCGTGGTTTGATGAGCAGTGCCATGTCCGCACCCAGGATTTGAACCAACGAAACACTGGGCTGCCTGCAGCAGAATGCGTGAACTTAACGACTCGGCCACGGGGCCAGCCCCGCTATTTTTGAATTTTACAAAATACTATGAACGTTTGTGGAAAACAATCTTAAGGACATACACTACAGCAGGATTATATGGTATATGAATGTTTAACATTTTTTAAAAAAGATTCCAAAGTAGTGGTGCCATTTGACATTGCCACCAGCAGTGTGTGAAAGATCAGATTGCTGCATATCTTCTCCAACATTTAGTACGGTCCATCCAGTTAATTTTAGCCATTATAATGAGTGTGCAATGGTCTCTCATTGTGATTTTAGTTTGTGTTTTCCTAATAATTAATGATGAGGAGGATCTTTTCATGTGTTTATTTGCCCATTATATATCTTCTTTGATGAATTATCTATTCGAAATTTTGCCTATTTTTATGGTGGTGTTGGATTGTTTTATTGAGTTTTGAGAACTCTTTATGTATTCTGGATACATTTCTATCTTAATAAAGTTTGTTTCTGCTCTTGAAAAGTTTTGTATTTAGCTTTAGTTGGACGGAGGTTTCTGAAAATGAAAATTAAGCCAAACTGCTGGATAGTACTATCCAAATCTATTATATTCTTACTGATTTTCTGCCTATTTCCTCTATCAAAAATTGAGAGAGCTATTGAAGTTTCTGAATATAATTGTGGCCCTTGCAGTTCTATGAGTTTTAGTTTCGTGTATATTGTAGCTCTATGATTAGGGGTCATTTATGCCCTCTTGATAAATTGATGAATTTATGTCTTTCCATTATAAAGTAAACTTCTTTATTCCTGATAATATTTTTATGAAAACTTTGCCTATA
Source organism: Equus przewalskii (assembly GCF_037783145.1). Taxonomy (NCBI): domain Eukaryota; kingdom Metazoa; phylum Chordata; class Mammalia; order Perissodactyla; family Equidae; genus Equus; species Equus przewalskii. Next base: position 53,606,374 of record NC_091839.1, on the reverse strand, counting down.
GAGGTAGCCATTTGTGTTTTCTTTTGATTGGTGTTATTCTAACGTTGTTAGTGTATATAATGTATATATATAAATGTATTTATATATGTGTGTGCATATATACATATATATATATATATATATATACACACACGTTTTATCCTTTGACTTTTGGCTTTTGTCTTAGTTGTGTCTGGCTAATGAAACTCATTTTTGGAGTCATGTCTTGATATTTTTTTCTAATTTAATGATAACTCCCTATATCTGTAGATCATAGATTTTCCCTGGTAATGTATAATTTTCAGCCATTATATCTTTAAATATCTTTTCTTTTCCATTCTCTTCGCTCTTATTTGGGGACTTAATCAAGTCGTCCCACAGTTCATTAAGGCTCTATTTATTTATTTATTGGATTATTTTTCATGTGTGTCAGTTTGAATAGTTTATATTGCTGTTTTCAAGTACACTAATCATTTCTTCTTTAATGTCTAATATGTCATGCATTCCATCAATGTATTCTTTATCTCAAATAAAGTAACTAATAATTTAATCAATACCAGTTCGTTTGGTCTTTTTAAGGTCTTTCATGTCTGTATCTAAATTTTTTAACATGTGGAATACAGTTATATTAACTTTAATGTCTTTGTCTCCTACTTCTAAAATCTTTGTAAATTTGAGGTTGGTTTTGATGAATTTATCTCCTCATCATGGGTCATATTTTCCTGTTTCTTTGCATGACTGTAATTTTGTGGATTTTAAATTTTGGAGTGCTGGATATTTTTATATTCCTACAGATATCCTTGATCTCTGTTCTGGAATACTGTTAAGTTACTTGGATGCAGTTTGATCTTTGCAGGTCTTCCTTTAAGATTCATTAGGTGGGTCTGGAACAGTGCTCATTCTTTGGCTAGTTATTTTCTACTGATGGACACGCTTCCGCATACTTGACCTTATGCCCCATTACTAACTATAATTCACAGACTGGCTGCTAGGGACAGGTATTATTGCCTGCCTACTTGAATGCTGCACAGTTTCACCTCCATTTCTTTTGAGTTCTTCTTTCCCAGGTCTTGGGTGGTTTCCTCACATGCTTGCATTTGAGATCTCTGTCTGTTTAGCTCTCTCCTCTCTGGCATTGTTTCTTGTGAACTCTAGCCAATTTTAGTCTCCTAGGATCTCAGCATTCTCTCCTCAACTTATTGAATAAGCTGGTCTCCTCCTGGCTTATACTTTCCTGTGCCGCAGCCTGGAATCTTTCTCAAGGCAATAAGCAGTATCCACAGTAGGGCTCATCTCACTGGTTTACTGTCTGTCAGGAACCGTTGTCTTTCATTTCCTGATAATCTAATTACTGTGTCTTTTGAGTACATTATAAAATCAAGTCTTTCATCCTTGCTATTCTTTTTCCTTTTGAGGGGAAGGAGTGGCTATTCTTGTTCCTATTGTTTTCATATTCTTGCTCTTATACATTTCCGTACAAAATTTGAAAATGAATCTCTCAATCTCTTCAACCAATCCAGTCAGATTTTTTTTTGTTTTGAGGAAGATTAAGCCCTGAGCTAACATCTGTGCCCATCTTCCTCTATTTTATATGTGGGATACCTGCCACAGCATGGTTCCATAAGCAGTGTGTAGGTCCACACCCAGGATCCAAACTGGCAAATCCTGGGCCAGTGAAGCAGAATGTGCATACTTAACTACTGTGCCACGGGGCTGGTCCCTGATCCAGTCAGATTTTGATTGATATTTTGTTGAATCTATCGGTCAATTTGAGAAAATACATATGTCAAAAATATTGTCATCCTTTCCATGAACATGTTGTATCTCTCAATTCCTTTATGTCTTCTTTAATTTCTCTCATAATCATTGTAGTGTGTTCAGTATTTAATTTTTTAAACTTTTGAAAACTCTATTTTTAAATTTTATTTTTCATTGCTTGTTGCTAGGATATAGAAATATAAATAAATTTTGCATATTAAAATATCTTATAACTTCTCTAAATTTACTTAGTAGTTCTAATATGTTTTGTAAATTTAAGATTTTCTGTTTTCAAAATCATGTTTTCTATGAAAAAAGATTGCTTTGCTTTCTTTTTAAACATCTATATTGATATCTAATTTACATTAAAAAATCATCTTTTAATGTGTGAAAATTCAATTTTTATTGTATATTCACGGGGTTTTACAACCATCACCACAATGTAATTTTAGAACATTTTCATCATCCCAAAAAGAAGTTTTGTACTCATTAAGGAGTTACTCTCCATTCACTCCTGCCTACCACCAATAAAGCACTGGGCAACTAGTAAATTAATTTCTTTATCTATAGATTTGCCTACTCTAGACATTTTTTATATATAGATTCTTTCAATATGTCATCTTTTGTGAGTGGCTTTTTCTGCTTAGCATAAGGCTACAAAGATTCATCATCATTGCTAAATACTATTTCACTGTGTTGATACACCACATGTTTATCAACGCTACACATATTTGCTTCTTTCCACTTTGGCTATTATGGGTAATACTACTAAAAACTTTTGTATATAAGTTATCCTTATTCTTTTATTAATAGAAGAGTTTTGGAAGGATTGTTATTAATCATTATTTAAATGTTTGGTAGAATTTACCAAGGAAACCACCTGGGGCTGGGCTTTTTCTTGTGGGAAGTTTTTAAATTACTTACTTAATCTCTTAATCTATTACAAGGACATTTAGATTATCTATTTTTTCTTGAGTTAGTTTTGGAAGTTTGTGTGTTTCCACATATTTGTTCATCTAATCTCAGTTATCTAATTTGTTGATATATATTTGTTCATAGTATTCCCTTATAATCCTTTTTCTTTCTGTAAGGCTAGTAATTATGTCCTCCTTTTCATTCCTAATTGTATTAATTTGGGTCTTCTCTCTTTTTCTCTTGGTCAGTCCAACTAAAGCTTTCTTCATTTTCTTAATCCTTTCAAATAATCTACTTTTGATTTTATTGATTTTCTCTCTTATTTTTCTAGTCTGTATTTATTTCCACTATATTCTTTTTTTAATTTCCTTTCTTTAGCTACTTGGACTTATTTTTTGATTCTTTTTCTAGTTTCTTAATGTAGAAGATGAAGTTATTGATTTGGGATTTTTCTTCTTTACAATACAGGTCTTTCACCTATAAATTTCCCTTTAAACCTTGTTTTAGTTGTATCTCAAAGCTTTTGGTATACTGTGTTTTCGTTTTAATTCATCTCAAAGTATGTTCTAATTTCTCTTGTTTTTTTTCTTTTATTCTTTTATTTATGATGTGTTATTTAGGGTTAGTTGTTTAATTTCCACATATTTTCAAATTTCCCAATATTCCTTCCGTTCTTGATTTCAAATTCCTTTCTGGTTGGAAAGGATGTTTTGCATGATTTAAATTCTTTAAGTTTAGTGAAGCATGTTTTATGGTCTAGCATGTTGTCTATTCTGGGAAATGTTCCAAGTGTACTTGAGAAGAATGTGTATTCTGCTGTGTTGAGTGAAGTGTTCTATAGGTGTTTATTAGATCCAGTTGGTTTATAGTGTTGTTCCAGTATTATATTTTCAAGTTGAACTTATGCCTAGTTCTTCTATTCATTATTAACAGTTGGATATTGAAGTCTCCAACACTTTTTTTAAATTTTTTTTTTTTTTTGAGGAAGACTGGCCCTGAGCTAACATCTGCCAATCCTCCTCTTTTTGCTGAGGAAGACTGGCCCTGAGCTAACGTCCTTGCCCATCTTCCTCCAATTTATATGTGGGACCCCTACCACAGCATGGCTTGCCAAGCAGTGCCGTGTCTGCACCCGGGATCCGAACCAGTGAAGCCTAGGCTGCTGAAGAAGAACATGTGCCCTTAACCGCTGTGCCACTGGGCCAGCACCCCAAACTCTTATTTTTTAACTGTCTGCTTCTCTTTTCAATTCTGACAGTTCATGCTTCAGGTATTTTGGAACTTTATCTTCAGGTGCTTTAATGTTTATAGTAATTATATTTTATTCGTATATAGACCTCTTTGTCATTAGAAAATGTCCCCCTTTATTCTAGTAACATTTGTTTTTCAAGTCTTTTTTCCCCCTGATATTAGGATACTACTATAGCTCTCTTTTCATTGCTGTGTGCATAATATATTTTTTCCATTCTGCTGATCTCTGCTTTTAATTAGTTTTAAACCATTGACATACAATTTAATTAATGATAAGATAGGATTTATATCTGCCATTTTGCTACTTATTTACTATGTTTTATGTCTTTCTATTTCTATTCTTTCATTATTGTCTTATTTTCATTACTTAGACATTTTCTAGTTTAACACTTTAATTTCCATATGACATATATGCTATTGTGATATATATACATGTAAAGTTATTTTGAAATGGTTGCCCTGTGTATTACAATTAGCTTCTTACCTTAAAGCAACCTTGTTCAGATTAATACTAAGCTAATGTCAATGAAATCCAGAAATTGTTTCCAGATCGTTGTTTTCTATCCCTATATCCTTTTTATTATTAGCATACAAATTATATGCTTTTACATCATAAAATCTCATAAATAATTTAATTTTATATAACTTAGCTGATTTAGGGCTAAAAAGAAAAATGTAGAAAATGATTAAACAAACACTTGTAGTAGCAGAATGTAGGTAATTTTGAAACAGATGGAACCACAGAATTCATCAGTTTGACTAAAGAGACTAAGTTAATTTAGTTCTCATTACTTCCAGATACAGGTCTGGTCAACAGTGATCAAATGATTTAAATATTCTTATTAAAATATCATTTACACTGCATAATAATCCATTTTTACATAATCAAATCAGTGATACTACCATTAATCTAAATCAGCCAAAATGGGAAAAATGAGTGATTTTACCAAACTTTGCATATATGTGAACAAATCCATTAAGTGAGCAAAATATCTAGAACCCCATAAAAATTTTCCACACTAAGGTAATAGCTTAGAAAAGCAAATATTCTGTTTCCCTTTCTTAGAGAATGGAAGCTAGGTTGATAAACTGACAATAACCAACATTAAACAAGTACTATCTTTAGCATATTGTTATAGTTTCAATGGTTTCTTCCCCCCAAAAAAGGTTGTGTTGTAGCCCTAACTTTTCATACCTGTGAAGGTGACCTTATTTGGAAATAAGTCTGTGCAATGTATTAAAGTTAAGATGAAGTCATTAAGCTGGGCCCTAATCCAATATGGCTGTGTCGTTATAAGAAGAGGGAAATTTGGATGTATAAATACACATGGAGAATGTCAAGTGAAGCCTGAGGCAGAGATTGGAGTGATGCATCTACAAGCAAAGGAATGTCAAGGACTGCCAGCTGTCACCAGAAGCTGCATATACAAGTCAAGGACTGCTCAGGATTGCCAGCTGTTACCAGAAACTAGGAGACAGGCATGAAACAGATTGTCCTTCAGAGCTTTCAGAATGAACCCACCTTGCCGACACTCTGATTTCAGACTTGTAGGCTAGAATTGGGAGACAATACATTTCTGTTGAATTAAGCCACCCTGTTTGTGATATTTTGTTACAGCAGCCCTAGGCAATTAATATACACACCATCCATAGATTTCACTTGTTTCAGGGACTTCATATTTTAAGAAACGTGAATGGGTCATTTTGCATTTCTGGATAGTATATGACTCATTTTTTGGGTGTCTGAACCGCTGGAAAAATCCTATAATAATTACACATGACAATTGGGGCTCACTTAATAAAAATACATTTTCTCAATTATTTACCCTTTTATTAAGTTGTTACTTTGCAAATTATGTGTAGTTTAGTATATCTGAGTAGTTAAATGTCTGATTAACCAATGTTTAAAATCAGATTTTCTAATTTTTAATTCTCTGCAAACTAAGTCTGAGTGCTACGGAGTAGCACACATACCTTTCACATTTTTCTTGCTTTTCTTAAAAATGGAAATGCTCCTTTTCTATTGAATTTTAAGAAGCTGGTAACATAGGATGTGCTAGCTATCTTTGTGAGACCATTTTTCTTAAACACAGAGGGAGTGTAAATGTTTCTTCTCCGGGATGAATACAGAAAGCTATCACAAGAGCTCTTAAATTACTTGTATCTTTATGTGGACCGTATTTTAAAGTGCCAAAGAAAGAAGATACAATTAAAAGCTGCATTTCATGGCAAGATTTTTTTTTTTAATATGTAAAGATAACTGCAAGTCTTCTTTAAGCAATGTTAAAGCAATCTGTATAAATTTAGAGTGTCTCTCCCCTTTCAAATCCCTCCTTTAAATAACACTAAAAAGAATGAGTTAATGGACTATTGTAGAACTCTGGAAAATCCGGAGACATTTTTTAAAGTTATTTAACACAAGGTAACTTATCAAAAGAGTGCTTAAGAAGGCATTAAAAGGGACTAATAAGAATTAGGTGTTTTAAATGTTTTCTCAGTTTTAATATTTAAGAAAAAATAATTAGGCAAATTTCTTATGCCGCATGAATATCACAAGGAGCACTCATAAAGGAAAGAATGTCTGAGGGCAGAAAATACATTGACATTAAAAAGAGAGACAGCTCTTGGAAGGGTCCCATGTGTGCCCTCTTGAGACAGGTTTAATAGTTTTGATCAATACAGTTTACTGCTAATGGAGAAAAATAAGAAGTGTCTATAACTCTCAACAAGAAACTTAAGGTGGTAGTAACCTTCCACCATTGGATATTAAGTCAATTTCTTTAAACCCATTAAGAGATGGAATAAGTAGCTGAGGATATATTATATTAGAGTTTACTAGCTACAGAGCAAAGAAGATTATAATGCACTCAGATTTAAAATTAGAGGTTTATTTGAAAAGCAGAGAAAATTTATGGTAAGTCATTTTACAATGAGGATTTTGATGTGTATTGTTTCGAATAGTTTATTAATTACTCAATAAATATTTGATTAGTGCCAACTATGTGTCAGATATTAGACTAGGTGCTACTTGACATGGACAGTATCTGTGGCGGAAGCATACACATTTTGGTCTTAAGGATATGACTAAACCAAGAGAAAATACTAATAAAGTGTAGAAAGCATTATGATAAAGTTAACACCAAATATTTGGTGAATACATATATAGGAACTGCTTTTCAAATTAATAATTAAATTATTTTCTATAGAAAAAGTTAATATTTGACGTCTGAAAATATTCTGTTCACTAGAAAATAAGCATAACCCCAGTTACATTATCAAATTTACAGAAAATATATGTTGTTTTCAATAGTCCAAATAGCAAAAAAATTAAGCAGCACTGTTGCCTATTATGCAGAAGAATTTCAGCAGGAGAATGTGTTCTTTATCAATGTTCACCAAACTGAGCTTTTACATGGGAATGATTTCTTTTTAGGTTTTCACTTTTACTATAATTGAAACATATATAAGCACATTATGGGTCATCCAGAAGAAAATCCTGTAATTACACACACTCATGATACTTTAAAGCACAAATGTACACTTTTTTAATAGAGCATCATGGTAATTTAGGGGAGGAAGAAATTTTTCTCTCTTTTTCTCAGTTCTTCTGGCTGGCCTAAGAATTAAATTGACATGAGACAGAATAACAGGAGAAAATCAAACAAAACTAATAACATGTATACCTGGGAGAAATCCAGGAAAACTTAGAACAGCACCAAAATCGCTGATCCCACCACCTTAAATACCACCTTCAGCTAAACACAACAGATGATGTTGGGGGTAGTGATTTGGTACTTCAAAGGAAAGGAAGACAATTCACATGGAGATGGAAAAGCAAATATTTGGTAAACAAGTGTTTGCCATGCCTTGCAGAGACAATGGGACGTGGAGATGACTTTGATCAAGTGGGCCTTGCTAGGTTCCTTCCTGTCCTCCCCACCTAGTTCAGATTATACTGTGGTTATCTATGTTAATAGCTCCTTCCTGGAACAAATTTTCTATCTTAAATTCTTTAAAGCAGTTAGGGGGAAGGTCAAAGTTTCTTCTGGAGTCTTTGTTTTTAAAAATAGTGAGGTCAAAGAGACACATTTTAGAGTAGCAAATTCTGCTCCCCTTCAGTAACACAATGTGAATTGGTGCAGACTGATAAGAAAGTACAGAAGTAGACTCATAAAGAAGATCCTTGTTAATTGATGGCCCCTGAGGTGTACAAAGAGCTCATAGTAATTCAAATAATGATAAAAGTTGGGAGAACTGAATCACACACAGAGAACGGGGGCATAGACATCCTGAAGCAAATGAGTAGGATAGCATTATTTGCCACATTAAAATAGTGTTGCAAATTTGAATGCCATTGATTTTATGGCTTTGCTTGTTTTACATTCATAAATGCATTCCAATATATAATCATATAAAGTTATGTTTATCCGTGTTTTATAGTTTTATATATTTAAACAAATTTTAATTAAAATTATTTACATTATTCAAAGGCTTCTCGTGTAACTCTGAGTTCCAGGCACCACTGCTGCTGAAGAACCTGCTAAAAAGCAAATCCACTCTCCACTGCTGAAGTGCAGTGTTCAGAGCTCCCCAGAAATGGGTCACAGAAGCCATCTGGTTTTGGGAAGTTCTCATCGTTCTCTTATTTGAACTTATTGTAGGGCACTCTTGGGGAAATTTCAGGGCATGATTATTTTGTTCACAATCTTAGGTATAGACAACCAAGTTCCCATTACTATCCCTGAACTGGAAAGTTAAATAGTCACATACAGTCACCCAGAACTTTGTTTCTTAAACTTGAATGATATTAAAATCATGTTAAAAAATCCCACAGATATCATTTGTGTCAAGTGTTTAAGTACCTATGCCCCTAGAGACACATGGAAAATTACAATTAGTGAAAAAATTATCTTCTCCTTCCTACAATTTAATTCCTTTCTGAAAGTATCCCAAGTTTTCAATAAAGAAATATTTACAGTAAACAAAGCCTAGTGTGGTATGCTGGGTAAGATCAAATGACAGGTTTGCAAGAGTATAGAAGGTGTCCTCCCATTTTGTCTTCTAACATTCTCTGCTTGAGAATTAGCATGACCTATCAAGACCATTACAACTCAAAGTCCCAGATGATGTCTGGAAGCCCAGGATTGTGGGTTTACCCAAATATAAAATTGATGTCCTGTGTATATGATTTAACCTCTGATAGGTTAGCTAAAAAGTCTCCAATTGGACAGTCTAAGAGCAATGACTTCAAATAGTCCTGGGATAAAATCTTAATTTGGATACCTCATACTGTGTGGCCTAGAGTAAGGTACTTCACCTCCACATGCCTTAGTTTTCCCATTGGTGAAATGTTAATAATAATATTTGTCAATGCAAATAATCCATAACCAATCTATAAATGAAAATTTGAGAGAGTTTATTCTGAGCTAAAAGTGAGGACCATATAGCCTGGGACCTTCCTTCCCCAAGGAAGGAAGGGCATCAAAGAAGTGGGCTGTACAGAGTGGCTATATACCCTCAAAAAGCATGTTTCATGTATGATTAAAATGTCCCTTTTGGAATAGTCATGAGACTGCTCAGTTGGCACAGCAATTGATGGACATAGCAGGGAGTGGGTCTGCTGTCTTGATGGACACAGGAGGGTAGCAGGTCTATTGTCTCGAGCTGGGTGGTCACAGGTGAGCACTGCAATCAGTTCCTAGCCTAGGGAGGGAGGCTTATCCTGAAGGAAATGCTGATGTGAGAGAAGTTGCACCTTTATCTTAAGGGCATTTGTTCTTGCCTTTGGGACATAGGAAATGCCTAAAGCTGATATACTATGCATGCCCAACAGGCCCTTTTGGAAAAAGAGAATCAGGCTGAATTGGGTTTACACCAAATGGCTTCCTCATATACTCCAATAGGCTATTGCTTGTCATTTTTATTTGTCATATTTCATAGTATGCATGAAATTAAGTACAGTCTCTAGCATTTAAATAGTACTGAGAATTAGAAGATTAGTTTAGGACAGGCCAAGTAGAGAATGAGTCATTGTCCTCAGCTCCTTGACAAGATAATGCTTGTAAATCATCTTGCCAATAATCACAATAGCAATTATTAGGAATTTTAAGAAATTTTATAGTAAAATTAAACATGTACTATTTCTCTCAACTCTCTAAGATTTTTTAAAAAATATCTCACAATAGGTAGTAATATGAGAAATAATAAATAACATAGCAGGTGGGCTGGCATATATTCAATAAACATTTAATAAATTATAGATATTATTATATATTTTACTTAATACGGAAACAAACTAAGTAGTTTTTTAAAAAAGTATGGAACTTTAGATATACAGCACAATGCCACATTTAAATGGATTTTCTTTGCCTAAGGATCTCAAGAAGTTTCATTTAGCAGATAAATTTGCAAGTGAAGAAGAGATTAGAACACATTTTATATGTTGGAGTAAAGTTTGGCAAGCAGATACATGATATCATTTAAAAATTATGCAAGAGCGGAATTTCGGGGAATTTGATTTTCAAGCACTGAAAATGCCTGTTACATTTCTTACTGACTTTTTATCAGAATTTCCCTGTTTCCTCAACCCTATTTGCCCTACAGCAGCCCTGGGCTGAACAGAAAGCATTAAATAAGTACTTATAACTATTTTCTAAACTTTTATCTGCAGTACTTAAAACTGCTGCATAGAAAATGCCTTTTACAAAACAGCAGGCATATATATTACTCTAAATTATTTAAGCTAATTTTTTCAAGTCCATTTATTTGCCACAACTTATTGCATTTAATTTATTTAAGCATGCATTATTACTTTTTGTTTTATATCCTACGAAAGGTGAAAAGTGTCTATAGGGAGATGTACTTTACCTCTAAATGCTTTAGTTTTTCTCATTGGTGTAATGTTAATATGTGAAGAACCAGAGTTAAGAACTATTGGGGAGGAACATGTTTCCTCTATCTGCTCTAGGTCCTTCTGGCCAGGCTACAAATTAAATTCACATGAGACAGAATAATAGGAGAAAATTAAGCAAAGCTTTATAACACGTATACATATGAGAGACTCAGGAAAACTGAGCAACTCACCAAAATGGCAGAGGTTCTCATCTTAAATACCATCCTCAGCTAAAGGCAAAGGAGGATGTTGGGAGTGGGAGGAGTCAGTTATGGGAGATGACTGGAAAAGCACAGAAAACAAGAGTAGGGTTATTATGCAGATTTAAGTCCTTGCCTTCTGCACTGATAAGAGTTTCTAGACATAAGGTCATCCCCCTTCTTCCTGGTACAGAGAGGGAGACACCTTTATGGATGTAGATTTCCCTTACAAATGTAACTGTCTCTTACAAAGGGTAAGTAAATTCTACTTTTCACAGTTTCTTTCATGTCTGCAGTTTTTAAAAATAACCTGGCCAAAATAATCCTCATGCCAAAGAGACACATTTTGGGGTGGACAATTCGAATCCCCCACAGAACCATAAATACGTTAGCTCATTTAATTGATTGTGTATGTGTATACAGTCCAGCAACAGTACTGGACAAAATCAACTTCTGTCTTCCCATCTTGTCTGGTGTGATTTTCTTTAACAACAGTTTGCTTTCTGTTCCATATTTCAAAATCCTTAAACACAAGAAACAAACATACTGCTTTTTTACACGCACTTGTACAACTATTGAGTTTGTATTTGTATTAACCATATAAATATATTTTTTCTTTGTTCAATATTATTTAAATCAAGTGACTTACAAAAAGATAAACACTGATCTATTTAAGCTATAAACTTGGAATCATTTATTATTTGCTTTAATTAATGTAACCATTTTAACAATAGGAGACTGACATCTAAATATTTAAAATACTGAAACCAAAATTAGATGATGCAGTAAATTGTTATCAGGGATAGAAAACTTTATATGCTGGGAAGTTGCCCTGAAGTCAATGAGTCTCATACTTAAAATATACTAAAGTGATTTGTGAGACTCACCAATCAGAGCCATTAGGGATTGCAAATATTAGATAATTTTGAAATAAAACACTATCAAAATTTAACTCCTGGTCCCCCCAAAAAGTTAGATATTCTGACTTTTGGACCCTCTACAAACTGTAACTTGGGTAATACATACTAGACTTCTTTGCATACACATTTTTAATCTTAAAGACCTATTTTTCAGTCAAGTACTTTGAGTATATTTACTGTTAAAACCAAGTCTATTTAAAATGACCTTTTCTACTGCATCATTGTCATGTAAAAAAGTCACATCTTGCCATTTAAATGTAAAATAGTTTAGCCTATGTTTTTGTTGACGGAAATAATCCATAACCAATCTATAAATGAAAATTTGGGTGAGTTTATTCTGAGCTGAAATCTGAGGATTATAACCCAGGAGAGTCTTTCCACAAAGGAACAGAGCACTCCAAAGAAGTGGGGGTATACCTGGTGGTTATATACCCTCAAAGAGTATGTTTCACATATGATTGAAATGTTCCTTTTACAATAGTCACGAGGCTGCTCTGTCAGCACAGCGATTGATGGAAACAGCAGATAGGTGTGGTGTGCTGTCTCAGTGAACCCCGCAGGGTGGCAGGTCTGTTGCCTCGAGCTGGGTGGTCACAGATGAGTGCTGCAATCAGTTCCCAGCCTAAAGAAAGATGCTTAATCTTTAAGGAGATGCCAATGTTGGGAGGGGGAGGGAAGTTGCACCTTTATCTCAAAATGTCTAAGCAGATATACAATGCATGCTCAATGGCCACAGTCATTTTTGGAAAGCCCTTTTGGAAAAAACAAAGTCAGGCCGAATTAGGTTTATACCAAATGGCTTCCTCATATACTCCAATATATCCTATTGCTTGCCATTTGAATTTATCATTTTTTAGAGTACAAAACAATAATTTTAAGTGACAAATACCTGTATTTACCTTTACAAGAGTGAAAAAATAGAATTTGAAGATTGTTTTTTCTATCCTTAAGTAATTGCTATAATGCTTACATAATTTCCCCTTATGTGATACACAAAGGGAAGACTGAATTTTTTTAAAAGATTAGTTTTAAATATATATTTAGTTGCACATTGTTACACAATTTAAAAGTTTGCATAGTGTTTATAGATATAGGCACCAACTTGAAATAATAAGAAAAATTATTCAAAACCTTAAATCTTACATGAACAATATAAATGCATAAAATTGTGTACTTTTAACTTAACATTTATGAAACTGAAATGCGTATATTTTGAATGCTTGGACTTGCAATGTTTTGTTCAAATGCCCAACTTTACCCAACTTCCCTACTAGTTTCTGTGTAAGGTTGTTCATAATGGTTTCGTTGTCTGTATGAGTCTGTGTATATCTTCCCCCTACATAATTCTGCTTCTTTATCTCTCATCTCTTACACCCGGCTGTCTCCACAGAGCTCATTCCTTCATACATATTTAGGATGCAACCTCTCTCACTTTGCAAAACTTGCACTCATCACTTAATCTTTTAATAATTATAATCGTCATTGAAAAGCACTTTAGAGTTTACAAAGAAATATCTGATTATTCATTTTATTATATGCATGGACGTTCCAGGTGAGATGCCCTGAAAAACATTTGCCCCCGTGACCCTTACATCAGCTTAACCTCCAACTCTTCCTCTCCAGCCCTCTCGTTAAACAAAAATTTCCCAACCAACAGCTGCTAAACCCTAAGAAAACTTCCCTCTTCTTCTGAGAACTGTTTTTTCCCAATTACTCATGAAACCAGCTGGACTTTTGCAGCTAAGCCTTTGTAAAAACTTGTCTTTTTTTCCCCAAAGTAGAACAACCATTGAGAAAGACACTGTCCTTGATCAAACCTTACTCAGGCTCCTTTAAGCCTTCTTTTCAGCTAGGACCTGACTTTGGGTTTTGGTGTCCATTCTTCTTGGGGCTGCGTTGTACAGTTTTGGCAAGAATCCTGCTAAGTCCGTTTAGAGAGAATCCTCCACCACAGACATCGGGTCACCCTTACTATCTGATCAGGTTCCTCATCCCCCATCTCCATAACTGATCACCCTGGCCTACCTTCAGTAAGAATCTAGTTAAGCCAGTTTAGCAAGAAATCTCCCCACTCTTGGTGTGTCTTCTTTATAATTTCCCACACACTGACCCCCATTCCCCCTAGCCCGCTCTTTGGCTATAAATCCCCATTTCTTTTTGTGTTTGGAATTGAACCCAGTTCTATCCTGAGATTTCTTTTCTTCTATTGCAATAGTTCCTGAATAAAACCACTTTAACTACTGTTTAGTTCTAGTTTTTCTTTAACAGGCTTCAGAGTTAGTGTTATATTGCATTTTTTAGATGAAAAGGTTATGCTTATCAGTGCTCTGGTTAATACGCTTTCACACCTATGATAGAGTTATTGCTCTAAGAATTTCATCATTCTTTTTCATTGGTTCTTATGTGTAATATTCCAAAATATCATCCACTATCCCTTGCTACGAAGATCTAGAATAAATAACCTGTATCATGTACTATTTTCTTAACATCGTTTAGCAATAGAATTTATTTATATCTTTCATTTGACAATAAAGTAAAAATATGTCACTTAAATAAAGGAAAGTTTATATCAAGGGCATAATATAATTCTCTGTGCAAAGTAATGATTAATAGCTTCTAGGAACCATCTTTTTAACATGCAAGCATATACTTTGAGGATTGCTTGATAATATTCAATAGAAATACAATTTACATAAAAATTAACATGGTGTGCAATCTTCATAACACTTCTGAATATCTTTTCTTGCTTCTAAGAGTATTTTATGGGGGAGGAGAAGGAGATCAAAAGTAATAGCAATTTCCTATTTATTTTAGGGAACTTAAAGATTGAGTTGTTCAGTGATTTTTAAAGACCATTAAACTATGTGGAAAATAAAGACTAGAAAACTTTACTTCTGACAGAGAAAAAAATATTTCTCACATCTATCACTCAGATAAAAAAATTGGAGGAATTAATAAATAAACAATACCTTAAATTAGGTTAACAATTAGAGATAATAGAGTTTATCTAATTCTATTTTGTTAAATATTTGAGCTTTCCTTATAGATTCCTTAATTTTATACACCTCCAGATTCTTTTGTATTACTGAAAGAATGCAGTTAGTAATTACACATTGAGACATAAAAAAAAAAAACCATGGAGAGTTATAAGAATTATGTGTCTGTATATGTGTGCGTGTGCTAATCCATAACCTTATGTTATGTCTATTGGAAATTCAAGTAATTTTTCGTTGTTCAGAAAAATATAAATCTCTATTCATTCCAGCAATACACTGATGAATGTCATCAATCTTAATGGACCACTGAAGACCACTTACCCTTATAAATCAATTTATAGTGCAATTTAAGTATAACATCAATTCCCCAAACTATTTATGTTTTGCTCATATAAATATAAACGGAGTTCATTTGTCACAAAGGACTAAGAATGCAGAGAACTTAAAAGATGGGTCTTTTAAATCTACAGTCAAAATGTAAACATGCATATATTTCTAAAAGTCTCTACAAATGTAATGCACATTAAAGAGGAAGGTTTTATATAAAAATATATTTAAATGACTACTTGTATGATGGTATGTTCTGGATTTGGTTAGTTTACTATTTTCGTAGTTCACTGAGAATAGTTCTTTGGTTTTATTCATCCTCCCCAATCCAGCTTACAGTCTCACTTCATCTTTACCTCTAAGCAGCCAGTGTGCTTTCTAAAGCAATAGCGTTTAGTAAATGTTAAGTAAGCAACTGAATTAATGAAGAATCTACCAAAAATTTATGCTTGCACAATTTATCAACAAACATGTATTGTACACTTATCAAATATTAAGTGCTGTCCTAGGTACCAGGAATTCAGTATAAATATAATTTTTTTCAAAATAATACAAATTGAATGCGAAAGGTAGGCATAATAATAAATGGATATATTCCAATTTTGTGATTATGGTGATAATGAGAGATTATTCCTGGGCATTAGAGAGGTCGCATATAACATACCTTGGCAGGCAGGTACCAGGAAGGCTTACCTTAAGAGGTGAAACAAAAACCAAATCTTAGAGAATCTTAGTTGGGACTCCCTTTTACAAAGAAATTCGAAACAAAAACATTCTATTTTGCAATGCTTGAAACACTTAGTCAAGATCTAACTGTCTGCTTCATTTCTTGGAAGACAAAGAACACTAGACAATGATATTCCCTACTGTTTATGCTCTTCATGCTTTACATTAGATCTGACACATAGAATTCCCATTTGTGAAAGAGTGGTGAATGTGTCACCATTGTCTACAGATAACGTTATTTATCTCATGGAGAATACCAAGATGGAGATTCAGTGCAAGAAAGGAATTCATATGGGGACAACGGTCCTATTTTGACATAGACTATGCTGTATGATCCTAGAGCTGGGTGATGCTGTATAAAGCCTGCTGAATACAAGGTCAGGAGAGGTTTCCTGCCCATGTGACCATGGATGCAATACTAGCTTGTCTGGCGTGCCACTGCTTTCTTAGGAAAATGAGAATACTGAACTAAACGATGTGCCCTGAGCAAATCATCTAACATCTTTTCCTTCATTTTGTCATCTGAAAAATGAGGATAATTATAATACCTGTCTCTTAATGCTTTTACGAAAACTAAATGGGATAATACACTTATTATGCATAGAAAAGTGTTAAGCATCTACTAATTTCTCAATAAAAGTTAGTATTATCATTAATAGTTAGAAATTACCCAAAGAAAACATAAAAATATCTTTCAATCTCAAATTCCATATTTGTTAATATATTTTTCGGGTGACAACTTCTACTCACAATCCTTGAAGGGTTTCAGATTGCATGTCCCTGTCAAATGATTTCCTCTCTCAGCAGTCTATTCTGTCTTACGGAGTGATTGCTATACTTCAGTGATTTTAAGAGCACATTTTGAGAACTAACTCGCCATGGAAGTATAAAAGCTATAAACTACATTTTCTCCCGCACAGAATGTTCTAAAATGAGAGTGAAGTGAATAGTAACAGTAAGATAAACAAGAAAAGTACCATTAATAGTGCAGGAATTTTAGGAAATTATAAAAAATAAATAAAAAGGAGTTAGAATTCAATACAATCTCCAGAGAAGGAGACCAGAAAAAAATACCAGAGTTGAAAACATTAGAACAGGACAGGACATCTACAGAGTTGAGATGTATGGTTCAAGATCAGAGTCCACTGACGCAAGGCTTAAGTCAAGTCTCTGGGGAATAGTCAGTCCTGATTATTTTTGCCAAAACATTCAGAGAAGTAGGATCTCCTCTAAGCTTTGGAAGATAAATCAGCTCCAGGGTTTCCCCAAGAGATAAAACATGTTTAATTGCACTTTATATACTAGTAACAAATAGTAAGAAAAAATATAGTTTTTAAATTACCGTTGAAACCAGTAAGAACCCTGCAGTGTATCTAAGATGAGCATAATGAGAGATTTGTAGGACCTTTGTGGAGAAAATTATAAAATCATTTTAAAGTATAATGAAAATGAATAAATGCACATACGAGTATACAGCAGACCCTCCTTATCCGTGGCTTTGCTTTTTGCAGTTGTAGTTACCCATGGTCAATCTCCATGTGAGAATATAAATGGAAAATTCCAGAAATAAATAATACATAAGTTTTAAATTGCAAGCTATTCTGAGTAGCATGATGAAATCTTACGCAGTCCTTCGCAGTCCCAGCTCTGTCCGCCGGGCTGTGAATCATCCCTTTGCCCAGCATATCCACCCTGTGTATACTATCCACCCGTTAGTCACTTAGTAGCCGTCTGGGTTGTCAGATCCGCTGTTGCAGTACTGCAGTACTGGTGTTCAAAGAACTCTTTTTTTACTTAATAATGGTCCCAAAGCGCAAGAGTAGTCATGCTGGCAATTTGCACATGCCAAAGAGAAGCCATAAAGTGCTTCCTTTAAGTGAAAAGGTGAAAGTTCTCGACTTAATAAGGAAAGAAAAAAATTGTATGCTGAGGTTATTAAGATCTATAGTAACTTTTGCTATAATTGTTCTATTTTATTATTAGTTATTGTTGTTAATCTTACTGTGCCTAATTTATAAATTAAACTTCACTGTAGGAACGTACATATAGGAAAAAACATAGTATATAACATATTTGGTTCTATCCGCAGTTTCAGGCATCCACTGGGGGTCTTGGAACATATCCACCTCGGGTAAGGGGGGGACTACTGTATATGCTGGTATTTAACAAGGTAATCTTTCATAAATTTTCCCCAAATTCATCCATAGATGTACTCAATTCCAATTAAAATCCTGACAATTTTTCAAGGAAATTAACAAATTTATTCAAAACTTATTTAGGAAAGCAAAGGCTAGTAATACCAAAGACAACTTCAAAAAAAAAAAAAACTGTAGGGAAAATTATTTTTTCAGATAACAAGACTTATTATAAAGCTACATTAATTAAGAAAATATAATATTGGTATAAGTATGATATAAATAGACCCATGGCATACAGTCCAGAAACAGACCATATATGGACAGAGTTATCAGGGTAAATTAGAGAGTAAAAGGTGGACCATGTAAAAGTATTCAATTGGTTTTTCATGGAGAAAAACATAAAACTAAGTCATTTCATACTATTCACAAAAACAAATTCTGGAAGAAATAATAGAATGATCTAAATGTCAAAAGAAAACCTTTTCTTTAGAGAATTCGCTTCTAGCACATTTAGGTAAGTGAATCAATAGGACTTTCTTCCCAGAGATTTAGAACTGTTACTGGGCTGCTTCCACGTGATTGATGGTGACAGGAAAGCATGTGAATAAAGGGCTGAATATCTAGACGCTTACACCCTTAGGGTTTTCATATTTTCTCTTTTCCTAAAGCATATTGTTTAGTTTTTCACAGAATTTAGAGTCTTTTGGACACTTATACTGAAATTGCTTTTCATTTGAAGGAATATGTATGGACTTTTATCTTTGGATTCATTCATCATTCACATTTTATCCCCACGTGCTCAGTCATGTAGTGCTATAGGAAAAGAAACCCATAAGAACATTAACAAGAAAAACCAAAACATATTTGTCCTGAAAATCAATCTAGTTCTCCCATGTGCATTTGGCTGCTTTGATGTTTTAATGCATATATTTTAGGAAAATACTACCTTCTTCATAATACTTCTGTTTTAGGTCATACAAATACATTGAATTTAACCTGTTCAAGATCCTAAATTATCCTTGGCCACTACTACAGCGTTCAATATTTTTTCCAAGTTGGTTTTTCTTTAAAATTGATATTACTAAGATTATTTCAAACCATAATGAAAAATTTGAAAATTATTGTATAAAGAAAATATTTCTTACGGAATCAAATTTTTTTAGTTCTTCTTTGAGGGTTATTTTCCGTAAAAATTTATGTACTCTGAAAGAGTTACTGAATAAATTGTGGAGTGTAACATCAGAGTTGCATTTATCTTTTATTTTTAAGTGTTCTATTGATTAAATATTGCATATTTAATGACGTTACTGGCATTACTCATACACTTCTTTAGTAAATCACATATAAAATACATTAAAGACTAAATTTATGAAGTATGTAAATCTAGAATATGACACACACTTTGCTAAAACTTAACTCAGGGGATATATTGTGGAGTAGTTTCTAGAGTAAAGGAAGTCAAAATAGTAAAGTAGAAATTCTACTGAATAGTAAAATATACAGCAATATTCACCAAATTTGAATAAACAACTTCAAAAGTGGAAATATATTACCATTTAAAATATGCCACTCAAAGAGAACTATAAATCCATGCTATATATCCATAATTTTATTTCTCTGCTTTTAAAATTCTGCTGACTTTATGAGTCGTCTTTTCAAAATGAATAACAAATGAGAATTATTGTTAATCAAATTTCTAATGTATGTGAAGCATTCTGCTAGGCTCTGGAAATAACATGTTGAATAGATTGGCAGGGAGCCAGGAGCTTATATTTGGAGAAGATGGTGAGAAAATAGCTCTATGGGGAGGTGTCATTGAGGTTAAGACCTGAAGGCTGAAAAAGAGAGGATCATGTCTAGTGTGAGGAACTCTTTCCAGGCTAAAGGAATAGCATAGTCAAAGACCCTGGGGCGAAGGATAATTAAGCACAATCCAAGGACTAAAAAAGTAGGCTCTGGCGTGGAATCCTGCAAATCTGAGATGTTCCATTACGCTTTACATTTTTATTCATTTATGTATTTATTCATTAAAGCACACATTACTGCTGGAGAAATGATATTCAATAAAATGAAAGGAAAGAACAAAGAAAGAAAGGAAAAAGGGAAGAACAGAAGGAAAGGAGGAGGGGAAGAAGCCTCTGCTTTTCTGAACCAAGTTTCTAATGAAGGCCCCCAACATTCAACAATCTCCAAATAAGAATTTAACTTCATAGTATATAAACCTCTGAACCCTTTTACCAAGGAAAAGTGAGAGATAAATCAACAGATATAAAATAAAACTGTGCTAATTCTTAAAAATTATATGAGATTGTTTTTACTTCATTTTACCTTGTAATCATCCATTCAATACAGTTATTGCTCTTGAATCTTCTTCATCAATTTTCATTCCTTACTTTCCACTGTCCTAATATTGCTTTTTGTTGTTGCTGTTATTAACTCATCTATATACAAATAACCATATGCTAGAAACATGGCTGAAGCCTAGGTCCAAATCTTCTCACTTTTCATGCTTGAAATCATAAATAATAACCTGGAGAAAAACATCACAACAAAAAGCTTTTCAATGCAATAGAAGAGAGCAAAACCCGCAAATATATATAGCTGTGGACTGAAGCAGTTGGTAATCCAGAACATGCATGGGATGCCTCGATGTTGGGGCCCGACAGCAGGGAAGGACTGAGAAAGTGGAGCAGGTGTAGTAACGGCAGAAATCTGCTGGACATATCCCTTCCCAGAACGAAAGGACTCCTCTGAGTGGGAAAAGCTGTAAATAGGAGAAAGACGGATCTCCACTGCTTTGTTAGGGAAAGCAAATAGATACAGCAACACAGTGTCTGACGGGAGTAGAGTGTGGAGCAGAAAAATGACAAATCTTACAAAAGCAGCACCTGCCACAATGGAGGGAGCATTTGGGAAGCAGGAGCTCTGCGCTGTAATAGCAGTTTCAGGTGAAGGACTTTCCTTGCTCAGAGCTGGCTGTGAACCGATTATGTTTGAGACGCAAAAGAGATTTTAAAGAAAGTGCTCACCCCATTAGAAATAAAAGACAGAACCCTGGAGCAAAGAAACATAAAATTCTCCTGGCCCTGCTCTCCCTTCACTGGGAAATTTCTATTGACTTTTTCCCAGCTTTATTGAGATGTAATTGACAAATAACATTGTATAAGTTTAAAGTGTACAATATGATTTAATATATGTATATATTGTGAAATGATTGCCATAATAAGGTTATTTAACACAGCCATTACCTCATATAGTTACAATTTGGGGGAGGGGAGTATGAGAGCATTTAAGATCTACCTCTTAGCAAATTTCAAGTTTACAATGCAGTCACCGTGTTAACTAAAGTCACCATGTTGTACATTAGATCCCTAGAACTAATTAATCTTATAACTCAAAGTGTCTATCTTCTGACCACCGTCTCCTCATTTCCCTAACCCCTAGCACCTGGTAACCACCAGTCTACTCTCTGTTTCTGTAAGTTCAGCTTTTTTAGATTCTACATACAAATGCAGTCATGCAGTATTTATCTTTCTCTGATTTATTTCACTTAGCATAATGCCTTCAAGCTTCATCCATGTTGTCACAAATGGGAAGACTTCATTCTTTGTCATGGTTGAATAATATTCCATTTTGTGTTTTAAAATTTTCTTTCTTTATTCATCTATCGACAGACTCTTAGGTTGTTTTCATGTCTTGGCTATTGTGAATGACGCTGCAATGACCATGGGAAGCAGATCTCTTCAAGTCAAACTATAACCAGCAAAAGATGACATTTGCAGCAACACACGACATTAACATTGTATATAAGCAATTTTAGATGTAAGGAGAATATTTTGGTGATAAGTGTAACAAAAGATAACATAAATAATATAATCTCTGACGATTTAGAAAATAATACAACTAAATAAAAATAGGAGGAGAAGACGGGAAAAAGTTGGAAAGAGCAATAAGCTTGTTGATTCCCTATTCTGTAAAAGCTGGAAATCAGAAATGTTATTTAAGAGGAAAAATCAGTGTGCTTAAGTGTATCTGAGGAATGCAAACACAAATACGATTAAAAACTATACTACGGACAAATCTAGTTGTGAGTCAGAGAAATGCATGGGGAAAAGCAGAGGATATAAGCTTATTTTATTATTATTTACTGTAGAAAATTAATAAATAGTGTCTAAAGAAGGAGAGGTCTACATATATTATATAATGATATGAGGCCAAAGAAACCACCGGGTACATAAGTATTTTCTTATTATCGGTAGAAAACTGTTCAAAGGTGACGAGAACAGAGCTTCTAATAAAATGCTTTGTGTGTATGAAATATGAATCAGAATATAAAACGACAGAACAGTAAATGTAAATGAGCTCAGCCCACCTATAAAAAAATCAGATTAGGTCACAAGGAAAAACTAAACTATAATATATACAATAAAGTCAGCCAAAATTAAGTAACTAGAAAGTTAAATACCGGAGTTCGTAAAGTTAATATCAGACAAGGTATAAATCATGTCAAAAATAGGAAATTTAGAGTCCTTAAAAACATGAGAAAACCCCCCAAAAATTGGAAAACCAAAAAGCTTAGTGAATTACCTAAGTAAAGGAAGCTACGACAATATTGACTGGGTTAGTTTGTGTTTTTTAATTGAACGATTCTAACAGTACGTCTCAAATCTACCTGGGTCTGAATTTTTGTCCCATTGCTATAATTGAGAAAAACATTTAAAAATATATAAACAATATGTCTTTGAAATACTAATGTTCAAATTATCAATAAACATTAGTTGAAATGCTATGTTAAATGACGCATTTAATTAACTGAAAACTACAGCTCCGCTTTGAAGATGGATACTGCCTGAAGACAGTGTGTGGATCACAATCTAGAAAGAGGAAAGGGTGTTATTTAGATTTATGGAACGGCAATATAAATTTTTTTGAATTATAAGCTACTCAAAAGCTAGGACTATTTTCTACAGAGTACAACATCATTGGGAAATTCAAAGAGATTATTTAGAGAAACCAAATATAAATTATACCGTAAATACACTCATGCATCTCGTTTAGCTTTGCTTTTATGTTGTAAAGAATATTGTAAGGTCCATTTTATTTTGCTATACTTTTCCAGTTTTAAAATTATTATTTTTATTACATTTATTTTATTTAAAATGAACAATAATATCTCTTTGTCAATCAAATTAAATACACATAAAATAAGTATAATTTTATAAATGTAAATACTGTGAATGTCATGAGATAAAGCAATTAAAAAGTGTAGGAACACTGCATTGGTAACTGCACAAATAATGATGAGTGGAAATATTAATAATCTGCTAGCTTCATAAGGGATTTCTAGTACCATTTAATTTTCATGAGGAAGTATGCAGGATATTATGATTAATATATTCAGTATTTAAATAAGAGATCTTTTACATTGGTCATTAAACTCTCCTTAAGTTTTATGAGTTAATATATAGCATGCTGGACTGAAAGAGTAGTTAAATATGTTTACTTATCTAGAGTAAAATAAAGGAACTGAAAAATGAAAATGTGTGTAATGAATAATTTTATTCACACTTGGCTTTAGTTACCATAAATGTAAGTATAAAGATTTTAGACAGAACCCAGTCTCCTTTAAATTTCTGTAAGGTAGGCAGTTTTGTTTTTGTTGTTGTTCAAATAAATTTCTCTATTCAATAGATATCTTACTCTTACTGGACTCAACTAGAAGAGAGACAGTTCTTATAAATGTTTAATTCTTGTTTGCTTTTAAAAATTGTTACGGTTTCCTTCCACTGTAATACTTTGTAACATTCACCAGGTAATATTTTCCATCTCTACTTCATAATATTGGCTAGAATATATTCACTTCTCAACCTTTGACCTATCTTTCGACATTATCCTTATTAATCTGTGAACTGGTGGTTATTTCTGTATTTCCACCGCTTCCTTGCTCACTATCTGGCACCCTCCCTTCTCGCTCCCCACTTCTCTTTCTGCTATTCTTTTCCCTTTACAGAGAGGATATCAGCCCAACTTTCACTGGCTTCTCTTCCGATTATATTCTACTTTTCCTGGGCTCTTCACCTCTGCTGTTTTGTGCCTGGAGTAGTAACCACATTATATCACTATGTTCTCAAATTCCTTAATCTACCCATATTCCCAGGGTAATGATGGTTTGGGAGACGACATAAGAAAGGAACTCTTCTACTACTGAATTTAAAGAAACATGAATAAGTTTAAATAACTTGTGGGAAAATAAGTTTATTATCAATGTCAATAAATTCTTAAAAACAGTGTCTAAATTAAAAAAAGCATTTCAGAATTTCAAAAGATATAATTAGGGCACTTATGTAATTCCTAGCACAGACATCACAATATATATTACACGTGTTCTAATCACTTCCTTTGAGTGCTAAGCACTACAACTAACACAGTATTCATACTATGGTAATATTGCCATTTTTCCTTATTTGTTGTGGGAAACCATAGGCTCGTGGAAGCTCTGTTTTTACACAACTATAGTATTGGCTTCTAGATTGGAGTTATCAATCAAGGCCGTTCTTTCTCTGAATTATCCCTATTTTTGTCTTTAAAGATTTTAGTAATAGTACCACTATATTATTTTTGTGAATAGCGTTATATAATGTTTATAAAATGATTAGCATATATCTTACAATATCATATTATTCCATGCTATTAATATGTATTTTGCAATGTGTTTTATAATATAAACAAACTTAACACTTGCTTTCATTCCCTTACCATCCTCAATAAGATAATTACAAATGTTAAACATAGCTATGAGGTAATATTTTAAGGGAAAAAATCGTCAGTGAATTGAAAAACTATGGAATTATTGGCACTGGAACTTTTCTTGCTCTTTTGAAATAAAACATTAGAATTTTCATATTGCATTGATTGATTAACTCATATTTGCTTCTTCTTATCTCAGATTGACCTGTGATGTCAAAGGGGTTATTACTTGAAATTTTACACTAATAAAATCTAAATTATAAATTGGATAAACTCAGTGAAATAATTTTTGTTGAAAAATCATAATAATTTACCTTGGCTTCTATCTAATAGCATACAAATTCATATATATAACATATAATTTGATTTAAATATTTTGATCATAGGAATAAAATTCTGTTATTCCAAGAGATTTCTAGGGCTACATAACTGTTAAAACCACAATTCTTATAATAAACTGTACCGATAGCCATAACGATGAATTGATCTCTTTAATTATAATACACTCAAAGTCTGGGGCCGGCCTCATGGCCCAGTGGTTAGGTTTGCA